>NC_050104.1:88140848-89597514 GCF_902167145.1 Zea mays | reverse complement strand
TTCCGAAGTTTCTCCTATCTCCGAGACCTCGTCTCGCGAGACAGGTTGCTCCGGATCCCGTTCTCCGGCCGCGTGATGTCGTCGAACGTTCCTGCGCCGGTTTCTCCGTCGGCGGGATTCTCATTGAGGCGGTTCTTCTCCGGGTGCGGTCGGCTCGTCGTCGGAGACGGTAGGCGACTCCACTCTCCCGATGAAGAGGACGTCGGGGTAGAATGGTGCTGCTGTCGTGGCGACCTTCTTTCCGTTCTCCTTTGAGGGCGGAGGAACGGAAAGAACAACTTGCTTCCCCTTGGTCTCCTTCTTCCTCGCGATCTGTGTCCATTCTTTTGTCGGGGAAGTAGACAGTGGAGTTCTCCGGGTCAGTGGGCCCTCGGCCCCCGACTTTCCGGAGACGATCTTTTTCCGGAGAGCTGGAGGCTGCGCTTCTCCGGCATTTTCGGAGTTTGTTGGAGGAGACTTCTTTTCCGGCGGATCCGCAATGCGGTGTAGAGTTCCCTCTTCATCCGCTACGGATGAGATTGTTCCGAAGCAGAATATGGATCCGGGACGCAGGGTGATCTTGCTGTAGAAGATGACGGCCATTGAGCTAGCTTGGATCGTCGACACACCCCCTACCTGGCGCGCCAGCTGTCGGTGTTTTGGGTCCGACCGCACACCTGGGGTTGCCCCTCAAGGTGTTTTTAGGAGTAGGACGGTGTCGACAACTGTAGCAAAATGGTTCATGCCGATTGCACGAGGGACAGTGGACAAGGTTTACAGGTTCGGGCCGCTTAGAGATGTGTAACACCCTACGTCCTGGTGAGTATGCTTGGTGAATGTGGTTACAAGAGAGCTCTCCGGATTGAGAATACAGAGAGTTGGTGTGGATGGCTACGTTATAGGGTCGATCGTTCTGAAGGGGTGCCCCCTAGGCCTTATATACTCGACCGTGGGGCAATACATGTGGATATGATAACAACGTGTAGCTAAAAGATAGTGAACTGTTTGAGTTTATCTCCCTGTAGTTCTGCCGACTTATCCTCGCATGGCTCCGTTGCATGGGGGCTCCAGCGCGGGAAAGTCGGATCTCTGTTGTGGTCGCTCGCTCGACGTTGTGGGTCGTCCGGGTTTGCACTAATCCGGCCTCATGTCGATCTGCTTTGCTGGTTGTCACTCCCCAGGCCCACGAAAGAATGACCTTACGATTTATTGGGCCCTTGGGCCTTTCATGAGGTCTTTTACTCTTTTAGTGGACCCGGGGGATATCTATCCCCCACAGTCGCATCCCGCCTTCTCCAGGATGGCTGAAATTTCCCTTGCACCGGAGAACGCGCAGACATCCTCGCGATCACTTAAAATTTCTTCGAAAGCTTCGGCCTCTCTACTTATCCATTCGATAACACCTTTTGGTCGCCTCGTATGAAGTTATCTTCGTTAGAATAGCACCCACGTTGGCGAAGCTAGCCTTTATTTTCTCCACGCAGCCCAAGGATTTTTCAAAGCATTTTTCAAAGTTGTTGTGGTACTGTTCTTTACCCATGGCCTTCGTCTCATATAGAAGTTCGTGCATACTGCAGAAGCACTTGGCGCTTAGCTCTAGCCCTTGACTTTTCACTGCCCAGACAAAAATCCCCATCCTTATTATGGCTTCAGGGGTGATCTGATGAAGGAAGATTTGGTAGGTCTTCAGCACTTCAACTACAAACTTACTCAAAGGGAACCGAAGCCTAGCCTTGAAGAAGCTTCGGAAAATCACAACTTCGTTCTCCTCAGGGGCAGGGACGTTCTTGTCTCCGCTAGCTCTCATGATAGATATATCCCGAAAGTACCTTCCTCTCATGTTTTCAAGATGACTCTGTTTGATGGTCGATTTTCCGAAGATTGAATGACTTGGCCTTCAGGGCCGATCCTCAGAATCTTCGTCCCCACTTAATACATCATAGCTATCGCTGTCACCAGTATCTTCAGATAAGCCTTCCAGTATCTATTTAGTAATCTTCTCTGTATTTGTTTTTGCCATCGACTCGACAAATCCAGCAATATAAGGATCCACAGTCTTCTCCTCAAACAACTTCTCCTCTTCAGTCAGCTTCGTCTCAGCAGCAACCTTCTTGTCTTGAGACATTTTTTCTTCAGAAATGGTGAAAACATGTCTTTTAAACCGAAGCTCAGAGAGCTTCTAAAACTAGCAAGCGCTAGTGAACAAGAGTTGTAAAATTGAGAAAATAATGCAAATGGCACAAACAACGTATCAAATGCAGCTGGTGTGAGTTCTTATTTATACGCCCAGCGCGCTGCAAGTGGAGGGCCCCATCTGTCATTGTTTATTGCTATTCTAGCAAAGAAAATGTGTTTTTTCGGACCTTCAGCTTAAGGTCTTCGTCCATGTCGCAGTCTGAATTCGTCATCTTAACAAATTAATACTGCGAGGGGCTACTGTTGGGAGCCTTCGTCTTCCGAAGGTCCTAAAAAACATGGTTAACAATGTTTTCCAAGTATAATATATGTGCAGGAACCTTCAGAAACGGGATGAAGCTGTTCACAATATGAAAAGCATGGTCGGGCGAAGGCCGAACCAGCTCTGAAGCTACGCGCAAGTAAGCTTCGGCTCAGTAGCAGAAAAGGAACCGACTTAAAGAGGAAAAGACTATCTAGTCCTTGATAGATTGTCCTAATGTCAATAGTAAACATGAAGGACATGAATGTAATTTTACATAGGCTACACCATGTGCCTATAAATAGATGAACAATATCCCCGTACTGTTCACGCTGACTTGTACTCGCTCGTGCGTCACGCTTGTTTTTTTCCTTCTATCAAGCCGAAGGTACAAATGTAATTCTATATTATTTCTGTTTATCCATGATAATATAATAAAGTTGAATTAATAATGTTATATGATCATTCATGTTGTTTATTATATTTCACATGCTTCTTCTTTCATTAACGTATGTTGCGATGATGAAAGTTTGTCCTTCATGACCTTCGTCTGAAGATCAATATATTATAAGGGAAATAATGCTTCGAAGGACGAAGAGCATTAACCTTTAACATTTTGTGTTGTCTTTTTTCTTAATTCATAGCATTTGAGAACAAGTCCCCAACAGTAAAGGTATCAAGTGAAATCGAAAGGAAACCGTAAGATGTGATACCCTGCTATGTTGGTGTGGCACACCGCTTAAAATTTTCATCGTAGTAGTACTCTTGCTTTCTAGCTGCATTAAGTTGCTGGGGAAAATTGATACACTATCTTATTTATACAATCTATGCATTTATCGCACCTCTTACTATAAAGATTAGGAATAGACAATTGATGTTCAGTTGTTGAACTACTTGTTACCAAACTCTATTTAAGTTCTTTAACTCAGCTAAGAAAAATTAGCTTTTATTTGAAAAAAAGTAATATTGGTTGGCTTCAACTAATTGTGGTCACAAGAAAGCTCTTTATGTGTGTGATATTAAGTTTGTGCGGTATGTTCATGTACTTTACTAGAAGCACATCCTTTGATTTCTTATCTTCTGCTATCACCTTCCATCTATCGAGGATACTGACCGTTGCATGCTCTATTGCATGTATAATTATGCAAAGACCACCTTACTTCGCAATAGCACCTAGGCCACTTAGGGGGTGTTTGGTTGCCCCTGCTAAAGTTTAGCCCGGGTCACATCAAGCGTTTGACTTTCAAATAAGAGTATGAAATATAGACCCAACTAACTGGACTAGATTCGTCTCGTCTTTTAATCTTCGGCTGACAAATTAGTTTTATAATCCGACTACATTTAATACCCGGAACGGAGGTTCAAACATTCGATGTGATAGGGGCTAAAGTTTAGTTTGGGGTAACCAAACACCCCCTTAATCATGATAGGTAACCTGAGCCTTTTTGGTTTTATGAATCAGGAGCAGTGCATTAGTCTATCTCTTTTTTCTCTTTTATTCAATCTCTGCCATGCGGTATGACAATTTCTATTTTCAATTGAAAACTTAGTGTGGGCAACAAATGCCATTAGTTGTTCAGCGTGGACTCTTGTATACATAATACTACAATTTTGGTATATTTGTAAGGGAGTGCATTTTGCTTTTGCCTCCTATTCAAGATGGTTGTATCCATAACATGATAGCTTTCAGCATTCTATCATAAATTTGTTCACAGATTCCCGCAGTGATATTGATTGCTTGCATTTCTACTAGATAGAAATAAATCATGGTATCTTGCGATTTATCTGACTATATGTTGATGGAGCTATATGGATGTTTTCTTTTCAAGGTCAACGGGTGGAAATAATATTGATCTTGGTTCTTTTTGTTGCTTATGATTCATGGTACTTGAGAACTGCTCATGTGAGATACCAATGTTTTCAATTTTGATACAGTGAAAGTACCATAGTGCACACTGCACCTCATTGGATCTTTCTCATTTGTGCAGGTGCAGTCCTTGTTTTGCAGGATCGCCATGGCCCTTTAGGGAATGGAGACGCTCTCGACGAAGTAGGAGGACATGGTGGACGTGAACCTGAAGTCGACTTTCAGCCAATCCAACTCGCAGAAGTAGGCGGGGGAGCGGATGCGCCTACTAGAAGAGTGCTAGCTCTACGTATACGCTCGCTTGACAAATGTGTTGTTAACTGTTGTATATAGTGTTACTAATTATTGTTCTTTAGTCTGTCCCTGATGCTTCTTATGTAGTTGAGACTTACATTATTTTCTCATTTCCAACTCGATTTTAAATGTTACGGTAAAAACTAGATATTTTCTTGTAGTTTCTAAAAAATAATCTAGCCTTTTATTTTCGTGATTATGTATGGTCGTAACACATCAACATTATATTATACTTTTTTTTATAAAATAGATGTCGGAGACGCTCTTAGAATTTATTTGGATACTCTAATATTATTTTATCTATATGTATTAAGGTGAATTAAAATAATTTATATCTTAATTCAACTAAATATATATAAATCTATACTATACTTAAAGCACCAGTTTCAACGGTCGTCATGCATCATTTTTTTACAAATAATCCCTCACAACTATTTCAAATTAATCCGCTGCACGTCTATAGATGCCAAACGACGCCCGACACGGGCTAGATGCACGTGGGCCACAACTATGACACAGACACGTCATGTCGGCCTGCTAACTCTGTCGGGCCAGCCCGTTAGCCCGTCGATCCATTTAATTAAATCAGCGTAACGACGCCCGACACGGGCTAGATGGTGTCGGGCCAGCCCGTTAGCCCGTCGATCCATTTAATTAAACCAGCGTAAAATGTTAAAAAATAGTGCAAAAGGTGGGGTTCGAACACATGCCCTGATGGAATAAGGGTGTGAGACACTGGGTGAAACTGTCTAACCAGTAGAACATCACGCTAAGATGTTTTTAATATTGAATATAAATTGTATATATGTATATACGTTTTTTTGTAAAATAAAAAATAATCGTGTCGGGTCGGGCCAGTACTACGGGTCGAGGCTACAGCCCAAGCACGACACGTCGTTCTTTGCTCTTGCAAGCATTAGGTTGTTTCTGAGACCACATTGGCGCAATGGACTACATGGTTTTTGAGGTTGCTGAATTGGATGGAGCAACAATGATTTGTCACACTAACAACAAAATGAAAGGTTATTTGTTGGTTTTAAACGTTAGTAATTACTACAAAGTAGCGTAATTTATATAGAGCGCATCCCGTTTTTATTGATGTCTGACTTTAACAATCACTCCATATTTTGATCTATCTTTTTTATAAGTTTGACTTCATGGGACTTATTTTATAAACTTGATCTCACAAACTCTCTTATTTGGTCTCTGTATGATGGAATTATGTCATTTTATAATCTCTATTCATTCAGTCAATCGTTGTGAACTCTCTTCTAATCGATAAATTCATTGGTCGTGTTGTACCAAGACATATTTGCATGGAGTAAACAATAATATCAGTTAGCCAAATCAAAAAATATATTATACAGAGAGCGGAGACAATCAATAAAAAATCTTGAATTTTTTTTGATGGATAGTTTACGTGGGTATTGTTGTAAGCCGTCGCAACGTACGGGCAACCGACTAGTTGACATAAATATTAGAGTATCCCATCATGGTTTGGATGAAAATTGCGTCCCTCGGGTAAGGCTATCCACACTCATACTACTCTAAATTTCTACTCTAAAAGGAATATTCTATCTTCGTCAGCAAAATTCTTTACCCTATACCACAACCATCTGCAGTCATATTTACTCTATATCTCAACCTTATATCAACAACCATATATTTTATCATTTTTTCACAGTATATTCTTCATTGTCGTAGATATTTAGTGCCCAAACAGTGCATAGCGCTTCAGCTGTATAAACAGTATTTCTAGCGTTCCCAAGGGTGCACGGCAAAGTAGCGTCGGACATCCAGTAGCCCGCTGCAGCACATTCTATCATCGAGTAAACTCTACGTCGAGTAAACGCAACAACGCGCACTCGCGCAGAGACACTGCCCATCAGGATTTCGCAAAAGCAACAAAACCCACTCGACGTCGAGGGTAGAAGAGGCCTGCAAATTTCCGAAGAGCTCGCGGAAATGGCGACGGTGCTGCCGCTTGCCGCCGCCTCGGCCTCGGCCACGCCGAGGACTTGCATCTCCGGCGGCCCAGTTCCCGCGCGATTCCTCGGGACTTGCATGCGTCTCCGCATCCACATCCCACCGCGGGGCGTTGCCTGCGCCCTCAGAAGGAGACCCACCAAGTACAAGGTAACGAGCCTCGCGTCGCGGACTCGCGGTGCTGCTTAATTACCTCGTCTGAGGTCCCCGCGGTCCCTATTAGTGCGTCTCGGTTTAGTTGTTGCTCGGATGAACCATGAAATGTCCTGCTAAGATTGGGGGAAGTAGTAGGTTGGGGTAGCGGGTATAAGATGTAACGATGCAGTTGGCCCTTGACCGTACACTTGTTTGAGAGATTGTTTGTGTAAAACCTAGAGCTTTGCAAAATTGCCTTGATTTAGCGAAGTGCTTTTACCCAGTTCCAACCTTATCTTCTACCTTTTTTTGACCGGGATCCTTATCTTCTACCTTAACATACATCTACAGCTAGGTTGGATTTTTTTTGTTTCTTCATGTTTCTTTATGTATCACCGTAAATTGTAACTGGAAGGCTTGTTGAAAATTCTCCTTACAGACTAAAATCCAGAGTGAGGAGGATGTGGTGGCTGCAGAAGATGTCATGGATGATGATGACGACGAGGATGGTGCACTGGAAGCACTTTTCAAGCAGCTGGAAGAAGATCTTGACAATGATGATTTATCTGTCGATGATAATGATATATCAGAAGAAGATATGGCAAGGTTTGAAAAGGAGTTGGCAGAAGCAATTGAAGATGTCAGTGGTGTTGATGACTCAGCGGGGGATTCGTTGCTGAGCTCTGGCGACTATGGTATTGATGAGCAACTAGATGGAAGCGAACGGGCAGAGCTGAAAACCTGGCAACTCCGGAGATTGGCTCGTGCACTGAAAATAGGCCGGCGTAAAACTAGTGTAAGCAGCTATATGCTTGAGTTTTCTGTTCTTATTTTTTACTTTTCCTGTTTGAAATCAGTATGATACATTATGCTTGAGCACTGTTTTGGAATAGGCAAAGCTCTAAAATAAAGTGTTGAAGGCTGTGCATTTTTTGATCAATGTGCTCTTTTATATTGTAGATTAAGAATCTTGCAGGGGAGCTAGGCCTAGATAGGGGTTTGGTTATTGAAATGCTCCGCAATCCACCACCGAAGCTTCTACTCATGTCTGATTCTTTGCCTGATGAAGTCCCTTCTAAATCTGAAGTGAAGGAAATAGAAACCCCTAGTACGACCACTGTTGACGAGGTTGATACCAGTGAAATCAAACCACAGTTGGAGCTTCCAGTGCACGTCATGAGTGCAGAATGGTCTGCAAGAAAAAGACTGAAAAAGGTGCAACTTGAGACCTTAGAAAGAGTCTACCTGCGAAGCAAACGGCCCACGGTAACTCACATTTCCATCAAGATCGTCCAGACTACCCAATAGCTTATCATTCACTTACTTTATTGCATTTCATGCAGAATACAATGGTCAGCAGCATAGTTCAAGTGACAAACCTTCCGCGAAAGACCATTGTTAAGTGGTTTGAGGATAGAAGGGAGCAAGATGGAGTCCCTGACCATCGTGCTGCATTCAAGAGATCCCTATCTGAGATTGGTGCTAGTTCATAACTTCTTCAGATAAGCCTTTGTTACGGTGTTTACTTGGAACCATTACAAACATGTAAATTTGAGCTTTGAAATTATGACAAGTTTTGCAAGCTCAACATGCAGTATCTTTTAGATTGTAGTCTCAGCCTATCATGCTTATCAAAGCGGTAAAGCGAGGAGTGGCAACTAACTACCGCCTTACGCATGAGCGAGTAAGGCATAAGATGAGGTGGCACCTTGTGGCCATGCTACAGTAGTATAGGAGCATGTCATACCTTGATGTTGTCTTCTGTGCAGCCCGCAGTCCCCAGTGTGCATCCAACAACACACTGCTTCCCCAAAGATAAACTGGAGTGCTCAGTGAGCACAGTCCACAATAGTACAATACTAATGCATAATTAGTTAGGTACAAATACTCTCACAACTCTCAAGCATCATTAAGTCAATAGAAGTCATCCTCTGTCAAAAAAGGATCTGAATTGCCACCGCCAGCAGCAGCTTGATCATCACTTTCATGAGCAACAATAGGTGCAATTTCACCATAGTCAGCAACTTCCATATCATCAACCAAATATTCTTCACCACTTTCATGTGCAGCTTGATCGTCCATGTCTTCAGCCTCCTGCAGTTCATCTTCATCAGTCATCCTAATTGAAGCACTAGCAGCTGCCAACCACCTCTGAGTACAGGTTCTATCAATATTAGTCGTATCATCGTGGGCTGCCCTAGTGAAACTGCGGCCGTGAAGCATTTCGGATGCACCAACAGACACATCAACCCATTCAGGGCTTGTTCGGTTATTTTCAATCCATATGGATTGGAGGGGATTGATACGGATTGGGAGGGATTTTGACTTACTAGGGATTAAAACCCCCTCAATCCCCCTCAATCTATATAGATTGGGGTAGAACCGAACAAGCCCTCATTGTTCTAATCAAAGTCTTCCAAACACAAAGAATCAAAGCTGTCTGCTCCTTTCTCATGTCGCTGTTAGAACCTCACTGCCATCCTTCGGATATACTGAAAGTCATTCAGCCTCTTATGCTCTAAATTGTTTCTTTTCTTAGTATAAATCTGCAATGGTAAAAATGCAAAGAAAAGAAATTTTCAGCAAACACAAGTAGATTGACAAATTACTTGCGGACTCAAATGTGCTCTAACAGCGCTCACAGCTGAAGATGAAGCACAAAGCCCAATGACATGTTTTGCAAATCTTTGGAGCTCTACGACTCTGCCACCATATGAACGCCACCATTCAACTAGATCAAGTGACCAAAAAAAAATTCTTGTTAGAAATTTGGAAAGACTAAAAAATTCAGATTGTATGATCTGTGAAGAACTTACTAAAAGTCTTGGTTTTGAATTTTGATGATGTTGATTGCAATTTTGTTACTGAAGCTAGCCCTTAGGTCCTCATATTCCAAAGCTTGGTCATCAATTTTGTCTAAATGCAGACCTTAGCTTACCAGCATGAACATCATCTGTTTTCAGCTCAAAATACTTGTTTGCGTTCAAATATAGCGCTGCCCATATAGTTGTTGGTCCATTTGATCTTCCCAATACCGGTCAATAATTTCCAAGATAGGCTTAAGCATGTTTGCCTTTGCCATAGTAGGGAAATTTTCTTAATCTTTTTCTGTGCATGTTCCAATGTTCCATACAAAATGAAACCTCTGGCATTGCTGGCCTCTTATCCCCATCAACTATCCTCAACAAAACAATAAGGGGTTGTGAAACTCTCAAGCAATCCTCAATTGAGCTCCAAAATCCGGTTAAAAGGATGGTATCATGCACTTTCTTTCCTGCTTCTATAGTTGCAAATCTGGACATAGTCCTCTCCTCTTGTGTGCTGCCCAGAGAAGTGTGGGAGTGATTTTAAGGAAACTTAATTTTGACATGGTTCCACACCCCAATTATTTGAGTCGGTTTTGGTCCTGGTGGTGTATGGCCACCGCTGCTATTCCCAAAGATTTTTAAAAAAGGTTCAATTCCTTAGTCATCTTGGTCACTTGGGAGCTTTGGAAGCACAGAAATGCCTGCGTGTTCGATGGAGCTCAACCCAAGCTGCAGGCAGTTATTGCTCAGTGGCTACTGAATTCCAGATGTGGTGTTTAGCTGGGGCTTCTAACCTTATGAAGCTCCTCCTAAGGGAGGCTCCTAGCCCTTAGGCCTCCTTTGGCAGCTGGGGGAAGGGAGCCCAGGGGAGTCAGCACCCAGGGAGTGTAATCCCTGCTACCCAGAATCCCTGGGTGAGAACCCCCTGAGGGCTTGTTCGGTTAGCTCTCGATCCATGTGGATTGAGTGGGATTGGATGGGTTTGAATCCCAAACAAGTCAAACTTCTTAAGAATTTTTTCCAATCCCATCCAATCCATGTGTATTGGGAATAACCGAACAAGGCCTGATGGGGCTAGCCTCCCCTGTTGCTCTTTGGCAGCCGGCAGCCGGCAGCCAAGGATACCCTCCCTTGCTACAAGAAGCCAGCAGCCAAGGAGTAGCCAACAGCCAGCATGATCATCTCCTGAATATTTACCCACCATGCATCACTAGCAAATTGAATAGAATTTTGCAAATTGGCAGCAGCGTATTATAATTCTGAATATGTCAGCCGGATCAAACAGAGTTGAACGTTTCAGTGCATAGATTGCATAGCATAACAATAATACAAACATAGTCTCAGTGCATAGAAAAATCAGATTGATGTGCTTATTCAGTTTAGCATCATCTTCTGAATGCATAGCATAATACATGACCTCAGTTTAGCATCATATCCTCAATGGCAAAACCTAGAAGCAAACACCATCTTGATGTTTCAGTTCTTCTTTTGGTGACCACTTGTTGATGAAAAACCCTTGTGTACCACCTGTTGATGAGAAAAAAAAACTCAGACAAATGTCTATATATTCAATTCCTCATCTTCTAAGAACTTAATGCTAAGAAACAAGAGCATCAAAACTGTTTCAGGACATGAAAGAATTGGACATGTAAATACTAAATAGTGACTAAAATACAGGAATTAGGCATGAAAGAATAATAAATAATCCTATTCGAAGTTCTGAGCATGCTTGTATATAACACCAGAGGTAACTAAATAGCAGATTTTACTAAAGAGTTCAAACAAAACTAAAGAGTTACACAACCTAAAGAGTTCAAACAAAAACTGGAAATAGCAACTCGCTGAATAATGAAAAGACCCACAAGCAGACCAACACAGAGAACTATTGGTTGTGCACCATAACGAAACTGAAGTATGACAGAATAAAAAGTTGTAGTCCTAACTAAAGACTGGAGCATACCTAAACTACACTGATGCAAATCAATATCAACAGAAGGATACATTTTTAACATCAAAGAAACATGCTGTTTTGACCAGCCGAGTCTACTAAGAACTTGTTGATGAAAATCCCTTGTGTATCGCCTGTTGATGAGAAAACTTAGACAAATGTATATATATTCAATTCCTCATCTACTAAGAACTTAATGATAAGAAACAAGAGCAGCAAAACTGTTTCAAAATGTTGTAGAAATTGAGTGCTTTATATAACTAACTGCTTGTCGATCTTGTTCCTAAGCCACAACAATCGGACACGTGGCCTCTGGCTGTTCATAAATATTTCTCTGTTCTCCTCGCACTTAAACACGCCCATTGCCGCTGCCATCTCCTCTTCAGTTAACTCTTCCATCGACTCTAACACACGAACACACTTCCAATACAATATTCTTCCTTCTTGTTACATCCCTCAGCTTGTTGATCAATCTGATTTACCACATCAAGCAACTTATCATTATGTTGCCTTTTGTAATCCAAATATTCCTCAAGAACCCCAGCAATCTGACTTTGCTTACGCTTCCTTCCATGACTCTCCGCTCGTTGTTCTGAAGATGCCGGGGTGCGTTCATGTCCACCAAGCTCAACACGGGTACTCGAAGCTTCCAACCCATGCAAATTTGAAGAGAATGGGTTCAAATCAGGGTTAACCCCAAGGTCGTCATCAATCCTGAAAGAGCTCATAGCTTCAGCTTCATCTTGAATATGTAATTGTTGTCGGGATGATGTATGTTGTTGAGTTGATGTAAAATTGAGATCACCGGTGGCACAACTTCCATCATAGAGTGCTGACAACTGATTATACAAAGGGAATGGCCTTGATTGAAACTTCTTGACCTTTGGATTACTCTATTCATTATAGAAAAAAGTAGATTATAATTAGATTGTAACCAAAATCAAAAGTAAATAAGAATGATTAGTCAAATGAAATAAGAATGGTTAGTAAAAAACTTACGACAATTATATTTGCCCATATTTGTGGTTCCGCAATGATCATACCCATGGCCTCATTCCATCCAACACCACTTTGCTTGTGGGCTTCCTTCAGCACCTTATAGTTTGCCTTAAGTTCCTTTTCTTTTTCCTGGATCTGTGCCTTTGTAAACTTAGCCAACGGGCACTTCTCATTGAACATTTGCGTCATAGAACGCCAACCTTCTGGTGCCCAACCATTCTGGCCCCGGTACTTCACATGATTGTGCTCGTGCAAGATGTCAACAAGAATCTTCTCATAGTTCATATTCCACGAAGCTCTAGCCATGACTACATAGTATACAATAGCCAATGACTATTACATCAAAATAATACTAATGATTATTATAATCATTCCACATCTGCATAGCAATTTGATCTCTAAGAACATTTCCAGCATTGGACTGACTACTATACTGATAATTGCTATCTCCCTCTGGTAATTCAACAAATTGACTAGAATTGATGTTAGTTGGGTGTTGATCCAACCATCCATCTTCACCATTTAAACCTCTAATCATGTTATGAAATGAAACTGCTGCTGATGGAATCAAAACCTGAGTCTCTACGGGATAAAAGGTGCCCACTTTGAGGATGGGAAATCGCTTCTTCAAGACACCGATGGACCTTTCTATGTGGTTGCGAAGGAGGGCATGAGAATGATTAAATAACTCCTTATAATCAGCATATACAGTACTCGACCCTCGCCTCCGATATTCACTGAGATGGTAAGAAACTCCTCGATATGGGGCAATAAAAGGAGTGTTTGCATATCCCCCATCTACAAGATAGTATTTACCATCTGGCACTCTGAAACCCTTTCTTAAAGCCGATTGAAGAACCCCCGCATCAGATGCGGACCATTCCCACCCACATGAGATGAATGTGAAATTCAAATCGAAGTTGCACGCCAACATCACGTTTTGAGAAAGGGTTCCTTTTCGATTTCTAAATGGAGGGGCTCTCTCTTCACTAATAGTTATGGGGACGTGTGTCCCATCAATTGCACCAATGCAATTTTGAAAGTAAGGCCAAAACCGAGGATTGGATGTAATCTTCACATGTGGGTGGTTTACACTTGGGAGCTTCACAAATCTTTGAGTTAGAGCAGGGATTATACCAAAGAACTCGCTTATCTTTCTATGTATGGTTTCCCCGCTATGCTGAAATTCTTTTTGTAAGATCGCATTGCTAGCATTTTGAGATATCATGTACATGAATATCCCAAGATGCTCCTCAATGCTCATATTTGAAGTGTCTTGCAACAATCCTTCCCTTATAAGATAGCTTGCTACAGCTCTAAAGATCTCCGGCTCCATTCGAAACTCAGATTTGCACCAGCTCTCATGACCATCGAGCATTTCTCTAATTTTTTGTGCACCACTATGACAAGAAGTGTGTACTGGCCTCTTTTCAGAATAAAGGGAAGCATATATAGCTGGAACTAACACAAAAAATAACTCATCATCCTCCTCCTCCTGTTTCAAATGTTTCCTTATCAACTCAATTCTAGAACCCATTTGTTAGTATCCCTAAAACAAGAGAACAAGTTTGAGAAATATGACAAGAAGTGTGTACATGGTTGAGTATGTAGGATCAGATAAATACGTACTAGTTCAGATAAATACTTTGTGAGAGAAATACTCTATGCTAACCATTATAAAATGGTTGCACCAAATTATTCTTATTGATTTAGTAGTTGAGAAAACAATCAGGAAGAAATATGTAGCGTTGATACTGAAGTGAATTCTTGTATCTAAGAAATTTGGAATCAATTTGCTCTAAACATCTGAAAACTGAGAAACAAATAGGCCAAGGTGTACCTGTGCACTAAGGAAGTGAAGGGCAGCAATCTCAGCATCAATAGCAAGGCAACCTGTCACCTGTCAGCATCAACCTTGTTCGCCGATGCAAGCTAGATATGAAATCATACAGACCTGTACATGCGTATTAAATAACAAGAAATGCAGTAGAGGTTCAAAGATTGTTATTTTCCCTATTAAATTAAATAACAAGAAATGAAATTTAAGCACATAAGAAAGCATTACTAATCCATACAGTATATTATAATATGCTCCTAGTATTAAAACAGAAGCTTTGCTGATCTGAGTTTGAAGAGGACAAACAGAAGGGGGCAACATTCAATAGGAAGAATAGAAGGGGAGCAGAACTAGTAAATGCATTGTGCTGTTAGTATTTCAAACAACAAGCATATATGTGACATATCTCACAGGTTTCTATCGTATATGACATAATTACTGGAATCCACAAGCAAGTGCTTACATAATTGCTAATGATTCTTTGTTTATTTTATAGACCGATCAAAACAAATAATTAAGGTACATGAGGTGCGCGCGTGTGACACTGTCCATCGACAAAGCTAGCTGGACAATTAAGTGCGTGCTTTTCATGGACAAGTGCTTACATAATTACTGCAATCAACAAGCGTCACACGCTAGAGACGCACGCGATATGGACGGATGGATCATGGATATGGGGGCGCTCCCAATATTTTTCTTTCTTATGCAGCTAGCTAAGGTCCGGGTCTGTCAAAGCTAGCGCACCTGTCACCGGCCGGTCAGCGGCGCAGGGGTCTGCTGACGGCGCGCGAGGGGGAGGGGCCGGTCAGCGGTGCAGGGGTCTGCTGACTGTTGACTGCGCGAGGGAGAGGAGGCGACGACGGGTGCGCGAGAGAGAGGAAGCGGCGGCGGGTGCGCGAGAGTGGAGAGGGTGAGTTTGGGGAAACCCTTCCCGACCTTGTGAGGCCGGGGGCGAAAGCCCTGTTCTCTCCCGCGGATTGGGCCGAGGAGTTGGGTCACCAAACATATTTTTTCTCGCTCTGGGATAATTTAGCGCGTGGGTTTGGAGGCCAGGGAATGAGCCAGGATTCTCCTGGGATCCCGGGCTACCAAAGGTGCCCTTAGGCTCGTTGTGGTCTCGGGTTGGCGTGTTCAGTGTTATGTACCAGGAAATGAAGAATGGATGGATGTTTCCCCTGATGAATCTTTCATATATATATAGATAGTGTCGGTGTTTTGGAAACCGGGGGTCCTAACCGACCAGTAAATTTGTGCTGCGTGTCCCTGTCCGGATCGGTGATGCAAGAAGTCAAGATTTTTATCGGTTCGGGCAAGAGAAGGCCCTATTTCCAGCGGGGGAGGGAGGCTTGTATTATCTCGCACCTAAGTGCTCATAGTATGGGTTACAAGCAATCGAGAGGGTGTGTGTCCCAAGTCTCTGAATATGATTGAGGCAGAGTGCCAATATCGGGGGTGAGAGTTGCGTGCAGCGAAGTGTGTTGTCGTGAAGTCCCTCGTAGAAGGCCCCGGGCTCCTCTTTTTATAGTCACAATGAGGAGGCCCAAGAGTACAAGGATTGGTGCGCGGTTGTTGTGGTCGGAGACGCGTCTGAGCCCTGTAGCAACGTGACTGGCGGGATGGCCCTTGTCCTCGTGTCCGAGTCTTGTAGCATGTTCTTCTGACAGAGTAGAGAGCCGAGGCCGGGCTTGGGAGCATGGGCATGTGCCCGAGCCCAACCTGTACATGGGCACGAATGTCGAGTTGGAGTAGTTGTCACAGTGCTTGGCATGGTCCTCTGCGAGATTCGCGGAAGAGTAGGTGGCATTTAATGCGCGCTGCTGGGGTAGATTGCCGAGGCCGAGCTCGTGTGAGGCGGAGATTTCTCCCGAGCTCGAGGCCTTGACCAGACGTTACATGTAGTCACGTTCGGAGTGGTTCAAACAGTGGCCGGAGTGGGGGAACAGTGCCCCGTATTCGTGCCCTATGCATCGTCGTGGGTGGTAAAGGTAGATTAGACCGTGCTCGTGTCGTCCTTTGTTGACTTTGGCACCCTCACCGGGGCAGGTGAATGTACAGACGCACATTCTGGAATTGAAGTGGTTGGCCGTGGCGGGTAGCTCTCGGAACGTCGCTTGAGTCGCCCTCAGGTGAATCGGAAATGTGCATCTCGCCCGAGGTTAGCCTCGGGCGAGCCGTGACTGTGTCTCCCGCCCGAGGGTGGCCTCGGGCGAGTCATGACTTGGATCCCTTGTGCCTTGGTAAGGTCGGGAGCATGTTTTGCTCATGATCCCTTTTTTACTTAGGCGTCTAGGGACTTTAGGATTATGATCTGGGTACCCCTAATTACGGTACCCGATAGATAGGTATATGGGCCAATATGGGCCTTAACACCCCCTCAAACTCAAGGTGGATCAGAGACATTGAGTTTGAGTAAATGTAGTCGATAATGCTCCCGAGTTTGAGCTTAGTGAAGAAATCTGCCAGTTGCAAAGCTGGAGGTACATATTGTAGAGTAATTGTCTTATGACGACAATGTGATCAAGTAAAGAAGGCATCTACACCAATGTGCTTTTGAAGATCATGCTTCACGGGATCATTAGCAATCTGTATAGCACCAGTATTATCACACAAAAGAGGTGTGGAAGCATCACACACAATGCCAAAATTAGCCAGTAACCAACGAAGCCAAACAATTTCTGCAGTAGTGGTGGCAAGTGCACGAAGTTATGTTTCAGTACTGGTGCGAGAAAGAGCAACTTGTTTCTTAGATTTCTATGCAATAGAAGAGGAGCCAAGAAAAATGCAATAGCCCGTGACAGAGCAGCGATCATTCACATCACTTGCCCATGTTGCATCAGAATAAGCATAAAGCTGAAGCGGACTGTTTTGAGCATAAAAAATACACCTAGTGGATGTTCCTCGTAAGTACCGAGAAGGATCCGCAACAGGTGTTCCATTAGATGGACAGAGCTGTAAGTGAAGATCCATAGGGTGGTAGTTGTCCAAGTATCAGTAATACCAGACCGTGCAAGAAGATCTTGAATATATTTGTGTTGTGAGAGGTAGTAACCTTTGGTGGAGTGCACTACTTCAATGCCAAGAAAATAGCTTAGGCCTTAGAGAGCCCAAACCAGTCATCATGAACAATTTTCCAAGTTGCTTCTTGACATCCATATAAGGCACGCCGAAGGCGACAAACATAACCAGAGGGAACCTCAACACTGGGAGGTGGCTTTGTATAAACTTCTTCATTTAAATCAGCATGGAGAAAGGCATTCTTGACATCCATCTGGTGAATTTTCCAATAACATGTAGGCTGTAGCGGCTACGACAATCATAGTACGACCTGTAGTCATGTGAGCAACTGGAGCAAAAGTCTCATCATAATCTTGACCCTGACTTTGCTGAAAACCTCTAGCAACAAGACGAGCCTTGTATCGCTCAACATAACCATCTGATTTGGTATTTACTTTTGTTGGAAGTGAAGTGTTCAATTGTGATCTGGGCCGCGCCAGATGGGGGCGCAGGGGAGGCGGCGACTGGGAGAAGGAGGCCGCCGGCTGGGAAGTCCGCGCCCGCGCCCTGGGCGAAGCCGGGGAAGGGGGACCTGGCCGCGCCGCCGTGCGCTGGCGAGGAGGGGCGGTGAGCAGAGGAGGGTGCTCGAACAGGGGTGGCCCTCAGCAAGGCGGCGGAGCTCCATGGGGACATCAGCAGGGGTGCTCGGCTGGGGGAGCTCCGGCGCTGGACGGGGAAGAGAGGTGGGGCTGGCGGCTGCTGGGTGGAAGAGCCGCCCCGGGAGGGATGGATGAGCCTCCCGGGGCGGCGGCGCGGAAGCAGGTGGTTGTGGGGTTTTGGGGCAGCCGGCGGCTGCTAGAAACCCTAACCCTAACCTAGTCCTCTGATACCATGTTGGAAGTGAAGTGTTCAATTGTATTGCATAGAGGAGGACTACAATATATAGACACAGGAAACCCTAACCCTAATGGGCCGGCAGCCCAACAGTGGTGCCGGCCCACACACACTCACACACACATAGTCTAACAACTTTGAACACCCATTTGCATGTTATAGGTACAACATGGGACGGTAAAGGAACAATATTTCAAGTACCGGTGCGGTCAAGTGCAGCAAGCTCCTCAATCATAGCAAGTTGCCACTCATGAATACCAACAGCTTCCTGATAAGTGGTTGGTTCAACAATTACTGCATCAGCACGTGGATAATCATAATGATCTGGAGGTGCTATGGTAGTGCAATCACGTAAATTATATCCCTGAGCAACCTGCAGCTCATCAGAATTGTTAGTATCATCAAAAACAGGAGTACCAGGATTGGTTAGAGGTAGGGATGGCAACGGGGAATTCCCCGTCGGGTTTTAGCTCCCCATTTTCGTCCTCGCGGTGAAAATTTTTCCCCGCGGGGATCCCCACGAACACTTGAGGGGATAAAACAGTGTCATTACTAGAAGGAAAAGACAAAAAAGATGTGGTCTCTCATGGAGAATACGAAGAGGAAGTAGAGGGATTATAAAAGAAAGGACGGTTTTCAACAAATGCCACATCACGTTACGCATGCTGCGAGCTGAAGAACCATAGCAGCGATAGCCCTTATGCTCAGAACTATATCCTAAAAAGACACTCGACAGATTGAGCAGTTAATTTGGTGCGCTCGGGATGCTAGCAGAACATAACAGGTGCAACCAAAAACTCGAAGATGATCATAGCTAGGAGTACCAAAGAGTACCTCACCCGGACATTTGGTGGCTAATTTAGTTGATGGTTGTCTATTGATTAGATAAACAACAGTAGAGACAGCTTCACCCTAGAATTGAGATGGAACAAAAAAAGCAATAAGAAGGGTGCAGGTTGTTTCTATAATATGGTGATGCTTCCGTCCAACCACACCATTCTGAGCATGAGCTCCAGGACTTGAGAGTTGGGCAAGAGTACCCTCGGATGTTAAGAACTGGCGAAACCTACCAGACAAGTATTCACCACCAGAGTTAGAGCGAAAAAATTTAATTGGGCTAGAGAACTGAGTATGTATCATCTGTGTGAAAGATTGATAAATAGAATATAGCTCAGAACGATGTTTCATGAAAAAGACCCAAGTATATCTAGAATGATCATCTATAAAAATGACATAGTATTTATGACCTCCTTTTGTGGAAAAGGAGCAGGACCCCATACATCAGAATGAATAAGATCAAAAGGGCGAGCTGAGTAAGAAGCACTAGATAAATATGGAAGTTGTATTTGTTTACCAAGCTTACAACCCTTACAATGAAAATTTGACTCAATGTTGGTATGACCTAAACATCCTTTATAAACTAGAGTAGATAACCTAGACCCACATAAGTGACCAAGACGTGATGCCATTGTGCAAAAGATGAAGTGGACGCAGCGGATGAAACACTAGCAGTGTAGACAATATGTAGACGCAAAAAGTCCAGAGTATAGAGTCTGGAAGAGTCTCTACGGCGATGGCCAGTCCCAATCACAGGCTCGCTTCGACGATCCTGAGCAAAACAAGATGAGCTGTCAAAACCAACAAAATAGTTGTGGTCTATAATCTGACCAATGAAAAGTAAATTCATGGAGAGCTCAGGTACAAAAGAAATATTAGATATGGAAAATTGGGAGCTACAGAGGGAGCCCTTATGAGTTACAGAGCAGGAAGTACCATCAGGCGTTTGAACAGAAGACCCATTAGTGACTGGTGCACATGTATCCAACTGAGACTGATATGAAGTTACATGAAATGAGGCACCAAAATCAAGAACCCATGTGGACTGAGAAGCACTACTACAGGCAGCAACAACTGACACTGAACCCTTGGATGGCCCACACCCTTGAGCAGTACGACGAGAGCGAAACTCAGCTAACTTCTCTGGATACTTAAGAAAACATTGATCAGATTGATGTTTAGTCTTGTTGCAATGTTTGCAAGGCTCAAAGTAACCACCTCTTCCACCAGACTTGTGAGAAGTTGCCAACACATTATGGGACACAGGAGTATGAGAGACAGACATAGATGAGAGGCAAGTCTCCTCAGCAAGCAAATCAGATAAAGCCTCTGTCATAATCAGACTTGTAGACCCATGAAGCAATCTGGTACGAATATCCTCAAAATCTGTCCTGAGACCCATAACAAATCTGTATGTGAAGAATTTTTCAATGAACTTATGTGCAGTACACTCATCAGCAGTGCATGAAGGAACCATAGACATCAAAGGACCAATAAATCGATCAAAACCTGAATAATACTCATCAATGTACATGTCATGTTGCTCTATTAAATGTATTTTCCGCATAAGAGTATGAAGAAGGGCACCACTATCTTAAACATACCGCTTCTATAAATAAGACCACATAGCTTTTGCAGTCTTGAATGAAGGAAGGCCCATAATCATGGATGGCTTGACACAGTTAACAATAGCAACCATCACTTTTCCATCAAGAGGAAACATCACAACACATTCTGGTGGCTTGCGTTTTTGCTAGAGACATTTGGGCCCAGATTTTGAACAAGGTGGGATTGCTGCCTTTGGCTCCAGAAATAACAGATGTGGTTTTCCAAGATTGGAGGAAGGCTGAGCAGAAAGTGCCAAATAGTAAGAGAAAGGGGTTTAATTCCCTAGTTATCTTGGTGTCTTGGCGGTTGTGGAAACAAAGGAATGCTTGCGTGTTTGATGGGGTACCCCCGAGTATCCGCAACATTTTGCAAGAGATTCACGAGGATGTTAAGCTTTGGGGAATGACAGGAGCAAAAGATATTAGACAGTTGTGGCCTTAATTTAGATGGGGTGGTGGGGGTTGTCCCCCCCTTTTCCCCTCTTGTTTCTAGTTTCTTTTATTTTTGTTCTTCTCTTTTTTCTTTTTGTCCCCCTCTTTTCGTTTGCTGCCTTCTCGGACACTTTGTTTTTCTTGGTCCACTTGGGACCTTTTTTCCTCTTAATATAATGACACGCAGTTCTCCTGCGTGTTCGAGAAAACCTTTTCATCATTAATTGTCCAAGTCCTGATTTCAGAAGCATTACTGTTATTTGCAGTGGGCTCAGGTGGACCATCTATCAAATGAAAGGTAAAACCATGACCTCGCAAGTAGTTTCTACACAGAAGGACCATTCACGGTAATTTTGACCATCCAAAGTGATGTTTATAGGAATTGCAGTAGGTTGCGACATGGTATACTAGCACTGAAGGTTATTCCAATCAAGGCTGTAAAGAAGAAATCCTAGCATTATCCAAACCAAGCAGTGGAACTGGTCTCGACTGGACGGAGACCCAGGCGAAGCAGAGCATGCGGGCCTAGGTGGCACAGAGAAGACAACTGGCGGGACAGAGCAGAGGGCCTGGGCGGCTCGGCGGGCAGAGCAGAGGGCCTGGGCTCGGAGAAGACCGATGGGGCGGACGAGACTGACGCCGAGAAGATCCGGCTGTCGGTGGGAGGAGAAGGTTCGGCTGCCGGTGGGAGGAGACGGGCGGGGCGGACAGTCCGGTGTAGACGCGCGCCACCGGAAAAGATCCGCCCAGGCCCGCAGGAGGGGGCGGTGCAACTGCACCTGCAGGAGATCCGCGACGGTGCGACGACGGCCAAGTGAAGAGGCGAGGAGCCTCAACGGCGACCCAACAACACCCGACGAGGAGATTGAACCGTGCGGCCAAAAATGGAGGGCACTAAAAAAGGATCTGATTGGCACTTTGATACCATGTTACGTACCAGGAAATGAAGAATGGATGCATGTTTCCCCTGATGACTCTCATATATATAGTTAGGTATATGGGCCAATATGGGCCTTAACATTCAACAACTGTGTAGTGTGTTTTAGTGCACCTGGGGTGGGGATGATTCACCCCCTTATTTGTATATGTTGTTTTCTTCCTTAATGAAATGACATGCAGTTCTCTTGTGTAGTTCAAAAAAGAGTTATTAGTTACAAATAGGAATTTCAGAGCATCCCTATAAAAACTTGGCCGGGGAGGGAAAGACCGGCCTCCTGGTATAATGCCTGGGGCCGGCATTCAAGGCGCACACAACCCACTGATGGCTAAGAAGAGACCGAAACATGGTCCCGACTCCCGACCGAGAAAATCCCTGAACCCTGGCCCCCATCACTAGGGGCCGTTACCGTCCACTCTGCAACGACCTAGCCAGAGGGTGGCGCGCAGGACGTAACCCGAGAGTGGGCGGGGCACAACGAGGGGATTTTTTTAACCAAGCTAGAAATTCACCCTCGTGGGGGATCGAACCCAGGACCTGGAGGCTACTCGGAAACTTTAACCACTAGGCTAGAGGCCTTTTCGCTCAGAGCATCCCTATGAGTGCAGGTTACACAAAGTGAGGAAATCAGTAGCAAAACGAGTTACTCCTGGTCTAACAAATTCTCTACCTTTTGTCTCCTCCCTCATTGCATCAAGAAGCCTCCCTGTCTATATATAAAGATAGTGACTTGTCTGGCATGTGTAATAGGCTTGCTAAACTGCTTTAATTTGCCAATGTCTTCTAGCTAAGGTCCAAGGAATGTGCAACACACGGGATCCAAAACAACGTTATAATTCTTTCCATAATAAGCTTATCAGCTGCCTTATAGTTCACACCATTGCCAGTGACTACTTAAACATCTTCCAATTAGATCAATTTTCTGCCCTAGTAAATCTGCCAACATTGGTGCATCATGTACTTGATGCTTCAATAGACTCCAAGTAGAAAGTCCCCTTTAAAAAACTCAACCTACAAGGGGTGAGACGAGAACGACCGTGACTGGTATGGAGTCTTAGACCCGTGCTTTGGCGTGGGGCAGACGAGGTTGTTGGAGGGTGTGCCTCTGCCGAAGGTCCTCAATCTGATGAATTCTAGACCTTCATTAAGTCTATGATGAAGGTATAACGAATAGACCTTCATCAAGTCTATGATGAAGGTTTAACGAATTGACCTTTGTCTAGAAGATCTCCATAAACCAAGGCAAGAAGCAATAGCTTCGTCATTGTCTAAAATGAAGTATCGAAGGGTGTTCGCGATGATATGGAGATGAAGGTGATAGAGTTGGTGTGTATGACATGTCTCTTATGAGAGTGCCCTTGCTCGTTTCTGTAGATCATGTGTATACGAACTGAGGGTAATGATGTAATTTTATACGAAGGTATGCGTCGTCACGCCCCTATAAATAAGTCCACAATGTCCATGTACAGAGGGACCCAGACGCTCGGAGACCCACATGTTTCTCGCCTTCAGTATGACCTTCGTACACATGGCAGTTGACATGAAGGTATGACCTTCGTGTGCATAGAAGTTGACCTGAAGGTATACATTGTAAGAGACAATTTGCTATGATGGAAGAAGTTAACATACATCATGCTTCCTCTTGTTTATCCTTTTTGTCACCCTTGTGTTCTTCCCCACATTCATTCCACAAGGGAGAGAGAAGGTAAATGATTTAACTATGTTGTCCTGTCATGAATCCTTGTAGGAATCTAGATAGGTGTTATGACCGGCAGCCTAGCAGTCCTAATAAAATCAGTTTGTTTAGATGGATAAGTATCAGTTAGTTTGTTTAGATGGATAAGGATAAGCAGAGTTTGTTTAGATAGATACCGATTTGGTTTGTTAATATATTAGATAAGGTCGGCTGCTATCTCAGCTCTATAAATGTACCCCTCCAATCAATGAAAGTATCTTGTCTGTGCTTGCCCCAAACCATCTACTATTCGATCGTGGCTACTGTTCACTGTGGTACTATTCATCACGTGAACAGTACCTCGCATCTTCCAGCCAGCAACCCTAACCCTAGGACGATGGCGCCCAAGCGCCGGCGTCCTGGTCCTAGACCTCAAACCTACCACTCTATCTCGGTAACCTAATCCCAACAACAGGTGACCAGCAGAGGTGATTTTTTAACTCCATCCTGAAATTCCTTTTGAGGAGTTCTACTCAGACCACCTAACAAACTCAGCTAGAGGTCCATTCATAGAAAGTCCTCTTTAGACTATTGACTAGGAAATTAATGAGGTGATGTCCCTGCCTATATGTCCACTCATCTAACATGAGTGTACAGCCAATTGCTTCCGAACAGCTTCATGCTTCTTTAGTTTGTTGGTCCGTTCCACAGCCTTTCCAAGCAATGGCACCCTGACCTCACAGAAGCTAGGAGGTTTATATCCAGGTTCATACTGTCCAATGGCCTCACACATAATCTCAAAGCTCCTTGAGTTGATAGCATTGGATGGTATTCCACACTCATAGAAGAAACGGGCCACATGCATATTGACTTCCATCTCTTCCTTGGTCCTGATCCTTCCCTTTCTTAGAAATACCTTTCCTCAACCACTTCTTCAGGTTTTCCCAAAGGGCTAGTTTGGAAACATAAATCCCCACCGGGATTCCCGGGGCTAATTTCCCACTCGATCCCCGGGAATCCCGGAGGGACTTTTGAATCTGGTTCTCACTTGGTACCACTTCCACCACTTGAACACCATCACCATCATTATCTAGGTTTAGCGCTCACTTTCTTCTTCCCTTAACTAGTGCTGTCTCCACTCTATTAGCAATTTGTGTTGCTGTAAATTTACATTTGACAGCATCTTCATATCCACCTACGATATATCCTTCACAAAGGCTACACTCAACCAAATATTTGTTCCCAATTTTTGGCTAGAAGCCATACTTCCACCAAGGATCACGAGATTTAGGCTTCCTTTTTGGATATGTCCTTGTATCATATTCAGTCATGTCGAGCCTACACTCTGTGGCCTTGTGTTGCCATTTAGATGGACTCCTGTGAAACTGGACAAGCAAGGTAATTATTAATTAACACTGAGCACTAATGGACAAGTGGACAGTGGAGACAAATAGTTAAATAGGGCTCAGGTTGGTATATAAAAAGTAAATTGTGATCCAGATTCCAGACATAAAATAGAAGTGAGCACTGAGCCTGTCCTAGCAAGTAGAAGAGCAGGTAATCAATCAGGTACCTAGTTCAAGGGATGCTGTCCTGCTCGAGTGAAGGTTGACAGTTCGGGCTCTCTTGTCCTTCGATGGAGGACGACCAGAGTAGGTGGCAGGGAAAGATAACCGCGGCCTGTGGGCGGCTGCTGCTCACGCAACTCGAGGCAGAGGCTCTTCTTGACGGGCAAGAGGGGAGGCGGCGGCAACTTTTCCTGGTGGCGCGGGAGAACGCATTCGCGCGGGCAAGCTGGTATTCTCCCACACGCTCCTCTCTCCGCGCGCTAGCTCTCTATCTCTTCCCCCTATGGCGCCTGCCTTTACACGATTTGGCGCGAATCAGACTCCAAAGTGTCGTTTTCCGGACGCCGTAAGGTGGACGCCATGCGAATTAAGGCGTGGCGTCTGCTGTGGCGTCTTGGCGCAGAGCGCTTTGGCGCTTAAGCTACGCTTTGTTGATGTAATACTGTCAGATCAACCAATGTGACAGGTACAACTCCTAACTGTCACTTGCATTTCAGTTGGCTTCACTCAGGACCACTATTCTGACTATTGGCTCCAGTAAAGGTTACTTTGAGGTCTTTCGACCAAATCTTGATTTGTTGAATGATAAATGCTCATTGATTCTTGCACACTCTTGGCTTGGATCAACTCTCTGCTTGGGAGCTAGGCATTCCAGATGATCTTTGTTGTAGCCTGGTTTCTGCAGGACATGTGCCTGGTATTTTTGTTTATTATTTTTATGCAAGGGATGCAAGATATCCCAAGTAATATTTTCTGTAGGACTTGTGTCTTTAGGTGAACCAAAAGTGAAGCTGTGTGACAATCAATATCAGCTGTTACGAAGAGACAGTGACAGCGTAACTGATACCATGCATAAGAAGCACGAAGTAGTTTTGTGGCCTAACAAACCAATTATGTGGTCCAATCCAAGAGCCTAATTATGTGGGGACCGTGCTGGCAGTTCGGCAACTTTTGTTTGTATATGGCCAACTAAACCTATTTCACATATGTGATTCGATGTTTATGTAGTTGCTTGGATCTTGGGGTTTTGGGAGTCTGTACTCCTGCCTCCGCTACCTCAAATCCATGCCGCGCTGCACCTACTCTGTTTCCAATGAAAGAGTTTTCTGTTGCGTCTGCACTGAGGACTGGTCATGGCATTAACAGGGTCAGATGGTAGGCGATAATTTCCATTGGTCAGGCGGTAGTTGCGTCCAGAGAGATCTCTTGACACTTATTTAGGACCAATCCCTGTTCCATCTCTAGTGTGTCTTTTGTTATTTGTTGTGAAGTCTTCACTATTTAGCAGTATGCATGTTGTCAAGGTGTTGGCAGCATATGGGAATATGGACAGCTTTGTAGCAGCGGGGGTATGAAGCAACAGAAATGCTTGTGGAGTACCAGAAGTGAGATTAGCAGAGACGTAAGAGGATGGGAGATGCAAGAAAAGAACAAGACAATGATAAATGGTACTTTATATGTCAGATCTTTTTGTACTATGGTGGTCTTTGTTTTCCTCTCACCTCTATAAAGTTGTTTGGCTGTCAACTGATAGTCTGGTACCAAGAGCTGTGCACAATTTCCGTTTGCCTTCGTCTCTCTCTCTCTCCCCCTGAGCCCCCTCTCGAGCCTGGACTTTTTCTTCACCTGTACTGGTCCATCATTAGCCAAATCTGGGTAGAGAGATGATCAGCACCAGAGGTTTGTAATCAATCTCTGTTGGATAGATACGTTTAACGTTCTCAAGCCGACACATATCATACACCTTAGATCTTAACGAGGCTCATGTTCTATCAATTATATCATCACGTCATTGTCAAACTTTACGGTGGAATGTAAAACTGTTGAAGAATGCATGCATGCTTTCTGGGCAATCGTTTGCCACCTGTAGTGCGTTTGGTGGTGCGCATCTATCTGCTTCCGTGCACTTGTCTTCTCTTCCTCCACATGCTCACGGCGTGAAGTAGTAAAACCTGTAGCATGTGCTGCGAAAATAGAAAAAAGCATGTGCAAGTGTAATATTTTATTCTGATGAGTTCTTGTATATGCTGTCTACACGCAGGTTAAATATTAATAACCCCTGCAGAACCCAGTTGCTTACTGGAAAACAGGCCCAGCCACCACCTTTCCATGGCACTGGCACCGGTTGTTGACTGCTCTGCTGCCTGCACACTAATGGCGGTCTCTGTCCGTCTACATATATAACACAGAGGGGGCCGCTGCAGGAGCGGGCGCGGAGCAACACCGTCCAGTCCATCACTGCCCTTTGTTCTCCTCCACAGTCGCAGACAAAGCTGGTTCGTCTCGCGGAGAGGGGAAGCCGGGAAGGTGGATAGGCGGCACCCACCCATCACCCATGGCTGGGTTGCAAAGATCGGCGACCACGTTCAGACGGTCCGGCTCGTCGGGCCTGGTCTGGGACGAGCGTTTCCTGACCGAGGCCGACGCCGAGGCGAAGGCCGGCGCCGCGGAGGATGCCGAGCAGCCGGAGCTCCGGCACTCGAGGAGCGTCGGCATGCTGCGCCGTGCGGGCGGCGGTGGAGACAGCCGCAGCAAGAAGGGCAAGGAGAGTAGGCAGAAGCAGGCGGAGTCGGCGCGGCGCAGCAACCAGCAGGTGTTCCGGACCAAGGACGTGGCCCCGGACATGGATCCCCCCTCGCCGAGGGTGTCCGGCTGCGCCTTCTGCGCCGTCTTCCGCGGGGGCTCTGGCGGTACTGGCCGCAGGGCACAGGCACGCCGCCGGTCCAAGCCCAGGAAGAAGTGACGGCGTAGCAACACGTACGTACGTGCGGTACGTTGTTGTTTGTGCCATCTGTAAAGTCCGGGCCATGGTTGTTCGTGCGTGTACATGTTTACTATACTAAATACTAGGGTCATATATAGATGAGCTTGCTACTCGGTAATCGGTATACGTACGCCATTATTTAGTTCAGGATAGTTCCTCCTTTTTTGGGTCGGTCGGTTGGTTTCTTGATCCAGATCCATGCTTTTGAGGTTTGGGCGACGGTTAGATGTTACTTGTCTACTATATATGCAGCAGCTATTTATGAGATCTGGGGCTGTTGTTCTTGTTCTTACTAGCTTGGTGCAACTTTTTCGCTTGGGTTCTGCCGCTGGTCCTTCGGGAAGCGCATGTGGTTTTGGTTTTGAAACTGGGAGGGAAGCAGGGTGGAGCGACGATGAATTGGTCCGTGATGCGGCTGAACTGGGAGGGCAGACAGGCAGGCTGGTGGTGGCAGATGGGATGAGCGGCGATAATTCAGAGTGCTAATTACTAGCAAGTTGGTGAGCGACATGATTGCGCTGTGGAGGTGGATGGACATAGTGACGGCCATCCACGCCGACGTCGACGTGGGATGTGAATGTATATCCCGATTCAGTCCTGCTTTCACACGGCCGGGGACGACGCCCGTCTCGTGCCGTCGACCTGTCGACGACGACGACGATACGGTCAGCGGCAGCGTCACGCCTCTGCCTCTGCGTGCGTATAATAATGGAGGACTGGTGGCCGTCTCTTTCTCCGGCACCTTCACCTTATTACTACGTCTCTGTTGGGACCGCTGCACAGACGAGACGACTCGTCAATTGATGATTGGTAACGTGTCTTATGCAGAAACAAAAAAAAAATGTTGGAGGCTATACCCTCCTCTCCTATAGCGAATGATCTTTGTCCCACAGTGATTCCTAGCGTACACATGACATGAGTCGACTACGTGCATTATGGTGATACGGAGACTTGCGATCCGGACTGTTCACCTAATTTGGTCCCGCTAGGCACCAGCCTGACGCTGTTCCCTGCGTCTGATGCTTTTGAGCTGTCATCTCATCGGAGTACTCGCAGGAGGGGAGACCTTAACTACGGTGGGTGGGTGCACGTCTGAGTCTCTAAATCACGCAGGTATGAAGCTGTCAAGAGAGAGGATGTTGTGCGTTAATTGTGTGATGGCGAATTGAGGCGTAGCTGCTTGTCAGTCATAGCCCATGGGCCTCGATCTGCTGGTTTGTGCACACTAGGCGGCGTTGCGTCTCGCGTACATGTACATGGGGCCTCGGCCTGCATGTAGCCAAAACGAGCGTTGCCATCTTGACAGCTTCATACCTTACTAGGTGGGTGACCATGCGTTACAACGAAAACATATCGTCAGTATAGTGAACACAGCTCCTACCAATCTGGTATCAAAGGTCTCGACAATCATGAGCTCTGCCGCTGCACCTAGACAGCAGCCGCCGCCAGCATCAGGCGGCCCCCAACAACGTCCAGCGCGCTGGTCATAGTCCCTGCTTCGTCGGGAGCCATGATGCTTCGCCGATAATCCCCCAAATACCCAGCCTCCTTGCCGGGTAGCGCCACTGGGGGCATGGCGGCCCCGTAGCCAATGGAACGCTGTACGACGTGGCAGACGAGCTGCTCTCCCAAGAGCGCAGCAGCCTGCTGCCCCACGTAAATGGACAAACAAAAAAGTTATTGCTACAAACTTATGATCAGATATACAATAAAAAACAATGTAAATGATATATAAAGTTGTTATTATGAGTAAGTTAGAAAGCGCTACAACAATACGACAACCCCATGAGGCCATGATGCACAATAACAGAGATCCACTATGCATAAAACTCCCAAGTGAACAACACCTGTGATGAATCTGCTACTGACGCTAGAGCTGTCAATGCTCCCCCGTGCACCATTTGCTTGCCATTCTAGAATATGAACATGAGCAGCTAGCATTGTTTACTAACCATGATAACAAATATATTTGAAGCAACCTGAAACCTAATTCAATACAAGTAATTGCGTACATGAATAAGAACAAGTAATTTATTCACGATTCCATCCAGGTAAGGCGTCAAAAATTCTGGTGTACAATTCTCACTAAAATTCAAAATCGCTGAAACATCATGTGCCTATAAACAAGAAGAGCAATACATGTCAAAATAGATTGCCAGGTCCTAAGATGTATGACATGAACATGTAATTAGGTATAGTAGAATATAGGCATACAAATTGTATAAACTTAATATCTCAATGCACACAAAAGACTTAAACAACATTCAGTTCAGAGGTCTGGCATACATAAAGTTAGTAGTTGCTTGGTAATCAAATTACTTTTTTATCCAAGAAACTTGTAAGCTCAAAGATCAAAAGGGATTTGTTTGACATTTAGATGTGCTAGCTGCCCACATATATTTATATTTAAAACATGTAAACCACACACAAACCATATTGGTCTACATCAACCTGTTTATTGATGCAACCTCAATTAAAATTGTGATGTCTTATAATTTTTAATAATAGGCAAATATGTCAACAACCATACATTAATCTAATCCTTTTTAGCGATATTGATAAGTCGTTGTTGTATGTTTGCAGGGATGACATAGCGGCATGAATTGTCCTCGTAACTTAACAGATCAATTACAAAGTTCCTTCGAAGAATCTTTGCATCCTACACACAAAGACATAAGAGAACAAAACGTCAAATTTATATTATGTAACTGAAATGTATGTTTGAACATGAAACAAACGTACTCCACTCACCCTATCAAAATCCATTCGTCTAGCACTCCCCCACATGACCATAGCTTGTAGAACAAAGTAGCTGGTATTAACCCTTTAGAATAATGTTTGGCAAACTATATTATATACAATGGTTATCATAGAAAAAATTTAAACTGTTGAGAACATGGTATTGAGAAAATACCCTTTTAAGTCAATTGGAACACCAGACCGAATTATATGTTCCCACTTAAAAATATTCTTTGCCCATCCAGAACGTTTCTTGTTGTAGGCAATCTTATATTTCTTTGAGGCCATGATAATTGCTTCCGCAAACCTCTTGTATGGAATGTGTTTACACCAACCTTGAGTGGGTGTAAAGTCTATAAAAGTTACGTGCTTTTTACCATGATCGATTACGAAAAGTGCGTAGCATCCGTTGAATTTCCATGGCATAAGAACCTACAAAATATCAGTCATTAGGATTGCAACGAAGTGCCTTTTATAAATACATTCGAAATGAACACATACTTACATATTTACAACCAGTGATATAATAGTTCAATGAAGGCCAACAGTCGAGTGTTTTGGCTAACTCTTCTGCTGTAGGATCCTGATGGTACTTTGGAAGTTTACCAAAACCAACCATTCTCTGGATAAATATATATACATGTCCACATGAGGATTATATGTATAGATACAATATATTACTACATTATTGATTGGAAACAAACTTACCCAGAAGCGCATGTCCATATAATATTTTTATCCTTTATCATTTCATCTTTCGACATATGTGACTCTTTAATGGCCAACAATCGAACAGCCATGTCAAAACATTTTAGAGTCATATCTAGATTTACCCTTAATACGTTTTGCAGGTCTTTGACAGATATTTCTATCTTAAAAGGGTTGAAACTTCGCACCCATGTCATCCTATAATGCAGCATGACAAAAGTCTATATCAAAACTCTACGTAGTTGGTACCTATAAAATAGATAAAACAATGAGCACATACTCTAATGTCGTATCATCTTGGATTGTCATGATGTAATCACATAGAACATCTATTAAATCGGCTTTGGTCACTGGCATGTCATTTGTGGAAAGGCCACACAGTAAAAATTCATTAGTGCACTCATCGGTCGAGATTTTTATAGGAGTTCTTTTATCCCAATCATGAACAAACCACCTTTCTAAGTCTGCTTGAGTGATGGGGCCATCATCATCTTCCATCAATACTTCGCTATCTTCAAATACACAAAGTAGTTTCCTCTTCTTAGGATTTGTGGGACTATTTAATATCTGAACATCAGAGGAGTTTCCAGCATCGACTTCTTTGTCATACTTGTATAACGGACACCCCTTTCTCTTGTTTATATCTGAAGATAGTAATATAGCAGCCAATTTTTCCCTAAAGTGTGACATGTCATCCTGCAAATAAGAAACAATTTATTTAGCAATTATATGTATCATTAACTGTAGATGTGCATACTATTTCATAGTAGCAATAATATACCTGGGTAAAAATATCAGATAATTCATCCCCTGTCCAGTATTCGATATAGTTTAGTAGAAAGAGGCCACACGAGGAGCTACATCAACCAGATGATAAAAAGTTCAAGATTAACAGCAATGAATATTAATAGCAACTAAGAAGAATGTATGGTGTACCTATCTGTTTGCTTTGCATATTCCATTTCTATTTCTCTAAGTGGCCAAGAAGCAACTCGGAGGTCTAGCCACCTGTGATCTTTTAACTCCTTACGCTGAGATACCATATCAATTTGTCTTTGGAGTCCTTTTATCTTGATATTATTATAAAAACATAGAATTAGACGTTGAGATTTTTTTAAGTTAATAAGGGGTTAGTAATTGTTGAGTTTGTGTAAACTCACATTGTCAATGAGGTCATTGCGACCGGATGATGTACCAAGTGAGTCGAGCACTTGTATCTCCATATTTCTTGCATTGATCACAGCAAGATACCAGTGCATTTCTCGGATATTTATTGGAATGAACACCTACATCTCAATTATAAATATTGCAAAAAAATACATGTAAACACTAACAGTGTAGATTGCAAACTCGTATTTACCATGTCATGGTCTAGATAAAGTAAAACCCTTCTTTCAGCGCTAGATATTTGTGCCATGTATTTAATTGGATGTAACTCATCTGTTTTTGTTTCAACATCACCGTCTCGCTTTAGAAAGTTGAACTGAAAAGCATTTTCTATGTGTACACGACCTCCAGATCGGCATTTTAGATGCTCTTGAGCTTTTATTAAATTTATGTAACAGTCTATCACCTTCAAGTGTGTAAGTTATGGTTAAAAACAAGGTTTTATTAAGGCTTGTAGCTCATGAGTCTGCAGCTCATGCAGAGGTGGATGGCATGCATGATTGCGTCTAACGGAGCTGTATTGCCCAGTTGGTGCTCAAGTACGGCGTCTGCAGCTCATACTAAATACCTTTGATGACACAATGCCTAAAACATCACTGGCAGTTGAAAAGAACAGACCTAATATAGTTGTGAGTTTTCAGCCATTCCAAATAAACCAAACAAGGTAGGTTGGCAATTTTCTAACTTCATGATTGTAGAAGTGAACTGCTTGATGTATTGCATAGAGGAGGACTACAATATATAGAGACACAGGAAACCCTAACCCTAATGGGTCGGCAACCCAACAGTGGTGCCAGCCCATACACACTCACACACACATAGTCTAACACCCCCCCGCAGTCGCAACGGGGGCACCACACACGATGAGACTGGAGTAGAGGCCGAAGGTAGGAGCCGACGGGTTGAAATCCCCCCACAGTCGTAGCGTCGTGATGGTGCGAATGTTGCGGCTGGAGTAGAGACCGGTGTGTGCTCCAAGAAGATGATAGCCCCTAGACGCCGAGGTAGCCGAAGTCGAGGTGGTCGCGGTCGGGAGACACGCAGCAGAAGCCTGATCTCCGGGAGGGGTCAACGTTCGAGCGTCAACGATCGGCAAGGTGACACAACAAAAGGGCACCGACAGGCCGACCTTCGTGCTTCTTCGATCATCCGGGCGTCAACGAGCCTCGCCAGGGAGGCCGACAGCAGCGCACGCGCCTGCGCCAGTCATGGTGTCCGTGCCCACGGCAGAATAGAAGGGGGAAACGGCAGATCCGGCTGAGAAGGCCACGACAGCGACGAATCCAGTCGGGAAGACGCGATCCAGCCAAAGGGACGACGGATCGAGCCGGGAAGGTCGCAGCAATGGGGATCCGACCGGGAAGGCCGCGGCAGCGATGGATCCAACGAAGGCGATGAAGGGGGTGAGCGGCGGGGTGGGTCCAGCCGGGCAGGGGCCTCCGCCAGACCTGGCAAGGGGTGTTGATGACACCGGTGACGGGAGAAGCTCGAAGTGGGAGGTGCTGCTGGGGCGTCAGCGCGAGCAATTAGGAGGTGGCTAGCGTGATGATAAGGGGTTGCATGGGCGGAGATGCCGACACAGGGGAGAGGCGCGCAGGGTATCCATGCCGGGGAAGAGGTGGCCGGCGCGCAGGGGTGAGAGCGGCCGAGGGGAAACGAGGGAGGGAGGCACGCGGCAGGGGAGAAGGACCACCCGAGAGGGTTGGATGAGCCTCCTAGGGCGGCGGCGCGGAAGCCGGCGGTGGCTGGGAGGGAAAACTCGGCTCACTGCCCTGGAACCCAGGAGCAGCAACGTGGAGGTCTGGCCATGACTGTGCACTAAGCAGAGAAGGGGCTGGAGATCCAGCGCCATGGACGAAGGAAGGGGGGTTTGGACCCTGCTGTTGGCAGAGGTGGAGGGGAGATGTGGGGAGGTGCTCACGGTGGGACCCTGTCGGCTAGGGGACGGGGTCCATGGCATGGCTGAGAGCCGGCGCCGGCGAGGTCGAGCGGCTCGGCACGAGCTCGGCCAAGAAGACCAGGAGGCGGTGGCTGCTGGGGAGCGACAGGCCGTCATGGCCATGGGAGCGCTTAGATCTGGGCGGCGGGTGGGAGGTCACGCCCGACAGGCGTGCACCCAGCCCGCGCGTCCGCCCTCCGAAATCCGGCCCTCCGCCGAGCCGCCGACGCCGCTGCGCTCAGCCGCCGCGTCTCCAAGCGGGCTCGGGCTCGGGCTCGGGCGCAACCATGGCGCAGGCTCGCGGCTCCTCCGACTGGGGGCGGCCCTGGCACAGGCCCGTGGCCTCCGGCCAGGCGCGGCCCAGCGCGAGCGCGACCTGGGGAAGGGGATCCGCCGGCGGGAGGGGAGAGGCGGGCGCTGCGCGTAGGGGCGGCGACGCGCGGGAAGGCCGCGGACGCCGAGCGCGAACGGCTGCCGTCAGGGGAGGCAGCGGGCGCGGGTGGGCAGGTGCCGCCCCGGGAGGGAGGAGCCTCCCGGGGGCGGTGACGGCTCAGGTGGTGGCGGCTGTTGCTGTGGGGTGGCTGGGGGAGGTGGGAAAAGAGAAACCCTAATCTAATACCATGTAGAAGTGAACTGCTTGATGTATTTCATAGAGGAGGACTACAATATATAGAGACACAGGAAACCCTAACCCTAATGGGTCGGCAGCCCAACAGTGGTGCCAGCCCATACACACACACACATAGTCTAACAATGATGACTTCTGGATCATCAGTCCAGTGAACACATATACGTTGTAGGTGAATTTTATTGATGCAGAAATTTGGTAGTTAGATGGTGTTTTCTATTTGAGCAGTAAATGGTGTTTGTTCTTGTACTTAATGGCAGATCCAAAATAAAAGGAAGAGAAGCATGTGAGAAAGAGAATTGTGAACAGATGCAACTCACCATACACAAATCATACTATTAGCTAATCCTTCCCACTATCATTAGATAAATAACATCAACCTCGATATACAGGAAGTATGCATATAAACTTTACACTACCCCAATAAATACCCGAAATACACACAAGTTTGGAATATTATACTAATTACTAATTAGTGTGTCAATTATAGATCAGATAAGGAGAAAACTTTTGTAATATGCACGCTAACATTAGAATACCTATAAGTAACTGAACAATAGAACTAAATAATGGCAGCTATGTTTATATCTCCATACGAGTTGGAAGCTCAGGTAAGCTAGGGAATTTTTCGAAGAAGCAAACATCGAATAAATAGCACAATGTGATGAGGCACCTACAGCTAGCGTGGAAATGAACTAATAAAAAGATAAATAACAAATAACAATGAACTCATACAACCAATAGGGTAAAAGAAAGGAAAGTACCTGCCAGTCGAGGAATCTGCAGCCGTAAAAGTCACACCTGTCAGCCATCACACGAACTGTAGTTGCTTGTCCAGACACCTATATAACACAGCACACCAGCATCACTGACTAACCATATCCTCCACCATAGGTACCACATAAAAACAAGTAGTCTCTTAAACAGGTATCATGTATTTAATATGCACACTGACAGCAATGATTGATCAGATAAGGAGAAAATTACAGAAATTACAAGTGGAATCAAGAATGCACAAATATATTACACGTATGTCTATGCCAATATAAATAATAGAATAGGGTTGCTAGTAGCACAAGCGCCAATCCTGGTAATTTCACAACACATATACGTTGTAGGTGAATTTTATTTTGCATATTCGTTGTGTCTAAAGCTGCCATAAAATTCAAGGTGGAACTGCAGTTGGAACTGGCTTGAACACCAAGAAAGGGTAAATTGTCAATTAATGTTTGAGATAATTTGTTTACATTGATATGTTTGACCGGTGCCACTCAAATTTGGGTTTTGTTTCTAAATTTTATTGAGTTACCTAGTAGTCAATATATATATTTTATGTAACACCCTAGGTGTTACCAAGACCATGGTTACATTTATGCACTAATGACTGTGATCACATGTGGAAGAAAAGAAGAACATAAAACCTTGGAAGCATGGGTTAGCTAAGAGAAGTTAATGGCAAGGGTTTCAACCACACAATTGGAACAATGATCATGAGGACCCAAGGTGATTAAACCCTAAGGACACCTAAGAGCACTAGACTTCCAAGCCAGGGATCAGTGGATAAGTTAACCAAATTGCCAAACATGATCTTAGTCCCTAAACAAGTTTTAGTAACCTTGTAACCTAGCAAATGCAGGGAGGGAACATTGCAAAAAGACCCCTTGAAAACCCCAATTTCCCCCCTTAAGGAGAGAGCACACTAGAGCTCTCTAATTCTTTCTAAGTTAAATTTTGAACCTAATCTAAAGATCCACCGTGTTCACTTAGTAAATGGCACCAAAACCACTTGGGTTGTATACCAAAAAGGTGTCATACCACCTAAGACACCCACTGGAAAAGTTTGAAACCGAGCCCAAGACGTTTGACAAGATTTGGCATGGTTTTTGTCGCGAGGTGGACAGAGGGACAAGCCAGATTTGGGCATATCTGCCATGGGAACTCACATACAAGAGACAGCCCTAGGTGCAAGGAGGAGGCCTACGTTGGATTTTTGCCAAGATTCGCAAGCTTGCGATCTCGGCGAGCTGTTGAACAAGGGCAGAAGAACACTTCCACGTGTTCGACGCGCTCTGAACACGCCAGAGCATGCCCAGTGCTCGACCCCGCGCGCCCCGCGCCGCGCCAAGTCGTGCCCGTGTCTCCTGCTCGCGCCCGCGCCTATAAAGCCCACCGAAGCTTCAACCGTACTCCCCCGCGTGCTCTCGACCTCACCGGAGCCAGAGATCACCGGCGTTTGCCCTGCAAACGGTGTGCCCGCGGCCACCCGAACACCCGCCACCGTAGATCGGCCAGCAGAGCCTTTCTCAGCCGCGTTCGACCCTCGGAGTAGATCGTGCATGCCTCGGTGAAGCTCCCCGAGCAAGGAATCGGACTTTGCCTCGCCGGAGAAGCCAGTCCACGGTTGCCGGACTTCACCCGATCGCCGATGAACGTAGACCGAGCTCCACGGTGAGTTGTTCTTCAATTCCTTGCACGTGTCGACTCATCAACACCCCGTGAAGCTTCCCGTGCCCTTGGATTGACCTATGTCGCCATGGTTAGGCCGGAGCACTCGCCGCCGACGAGTTCACCCGCCTGCGCACATGGACCTGCCGATTCCGGCCACCACCGCCATCGAGCCATACCTCGCTGTGACCGCCAGGACCTCCCGAAGCCAACCCCGGCCCTCGCTGGACCTCTCTCGCCGCCAGTAAGCCGCGCCGCCCTTTTCCTTTCCACGATTACTGTTTACATAAGGGGAGAGACCTCGGGGAAGAAGAAGAAAAGGTCAGGGGGTTTTGTGCGCTGTCAGTGACTCAGGGGAATAGTGGCGCAGGGGTATAACTGAAGGAATTAGTTTAGAAAGAACCCAGGGTCTTCGATGCAAAGTGGATTTCCAGGAAACCTTTTTAAATATTCTGATTAAATTCAAACAGAACTTGAAAAATTCATAACTTCAGTTTAGTTTACCCAAATCGAGTCAAACCAATTTTACCAGATCCTAAATAATGTAAACTACTTAGGAAAAATATAAAACCCCTAAGTGTTATAAAAAACTTTAAAGTTTTGATTTAAATGATTAACTGGTCAAAAGCTAAAAGAAATAAGGAAAAAATAGCTACACTATTAGACTGGGGTTAAGAAAATTTAAAGAAGTACTTAATAACTTCCTAACCTGTTTAAAAATAATAAACCCCTCTGCACACTAAGTTAAGGTAGAGTTTACCATTTAAATCATTTTTAGCCTAAAGTTAGAGAAAATATTAAAGGTAGTTTAAAATAAAAACCAGGGAGCACCCACATATTTGTTCGCTTCCTTATTCAGTGTAGTTCACTAGAAAAATTTATTATACCCTTGTTTAAGTGCAAAAGAAAGGAGATACCTTTTAATTTAGAAAAACAAGGAAACCTTAGAAAAACCCTAGAAAAATAACCCTGAGGAGAAAACACCCCAAACCTTGGGATAACTAATTTTTTGTTATTATAAACATAGAAAAAATATAAAATCTGTTGTTTGATATTTTTCAAATAACAAGTTTGTTATAAGCACCTTTTTGGCATAAAACTTTAGCAATTCACAACTAAATATCCAGTAGGCCTTTTTCTGTGATTTTTAGCACAGAGGCCTAATATCATCTATTTATCTGGACAAAAATAAAATTTGGTACAGAAACCTCACTTAAATCACAGCTATAGTGTAAAATGTCCTTTTAAAACTTGTTTTTGTTAATTTTGCACAAGTAATATCTTAATCAGTATCCACCTCAAATTTACAGGACAGACTGCAGTGACAAATAGAAACCCACTGTAATTTTTATGGAATTTTTGGAAAAAGTTAAATCATTGTTATAGTTCAAACCCACCCCAAAAGCATAAATAGAAAAAGAAAAAGGAAATTAATATTGGAGACTAATGTTACCCTAACCAAACTAGCAAAACCCCTTTGAGTGCCTACTAAAGCATTTAAGGGGCATTCCAAGTCTCAATCCATTATGCTTAGGCAAGAAACTCAAACCTAAATTGATAAACCTAAAACCCTAAGAGCCTCTTATAACAAGAAAACCCTAAATGATTAACTAACTTAGTTTTTCTGCACTAAGGCATAATTGCTATTAAATTCTACATATCATAGCATGCATATATCTTATTCATTGCATTCGATAGATTGCAACCTCGCGGACGGAGAGTACATCCTCGTGCCAGAGCAAGGAGTTGCTGAGGAGGTAGCCCCGGATCCAGCACCAGAGCCTGCCCCAGAGGATCTGCCTGCCCCAGCTTTGGAAGGCAAGCCCCGGTTTTATGCATAGCCGTTTATATATGCTATTTTACTACACTTAATGTTTGTAGGTTTGTACTGTGCACTTAAGGGTAGGAGTTGACTGAAACCCTAGTTGCATGAACTCAGGATTCCTTTGAGATGGATACTAGTATGCTAGGTCGAGTAGCTGCTTTACTAATTAGGGATCTCGGTAGAAGTCGAGTGATTTTTCTAGCACTCGCGCGAGGTCTGGAATTGGTTGTACCCACTTTCATAGTATAATGATGTTGGTCTATGGACAACAATCCATGGGGATTAGTTGTCTACGAGGTGGAAATTGGACTAAGGATTATGGTGTGGTACCGTGTGTCAAGCGTTTGAACGTACTAAACATATGCCGAGAAATATGGTAAATCGGTAAGCCTAGTACCTGATTGAACCTGGCAGCAGATTGCCCTCCTCACGCGACCTGAGACGTGGTCTCCCATTCCAGTTATGGTGGGTACAAGTGTGGTCACTGCACGACGGCAGTCGGGGTCAGTGAGGCATTGTACGCCAAGGCGGTGAGCCCCTCTCTGCTGACGGGGAATTGATGGGGACGGTTGATGTGTGTGGGGACGGAGTGCCTCACCACGTCGTGTATTTAGGTTTACCTTGCAAGGTTTAAAAACTCAATTCGAATCGTCTTCTTCTCGCAGCTAATGAGACTGCTTGATCCATGCTGCTACATTGAGTAACAAGTGGAAATGTGATGACTTAGCAAAAGTTATTGATTGCTAAAGGTTTGATACCATGTATGATTAGATAGGTATACATTCAGTCTTAAGAGAGTCACACTAAAACTTGGTAAAACTAAAACTTGATTTATAGACTCAGCTAGTGCTTTTGGCAACCAAACCCCTCAGCCAAACAGCTACATGTCTAGAGGTAGAGGAGTAGACTCCTCACACCGTGTAAGTCTAGCTGAGTATTAGTATACTCAGCCTTGCTTGTGGCATAATTTTACAGGTTCTCTGGAGGACATGGTTGCTGGAGTGACTTGGTGAAAGGGAATTAGGCTTACACCTAGTTCCTAAACAATTTTGGTGGTTGAATTGACCAACACAAATAATTGGACTAACTAGTTTGCCCAAGTGTATAGATTATACAGGTGTAAAAGGTTCACACTCAGCCAACAAAAAGACCAAGTTTTGGATTCAACAAAGGAGCAAAGGGGCAACCGAAGGCACCCCTGGTCTGGCGCACCGGACTGTCCGGTGGGCCACCGGACATGTCCGGTGCACCAGGGGGACTCAGTCTCAAACTCGCCACCTTTGGGAATGTCCAGAGGCGACTCGGCTATAATTCACCGGACTGTCCGGTGTACACCGGACAGTGTCCGGTGCGCCAAGGGAGGTCGGCCTCAGGAACTCGCCAGCTTCGGGAAACTCCAACGGCTCGTCCGCTAAAATTCACCGGACTGTCCGGTGTGCACCGGACTGTCCGGTGCGACTCCGGAGCAACGGCTACCTCCGCGCCAACGGCTCTCTGCCGTGCAATAAATGCGCGCGCAGATGGCAGGCGTGCCCATACTGGCACACCGGACAGCAAACAGTACCTGTCCGGTGTGCACCGGACACCCAGGCGGGCCCACAAGTCAGAAGCTCCAACGGTCAGAATCCAACGGCAGTGATGACGTGGCAGGGGGCACCGGACTGTCCGGTGTGCACCGGACTGTCCGGTGCGCCATCGAACAGACAGCCTCCCAACGGCCACATTTGGTGGTTGGGGCTATAAATACCCCAACCACCCCACCATTCATTGCATCCAAGTTTTCACCTTCCAACCACCTTACAAGAGCAAGCTTTCATTGCAAGGCACACCAAAAGAGATCAAATCCTCTCCTAACTTCATTCAAAGCCCTAGTGACTAGAGAGAGTGATTTGTAGTGTTCATTTGAGCTCTTGCGCTTGGATCGCTTCTTTTCTTTCGCATTCTTTCTTGTGATCAAACACTCACTTGTAATTGAGGCAAGAGACACCAATTGTGTGGTGGTCCTTGCGGGAAGTTTGATTCCCAAGTGATTTGAGAAGAGAAGCTCACTCGGTCCGAGGGACCGTTTGAGAGAGGGAAGGGTTGAAAGAGACCCGGCCTTTGTGGCCTCCTCAACGGGGAGTAGGTTTGAGAAAACCGAACCTCGGTAAAACAAATCCGCGTGTCTCACCTCTTTATTCGCTTGTGATTTGTTTTGCGCCCTCTCTCGCGGACTCGTTTATATTTCTAACGCTAACCCGGCTTGTAGTTGTGTTTATATTTGTAAATTTCAGTTTCGCCCTATTCACCCCCCCTCTAGGCGACTATCAATTGGTATCGGAGCTCGGTTGCTTCATTAGAGCCTAACCGCTCGAAGTGATGTCGGGAGATCACGCCAAGAAGGAGATGGAGACCGGCGAAAAGCCCACTACAAGCCACAGGAGCACTTCATCGGAAGAGTCCCGCACCAAGAGGAAGGAGAAGAAGAAGGACTCCTCCAAACGGAAGGAGAAAAAGTCTTCCTCTTCTCACCACAAAGAGAAGAAGGAAAAATCTTCTTCTCACAAGCCGCATCGGAGAGGAGACAAGCACAAAAGGATGAGAATGGTGGTCTACTACGAGACCGACACCTCATCAACATCGACCTCCGACTCCGATGCGCCCTCCGTCACTTCTAAGCGCCAAGAGCGCAAGAAGTATAGTAAGATCCCCCTACGCTACCCTCGCATTTCCAAACATACACCTTTACTTTCCGTCCCATTAGGCAAACCACCAACTTTTGATGGTGAAGATTACGCTAGGTGGAGCGATTTAATGCGATTTCATCTAACCTCGCTCTACAAAAGCATATGGGATGTTGTTGAGTTTGGTGCGCAGGTACCGTCCATAGGGGATGAGAACTATGATGAGGATGAGGTGTCCCAAATCGAGCATTTCAACTCTCAAGCTACAACCATTCTCCTCGCCTCTCTAAGCAAGGAGGAATACAACAAAGTGCAAGGGTTGAAAAATGCGAAGGAGATTTGGGACCTACTCAAGACGGCGCACGAGGGTGATGAACTCACCAAGATCACCAAACGGGAAACGATCGAGGGGGAGCTCGGTCGTTTTCGTCTTCGCCAAGGGGAAGAGCCACAAGACATGTACAACCGGCTCAAAACTTTGGTAAACCAAGTGCGCAACCTCGGGAGCGTAAAGTGGGACGACCACGAGGTGGTTAAGGTTATTCTAAGATCTCTCATTTTCCTTAACCCCACTCAAGTTCAATTAATTCGTGATAATCCTAGATATACTAAAATGACCCCCGAGGAAGTAATCGGGAATTTTGTGAGCTTTGAATGCATGATTAAAGGTTCAAAGAAAATCAACGAGCTTGACGAGCCATCCACATCCGAGGCGCAACCGGTAGCCTTCAAGGCAACGGAGGACAAGAAGGAAGAGTCTACACCAAGTAGACAACCAATTGACGCCTCCAAGCTCGACAATGAGGAGATGGCTTTAATCATCAAAAGCTTTCGCCAAATCCTCAAGCAACGGAAGGGGAAGGATTACAAACCCCGTTCCAAGAAGGTTTGCTACAAGTGTGGTAAGCCCGGTCACTTTATCGCTAAATGTCCATTATCAAGTGATAGTGACAGGGATAACGACAAGAAGGGCAAGAGGAGGGAAAAGAAAAGGTACTACAAGAAGAAGGGCGGTGATGCCCATGTCTGTCGCGAGTGGGACTCCGACGAGAGCTCAAGCGACTCCTCCGACGACGAGGACGCCGCCAACATCGCCGTCACCAAGGGACTCCTCTTCCCCAACGTCGGCCACAAGTGCCTCATGGCAAAGGACGGCAAAAAGAAGGTTAAATCTAAATCCTCCACTAAATATGAATCCTCTAGTGATGACAATGCTAGTGATGAGGAAGATAATTTGCGTTCCCTTTTTGCCAACCTTAACATAGCTCAAAAGGAAAAATTGAATGAATTGGTTAGTGCTATTCATGAAAAGGATGACCTTTTGGATTCACAAGAGGACCTCCTTATTAAGGAAAACAAGAAACATGTTAAGGTTAAAAATGCTTACGCTTTACAAATTGAAAAATGTGAAAAATTATCTAGTGAGCTAAGCACTTGCCGTGAGATAATTGACAACCTTAGAAATGAAAATGCTAGTTTAAATGCTAAGGTTGATTCTCATGTTTGTAATGTTTCAATTCCCGATCCTAGAGATAATAATAATTTGCTTGCTAGGATTGAAGAATTAAACATTTCTCTTGCTAGCCTTAGATTAGAGAATGAAAATTTGATTGCTAAGGCTAAAGATTTTGATGTTTGCAATGCTACCATTTCCGACCTTAGAACTAAGAATGAAATGTTGCATGCTAAGGTTGTAGAACTTAAATCTTGCAAACCCTCTGCATCTAATGTTGAGCATGTTTCTATTTGCACTAGATGTAGAGATATTGATGTTAATGCTATTCATGATCACATGTCATTAATTAAACACCAAAATGATCACATAGCAAAACTAGATGCTAAAATTGCCGAGCATAACTTAGAAAATGAAAAATTTAAATTTGCTAGAAGTATGGTCTATAATGGGAGACGCCCTGGCATCAAGGATGGCATTGGCTTTCAAAGGGGAGACAATGTCAAACTTAATGCCCCTCCTAAGAACTTGTCTAACTTTGTTAAGGGCAAGGCTCCCATGCCTCAGGATAACGAGGGCTACATTTTGTACCCTGCCGGTTATCCCGAGAGCAAAATTAGGAAAATTCATTCTAGGAAGTCTCACTCTGGCCCTAATCATGCTTTTATGTATAAGGGTGAGACATCTAGCTCTAGGCAACCAACCCGTGCCAAGTTGCCTAGAAAGAAAACTCCTATTGCATCAAATGATCATGCTATTTCATTTAAAACTTTTGATGCTTCTTATGTGCTTACAAGCAAATCCGGCAAGGTAGTTGCCAAATTTGTTGGGGGCAAACACAAGGGATCAAAGACTTGTGTTTGGGTACCCAAAGTTCTTGTTTCTAATGCCAAAGGACCCAAAACAGTTTGGGTACCTAAAGTCAAGAACTAAATTTGTTTTGTAGGTTTATGCATCCGGGGGCTCAAGTTGGATACTCGACAGCGGGTGCACAAACCACATGACCGGGGAGAAAAGGATGTTCTCCTCATATGAGAAAAACCAAGATCCCCAACGAGCTATCACATTCGGGGATGGAAATCAAGGTTTGGTCAAAGGATTGGGTAAAATTGCTATATCTCCTGACCATTCTATTTCCAATGTTTTTCTTGTAGATTCTTTAGATTACAACTTGCTTTCTGTTTCACAATTATGTCAAATAGGCTACAACTGTCTTTTTACTGATGTAGGTGTCACTGTCTTTAGAAGAAGTGATGATTCAATAGCATTTAAGGGTGTGTTAGAGGGTCAGCTATACTTAGTAGATTTTGATAGAGCTGAGCTCGACACATGCTTAATTGCTAAGACTAACATGGGTTGGCTCTGGCACCGCCGACTAGCCCATGTTGGGATGAAGAATCTTCATAAGCTTCTAAAGGGAGAGCACATTTTAGGATTAACAAATGTTCATTTTGAGAAAGACAAGATTTGTAGCACATGCCAGGCGGGGAAGCAAGTTGGAGTCCATCATCCACACAAGAACATCATGACGACCGACAGGCCGCTTGAGCTACTCCACATGGATCTATTCGGCCCGATTGCTTACATAAGCATCGGCGGGAGTAAGTATTGTCTTGTAATAGTGGATGATTATTCTCGCTTCACTTGGGTATTCTTCTTACAGGAAAAATCTCAAACCCAAGAGACCTTAAAGGGATTCTTAAGACGGGCTCAAAATGAGTTCGGCTTAAGGATCAAGAAAATAAGAAGCGACAATGGGACGGAGTTCAAGAACTCTCAAATTGAAGGCTTTCTTGAGGAGGAGGGCATCAAGCATGAGTTCTCTTCTCCCTACACCCCTCAACAAAATGGTGTAGTGGAGAGGAAGAATCGAACTCTATTGGACATGGCAAGAACCATGCTTGATGAGTACAAGACACCGGACCGGTTTTGGGCCGAAGCGGTCAACACCGCCTGCTACGCCATCAACCGGTTATATCTTCACCGAATCCTCAAGAAGACATCATATGAACTCCTAACCGGTAAAAAGCCCAACATTTCATACTTTAGAGTTTTTGGCAGCAAATGCTTTATTCTTGTTAAAAGAGGTAGAAAATCTAAATTTGCTCCTAAAACTGTAGAAGGTTTTTTACTTGGTTATGACTCAAACACAAGGGCATATAGGGTCTTTAACAAGTCCACTGGACTAGTTGAAGTCTCATGTGACGTTGTGTTTGATGAAACTAACGGCTCTCAAGTAGAGCAAGTTGATCTTGATGAGATAGGTGATGAACAGGCTCCATGCATAGCGCTAAGGAACATGTCCATTGGGGATGTGTGTCCTAAGGAATCCGAAGAGCCTCCACATGCACAAGATCAACCATCCTCCTCCACACTAGTATCTCCACCAACTCAAAATGAGGATGAAGCTCAAGTTGATGAAGTAGAAGATCAAGCAAATGAGCCACCTCAAGATGACGGCAATAATCAAGGGGGAGATGCAAATGATCAAGACAAGGAGGATGAAGAGCAAAGGCCGCCACACCCAAGAGTCCACCAAGCAATCCAACGAGATCACCCCGTCGACACCATCCTCGGCGACATTCATAAGGGGGTAACCACTCGATCTCGTGTTGCACATTTTTGTGAACATTACTCTTTTGTTTCCTCTATTGAGCCACACAAGGTAGAGGAAGCTCTCCAAGATTCGGATTGGGTGGTGGCGATGCAAGAGGAGCTCAACAACTTCACTAGGAATGAGGTATGGCATTTAGTTCCACGTCCTAACCAAAATGTTGTAGGAACCAAATGGGTCTTCCGCAACAAGCAAGACGAGCATGGTGTGGTGACAAGGAACAAAGCTCGACTTGTGGCCAAGGGATACTCCCAAGTCGAAGGTTTGGATTTCGGTGAAACCTATGCACCCGTAGCTAGGCTTGAGTCAATTCGTATATTATTGGCCTATGCTACTTACCATGGCTTTAAGCTTTATCAAATGGACGTGAAAAGTGCCTTCCTCAATGGACCGATCAAGGAGGAGGTCTATGTTGAGCAACCTCCCGGCTTTGAAGACAGTGAGTATCCTAATCATGTCTATAAGCTCTCTAAGGCGCTTTATGGGCTCAAGCAAGCCCCAAGAGCATGGTATGAATGCCTTAGAGATTTTCTTATCACAAATGGCTTCAAAGTCGGCAAGGCCGATCCTACTTTGTTCACTAAAACTCTTGACAATGATTTGTTCGTATGCCAAATTTATGTTGATGATATTATATTTGGGTCTACTAACGAATCTACATGTGAAGAATTTAGTAGGATCATGACAAAGAAATTCGAGATGTCTATGATGGGGGAGTTGAAGTATTTTCTAGGATTTCAAGTCAAGCAACTCCAAGAGGGCACCTTCATTAGCCAAACCAAGTATACTCAAGACATTCTTTGCAAGTTTGGAATGAAGGATGCCAAGCCCATCAAGACACCCATGGGAACCAATGGGCATCTCGACCTCGACACGGGAGGTAAGTCCGTGGATCAAAAGGTATACCGGTCGATGATTGGTTCATTGCTTTATTTATGTGCATCTTGACCGGACATTATGCTTTCCGTTTGCATGTGTGCAAGATTCCAATCCGACCCTAAGGAATCCCACCTTACGGCCGTAAAACGAATCTTGAGATATTTGGCTTATACTCCTAAGTTTGGGCTTTGGTACCCTCGGGGATCCACTTTTGATTTGATTGGTTATTCGGATGCCGATTGGGCGGGGTGTAAGATTAATAGGAAGAGCACATCGGGGACTTGCCAGTTCTTGGGAAGATCCTTGGTGTCTTGGGCTTCAAAGAAGCAAAATTCGGTTGCTCTTTCCACCGCCGAAGCCGAATACATTGCCGCAGGACATTGTTGCGCGCAATTGCTTTGGATGAGGCAAACCCTGCGGGACTACGGTTACAAATTAACCCAAGTCCCTTTGCTATGTGATAATGAGAGTGCAATCAAAATGGCCGACAATCCCGTCGAGCATAGCCGCACTAAGCACATAGCCATTCGGTATCATTTTCTTAGGGATCACCAACAAAAGGGAGATATCGAGATTTCTTACATTAACACTAAAGATCAATTAGCCGATATCTTTACCAAGCCTCTTGATGAACAATCTTTTACCAGACTTAGGCATGAGCTCAATATTCTTGATTCTAGAAATTTCTTTTGCTAGCTTGCACACATAGCTCATTTGAATACCTTTGATCATATCTCTTTTATATGCTATGCCTAATGTGTTTTCAAGTCTATTTCAAACCAAGTCATAGGTATATTGAAAGAGAAATGGAGTCTTCGGCGAAGACAAAGGCTTCCACTCCGTAACTCATCCTTCGCCATCGCTCCAAGAAAAGGACCTTGTCTTTGGGGGAGAAAGTAAAAGCCCAAAGCAAAAGGACCGGACTTCGTCTTTGGTATAATCTTAACTCTTTTACTTATGACCAAAGGGGAAGATAGTACTTCGATGGGCTCTAATGATTCCGTTTTTGGCGATTCATGCCAAAGGGGGAGAAAGTATGAGCCCAAAGCAAAAGGACCGCACCACCACCAATTTCAAAAACTTAGTGCTTTCCAAGAGTATTTATCAATTGGAGGTGGATCTCCTTTAAGGGGAGTTTTGTTAAGTCAAAGAAAAAGCATTTGAAACAGGGGGAGAAAATTTCAAATCTCGAAAATGCTTTGCAAATCCTATTCATTTACCTTTGACCATTTGCAAAAAGAACTTTGAAAAAGATTTACAAAAAAGTTTGCAAAAACAAAACATGTGGTGCAAGCGTGGTCCAAAATGTTATATAAGAAAGAAACAATCCATGCATATCTTGTAAGTATTTATATTGGCTCAATTCCAAGCAACCGTTGCACTTACATTATGCAAACTAGTTCAATTATGCACTTCTATATTTGCTTTGATTTGTGTTGGCATCAATCACCAAAAAGGGGGAGATTGAAAGGGAATTAGGCTTACACCTAGTTCCTAAACAATTTTGGTGGTTGAATTGACCAACACAAATAATTGGACTAACTAGTTTGCCCAAGTGTATAGATTATACAGGTGTAAAAGGTTCACACTCAGCCAACATAAAGACCAAGTTTTGGATTCAACAAAGGAGCAAAGGGGCAACCGAAGGCACCCCTGGTCTGGCGCACCGGACTGTCCGGTGGGCCACCGGACATGTCCGGTGCACCAGGGGGACTCAGTCTCAAACTCGCCACCTTTGGGAATGTCCAGAGGCGACTCGGCTATAATTCACCGGACTGTCCGGTGTACACCGGACAGTGTCCGGTGCGCCAAGGGAGGTCGGCCTCAGGAACTCGCCAGCTTCGGGAAACTCCAACGGTTCGTCCGCTAAAATTCACCGGACTGTCCGGTGTGCACCGGACTGTCCGGTGCGACTCCGGAGCAACGGCTACCTCCGCGCCAACGGCTCTCTGCCGTGCAATAAATGCGCGCGCAGATGGCAGGCGTGCCCATACTGGCACACCGGACAGCAAACAGTACCTGTCCGGTGTGCACCGGACACCCAGGCGGGCCCACAAGTCAGAAGCTCCAACGGTCAGAATCCAACGGCAGTGATGACGTGGCAGGGGGCACCGGACTGTCTGGTGCGCCATCGAACAGACAGCCTCCCAACGGCCACATTTGGTGGTTGGGGCTATAAATACCCCAACCACCCCACCATTCATTGCATCCAAGTTTTCACCTTCCAACCACCTTACAAGAGCAAGCTTTCATTGCAAGGCACACCAAAAGAGATCAAATCCTCTCCTAACTTCATTCAAAGCCCTAGTGACTAGAGAGAGTGATTTGTAGTGTTCATTTGAGCTCTTGCGCTTGGATCGCTTCTTTTCTTTCGCATTCTTTCTTGTGATCAAACACTCACTTGTAATTGAGGCAAGAGACACCAATTGTGTGGTGGTCCTTGCGGGAAGTTTGATTCCCAAGTGATTTGAGAAGAGAAGCTCACTCGGTCCGAGGCACCGTTTGAGAGAGGGAAGGGTTGAAAGAGACCCGGCCTTTGTGGCCTCCTCAACGGGGAGTAGGTTTGAGAAAACCGAACCTCGGTAAAACAAATCCGCGTGTCTCACCTCTTTATTCGCTTGTGATTTGTTTTGCGCCCTCTCTCGCGGACTCGTTTATATTTCTAACGCTAACCCGGCTTGTAGTTGTGTTTATATTTGTAAATTTCAGTTTCGCCCTATTCACCCCCCCTCTAGGCGACTATCACTTGGCCGTCCATCTTGCCACCAGGTTGGACAGTCGAGTGGGACCCTACCTCGGCTGAGGAGGAGCATGAGGAGTGATGGGACAGGCTTCCCCATCTCTCTGTTTATTTATCGTTAGTTTTATTCCGCTGCATTTCGAACAATGATGACTACTTTTGCTAAAACTCCGATGATGATGTAGTAAGTTTAACACTCCTTAATGTATGGTTTTATGCTTTATTGTATTTGCTCTGTGACTCACCATCGAGTGAGAATGTGGTACTTGATCCTGTCAGTGGCCTCGTCGGACTAGATCCGAGGGATTGACGGGTTATTCCCATTTAAGTGTGGTCTAGCCTCTAAGGCGGGACTTAGGCACTTAAGTTGGAATAATTCGGGCAGTTCCGCCACAGCTGGTATCGAAGCTCGTACCACCACAGAGGAATCAATAAACTATAAATACCAACCTTTTCCAAACTAAAACTTGGTAGCAACAAATGTTGGATAGATCGTAGGACGATCAGGATAGACCTAGGACGTGAAGCCTTAGGATGATAGAGGGGTAGCTAGGTGGCTAATTGATTAAGACCTACAGGCTACTATCAGGGATGTGAGTTCCTTCCTATTCCCTCTAAGTTGATGTGAGGTCGTTTAGGACGAGCATGCATGCATCATGTAATCAAACTACTGGGTAACTAGTTAAGAATTTTAAAATGATACGAGGCATAATAACAAAAGATAAGTACACCATGTAATATGGTTATAACCTGAGAGAGGCCAAGTTTTGATTCCTTTTTCTTTTATACTTCTTTTTCTTTTTACTTATGCTTAACCGTACACAGATGACTTCTCACGGATCCTTGGACGAAGGGAATGCACAGTCCCACACGGACGGGCTTGCACGAGAGGGTTTCCCCCATATCTTGTGGGAGGTACTTCAGGGAGCTGGTTACACGACGCCTCCCCAATACGCGGTGCAGCTGTTTGAGAAGCACTGAGTGCCCCACTGTAGGGTGAGGATGACCCTAGAGCCTCATCCCCTGCAGCCAGGCTGGCGTTCGCTGGACTCTGAGTCTTTTGGATACAGGGCTGAGGATACTATCGAGGCAATTGCTCTTCATGGATTGACCACCTTCTGCGGATTCCACCCCTTGGAGCTGTCACTCACCCCATTGGGTTGTTCCCCACGGAGAGGGAGGACGACCCAATGTGGAAGGACCGAGTGGAGCATGCCAAGGATATATGGGCTATCTACCCAGGTCAGACTGCTCACTTGACGGTGCAGTGCATGAATGCCCTGTATCGTCTGCAAGTGATGCGAGGAGAGGCCATGTCTCATCTGATGGCATTGTTGGAGGCTACCAAGATCACCTTGGATAACAGGGAGGAACTTGTGGTTGACTTGTCCACTGAGATGGTGGAAAAAGACCTACAAGTGGAACAATTGTCAAATGAGATCCAAGAGCTTGAGGAGCTAGTGGGAACCAGGGAGAACACCATCGAGGTTCTCAAGGATCAGCTTATCAACACTCAGAAGCAACTCGCGGAAGCTAACCAGCACCTAGATATGCACCACCAGGAGATCCAGGACATGGAGGCCAACGAGGATGTCGACATCGAGGGAGGAGAGGAGCTTGCCTCTAGCTTGGACACTGCTGGCTCCGGGAGACCACCTTCCCCCGAGTCGAGTGTTGCCTCGTTTGCTCACTAGGTCGCAGGGATAGAGTTAGAAGTCTGTGACGGTAGAACTCCTCGAAGCTAGCTTAGCTTTTGCACCCTTGGGGTACTAGGCTAGATAGAGTTGAGTCTTTTGAGTTACTGATGTAATCATGACAAACTCTTTTGGAAGCATGGATGACGAATGATGCCAGTTTAATTTAAGAAGAAAAGTTTATGCGATGTGGAATCTTTTATAATTATGCAAGAATATATTAGTTTTACCCTTTTGACTCTTTCACCACGATTGAACCTTGAATCTCAGAAATGTGATGTTGAGAATATACATGATTTTTCAGATGGCAGGAAGAGCGCGTCGTGAACAGAATGTGCGCATTCCTCCACCACCGCCACCACCTCCTACTCTGCAGGAGCTGATGGCTCAGCAGAACAAGATCTTGCGACAGTTAGCTCAGCGCCAGCCACCACCTCAGCATTATGGTGGTGGGGATCATCAGCGACACCCCGCAGCAGCCACTTATCAGGAGTTCCTCAGCACTCAGCCACCGTTGTTCATTAGGGCTGAGGACCCACTTGATGCTGATGTATGGATGAGGGTAGTGGAATCCAAATTTCCGCTACTCCATGGAGTTTGTTCAGAGGTGACTAAGGTCAGATTCGCCACCCAGCAGCTTCGCGGACCCGCACGGACATGGTGGGACCACTTTCTTGCTATGCAGCCAGTTGACCATGAGGTGGAATGGAGAGAGTTCAAGGCAGCTTTCAGGGGGCATCATATACCAGCAGGCATTATGGACCGCAAGCTCAACGAGTTTCTAGCACTCACTCAAGGGAACCAGACAGTGTTGCAGTATGCTCAGGCCTTCAATGACCTGTGCCAGTATGCCAGATATCATGCAGACACTGACAAGAAGAAGAGGGACAGGTTCAGGAGAGGGCTCAGCACTAAGCTCCGTGATTGTCTCAACACAGTCAGGGCCAACAGCTATAATGAGTTAGTCAACATGGCCATTTCTCAGGAGGACTGTATCACAGCTCGTCAGGCAGAGAAGAAGAGGAAGACCCCTGTGGCAGGACCTTCAGCTCAGCCACAGCGCTTCAGGATCGTATCTGACACTCAGAACAGGGGACCTCAGCAGCAGCAAGGACGTTGGGTGATCCGACCACAGCAGCAGCAGCAGGCACCCAACCGCACCCAGTTTCCAGTGCAGAGGAACAATCAGCCACAACAGCAGCAGTACCGTCAGGCCAATGACAACAAGTGTTTCACTTGTGGTAACACCGGACATTATGCTAAGAATTGCCCCAGAAACCAGCAGAGGCAGGGGCAGAATGTCAACCAGAAACAAGGCAAGAGGCAGAAGGTGCAAGTGAGACAAGGCAGACTGAACTTCACCACCATGGCTGACATTCCAGAGGGAGCACCCGTCATGACTGGTATCTTTTCAGTTTTGAATTATCCTGCTATTATTCTTTTTGATTCCGGTGCATCACACAGTTTTATCAGTGCCAAATTTAGTGCCAAGTGCCAATTACCTTTTCACCACACTAATGGGGGTATTACAATTTCAACACCAGGAGGCAGGGTTGCCACCTACCAAATCAACAGGCAAGTGCCTATAAAGTTTGGTAGTCTTGTGATTAGAACCACCCTTCTCATCTTAGGATTGGATAGCGTGGACATTATATTGGGAACTGATTGGTTATCCAGGCATCGGGCAGTATTGGATATTGCAGCAAGGCCCATTGAGATTCACTCCCCTACTTATGGCGAGACTACTTTATATTTACCTGATCAGGGTTGTACCCGTTCTTGTGCATTCGCCATGATAGAGTCACCAGTTGAAAGAATCCCTGTGGTCTGTGACTACCCAGATGTCTTTCCTGACGAATTGCCAGGTATGCCACCCGACAGAGACATCGAGTTCGCAATTGAATTGCAACCTGGGACTGCTCCTATATCCAAGAGACCCTATAGGATGCCTCCCGCGGAATTAGTGGAGTTGAAAAAGCAGCTACAAGAGTTGTTGGACAAGGGGTTCATTCGCCCAAGTACCTCACCTTGGGGATGCCCAACCTTGTTTGTAAAGAAGTAGGATGAAAGTCTGAGAATGTGTGTCGATTACCGCCCTCTCAATGCGGTGACCAGCAAGAACAAATACCCACTGCCCCGCATTGATGTTTTGTTTGATCAGTTGGTGGGAGCCAAAGTGTTCTCCAAGATAGACCTTCGCTCGGGCTACCATCAAATCAAGATCCGTGCCAGTGATATTCCGAAGACGGCTTTCTCCACCAGATATGGACTCTATGAGTTTTTGGTGATGTCTTTTGGGCTGACCAATGCCCCGGCTTATTTCATGTACCTGATGAACTCAGTATTCATGCCAGAGCTGGACAAATTTGTGGTGGTTTTCATTGATGATATTCTGGTCTATTCCAAGAATGAAGACGAGCATACTGAGCATCTACACATCATGCTTCAGCGACTGAGCGATCATCGTCTTTATGCTAAGTTGTCTAAGTGTGATTTCTGGCTAAGGGAAATTAAATTCTTGGGTCACACAATTTCTCAGGATGGGATATCAGTTGATCCTGAGAAAGTACAAGAAGTAATGGATTGGAAACCTCCTACGACAGTGAGACAGATTCAGAGTTTTCTGGGATTGGCAGGGTATTATCGACGATTTATTCCAGATTTCTCCAGAATTGCCAAGCCAATGACTGAACTGTTGAAGAAGGGAGTCAAGTATGATTGGAGCCAGAAGTGTGAGGATGCCTTTCATACACTGAGGCAGCATTTGACAACAACACCAGTGCTAGCTCAACCTGACAACACCAAGCCCTTTGAAGTTTATTGCAATGCTTCCGGTACGGGATTGGGATGTGTCTTAATGTAGGACAACAGGGTCATTGCTTATGCCTCCCGAGCACTCAGACCCCATGAGCAGAACTACCCCACACATGATCTGGAGTTAGCAGCAGTGGTTCATGCTTTCAAGATATGGAGACATTACTTGATGGGAGCTCACTGTAACATTTACACTGATCATAAGAGTCTCAAATATATCTTCACTCAGGCTGATCTTAATATGAGGCAGAGAAAATGGTTAGAGCTAATCAAGGACTATGATTTGGAGGTGCATTACCATCCTAGCAAAGCCAATGTTGTGGCCGATGCCTTAAGTAGGAAAGCCCAATGCAATTGTATGAACATGGATGCAAGAGTCACCACCCTGTGTGATGAGTTGTGCAAACTGAACCTAGAAGTTGTTTCCTCCGGTGCTTTGAGTTATATTTCAGTGGAGCCCACATTACAAGAGCAAATAGTCATGGCACAGATTGGAGACAAGGGTGTTCAAGTTATTAAGGAAATGGTCAAACAAAAGTTGGATAAATACAAATGTTTCCGTCAGGACAGCAAAGGAGTCCTATGGTTTTGAGACCGATTAGTTGTTCCCAAGAACCCTGAACTTAGAAAGAAGATATTGGATGAAGCTCACCTTTCAAAATTCCCCATGCACCCCGGCAGTAACAAGATGTATCATGATCTCAGATCTTTATACTGGTGGACCAGAATGAAGAGGGAAATTGCCAAGTATATATCCGAATGTGACACCTGCCAGAGAGTAAAGGCCAGTCATTTGAAGGTAGCCGGCACTTTGCAACCCCTTCCCATACCATCTTGGAAATGGGAGGATATTTGCATGGATTTTATCGTGGGATTGCCCAATACCTCCCGACACCATGACTCCATTTGGGTCATTGTGGACAGATTGACCAAGACAGCTCATTTCTTGCCGGTACACACCACCCACAGGACGGAGAAGTATGCAGAAATCTACATTGACCAGATAGTTCGCTTGCATGGAATACCAAGGACTATAGTATCTGACAGAGGGGCACCATTCGTGGCACGATTTTGGGAGCAATTGCAGGAGTCACTTGGGACCCATGTAATAAGAAGCTCAACATACCATCCCCAAATAGATGGTCAGACAGAAAGGGTAAATCAGATTTTGGAAGACATGTTGAGGGCATGTGTGCTACACTATGGAAAGGATTGGGACAAGTGTCTTTCATTGGCAGAATTCTCCTATAATAACAGCTACCAGTCCAGTTTGAAGATGGCACCTTTTGAAGCCTTGTATGGGAGAAGGTGTAGGACCCCCCTGAATTGGTATCAAGCAGAAGAAAGGGAAATATTTGGACCAGACTTGGTACTTGAAGCAGAGGAAAAGGTCAGATTTATTAAGAAGAACCTAGAAGCTGCTCAGGCCAGGCAAAAGAGCTATCATGACAAGAGAAGGAAGCCTCTACAGTTTGGAGTGGGAGATCATGTTTATCTTAAGGTATCACCCACCAAAGGTGTCCAAAGATTTGGAATCAAGGGCAAGTTAGCTCCTCGCTACATTGGACCCTATGAGATCAAGGAAACTTGTGGACCTGTAGCATATCAATTGAAGTTGTCACCCCACATGTCAGCTATTCATGATGTGTTCCATGTATCCCAGCTACGGAAATGTGTCCGCTTACCCACTGAAGTGCTACCTGAACCAGAAATTGAGATAGAACCAGACTTGTCTTATCAAGAGCACCCCGTCAAGGTATTGGACAAAAAGGAGAGATCAACGCGGGCAAAGTCGATCAAAATGTTTAAGGTTCAGTGGAGCCACCATTCAGTAGAAGAAGTTACGTGGGAGACTGAGGATTTTCTATGTTGTCGCTTCCCCGACTTTCTGCCCAACAGAGTCGGTGCGTAATCCAAAACCCCCACCCCACCTGCCCTTTGAATTCAAATATAAGAAAAACTTAGATGTTAAAGGTAGTGTAAGCTTTGAAAATGACTCAAAAAGGACTTCCTTCTGAAGTCACAAAGAGAATGACATTCGAAGAGCAGTTAACTAGAGAAACTTGGATAAAGGAAGAAACCACACACCAGCACACCTTCATGCCACCCCTCCAAAGGACTCTACCTCAAATCTCGGGACGAGATTCCTTTAAGGGGGGAGGGCTGTAACACCCCAGGTGTTACCAAGACCATGGTTACATTTATGCACTAATGACTGTGATCACATGTGGAAGAAAAGAACATAAAACCTTGGAAGCATGGGTTAGCTAAGAGAAGTTAATGGCAAGGGTTTCAACCACACAATTGGAACAATGGTCATGAGGACCCAAGGTGATTAAACCCTAAGGACACCTAAGAGCACTAGACTTCCAAGCCAAGGATCAGTGGATAAGTTAACCAAATTGCCAAAGCATGATCTTAGTCCCTAAACAAGTTTTAGTAACCATGTAACCTAGCAAATGCAGGGAGGGAACATTGCAAAAAGACCCCTTGAAGACCCCAATTTCCCCCCCTTAAGGAGAGAGCACACTAGAGCTCTCTAATTCTTTCTAAGTTAAATTTTGAACCTAATCTAAAGATCCACCATGTTCACTTAGTAAATGGCACCAAAACCACTTGGGTTGTATACCGAAAAGGTGTCATACCACCTAAGGCACCCACTGGAAAAGTTTGAAACCGAGCCCAAGACGTTTGACTAGATTTGGCATGGTTTTTGTCGCGAGGTGGACAGAGGGACAAGCCAGATTTGGCGTCCACAAATCTCCCTACCTAGGGCATATCTGCCATGGGAACTCACATACAAGAGACAGCCCTAGGTGCTAGGAGGAGGCTTGCGCCGGATTTTTGCCAAGATTCGCACGCTTGCGATCTTGGCGAGCTGTTGAACAAGGGCAGAAGAACACTTCCACGTGTTTGACGCGCTTTGAACGTGCCAGAGCACGCCCAGCGCCCGACCCCACGCGCCCCGCGCCACGCCAAGCCGTGCCCGTGTCTCCTGCTCGCGCCCGTCGCCTATAAAGCCCACCGAAGCTTCAACCGTACTCCCCCGCGTGCTCACGACCTCACCGGAGCCAGAGATCACCAGCGTTTGCCCTGCAAACGGCGTGCCCACGGCCACCCGAACACCTGCCCTCGTAGACCGGCCAGCAGAGCCTTTCCCAGCCTCGTTCGACCCTCGGAGTAGACCGTGCATGCCTCAGTGAAGCTCCCCGAGCAAGGAATCGGACTTTGCCTCGCCGGAGAAGTCAGTCCACGGTCGCCGGACTTCACCCGATCGCCGGTGAACGTAGACCGAGCTCCATGGTGAGTTATTCTTCAATTCCTTGCACGTTGTTGGAACTTTCTCTCCTGGGCAAGTTGATCCAACGGGGAAGTGAAAGCAACGTAAACAAGGTTTTAACTCGAAATGGCAATAGCTCTGTTAATCTAGCCTCTCAAGGGCACTGTGCGGGGGTATTTATAGGTGTCTGAGTGCCCAACGTCAAGGATTAAGGACGCATGTGCCCTCAGGCGCCTAGGTCCTCCCCGGAATATTCCCATTAAAGCAGGGTTACAGACTGTAATAACAGAAAAACCTTTACAAATTAGGCCCGTAATGCGCAGCGACAGCGCGGGGCCCGTTATGATGGGCCGGATAGCACGTGGGCCCTCGTGTTGGGCGACGCCGCGGGATGGGGCGACCTCGCCATAGGTCTTCGTCCTTCGGCGTGTTGGACGAAGGGTGGAGTCTGCCAGTCGTCGTCTCCGTTGGTGCAACGAGACTGGCGAAGGCATCGAGCGAACGGTAGTGTCTTCGCCTTCGCCCCAACATTTGCCCTCCGAGGGACCAGTTTGACCAAGTCATCTGGTGCCGAAGGCGTCGCTAGATGGTGGAGACGCTGCCCTCGCTCGAAGTGGTTCCGCGGGGGTTTTTGACAGGACCGTTGATTGACGCCGCACTGTTGGATTGCGGGTTTCCCGAAGCGTCGCGCCCTGTGTATAAAAGGGGGTGGGGGGTGGCGCGTTTTGAACTTTATCTTTCCGCACGCCGCGAAAACCCTAACTTCTTTTTCAAACCGCTCGCTTGCTCGTCTGCCCTCCTTGCTTCTGCTTGTCAGAGATCAGGCCCATGTGAAGCAGACCACCCGCCGCCGTCGACGGTACGTAGCCATGTCGTCCTCTTCCTCTTCTGCTGCCGATACACCGCCGGCCGGCGCATCGTCCGAGGAGACGCTGAGCAATGTGGCGGCGGAGGAGTTGCGTCCCGACGACACAGTGGAATTCGGCGCGTCGCGGATGTCCTCGGCCCGCGTGCAAGACATGCAACAACTTGGGTATTTTGGCGGCGGAGTGGCACGTGTCCCGGGGGCAGAGGAGGTCCCCGAGCCAGAAGGCGAGTTGGTCGTCTTCGAGGCTTTTTTCGCCGATGGCCTTCGTCTGCCCGCGCATCGATTTGTGGCAGAGGTTCTGCGTAGATTCGAAGTTCAGGTCCACCAGCTGACACCGAATGCCGTGGTGGCCCTGGCAAAGTATGTCTGGGCAACGACTTCGTACGGCGGACAGCCCTCTGTCGAAGTCTTCGCGAAGCATTATTGTTTGCATTGGCAGAAAAGGAAAATCGGAAATAAGATTGCTCAATTTGGATCTTGCACATTTATGCCGAAGACCGGCAAGACTTCGATGGAAGTCGTGGAGTTGGTTCCCTGCGCCTGCAATAAATGGGGCAACTGGTGGGAATTTTGGTTCTACGTTGCCGAAGGCACGGTCGAAGACCATTCAGGGCTCCCCGTGGCCGTCATGTGTTCGCATTATTACGCAGCGTACCCGCAGTTTGAGGTAGCAGAGGAGGATGAAAACGAAGGGGCCCTTCGGTGCGCTGCCCGCATGAGTAGCGGGCGCGACCTTGTTGAGGAGTTTGTCGAGTATGGGGTATGGCCCTTGGCGCGTGGCTGGGCGCTGGGCGAAGTATGCCCTCGCCAGATGCCCTCCCGTGGCAGGATGCTGGTGTGGAGTCCTGCCTTCGCACTGGATTTGCATGGCCGAGATCCCGTCGCATTCGTGCGTGAAGCGAAAGACGGTGCGGCGAGGATTGTGGGGCGCTACGTGCCGAAGACAGAGGGTTTGCGGAGCTGGGATATCCGTGGGACCAATGACAGGCTGAATCGGGTCTTCGAGTTGAACCGTTTGCCTTACGGTGGTTACCCCGGGGAAGACGCCGCCGACCGCCGCGGGAAGAAACCGATGGGCGGGACCGAGGAAGGGCCATCGCAGGAGGCTGCCCCGGCCACTAAGAAGAGAAAATTAGGTACTATAGTGGGGGGAAAGGGGGTGTCTGATAATTTTGTTGTGGAGTTGATGGGGACATGCGCGGCCCACGGGGGAAGGATGTCTTCGCCCGAGCTCCGGGAGTCTTCGACGCGAATGCTGGAGGTTACCGGGGGTCGGTGGCCAAAGAATCTTCCGATCCACTGGGCAGAGGGCGAAGACATGTCTACGTCTCGTATAGCTCATGGATTGAAGATTTTCCCTTACGGACGGAATATTGCTGCTGTTGTGTCGGCAGTGATGAACAAGGATCGCCAGGATGTTGCGCAGAAGCGCCGGGCGGTCGTCAGGCTCCCCGATCCTAGGCGTGAAGCGAAGAGAGCATGGGGGAGCGTGAAGGCTGCCGCCGCCGGCGGTAGCCAGCCGACGCTGGCCGTGAAACCGGCCGCACCCGGCTCCAGCAAGGTGTCGGAGAGTGCGAAGGCCGTTGCTGCCGGCGGAACCAAGTCGACCCAGGGCGAGGCCGCGAAGGTCCGGGAGCTGCCTTCGCCGGGGAAACGCATTGCCGACTTCGGCACAAATATTAGCGTGGATGACTATTTCATCGGTAAGTTTTTTTTTGACCGGTGGTACGTTGCAGGGTCAGGCGAGGGGCAAACAGTTGTTGTCCCGCCTGCGGTGGCAACCACGGCGTCAACCGCGGTGGTCGGGGCGAAGGGTGGCGCTTTCTGCGCAAGCGGCGAGATTTCGTCGGCCGCTGCCGTCAAGGGCGAGGCGGCCACCATGTCCCGCCGGCTGAGGGATGCGTCGTTGCAGCTGTCGCAGCAGCTAAGTCAAGTAAGTTGAGCTGGACTTCGAAATTTGCCGTTTTCATGGGGATTGTGGTCTCATGTATTTCTGTTAGGCGGCCGACTTTGTCGACCGCGTGACGTCGGGTGCCCTCACTGCAGATGTGTCTGCCAAAGTCGAGAGACTTCGGGCGCAGCACGCGGACGCCGTCCGGGAGAAGTCGGTCGCGGAGAGCAAGAGCCGCTGGCTGGCGGAGAAGGTGGCTGCCCTGGAGGCCGAGAGGACGGACCTCCGGCGCTAGCTGGTGGAAGAAAGTGTCACACCCGGTTTTAGAAGGCAAACCGAATGCGAACCATGTACGTGCCAGGATCAGTTATTCACGTACACATCAGTTACATAACATGGACATCATCACACAGTGCTCAAATAGTATTAAAAAGGGAAATAATAGTCGATTACATCATACGTCTGAGACGTCCATATAGTCCTTACAATAAATCAAAGTGCGGAAAAGAAACGTAGATAAACGCGGCCTTCACAGGTAGCCGACTGGGGGTTGCCGCTAACCCACGCCTAGAACTCGTCGTAGTCTTGGAACTCCTGAAGGTCTCCTTCCACAGCTTCATCTTCTCCTGAGCAGTGGTTGCAATGCTGACAACCTGGGGATGGGGGGGTTTGGTGTGTAGAGCAAGGGTGAGTACACATCAACATACTCAGCAAGTATCCTGTTTGGCTATAGTGGACTAGCTTTATGTGGGGATAAGTCAAGCAGTTGCTTTTAGTTGTTCAGATTATTATTTACTAATAGAAAGCCAGGTTTTAGCATTAACCCAAGTTATTAGCTCGATGTACCCTTTCCAAACGGAAAGAATACCACTTACCAGCACCATAGTCATAACTAGAACCATCAGTCTCATTGCCACCTGTAAACCAAAATGTCTCTGATCAAGTACCACTAATCACTAGAGCTCCCTTGGCCGCTCATAACCGCGAGCACGGCTGATATATCAGTTTTCAAACACTCTGCAGAGGTTGTGCACTTTACCCACAAGCCGTGATTCCCTTTCTGCCCGGAGAGAGCTACTCCCCATTGACCACTACCTAGGTGGCCTAGCAGGGCATCACTACGTAGCCTTTACAAAGATTCCCCGGAGCTGTAGCCACCCGTTAGGTTTCCTAAATGCACCGCACTCCTCCCCAAGGGGCGAACCCAAACTTGGCAGAGCGAGCCGCATACACCGAGCCCCATTGACGGCACGACGGCTAAGTGAACTACACCCCGGATCCTCTAATTATTCAGCTAAGGGCATCCCATTCCACCCTCATGGCTGCACTGTTTTCCCGGACGGTCATCCATAGAACAGGTCCTTACGGAGAGGCACTCGAGAAACCGCTCGAGCCCCCTTGAAGACCACAAGTATAACATCATCATAAGAGAGGGGAAAACAGCGTATCATAGATAATCTCATCATGTTCATTGATTAGAGTTAAGCAATAGCATAAAGCTAAGCAATAATAATCCAACCCAAATAGGTAAACAAGGACATGGATAACAAAGCTAGTCAATCCTTAGGCATAAATGTGTAAAGCGGGAGGTGAATTAAAGAATGAATAGGACAGAGATAGGTCAAGGGACACTTGCCTCCACCAACCGACTGCTGCTCAGGGGCTTCTCCTGCGAGTTCCTCGGGCTCTTCAACCAGATCGTTCTCTATGCGATTGCAAGCATACATACATCCATCCATTCAAATTAGGGAACAAACAGTACACCATACAAGAGAACAAATGAAGTAAATATGCATAGAATATCACATACGATAATGAACTTACCATGGTTAGAAAGAAATGGGAAAAGGTCTCGCGAGAGTTAAAGCTTATGCCCGAGACGCACTACGGGTAAACAAATGACTAAACGTCACGTGCTCTAGTTCCAATTGGTTCTAACAAAAGAATTAGCTACATGCACTAATGTAAACGTGACCACTTTTAGTAGATTATCATTGAATGAGATAGATGATTAGCTAAACAAATTAACTAACGTAACCAATTTCCAAATTGAGACTTCTATCTTATTAATATAAACACGTGATTAGCGCACATAGGACACGGGGGTAGACGGGGCGTCTGGGGGTAGACAGGGCACGACGGGTCGTGCCAAGGCACGCGCACTACGCGAACACGCGCGCGAGGCCGCACGCACACGCCACGAACTAGCCGTGCGCACGTCGGGGTCGAGCGCTAGCCGAGCTCAAGCCGCGCGCTAAAGGCACGCTGGGCCGAGCTCGAGGCCACGCCGGGGCCGTCACGACGCGAGCAAGGCACATCGGGGCGAGCGGGCAAGCGCGCCGGGGCAAGCGAGGACGCGGCCGGGCGAGGCCGGGCGCGGGGGCGGGCGGAGCTCGCCGGAGCGGGGACGAGCACGAGCACGAGCCCGGGGCGGCGCGCCGGCCGAGCGGGGCTGAGCGAGCGCGGGGAGGGCGGCTGGGGGCGGGGCCGAGCGCGGCTCGCCGGGGGCGGCCGGGCACGGGGCGGCGCGAGTCGCTGGGGCGGCCATGGAGCCAGGCCGAGCGGGCGCGGGACAAGGCCGGGCGCGGTGGGGCGGGGCGGGCTCGCCGGAGCGAGGCCGGGGGCGGGGCGGACAGGGGCGGGGCTCGCCGGAGCGGCCGAGAGCGGGGCGGACGGGGGCGGGGCGGACGGGCCCGCCGGGGGGCGGCTGAGCCGGGGCCGAGCGGCGTGGGGAGGGCGGGTGCGGCCGGGCGCGGGGCCGGCCGAGGTCGGGGGCGGGGGACGCCGGTGCGGAACGGGGGCGCCGGGGCGGCCGAGCCGAGCGGCCGGGCGGGCGAGGTCGGGGCCTGGGCCGAGCTCGCCGGGGCCGGGGCTGGGCGCGACGGGGCGCGGGGAGGGCGCTGGAGGGAGGAGGGAGGGGGAGGGAGGAGGGAGGGCCTCACCGGAGGGGAGGACGGCGGCGGCGCGGGGAGGGGCGGCGGCGGCTAGGGTTAGGGTTAGGGTGAGGGAGAGAGAGAGGGGGATGACGGGCGGGGCCCGCGGGGAGGATTTTTGGAAAAAAGAAAAGGGGAGGGGGGGTGGTTGGGCTGGCTGGGCCCAAAGGGCGGAGGGGGCGCGCGGCTGGGCCGCCAGGCCGGCCCACGGTGGGGGAGGGGTGGCTGGGCCGCCGCGGGGCCCACGCGGGAAGGGGAGGGGGGCGGCTGGGCCGCATGGGCCAAGGGGAAGGGGGCGGCTGGGCCAAAAGGGGAGAAGTGGGGAGAGAGAAAAAGAAAAGGCTTTTCTTTTTCTAATTTCCTCATTTTCTTATATGCCTAATTCTCCACTTCACTCAACCACAAACAAAAGTGTGCATAATCCGGCATGATGCAACAAACAAAAATAGTTCTAGGTTTTGCTTACACAAGATGTCGAGCTAATTCTCGCTATAACTTTTGAAAAAAAAACAAGGCTTAGCGAGAAGAAAAGGGAAAAAGGAAAGAGTAACGCCTGAATTTGGTGAGAGAAAAGATGAAAAAATTCTACCCCCAAATTCAGGGCGTTACAAACCTATCCCCCTTAAAAGAATCTCGCCCTCGAGATTCAGGGTTGGCTAGCAAAGAGCTTAGGGTATTTAGCCATCAGATCGTCTTCACGCTCCGAGGTTGCTTCTTCCTCAGAATGGTGATTCCATCTGACCTTGCACATTCGGATGGTCTTCCTTCGGGTGACTCTATCTACAACCTCAAGGATCTGCATTGGCTTCTCAACGTAGGTCAAGTCCTCCTGGACTTCGAGACCTTCCACTGGCAACTGCTCTTCTGGCACACGCAAGCACTTCTTCAACTGAGACACATGAAAAACATCATGCACTGCGGACAGATTCTCTGGCAGGCTGAGCTGATAGGCCACTTCTCCATGCCTTGAGAGAATTTGGTACGGACCAATGTAGCGGGGTGCTAGCTTGCCTTTGACTCCGAACCTTCTGACTCCTCTGATCGGTGACACTTTCAGATAGACAGTCTCCGACCTCGAAACTCAGCTCTCTTCTTCTTGTGTCTGCATAGCTTCGCTGCCTCGATTGCGCTATCTTCATATTCTCTCGAACCATCCTGATGTTCTCTTCGGCTTCAAGCAAAATGTCTGGCCCAAACACCTGCTTTTCTCCAGGCTGATCCCATTGCAACGGAGTTCTACAACTCCTTCCATAGAGCGCCTGAAATGGTGACATCTTCAAACTGGCCTGGTAACTGTTGTTATAGGAAAACTCTGCATAAGGCAATCTCTTGTCCCATCCGGACTGATCTTGCAACGCACAGGCTCTCAGCATATCTTCAAGAATTTGATTGGTCCTTTCGGTCTGGCCATCTGTCTGCGGATGATAAGCTGAACTGAAATTCAGATGTGTGCCCAAGGCTTCATGCAACTGCTGCCAGAAATGAGAGGTGAACTGCGTTCCTCGGTCTGACACTATCTTCTTTGGCACACCATGAAGACAAACGATCCGAGACATATACAACTCTGCCAATACTGCACTGCTATAGTTGGTCTTGACAGGTATGAAGTGGGCTGACTTGGTTAAGCGGTCCACTACTACCCAGATGGAATCGTAGCCGGCTCGAGTGCGAGGCAATCCGACTATGAAATCCATACCGATTTCATCCCATTTCCACTGAGGGATCTGCAACGGTTGCAACAATCCAGCAGGTCTCTGGTGCTCTGCCTTAATTCTTCGGCAACTATCGCACATAGCCACATGCTCTACGATTTCCCTCTTCATTTCGTACCACCAGAATTTCTTCTTCAGATCCTGATACATCTTCTCACTACCAGGGTGAATCGAATAAGCTGTCTCATGAGCTTCCTTAAGGATCAACTCCCGAATAGACTGGACATTAGGAACGCACAAGCGGTCTTTGAACCATATCACACCCTCTGCATCTTCTCGAAAATCTTTGCCTTTGCCATCTAGAATCAGTCACCGGATCTCACTGATCTTCTCATCATTCTTCTGTGCTTCTTTGATTTCCCGCTCCAAGGTAGGTTCCAACTCGACTGTGACTCCTCGCGAATTGTTCAGAAATTCGAGACTCAACCTGTCAAACTCCTTGGCCAACTCATAAGGCATCGGACGAGCGACCATCAGATTGACTTGACTCTCCCTGCTCAAAGCATCTGCCACTACATTCGCTTTGCCCGGATGGTAATGAATCTCCAACTCATAATCTTTGATCAACTCTAACCATCTTCGCTGCCTCATATTTAACTCTGACTGAGTGAATATGTACTTCAGACTCTTGTGGTCTGTGTAAACATCGCATTTCTGTCCATACAGGTAGTGCCTCCATGTCTTCAATGCGTGAACCACTGCTGCCAACTCTAAGTCATGGATTGGGTAATTCTTCTCATGAACCTTCAACTGTCGGGACGAGTAAGCCACAACTCTTCCCTCTTGCATCAACACGCATCCCAAACCTGTGTAACAAGCATCACAGTACACCGAGAAGGGCTTGTGCACATCAGGCAAGACTAGGACAGGTGCTGTTGTCAACTTCTCTTTCAGCGCTTCGAAGGCCTCCTGGCATTTCTGGGTCCACTTGAACTCAACTTTGTTGCCTAGCAACGCTGTCATTGGTTTCGCAATCTTCGAAAACCCTTCAATGAATCACCGATAATATCCGGCCATTCCAATGAAACTCTTGATTCCTCGAGCATCTGTTGGCACTTTCCAGTTCAGAATGTCTGCCACTTTCTTCGGATCCACAACCAATCCTTCTTTGTTGATTATGTGACCCAAGAATAGGACTTCATTGATCCAGAATTCACATTTGCTCAACTTTGCATACAACTGGTGCTTCCGCAATCTCCGCAATACCATCCTCAAATGATTCGCATGCTCTTCTTCGCTTTGAGAATAAATCAGAATGTCATCAATGAATACCACCACAAACTTATCAAGATAATCCATGAATACACTGTTCATCAAGTTCATGAAGAACGATGGCGCATTGGTCAAACCAAAAGACATCATTGTGAACTCAAACAAACCATACTTGGAAATGAATGCCGTCTTCGGAATGTCTGAAGGTCGGATCCTGAGCTGATGATAACCTGACCTCAGATCAATCTTGGAGAACACACTGGCTCCTCTCAACTGGTCGAACAGATCTTCTATTCTGGGCAAAGGGTACTTGTTCTTGATCGTGACTTCATTCAAAGCTCGGTAATCGATGCACATCCTTTTGGTGCCATCTTTCTTTTCCACAAACAAGACAGGAGCGGCCCAAGGCGAGGTGCTTGGCCGAATGTAACCTTTCTCTGGCAGCTCATCAATCTCCTCCTTAAGTTCAACCAACTCTGGTCCAGATATTCTGTAAGCCCTCTTAAAGATAGGGGCGGTTCCAGGAAGAAGCTCTATGGCAAACTCAACTTTCCGCTCTGGTGGCATACCCGGTAAGTCTTTTGGAAACACATCTGGGAACTCAGACACAATCTTGATACTCTCAATTGGGTCTGCTTCACTGCTATCGACAGCTATCTGATAACAACTTCCTTTCTTTGGCTCAGGCGGGACTAACTTGGTCACCACTTCCTCTCCTAGTGGGGACACCAACTTGATTGTCCTTTTATCACAACTGATAACTGCCTGATACTTATCTAGCCAATTCATCCCTAGGATGACATCTATTCCCTGAGTACCCATTACTATAAGGTTAGCGGGAAATGCTATCCCCCTTATTTCCACACTTACATTCAAACAAATGCTATCGGCTCGAATTCTACCACCGGCTGAGTCAATTTGAATGGGGGTTGACATGGTAGTAATTGGAAGATTATGTGCTTCTACCCATGATGCAGTAATGAAAGAATGCGTTGCTCCAGTATCAAATAACACTTCTGCAATATGGGAGTCGACTGGGAACATACCTACTATCATGCCGGGGGTCTCCTGAACTGCTTCAGCCTCCAAGTGGTTCAGTCTTCCATGATTATAACGCGGCTGAGAGCGGTTGCCTGCTCCAGGCTGAGACACGTTCTGCTTTGCTGGGGCATTGGGGCCTGATTGCTGCTGGGCTGCCTTCTTCGGACATTGCATCACCTAGTGGCCTTGCTCTCCACAGTGGAAACATGCTCTGTTTCCAACCTGAGCTGGTGCTGCCTGACTGTTCTGCTGGGTTGCTGGGGCAGGAAGGCGGGGTGCCTGCTGATTCTGCCTCTGAAACTGACCTCCTGACTGATTGCTCTGACGGTTCTGATACTGGTGCTGAGGATACTGCCTTTGGAACTGCTGATGCTGCTGAGGTGGACGCTGGTTCTGCCTGAACTGCTGAGGTTGATTGCCTGAGAAACAAGGACGATTGCTGCTTCCAGGCTGGGGTCCACTGATCTTGCGCTTACGATCCTCCATCTCCTTATGCTTCCTCTCTGTCATGATTGCTCTGTCAATCAGGTGCTGGAATGTCGGGAAGGTGTGATTCATCAGTTGGTACTGCAGAGGGTCAACCAAACCTCTCAGGAAACGGTACTGTCGCTTGGCGTCGGTGTTGACATCTTCAGGAGCATAGCGAGACAACTGCAGAAACCTGTCCCGGTACTCACTGACAGACAATGGCCCTTGCTTGAGGGCCAGGAACTCCTCCTTCTTCACTGTCATCAGACCTGCAGGAACATGGTACTGACGAAAGCTACCTCTGAACTCTTCCCAGGTGATGGCGTCAGGGTGGGCATGGGTGGCGAGGTAAGACTCCCACCATGACTGAGATGCTCCTCTCAACAGACGGGGACCATACAGGACTTTCTCCCTGTCATCGCACTGAGCGGTGTGCAACTCCCGCTCCACAGTGCGCAGCCAGTGTTCAGCATCCATGGGGTCAGAAGAATGAGCGAACGTTGGTGGATGACCTCTCATGAATTCAGCACGCTTGTCTCTGGGCATCTGAGGCATCTGAGGCTGAGGTGGGGCCTGCTGCTGTTGCTGCTGCTGCTGCTGAATGGCGGCTAGAGTCTGACCGATGGCTTGAACTGCCTGAGTCTGCATCAGAAACATCTGCTCGATCGACATCGGGGGCGGGGGCAGCAGGTGCTGTTGCTGGGGCACCTCATCCTGCTGAGCGGCTCGCTCCTGCTGAGCACGCCTTCCTCCTCTGCGCCTATTCTCTGACATCTGCAGAATGCAACCACACATCATAACTGATCTAGCAAATCTTGCAGCATAAGAAAAGAGTATAGAATTCTTCAACAACACTGAACAGATGAGCATCTTCACTGATCTCCAACACATACCACACAGCTTCTCAGATAAAGAGGAAAGTGGAATAAAAGGTTTCCCAACTATATAGCTAACTCCATTAACATAATAGGTAAACCAAAATGCAGGGGATACCCACACTCTGGTGACAGCCATTACAAAGATCCAAACCAAACATGGTTCATCATGACAAACATAAATGCACAGGATATAGCAAACTACCCTGTCTAACTAAGACTTAACTAAGAGCGAGACTAACGCTAAGACTGTAGCTTCTACGTATATATTTCGTATTAATTATAAGATCCAACTCTAACGATCTATGGTTCTAGATTTATCTTGGTCTTGCAGTCGGGATTGCCATAAGGCTGGCGTCCACGCCGAGGTGAGCGGTACGGGTGTTGAGTCCCGACGGGAGCGGGGGAACCATCATCCAGGTGATGACGTTCCGCGCGCTCGGTCCGCAGCAAGGCGATCTCAGCACGAGCCCTACTCAGCTCGTCTAATGCATGGTCCAGCTCCGTGTTTAGCACGACGGCTAGGTTGACTGTGCTGCTCAACCTAGGATTGTCCTCACCGACAGGTGAAACAATCACGCCTCCTGTGCTGCCAGATGGACGGCGGGGGTAATACTTCAGGTCAAGACCGTCAGCTACCCCACCGAGAACCGAGCAGTAGTGCGAAAGCGCATGCCGTGCAGCATCTTGCATGGCCGCCTCAGCTGAGTCCCGCTCAGAGATAGAATAGTGCTCTGAGCAGGCCTCTGCACCCTGGAGACTGTTCTCCGGGCGACGCACCAAGCAGGTCGCCTCCCAGCGGTCCGGGTAGACCCCGCGACTATGCTGGTAGACCACACAGTGATACTCGATGGACCAAGTACGCCGGTTAAGTGCCCGACGTAGCAGGGTGTCGAGCGCATCATGGAAGTGACACCCGCGAGCAGCGTCGCGAGTGATGGGTCGAGCAACCCATCCTTCCGGCTCCTGGTCGGCAGAGAAGTCGGCGTCGTGGCTCGAGCTGTCGTCGCCACCTCCGTCATCTGGTCTCCTCCAGCAGCCACTCCAGAAGCTGAGACGCCCAGTGGTGGTGCAGGGGGCGCCTCCAGGGGAAGCACAGGGGAGCAGCTCCTCACAGACTCTATCTCCTGCTGGAGCGAGAAGGAAGAGCCCTGCTGCTGCTGTCGTCGACGTTCCTGCTCCTCATGCAGGCGGTGGTGCAGTCTCTCCAAGTGGCTGGACTGTCTGGCCACGGGACGACGAAGCGGACGCTCAGCAAGACGGGAGGGTAAGAAGGGGATGACGGACTTTTGTGCAGTGTGTCTAAGACGAGCCATCTACAAAAGACACCGCAAGCAAAAGAGGGAGAACAGAATTAATATGACCAGCAAGTAATGTACCATAAATAAATGAAGGATTAGAATAAAACACAATTTTCAGCAAGGTATAATATATAGTAGAACATAGGTTTTGGTCGATATGACCAACTTTTGAAGGGATATCAAAGTCAAGGCAGGGAAAGAGGTCTATAGTCCTTAGAACGACCATTCTACTCTAGGTTAGCGGTCCTACAGTCAGCACGGCTTTGATACCACTTATGTCACACCTGGTTTTAGAAGGCAAACCGAATGCGAACCATGTACGTGCCAGGATCAGTTATTCACGTACACAACAGTTACATAACATGGACATCATCACACAGTGCTCAAATAGTATTAAAAAGGGAAATAATAGTCGATTACATCATACGTCTGAGACGTCCATATAGTCCTTACAATAAATCAAAGTGCGGAAAAGAAACGTAGATAAACGCGGCCTTCACAGGCAGCCGACTGGGGGTTGCCGCTAACCCACGCCTAGAACTCGTCGTAGTCTTGGAACTCCTGAAGGTCTCCTTCCACAGCTTCATCTTCTCCTGAGCAGTGGTTGCAATGCTGACAACCTGGGGATGGGGGGGTTTGGTGTGTAGAGCAAGGGTGAGTACACATCAACATACTCAGCAAGTATCCTGTTTGGCTGTAGTGGACTAGCTTTATGTGGGGATAAGTCAAGCAGTTGCTTTTAGTTGTTCAGATTATTATTTACTAATAGAAAGCCAGGTTTTAGCATTAACCCAAGTTATTAGCCCAATGTACCCTTTCCAAACGGAAAGAATACCACTTACCAGCACCATAGTCATAACTAGAACCATCAGTCTCATTGCCACCTGTAAACCAAAATGTCTCTGATCAAGTACCACTAATCACTAGAGCTCCCTTGGCCGCTCATAACCGCGAGCACGGCTGATATATCAGTTTTCAAACACTCTGCAGAGGTTGTGCACTTTACCCACAAGCCGTGATTCCCTTTCTGCCCGGAGAGAGCTACTCCCCATTGACCACTACCTAGGTGGCCTAGCAGGGCATCACTACGTAGCCTTTACAAAGATTCCCCGGAGCTGTAGCCACCCGTTAGGTTTCCTAAATGCACCGCACTCCTCCCCAAGGGGCGAACCCAAACTTGGCAGAGCGAGCCGCATACACCGAGCCCCATTGACGGCACGACGGCTAAGTGAACTACACCCCGGATCCTCTAATTATTCAGCTAAGGGCATCCCATTCCACCCTCATGGCTGCACTGTTTTCCCGGGCGGTCATCCATAGAACAGGTCCTTACGGAGAGGCACTCGAGAAACCGCTCGAGCCCCCTTGAAGACCACAAGTATAACATCATCATAAGAGAGGGGAAAACAGCGTATCATAGATAATCTCATCATGTTTATTGATTAGAGTTAAGCAATAGCATAAAGCTAAGCAATAATAATCCAACCCAAATAGGTAAACAAGGACATGGATAACAAAGCTAGTCAATCCTTAGGCATAAATGTGTAAAGCGGGAGGTGAATTAAAGAATGAATAGGACAGAGATAGGTCAAGGGACACTTGCCTCCACCAACCGACTGCTGCTCAGGGGCTTCTCCTGCGAGTTCCTCGGGCTATTCAACCGGATCGTTCTCTATGCGATTGCAAGCATACATACATCCATCCATTCAAATTAGGGAACAAACAGTACACCATACAAGAGAACAAATGAAGTAAATATGCATAGAATATCACATACGATAATGAACTTACCATGGTTAGAAAGAAATGGGAAAAGGTCTCGCGAGAGTTAAAGCTTATGCCCGAGACGCACTACGGGTAAACAAATGACTAAACGTCACGTGCTCTAGTTCCAATTGGTTCTAACAAAAGAATTAGCTACATGCACTAATGTAAACGTGACCACTTTTAGTAGATTATCATTGAATGAGATAGATGATTAGCTAAACAAATTAACTAACGTAACCAATTTCCAAATTGAGACTCCTATCTTATTAATATAAACACGTGATTAGCGCACATAGGACACGGGGGTAGACGGGGCGTCTGGGGGTAGACGGGGCACGACGGGTCGTGCCAAGGCACGCGCACTACGCGAACACGCGCGCGAGGCCGCACGCACACGCCACGAACTAGTCGTGCGCACGTCAGGGCCGAGCGCTAGTCGAGCTCAAGCCACGCGCTAAAGGCACGCTGGGCCGAGCTCGAGGCCACGCCGGGGCCGTCACGACGCAAGCAAGGAATGGCAGGGCGAGCGGGCAAGCGCGCCGGGGCAAGCGAGCACGGGCGAGCGAGGACGCGGCCGGACGCGGGGGCGGGCGGAGCTCGCTGGAGCGGGGACGGGCGCGAGCCCGGGGCGGCGCGCCGGCCGAGCGGGGCCGAGCGAGCGCGGGGAGGGCGGCCGGGGGCGGGGCCGAGCGCGGCTCGCCGGGGGCGGCCGGGCACGGGGCGGCGCGAGTCGCCGGGGCGGCCATGGAGCCGGACCGAGCGGGCGCGGGACGAGGCCGGGCGCGGTGGGGCGCGACCGTGGCGGGGCGGGCTCGCCGGAGCGAGGCCGGGGGCGGGGCTCGCCGGAGCGGCCGAGGGCGGGGCGGACGGGCCCGCCGGGGGGCGGCCGAGCCGGGGCCGAGCGGCGCGGGGAGGGCGGGCGCGGCCGGGCGCGGGGCCGGCCCAGGTCGAGGGCGGGGGACGCCGGCGCGGGACGGGGGCGCCGGGGCGGTCGAGCCGAGCGGCCGGGCGGGCGAGGTCAGGGCCGGGGCTGAGCTCGCCGGGCCGGGGCTAGGCGCGACAGGGCGCGGGGAGGGCGCCGGAGGGAGGGGAGGGAGGAGGGAGGGGGAGGGAGGAGGGAGGGCCTCACCGGAGGGGAGGACGGCGGCGGCGGCGCCGGGGAGGGGCAGCGGCGGCGCGGGGGAGGGGCGGTGGCGGCTGCCGCCGAAGCGATACAGTGGGTTGTCCGAAGGCTTGAGCAGGCTGTGGCTTATGCCCATGCGATCGAAGGCATGGAGGAAAATGATATCCGCCTGGCTGCCATTGTCGACTAAGACTTTGTGCAGATCCTAGCCTGCCACGCTGCAGTTGATAACCATGGCGTCGATGTGTGGTGCGCTGCGTAGATTGACGTCTCGGGCGTCGAATGTTAATGGCACATGGGACCACTTTGTCTGCACGACTGGACCGGTGACAGTGACGTGGTTGATGCTGCGGTAATGGTCCCTCTTCTGCCGCTTTGTGTCGAAGCCAGCGCTGGACCCCCCAGTGATCATATGAATGACTCTGCGATACGGCTGATCGTCGAAGTCTTTTTGCTTTGGGGCTTGGGGGTGGTTGGGGTGGTGGACGTTTTGCTGTTGCTGGTGTGGAGGTGGGGGTGGGGGTGGGGGAGGTACGATTTGTACCTCCTGGTGGTGTTGGTATGCGTGGTGCGGTGGATGCGAAGCGGGGCCGTGGTTGTATGGATGAGGGGGTTGCTGATATGTGTGCGCAACAACTCTAGGGTTGTCGGCTGGTTGCGCTCGTGCCATCCTGTCTCTGGTGGCCTTCGTTTCTGGGCAGTCTCTTGTAGGGTGGACGCAGTCTTCGCCGTGGAACAGGCAGTAAAATCTGTGCGGCTGTTGCGCGCGTCCCCGGCCCCGACCACGAGTTCTGTTTCCGTGGCCCTGGGGGGATACTCCTGGCGGCGAGGGGCCTCGCCAGTGGGGTTCTGGTTGGCGATGTTGTGCACCTGCTGCTGATTGCGGCCGTCTCGACCGGAGTCTGCCTGCGAGGGCCTCGTCCACGTGCGGCTGGACTATGGAGTGTCTTTGGGTTTCCTCTGAGACTCGACTTTGCGCTGGTGGAGCTCTTCGGATCTGGCGTATTTTTCAAATAGCTGATACAGCTCCTGGAGGTTCTTGGGCGGATCCCTGATGCAGTGGCTGTAAAGGACGCCGGCCCGAAGGCCACTGATGGCGTAGTGGATGGCGATTTGGTCATCAACCGAAGGCAGTTGTGACTTGAGGGTCAGAAACTTGCGGTAGTACTCCCGCAGAGTCTCTCTTTCCAGCTGCTTGCAGAGTGAAAGTTCAGCCAAGGCGTCGGTGTCTGGGCGGTACCCTTGGAAGTTGAGCAAGAATTTGTCCCAGAGACTTCTCCAGGAGTCGATGGACAATGGGGGCAACCTGGTGTACCAGGTGAGGGCTGGGCCTTCGAGGGCGATGATGAATGACTTGGCCATTGTGGCGTCGTCCCCTCCGGATGATGCGACGGTGACCTGATAACTCATGATATACTGTGCTGGGTCAGTGCTGCCGTTGTACTTGGGATAGGTCCCTGCCCTGAAGTTGGCGGGCCATGGTGACACTTGTAGGTGTGGCGCTAGGGGACTTCGCTCATCAAGGTAGTTGACACCTTGGAATGCCGCAGCGTGTGGGATGGCGTGGCCGCGCTGAGGGATGTACAGGTCTTCGACTTATGCGCGCTGTTGGAGGGGTGGGCCGTGTTGCAGGCCGAGTTGGCCTTCGCGCTGCATGAGCGCGATCTCTTGTTCGAGCTCCTGAGCCTTCTGCTCTTCGTCGCGTATCATCTGTCGCACCTTGGCTTGTGCAGACACACGTTGGCGCTTGGCCTCGAGGATCTCTTTTTCCTTCTGGAGGTTGCGGTTCTTGATGCGCAAGGCGCGCAGCTGTAGCTGCTCTTCTGCTGAAACGCCGATGACTTCGCCGTCCTCGGCGGCGTCCGCGCCCTCCAGTGGAGCGAAGCCTGGGGGAAGTTGCGGTTGTCCTCCAGAGTTGCAGGTGCGGAGACTGCCGTTGGGAGTGGGTTGTTCATTGCGCTGCCTCTTGCTGAGTGCGTCGTCTTCGCAGGCCTCTTAGTGGGTGGTGTCGACAAGGGCCTTGCCCTTTTTCTCGGCCAACAGTGCTGCCTTCGCAGCCTCGTCAGCCTTCGAGCTAGCTCTCTTGGGTGCCATCGCGGGTGGTTTTTTCGTAGCACGAACGGTGGACGCCAAATGTTGGAACTTGCCCTCCTGGGCAAGTTGATCCAACGGGGAAGTGAAAGCAACGTAAACAAGGTTTTAACTCGAAATGGCAATAGCTCTGTTAATCTAGCCTCTCAAGGGCACTCTGCGGGGGTATTTATAGGTGTCTGAGTGCCCAGCGTCAAGGATTAAGGACGCATGTGCCCTCAGGCGCCTAGGTCCTCCCTGGAATATTCCCATTAAAGCAGGGTTACAGACTGTAATAACAGAAAAACGTTTACAAATTAGGCCTGTAATGCGCAGCGACAACGCGGGGCCCGTTATGATGGGCCGGAAAGCACGTGGGCCCTCGTGTTGGGCGACACCGCGGGATGGGGCGACCTTGCCATAGGTCTTCGTCCTTCGGCGTGTCGGATGAAGGGTGGAGTCTGCCAGTCGTCGTCTCTATTGGTGCAGCGAGACTAGCGAAGGCATCGAGCGAAGGGTAGCGTCTTCGCCTTCGCCCCAACACACGTGTCAACTCATCAACACCTCGTGAAGCTTCCCGTGCCCTTGGATTGACCAATGTCGCCGTGGTTAGGCCGGAGCACTCGCCGCCGACGAGTTCACCTGCCTGCGCACGTGGACCGGCCGATTCCGGCCACCATCGCCGTCGAGCCATACCTCGCTGTGACCGCCAGGACCTCCCAAAGCCAACCCCGCCCCTCGCCGGACCTCTCTCGCCGCCGGTAAGCCGCGCCGCCCTTTTCCTTTCCGCGGTTACTGTTTACATAAGGGGAGGGACCTCAGGGAAGAAGAAGAAAAGGCCAGGGGGTTTTGTGCGCTGTCAGTGACTCAGGGGAATAGTGGCGCAGGGGTATAACTGAAGGAATTAGTTTAGAAAGAACCCAGGGTCTTCGATGCAAAGTGGATTTCGAGGAAACCTTTTTAAATATTCTGATTAAATTCAAACAGAATTTGAAAATTCATAACTTCAGTTTAGTTTACCCAAATTGAGTCAAACCAATTTTACCAGATCCTAAATAATGTAAACTACTTAGGAAAAATATAAAACCCTTAAGTGTTACAGAAAACTTTAAAGTTTTGATTTAAATGATTAACTGGTCAAAAGCTAAAAGAAATAAGGAAAAAATAGCTACACTATTAGACTGGGGTTAAGAAAATTTAGAGAAGTACTTAATCACTTCCTAACCTATTTAAAAATAATAAACCCCTTTGCACACCAAGTTAAGGTAGAGTTTACCATTTAAATCATTTTTAGCCTAAAGTTAGAGAAAATATTAAAGGTAGTTTCAAATAAAAACCAGGGAGCACCCACATTTTTGTTAGCTTCCTTATTCAGTGTAGTTCACTAGAAAAATTTATTATACCCTTGTTTAAGTGCAAAAGAAAGGAGATACCTTTTAATTTAGAAAAACAAGGAAACCTTAGAAAAACCCTAGAAAAATAACTCTGAGGAGAAAACACCCCAAACAATAGGATAACTAATGTTTTGTTATTATGAATATAGGAAAAATATAAAATCTGTTGTTTGATATTTTTCAAATAACAAGTTAGTTATAAGCACCTTTTTGGCATAAAACTTTAGAAACTCACAACTAAATATCCAGTAGTCCTTTTTCTGTGATTTTTAGCATAGAGGCCTAATATCATCTATGTATTTGGACAAAAATAAAATTTGGTACAGAAACCTCACTTAAATCATAGCTATAGTGTAAAATGCCCTTTTAAAACTTGTTTTTGTTAATTTTGCACAAGTAATATCTTAATCAGTATCCACCTCAAATTTACAGAACAGACTGCAGTGACAAATAGAAACCCAATGTAATTTTTATGGAATTTTTGGAAAAAGTTAAATCACTATTATAGTTCAAACCCACCCCAAAAGCATAAATAGAAAAAGAAAAAGAAAATTAATATTGGAGACTAATGTTACCCTAACCAAACCAGCAAAACCCCTTTGAGTGCCTACTAAAGCATTTAAGGGGCATTCCAAGTCTCAATCCATTATGCTTAGGCAAGAAACTCAAACCTAAATTGATAAACCTAAAACCCTAAGAGCCTCTTATAACAAGAAAACCCTAAATGATTAACTAACTTAGTTTTTCTGCACTAAGGAATAATTGCTATTAAATTCTACATATCATAGCATGCATATATCTTATTCATTGCATTCGATAGATTCCAACCTCGCGGACGGAGAGTACATCCTCGTGCCAGAGCAAGGAGTTGCTCAGGAGGTAGCCCCGGATCCAGCACCAGAGCCTGCCCCAGAGGATCTGTGTAACACCCCTGGTGTTACGATAACTAAAACCTTGTCATGTCATCATCTGCACTTGCATTAACTGCTTGATACACCTAGAATGCATTCACTAGGTCAAAAATTTTCAATGAATGTGGTGTTGTGTATAAGAGTATAGGGCTTAGATTAAGAACTTTGCTTAAGACATGGGAAGAGAAGTCGTCTCTTGAGCAAGTAGTAAGCTGGCTTAGAATTTAAAGTATTAAAGGCAAGTCCTAGAGTCTATAGCAACCTTGTTTTCAAAGTTAGATCAAGTGGAAGAAATACTTGGGCCGAAGGATTGACTTCAAAACCCTAAGTGAGATTTGAAAACCTTCCTTGTGATTTGTGGATAAGCAAAGCAACTCCTAAACCAAGGACACTTTGGACATGAGTTTCATGTACTAGAGTTGGATTGAGATTAAGGAGTCACTTGTCTTTTAGGAGTATGAATTGAGTTGGTAAATCACTGTGGTATCCTGGCCCTGGGATGGGATGTCCTAGCCCAAGGCTTAATAGAATTAATAGTGTAATCATACCAACAAGGTGCATCTTCTTTTTCGGAAGCCTATCTCGAAAGAACCTCCAAGTTAAGCGTGCTTGGCTTGGAGCAATTTGGGATGGGTGACCGACCGGGAAGTTTTCTCGGGTGCGCATGAGTGAGGACAAAGTGCGCACAAAAGACTTGTGTTGGTCTGTGGGGACAATATATGATCCTAGAGAGCTGCCAGGAGTAAGTACCGCCGGTCCAGGGATTGGACGGGGTGTTACAAGTGGTATCAGAACCGACCCTCGCGGTTTCATGGGCGTGTGTGGGCTAGGGGGTTCGGGTATATGGCGCATGGCGCATGTGGGCCTGGAGTGGTCACATGGCATGGCATATGACGACACTAGACATACAGACGTGGCCAAGAGGGGAGGTTCCTGGATTGGGGTTGACCGACGAGGACGTCGGTCTTCTAAGGGGGGTGGATTGTGGTATCCTGGCCCTGGGATGGGATGTCCTAGCCCAAGGCTTAATAGAATTAATAGTGTAATCATACCAACAAGGTGCATCTTCTTTTTCGGAAGCCTATCTCGAAAGAACCTCCAAGTTAAGCGTGCTTGGCTTGGAGCAATTTGGGATGGGTGACCGACCGGGAAGTTTTCTCGGGTGCGCATGAGTGAGGACAAAGTGCGCACAAAAGACTTGTGTTGGTCTGTGGGGACAATATATGATCCTAGAGAGCTGCCAGGAGTAAGTACCGCCGGTCCAGGGATTGGACGGGGTGTTACAATCACTAGATGAGAAGAAGTCACATTTGAAACCCTAAACTAGCCCAAAAGTGGAATTCAAAATCTAGAAAGAATTTGACAAAAGTCCATATATCAAAGTTGTAGAGCTTGGAAAAGTGGATATATTTCTTATTTGGAGATTCCTAAGTTGTGTGAAAGAATTTGGAGTTAAGTACAAAAATTCAGTTTTGGGTTCATTTTGGAATTGCTGAAAATAATATAAACTAGACAACTTTGGACCCTTGTAACTTCTGATCTAAAACCATTTTGAAGATAATCATTATAACAAAGTCATAGAGCTACATGAGAAGTATAAGTTTGGTTAAGTCATCTAGCCCTAACACTCTATGGAACTTGGAGAAAAACTAGTCCAAAGTAGAGCTGTCAGAAATTGTAGATTTCAGACTTAGTGAAATTCAGATTCTGAATTTCAGCAATTGGAGCAAACTTTGGGCTATTGTAGTTTGGAATCCAAGAGGTTTTGGTTAATGGTTACTATATCAAACTTGTAGAGGAACTATAGGAGTATAAACTTTATTAAGCAACTTGCCCCTATAAACATTTGGAACCCAGGAAAAAGAGTGGTTCTAAGTGGTGCTGCTGTATTTCTGAATTTTCAGATTGGAAACAGTAACTGAAACTGAATTTCAGTGTTTTGATAGCAGTTTTGAAGCCTATTTGTGGCTGTTCTATAATGTTTTGTGCTATGGTATTTATAGAGAAGTTGAAGCCCATATGATGGTGAACAAGTTTCTTTAAGTGACTTTGGCTTGTTCCCACATAAAAAGTGGATAAAAATGCCCCCAAAGATCAGCTGCTAGGCATTCCTGTAACTGAATTTGGTTCAGTTCTGAAATCTGAAATTTGTTGTATGGTGCCAAGTTTGGAGCCCTTTTGTGGTTGTTCTATAAGGTTTTGGACTGAGGTTTATATAGAGGAATTGAAGATCATATGTTGGGGAACAACTTTCTTCAAGTGTGTTTGGAATGATCCTATACAAAAAGTGGAGAAAAACTTTGCCAAAGTTGGATTATCAGGTTGTTGGTGACTTAGTTTATTCAGAACTGAAAGTCTGAAATCAATATTTTTAGTGCAGTTTTGGAGCTGTGTAGTGTCTGTTCTAGGTGGTTTTAAACCGAAATTTCTGTAGAAAGTTTGAAGAACATGTCTCTTGAAGTGAGTGGGCCTAGTACTGTACAAGGTTGTGAGTAAAATTGCTCCCAAACTTGCCCTGTCAGAATTAGTGTATGCTGTTTCAGATCTCTGAAACTGAGTTTTTAGTGTTTTTCTTTAGATTTTGGAGCTTGTTTGTGATTGATCCAAGGGGTTTAAGCCTAAGGTCCCTGCGGAGAAGTGGTAGAGAGTCATTTGGTCGACAAGTTTTGTTAAACTTGCTCCCCCTGTTGCTATGGAAAACTGAGAGTTTGCAGGGGGTCAACTGGGAGGTGTGCAGATAAAACAATAGGCTGATGCAGTTGAGTTCAGTGTGGTATATGGAATCTGAAGAAGATCTGTTGCTTTTTGCTAGTGCCACTCGAGTATGGGATGGAGATAAGATTGAGATACATCACTAAAAGTCTAGAGACCACTCCCCACTAAAATATCCAAGGATTTTGGACTGTTTTGGAGCAGTGAGCTATGGACAGCAGAATCCCTATTGATTTTGTTTGCTGCCTGCAGTAATGGACAAAACTGATATTTAGGATTAAGATAAGGATGAACTGGACAGCAAATTTAGTGGCCTCATCCCTGTACGAAATATCAAGTGTTAGACCTGTTTGAGCCTATCCTCAAGTGGGATATTTGTGGGTTCCTAGCTGCCCTCTCTTATCCGCAGTAGGAGACAAAAATTGATATTTTGACCATATAAGATGGACCAAGTTCTGTGTCTTTGTCTGTGCTATGAATCTGCATGATAGTAGTGCATGGGAGCCACGTCTTTGAGTCCATGTTGTGCTGGCACACTGGAAAACACATCCCCTCTGCATGTTTGCCAAGTTCAGAGAACACCTATCCCATTTCAGGTATTTAAAGGGCAGGGAGCAGTGGAAATCTCCTCTCTACCTCGAGCTCTACTCGCATACCACTGCATGGGTGTTGGGGTTCTTGTATCCCTGCTAGTGATGACCCTCTCCCACAGCCACCAAGTCTGCTCTGTCCAGAGAATCAAGTGCCAGTGGTGACCATGCTCACAATTCTTTACCCCACCATAGCCAGAACATTCTAGGGAGTTGCTGGCCTATATGAAGCTTGTTCCATAATCATCTCAGGTCAGTGAAGCTCACACCAATTACTACTTGAACTCTACCACTATTAGTTGCCTGGAACTAGGTGTGAAATTTGGTGTAAAATAGGGTTGTCAGATTTCAGACTTAGTGCAAATTCAGAGTCTGAATTTGTATGTTTTGGGTGCAGCTTTGGAGCTCTTTGCTGCTCTATCCATAGAGCTATAGCTTATGGCCACTATAACAAAGTTATAAATCTATTCTAGGAGTACAAGTTTGATTGAGTGATCTGGCCTAAAAACTATACAGAACTGATTGTAAAGCTTGCTCAAAACTGGGCCATCAACTTCTGGGTTTCAGACTTAGCTAATTGGCTAATTCTGAATTTTAGTAAACTTTAGCCATGTTTGGACCTTTGTAGTGGCTAACCTGTAGGGAATTAAATTAGGTCTCTTATAGCAAAGCAATAGAACTATAGTAGAAGACCAGGTTTGGTTAAAGGCCATACCCTAGAAGCTATTTGGAATTGGAAAAAAAGGTTGGCTAAAGTTGGACCGTCAGACTGTACATAACTGAATTTTGTTATTCAGTTCTGAAAACTGAATTACAGCAGGATGCCTAGTTTGGAACTCATTTGTGACTGATTCATGGGGCTTTGGATTAAAGTTTCCATAGCAAATCTGGAGACCATAGTAAAGAGACTAAGTTTTGTAAAGTGAGGTGGACTTGGTTCCACATAAATTTGGAAATAAAAGTGGCCAAAAGGTGGACTGTCAGGTGTTAGGATTCAGACTTAGAATAATATTTAAGTCTGAATTTGTGTGTTTATTCAGTTTTGGGTCCTTGTGGTAATTAATCCAAGAAGAATTGGGGTAAGAATGCTATAGCAAAATCAAAGACCATGTAAAGGAGAGAAAGTCTCATGCAAAGTGTTGACTTGCTACTTTGTAGAATTTGGAGAAAAAGGAGTGACAAAACCCTCTGTCAGACCTAGTAATGTGCTGTTTCAGATTGGGAAAATGGATTTTCCGTGTGTTTGCTCAAATTTAATGCACCATTAGAGAGGTGTAAGTCTTGCGATGCTTCTTAGTATTTTTCTTTTCAAGTTGCATAAGCATAAACATCCATGATCATGTCATTTCATATAGAACTCCTACCAGAAAGAGTGAAGATTCAAGATGAAGCGTTGACTGAAGAGGAGGCTACTCCAGTGTCTGCTCATCAAGTGGATGGAGCTAACTAACTGATGATTGGGTAGAAGGATCTAGGCCTCTTCACTACAATAAGGCAAGCCCCGGTGCATGCAACCCCTTCCTTGTGTTTTTAAATACTTTTCGCACACTTAAGTCTAGTGAAATGTGCATTAGGTTTATAGGAGTTGCTTGAAACCCTTTGATGCATTGCCTTCCTTGATATCCATACTTTTATAGATACTTCTGGTGAAGTATCAAAATTTGATTTACAAAAATGCTTAGCCCTGCTTAGATCTTGTGGATAGAGGTTGTCTTTTACAATACTGCCTAGCTCAGGGGTTATACTGAGGAAAGATGGCTTCTACATGCAAGAATACTTTCATTGAGAGCGTGGTGGGATCTTACTGCAAAGCTCCCTGTGATGCTCTTTTCATCCTAAGGAACAGAAACAATCCTAAGGATGGAAGTACTTAAATCGAGACTTGGGTTAGGAACAGGTGATGTTCTACCCAGGTTGATTAAGGATTGGATGCGTATGTAGGCCTGCTAGCGCAAGGACTATCTTAGCTAGCCGCATACCCTGGAAATGGGACAGGGTAAGCTTTGCCTCGGGCAGACTAAGGCCAGAATAAGATAACACGAAATGGGTGTGGAGCGGTGGCGGGAGTAGCGTGTACCCTCCGTGGCAAGAGGCTAGACGGTGGTGTATCTGTGCTCTCGGTTTGCGTGAACCTGATCTGGTCTTAAGAACCCTGGGGTCGAGTTGACATATGCAAGGATTAAGTGCTACATATGTCGTGTGGTTAGAGATCCTCAGCTGAGTAAATCGATTCGGATCGCCGTTATATCCCCGGAGAGTGGAGACTTGATCACTGACCTACAACCTAAGTCAGGATGTGAACTTCATGAATAAAAATGATGTTGTATTGATGAGATGATGAAATTAGACTAGAGACAAACAGAGTCTATTAATATTTAATCTGGCATTAAAATGTTGAAAGTAAGGACTCACTTTAGTAAGCTATTTCTGCAAAAGTATCTAAGTTGATTCTTGCTAAAGCCTCTCCTTGATTCCTATTTATCCAGCATACCCTTGAGAGTCTTTTCCTTAGTCGGGTAAGACTTGCTGAGTAATTCCATACTCAGGGTTTTATTCCCTGTTGTTTTTCAGGTCATAGCTTTGTGCTGCTGATGATGGTGTTAAGTGCCGGTGGGCTCGGCCTTCTTATAAGTCTAAGTAACCCTTCTATACTTCTTATTGAGGATGGTCTCTTAAGCTAGCATATATTTCAAACTTATACTTTTGTAATCATTCCGATAAAATAATGTAAAATTTTTGTAACTTGTAAAATTTGGTAATAAGATTTCCGCTGCAAAAATATTGGTGTGTGTGATTTGTATTACTTAATCACGCGGTTCTGGTTGTAAGTGGTTTATCCGATGTCCTTGGGGCAATCGGACGGATCCTGTTAAGTTATCTGGTGCACATGCATGGCCGTCTGAGGTCTTTGGGACAAGGACAAGTGCATGTGGGCCCGATACCTTGGGAGGTTCTGCCACAATCTGCCTGCCCCAGCTTTGGAAGGCAAGCCCCGGTTTTATGCATAACCGTTTATATATGCTATTTTACTACACTTAATGTTTGTAGGTTTGTACTGTGCACTTAAGGGTAGGAGTTGACTGAAACCCTAGTTGCATGAACCCAGGATTCCTTTGAGATGGATACTAGTATGCTAGGTCGAGTAGTTGCTTTACTAATTAGGGATCTCGGTATAAGTCGAGTGATTTTTCTAGCACTCGCGCGAGGTCAGGAATTGGTTGTATCCACTTTCATAGTATAATGATGTTGGTCTGTGGAAAACAATCCATGAGGATTGGTTGTCTACGAGGTGGAAATTGGACTAAGGATTATGGTTTAGTACCGTGTGTCAAGCGTTTGAACGTACTAAACATATGCCGAGAAATATGGTAAATCGGTAAGCCTAGTACCTGATTGAACCTGGCAGCAGATTGCCCTCCTCACGCGACCTGAGACGTGGTCTCCCATTCCGGTTATGGTGGGTACAAGTGCGGTCACTGCACGACGGCAGTCGGGGTCAGTGAGGCATTGTACGCCAAGGCGGTGAGCCCCTCTCTGCTGACGGGGAATCGATGGGGACGGTTGATGTGTGTGGGGACGGAGTGCCTTGCCACGTCGTGTGTTTAGGTTTACCTTGCAAGGTTTAAAAACTCGATTCGAATCGTCTGCTTCTCGCAGCTAATGAGACTGCTTGATCCATGCTGCTACATTGAGTAACAAGTGGAAATGTGATGACTTAGCAAAAGTTGTTGATTGCTAAATGTTTGATACCATGTATGATTAGATAGGTATACATTCAGTCTTAAGAGAGTCACACTAAAACTTGGTAAAGCTAAAACTTGATTTATAGACTCAGCTAGTGCTTTTGGCAACCAAACCTCTCAGCCAAACAGCTGCATGTCTAGAGGTAGAGGAGTAGACTCCTCATACCGGGTAAGTCTAGCTAAGTATTAGTATACTCAGCCTTGCTTGTGGCATAATTTTACAGGTTCTCTGGAGGACATGGTTGCTGGAGTGACTTGGCCGTCCATCTTGCCACCAGGTTGGACAGTCGAGTGGGACCCTACCTCGGCTGAGGAGGAGCATGAGGAGTGATGGGACAGGCTTCCCCATCTCTCTGTTTATTTATCGTTAGTTTTATTCCGCTGCATTTTGAACAATGATGACTACTTTTGCTAAAACTCTGATGATGATGTAATAAGTTTAATACTCCTTAATGTATGGTTTTATGCTTTATTGTATTTGCTCTGTGACTCACCATCGAGTGAGAATGTGGTACTTGATCCTGTCAGTGGCCTCGTCGGACTAGATCCGAGGGATTGACGGGTTATTCCCATTTAAGTGTGGTCTAGCCTCTAAGGCGGGACTTAGGCACTTAAGTTGGAATAATTCGGGCAGTTCCACCACATTTTATTGCCTCTTGAAGAAAATCCATGTAACCTTGCCATCCAGAGCGCAATGAATAACCAATGTTAATCTGTTAGTTCCAATTTTTGAATTAGTTTCATTACTATGTAGATCCTTTTTCCAGTTTCATCGCCTATGTCTACTTCTGGATTAAAAGAAGTGGGATATGGAGACTTGAAAGGGCATACAATGACACTAATTTAAAGCAACCGAGTTCATTTCTTCAGCTCATGTTGTTCATTTTAAACTAAACCAGTGTGAATTCCCTTGACAGGGAAATAGCGCCTTCAAAAGAAGACAGTGGATCAAAGCAATTGAGTTTTACTCAGAGGCCATCAATTTGAGTGACACAAATGCAACATATTGCTGCAACAGAGCAGCAGCTTATCTGGAACTGAGCCGATATACTTTATACCAGCCATATTTATCTGCTCAAAGTTTTTCTGAAGTTAGTACACTAAATATGTTGACTGATCATGCTTGTTGTTGTCTGAAAGTGCATTCTTGTTGTTGTCTGAAACAACCATTCTTGTTGCTGTCTGATCATGCTGTTCCAATTATCCAAGGCCTGCATATAACTCATCTAACGTTTCCTTTATGTCACCACCTATCAGATACCACAAAGACTTAAAAAACTTCACTGTAAATCCATCATGACAAGGAGCAGTGTTACTCTTCATGCATTTTACTTTTTTCCTTTTGAAACAAAGTTTCCAAATATTTTTTAAGCTACTTTGGTTCTCATTTCAGTTAGCAGACATCAAGGTTTGGTACAAAAGCTGATTGATAGATTACTTCTGTTGAATTGCGAACCTACTAAAATGCACCACATATGATAATCAAACTGATTTCCTTATGGTACCCTGACAAAAAGCGTGCTAATTTTTAGAAAATAAATGTTAACATGTTAACTGGTCTGATAGATCTAGGATGATTTTAGGTGAAAGGAACTAATCAAAACACCAAGAGAAATAAATAAGTGGATGGCAGCTCTTGTTTTAATCTTGTAACCATGCTTTTGCTAGACTCAACTATTTTTGATTAGGTGTGTTCCTTGGAAAAAAACAAGCTTGTATCATTACGCTTTGCTTGAAGAAATTATGTGATTCCATTTTTTCCCTTTACATGTTTGCACCCAGCCAACTTAGAACTCTTTAAATATTAGGTTCCTTTAAACGGATGTCTAGGCAATTTAAATGGATTAATACAAGATTTTAGCATGAGGAGATCCAAGTGCAAGCTAATGCAAGACCCATAGACCCTTTGGACAATATTCCGACTATTTCTAGCTCAATTCATGATTGTATGGCCAGAGTGGACCATATGCTAATCAATACTGGTTGAAATGTTACAAAAGCCCACTCTGAGGGATCTAGCCTAAGGGAACTGATTAAGCCTGGGTGGTAAACATCCGAACTGCGATTGATACTGGATTTGGAGTGAGTCTGAGGTGGCTGAAAGATCAGTGTGCTTTGATAACTAAAAGTGATGGCTCAAATGAGATGATAATGCACACATATAGGGTCTCTTTTGCACAGCTCCAGCTCAAAGAATATTTGGAGCTGGTCATTCCTAGCTCCGGAAAATCTTGGAGTTGGAGCTAAGGACATGCTAAAGGTTTAAATTAAACAATATTGTATTATTTTGGATTAAACACATATGTCTAATACTTCTATTTTATCCTAAAAACCTGTCACACCCGGATTTCAGGGCACCAAGACCCGGGCGCGAACAAAAACACCAGGTGTGCTGGGACCAAGTCTCACACATATGATGCATAGTGGCACAGGATTGAATGTCACATCTTTACTATATAACAGGAGTTCTATACAAAATAATTAAATAATTACATCATATGAGGAAACGATCCAGCAACCCAAAGTTGACTGGGAGACGACGGCCTAGATCTCTCACGAACTCATCGCAGCATCCTTCATGCGCCTCATCCTGCGGTACCTGCTCTTGACCTGTGGGGGGGTGTGAGACAGCAAGAGTGAGCTAACATACGTTCATCGCTCAACAAGTTGTGGGGAATAATGTGCATGAACTCGCCAAAGGTGGGAGCTCACGTGAAGTGTAAGGCTTACCAAAGAGGATGGTTGAAGCTGAGCATTGCTTTTAATGTTGGTCAAAATTTTATTAGCAATTACTAAGTATAAGTAAATACCAACCCAATTAAGTAGTAGAACAAAAGTAACAACCTCACCTGCGATGCAATGCATATGACAAATTGAGTTTAGGTTCCATAATTTAATCATGTGAGTGTCCGAGCTGCTCATGACCGTGAGCACGGCTAGTATACCAGTTTTACACTCTGCAGAGGTTGCGCATCTTTACCCACAAGTCATGTTACCCATCTGCCAAGGGATCGCGACTTCCCATACACCTCTACCGAGGAGGCGAGGCAGGGTAACACTACGAGGCCTTTACAAAGTTCCACTAGCTTCAGAAAACCCGCTACAGTTTATAGGAAGCTCCAATGCAGGAATCCCTTGCAGGACCGCCATCGCAGCAAAATCCTCCCGAGGGCCTCCCTACACTGACCACTCCCCTACTGCCCTTGCCCCTTTCGGGTAAGGTAGTCTTCCACTAGCTTTCCTAATTAATCGGCCAAGGGCGTCCCATTAAACCCTTGTGGTAGCACTGTTTTCCCGGGTGGTTCTCCATGTTCCAATTAACATAATGATCTTATCATGAACAGTAAATAGCAATTGATAACAAAAGTATGAATAATATGTATCTCAATGCCCAAATCCACATATAGCACTAGCAAGTACTACCCAGAAAGTTTAGTGGTAAACAAGGCATAAAGATAGACAAACTAGGGTAACCTATTAGGTCCCATCAAATTAACCTATGCAGATCATTATGATTAATTAGAACATGAGTGGGTAAAAGAAGTGATCAAGGGCACAACTTGCCTGGGACTTGAGATTCCAGGTACCAGGATGATCTTCAGGTGACACGTGACCTCACGCTAGTCGTAGCAATATAAACAAGCAGTGTATAGGCAAAATTATCATCACACCAAACATGTAAGCAAAATACATAATAATAATCTACTCATTAAAATAAGATTCTAGGAACAGAAATCATTAATTTTGGAGTTACGGATTCTAAGTTATGAATTTCTGAAGTTAATAAGCATCTAGAATAGATTAATCCAAATGAATAATTTTAATTTAAGTTTTATGGTTAAACAATGTTACTAGTTGATAGACAATGTTAATACAAAATTATTGCAACTGGAATTACTCAATTTGGAGTTAAAATGAATTAACTATGAATTTCACAAGTTTCTAGCATTTATTTTCACATTAAAAATCATTTTCTATTTATTTTTACTGGGTTTCCTAATTCTCTGGACTGGGCCTCAAATTCATAAAAGGCCAGGGGGCTCGGAGTAAAATTCTGTAGACACAGCGAACAGCCTACATGGACTGCGGGTTGAATCGCTAAAAGTCCGAGGGCTCTTTAGCAAAATACTACGGTCGAAGGGGTACGATGGATTCTGAGCCGCCCAGATCTGATCCAAGCGTCAGGATTAAATCTCCATTCCACGAATCGGTATGTGCTCCCATCCGCGAGGAGAGATCGCCCTAGCCCTCGGATCGACCAGCGACGGCCCGATTGTAATAACACGAAACGGTGAATGTAATCTAATCTTGGCCCTTCATCAAAGGACCAACGACGAGGAGCCATCTTCTACCTCCGTCAACCAATAAGTGACAGCGCGTGCACCAGGGGATGTGAACCCGACGAGCGCCAGATTCACAGCCCGAGATCTTTGTTTGGAGCACGGACGTGACTTGCGCAACACAGAGTTGATGACAAGTACCAGGTCGCGACCATACCGGCGTTTAGAAGCGTGGGCAGGGTTGCCCCACCGGAGGAGCAGTGTGACGGTGCCACCATGGTTGCCAAAGGTGATGCGCCGGCCCTTCGACACCGGCGTCGTACGAGGAAGCGCCATGGTTTCGGAGGACGAGGAGGTGGCGGCGCTCGGGATTATCAGTCCGAGTGGTTGCAGAGCGGGCTGGCGGGGTTGGCGAACTGGAGCGCGCTGGATCGCTTGAAGACGCACGACGCCAACTCTCTCTGTCTCTTTTCTCTGTTTGCCGCCCCGGCGCGAGTGTTCTTCTGGTTGCTCAACGGGGAGAGGCCCGGGCTATATAGCCACCAGGCGGAGTCAAATCCCAACAGCCCCGCGAAAATAGCCCTAATCCCCAGCCGATTTCCCCCAGGTCGTTTCCGGGTTCTGCTCGATTTTCTACCGATTCTGCGGACTCCGTTTTGGCTGCAGCCCTGGCTTCGTTTGGTTACCGTGGAGGGGAAAGAGCTGACGCTCTGGTCCCACCCACCAGTGGCTAGCGAGCATGCGTTTGTTTGAGCAAAGGTGCAGGCGGCATGGGCCCATGTGGCGGTGACCAAGTGAGTGTAAGGGAGTGTTTGGCCGAGCGGGCTGATGCGCGGACCCCGCGAATGGCTGACCTGCGGGCCATACCTGTCGGCACGCTGGCCGGTTGGGTGCTCACATAAGTGGGCCAACATGCTAGGGTTTCGTGGGCTGCGCGGGAGGGATGTGAGGCCAAGTGGGCCAAATTGGTGACTGTCGGCCCAATGGTGCACAGTTTCGTTTTATTTTTATTTTTCTCCACTATTTCCTTCCCTTTTGATTTTTAAACTTTGAATTTCAATTCAAATGTTGTTGTGGATTTGTTTTTACCAATTAAACATGTTCTGTGAACATCCAGTATTAATTTCATTTATAAAATTTATTTTGTATTTTTATAGTACCTCTTTTCTTTATTATTTTCCCTTTCTCACTTATAAATTAAGTCTTAATTCTATTTTTCAAATTTAAACTTGTCTCACAAATTTGAATACAAATGTAGAAATACAATAACCACAACATGATATGCATATTTCTGTATTTATTTATTTGTTAATTGACCAATATTATTTCATTATTTGAATATGCACAAATAGAATAAATTCAAATAATCTCCAAAGGTTCCATAGATTCTAAAACACTTTTATATCAATATATGCATTTATTTATTTATTTTATTATACCAATTTTAGGGCTTTACAAAACCCAAAACTCTAAATCCTTCATGCATTACAGAGCAGGAGTTGTGTCAAATAGGGCCATATAGTAACCAAATAAGTTGATCAACAACACATGTTGAGTTGTTGACCATGCATATATGTGAAAGAGGATTGCGACCAAATCCTACACTAACAAGCCAGAACTTCAAACTAATCAAACTAAAATTTACAATAGCATAATATTGTGTGAACTACGAGCACTTTAATGCTTAACACATGTTTAAATTAGTGAACAGTGAACAGATCAATGTATTACGTATTCCTATTAATGAAAGCACTAAAAACTCAATCAGTAAAATTAAAACAAAGCCAACCAGCAGACAGTTTCAACAGCAGAGGCTACGAAACAGCTTGATACCTTCACCGCAAGGGGACTTGCGAGTGGTGATGTGGAGAACCTTAGTAGGGATCCTGACAGGTCCCTTAACCCTCAAATGCTTGTCCTTGGCTCCCTTTACCAAATCCGCACAAACTATAATGTACCAGAAATCGCACACATTTGTCACTTCAATAATTCATTGAAAATAACTCTGCAACGACAGTCCATTACTCTAGTGTAGCTTGCATCATAGCCAATGAAGAAATACAGATTAATCAGGCTAATGATAGAAGGTAGTAAGTATATACAAAAGGAGATGAGTGCAAAACTTCGATTCTCAATTCCTTCCTTCAATACCATCCAACAGAACAAACAAAGCACTTAGGCACTGCACCATCCCTTGTGCATAGGCAAATAGCAAATCGAATCACGCATAGAAAATGGGTTCACACACCCAACCATTGTAATCCGCGACTAACTGTCTCAGAGATAGATTTGTACATGTTCTCTGAAATCTGGAAGTTTTGGGCTGCACCTCCAATGCAAGTTTTTCATTTAGTTAGCTGCTCTAAATTAGTGTTGGACTGCAGTCAAGTTAGCTCACTGGGGACTTGAGCATCATGAGAGCTGTCCATTGTGTGATCAAGAAGAGGAGAACATACAACATTTGCTCACCTCTTGTGTATTTGCAAGGACTATGTGGTACTATGCCCTAAAGAAAATGAAGGGTGGTTACCAGTTATAGTAGATGTCCTTGCAAATACACAGGAGGTGAATCTGGCATCTCCATTGCAAATTCTTGTCGATGCTAGCGATGGTGCGTCTGACAAGTTTGGTGAGCCTCTAATTCATGGATGTACCAAAACATTTGGGATGAGGCCGCTAAATGGGGAGCGACGTGAATGGTTGAAGCCTATAATGTTCAGTGGAGCTATTGGGCAAATTGACCATGCACACATATCAAAGGGCGATACAGAAATTGGCATGCTCCCTAAAAAGTAATTTACCATGATCCCTAAGAATTCATAAACTTTTTATAAGATAGGACACAAGATTGTCCTTTGCTCTGAATAATTTAGATGTTCTTGTTTTCATTGTACAACCAAGTTGTTAGATTTGATGGACATATTTTTTATTAGTTGAATAGGAGTGGGTTGGTTTCATGAACTTGCAATTTCCTGAGATGTGCGTGAAAACTATTGATTGATTTGCTTCCTTCAATAGAATCATATGGAGAGGTTTACCGTGCTGACTGGAATGGAACAGTAAGTAGTTCATCCCTCCACACACACAATTATATTTTTTGTATCTTGAAATCGAAATGGGTGAAACCATCAGTATTCAAGGAAAAAGAAAGCTTATATAAGTTCACAATTGGCTAGTGAAGATTGGAGAGACTATAGTAGTAACTCTTGCTGCTCATGCCAAACACATGATTGAAAGATGCAATTGTCAGAGGTAGTGTGCTACAATGACTGGATCAATGCAAAAGGTCTGATGTCAATGAAGAGAACTGATAACTACTGCTATTACATACCCAACCATGAGGAAGGTCTATCATCAAAGGACTACTCATAGAAGGGAAGATATATATGCTTAGGCAATGAGAAGTACACAAGTAAATGCAACCCAACAAGGAGAATAGTTATTTTAGAAACCTCTGAGCATTATCTAACTACTGATGTGATCCAGTTAGAACCAAGAGTTGATAATTGACCAAACCAATTTTGGGCTGTCTAAGGCTCAAAGCGAGTTAGATAAAATCCTGCTAAAACCGATTCAAGCATCACAAAACAAAGATCCAAAATGGAACTGTGGCGACAGAGCATCCATGTTTTCTCAGCCATAAATGCTTTGCCAACTTACAGGAATTAAATGTATGACTTTCATACACTACGTATGAATTATGTTCCTTCACTACATATTCAATATTCATAATGTATTTCTAATAGGAGTTTTATAGCTTCCACATGGGTACTTGGATGCTTTTCTCTTATGTCACAGTTCAAGATTTCCATGAATCATTTACTGTTCATTTACTCTATTTTCTTACTGATAATTTCACAGCGTTGGTAGATCAAACAAGCAGAGTATATATGAAAAGTAAATGAACATTCACAGATAGTTGGCATTTGAATGAGGTTTAGCAGAGATCAGAATACTAAGAAAATCCAGACGCAAAGAAATAGGGAAAAGAAAAAGGAAGCAGACCTTACGGAGGGAACTCGAGCGATCCTCTTTGGAGATATGCAAATTTATCCAGGGGAATGTCCACCCCGACCACTATATTGCACTCCGCGCATGGGAACACAGCGAGGCGGGCGGATTTTCCAGATTGGTCGCGGCTTGGTTTGCGGGGTTTGCGGCAGTCGGGCGCGGGGTTTGCGGGGCGTCGGGCGCGTACTTTGTGGGGCGGGTGTGAGGCACGCGCAGAGAGCCGATAGAGAGGAGGCGTAGCGGGCGCGGGGCATGCGGCCGCCGGTGCGGAAGCCATTGCCGGCTTGAGGTTGGGCGTAGGGTTTGCGATAGTCGGGCGCGGGGTTTGCGAGGCGTGGGGATTAGGATTTGAGCGCGTACCAAACATCTCTGCCGGCTTTCGCGCTTGCGACGGCGGATTGAGATCGGGGCCGCGCGCGGGGGATTGAGCTCGGGGCTTCACGCGCGCGGGATTGAGCTCGGAGCGCGCGACGGAGTATGCGGCGGTCGCTGTGGCGGAACCGCCCGAATTATTCCAACTTAAGTGCCTAAGTCCCACCTTAGAGGCTAGACCACACTTAAATAGGAATAACACGTCAGTCCCTCGGATCTAGTCCGACGAGGCCACTAACAGGATCAAGTACCACGTACTCACTCGATGGTGAGGCACAGATCAAATACAATAAAGCATAAAACCATACATTAAGGAGTATTAAATTTATTACACCATCGTCGGAGTTTTAGCAAAAGTAGTGATCATTGTTTGGAATGCAGCGGAATAAAACTAACGAAAAATAAATGGAGGGATGGGGTAGCCTGTCCCATCACTCCTCAAGCTCCTCCTCAGCCGAGGTAGGGTCCCACTCGACTGTCCAACCCGATGGCAAGATGGACGGCCAAGTCACTCCAGCAACCATGTCCTCTAGAGAACCTGTAAAATTAGGCCACAAGCAAGGCTAAGTATACTAATACTCAGCTAGACTTACCCGGTGTGAGGAGTCTACTCCTCTACCTCTAGACATGCAGCTGTTTGGCTGAGGGGTTTGGTTGCCAAAAGCACTAGCTGAGTCTAAAAATCAAGTTTTAGCTTTTTCAAGTTTTAGTGTGACTCTCTTAAGACTAAAAGTGGACTATCTAATCATTCATGGTATCAAGCAATTTAGCAATCAACATCTTTTGCCAAATCATCACGTTTCCACTTATTACTCAATGCAGTATAATGGATCAAGCAGTCTCATTAGCTGCGAGAAACAGACGATTCGAATCGAGTTTTTATCCTTGCAAGGTAAACCTAAACACACGACGTGGCGAGGCACTCCGTCCCCACACACATCAACCGTCCCCATCTCTTCCCTGGCAACAGATCAGGGCTCACCGCCTTGGCGTACAATGCCTCACTGACCCCGACTGCCGTAGTGCAGTGACCGCACTTGTACTCACCATAACCGGAATGGGAGACCATGTCTCAGGTCACGTGAGGGGTAATGTCTGCGGGCAGGTTCACTCAGGTACTAGGCTTACCGATTTACCATATTTCTTGACATGTGCTTAGTACGTTCAAATGCTTGACACAGGTATCCGCACGTTAATCCTTATTCCAATTTCTGTCTCGTAAACAACGCATCCCCATGGATCCGTGTCCACAGACCATCATCATTCTGTTATCAAAAGTGGATACAACCAATTCCTTGTGATGGAACCTCCCAAGTAATTAGGCCCACTTACAGTTGTCCTTGTCCAACAGACATCAGACAACCTTGTAGATGTTCCTGAATCACTCGACAAGTTCGGTATCTTCTTTCTTACCTTTCTAGGAACGTTTTACCCGTCTTGCAGACATTACAGAACATCGGAGATATAGAAATGCGGAAGCGACTACATAAACTTACATTTACTTAGAAAGTAAGATCAAGTTACTTATTACAGACCAGAGTTATAAAACGAGTGCTGAGTAGTATTATTACAATACTAAGGGAGGCAAAAAAACTCCTCCCGATAAGTTCTTATATAAAAGTTCTATATGGAGGATCCTTTCCTCCCGCACTTCATTCCTTGTGTTCTTCTTTTGGCACCACCTTAGAGCAGAAGCAACAAAAATTTGTTGCTTCCTCACCTAAAAACAACGGGGGAATAAACCCTAAGTATGGAATTACTCAGCAAGTCTTACCCGACTAAAGAAAAGACTCTCAAGGGTATGTTGGTTAAGGCTTTTCAATAATCAAAGACTCTGTTTTGCAGAAATGCTTACTAAAGTGGATCCTTAAAAATCTAGTTTTATTTGTCAAGTTAAGTAAAATTACCTGCAACTAGAGTTCTTTCTACCCTAGTTCAATCACTTGACCTACACTAGCCAATTTCTTAACAAAACCTTTCCTCTTTACTGGATTGCTACGTATAGGGCAGTGGCCAAGTCTTCATAACCGCGAAGGTACGGCGATCCGAATCGATTATACTCAGCTGAGGATCTCCAATCACACGACATATGTAGCACTTAACCCTTGCATATGTCAACCCGCCACCGGGGTTCTTAAGACCAGATCAGGTTCATGCAAACCGAGAGCACAGATACACCACCGTCCAGCCTCTTGCTACGGAGGGTACACGCTACTCCCGCCACCGCTCCATGCCCATTTCATGTTATCTTATTCTGGCCTTAGTCTGCCCGAGGCAAGGCTTACCCATGACGAGGCATGTGACCAGTTAAAGGGTCCTCGGTCAGCAAGCCTACATCGACACGGTCCTTAATCGACTCAGACGGAGACACTACACCGAGACTCTCTTCTCGTGCAAGTCACCCGCCCGGTCTCAGCTTAATCATTAAACCCAAAAACTTGGTACCTGGCAGAGGTACATCTTTTCCGATGTTGAATCCATCACGGCCGTGATGGATTCACCATCAAGTTTTATTTTCAAAAACATCCCTCCCACTTTGCCAATCATCTTTTGTAAAACAAATCCTTTTGTTTTTCTAAAAGCAATACTAAGCATAGAAAAACCTTTTTGTAAAAACAGGGTTTCAAGGAAGGTAATCAAGTTCAAGGAAGGTAATGCAGGAATTGTTTAAGCATTCAACTCCTATCACCTAATGCAGCAATCAAGTGAGAAAGATTTTAAAAACATCAAGGAAGGTGGCAAATGCACCGGGGCTTGCCTTCGTTAGTAGGTGAGTCAGGCTCGGACCCACAGATATCGAAGTAGAAACAATTTCCGGCCTGAGATTCCGAAGGTGGTGGTGTCTTCTCTTCGGTCACTTCAATCTCTTCTTCGTTTTCTAAATATAACCATATAGGTATATATATAAGAATGAATGCCATGTAATGCTCATGAGAGTGCAAAGATAATAAAGATTTATTATCTAAGTCTTGAATACAACTTTCCTTCACAGAACTCCGAGAACTTAGGGTTTCCGGAGTCAGTAAAGGAGTTCAAAGGGCAGGGGGTTTTGGGTTCTAGTTATCAAACAAAGTCCAATTCAAATCAAACCCTACCCAAGGCTTCTAAATAAGGTGTAGAGCTCATATAAAAAGTTTGAGCAATTTTGGGATAACCATTTATTTTTTAAAAAATCCAGAACTAATGTTTTAATCTACTTTAAATGCCTTAAAATTCCTTATTTTATCTAAAAATCAGTCAACTATTTTTATTAAATTCTATGGAAAATAAGAAGCCTAGGAAAATTGGTTTCACAATTTTAGGATTTTTCTACAATTTATAACAAATTTCCAAAGCTCTAATGAAAAAGAAAAAGAAAAAGATTGAAATAGTGATGGGCTGGATTCAGCCCAGGCGGCCCAGTCCAGAGGGGAAAAGCGCGCGCGCGCTCGCGCGTTGGCGGCTTTGCAGAAACACCCTCGGGGTTCTGGTTAACTAGAAACGTGTTCTTTTACTATTTTTATGTGTCGCTGACAGTTTGCAGAAATGTCCCCCGGTTTCTAATTCTTTGCACGGCCAAGTCCTCGACGGCGTTGCGCGCACAGCCGAGCTCCGGCGAGCATGTAGACTGGCCGGAGGAGGCCAAGACCAGTGTTCAGCTTTGGACCAAACCAAATTCGCTACCTGGAGAACGTTTCCCCTAACTTAATTGCACGAATGGTGATCTATCAAGCTCTGTCCGCGTGAACCGAATGGGTGGTGGACAGATGAGCACGTTCCTGGTGACCAGAGGGTTCCTAACCCAATTGCGTGGGTCGGCAAGTATCGTAGTCGTAAGAGAAAGCTTAAACGAGGGAGAGAGGAGTATGAACTGACCGGGAAAGGGCTGGCCGCGGTGAAGTTCGTTTCACGGTGGCGGAAACCCGAATTGGGGGAAATCTAGAATTAGAGCTCGCTGGTGGAGGGTTTGGGGTACAGGTAGGTGCAGAAGCTGCTTGATTACATGACGGAGCTGAGGGCGCGGTCAATTTATAGAGCCCGCGAGCGGTGGTCGCGAATTTGGGCGACGACGCGCGGCGATCGGAGGAAAGGAAGGGCACTGGCACACTGGCTTGGTGTCCAACGCCGTGGCAATCGCTCCGGTGATCAACGGAGAGTGAGAGCAGGTTATGGTCATGTGGTGGAAAGGGTTAGACACGCGGCGCAAGGCCGGGAGGCGATGGTTCACCGGCGAGCTATCAGATTCCACCGCGGTAAATAGGGTACGGCGGCCGGAATTGTTTATCGGCCGGAGTTTATCCCCGACGATGTACACCAGGTGTTATCCACTCACCCCGAGCACGAGTTGGACCGGAGGCGGCAAGAATCGCGGTGGAAATCGGTCGCCGGCGGTGAGTCTACCGCGCTGGCGGTCTGATCCGGTTCAGGCACTGTACCATGGGAGAGCTCCTTCAGATAGCCTGATAGACAAACTTGGAGCCAAGTTTTCTCTCGATTTCCAATGACCACTCATGCCAAGCTCTGCAGCAAAGTTGTAGAGCAATATGCCATCTACAACATTTCTATATGGTGTTGCTACAAAAAGCCATTAGATCATACTCGAAATTGGGATTGAAGTTGATGTCAGTTCACTGTTAGTCTGTTTTCAGACCTTTAGCAGTCTGACAACCCAACTTTGGGGTTTAATTATCTCCAAATTATTCCTAACAACTGAGCTCACATCCTTCAGCAAAATTGTTCTCCTTTGTTTGATCTACAACTTTGATGTGGTGCCCTAGGGCAAAACCCCTAGAATTTGAAAGTTACAAAGTTCAAAAGTTGAGCCCATAACACTGTTTTTCAGACTTAGAGTGGAATCACAATTGGGGTCCTTTTTGCAAATGAATCCAAAACTTAGGGTTTGGCTTGTAAATTTTCCCAAATGTGAACCATGTGACTTTATATGTTTAAACATAGTAGTTTTTACACTTTGGTCCAAATGTGCACAGTTTTTGCACATAGGCCCCTAGGGTTTGGATTTAGGGTTTTCCAAGGTTCCAATTAGGGTTTTTGGTATCCCAGGGGTATAAATGTGATTCAAGTTCATTCTTGGGAACATTTTATGACTATTCCCCTAAAGCCTTTACGTTTTCTCAACTTGGGTTAAGTTTTACCCCTTTAATTCCTATTTAGGGTTAAGTTCCCTATCTAGGGTTCTATTTGCAAAATGCTATAACAATACAACTTGTTTGAAATTTTTACCTAGTGAATGCACTCTAGGTGTGTCAAACATATGCAATGCCAATGTTTATGATGCCATGCTCAAGTTTTAGTTACAGTAACACTAGGGGTGTTACATCCTTCCCCCCCATAAAAGAATCTCATCCCGAGATTAAAAGTCCTAGGGTAAGTAATGGAAAAGGAAATGTGTCACATTCTTATTTCCTTATTTCTGGTACAAGCCAGGGGTGGTTTGGGACTCACTCCTTTATTACAACAGCTATACATGCTTTACAAATTACAAGAGGCTAAAAAGCCTAGGAAATTCTTATCTAAAAAGTCTTGAGTTTCCCATGTAGCCTCATCTTCGGAATGTTGGTTCCACTGTATCTTGTAGAACTTGAGAGTTTTTCTTCGGGTAATCCTGTCCTTTTGATCCAAGACTCGAATGGGATGCTCAGAATATGTCAAGTCCGGTTCAAGGACAACATATGTCACTTCAACGGTTCGATCGGGAACCCGAAGACACTTCTTCAATTGTGACACGTGGAACACATTATGCACAGCAGACAATGTTTCGGGTTGTTGGAGTCGGTATGCCACTAATCCACATTGCTCAAGTATGGGGAATGGACCGATGTACCTGGGGGCAAGCTTTCCTTTAACCCTGAAACGCAATACTCCCTTCATTGGTGAAACCTTCAGGTAGACATAGTCCCCTTCAAGAAAATACAAGGGCATTCGCCGTTTGTCTGCATAACTCTTTTGACGAGCTTGAGCTTTCTTCAAATTATGAATTATCCTTTGAACTCTTTCTTCAGTCTCTTTCACCATATCAGGCCTGAAGAAGTACCTTTCACCAGGTTCAGACCAATTTAGCGGAGTACGACATCGTCGTCCATATAAAGCTTCAAAGGGTGCCATCTTGATGCTTTCTTGATAGCTATTATTATATGAAAATTCCGCTAACGGCAAACATTCATCCCATTTTTGTGGAAATTCCAGAACACATGCCCGCAGCATATCTTCAAGTATTTGGTTCACTCTCTCATTCTGTCCACTGGTTTGAGGATGATAGGCCGAACTGTGGAGCAGTTTAGTACCCAGGGATCTATGAAGTTCTTCCCAAAATTTGGATACAAATTGTGGTCCACGATCCGACACTATAGTCTTTGGAACACCGTGCAAACTGAGAATACGGGCAATGTATAATGCTGCATAAGTGGCCACTGAATACTTTGCCTTAACAGGTAAAAAGTGGGCAATCTTTGTAAGTCGATTGATGATAACCCAAATGGAGTCAAAGCCTTTTGCTGTTCTGGGTAATCCCACAATGAAGTCCATACTAATATCTTCCTGTTTCCATGTAGGGATCGGCAAAGATTGTAATGGACCAGCAGTCTTCATGTGTATGGCCTTGACACGTCTGCAAGTGTCACACTTAGCCACATAGTGTGCAATTTCAATTTTCATCTTTGTCCACCAGTAGTGCTGCTTTAGATCATGATACATCTTAGTGCTTCCTGGATGAATAGAATAGCGACTAAGATGTGCTTCATCTAAGATTTACTGGCGGAGTTCTTCATTCTTCGGCACCACTATGCGGTTATTGAACCATACCACACCTTGAACGTCTTCTTTGAAACATTTGGCTGTTCCAGCCCTTATCTTCTCACGTATGTGCTTCATACCCACATCATCTTTTTGTGCGTCAATTATTCTTTGTAAGATGATTTACTCTAGCTTCAAATGATTTGAAGTCCCATGTTGAATCATTCCCAGGTTCAATTTCTCCATCTCCTGGCATAATGTAATGTCAGAAGTCCTCACTATTTGACAATGGCAGGAAGCCTTGCGACTGAGCGCATCTGCCACTACATTTGCTTTTCCTGGGTGATAATGGATTTCTAATTCATAATCCTTGATTAGCTCGAGCCATCGCCTTTGTCTCATATTCAATTCTGACTGGGTGAAGATATATTTCAAGCTTTTATGGTCTGTATAAATATGACAGACATTACCCAGCAGATAATGACGCTAGATCTTTAGGGCATGAACCACCGTAGCTAACTCCAGATCATGAGTAGGATAATGTTCCTCATGTCGGCGTAACTGCCTTGAAGCATATGCAATTACTCGGCCTTCTTGCATTAGCACACAGCCGAGGCCACTGCCTGATGCGTCACAATACACATCAAAGGGCTTATTAATATCCGGTTGAGCCAATACCAGAGCAGTGGTTAATAATATCTTCAATTGTTCAAAAGCTTCATCACACCTTGAAGACCAATTGAATGTAATATCATTCTTCAATAAACTTGTGATTGGCTTCACAAGCTTAGAAAAATCTGGTATGAATCGGCGGTAATATCCAGCCAGTCCAAGGAAATTTCGGACCTGATGAACAGTGGTCGGGGGTTTCCACTCCAAAATGTCCTTGACTTTGCTGGGATCTACCGCAATCCCCCTGGCAGACAGTACATGTCCCAGAAATTGAATTTCCTCCAGCCAAAACGCGCATTTGCTGAACTTGGCATATAACTAATGTTCTCTCAAGCGCGTTAACACGATCCGTAAATGTTGGGCGTGCACCTCTTCATTCTTGGAATATATTAAAATATCATCAATGAAGACCACCACAAACTTGTCCAACTCGGGCATGAATACCGAGTCCATCAAATACGTGAAGTGGGCAGGAGCATTTGTCAATCCGAAAGACATTACCAGATATTCAAATAATCCATACCGCGTAGTGAATGTGGTCTTTGGTATATCTTCGGGCCGAATACGGATCTGGTGATAGCCCGATCTGAGATCAATCTTGGAAAAGACCCTCGCTCCAGTCAGTTGATCAAATAGAATGTCAATCCTCGGAAGAGGGTACTTGTTTTTGATAGTGACCTCATTCAAGGGTCGATAATCCACACACATCCGTAGAGTTTGATCCTTCTTCTTGACGAATATGGCTGGACAACCCCATGGCGACGAGCTTGGCGGGATAAATCCTTTCTCAAGCAGATCTTGTAATTGGATCTTCAATTCTGCCAACTCATTAGGAGGCATTCGGTACGATCTTCTAGATATTGGAGCCGTACCGGGCTTCAACTCAATTACAAACTCTACCTCCCGTTCAGGTGGCAGTCCGGGCAAATCCTCGGGAAAGACATCGGGAAACTCGCATACCGCCGGAATATCTTTGATTTCCGGTATAACGGCTTCATAAACTCTGCCAGTAGCTTTGGTTGGAATGGGGATAGGCAAAAGAATTTCTTCCTGGTTATGACTCAACCTGATAATTCTTTGATCAGTGTTGAAGGTTGCTTTATGTCTGGCTAACCAATTCATGCCCAAAATGACATCTATATCTTGGCCTTTCAGAACGATCATATTAGTAGGAAAGTCCCGTCCGGCCAATGTTATGGGCACTTGATAGGCCACTTCTCTAGTAAATATTTGTCCCCCTGGTGAGTGAATTTTAAACCCTTCTTTTGATTCATGGCATGAGATGCATTGTTGCTCCACAAATTTCTTGCTGATGAATGTATGCGAAGCACCAAAATCAAAGAGAATAACTGCGGGATGATTGGCCACAAGAAACGTACCCATCATTACCGGCTCAAAATCCGATGTAGTGGCCACTTGCGTATAATATATGTGTCCCGTCTTCTTTGTATTTTTGCCCATAGTATTCCCCTTGGCTTGAGATGAATTCCCAGATCCTTGCTGATTATTTGACTGGTTCTGCTTTGGATAAGGGCAATCCTTGATAAAATGCCCAGACTTCCCACAATTGAAACATCCAGTTGATGAGCTGGGAAGGGCAGGGAATCGAGTGCCTGGGGCACCCGGCTGACTTGATGCAGTAGGGGCATTATTGGGACGAATAAATACTGGCTGCTTAAAAGGGAAGGAGGGTGGACGAGAGAAAGAGCGATTCTGGTTGGAAGGCCGGATTACAAACCGTTGCCTCTTCACCGGGCCCTGACTAGGCCTGTCACCTCCAAAACCCTTGGATTTTCTAGTGCCTGCATACTTTGCTTCTACTGCCAGTGCTGTACTAACAGCTCTTCCATAAGTAAGATCTATGCAGGTTGCCATCTTTCTTTGCAGTCGATCATTTAAACCTCTCATAAAGCAATTATTCTTCTTCAAATCAGTGTTCACTTGATCGATTGCATATTGTGACAAATGATTGAATTTATTGAGATACTGATTAACAGTATCCCCTCCTTGTTTTCGCTTCATAAATTCTTCTTGCTTCATATGAAGAACACCTTCTGGTATATAGTGTTCACGGAAGGCCACCTTGAATTCTTCCCAAGTTATCTGATGATTGGCCGGTTGAACGACCACAAAATTTCCCCACCAAGTGCTGGCAGGTCCGCGCAGTTGCTGGGCTGCGAATAAAGGCTTCTGGGTTTCCGAACATCGCAGAAGTCCGAACTTTTGCTCGATAACACGAAGCCATTCGTCTGCCTCTAACGGGTCTTTGGCTTTGAGAAACAGCGGTGGTCGTGTCTCTGAGAAGTCCAAGTAAGAGGTTTCACGGGGACCCTGTTGATAACCCCGCCCACCTTGTTGCTGAAACTGTTGACCCGCCATCTCTCTTAGAAAACGGGTATTATCCGCGGTCGCATTTACCAAGGCGGCAATCGCCTCGGCCAGTGTGGGAGGAACAGGAGGTGGATTTGGGGTAGACTCCCTCCCACTGGAAGTTCCAGCTGCATCCTGTGATCGGGTCTTGGACGGCATCTGTGGCAACAACATTTGGAAACAATATGATATGCCAAAGAAAAACCATCCATTTTACATTACCAAAAAGAGTAATGTTACAGACTCAGATTTTTACAACAGGATACATTACCTATTATACAAATACACTACCTATTATACAATAGTACAACCTATTATACAATACACCACTTCTAGTTTTACTACACCACTATTCCTGCTTCCGGTTGCTTTTGGCAGCCTCGTCGTCGGGTGTGGGAGACCATTCGTCGACCAGCCTCATAGAAGGAGGGGGCTGAAAAAGGTCTAACTCACCACCAAGCGCTTGTCCCGCAACATGCGAGGGTCCGGCTTTCGACTCAACAGGATTCGTAGGCTCACTGGGATGCAGTTGCGAATATAATACATGAACTTCTTCATGTAAGGTATTGCAATATGTCTGCAGGTCTTCAACGGCCAAGTTGAGCTCGGCTACTCAAGCTTGAGCCTTTTGCTCCTTGTCCCATGCAAGCGAACGAGATTGAATAACCCAGTCGAGTGCCAAATCCCGGTCCGCGAGCTGATCTCGCAGATGGCGGACGTCTCTTCTCAACTCATTTATGCGGTCGCCATCTACGACCCATATAGCCGTCCTGCGGCGGAGTTCCGCTTGGTGCCGACTCACTTCTGCTTCGAGATCCCCTATAGGATCGTTACTTCCGCTACTACTATTATCATGTCTTGGGGCCAGCTGGTGACATGGCACACCAATCGGTCCAGTATGTTTGCGCGTTGTTCTCCTTGTGCGCGGCGACATTTTCTAAGGGGGGAAATTTGATTAGTATAATTCTTAGCATGATGCATGTATAATTACAGAATCAACCTTAGTTGATTCACACCTTCTATATGTTGCACTCTTACTACCTGGTCTTTAAAATAAACTCTTCAGAATACTTAGGTAAGAAGGGAAGAGAGTTTCTAGATAAGACTTTTTAGAAAATCCTTTTGAAGATGCCTCATAATATCTGCAAAGAAGGGCTTCGCTCCGATACCATCTATGACGGAACCTCCCAAGTAATTAGGCCCACTTACAGTTGTCCTTGTCCAACAGACATCAGACAACCCTGTAGATGTTCCTGAATCACTCGACAAGTTCGGTATCTTCTTTCTTACCTTTCCAGGAACGTTTTACCCGTCTTGCAGACATTACAGAACATCGGAGATATAGAAATGCGGAAGCGATTACATAAACTTACATTTACTTAGAAAGTAAGATCAAGTTACTTATTACAGACCAGAGTTATAAAACGAGTGCTGAGTAGTATTATTACAATACCAAGGGAGGCAAAAAACTCCTCCCGATAAGTTCTTATATAAAAGTTCTATATGGAGGATCCTTTCCTCCCGCACTTCATTCCTTGTGTTCTTCTTTTGGCACCACCTTAGAGCAGAAGCAACAAAAATTTGTCGCTTCCTCACCTAAAAACAACGGGGGAATAAACCCTGAGTATGGAATTACTCAGCAAGTCTTACCCGACTAAAGAAAAGACTCTCAAGGGTATGCTGGTTAAGGGAGTCAAGGTAAGGCTTTTCAATAATCAAAGACTCCGTTTTGCAGAAATGCTTACTAAAGTGGATCCTTAAAAATCCAGTTTTATTTGTCAAGTTAAGTAAAATTACCTGCAACTAGAGTTCTTTCTACCCTAGTTCAATCACTTGACCTACACTAGCCAATTTCTTAACAAAACCTTTCCTCTTTACTGGATTGCTACGTATAGGGCAGTGACCAAGTCTTCATAACCGCGAAGGTACGGCGATCCGAATCGATTATACTCAGCTGAGGATCTCCAATCACACGACATATGTAGCACTTAACCCTTGCATATGTCAACCCGCCACCGGGGTTCTTAAGACCAGATCAAGTTCACGCAAACCGAGAGCACAGATACACCACCGTCCAGCCTCTTGCTATGGAGGGTACACGCTACTCCCGCCACCGCTCCACGCCCATTTCGTGTTATCTTATTCTGGCCTTAGTCTGCCCGAGGCAAGGCTTACCCATGACGAGGCATGTGACCAGTTAAAGGGTCCTCGGTCAGCAAGCCTACATCGACACGGTCCTTAATCGACTCAGACGGAGACACTACACCGAGACTCTCTTCTCGTGCAAGTCACCCGCCCGGTCTCAGCTTAATCATTAAACCCAAAAACTTGGTACCTGGCAGAGGTACATCTTTTTCGATGTTCAATCCATCACGACCGTGATGGATTCACCATCAAGTATTATTTTCAAAAACATCCCTCCCACTTTGCCAATCATCTTTTGTAAAACAAATCCTTTTGTTTTTCTAAAAGCAATACTAAGCATAGAAAAACCTTTTTGTAAAAATAGGGTTTCAAGGAAGGTAATCAAGTTCAAGGAAGGTAATGCAGGAATTGTTTAAGCATTCAACTCCTAACACCTAATGCATCAATCAAGTGAGAAAGATTTTAAAAACATCAAGGAAGGTGGCAAATGCACCGGGGCTTGCCTTCGTTAGTAGGTGAGTCAGGCTCGGACCCGCAGATATCGAAGTAGAAACAATTCCCGGCCTGAGATTCCGAAGGTGGTGGTGTCTTCTCTTCGGTCACTTCAATCTCTTCTTCGTTTTCTAAATATAACCATATAGGTATATATATAAGAATGAATGCCATGTAATGCTCATGAGAGTGCAAAGATAATAAAGATTTATTATCTAAGTCTTGAATACAACTTTCCTTCACGGAACTCCGAGAACTTAGGGTTTTCGGAGTCAGTAAAGGAGTTCAAAGGGCAGGGGGGTTTTGGGTTCTAGTTATCAAACAAAGTCCAATTCAAATCAAACCCTACCCAAGTCTTCTAAATAAGGTGTAGAGCTCATATAAAAAGTTTGAGCAATTTTGGGATAACCATTTATTTTTTAAAAAATCCAGAACTAATGTTTTAATCTACTTTAAATGCCTTAAAATTCCTTATTTTATCTAAAAATCAGTCAACTATTTTTATTAAATTCTATGGAAAATAAGAAGCCTAGGAAAATTGGTTTCACAATTTTAGGATTTTTCTACAATTTATAACAAATTTCCAAAGCTCTAATGAAAAAGAAAAAGAAAAAGATTGAAACAGTGATGGGCTGGTTTCAGCCCAGGCGGCCCAGTCCAGAGGGGAAAAGCGCGCACGCGCGCTCGCGCATTGGCGGCTTTGCAGAAACACCCTCAGGGTTCTGGTTAACTAGAAACGTGTCGCTGATAGTTTGCAGAAATGTCCCCCGGTTTCTAATTCTTTGCACGGCCATGTCCTCGACGGCGTTGCGCGCACAGCCGAGCTCCGGCGAGCACGCAGACTGGCCGGAGGAGGCCAAGACCAGTGTTCAGCTTCGGACCAAACCAAATTTGCTACCTGGAGAACGTTTCCCCTAACTTAATTGCACGAATGGTGATCTATCAAGCTCTATCCGCGTGAACCGAATGGGTGGCGGACAGATGAGCGCGTTCTCGGTGACCAGAGGGTTCCTAACCCAATTGCGTGGGTCGGCAAGTATCATAGTCGTAAGAGAAAGCTTAAACGAGGGAGAGAGGAGTATGAACTGACCGGGAAAGGGCTAGCCATGGTGAAGTTCGTTTCACGGTGGCGGAAACCCGAATTGGGGGAAATCCGGAATTAGAGCTCGCTGGTGGAGGGTTTGGGGTACAGGTAGGTGCAGAAGCTGCTTGATTACATGACGGAGCTGAGGGCGCGGTCAATTTATAGAGCCCACGAGCGGTGGCCGCGAATTTGGGGTATGACGCGCGGCGGTCGGAGGAAAGGAAGGGCACTGGCGCACTGGCTTGGTGTCCAACGCCGTGGCAATCGATCCGGTGATCAATGGAGAGCGAGAGCAGGTTATGGTGATGCGGTGGAAAGGGTTAGACACGCGGCGCAAGGCCAGGAGGCGGTGGTTCACCGGCGAGCTATCGGATTCCACCGCGGTAAATAGGGTACGGCGGCCGGAATTGTTTATCGGCCGGAGTTTATCCCCGGCGATGTACACCAGGTGTTATCCACTCACCCCGAGCACGAGTTGGACCGGCGGTGGCACGAATTGCTGCGGAAATCGGTCACCGGCGGTGAGTCTGCCGCGCTGGCGGTCTGATCCGGTTCAGGCACTGTACCATGGGAGAGCTCCTTCAGATAGCCTGACAGACAAACTTGGAGCCAAGTTTTCTCTCGATTTCCAATGACCACTCATGCCAAGCTCTGCGGCAAAGTTGTAGAGAAATATGTCATCTACAACATTGCTATATGGTGTTGCTACAAAAAGCCATTAGATCATACTCGAAATTGGGCTTGAAGTTGATGTCAGTTCACTGTTAGTTTGTTTTCAGACCTTTAGCAGTCTGATAGCCCAACTTTGGGCTTAATTATCTCCAAACTATTCCTAACAACTGAGCTCACATCCTTCAGCAAAATTGTTCTCCTTTGTTTGCTCTACAACTTTGATGTGGTGCCCTAGGGCAAAAACCCTAGAATTTGAAAGTTACAAAGTTCAAAAGTTGAGCCCATAACACTGTTTTTCAGACTTAGAGTGGAATCACAATTGGGGTCCTTTTTGCAAATGAATCCAAAACTTAGGGTTTGGCTTGTAAATCTTCCCAAATGTGAACCATGTGACTTTATATGTTTAAACATAGTAGTTTTTACACTTTGGTCCAAATGTGCACAGTTTTTGCACATAGGCCCCTAGGGTTTGGATTTAGGGTTTTCCAGGGTTCCAATTAGGGTTTTTGGTATCCCAGGGGTATAAATGTGATTCAAGTTCATTATTGGGAACATTTTATGACTATTCCCCTAAAGCCTTTAGGTTTTCTCAACTTGGGTTAAGTTTTACCCCTTTAATCCCTATTTAGGGTTAAGTTCCCTATCCAGGGTTCTATTTGCAAAATGCTATAACAATACAACTTGTTTGAAATTTTTACCTAGTGAATGCACTCTAGGTGTGTCAAACATATGCAATGCCAATGTTTATGATGCCATGCTCAAGTTTTAGTTACAGTAACACCAGGGGTGTTACATCCTGACCTCGCGCGATGCTACAAAAATCACTCGACTTCTACCGAGATCCCTAATTAGTAAAGCAGCTACTCGACCTAGCATACTAGTATCCATCTCAAAAGGAATCCTGAGTTCATGCAACTAAGGTTCCAAACAACTCCTACACTAAAGTGCACATTACAAACCTACAAACATTAAGTGTAGTAAAATAGCATATAGAATAGGTTATGCATAAAACCGGGGCTTGCCTTCCAAAGCTGGGGCAGGCAGATCCTCGATGGCAGGTTCTTGTGCTGTATCCTAGGCTACCTCCTGAGCAACTCCTTGCTCCGGCACGAGGATGTACTCTCCGTCCGCGAGGTTGCAATCTATCGAATGCAATGAATAAGAAATATGTATGCTATGATATGCAGGATTTAGTAATCATTATGCTTAGTGAAGAAAAACTAAGTTAGTTGATAACTTAGGGTTTCCTTGTTATCGGAAGCTCTTAGTGGTTTAGGCTTATTAACTTAGGTTTGAGGTTTTGCTTAGAGGTAAACGTAGTGGATTAAGATTTGGATTGCCCTTTAAAGGTTCTATCTGGTATTCAAGGGTTTTGTTGTTTTGGTTAGGGCAACATTAATGCCAATGTTTATGATGCCATGCTCAAGTTTTAGTTACAGTAACACCAGGGGTGTTACATCCTGACCTCGCGCGAGTGCTACAAAAATCACTCGACTTCTACCGAGATCCCTAATTAGTAAAGCAGCTACTCGACCTAGCATACTAGTATCCATCTCAAAAGGAATCCTGAGTTCATGCAACTAAGGTTCCAAACAACTCCTACACTTAAGTGCACATTACAAACCTACAAACATTAAGTGTAGTAAAATAGCATATAGAATAGGTTATGCATAAAACCGGGGCTTGCCTTCCAAAGCTGGGGCAGGCAGATCCTCGATGGCAGGTTCTTGTGCTGTATCCTAGGCTACCTCCTGAGCAACTCCTTGCTCCGGCACGAGGATGTACTCTCCGTCCGCGAGGTTGCAATCTATCGAATGCAATGAATAAGAAATATGTATGCTATGATATGCAGGATTTAGTAATCATTATGCTTAGTGAAGAAAAACTAAGTTAGATGATAACTTAGGGTTTCCTTGTTATCGGAAGCTCTTAGTGGTTTAGGCTTATTAACTTAGGTTTGAGGTTTTGCTTAGAGGTAAACGTAGTGGATTAAGATTTGGATTGCCCTTTAAAAGTTCTATCTGGTATTCAAGGGTTTTGTTGTTTTGGTTAGGGCAACATTAATCTCCACTACTAATTCCTCTTTTTATTGTCTTTTTATGCTCTTAAGGGGGTTTGAACTACAACAATGATTTCAAACTTTCCAAAAATCTTGTAAAAATTACATTGGGTGAATATTGGTCTCTGAAGTCTGTCCTATAAATTTGAGGTCAAACATATACAGAACATGCCCTGGACAAAAATAACAAAAGTTGGGGCAGAGGGGTTACTTTGCACTACAACTCTTACCTAGGTGTAGGTTCTGTACCAAGAGTTATTTTTGCTAGTATCTATGGGTAATAACATGCTTCTGTGCCAAACATCCTAGAGGGTTACTTAGTGGTTATTTAGTTATGATTTTCTAAAGTTTAATGCCAAAAAGACACTTATAACTAACTTGCTATTTGAAAAATATCAAACAACAGAACTTGTATTTTTCCTAGGTTCCTCTTATCACAAGAATAGTTATTCCTAAGGTAGGGGTGTTTTCTCCTTAGGATTATTTTCTTATGATTTTTCAAAGTTTCTCTGTTTTTCATGAATAATTGTGAGTACCATATCCTTTCACTGGACTATGGTTCAATAGATTTTTCATGTGAACTACATAACTTAGGCATGCTAGGAAAAATATGGTTGCCCCCTGGTTTTCCTTTTTAACCCCCCTTTTAATTTTCCTAAGTTTAAGCATAAATAAGTTTCAGTGAATAAACCTTCCTTAACCTTGTATACTGGGGTGTTCATTAATTTTAAATAGTGTAACTACTAGGTTAGTGTCTCCACTATTTTTCTTAACTCTGGTCTAACAATATTTCTATTTTCCCCTCTAATATTATGTTTTGGGCAGTTTTCTTATTTAATTCAAAACTCTAGAAAATATTACAGAAACTATGGGGTTTATCATTTTTGCCTGATAGTTTATATTTCACAAAGTCTGGCAAAATTGGTTTGACTAATTTTGGATGATTATTCTTCAAGTTATGCATTTATTTAGTTCTCTGCAATATTTAAAAGAAAAGTAAATTCGAAATGGAAAAGAAATACAGTTTTGCGCTGAAGTCCCTGGGTTTTCTCCCCCTTTTCTCTCACAAAACAGCCCTCAGTCTACTATTTGCATGGGTCACTGACCTTGCACAAAACCCCCTAGACCTAGTCTAAATCTAACCCGCGCTCCTTGGCTGGCTTAAATAGTACCCACGACAAAGATTACGGCGGCGAGGCTTACCGGCGGCAGTAGGGCTCCGGTGGGGTGGTCAGTGGTGTCCGGGAGGTCACAGCGGTCACGTCGGTGTGCGGGTCGGCGTCAGAGGTGGTCGGAGCTGTCCTGGCCATGAGCGCAGGCGTCGGAGGTCCTCGGCGGCTCCTGCTCCGGCCAAACCATGGCGATAGGGTTCAATTAAAGCGCACGAGGAGCTCCACGGGGTGATGTAGAGACCATGCGCGCAACGAATTGAGAAATGGTGCAGAGGGTTACCTGGTCCACGTGCTCTGGCGGGTTCACGAACTCCGGCGAGCGCGATTACACTGTTCCGGTGGTGCTGGTCCTCGGCTCAAGCTTGGGCAAGCTTCACGGCCTTATGGGGAAGCTATCTGAGGGCTTGGATCCAACAGAGGTGGGCGGGAAAGGGGTTGGCCACGGTGGTTGCCCTCGGGCGGCTCTGGCGGAACACGGGGGGGGGGGGGGGGGGGGGTCACCGGAGCTGCGGCCGAGCTCGGGAGGGTTAGGCGCGTGCGGGGGAGGCAACGGGGAAGATGGTCGTGCACTGGGGTGGGCTTTATAGCCACGACGCGGGTGTGGGCACAGGGCGACCGAGGGCGTGCGGGGGTTCGTGTGCTGGCGTGCTCTGGACGCGCCCTCGAGTGTCAGCCCACGTCGAACACGTGGGGGTTTACTTCTGCCAGGGTTCAACGGCCGATTTGGTTGACTTAGCGTGCAGATCTTAGCAAAACCCCCGTGTACGGTCTCTTCTCTGCACCAAATCCTACCTTTTTTATGTGAGTTCCAAGCAAAGATATGGTCGGGGTAGAGAGATATGGGGGTGAGAAGTCGGCTCTGTTCGAGCTGTCCACACCGAGACAAAAGCCATGCCAAGTCGTGTCAAATGCTTAGGGTTGGATTCCAACTTTTCCAGAGTGTTCTAGGGGTCTTTGGGCGCCATTTTGTCAATTGGGCCATAAGGTTTTTAGGTTGGGAACAAGATGAACACGTGTGATCTTTGAAAGAGGGTTGGTTTTGAACTTAAGAAAAACCTGATTTTTCTTTTATGTGCTCCTCTTTGGTGACCTTTTTGGGGTTTTTCTGAAATCTTTTTGGGGTCACTCTCTTTCTATTTTTTTGTAGGGGATTAAGTGTACTACAACTTTTATAATTAGCCCAAGTCATGACAATGTAGTTTACATAGCCTTTTTGCTAAACTCCCCTCTAGGGCTCCATTTGCCTAAAGGGATTTGAATTAGGGTTTGAGCCCTTCTCTCCTCTTTAGGTGCATGATAAGGCCAAGGCATGACTTCTAAGATGGGTTACACCTACTTAGGATCTTGATCCCAAGTTTGGTGTCTTTTGCTCAAACTAAACCACATGTGATGATGGGTTCAATAGTGTAGCCTTGAGTGAAAACCCTAAGTAACACCTGGGGTGTTACAGTTGCGCTCCGCCCGCCCGATTGTGGCGGGTGCTCGGGATTGTTGGGGATGCGGCGAATGGATTGCGATGGTCGCAGTATGATTCACGGAAGGATTGGGAGGGGGGCAAGCGTGGTTGGCAGGCTGTTTGCGGCGGCGAGGATCCCGGAGGTCGGGCGGGCGGAGGCGGGGGCGGGGGTGTTGGGGGCCTGCTTCGTCGCCGAAGGTCCTTAAGAATAAACACCTTCAGAAGATCAGCACATAAGCAAATACAGTGCGAAGATACACGTTGAAGCTACTATCTAGAGAGCTTCGGCATGGCGACATGCCTTGAGACGAAGGGCTGCACCGACTTAAAGAGGAAAAGACTAATCGGTCCATGGTAATTTGTGTTATGATTGTAACTAGATGTCAAGGACATAAATGTAATTTTGATCGAGCTGCATCCCATGCCTATAAATAGGTGAATAGTACCCTTGTACTGTTCACGCTAGCTTGTATTCGCTCGTGCGTCACGCTTGGACTTTTGCAAGCCGAAGGTACAAATGTAATTCAATATTGTTCTTATTCATCCATGATGATATAATAAAGGTATATTAATAATGTCGTATGATTATTCATGTTATTTCTCATGTTTCATATACTTCGTCTTTCATTAACATATGCTGCGATGATGAAGGTACGTCCTTCATGACTTTCATCCGAAAATCGTTATATCCTAAGGGAAATAGTGTGTCGAAGGATGAAGGGCAGTAACCCTTAACCTATTTTTGTGTTGCCTTGTTCTTAATTCATATCAATTGAGAACAAGCCCCAACAGGGGGGCAGCCTACGCTCTGCGCTTAATAGTTAGCAGAGATAATTACCTTTTCTAATTATATTTGATGCCATTTTTTTGTCACCGAAACTATCGATGCAGTTAGTTACTCTTTTCATTTTTTGCCCCCTTCTCTGTTGTGGCATCGCATATATGCTCCCCTCTACCTCCATTGACAACGTGGCGCCTCGGCCGCCATCTCCACCACAACACCTCCCTTGGTCAGATCAGCCCCCACCGTCGGCGCTCTCCTGCTCCACCTCCACATGGGCCCGCAATTTCCTAGGGCTTTTGACCGAACAGAGAGCAATCCAAGACAACAATGACTTGGTTGAGTGGGTGCGTACGCAACTTTCATCTGGAGTCATTCTTTGCTTCCCTGTATCTTATGTTCGGTTTGTATCAACACGTGCTCTGTAGTTTAAGCAAGATCAGTTACTCTTTCCACTATGTACAATCTATAATGAGAAACGGTTTTGTTTCACAGAAAATGTCGGTTTCAGTCTGTGATGCTTTAACCATCTCTTTGCCAGGCTATGTATAATCTGGAGTAAAGTAATTTTGCCAGTTTTTTTCCCTTTGGCAGGCTAACCTCAACCATTAAACACTATGTGAGTTAGAACAATTATGGTATTTTTTCGCTAGTGAGAATTAAACTACCCATTCTAAAAAGGAACACCAAGTGAACATTCTGAATAAATCTTAAGCACAGCCAAAACCACAATATCTTTGCCAAGTAGCAAGAGGGCAACAAATAATTCATCCATAACAGTTTCCATTCTGTTGGCGCCGATCCGGGCGTCAAACACTAGAAAGGACCGTCTGGCGGTGCTCTCCGCGAAGACGTGGACGGTCCGCGGCACAGGGCCAGATGGTCCGCATCCTGGCGCAGGAGCGACTCCTCCTCTGTGTACGTCCGAACGGTCCGCGCCTGAGGCTCGAATGGTCCATGATGGCGCAGAGGGTCTTCTTCTTCGCAGCGGACCTAGATCTCGCCTCTCAGGAGGGATTCCATCAGGAAGGAGAGATCGTAGGGTGTGTCTTGGCGTCGGCAGGCCACCCAAGACGCCTCTAGTCGACATATAGCCGAAGAGAGGTGAAGATTTGAGGTAGATGGAGGCTAAACTAGAACTACTCCTAATGTATAAGGTAAAAACGAGAAGTAGACTTGATTTGATCGATTGTGTGGGGTTCAATCGGTCGTAGCCCTTCATCTATTAAAGGGGAGAGGTCTGGATCCGTTACAAGTCGTTTTCCGAGCTAATCCCGCAGTTTTAGCTAACAAATCCCACGAGAAACTCGGAACCCTAACTGATTCTGCGCACGTGCGGACCGTCCGCGCCACCACCATGGACCATCTGGATCACGGACCGTCCGGCCTCAAGGTCGGACCGTCCGCGCGGTCACTTCCTGCACTCAACATATGCCCCCTACCTTTTGGTGGAGATTGACGAACCAAAAGCATATGAACTAAGCCTGATGCAAGTCACCGTCTTTTTAATCCAATATGGTGACCATTCAATGGAGCCCCAATGCATAAAGGCTGCTTCAGATTGCATCTTTCTCGACCATGGCCATTTGATCAATGGATCAAAAGGAATAGAATGGAGGTGCCCCTAGCCCGAATAGACAAAGGGACTATGCATATACCATGGGTTCATCGTCGTACCATCCCATATTTGAACAAGACAATATATCAACGATGAGTAGGCGGGTGGAAAGCATCCTGGCATCACAGGATGAATAGGCGATGCTTGTTGGCTGTTGCATCGCCTTTCGGGCCGTTTTGTTTTAGTTGGTGAGCGGGTTTCTTTGTTGGCCAATCACATAAAACAACCTTGTTGCTAGCATATTTGGAGAGCAACTGATCAAAAGTAGGGTTGGCTTTGACTAGCCGACCATGTGTGCTTTGCCCTTGCGTTTCATTCCTTGCTTAATGTGGAGGCTGACGCCTCTGGCCATGGGCGGATTGTCCGGCTAAGTCAGCCAGATCGTCTATCTGAGCACCGGACCGTCCGTCGCGATGCTTGTGTCAGGTTGTCGTGATCGGCTCCTTACTTGAGTCTGCCCCCCGACGCCTCCGGACTTGTTAGTCTCCTTGTCCGGATCCTTCCGAGCAATCTCTTCTTGTGATACATTTGACGTGCGAGGATCGCCAATGACGATGTTTTCGCCTTTGCCTTTATCGGACACTTTGGGCCGAACCAAGACCTTTATGTATGTGGGTTCTATTGTATTGACGGGAAATGGTTGTGTGTCCACTTGCATCTCCTGAAAAACCAACCAGCCCTCATTTATGGCCGATTGTATCTGTCGATGAAAAACATTACAACATTGGTGGCATGGGAAAAACATATATGCCACTTACACTAAGCATATCTCTTTAATTCATCCATAGGAGGAATAATATGAGTTAATTTAATGTTGCTATTTTTAGTAGATCATCAAATATCCTATCGCATTTGGCAACATTAAAGGTAAATTTAATCTCTTCTTGCCAATTCTTTTGAACCGGCTGTAAGGAAGAACATGCAGAAGATTTGGCCTTTGTTGGTGCCAAACAAACTCAGGGTATATACATCTGCGGATTCATCATCTGAACTATCACGCTCTACTAGATGTACACTACGGGCGACCGATTTTGATGTCTCTTTAAATCGGCTTTCACAGGCTAAAGCCCGATGATGTAGCTGAGCTATGAAAAGAACTACGTCCCATCTAATTTGTCTCTTAAGTAGGATAGCAACCCATTAAAAGCCAACCCTGCTAGCTCTTTGTCTGTGACATGGATCCAAAAGCATCGGTTTATAGTGTTCTGGAACCTCCTGAATAATCGTTAAGCGATTCTTCGCGTCCCTGTCGGACTGAAGCTAAATCAGCTAGCCCTAATTCATATTCCCCGAAAAAGAAATGATCATGAAATTTACTCTCTAAGTGAAGCACCCCAATCCTCTGGGACTCAAATGTGATACAATTACTAGTCCCAGGAGGCTAGTAAACACATTTATACATCAGATGATTCTAGATATGCTTAAACGAGACAAACCTATAAAGGTGGCGATCAACTTTAAGAATTGGTCCACAACTTGGGACATATCATCAGAGTAGGGCTGAAGCATCCCGATATACGCAGCGAAGCAAATCAGCGGTCCAACAGCCACATGCAAGGTTGGGAATAGGCGTAACTCTTACCCGATCAGCGATCTCCTTCTCTGAAAAACAACAAATAAGCAAGGGTGAGTACTTACGTACTCAGCAGCCCACCTTCACCCACGGAATGGGGAAATCAGATATAATGCATGGAATATGTGGAGCTCAGGATATTTTGTAGAAAGAGCAATATTTGATGCAGGTTTATTTTGTAAAACATTTTATATTTTTCAAAGCGCATCCTCTCCCAAAGGAGAAAGAAGTTTTTCAATATAGAACAAAATGCCCTGGACTAAACCATCCAGGTATCTCAGTAGTTTCCCACTTGTTTTCATTTTCAAAAACAGCTACTGGACTTCCCGTCCACCATAGCTCACGGCTTAACCGTCAGACCTTTTAAAACCACTTTTCAAAAGCGTTTTTGGAAAACAAAACATTAATTGTCAAATCCATGCCATGACTCATCCATATCTGTGGACACGGATTATTTGAATAGGTTTTCAAACTCTGCGCAGAGGTGTACACTTTACCCACTAGTCCGGTTTCAGCAATCTCACCTTCGTGAGATTCGAATGCCGAATCTCTCTCTTTCCTTGCACGTCCTTACCTTAACTATTATACCAGAAGGAGTCATTCCACCACCATGCCCAAACCGGACAAAACATTCCCCTTCCTTATCCTCCTGGTGGTCCTCAGCCATCATAACCCTGGGGTTCGGACCGTACAAGTTCAGATTGAGCGACCCCCATACAGTCTCGAGTGGTTGTACTTGATAAGAGTATAGGTAAGGAGTGATGACAAACTAGTCCTTAGGCGAGAGAGAAAATCCTTCATGCTCACACATAAACCAGCTGAGCCATCACCTTAGGCCCTCCCCTAAACCAGGGAGTCCCTGATCATCCCACTCAAGGGTGATAAGGGTGAGAACCCTTCATCATACCCATTTTGAAAAACATTTTCTTTTGAAAACTCACACCTTTTCTCAAATCATTTGTAACAAATATGTCAAGGAGTATAAAGATTAATTGCAGCAAAGGCTGGGTGGCCATAATAACTTATCTCAAAATCATATCATGCATACAATACCAGGCTGAGGGTTGTGGTTGAAAAAGCATAGGTAAATTATGCATCAAAGGGATCCAGTGAGCTTGTCGTGCTTATCCGGCGAAAGGGTGAGAGCTCGCGGAACTGGCTTCTGGCTCCACCACCTAGCGTAGACTTGCAGATCTTGCCTTCACGAGACGGCATGAACACTCTAATAACTATGCAACATGAACAAGCAAACATACAAACCAGCAAGTATATCAACAAATATTTAGTATAGTGGTCAGAATGGTGATATATGGATGGCTAGAGTCTTGAGCAGAATCTGTGTCATGTGGTGTTGTGATATTACTGGTGGTGGGGTGGAGGTGCTTACCAGGAGGGTGGATTGGAGGCGAAGCGACACTATGCGCGTAGCCGGCAGAGCAGAGTAACTGAGTGGCTGGGGTGTTTGCCTTGGCTGAGGGTGTTGAGTGTGTGGAGAGGGAGAGGGTAGCTGGGTGTATTTATAGCTGGGTGTATGTGGTGTAGTACAGTAGAGTTCACTATTGGTGAGAATAGTGACGAGTGAATCATCTGACTTAGTCTGAACAGGGAAATTATAGGTAGAATATGGGACAAGAGTATTTTGGGAGTTTTCTGGAATATGAACCATGCTTAAGGGATGACATGGTTGGATAGGGAATAATTTGATAAGAATTAAGAAACAAGAATTGTTGGAATATGAATTTGGAAGCCTGGCTCGAAAGAATCTCAAAGTTAAGCGTGCTCAACTTGGAGAAATCTGTGATGGCTGACCAGATGGGAAGTTCTTACTGGAAGGAAAATCACAGTCATCGGAGTTCGTATGACTGGAATATTGGGCTGGCAGGTCTTAGGTGAACTGGACAGCATAATGGATGAGCAGTTGAAATCTGGGGTGATCAGACGATCGATGAATAGTAACGATGAATAGTGACGGTGAAATAGTAATAGTAGACATCATCGATGAATAGTAACGATGATGAATAGTAATGGTGAATAGTAACAATGAATAGTAACATCATCGAACGAACGATCAGAATTTCAGCACCATAACGGCTGGACAAAGATTATTTGGACGAACGAACGGACGAATGATGAATAGGGACTATGAACGAACGATGAACAATGAATAGGAACTATGAACGAATGGACAAATGATCGAATGATCGAACGAACGAATGATCAGAATTTCGGCAGCATAACGGCTCAACAAAGATTATTTGGATGAACGATCGGACGAACGATCGAACGAACCATGAACGATCGAACGATCGGACGAACGAATGAACAAACTAAGAACAGGTGGACAAACGATCCTTGTGCTAGTGTGTGCTTGTGTGGGAGGTGGAGTGGGCGTGTCGGGGGGAGGGAGAGAGTAGCCATGAAGAGGCTCCATGCGTGGCGCTAAGGAACATGTCCATTAGGGATGTGTGTGTAAAGGAATCCGAAGAGCCTCCACAAGCACAAGATCAACCATCATCTTCCATACAAGCATCTCCACCAACTCAAGATGAGAAAATGGCTCAAGAAGAAGAGGATGAAGATCAAGACGATGAGCCACCTCAAGAGGAGTACATTGATCAAGGGGGAGATGAAGATGATCAAGACAAGGAAGATGATCAAGAAATTCAAGATCAAAGACCACTGCACCCGAGAGTCCACCGAGCAATTCAAAGAGATCACCCCATCAACTCCATTCTTGGTGACATTCAGAAGGGGGTAACCACTCGATCTCAAGTTGCTCATTTTTGTGAACATTACTCTTTTGTGTCTTCTATTGAGCCATACAGGATAGAGGATGCACTTAGAGATTTGGGCTAGGTGAGGGCAATGCAAGAGGAGCTCAATAACTTCATGAGGAATGAGGTTATGACATTTAGTTCCACGACCTAACCAAAATGTTGTAGGTACCAAGTGGGTATTCCGCAACAAACAAGATGAGCATGGTGTGGTGACTAGGAACAAAGCCCGACTTGTTGCCAAAGGTTATTCACAAGTCAAAGGTTTGGATTTTGATGAAACCTATGCACCCATAGCTAGGCTTGAGTCAATTCGTATATTACTTGCCTATGCTACTTACCATGGCTTTAAGTTGTATCAAATGGACATGAAGAATGCCTTCCTCACTGGCCCTATCAAGGAAGAGGTATATGTTGAGCAACCTCCCGGCTTTGAAGATAGTGAGTATCCTAACCATGTTTATAAGCTCTCAAAGGCGTGTTATGGGCTCAAGCAAGCCCCAAGAGCATGATATGAATGCATGCGAGACATTCTTATCACTAATGTCTTCAAAGTTGAAAAAGTTGACCCTACTCTCTTCAATAAAACTATTGCTAAAGACTTGATTATATGCCAAATTTATGTTGATGATATTATATTTGGGTCTACTAACAAGTCATCTTGTGAAGAGTTTAGTAGGATTATGATACAGAAATTTGAGATGTCTATGATGGGGAGTTGAAGTATTTCCTTGGATTTCAAATCAAACAACTCCAAGAGGGCACCTTCATCAGCCAAACTAAGTACATTCAAGATATTCTCAAGAAGTTTGGAATGAAGAATGCCAAACCCATCAAGACACCAATGGGAACAAATGAGCATCTCGACCTCGACACGGGAGGTAAATTCGTAGATCAAAAGGTATACCGGTCGATGATAGGATCTTTACTCTATTTATGTGCTTCACGACCGGATATTATGCTTTTCGTATGCATGTGTGCAAGGTTCCAGGCAAATCCTAAGGAAGTTCACCTTAGGGCCGTGAAAAGAATCATGAGATATTTAGTCTACACTCCTAAGTTTGGGCTATGGTACCCCAAGGGATCTACCTTTGATCTAATTGGGTATTCTGATGTCGACTATGCCGGATGTAAAATTGACAGGAAGAGCACATTAGGGACTTGTCAGTTTCTGGAGAGATCCCTAGTGTTTTGGGCTTCAAAGAAACAAAACTCAGTAGCTCTATCCACCACCGAAGCCAAGTATATTGCTGCAGGACATTGTTGTGCACAATTACTCTGGATGAGACAAACACTTAGGGACTATGGCTACAATTGAGCAAAGTCCCTCTCCTATGTGTAATGAGAGTGCAATCTGCATGGCGGACAATCCTGTTGAACACAGCCGCACTAAGCACATAGACATCCTGTATCACTTTTTGAGAGATCACCAACAAAAGGGGGATATCGAAATTGCTTATGTTAGCACCCACAACCAATTAGCCGATATCTTTACCAAGCCACTAGATGAAAAGACTTTTAGCAAGCTTAGGAATGAGCTAAACATCCTAGATTCTGGTAACTTTGATTGAAACATTTCACACATAGCTTATTTATATACCTTTGATCATGTTTCTTTCATTTGGTACAAATGCATATTTATTATTCTTCTTGTGCCAAGGCTAAGACTAATGTGCTTCCATGAGTATCTCTATGATTAGTCTTAGATTGAAAGGGAAATGGAGTATTCGGCAAAGGCAAGACTTCCACTCAACTCTGTCGGTATCATTTATTCTTTGCCCTCCTCATATCCTTTTACCAAAAGGGGAGAAGTAAAGGCCTCTCAAGTCCTTCGTTTTTAGCGATTAATGCCAAATGGGGAGAATTAAAGGCCCAAAGCAAAAGGGCCGCATCACCACCAGTTTTCCAATTTTCAAAAACTATTTCACAAAGGGGAAGAATTATTTCAATTGCAAAAACCCTCTAGACAACTAAGGGGAGAACTTTAGGGGGAGCTTTTATTTAGCCAAAGGAAAAGCATTTGAAACAAGGAGAGAAAATTTTCAAAATCTTGAAAATGCATTTTGAAATCATATTCCCATATCATTGGCTATTTGCAAAAGAATTTGAAAAGACTTTTCCAAAAAGATTTGCAAAAACAAGCAAAGTGGTGCAAATGTGGTCCAAAATGATAAAATAAAAGAAAACAATCATATTTACTTAGACATACTTTCAATTGGTTTAATTCAAAGTAACTTATGCACATCTGTCCAAATTGCAAACTAGTTGCATTTCCACTCATTACATTTGCTTTGGTTTGTGTTGGCATCAATCACCAAAAAGGGGGAGAATGAAAGGGAAATGGGTTTAAAACATTTCCTATAATCGATTTTGGTGTTTGACGTCCATCACAAACCACGTGGACTAACTAGTTTGCCTAGTTGTCATTTATCTCAGGTGCATAAAGTTCAACATAAACCAACATAGAAAATAAGTTGAGAACTCAACAAAGTTTGGAGCAAAGTCAAGCATTGGTGCTGCCAGTGGCGCACCGGACACTGTCCGGTGCCCAGGCCAAGGCATTGCGAACTGGCCGCTCTCAGGATTATCTGGAGTCGCTCCGCTATAATTCACCGGACTGTCCGGTGAGCCAACAGAGCAACAGTCAATTGCGCCAACGATCAACTGCAGTGTATAGTAAAAGTGAACAGTGCAAAAGTCAGAAGTCAGAGCTGCGAAGTCAGAACGCACTAGACATGTCCGGTGTGCCACCGGACTATCTGGTGCAGCAAGAAGACAAAGGACTTCAACGGTCAACTGCTCCAAACCCCAACGGTCTGCTGGTATGGCAGGCACTGGACTGTGAACAGTGTCATGTCTGGTGCACCACCAGACTATCTGGTGTGCCCATCGACATCTATGGCTAGAATAGTGTTTGGGGCTATAAATACCCTCAACCACCACCATCCAAGCCATCCAAGCCTCCTACATTTCTCATTCAATACAAGAGCAAAGGCAAACACTCCAAAGACACAATCAAAGCATTCAATCCACTCCAAGCTCCAAAATCAACTCAATTGCTTAGAGAGTTGAGAGAGGATCATTTGTGTTCGTCTATTGCTCTTGTTGCTTGGATTGCTTTCTCCTTCTCATTCTAATTCTTCTAAGTGCTTTGTAAAGCTAGCAAGAGACACCTAAGTGTGTGGTGATCCTTGTGGGGTCTTAGTGACCCAAGTGATTAAGGAGAAGCACTCGACCAATCTGTGTGACCGATTGAGAGAGGGAAAGGGTTGGAATAGACCCGGCCTTTGTGGCCCCTCAATGGGGACTAGGTTCTTTGGAACCAAACCTCGGTAAACAAATCATCGTGTTCATTCGTGTTGATCGTCATTTGATTTGTTTCCCTTTCTTTCCTCTCTCTAAAAGGTCCCTTGTTCATATTAATTTAAGTTGGCTACCAAAGTTATCTGCATTGATTGAGCAACTCATAGCAAGGAGAACTATCTTCCGCACTCTAAATTATTTCTAACGCTAACCCCGAGCATAGTGCATGTTCAAAGTTTATAATTTTCAGGTTTGACCTATTCACCCCCTCTAGGCGACCTTCACTCTTCCATCGGATAACTATGGTGGTGTTGACCTTGGTGATTATTGAGTCATGTGCATCTCTGTGTTTTTGGTACTTGTTGCCAAAAAGGGGGAGAAGATCTAAGGAAGGAAGGAGGATAATTTGAAGGAGAGCAGAGCAGAGTTTGGTAGTTTGATTGTATGGCCACTCAGTGGCTTGTATATTTTATTTGTGTAATGTTTTTGCAGTAAACATTGGGCATGTATTAAATATTTTAACTCTGTGTTGTGATGGTCATCTGGCCATCAACATTTGTTTTAATCTCATCTATTGAAATTATTGTATGATCATATGATACTTGCTGTTGTTGTATGATGTGTGATGAGATTAGTCAAGGAGTAGTTATATGCATCACATTTTCTTTATGACACTCTTGCACCCCTCGGATAACTGTATATAGTATGGACTTGTTCACCTTCTCCAAATGTGTTGCAAGCTTGAATTGTTAAGTCAACACGCTAATTCAAAAATTTCTGCACACATTTAGGGGGAGCCACCTATGTACAATTATCGAAAAGAATTTTACCGCTTCAAGTATTTATCTTTTTGACCTTATATGTTTTGGCATCAATCACCAAAAAGGGGGAGATTGAAAGTCCAATCAAACCTAACTGAGGGTTTTGGTGATTTAATGAGAAAACAAATAAGGATACTAACAAGTTTGCTCCTAGTGTATACTCAGTATCTACAAAAATTAAAGGAGTTACAACTTTTGGTGAGAATTGAAAAGGGAAGTTTCAAGGACAAAGCAAACACATCAATGGTGCCTTGAAAAGACTCCATGCGACGAACGTGTAAAATTTCATATATATCTTGAGTCGCGGGATCTATTTCTTTCTTAGTAGTTTTTGCATAGGTAACGGTGTATGCTATAGCTCAAGCTTCCAAATTTAAAAGCTATTTCAAAAACAAAAACTCCTTAGACACTCTGTGTACGACTGTTGTTAGGATTGAAAAACAGAGAGTGTTCCTGTTGAAAAGCAGTTGAGCTTTTTTAGCTGAGTTGAACTTCTTCAGCTGAGTTGAGGTTTTTCAGCTAAGTTGAAATTTTTCACCTGAGTTGAGCTTTTTCAGCTCAGTTGAACTTCAACTTCAACTATGAAACTCTTGAGTCAAAACCAGTTGAACTTGCCTCCGGGCCAGTTGAACCGGGGATTCTCTCCTAAACTTTCTAGTCAAAACCGGTTGAACTGGTCCCAAGGGCGGTTCAACCGGTCACTGGGTCTTCTACCCAGTTTGACCTGCAGTCTACCAGTCGGCAGACTGTCTGTCAACTAACACTAGGACGATTGAACCGCCCTTAGGGCCGGTTCAACCGGTGTCAGGTCAATTTGACCAGTCTGTCCAGCAGTCTGCCAATCAGACTGGTAGACAGACTCACAGTCAGGCAGGGGTCAGTTCAATCGGTCCTCCATAGAAAAATCGTGCCCAACGACTCTTTTTGAGGAGAGTCTATAAATACCCCCTCACATCTCTCTCCTCATAACCGCTGGTCACCCACACACTTATTGCTCACCTAACTTGAGACGAAGGAACTCTCTCTCTCCGTCTCACACCCGATCTAGCTCTCAAATCAAATTGATTGAAGGAGCCCCTTTGGTGTGAAGTTTGTGCTTGTGCTCTCGGATTTGGTTTTCCTGTCCCCTCGCATTCTCATCTCTTGAGCTTGTTGCAAACATCTCTTGTGCGATATTGTTTGTTCTTGAAACCCTAGTGTTTCTAGATGGATTGAGGTTGCTTGGGAGTCTCCAAATTTGTGGACGACCCCAAGAAGTTTGTATTCCCCGCTCTTGTGAGCAAGTTTGAGAAAAGATTCCCTTGACCTTAGTGGTCGAGTTGTGGAGGATTAGGGTTGAAAAAGATCCGGCCCTTTGTGGGCTCTTCAACGGGGAGTAGGGCACCTTTGTGGCGTGGTCGAACCTCGGGATAAAATCTTGTATGTTGTGTTCTTGCTTAATCTGTGATTGTGATTTTCATTTGGCAAGATAGACATATAGGTTTATTCGTCGTGTGGATCTTGTGGTGAATTAACTCCCGTATTTCTCACCATCCACACTTAGTTTATCCCTCGCGTTTTCCATTCTAAGAGACCCCCCTTATATTTCTGTGTAGTTCATAGCCTAAATTTATTCTAATAGTTGGACTGGTTCAGAGTAGTTCAACTTGCCTTTATAGCAGTTGAACTGGCCTGCACCAGTTGAACTGTAGATTTAACATTATCTCGAAGTTTATGGTGATAATTTTCAGATTTAGCCTATTCACTCCCTCTATAGTCTACTTTTATGTATTAAAGCCTACCTATAACTGTAACTGAAAGACACATGGTTTAGATGATATGGGATAGATTCACTCATCCACCCCTGTATTAGAACCTCGTGTGTATTAAATACTAGTCTACTGAACAAGGTCTTAAGTGATACTTCAATCCTATAAAATCATCATTCTCGTTTTCTAGAAAGTCAAAGATTTTTAGCTTTGTCCAAATATATAAAAAAAATCAATATTTATAGTATATGATAAATTATTGAGTATATTTTTATAATAAATTTATCTAAAGATATAGATGTTGCCAATATTTTTTATAACTAGTGTTTTTAGTAACGGGACGGTAGGAGAGACTAGAGAGTGTATGAAAGATTGAAAGATCGTCCGGTCGAGATGCTCTGGCAAAGCTAACTCAACTTTTAATGACAGTCAAATTTTGACCATGATGACGTTGCTTACGAACCAGGCGACGACGCACCGGACTGCTAACTTGACTCCGACAGCACTCGAGGTCGAGGTCCGGTAGACAAAGCGCACAAATCCGCCGTCGGATGCAACAGCCCCCGTCCCGCCGACCCAGCATATCCCCCCACGGCGAGGTCTCGCGTTGTGGCCGCCGACGAGCCACCGCCACACGCCGAAAAGGCGCGCATTGAAAACGGGGACGCGCACCTGCCCGCCTCGTGCCGGCGGCCTCCCCGCGAGCGCCTGCCCGCCCCTCCGCCCACATCGCCGACGCGCGGGGTCCCGACGCGCCGTGGCCAACGTGTCGGCGAGCTGCAGTGGGAGTGAGGGGCCGGGAGCGCGTCCACGCAGCGCGCCTCGCCACCTTCCGCTGGGCGCGGCCAACGCGTGGCCTCGTACGCCGAGACGTGGTCGGGCTCCGGGCCCTTTGATCCGGCGGGAGCGGATGGCTGTGGGGCGCGCGCACCCCGGCCCCCGCGATTCTACTGGACGCCCTGTCAGTGTCACGTCGGCAGAGCTAGATCCCCGGGAGTGGAAAGCACAGTGCCTTTTTTTCATTCAAAACCTCGTCGAATTTCTGTCCTGGCCAACGCGTGGCCTTGTACGCTAAAATTGCATTAGTTGTTTTTAGGCCTGTAGGAGTAGATTTCGTGTAACGCTGCAAACAGGAACATGTCTAATATGAGAGATGTCGAGGGGGCCGTCTGTAAGAGATCCTGGATGTTTACCACACGTCCACACGCGCACACACACACAAAAACTGTCGACCATGTTGAACATACTCAACAAATCGTGCAGGAAGGAGATTCAGCTGACAGAGAAAAGGCGCACACAATTAATAAGAAATCTATCCCCTGCCGACTGCCGACCGCCGGCCGTTTGCCGACGAGCCGAGACCCGCGAGGGCGCGCGCGCAGGAACATGCAGGATCAGACGACGACGAGCTCGCTGCTCTCCAGCAGCGAGCGCTCCTCCAGCTCGGCGCCGGAGACGGGGGAGACCAGGGAAGAAGGCATGCACGCGCACACAACACACTCGCTTTTTTTGTGACGATCTTGGTTTTTCTCCTCGGTGCATTCGACTAATTCGATCGGTTAATCTCTTCAAGCACGCATGCATGCATGTCCTTCTGACTTTGCCTTGCTCTTAGTTCTTCTCGCCACTTTGTTCGATCAGGCTTTCGGAGGTCTCTTCGGTCGTTTTGTTTCTTTCCTCTTTCCAAGGAAAAGACTTCTAGCTTGTCCTTGTAGCTTTACAATATACTTACTACGCCAAGTGGAGTGCAACTGTGTATTTCTCTCGCATCCACTGATCATCATGCATGCATGCACGAGATAGAGGCTGATTTTAACGAGATCATCACCGGCCGCGGGTGTGCAGCGATGGAGAGCGACGAGGAGATCAGGAGGGTGCCGGAGGTTGGCCTGGAGCTGCTGACCAGCCCGTCGACGTCCGGCAGGGAGGCGACCGCTGCCGCGGCCGCTGCCGGGACGTCGTCCGCGTCGCAGGCGGCCAGCGCCAGCCGCCGCGGCCGCAGCCCGGCCGACAAGGAGCACCGCCGCCTCAAAAGGTGCGTTCACGCCTCTTCGAATACCAGCTTGGGCGATCCATTGCGAGCTTAGCGGCCTCAGAGACTGTCCTCAAGACACGATAATCGAGAGCTTGTGTCGGCGTAGTAAGTACTCACAGTGCTATACCGAATTGAAGGCCGTGTTTCACTTCACAACTACTACAATACATGCGTAGTAAGTACTCACAGTGCTAGACCGAATTCAAGGTTAATTGTTGGGACATGACTATTCTAGCGTTGTTTTCAGTTATCTCTCAAAATTAGAGAGACGAGAGAGGACGTCAGGGGACGTCCCTGTCTTGGTTGTCCCGCAACCAAACGCGCCCTTAAAGCTAATCACAGTTAGAATTTCATGTCCCTATTTCCAAAAATACCACGTCAGTTTTATGGATGAATGAAACACCCTCTTTCAATAGAGAGTTTCATTTCACTGTTTCATATGTCAACATACTTCTTAAATGCTGCATATAAATAACCAATATGATTTACTCAATTATATGAAGATGAAACAAAACACTCTCAGTGGAGGTTTCACACAGTTTCCAAGACCTTGGAAACGAGTTAACATGGTTTCATCCCCATGAACTCCATGAAACTCTTCCTTATTAAATGTTGTGACATGTCATCTAAATAGCTAATGTGGCAGGCTAATTAATACGTGAAACACCTCATGAAACCTCTATTGTGATTAGCCTAATAGTCACCCTGTGTAGAAGCCTTGTTTGGAGCACGACATGCAAGACACAATGGTAACCGGCGAGGTCTCTTAGGCCATTCGTATTTCGTAATAGGAGTTTTATACTCATTTAATACGGTCACATATCAGCATGTTGATGACATAACATTGCAATTAATAGAAGAGATATAGAGAGAGTTTTATGGGAGTTGATAGAGTTTTATGAGGATAAAATTTTATCTACATGGTTACCTAGTTTAAATATGATGTAGCAGAATTGGTATTGTATTGAAATAGTGCACTGACAACGGCCTTAAAACGTGAAACCTCACATGTTCAAGAGAAACCTCGTCGTTAGAGCGTGCAGCGGTTGTGGGCTTCGTCATTAATTGATCCTCCAACCATGCAACATCGACGAGGAATGAGAATAGATACATGAGAAAGAAGGATAAATAGAGGCATTAGATATGTTTTTTTATGATTGAAAGTTGGGATTCTCGATTACTTGTGATTCTCTCTCATACATTCATATAGAGGGGATGATCTTGCCTGGATAGGAAACAAGTCTTAAAATGCGTTCTCCAAATTTCCCACGCTCAAAATAGATCTAAAACCAAAATAAATCGCTTTGAATCTACATAAAATTTGGTCGAGCCGGCTGGCCAAGTTTCACGAGGATTAGATGATGTGGCTGGTCCGACAATAGGGCATCCGACTTAGCAGGTTTAGGGTCTGTTTAGCAGGGCTCTGGCTTACACAAAAACAACTCTAACTCTAGTTTTTTTCTTCTTCTGAAAACCAAATCTTTAGTAGAGCTGAAACCATTTTGTAAATCGTTAAGCAGAAACGATTTATTCTAGAGCCAAAGTCATTTCCATGTATTAAAGTGTTAGAGCCAGAGTCAAAGCCAATGAAGCTATTATTTATGGCTTTTTCTCTATAGTACAAAAATGATTTTAGCTTTTAGGTGCTTTTTTAGTAAGCTATTTTAAATAAAAATGATTAGCAGACTCTGTCTTTTTTCAGAGGAAATCTAGAGCCCAAGTCCTGCCAAACAGGCTCTTAGACAATGGCATCACCATCTCCTTTTTTTCTTTGTGATTTGAATTGTTACACAAAATATTTTCTAGCAAGTCTTTGTGTTATCAGAAACTTGATGGTGCAGTCTCATCTATATATACCGGGATATTTTTGCGTGGTGGCACCAATGCTAATACATTGCCTCGCTGTCATGTTGTTGTAACCTCGCATCACGTCAACTACTTTATTATCTAGAAAAGAATCACAGTCATGTTGTTGTAGCCTCGCATCACGTCAACTACTTTATCTAGAAAAAATATATATTCATGAGAATGAGTATGTGAATGAATGGATGTTCATCGAGTTTGAATTTCATTTAAGCTAATATTTAGTCTTTGCAATATAAATGTTGACTGTGTATAGATGCTTTCTGATTTGACACATGCCGCAAGTGCATTTCCGCATTGCTAAGGAACAGTGAGGAGCGAGCGATGTCATATCTGTAGCCCCAAAAAAAAAAATAATAGGTGGGGCCTTTTCGTAGCCATAAAGCCCACCGCGAACAGATTAAAGAGGCCCCGCACTCATCATCAGGTTGCTTCGGAACCGGGTGTCGGCGCAGCAGGCACGGGAAAGGAAGAAGGCGTACCTGAGCGAGCTGGAGGTGAGGGTGAAGGAGCTGGAGAAGAGGAACTCGGAGCTGGAGGAGAAGCTGTCCACGCTGCAGAACGAGAACCAGATGCTTAGACAGGTACGCGAAGCACAGTCGTATCGTATTACTTACACATGCATGGGTTACTATTTCTTGAATAATGGATGAACTGCAAAGAACACCACACTGTAATTTGATTTTACTGCCTGCAGATACTGAAGAACACCACTGTCAACAACAGAAGAGGCCCAGGTAGCAGCAGTGCTGGTGGAGACAGCCAATAGCTGTCGTCTATACAACTCCTCCTAGAACCCGGTTGCACTTCGAAGAAACTAATTAATTAAAGCAAGGAAATACCGCTTGAGAGAGCTAGTAGAAAGATTGAACTGGTCATGCAAGCTCGTTATTTAGTTACAATCATATATAGCCAGCCTCCCTTCACAGGGACCCTGTGCTGCATATATACGCACGTGTTCAGTGATTCAGTCCGTTCTGCAACTTTGTCTAGCTGTATGCATGCAATCGCGTTGCCAACTTGTAATTCGATTCGCCTTCGTGTGTAGACTGTACGCAAGGCGGAGTGGACGCAGTGCACAAGTCCGTGGTGCAACAACTGTAATGTAATAACTAGGCTTGTCTGAATTCTGAATTTGTGTGTCTTCTGTACTGTACGGTTGTGCAAACGTGCAGATTCGCTGATGACACATTTTATTTAGCTTGACCAATACATCGACATGTCCTCTCCCATATGCTAGAATTTTAGAAGATATAAATATTAGTTACTATTTAGTAACCCATTCATTTTAAACTATGAGATGTTTTTTTTTGTTTTTTTAAGATGTACATTGTTTGGGGAGCCTTCGCGCCGAAGTTCTACAAGAGTGTGTTTGGTTTGAAGAATGAAGTGATCCATCTTCTTCTCACTTTTTTATTTGGTTTGTGGAGTAAAATGGATTGATCCATCATCACCTCATTCCTCATAAACTAATAATTAGTATATACATGAGGAGTGGGTTGATTTTACCAAAATTGATGGAATGAACTTATGATGCATCACCTCATGAAACATTGAGTGACTCCACAAACCAAACACACCACAAGTTGCTAACTTCGTCTTGAAAAGCAATTTTTAGATAAAAGTTTTTACCTTTATCACCAAGTTGAAGCTAACAACAGGGACGAAGCAAAGGAGATTTAAGTTTACGAGAGCGCTAAGTTGGTTGATGTCGAAAGGGGTAGCTTCGGATGTTAAGATGTGGCTGACGAGAGATGAAGATAAAAATCGTGGAGGACTCGATCCGCAAAATATATAGGTGGAAAAGTATAATATTGTCTTCATAATGTTTATAGTAATTATATACTCCCTCCGTTCATAAATATATGACATCGTTGATTTTTAAAAAAACTTTGACCACTCGTCTTATTCAAAAAAATAATGAGTTATTATTTTTTATGATTTGTTTTATCACTTAAGGTAGTTTATTTTTGACTTAAAATTTTACATTTTTGAATAAATATTTTGAATAATACGAGTAGTCAAAGTTTTCAAAAAAAGTCAACATGGTCATATACTTGTGAACATATTTATAGTTTCATATGAAGTTGTATCCCATGACTATAAATAGAGGAACAATGTCATGCGTAATTTACGTTTTCGAGAGCCTAGAGCTTCGTTTCGCGCAGCCTTCAAAGATACCTTCGAGTTATCACTTGTGTAAAGCCAAATGTACGCTTGTAATCATTTGATATATTGCAAGGAATGAATTATATGTGTGTGAACGTTCAGATGAGTAACATATCTTGCTTTTTATTTGTTTACATGTTATCCTTGTTAAAATACATATATTTCCACCCTTCATCTTCTCTGTTGAATTAACCTTCGAAGAAGGGTTAATTGAAGAGAGAAGCTTATTTTTTATAACTTGTGTTGCCTTATGTTTTATATCTTTTAGCAATCAAAAGAAAGTGATAAACATTGGCTCCCACCTTCGGTGATTCCACGACCATGATGAAGAGCATGGCAAGCCATCAAGCTTCGTCATCAAACTCGAAGAAGCTTGCACTCCCTATCACTGGAGGCTCGAGCTTCGAACCTAACAATAAAAGGCAAAGGAAATAAGCCTAAAGAAGGGTACAACATGTGAGTGTCCAAGGACCCTACATCAAAACAAAATGGTCTCACATTACCATTGCATTCTCTCAAGAGGACCTTCGCCTCAAAGATTACACACGCAGAGATGCTATGGCGATATCATGTGTCATAAAGGGCTTCGTAGTTCACAATGTCTTGGTTGACATGGGCAGTGCAGCAGGTATCATAATCGCAAAAGCCTTCAAGCAGATGCAGGAGTCAGAACATAAAATCTAAGATTCAACTTATTCTCTCTGTAACTTCAGAGGGCTGCAGGTGTTGGCCCTCAAAAAATTGGCTATGCCCATCACCTTCAGCTATGTTAACAATACAAGAACACAAGTTGTGTTTGAGATAGTCGATATGGATTTCCCATACAGTGCAATTATTGGAAGAGGAACACTCAATATCTTTGAAGCATTCAGTTTATCTCTGCATGAAGATACCAAGCAATCAAGGAGACATACCAGTGTATGGAAGTCAAGAGGTCGCAAGAAGGGCATAAGGTACCTTACAAGAGACCAAAATCGTCTACAACATTGATGATGTCGAAGTGCAAGCTCAGGCATCATAAAAGCAAATCAAAGAAAAAGCATCTTTGGTAGATCAGCCGAAGCCAATTCTGCTTTGCGAAGATGTAGCTGATCAAAGGGTATTTTTGACTCACAGATGTCTTCGGAGCTAGAATTAGAGCGCAAAAGATTCTTTTTTCATAATAAGGATGCCTTTGCTTGGTCAGCAAATGAATTTTGTGGGGTTGCTAGAAGTGTCATAGAGCATGCACTGAATGTTGATCCAAGTAGTAGACTAAGAAAGCAAAAGCTTCGTAAAATGTTCGAAGACAAGGCCAAAGGTGCAAAGGCCAAAGTCAAAAGGTTGCTTAGTGCTGGCATCATAAGAGAAGTCACATATCAAGAATGTCTTGCCAACACAGTTATGTCAAGAAATCAAATGGCAAGTGGAGGATGTGTATAGATTTCACAGACCTCAACAAGGCATGCCCGAAGGATGAGTTCCCATTGCCAAGAATTGATTCCCTCATGGATGTAGCAGCTACTTCGGAGCTTATGAGCTTACTAGATTGCTATTTAGGCTATCATCAGATTTAGATGAAGGAGAAGGATGAGCCAAAGACCAACTTCATAACCCCAGTGACACCTATTGCTATCTTTGGATGCCTGAGGGGCTCAAAAATGCTGGCGGAAGCTTCCGTAGGATGACAGCTAAGGTGTTGAGCACATAACTTGACACGAATGTCTTAACTTATGTTGATGGCATTATTGTCAGAAGCAAAAAGCAGCAAAGCCATATCTCATATCTTCAAGAGATCTTCGCCAACTTCTAAAGAGCAGACCTGAAGCTCAACCCTAAAAATGTGTATTTGGAATGAAGGACAAATTCCTTGGTTGCCTTGTACCAACAAAAGGGATTGAAGCAAATCCGCACAAGATAGAGGTCATACTTTGGATGGAACCACCAAAGTCAAGAAAAGGAGCTCAAAGGTTAGCAGGAAGGCTTGCTTCCTTGAATAGATTTATTTCAAGATCCACAGAATGAAGCTTGCCTTTCTTTGAAGTACTCAAATCAGCAGAAGTATTCCAATGGGGACTAGCTCATCTGCAAGCATTTGAAGAGCTGAAACAATATTTGTTCCAACTGACAACCCTCTCCCCACCATCGCCAGGGGCTCCTCTATTGCTCTATATATCAGCTTTGTAGTCCACTGTAAGTGTTGCTCTGGTTTAGGAGAACGTGGAAGGAGGAACCAAAAAGCAAATGCTAGTATACTTCGTCTTCGAAGTATTAGGCCCATCCAAAAAAATTACATAAAGATGGAGAAGGTCCTGTAAGTAGTCTTAATGGCCTCTATAAAGCTTCAGCATTATTTCTAGCCCTACAACATCATCGTACCTTCATCATAGCCTTTGAAAGATATCATAAGAAATAGAGAAGCTTCAGGGCTAATTAGAAAATTGGCCATCGAACTCAATGAGTTTGTCATTTATTTTGTCCATAGATCATCTATTCAATCTCAAGCACTAGCAGATTTCATTGCTAATTGGACTCTTGGCTCACGGGATGAAGCTACCACATCAGAATAAGCTACATGGACAATTTTTTGTGATGGTTCAGGGGGTCCTTCGGGGCTGGTGTTGCTGCTGTTATAATCTCTATGTCAGAGCGGCTTCTCCCAAAGCTCCACCTTTTTCTCGAACAGAACAGATACTCCTTTGCAATCACACACACTCTTTGTGCTGTCACACCGTCCATCATTTGCCACCTGTAGTGCTGGTAAGAACCTTGTAAGAGCGGGGTAAGACACTTCACAACTTGTGTTCCACGACCACCCTTGAGAGTAGTTGTAGGGTTCATAACTTTTGCTTGTTGTCTTTGTTTATGTTTTGTACTAACAATGACAGGAACATCCCATCTAGAGCTCCACGACATGATGGGAGCTATGTGTGATGCACTCAACATGAACACTGAAAGGTTGAAGAGAGTTTGGACTTGTTAAACATATGGACACGATGGAGACTCGTCTACCACAGCCTACAACTTCTTTCGTAGGTTATCATATTCTTGCTTTTCCATCTTATGATGATATAGATGCTGAAAAATATAATGAGAGGGAAACTATGATAGATTGTCTTTTTGCAAAATATTTTATGTGTGAACAGAAAAGATCAAAAAGACAACTAGTGTTTTGACCCAATCTGCTTTTATTTTGGTGGGAATTCTTAACCCCATTAGATAAACCATAAACTTGGAAAGATCTAAAAATTCTTATGTGAGAAACTTTTATTAATACACCTCCTGAATTAAATTCATCAAATGAGGTGCATCATCTAGTAGATCATAATATTGTTGTTTCTCTTGCTGTGACTAACCTTTTGCAGGATCATATACAAAAGTGAGAGGATGATGTTAAAGAAAATGAGGTTCTCATAGCAGCATTAGAAAGTTAAGACCCATCATTTCATAATTCATCAAGTAGTCCTTTTGCTAGCGAGAGTAAAGGTAATGCTCATGGTGAGACTTTTGTTGATGTGATAAATTTTTCTCATAATCATCAACATGTTCCTTCTGGTAAAGAAGAGTTATGTGATGATGCTTTTGTTGTCTCTATGCCACAACTTATGAAAGAAATTAAAACATTCAATCCCATAACTAGTGTGCATGATTAGCTAAAATTGTTATCTCCTTTAAATACTTTGGCTTTTATTGAATTTGATGTTCTATGTAATCTAAATAATTTAGAGGAGAAACTTTATTTTATTGCCAATTTTCCATGGACATCTTAACATACATATCATTTTATTGGAAGATAGAATTGGAAACGAGAATATATGGTACATCGAGTATATATTTGTTCAAATATAAATTCTCCTTTTGTCATGAAACAATATGATCAACTAGATGGTTGTGTTAAAGCTAACTATATCATGTCTAGTTCCTCTTGTCCTTCTTTGTATGTTTCGCAATAACAGGATCAATTTCAAGAAGGGGAGCAAGGTTGGATGATGTCAAGTCCTACAACAACACCTTATGGAGGCACCAACTACTTTGAGTCGAGGATGACTCAAAACCAAGAAGGGAGAATGATGAGTACATGGACGTAAACTATATGTTCAAGGCTCAATCAATGATAGAGTCACAAGATTAAGGGGAGTCTAAGTTAAGTTTATTCACGGATCTGATTCGAACTGCAGGAGTGGGTCTCACGAAAACGGACGCCCAGACTACATACGTACTTTGTTTTTGACGTTCTAGATACCATTAGAAAGCTAAGAAGATAAGCTTTCCAAACCAACTAGTCACACATCAAAATATGCTCAAAATTTATGAGAGTCGTTGTAATAAGATGATGTCTAGAATCTGCTAGAAATCAGCGACACCTGTTTCTTGGCCTAAAGGCCTGGTACATCCTAGGATTGTTCGGCCACCCCCTTGGCCACTGCATAAGTCGAGGGTGACTCCAGTTCAAGTGGGAGAGGATGATGAGGACATCACTCACATACAAACAATGCATGGACCGACAACACGAGCATGTGCACGACAGCTAAATCTCCAGGTTCATTCTTACTTAGTCAATTGTGTTTTAGAGCTTACGCTTTGTGCCATGGATGTTTTGATGATTAGGAATCTTGGAAAGGACCAGTAAGTACTTGTGAAAGGCCAATATGTCAAGGAGGAAAAGCTAGGACACTCACAACAACAGAAAGCTAAGTCTGACTCAACTTCGTCTCTACCTTGGAGTCCAGGACCAATATACACCAAAACAGACGCCCATGATACATCCAAACTTTGAATATGTTGGGATTTATATGGATGTAAATCTAAGAAGATAACCTTTCCAACCCAACTGGAACCACCTTAAAATTCATTCGGAGTCGACGGGAATCGTCGAAACAAATCAGCGTTCAGATTTTGTTTTGGTACTGCGACACCGTTTATTGGGTGATTGGGTCATTTATCATGTTGGAGCCATTAGGGGTGCGACCAGGGGTCACGCACACCCCTAACCTCTATTTTATCAGCATCCACCACCACATTAGGGTTTGAGTTTTGCTTAGACCATTTCTACCATTGAACAGTATCGTCGTTCATCAGTTTGTGAGGATCCACCTCGTGATCAATATAGTTTTGATTGCATTCTTCCTGTTCTTGCTTGTATTCTTGATTGTGCTTGCAGGGATAAGCCTTCGTGGCGAGGTCACTCATGTGTCATGGGTGATAACCAACAGAGCAGTGGTGTAGTGATTGCGATGATCTATTCCCTCGGAGCCTTCGATCATCAACGTCGAGATCTCCATCGAATCAAGTTATGGTACCTCACAGAAGATCGGGCTTCGTCCTCTATCAAGAGCCATAATAGTTCTTGTGGTTGTACTGTTTCTCGGGTTGTCGTCCCATATTCTAATCAAACACAATGTTCATGTACCAACAAATAATATACCACAAGAATAACATATCACAATAATAAAGCAACATTTATGTTTCCTATGTAAGAACATCCACATAAACCATGTAAAGAAACTAGCATGTTTATCTAACATAAAGTAAACCATGATATAAATAAGGTATAGAAAAACAAGACTAGTCATTACTTAATAAGTCCCATCAGATTAAACCTAATAGTGTGTGGCATTAGTGAGAACATAAAAGTAAATATTATACATGATCACACAATGTGATCAAGGACACAACTTTCCTTCCAAAGCAAGTCTTCATAGGTCTGGTCTTTCGATCCCTCGATCAATAGCTCTTCTAGTCACAGAACACATACAAATAAGTAAAACATAAATAAAAAAATAACAGTACACCTAAGAGGACCTAGAGGGGGCAAATAGGTGATGCCTACAAAACACAACTTCAAACACAGACTTGGTCTCCAAATTAAGAGTTAGTGCAAAATAAGACCAAGATGGAGTGAGAAGAGGAAAGAAGTTCTCTTCACTTGATTGCTCTTTCAAGATGTATAATCAACTAAGAGCAATATTGCAGGTGAAAGTGAGAGCTTAGAAAGAGGAAGAAAACTCACAAATAATCAAGCACAAGTGACATGGTGATTTTCTCCATGGTTCAGCCAAGCCTCAAATGCTTGCCTACTCCACGCTGTTGTGTCCCAATAGACAATGGTTGCACTCAATCTGTCTCAATTGATCCAAAGATCTACTTGAGTGCCACAATTGTCCTTATGTCAATTATATCCCTCTCCCAAGGAATCTCCACAAATTGGAGTCTCTTGCAGCCGTACACAGAAATCAGAATTACAACATGAAACATAGCACAAGAGAGAGGAGAGAGTACATACACAAGAGCCAAAAGCAGTCACACAATACAAGGATCAAGATCTCAACAGCTCAGTCACACAAAATAGCAAGAACACCTTAGAACTGCGCTCAGATCTCTCTAAAATCACTAGAACATGTTGTGGCGGAGAGTTGGAATGATCTTGTACTCTTGGTATGCTTGGGTACTGAAGGAGGTCGCCTAGGAGATCCTTTTATAGCCTAAAGAGCCCCCATAGTCATTGCTTCTTCCATATAAAAGCCGCTGAAATTGTGCTCTACTCAAGGGCACCGGACCGGTCCGGTGCGCCAGCAGACAGGGTCCTATAGCTCCTTCCCCGGGATATAACTGATTCCCTTCCTTAACTGACTAGCACCGGACCAGTCTAGTGCACCTTCGGACTAGGTGCCACATCAGCTAGCCATTATCCAGCACACGCCCGAGGGAGATAGTCGTTGAAACGGTCTGGTGCACCACCAGACCGGTTACTGTAGGCGGTTCGGTGATTTTTATAAACAAAAACTCGAAATACGAAGGTAGCTTGTTGCACCACCGGACCGGTCCAGTGAACCACAGTCCAGCCCAATGATGTGCTTTTTTGTAGATTGAGTCCATTTGACTTGGACTTTCTTGTGAGCCTTTCTACGACTTACACAAACATTGTTAGCATATACCACAATTGATTAAGTGTAGGAAACTCATCATTTCTTCATAGTTTCACAATAATTTGTAGTTTGGCTCAAACCATGTCCTAAAAACACTTTTTCTCGCAAAATTGAGTTAAACATCAAACAAAAGTGCTAGAAACATATTGAAAGTTTCCTAAAGGGGGGATGAATAGGCAAGCGGAAATTTTCCCAACAAAAATTCTAAACGAACTGAGTAAAACCGGTGTCAAAACCAGTTCAACCGGTTTGCACGAGCTCAACTAAATAATGAGATATAAAACTGAATTAATCTCGAAATTCATCCAGTTAACTTTGGAAATGAGATGTTTTAGATGATCCACAGGGTTGAAAGTAGTAGATCTAAGAAGGGCACTTCTCAAAATCCACACACTAAAAAGATATAAATAAATCTTCCAAAGAATGCTGAGAGAACGAAGAACACGAACAAACACAATGAGCAAGAACATAAGAGACACAAGATTTATACCGAGGTTCGGTCACACCACCAAGGTGCCCTACTTTCTCGTTGAGGCGCCCACAAAGAGTCAGGTCTCTTTCAACCCTAATCCTCCCTTCGTCGACCACAAAAGTCAAGCCCACACACTAATCTTTGCTCACGAGCGGGTAATACAAACTTTCTTGTGGTCTTCCACAAGATTTGGACACTCACAAGCGACACCTAGTCATCTAGGAGCTAGAAGCTCCAAGAGTAATGAATCCACAAAGAACTCGATGTAGTACCAAAGCTCGAATCAAGAAGAATAAGGATTTGGAGATGAAGAACAAAAACCACAGCTCCTCAATCCCACACAAAGATTTCTCTCCAAAGATTTGAAATGGGAGAGGCAAGAGATGAGAGAGAGAGAGAGAGTGAAAGGTGTTTCTTAGGTTAGGAATGGAGTTTGAGTCGTGCTCTTGTGTGGGGGAGAGAGGTAGGAGTGAGTATATATAGGTGGGGCTCCAAAACTAGCCGTTTTTGACTTTTCTGCTCAAAAACCGTCTAAAACCGGCTGAACCGGTTTCCAGCAGACTGAAATTCGGTCCAGTGGTCGGCTGAGTAGGTAGCTGGACCGAAGCCAAAACTGGCTAAGCTGGTCCAAAACCAGCTGAGTTGGTTTTCCAAAAAATCGCACACAGACTTATGGCTGGCTGAGAAGAAAGGTGGACCAGGGCCAAAACCGACTGAGCTTGTCCAAAAACCAGCTAAGCTGGTATTTGAATACCAGCTGAACCAGCCTGAAAACCAGTTGAACCAGTATTTTTCAAAGAGCAATTTTGGCCAAGATAAACTTAAAAAGGTTGTACTACATACTTTCACTAAAGATTAAAAAGGATAAAGTAGAAGTTTTGGATCAAGGATTTTGAGCTTTAGTACCAACACCAACCTTCTTTTTGGACCCCCCTTGATAGTACGGCGATTCCTATACTCAAGTTAAATAAAATATAATTAAGTAAACTTCTTGAGCCATTGGTGTCTCATGTGTGATTTCTCCATGGCGTTGCTTCTTAAGGATCACAAGCATCTTTGTCTCACCTTTTGAAGCAAACACAAATCGAGCCTGTGACTTAAACCATTTCACCATATATGAGCTCAACTCATGGCTTCAAGTCACCTTACTGATGCATCAACACAATATAACTCTTCATTGCTAATTAGTTCATCGACTTAGTGCAAGTACTCTCTTCTTCACCTTAGCAATGGTACCTCAGTCCATAAGCCGTCGCTTGGCCTTCACCTTCACTTAGTTCCTCGAAGCCCTTTCCTTGCTATCTTCACCCTATCAAGCCATTATTGAGTCACATCATATTGAGCATCCATTGAGAGAATCATTTCTTCGATATTGTAAACCTTGCTTGAATGTCATCTAGATATAAATGTTAAGATCAATCAAGCTCTAGTTTGATTCTCATATAAGCATATATGGACTAATAGTAATATGGTCAAGCCAATTCATGATTCCTCATATCTTATTCACTTTGGCTTGACCAATCCTCTTAATCACTTCAACCTCTATTATGATCATATGTATGCAGTGATTTCTCAGGTCTTGTCCATATATTCAAACCAATATAGAGACCATATTATATCCATTTGCATTGTCTCACTGGTTATTTAACCTTGTGTTAAACCTTTGTTCACTGGTCATTATACACTATTCAAGTATGTTCATCATACTGAATTTCTTGTTCAACACTTAGCAAACTTGTTAGACCTTTAAATCTGTTGTTATCCAATTCACCAAAACCCACAAAAGGGATGAATGCACTTTCACATAGTATTAGGCATATGCAACTTATATATCTAAGTGTTCAAACCTTTTTGTTTTACCATTTTACCAGAAGTTACACTTTATAGCCTTCTTTGAGCTCATTTGGATTTAGCACCTTCAAATTGCATACAAGTGAACATGTACTCATACTCATTACAAACAAGTTAGTCCATAATAGTGTGTTGGACACTTAATCACCAAACCAGAGGTAGAAATGGCTATCTAGACCATTTCCCTTTCAACACCAAACAGTGAAAACATATGCATAAAACAAATCTATGCATCAAGATCAAGCCGCAGACTCAAGAACCACTAAAATTGGAGTTAGAATGAAAAGTTATGGCACAAATAAGTTTTATGATTAATTTTATATTAAAAAAATATACTTCTAGGGGTCATTCTCTAAAAACCTGGGGTCCCTACGTAATTTTAATTATAAACACAAGGGCCTCGGTATAAACTGATGAAGGTAGGACGACATGTCTATTAACAAAAAAGTCAGGGGCTAATCCAACAAAAACAGGACCGATGTGTAATTATTTTTGAATGATAATATATTAATTCGCTAATACAGAAAATCACAAGGACACTTTTGAAAAACGAGCATGGCTAGAGATCTTAAATCGATGGCCTAGATTTTTAATATCCAACCAATACGCTTAGATCTAATTGTAAGGCTGAGTCTAGTGCACAGCCTCCCTCTCGCCCCTGCCACGTCTGCTCTCGCCTCCACTCTCGCCTCTGCTGCTTCAGTGCATAGGCTGCAGCAGGCTACAGCCTCGTTTATCATGGAGTCAATGGCTAGGCGGCTAGCACACCTTCTCTTATGCCGACGGCGGCACATGTCTTCTCCTATTTAACGGCCCCCTTCTACTTCTGGTATATGGTGTTTCCACATGAATTTTGGAGTGATTTTATTGTCATTGATTTTGATTTCAGCATGAACCTAGAAAAACTTATGTGCTCATCTCAATTTTGATAATGGGCTAAGTGATCTCATCGTCTTCCAAAATAGGCAGTGATTCCTTTGAATCTGTGTTGCACGTAAATCTCTTCGCTCTGGAATGATTAGAGATCAAACACATCATGAAACACAAAAGCTCTCTCGAAATGGTAGAAATCTGAGAAGAGAATTGAAAATAATATACCACAGAATCTAAGGGAGGGCAATACAACCAAGAAAGTTCCTCCACTTGAGTCACGTCCACGGTCTGCAGAAAGAACATGTCGTTAGGAGCTGTTTTCTAAGCTGCTTGAAATGTTGCGTACCTACACACAAAGTGGTAAGATTGTTAAGACAATATTGTTTTGGGGAGCTCTTGGTTCTTAGGTTTTCATCTTGATTACTATCCAAATGCTTCCCAATTTACATGTATATACAGTTTTAGATTCAGATTTTGTCAGCAAATTTTGATGGCATAAGGTACAAAATTGAGGTGCTAAATATGCAAGCTGCTTATCAATTATCAATATTTTACTAGGCAAACAGAGCTAGCAACATACCCGTCTTTCGGCTTCTGCATATCAAGGGTGTAAACTAAAGCTTGAATGTATGATGGCCCTCCCCATGGTGGTGAAAGGAACACTAAACTAGCCTGGTGGATTTGAGGCAATCAATCAGCAAATAATTTGAATGATGAAATAATTGCACGTTCTTCTTTATAGTGATAGTATGGTCTTAGGAGTTAAGGTGCATATATGAGTATATCAGTATATGACATGAGAGGTTAAGGATTCAGGAATTAGATGCCAAAGCGGTTGTTTGCACTAAGCTTTCACAAAATTGTGATCTTTCAATCTCCCTACACTACTAAATTTATAATTGGAGGACATACCATGAGGAAAGGCACTAGGGAAGAAGTCAACGAACTCGATTATGTCCTCGACGTCGTACACCCTCACGTTGTGTGCAACTAGAGATATAGATAGAGATTGGAGATATATTTATAAAAAAACATATATGAAAAAGAAAAAACAAGAAAACACCTCGTGGGCCAAGAAAAGGCCCTAGGCCCATTCAAACCAAACCGGCCTGATCGCGAGCCCATGCATCCTGTCACCCTCCTCCCATATAAATCGAACGACAACCTTGGCCTTGCCGGGCCTCCCCTTCATCGTCCTCCTCCTCCCATATAACCCATTCGCGGGGATAGGGCTATCGGCTACCTGTCTCATCGCCGATTCACTGTAGCTTTCGTCTGTGTTGCCCATGCGATTCTTGTGTCGCGCCTTGTACTACCCGAGCCAGTAGCCTCCAGGCAGTGGCAGATTTTCATGCCGAGAGTTAGGGTTAGGGTTTCTGTGGTTGCAGAGATGGAGGAGCTGACGGAGGGAGTGAACAATCTGGCGATTACGGAGCCGCAAATGAAGAACAAAATCCAGGTATCCAACACCAAGAAGCCACTATTTTTCTATGTCAACCTCGCCAAGGTGAGTTTTTCCCTTTCTCGTTTTTTCTCTTCGATTGTTTGGGGGGTTATTACGAGTTAGACAACAGCGAGGCTGTGGATTCACATCCTTTTTTCACCATTTTTAAAAAAAGTTTTTCAGAATTAGTGTGTAGATCCAGGATGAGCTTTGGTCACTAAGCCCTAGAGGATTGGGGGAGGGGGAACTATCTGATTTCATCTCTTCTATGTCAAAAGAATATTGGTTGTTCAATTTGCATCATGTTTTCCTGTTTAGCAATAACTCAACACTAATTTACTATGATGGTTGCAGAGGTACATGCAGCAGCACGAGGAGGTGGAGCTCTCGACCCTTGGCATGAGTAAAACTCTTTTGCTCTTCATGATTCTTTTACCATTCTACACGTGTTATACCGTTATGTTGTGTTGATGTAATGAGGCATTTATCTACCTCTGTATCTCAAAAGGTCAGAAACATTTATATATCCACGCACTCGAGTTTTGATTACAACTACGCCTAATTACTTAGATTTTGTGTTTTGACTGTGAAGTCTTAGCGATTTGAAGCAGTGTCTTGTTTGGTGACTTACCACAATGATGTGCTCATCCTGAAAGGTGTTCACCCTTGTGTTGTTTGGTGATCAGTTTTTGGCATTCGAGCAGGGTTCACATTCTTGTTTTCACTGTTCCGAAATTTCGGTTTGACCAAAAAATTTGACTTGTATTTTTTAATTTAAAACCGAAATACTCCCTCAGGTTTCCTATTAGTTGTCGGTTAGGGCAACGACACGGTCTCCAAAATATAACTTTGATCAATGTTTTTTTGTTAAAATACAAATAAAATATTAATACATTTATACTTTTATAAAAGTACTGTTTATGATAAAACAGTGCATATAAATATTAGGATTCAAAACTAAATAACAAAATAGTTATTTATAGTCAAAATTTTATAAGTTTGACTCGAACCTTGTCCAAAACGACAACTAATAGGATACTGGAGGGAGTACTTCAGAAACCGTAGTGGGAAATATATCTCGTACGTGAGCGGTAACGATAAAACCACCAGTTTCTCGCCGTTCTCGAGCAAGAAATGAATCCGTGCATTTTAGTGAACTGAACGGTCCAACCTCAAGGATGTGCTGACCTTGTGAAAGTTCACTCTGAAAAGTCAATAGAGGTTATTTTAGTTATAAATTGTATAGCTATTGGGCGTATAATTTGTGGATCTATGATGACACATTGTTGTGGTTAAACTTCAAGTGCCCAAGTTAACTTTTAGCGTGATTTATAGTGGTGTCTTTTTTATTACTTTTTTGGTATGTTTGCTTTTTTGTTATTGTATCTCTTTTAGGATATTTATTTTGATAAAATACATTAATACAAACATTATAACATAATGTCCATGATTTCACGTTTCACTTCGTATGCTTAATTATATTTTGCAATTGTACTTCTGTTGTGCATGTCCTTATTGTACTTTCTTAATTACAACATGTTGGTATGCTGATGAGCTTGTTTATCATCTCAGCCATTGCCACTATGGTGACTGTTGCCGAAATTCTAAAAAATAATAGGCTTGTTGTTGAAAAGAGTAAGGATTTGTAGCCTATATACTTCTGTCGTTGTGATACATCTTCGCATATCTTCATCTAATGAGATTTTTTTTTGCGGAGATCATGACATCCACAGCTGATGTCAAGGATGATTCAAGGGCCCACCCTATTCAGAAAGCCAAGGTCCTTATAAGAAATGAACATTTCTCAGGAGTTACTAACAAACTATTTTTATATATGCTAATATTGTTGTTGTGGCTAGATCGAAATAGTGTTGGGCAAAGACAGAGAAATTTGATGAGCTGATGGCGGCAGCTGATGCGGAGAGGGAGGCTGCCGAGGCAGAGGAGCAGAGCTAAACGTCTAGCTTAAATTTTGGCGTTGTATTAGTACAACTTTGCTAGGTTGTGGGTTTTTTATCTCTTGGCCAACAAGGGATAGGTACTTATGTGTTAGCACTCTAGTGTTGTGCTCATTTTATTTATTTTCGTGGTAACTTATGTTTATGATAAGATTCGAGATTCGTTTTCACACGTGTTTTGTTGGGTTTTCAATTTGTGGATATTGTGGGCCTGTCTTGGACTATCCTCCAACAGTCTTTCCATCTCCTAACTCCACACTAGGGAAAGGAAGAAGTGGAGTTAGGGCCAATTTCATGTTCTTTTAGGACATTCTATTTTTTTGCCATCCTTACCAGTAGAGTGTGACTCCGTTGGTCTTACTACCTTCAACATCTTAAAAATATTCAAAATGTACTCTACAAACAGTGCAATATAAAGTCTCCACAAACAGTGCAATATAAAGTGTAAAATAGTATAAAACAATGTTTTGTAATCATATGGGTGAACTGTTACATTGCACCATATGATCATCCAAAATACTATTTTGCACTGTTCTACATTATACATTGTATTGTTTGTATAATGTAGTATAAATATAAGCCTGTGTATGGGAAATTTGGTGTCATCCTTTTATCCGGTTCTTTTACGAAGCTCAACAAGAATTAAGTCTCGGTGAGGTTGGACACTTATGATTTAGGACGGTTTTTATTGGCCTTTGTGGGTAAACACTTATGAGTTAGAGCATCTTCAATGAGTCAGAGAATCTTTAACGGGAGTCCTAAATAGAGTTGTATTTTAAAATATAGGACTTCTAACACCAATAATCTATCCTAATAGGGGTCCTCTTTTACAAAAAAATATTAAATAACTATAGGACTCGTCTATCGGGTCCTAAATATAGAACTATATATTAAAGTTCTATCCTCGTTTTGTAAACTCTTGCTATCCTTTTATTTTCCTAAATAACATCTATTTCCTAATAACACGATATATGACTCAATTGTTGCCGTCATAAATGTTTATGTGGCTCCAAACAATTTAAATTATATTCTAATTTAATTTTTAGAACTCAAATATAAGACTTGTTCAAGATGTTCTTAGGGCTCTGCGCACTGGTGGGAGACTTTGGTGGTGTTTTTTTCAGCTTAAAATTGGATTTTGGCCATCAGAATTCGCTTCTGTGAGAATTGTTTGAAAATCACTCAAATCAACATGAGCGTAGAATTCGCCGAGTCGTTGCAATGGGAGAATCCGTCGCTTCGTAGATCTTAAACCTTTCTTCGCACGTTAATCCCGTGATATTTAGATTCTGATGGTAATTAGATTATCTAGAAATCCAAATTCTCAAAAAATATTTTTATAAAAAATTATACCAAACAAGCCATTTGTTTTCAGGGTTGTGTACATCAAACCCCTTGCGCTAGGGGTACTAATGGTATAAATATTTTCTGATTGTATCAGAGTTTATAATAGTTTAAAAGAGTTTAGATTTATCTGAGTCCGAAATTCAGATACCCAAATCACATATTTACGATATCGATATCCATTTTCATATCTGACTTGGCTGATGAAATCCGAATACTCTCACATGGCATATTTACGATATCAGTTTCATTCGTATCATCCAACTTAGCTGAGACTATTTGTATTTAAATCTAAATCTAATAGAAATATAAAAATAAACGTAACATCGTTCTGTTGACGCCTTTTCGGAGCGCCAAATACTTAAGAAGAACCGGCGGCGGTGCTCTCTGGTCAGGCGCGGACGGTCCGCGGCCTGGGGCCGGACGGTCCGCGACCTGGCACAGGGGCTAGGGTTTCCTGCCTGACGGCCGGACGGTCCGCGCCCTGGGGCCGGACGGTCCGCGCGTGCGCAGGGGCGGCGGAAGATCGCCGGCGGCGCCTGGATCTCGCTCCCGGGAGGGACCCCGTCGGGGAGGAGAGATCCTAGGGGTTGTCTAGGCTCGGGCCGGCCGACCTAGACTCCTCTAATCGGCGTAGAGTCGAAGAGAGGCGAAGAATTTGGTGATCGAGAGGCTAAACTAGAACTAGACTAGAACTACTCCTAATTGTACTGGAAATAAATGCGAATAGAAGTTGTATTGATTCGATTGTTGATGATTACAAATCGGCCGTAGACCTCTCTATTTATAGGGGAGGGGGGCTGGACCCTTTACCGTCAGAACTCCGAGCAAATCCCGCGATTTTCGCCAACAAACGCAGCAAAAAACTCGGAACCCTAATCTATTCTGCGCGTGCGCGGACCGTCCGGCCCACAGGCGCGGACCGTCCGGACCGCGGACCGTCCGGCCTCAGGGCCGGACCGTCCGCACCTCATTTTGGTGCTCAACATATGCCCCCCTGCCTTTTGGTGGAGCTGAGCAAACCAAAAGCAAATAACTCGATGAGATTACATCGGTTCTCTTAGGCATCTTGCCACATACTAGTATGGTACTGTTTGAGGAAACGCCCATTCAAAGCCTTAGGAAAATCCTTGCCTTGTAATGTTTGTAGCAAATAGGCGTTGCCAGACATCACTTGTTTTACTTTATAAGGACCCTCCCAGCTTGGCGACCATTTCCCGAACTTCCGGTCTTTATTCCTTAGAGGCAGAATAGTCTTCCACACCAGGTCCCCTACTTGAAATGATTTTGCTTTGACCTTCTTGTTGTAGGCCCTGGCTACCATGATCTTGTCCTTTTCTATTGCTCCCAAAGCTATCATCCTCTTGTCGGTCACCTCATCAATATTATCCATCATTGAATTATAATAATCAGTAGCATTTAAATCATTTTGTCTGGCGAACCTGACAGCATTCAAACTTATTTCCACAGGCAACACTGCTTCCTGCCCATAGACAAGCTCAAAAGGAGACACTTGAGTAGTGTAACGCCCCGAATTTTGCAGTTGAATTTTTTTCTTTCTTTACTCGCCAAAATCCGGGCGTTACCTTTTCTTTTTCTTTTTCCCCTCGCTAAACCTTGACCTTTTTCAAAGTTTAGCGGGATTCGGTTTGGAATTCCCGTATGTATAAAAACCCTAAATACTTTATGTTGTTTGATGCACCATGCCGCCCTTGCATTTTTGGTTGTTTGAAAGTGCAATCGCATTCATCTAAAAGATCGGATTTCGAGAACAAGCGGAAAATCTTTTATCTTTCTTTCTCTCTCTTTCTCTCTCCCCTTTCTCTCTCTCTCCCGCGCCCTGGGCCGACCCCGGCCGGCCCAGCCGCCCCCTGGCGCCCCCCCCTTGGGCCCAATTGGCCCAAGCCGCCCCCCCCCCACCTCCCCTTTTTCCCCAAACCCTCTCCCTCTCCCTCTCATTTTCTCTCATTCTCTCCCTAGCGCCGCCCCTACCCCTGCCCTAAGCCGCCGCCGCCCCTGCCCCCTACCCTAGGCCGCCGCGCCGCCCCCTGCCGCCGGCCGCCCCTCGCCGTCGATCCCCGCCGGTGAGCCCCCTCCCCCTCCTCCCTCTCCTCCCTCCCCTCTTCTCTCCCCACCCCCGCGCGCCCCCTGGCCGCGCCGGCAGCCGCCCCAGCCCCGCCGTGGCCCCTGGCCGCCGCTGGCCGGCCCTCGGCCGCGCCCAGCCGGCCCCGGCCGCCGCTGGCCCGCCCCGGCCGCTCCCCTGGCCGCCCTGGCCCGGCCGCTGGCCGCCCCCAGCCGCGCCCCGCCCGGCCGCCAGCCGCCCCTAGCCCGCGCCCCGGCCGCCTGGCCCCCTGGCCGCGCCCCCCTGTCCCGGGCCGGTTCAGCCGGCCTCGGCCCCGGCTCAGCCGCCCCCGGCCCCAGCTCGGCCGCCCCCCGCGCTCGGCCGCCCCAGCTCGGCCGCCTGCCCCCGGGCCGGTTCAACCGCCCCTAGGGCCGGTTCAACCGCCCCCCCCCCTCTGTTTTTTTTATTTATTTTTTATTTTATTTTATTTACTTTCTGTGATTATAATTACTGTATTTTAAGTAGGCTAATCACTGTTCATGCTATGGGAAAATAGGAAGTTTAATTTAAAATTCCGTTATGCTATTGATTCACGTAGTTAATTGTTTACCCTGTGCAATGTTGATCAACTAAAAGTGATTAGGTTTCCATTAGTATATATAAATATATATAGCAGAATTATTTTGTTAAAAACCAATTGTGTCATTAGTGCATAAGATTTAACCCCCTGCGAGACCCTTTCCTGTTTCTTTCTAACCATAACAAATGCGATATCGAATGTCATACTTGATGCATATTCGCTTTATTTGTTATCTTGTATGGTGTACTGTTCTTTTGTATTAAATATGTGGATGGATGTATGTATGTTTGCGCTCGCATAGAGAACGATTCGGTCGAAGAGCCCGAGGAATTCGCAGGAGAAGCCCCTGAGCAGCAGTCGGTTGGTGGAGGCAAGTGTCCTTTGACCTATCTCTGTCCTATTCATTATTTAATTCACCTCCCGCTTACACATTTATGCCTAAGGATTGACTAGCTTTTGTTATCCATGTCCTTGTTTACCTATCTGGGTTGGATTATTACTGTTTAGCTTTATGCTATTGCTCAACTCTAATCAATGAACATGATGAGATTATCTATGATACGCTGTTTTCCCGTTCTTCTTTATGATCATACTTGTGGTTTTCAAGGGGACTCGAGCGGTTTCTCGAGTGCCTCTCCGTAAGGACCTGTTCTATGGATGACCGCCCGGGAAAACAGTGCAACCATGAGGGTGGAATGGGGTGCCCTTAGCTGAATAATTAGAGGATCCGGGATGTAGTTCACTTAGCCGTCGTGCCGTCAATGGGGCTCGGTGTATGCGGCTCGCTCTGCCAAGTTTGGGTTCGCCCCTTGGGGAGGAGTGCGGTGCATTTAGGAAACCTAACGGGTGGCTACAGTCCCGGGGAATCTTTGTAAAGGCTACGTAGTGAAACCCTGCCTATTCACCTTGGTAGTGTTTAAGGGTTTGATCGGCCCGAGGCAAGAGGGAATCACGGCTTGTGGGTAAAGTGCACAACCTCTGCAGAGTGTTATGAAACTGATATATCAGCCGTGCTCACGGTTATGAGCGGCCAAGGGAGCTCCAGTGATTAGTGGTACTTGATCAGAGACATTGTGGTACAGGTGGTTATGAGATTGATGGTTCTGGTTATGATTATGGTATTGGTAAGTGGTATTCTTTCCGTTTGGAAAGGGTACATCGGGTTAATAACTTGGGTTAATGCTAAAACTTGGCTTTCTACTAGTAAATAATAATCTGACCAACTAAAAGCAACTGCTTGACTTATCCCCACATAAAGCTAGTCCACTACAGCCAAACAGGATACTTGCTGAGTATGTTGATGTGTACTCACCCTTGCTCTACACACCAAACCCCCCCCCCCAGGTTGTCAGCATTGCAACCACTGCTCAGGCGAAGATGAAGCTGTGGAAGGAGACTTCCAGGAGTTCCAAGACTACGACGAGTTCTAGGTGTGGGTTAGCGGCAACCCCCAGTCGGCTGCCTGTGAAGGCCGCGTTATCTACGTTTCTTTTCCGCACTTTGATTTATTGTAAGAACTATATGGACGTCTCAGACGTATGATGTAATCGACTATTTCCCTTATTAATACTATTTTGAGCACTGTGTGATGATGTCCATGTTATGTAACTGCTGTGTACGTGAATAACTGATCCTGGCACGTACATGGTTCGCATTCGGTTTGCCTTCTAAAACCGGGTGTGACATAAGTGGTATCAGAGCCGTGCTGACTGTAGGACCGCTAACCTAGAGTAGAATGGTCGTTCTAAGGACTATAGACCTCTGTCTCTTCCTTGACTTTGATATCCCTTCAAAAGTTGGTCCTACTGACCAAACCTATGTTCTACTACATATTATACCTTGCTGAAAATTATGTTTTATTCTGATCCTTCATTTATTTATGATTCATTACTTGCTGGTCATATTAATTCTATTCTCACCCCTTTTGCTTGCGATGTCTTTTGTAGATGGCTCGACTTAGACACACTGCACGAAAGTCAGTCATCCCCTTCTTACCCTCCCGCCTTGCTGAGCGTCCGCTTCGCCGTCCCGTGGCCGGGCAGTCCAGCCACTTGGAGAGACTACACCACCGCCTGCGTGAGGAGCAGGAGCGTCGACGACAGGAGCAGCAGAGCTCTTCCTTCTCGCTCCACCAGGAGATAGAGTCTGTGAGGAGCTGCTCCCCTGTGCTTCCCCTGGAGGCGCCCCCTGCACCACCACTGGGCGCCCCAGCTTCTGGAGTAGCTGCTGGAGGAGACCCAGACGACGGAGATGGCGACGACAGCTCGAGCCACGACACCGACTTCTCTGCTAACCTTGAGCCGGAAGGATGGGTTGCTCGACCCATCACTCGCGACGCTGCTCGCGGGTGTCACTTCCACGATGCGCTCGACACCCTGCTACGTCGGGCATTTGACCGGCATACTTGGTCCGTCGAGTATCGCTGTGTGGTCTACCAGCATAGTCGCGGGGTCTACCCGGATCGCTGGGAGGCAACTTGCTTGGTGCGCTGCCCGGAGAACAGTCTCCAGGGAGCGGAGGCATGTTCAGAGCACTATTCTATCTCTGAGCGGGACTCAGCTGAGGCAGCCATGCAAGATGCTGCACGGCGTGCGCTTTCGCACTACTGCTCGGTTTTCGGTGGGGCAGCTGACGGTCTTGACCTGAAGTATTACCCCCGCCGTTCATCTGGCAGCACAGGAGGCGTGATTGTCTCACCTGTCGGTGAGGGCAATCCTAGGTTGAGCAGCACAGTCAACCTAGCCGCCGTGCTAAACACGGAGCTGGACCATGCATTAGATGAGCTGAGTAGGGCTCGTGCTGAGATCGCCCAGCTGCGGGCTGAGCGCGCGGAACGTCGTTATCTGGATGGTGGTTCCCCCGCTCCCGTCGGGACTCAGCACCCGTACCGCTCACCTCAGCGTGGACACCAGTCTTATGGCAATCCCGCCTGCAAGACCAAGATAACTCTAGAGCCATAGATCGTTAGAGTTGGATCTTGTAATTAATACGAAATATATACGTAGAAGCTTCAGTCTTAGCGTTAGTCTCGGTCTTAGTTAGTCTTAGTTAGACAGGGTAGTTTGCTATATCCTGTGCATTTATGTTTGTCATGATGAACTATGATTGGTTTGGATCTTTGTAATGATTGTCACCAGAGTGTGGGTATCCCCTGCATTTTGGTTTACCTATTATGTTAATAAAGTTAGTTATATAGTTGGGAAAACCTTTATTCTACTTTCCTCTTTTTCTGAGAAGCTGTGTGGCCTGTGTTGGAGATCAGTGAAGATGCTCATCTGTTCAGTGCTGTTGAGGAATTCTATTCTCTTTTCTTATGCTGCAAGATTTGCCAGATCAGTTCTGATGTGTGGTTGCGTTCTGCAGATGTCAGAGAACAGGCGCAGAGGAGGAAGGCGTGCTCAGCAGGAGCAAGCCGGTCAGCAAGATGAGGCGCCCCAGCAGCAGCAGCTGCCGCCCCCGCCCCCGATGTCGATTGAGCAGATGTTTCTGATGCAGACTCAGGCAGTTCAAGCCATCGGTCAGACTCTGGCCGCCATTCAGCAGCAGCAGCAGCAGCAGGCTCCACCTCAGCCTCAGATGCCTCAGATGCCCAGAGACAAGCGTGCTGAATTCATGAGAGGTCATCCCCCAACGTTTGCTCATTCTTCTGACCCTATGGATGCTGAAGATTGGCTGCGCACTGTGGAGCGAGAGTTGCATACCGCTCAGTGCGATGACAGGGAGAAAGTTCTGTATGGTCCCCGTCTGTTGAGAGGAGCAGCCCAATCATGGTGGGAGTCTTACCTCGCCACCCATGCCAACCCCGACACCATCACCTGGGAAGAATTCAGAGGTAGCTTTCGTCAGTACCATGTGCCTGCAGGTCTGATGACAGTGAAGAAGGAGGAGTTCCTGGCCCTTAAGCAAGGGTCATCGTCTGTCAGTGAGTACCGGGACAAGTTTCTGCAATTGTCTCACTACGCTCCCGAAGATGTCGACACCGACGCCAAGCGACAATACCGTTTTCTGAGAGGCTTGGTTGACCCTCTGCAGTATCAGCTGATGAATCACACCTTCCCAACATTCCAGCACCTGATTGACAGAGCAATCATGACAGAGAGAAAGCGCAAGGAGATGGAAGATCGTAAGCGCAAGATCAGTGGACCCCAGCCTGGAAGCAGCAGCCGTCCCCGTTTCTCAGGCAATCAACCTCAGCAGTTCAGGCAGAACCAGCGTCCACCTCAGCAGCATCAGCAGCGTCAGCAGTATCAGCAGTTCCAAAGGCAGTATCCTCAGCATCAGTACCAGAATCGTCAGAGCAATCAGTCAGGAGGAGGTCAGTTTCAGAGGCAGAATCAACAGACACCTCGTCTTCCTGCCCCAGCAAATCAGCAGAACAGTCAGGCAGCACCAGCTCAGGTTGGAAACAGGGCATGTTTCCACTGTGGAGAGCAAGGCCATTGGGTGATGCAATGTCCGAAGAAGGCAGCCCAGCAGCAGTCAGGCCCCAATGCCCCAGCAAAGCAGAATGTGTCTCAGCCTGGAGCAGGCAACCGCTCTCAGCAGCGCTATAATCATGGAAGACTGAACCACTTGGAGGCTGAAGCAGTTCAGGAGACCCCCGACATGACAGTAGGTATGTTCCCAGTCGATTCCCATATTGCAGAAGTGTTATTTGATACTGGAGCAACACATTCTTTCATTACTGCATCATGGGTAGAAGCACATAATCTTCCAATTACCACCATGTCAACCCCTATTCAAATTGACTCAGCTGGTGGTAGAATTCGAGCTGATAGCATTTGTTTAAATGTAAGTGTGGAAATAAGGGGGATAGCGTTTCCCGCCAACCTTATAGTAATGGGTACTCAGGGAATAGATGTCATCCTAGGGATGAATTGGTTAGATAAGTATCAGGCAGTTATCAGTTGTGATAAAAGGACAATCAAGTTGGTGTCCCCACTAGGAGAGGAAGTGGTGACCGAGTTAGTCCCGCCTGAGCCAAAGAAAGGAAGTTGTTATCAGATGGCTGTTGATAGCAGTGAAGCAGACCCAATTGAGAGTATCAAGGTTGTGTCTGAATTCCCAGATGTGTTTCCAAAGGATTTACCGGGTATGCCACCAGAGCGGAAAGTTGAATTTGCTATAGAGCTTCTTCCTGGAACCGCCCCTATCTCTAAGAGAGCTTACAGAATATCTGGACCAGAGTTGGTTGAGCTTAAGAAGCAGATTGATGAGCTGTCAGAGAAAGGTTACATCCGGCCAAGCACCTCGCCTTGGGCCGCCCCTGTCTTGTTTGTGGAGAAGAAAGATGGCACCAAGAGGATGTGTATCGATTATCGAGCTTTGAATGAAGTCACGATCAAGAACAAGTATCCTTTGCCCAGAATAGAAGATCTGTTCGACCAGTTGAGAGGAGCCAGTGTGTTCTCCAAGATCGATCTGAGGTCAGGTTATCATCAGCTCAGGATCCGACCTTCGGACATTCCGAAGACGGCATTCATTACCAAGTATGGTTTATATGAGTTCACAGTGATGTCTTTTGGTTTGACCAATGCACCAGCGTTCTTTATGAACTTGATGAACAGTGTATTCATGGATTATCTTGATAAGTTCGTGGTGGTATTCATTGATGACATTCTGGTTTATTCTCAAAGTGAAGAAGAGCATGCAGATCATTTGAGGATGGTATTGCAGAGATTGCGAGAGCACCAGTTGTATGCAAAGTTGAGCAAGTGTGAGTTCTGGATCAGTGAAGTCCTGTTCTTGGGTCACATAATCAACAAAGAAGGATTGGCTGTGGATCCGAAGAAAGTGGCAGACATTCTAAACTGGAAAGCGCCAACAGATGCTAGAGGAATCAAGAGCTTCATTGGAATGGCCGGATATTATCGGCGATTCATTGAAGGGTTTTCGAAGATTGCGAAACCAATGACAGCGTTGCTAGGCAACAAGGTTGAGTTCAAGTGGACCCAGAAATGCCAAGAGGCCTTTGAAGCGCTGAAAGAGAAGTTGACAACAGCGCCTGTCCTAGTCTTGCCTGATGTGCACAAGCCCTTCTCTGTGTATTGTGATGCTTGTTACACAGGTTTGGGATGCGTGTTGATGCAAGAGGGAAGAGTTGTGGCTTACTCGTCCCGACAGCTGAAGGTTCATGAGAAGAACTACCCAATCCATGATCTAGAGTTGGCAGCAGTGGTTCACGCACTGAAGACATGGAGGCACTATCTGTATGGACAGAAATGCGATGTTTACACAGACCACAAGAGTCTGAAGTACATATTCACTCAGTCGGAGTTGAACATGAGGCAACGAAGATGGTTAGAGTTGATCAAAGATTATGAGTTGGAGATCCATTACCATCCAGGAAAAGCGAACGTAGTGGCAGATGCTTTGAGCAGAAAGAGTCAAGTCAATCTGATGGTCGCTCGTCCGATGCCTTATGAGTTGGCCAAGGAGTTTGACAGGTTGAGTCTCGGATTTCTGAACAATTCGCGAGGAGTCACAGTTGAATTGGAACCTACCTTGGAGCGCGAAATCAAAGAAGCGCAGAAAAATGATGAGAAGATCAGTGAGATTCGGCGATTGATTCTAGATGGCAGAGGCAAAGACTTTCGAGAAGATGCAGAAGGTGTGGTATGGTTCAAAGACCGCTTGTGTGTTCCCAATGTCCAGTCTATTCGGGAGTTGATTCTCAAGGAAGCTCATGAGACAGCTTATTCGATTCACCCTGGCAGTGAGAAGATGTATCAGGATCTGAAGAAGAAATTCTGGTGGTACGGAATGAAAAGAGAAATCGCAGAGCATGTGGCTATGTGCGATAGTTGTCGAAGAATTAAGGCAGAACACCAGAGACCAGCTGGATTGTTGCAACCGTTGCAGATCCCTCAGTGGAAATGGGATGAAATTGGCATGGATTTCATAGTCGGATTGCCTCGCACTCGAGCCGGCTACGATTCCATTTGGGTAGTAGTGGACCGTTTGACCAAGTCAGCCCACTTCATACCTGTCAAGACCAACTACAACAGTGCAGTATTGGCAGAATTGTATATGTCTCGGATCGTTTGTCTTCATGGTGTGCCAAAGAAGATAGTGTCAGACAGAGGAACGCAGTTCACCTCTCATTTCTGGCAGCAGTTGCATGAAGCCTTGGGCACGCATCTGAATTTCAGTTCAGCTTATCACCCGCAGACAGATGGTCAGACTGAAAGAACCAATCAAATTCTTGAAGATATGTTGAGAGCCTGTGCGTTGCAAGATCAGTCCGGATGGGACAAGCGATTGCCTTATGCAGAGTTTTCCTATAACAACAGTTACCAGGCCAGTTTGAAGATGTCACCGTTTCAAGCGCTGTATGGAAGGAGTTGCAGAACTCCGTTGCAATGGGATCAGCCTGGAGAGAAGCAGGTGTTTGGGCCAGATATTTTGCTTGAAGCCGAAGAGAACATCAAGATGGTTCGAGAGAATCTGAAGATAGCGCAATCGAGGCAGCGAAGCTATGCAGACACAAGAAGAAGAGAGCTGAGTTTTGAAGTCGGAGACTTTGTCTATCTGAAAGTGTCACCGATCAGAGGAGTCAGAAGATTCGGAGTCAAAGGCAAGCTAGCACCCCGCTACATTGGTCCGTATCAAATTCTCTCAAAGCGTGGAGAAGTGGCTTATCAGCTCAGCCTGCCAGAGAATTTGTCTGCTGTGCATGATGTCTTTCATGTGTCTCAGTTGAAGAAGTGTTTGCGTGTGCCAGAAGAGCAGTTGCCAGTGGAAGGTCTTGAAGTCCAGGAGGACTTGACCTATATTGAGAAGCCAGCTCAGATCCTTGAGGTTGCAGATAGAGTCACCCGAAGGAAGACCATTAGAATGTGCAAAGTCAGATGGAATCACCACTCTGAGGAAGAAGCAACCTGGGAGCGTGAAGATGATCTAGTGGCTAAGTACCCAGAGCTCTTTGCTAGCCAGCCCTGAATCTCGAGGGCGAGATTCTTTTAAGGGGGATAGGTTTGTAACGCCCCGAATTTTGCAGTTGAATTTTTTTCTTTCTTTACTCGCCAAAATTCGGGCGTTACCTTTTCTTTTTCTTTTTCCCCTCGCTAAACCTTGACCTTTTTCAAAGTTTAGCGGGATTCGGTTTGGAATTCCCGTATGTATAAAAACCCTAAATACTTTATGTTGTTTGATGCACCATGCCGCCCTTGCATTTTTGGTTGTTTGAAAGTGCAATCGCATTCATCTAAAAGATCGGATTTCGAGAACAAGCGGAAAATCTTTTATCTTTCTTTCTCTCTCTTTCTCTCTCCCCTTTCTCTCTCTCTCCCGCGCCCTGGGCCGACCCCGGCCGGCCCAGCCGCCCCCTGGCGCCCCCCCCCTTGGGCCCAATTGGCCCAAGCCGCCCCCCCCCCCCACCTCCCCTTTTTCCCCAAACCCTCTCCCTCTCCCTCTCATTTTCTCTCATTCTCTCCCTAGCGCCGCCCCTACCCCTGCCCTAAGCCGCCGCCGCCCCTGCCCCCTACCCTAGGCCGCCGCGCCGCCCCCTGCCGCCGGCCGCCCCTCGCCGTCGATCCCCGCCGGTGAGCCCCCTCCCCCTCCTCCCTCTCCTCCCTCCCCTCTTCTCTCCCCACCCCCGCGCGCCCCCTGGCCGCGCCGGCAGCCGCCCCAGCCCCGCCGTGGCCCCTGGCCGCCGCTGGCCGGCCCTCGGCCGCGCCCAGCCGGCCCCGGCCGCCGCTGGCCCGCCCCGGCCGCTCCCCTGGCCGCCCTGGCCCGGCCGCTGGCCGCCCCCAGCCGCGCCCCGCCCGGCCGCCAGCCGCCCCTAGCCCGCGCCCCGGCCGCCTGGCCCCCTGGCCGCGCCCCCCTGTCCCGGGCCGGTTCAGCCGGCCTCGGCCCCGGCTCAGCCGCCCCCGGCCCCAGCTCGGCCGCCCCCCGCGCTCGGCCGCCCCAGCTCGGCCGCCTGCCCCCGGGCCGGTTCAACCGCCCCTAGGGCCGGTTCAACCGCCCCCCCCCCCTCTGTTTTTTTTATTTATTTTTTATTTTATTTTATTTACTTTCTGTGATTATAATTACTGTATTTTAAGTAGGCTAATCACTGTTCATGCTATGGGAAAATAGGAAGTTTAATTTAAAATTCCGTTATGCTATTGATTCATGTAGTTAATTGTTTACCCTGTGCAATGTTGATCAACTAAAAGTGATTAGGTTTCCATTAGTATATATAAATATATATAGCAGAATTATTTTGTTAAAAACCAATTGTGTCATTAGTGCATAAGATTTAACCCCCTGCGAGACCCTTTCCTGTTTCTTTCTAACCATAACAAATGCGATATCGAATGTCATACTTGATGCATATTCGCTTTATTTGTTATCTTGTATGGTGTACTGTTCTTTTGTATTAAATATGTGGATGGATGTATGTATGTTTGCGCTCGCATAGAGAACGATTCGGTCGAAGAGCCCGAGGAATTCGCAGGAGAAGCCCCTGAGCAGCAGTCGGTTGGTGGAGGCAAGTGTCCTTTGACCTATCTCTGTCCTATTCATTATTTAATTCACCTCCCGCTTACACATTTATGCCTAAGGATTGACTAGCTTTTGTTATCCATGTCCTTGTTTACCTATCTGGGTTGGATTATTACTGTTTAGCTTTATGCTATTGCTCAACTCTAATCAATGAACATGATGAGATTATCTATGATACGCTGTTTTCCCGTTCTTCTTTATGATCATACTTGTGGTTTTCAAGGGGACTCGAGCGGTTTCTCGAGTGCCTCTCCGTAAGGACCTGTTCTATGGATGACCGCCCGGGAAAACAGTGCAACCATGAGGGTGGAATGGGGTGCCCTTAGCTGAATAATTAGAGGATCCGGGATGTAGTTCACTTAGCCGTCGTGCCGTCAATGGGGCTCGGTGTATGCGGCTCGCTCTGCCAAGTTTGGGTTCGCCCCTTGGGGAGGAGTGCGGTGCATTTAGGAAACCTAACGGGTGGCTACAGTCCCGGGGAATCTTTGTAAAGGCTACGTAGTGAAACCCTGCCTATTCACCTTGGTAGTGTTTAAGGGTTTGATCGGCCCGAGGCAAGAGGGAATCACGGCTTGTGGGTAAAGTGCACAACCTCTGCAGAGTGTTATGAAACTGATATATCAGCCGTGCTCACGGTTATGAGCGGCCAAGGGAGCTCCAGTGATTAGTGGTACTTGATCAGAGACATTGTGGTACAGGTGGTTATGAGATTGATGGTTCTGGTTATGATTATGGTATTGGTAAGTGGTATTCTTTCCGTTTGGAAAGGGTACATCGGGTTAATAACTTGGGTTAATGCTAAAACTTGGCTTTCTACTAGTAAATAATAATCTGACCAACTAAAAGCAACTGCTTGACTTATCCCCACATAAAGCTAGTCCACTACAGCCAAACAGGATACTTGCTGAGTATGTTGATGTGTACTCACCCTTGCTCTACACACCAAACCCCCCCCCAGGTTGTCAGCATTGCAACCACTGCTCAGGCGAAGATGAAGCTGTGGAAGGAGACTTCCAGGAGTTCCAAGACTACGACGAGTTCTAGGTGTGGGTTAGCGGCAACCCCCAGTCGGCTGCCTGTGAAGGCCGCGTTATCTACGTTTCTTTTCCGCACTTTGATTTATTGTAAGAACTATATGGACGTCTCAGACGTATGATGTAATCGACTATTTCCCTTATTAATACTATTTTGAGCACTGTGTGATGATGTCCATGTTATGTAACTGCTGTGTACGTGAATAACTGATCCTGGCACGTACATGGTTCGCATTCGGTTTGCCTTCTAAAACCGGGTGTGACAAGTAGCCCTATGTTTAGATATCCTATGAGCCCATAAAGCTTCAGACAAAATCTTATGCCAATGTTTAGGATTATCAGATATCTTCTTTTTTATCAAATTAATCAATGTCCTATTACTAGACTCGGCCTGTCCATTGGCCTGAGCATAATATGGAGATGAATTAAGCAGCTTAATTCTGTATAATTCAGCAAATTCACGTACCTCCTTTGACATAAAAGAAGTACCTTGATCTGTAGTTAAGGTCTGGGGAATGCCGAATCTATGAATAATATGCTCAGTTATAAACTCAATTACCTCCTTGTGTGTCATGTTCTTTAGAGCAACGGCTTCAGTCCATTTGGTGAAGTAGTCAGTGGCAACTAACACAAACCGATGCCCCTTTGATGATGAAGGATGAATTTCTCCAATAAAGTCTAATCCCCATCCTCTGAACGGCCAAGGCTTGATGATAGGATGTAATTCGGCTGCAGGGACTAACTGTAGGTCGCCGAATTTTTGACACACTTGGCAACCCTTGTAGTACTTGAAACAATCAGCTATCATACTAGGCCAATAAAAACCAGACCTTCGCAACAACCACTTCATCTTTGGAGCTGATTGATGAGTACCACAAATTCCTTCATGTACTTCGGCCATGGCTAATATAGCATCATCTGGGCCCAAGCACTTAAGCAGGATATCATTGACTGTTCGGCGGTAAAGTTCATCACTCATCAAAACATACTTGAAAGCTGTTCGCTGAATGTTCTTATCTGTCCTGATATTGGGATTTCGTAGATAATTAAGTATAGGTGTCCTCCAATCACTTGCATCGGCCTCATTGTCAGCCGAATTGATCAAAAGAACATTTCTGGTAACCCCGGACGGTCCGGCGTCATCACGCGGACGGTCCGCGACCTGGGAATTTGGCTTTTCACCGGTTATCAGATTTTCAGTTTTGTGGAACTTTCCTCTCTTTATCCGATAACCTGATGCATCTTGTGCCAAATCGTTAGCTCTATGATTCTCAACTCTAGAGATATGCCGAATACTGAATTCATCAAAAGAATGAATTATGCTCCAACATTTCTCAAGGTAACTATTTAGAGTACCATCAAAACATTGATGTTCTTCTAACACTTGTTGGACAACCAGCTGAGAATCACCAAATACCTTCACATGTTTTACTCCCATACCATTTAAAAGTTCTAAGCCGAATAGGAGGGCCTCATATTCAGCTTGATTATTAGTGCAATAAGTTTTCAATCGGCTAGAGAAGTCAAAGGAGACATTACTTGGTGAAACAAGCACAATGCCAATTCCTTGTCCTTCATTGCAAACCGATCCATCAAAATATAAAGTCCAAGGAGTAATAGTGAGGTATGACATGTCTAGTTCATGAATATCATTAACCCGATGTTCTACAATGAAATCCGCTATGACTTGGCCTTTCATAGATTTCAATGGTTCATAGGCCAAGTCATATTCTATGAGTGCATAAGCCCACTTACCAATTCTACCACTCATAATTGGGTTATGCAACATGTATTTGATCACATCGGCTTGACCAGAAACAGTGCAATGACTAGACAGTAAATAACATCTACATTTGGTGCATGCAAAAAACAAGCATAAGCATAACTTTTCAATAAAAGTGTACCTTGTTTCAGCATCCACCAACCTTCGGCTTAGATATGTCACCACATGCTCCTTTCCCTCAGTTTCTTGTGTCAGAACAGCCCCAATGACCTTATCCTCAGCTGCAATGTATAATCGGAATGGTACTCCTGCTCGTGGTGCTTTTAATACGGGAGCCGAAGATAAGTATTTTTTGATGAGATCAAATGCTTCCTGCTGCTCTGCCCCCCAAGCGAATTTGGCATCATTCTTAAGCCGAAGAATAGGGGTGAACGCGTCAATCTTCCCGGCTAGGTTAGAAATAAACCTTCGCAAATAATTCACCTTGCCGAGAAACCTCTGTACCTCGACCTTGCAGGTCGGAGGTCCTACATTCCGAATAGACTTGATTCGGTCAGGGTCTATCTCTATACCATGTTCATGTATGACAAATCCTAAAAACTTACCAGCCGACACTCCAAAAGCACATTTACGTGGGTTCATTTTCAGACCATACTGACGCATTTTATCAAAGGCTTTGCGCAAATCAGCTATATGAGAACTAAACTCAGCCGATTTGACTACAATATCATCAATGTAAACTTCCACAGTGTTTCCTAACAATTCATGGAAGATCAAATTCATACCTCTCTGATAAGTAGCACCAGCATTTTTCAGACCAAATGTCATGACAACCCACTCAAATAAACCAATGAAGCCTGGACATATAAAGGCCGTTTTAGACGCATCTTCTTCGGCCATGAAAATCTGATTATATCCGGCATTACCATCAAGGAAGCTAATAATTCTATTTCCTGATGCATTATTGATTAATGTGTCGGCTATGGGCATGGGATATTCGTCTTTAGGAGTTGCTCTATTTAAATTGCGAAAATCAATGCATACTCTAAGTTTACCTGACTCCTTCTTCTCTACCGGCACAATATTGGAGACCCATTCTGCGTATCTGCAAGGTCTGATAAAATCAGCTTCTAGCAGCCGGTGGATTTCATCCTTGATGCGTGGGAGAAGATCTGGACGAAATGTTCTAGCTCTTTGCTTGAAAGGTCTGAAACCAGATTTAATAGGCAGCCGATGCTCTACGATCTCTCGGCTCAATCCAGGCATCTCAGTGTAATTCCAAGCAAAGCAATCTGAATATTCCTTCAATAGACCGATCATCTCATCTCTAGGATCGGTCTCCAGGGTCTTGTTTACAAAAGTCGGCCTTGGAGTTTTACCATCTCCTATGTCAATCTCCTCTAAAGGATCGGCCGATGTAAACTCATGTCCTAGTTTATCAAGATCTCTGAATTCCTCTATTATGTTTCCCACAGAGGAATTAGAAGATCTTTGTGTGACGGCGGACTCTCCGGTCTCGGGGACCGGATCATCCGTAATACTGTCCTTTTGCTGTGATGTATGTTCAGTCTTAAAGTCTGAACCCTTTTGTGAAAGACCAGACCATCCGGCCTTGGAAGCCGAACTGTCCGTGGCCAGAGACTCATGAGTTTTGTGTGTATTCATCATTTAAACTTTATTTAGGATTTAGCCGATTCTCCATCGGCTCTAGCATTACAGGAATGAAACCTTTTTTATCTATACTTATGAATTGGTAATCAGAAAAATCTACTCCTGTGAGACATGTAGCAGTCTCATAAGTCCAGAGTACAGGGGCATCGGCCACAGCGATGCAGGCCGATACATCAGCATGTACTTGTTCTATGTCATCGCCTACCCATTGTATTAGCATTTGATGTAATGTAGAAGGTATACATTGATTGGCGTGAATCCAATCTCTGCCTAGAATTAAACTGTAATTTCCTTCTACATCAGCGACGAAGAATACAACAGCAAGGGTCTTAGTCCCGATGGTTAATTCAACGGACGTGACTCCCCTGGCTTTGATCGAACTATCAGTTCCAACACCGCTGACTGTCATGTTGGTCTTGACAAGTTCGTCATCTTGTTTTCCTAATTTTCTGTATAATGAATAAGGCATTAGATTTACAGCCGCCCCTCCGTCTACCAACATCTTAGCAATCGGTATCCCATCAATGTGACCGCGCACGAAGAGCGGCTTTAAATGATTTACCGATTCCTTTGGTTTAGTAAAGACGGCTTCTTTAGGACCAAAATCAAACTGGGCAACAACAGGTTCATCGTCGCCGATGATAGTACAATCGGCAGAAAATGTAATAATATTTACATCCATACCTGGGCGTTCTGGAGAAGCCTCGTAGTCGACCAGGTCTTCTCCCAGCAGGTCGTCCTCTTCCATTGATGTTGTCGTGTTGTTGGAGGCTTCCTGGTGAACGGCGGACGGTCCGCGTGCGGGGGCCGGACGGTCCGCGCTTGGTGCAGGTTGTCCAGAGACTTCCTGGTGAACGGCGGACGGTCCGCGCGCAGAGGCCGGACGGTCCGCGCCTGGTGCAGATTGACTTTCTATTTCTGTGGCCGTTTGTTTTTTCTCAACGGCCTTCGGTCTCCATTTCTTTTGCGGTGGCGGGTATAGTGGATGTGTGTCATTAAATGTCTTTTCCGCCTCCTTCTCCTGGCTCTCCTTTGCTCTTAGGCGTTGTAATTTTCTCTTTTGGGATCGTGTCAATCCCGCTGGACACCATCGAGGCATGGAGTATTTTGGATCGGCTGTTTTGATGGTAGCCGTATCCTTTTCGATCGTGTTGGCCGATTCGCCGAAAATCATCGGCCCTTTATTATCTTCTTGTATGACAACATCTGCAGTGCCTATTTTGATGATGTCCTTTTTTGTTGTTTTTTGAATTGCTGCAGGCATATGCCCCCCTGCCGGATTGGTCGGCCTGGAAGGCCGAGTAGTCCGGCAATCCTGTTGGGTTTGTGCCTGGTGACCAGATTGAGCAGTGCTCAATCGGTCTTGTACTGGTGGTGTCAACCTGTCAAAAACAGATGTTTGGGGTGCCCCCCAGGCGGGGTACTGTGGCATCCCAAATGGATATGGTGGCATGCCCCAGATTTGATTTGGGACATATGGCGGAGGTAAATATGTGTATGGATATGGCATAGGTGGATATGGAGGTGGAGGTGTCCATGTTGGCATGTTAGGTCTCAATTGTACAATAGGACCTTTCATTTCATCCGATTGGTGAGGTGATCCAATCGGCCTGACCTGACGTTGCTCATGAATGGGTGAGCGGGGTCGCTTTGGTGGCCGGTCACTAGGGCCGGCCTTCTTTTTCACGTATTTAGACAACAATTGATCGAAAGTCGGGCCAGGCTTGATCAGCCGACCAGCTGCTTTAAATGTATTGGTTTTCCACGTACCTATCTCGGGTCGTCGTGGTTTGAAGGTACGTGGTCGCTGGGGGTCCTGAGCACGGCCGGACCGTCCGCCAGAGTCCTCCAGACCGTCCGGCAAAGCGTCGGACCGTCCGCGTCTGGACGGCGGACTGTCCGTGATGCGCAGCACGGGTTCCTGCAACTGTCTTCCCGTCTGCGCTTGTCCCCCAATGCTAGAGGCTGTGATGGTCACCTTCAGGGTCTCCCCTCCATCGGGAGTCTTCTCGGCAACCACTTTCCTGCAAGAAGCTTTACAATCCCCATCGGCCTTTTTAGCATTGCCGATGATTGTTTCCTTGCCTTTGCCTTTATCAGCTGTATTTGGCCGAATCAGGACTTTCTTGCCCTCGAAGTCAATCATGTTCATCGGAAAGGGCTCTGTATCCACCTGCATTTCCTGAAATTTCAATCGTCCTTCATTAATGGCCGATTGAATCTGTCGCCGAAATACATTACAATCATTAGTGGCATGAGAAAATGAGTTATGCCACTTGCAATATGCACGACGTTTTAGCTCGTCGGCGGATGGAACAGTGTGATTTATTTTAATGTTGCCATTCTTAAGTAATTCATCAAATATTCTATCACACTTACCAACATTAAATGTAAACTTAACCTCCTCTTGCCGTTTCTTTTGAACCGGCTGTAAGGAGGCACAAGCCGAAGATTTGGCCTGCTTTGGCCAAACCATTTCAGCAGCATACACCTCTGCTGATTCGTCTTCTGAGCTACTTTGGTCGCATTCTACTACATGTATGTTGTGACGAATTGTTTTAGCAGTTTCTTTGCTTCGGCTTTCACAAGCCAAAGCTCTCTGGTGTAATTGTGCTAGTGTAAAGAATTGGATGCCTTCTAATCTTTCTTTTAAATAATATCGCAGACCATTAAAGGCTAATCCTACTAGCTGTTTCTCTGCTAAATGAATTTGAAAGCATCGGTTTCTCGTATCTCGGAATCTCCAGATGTAATCATTAACCGATTCATCTTTTGTTTGTCGCAACGACACTAAATCTACCAAATCCAACTCATAGTCACCGGAGAAAAAATGATCATGAAATTTTTGTTCTAGATCCCCCCATGATGAAATGGAATTAGGAGGTAAAGTGGCATACCATGCAAACGCGGTTCCTGTTAGCGATAATGAAAATAAACGTACGCGAAATGCCTCTGTGTCGGCCAATTCTCCCAATTGTGCTAAGAACTGGCCTATATGTTCGCGTGTGTTTTTCCCTTGATCACCCGAAAATTTTGCGAATTCGGGTATCCTGGTTCCCTGTGGGTATGGGTGGTGATCAAATCGGCTGTCATAAGGTTTCCGATATGATTGCCCCCCAGGGACCATGCTTACTCCGAGCTTATCTCGGAACGCCCCGGCTATCTCTTCCCTTACTATATCAATGGCAGCCGGTGCGAGACCACCGGCTCTCTGGTCAAACATAGGTGGGGTTGGCTGGATATTAGCATGTTGTCTTCCCCCCCATTGGTTTGAGTTACGTGGTGCATTTTCATTTGCCCTATATGGGTTATAGGTTTGATCGTTTCTTTCCGGCCTCCTGGGTGGGGCCGGAAAGCTGTCGTGGGCTCTGAACCTTGAATTAATGGGTTGATGCATTGTATAGTGCGATGGGAAGTGCTGCTGGGACGGGTGAGGATTCCGGTAACAATCCTCCTCAAAAAGGTCATGTGCGGACTGTCCGGACATTGGCCCGGACCGTCCGTGATTATGTGCGGACCGTCCGTTGTTGTACGCGGACGGTCCGACTGGGTAGCTTAGGTTCTGTGCCGTGTGTGGTGGCTCGGGCGCATATCTAGGTAACTCATTAAAAATAGGCCCGACTGTTGCTGGCCCGGACGGTCCGCGCTCACGTGCGGACGGTCCGGGCATGTGCAGATTGGCTGGTTTGCTGCCGATTTGCGGTTGATTAGGGTATGTGTCCATCGGCATCCCATAAAGGGGTTGTGACTGGTCGTGACAACCTGTAGCCGATGTGTTACACGCGTTATCTCCTAACTCAACCTCGTGTGAAGGAAAATTTGCAGTACTAGATTTATCAAATGCACGTACTAGTCTCTTAAGATCGCTTTGCATACCCCCTATGATGTTCTGCATTTGTTCACGCTGATCTTCTACATAATTTCTAAGAGATTGCAGATCGTTGGTATTACTTACATTGGGGATATCTGGCGTGGGTTGGAGCGAAGCCGGATCCGTTGCCCGATGTCGGACGACCTTGTTGTTCCTGTCCACTTTGAAGTTGGCCAAGAACTTTGCTTTCGCCTCCTGGATCATCCGCTCCTTGTGCTTCTCGAACTGGAGCTGCTCGTCAGCCGGCAAGGTTTCCCAAGTCGGCTCTATGATGTTGCTTGGAGAAATATCAGAGCTATCCCTTGAACCGGCCATTGAGGGCCGATTTGATGAGCTTAGATATGTTTTCCCCAGCGGAGTCGCCAAAAAGTATGTTGACGCCTTTTCGGAGCGCCAAATACTCAAGAAGAACCGGCGGCGGTGCTCTCTGGTCAGGCGCGGACGGTCCGCGGCCTGGGGCCGGACGGTCCGCGACCTGGCACAGGGGCTAGGGTTTCCTGCCTGACGGCCGGACGGTCCGCGCCTTGGGGCCGGACGGTCCGCGCGTGCGCAGGGGCGGCGGAAGATCGCCGGCGGCGCCTGGATCTCGCTCCCGGGAGGGACCCTGTCGGGGAGGAGAGATCCTAGGGGTTGTCTAGGCTCGGGCCGGCCGACCTAGACTCCTCTAATCGGCGTAGAGTCGAAGAGAGGCGAAGAATTTGGTGATCGAGAGGCTAAACTAGAACTAGACTAGAACTACTCCTAATTGTACTGGAAATAAATGCGAATAGAAGTTGTATTGATTCGATTGTTGATGATTACAAATCGGCCGTAGACCTCTCTATTTATAGAGGAGGGGGGCTGGACCCTTTACCGTCAGAACTCCGAGCAAATCCCGCGATTTTCGCCAACAAACGCAGCAAAAAACTCGGAACCCTAATCTATTCTACGCGTGCGCGGACCGTCCGGCCCACAGGCGCGGACCGTCCGGCCTCAGGGCCGGACTGTCCGCACCTCATTTTGGTGCTCAACACGTTCGTATCGGATCCTTTTGCACTTGGGGTACAAAGGGGCATTAATTTCTGAATAGAACATTCTTTCGTTCTTCCGCGTTTAATATATTTTATTATTAAGAGTCAGTTTGGTAACTTTTTTTAAGGGATTTCTATTTTTCTAAGAAAAATTAGTTTATTTTTTCTTACGAAAATAATTTTTTTTTGGAAAAATGAAGTTGTCAAACTAGCCTAAAGTGACAGATTCTTTATGGGTTGAGGTGCGATATTTTCTTGTCTCTAGTGTGAAAATTGTTCATTAGCATTAGAAGATGACATGGAAATTTCACTCCTAACAAGACGCTGATAGGTTATAGACTTTGTCAACGTTCAGGTCAGAATTTGGTTGTCTATTCAGTTGCTTCTTCCTTACGATTATAAACAATACGGGCATATATATGGCAGCACATTCCATCGGAGCCGACTTTTCCAGCAATTTTTCTAAAAATAACAAGATATAATATGTATAAGCGACCATTTTCGGAAACCTTGAAGGCTACTTTGGCAGCCCTGAATGCCATCGGGTTCGGGGTTCCTGTGTTTTCTCTGAGCAGAAAGTGATAATCTCTCTTGGCCAATCTATAGTGACCTAAAGCCGGTTGGCACCTGGTCCTAGTTGAGTCTAGTGTTGAGCACAGAAATAAAGTTGCAGACGGAGCCAGATGGTCCACGGTGGTGACGCAGACGGTCCGCGCGTGCGCAGAGTCAGTTAGGGTTCCGAGTTTCTCGCATAATTTGTTAGCTAAAACCACAGGATTAGCTCGGGAAACAACTTATAGCGGATCTAGACCTTCCCCTTTATATAGATGAAGGGCTACGGCCGATTGAACCCACCACAATCGATCAAATCAAGTCTATTTCTCGTTTTACTTATACATTAGGAGTAGTTCTATTTTAGCTCTAGGTTAGCCTTTCCCTACCCCAAATTATTCGCTTCTCTTCGACTCTACGTCGATTAGAGGTGTCTAGGGTGGTCTGCCGACCCTAGACAAAACCTAGGATCTCTCCTCCCGACGGGATCCCTCCCGGGAGCGAGATTCAGGCATCGCCAGCGAACTCCGCCACCCCTGCGCACGCGCGGACCGTCCGGCCCGTCAGGCAGGGAACCCGAGCCTGCGCTAGGTCGTGGACCGTCAGACCCCTGGCCGCGGACCGTCTGCGTCTGTGCGGAGAGCACAACCGCAGGTTCTCAACGCAGTGATTGGTGTCCGGATCGGCGCCAACACACTTTTGGCGACTCCACTGGGAAAAGTGTCTAGATCTACTAAAAATCAGGCCCTCAAATGACCGGTTCTAAAGATCACACTGATATCTCCCCGGACAATATCCTAAAGCCGGTTGTTGAAAGTCTGACGGCCGATGAGCAACAGCAATACGAGGACTACATGCGTCAAGCGAAGGAGAAATTCTTGTCACAATACACGGTGGATCGCCACCAGAAAGTTGTCAAACATGGAGAGACCAACGTCGCATCTCTTCTATCTTCGCTTCAAGTCCCCAACGTAAGTAAACCCAACGACATCCAATCTATTAAATAGTATGTAGATCATCAGTAGAATCAAATGAAACAATAGATTGGAGGGTTAGAAGAATCAATTAGAAAATTAACGCGTACGTTGGAGAAGTCTGTTGCTCCTAGTTTTCCATCATATGAAACTAGTAACATGATATCTATGTCTAAACATCAGCGACAAATGGGGATTCGCAGCCCCAGCCATTATATGGTATGCAAATGAACTCATATCCAGGGCAAAGGAAAGTCGCCTAGAGGGGGGTGAATAGGTGAAACCTGGAATTTATAACCTTAAACACACACTAAGGCTGGGGTTAGCGTTAGAATTAAATTCAAGTCCGAAAGAATGTTTCTCTTGCTAAGAGTTGCTCAAAGGATGCAGATGACATATGGGGGCAAACTCAAATCAATACTAGCAAGGAAACGTTAGAGAGAGGAAAGAGGGCAAACAAATCAAGCTAGAATCAAAGCGAGTAGACACAGTGATTTGTTTTACCGAGGTTCGGTTCCAAAGAACCTAGTCCCCGTTGAGGAGGCCACAAAGGCTGGGTCTATTTCAACCTTTCCCTCTCTCAAACGGTCACTTAGACCGAGTGAGCCTTCTCCTTAATCAAACGGGTCACTAAGACCCCGCAAGGACCGCCACACACTTAGGTGTCTCTTACTTAGCTTTACAAAACACTTAAGAATTAGAATGGGAAGGAAGAAGGCAATCCAACAACAAGAGCGCAAATGAACACAAAAACTCTCTCTCTCTCTCTCAAGTCACTAATTGGTGGAGTTGATTTTGAGACTTGGAGAGGATTTTGATCTATTGAATGTGTCTTGGAGTGAAGTCTTTTGCTCTTGTCTTGAATGTTGAATTCAGAACACTTGGATGCCAATGAATGAGGTGGTTGAGGGTATTTATAGCTCCCAACCACTTCCTAGCCATTGGCAAAGTCTGTTGGCGATGGGCACACCGGACAGTTCGGTGGCGCACCAGACAATCATTGTTCACTGTCCAGTGTGCACCACGCCAGCGCGTTCGTTAGGGTTTGGAGCTGTTGACTGTTGGAGTCCTTTGTCTTTTTGCTCCACCGGACAGTCTGGTGACCTCTGACTTCTGCGCTCTCACTTCTTCCGCGACACTGTTCATCTGAGCAGTTGACCGTTGGCGTGCAGAGAGTCGTTGCTCCGCTGGCCCACCGGATAGTTCTGTGCATATCGGACAGTCCGGTGAATTATAGTGGAGGGTGCCCCTGGAATTCCTGAGAGTGGCTGGTTTGATTGTGCTTGGGCCTGGTGCACCGGACACTGTCCGGTCCGCCAAATTTCAGCACACTCTAAGTCCTTTGCTCCAAATTTGATCGTGTCCCTAACTCAATTTCTTTCTTGGTTTGTGTTTTATGCAACTGAGATAAATGATACCTAGACAAACTAGTTAGTCCACATGGTTTGTGTTGGACGTCAACCACCAAAATCGATTATAGGAAATGATTAGGTCCATTTCCCTTTCAATCTCCCCCTTTTTGGTGATTGATGCTAACACTAACCAAAGCAAAAATGAAGAATAGAAATGTAACTAGTTTGCAATTTGAGATAGATGTGCATAGGTTACTTAAACCAATGAAAGCCTTTATACATATGAATGGATTGTTTTTCTCTTATTTAACATTTTGGATCATATTTGCACCACTAGTTTATTTTTGCAAATCTTTTGGAAAAATCTTTTCAATAATCTTTTGCAAATCGTCAAAGGTATAGGAATAAGATTGCAAGAGGCATTTTTAAGATTTGAAATTTCTCCCCTTGTTTCAAATGCTTTTCCTTTGACTTAATAAAAGCTCCCCTGAATGAATTCTCTCCTTAGCTTTCAAGAGTGTTTTTGAAATAGATACCAAGTGATATTATATCAATTGCAAGTTTTTATACTAACTTGATATTTTGAAACTGAATAAGATACCAGTTGAAAATTGACTTTAAAGATACCAATTTGAAAATTCATTTAAATTCATTTTGAGGCTAACTCAAATACCAATTGAAATAAACATTAGTGAAAATTTTGAAATGGGTGGTGCGGTGATGCGGTCCTTCTGCTTTGGGCTTAATACTTTCTCTCCCTTTGGCATTAATCGCCAAAAACAGAGAATTAGAGAGACCTTTTGTATTTTCTCCCAAATGGTAAAATAAGTATGAGTGAAGGGTCATACCAAATGGAGAGTTATATGAGTAACGACAAAGGGTAAATGATACCGTCAGAGTTGGAGTGGAAGCGTTTTCTTTGCCGAATACTCCATTTTCCTTTCAATCTAAGACTTAATCATAGAGATATACTCGAAAACACATTAGTCTTAGACTTGGCACAAGAAGAATAAGAAATATGCATTTGTACCAAATGAAAGAGACATGAACAAAGGTATATGAAATAGCTATGTGTGCAATGTTTCAATCAAAATTCCAAGAATCAAGTATATTTAGCTCATTCCTAAGTTTGCTAAAAGTCTTTTCATCTAGTGGCTTGGTAAAGATATTGACTAATTGGTTGTGGGTACTGACATAAGCAATTTCGATATCCCCCTTTTGTTGGTGATCTCTCAGAAAGTGATACCGAATGTCTATGTGTTTAATGCGGTTGTGCTCAACGGGATTATCCGCCATGCAGATTGCACTCTCATTATCACATAGAAGAGGGACTTTGCTCAATTTGTAGCCATAGTTCCTAAGGGTTTGCCTCATCCAAAGTAATTGTGCACAACAATGGCCTACAACAATATACTTGACTTCGGCAGTGGAAAGAGCTACTAAATTTTGTTTCTTTGAAGCCCATGACACCAGGGATCTTCCCAGAAACTAACAAGTCTCTGATGTGCTCTTTATATCAATTTTACACCATGCATAATCGGCATCGGAATATCCAATTAAATCAAATGTAGATCCCTTGGGGTACCAAAGCCCAAACTTAGGAATGTAAACTAAATATCTCATGATTCTTTTCACAGCCCTAAGGTGAACTTCCTTAGGATTTGCCTGGAACCTTGCACACATGCATACAGAAAGCATAATGTCCGGTCGTGAAGCACATAAATAGAATAAAGATCCTATCATCGACTCGTATACCTTTTGATCCACAGACTTACCTCCCGTGTCAAGGTCGAGATGCCCATTGGTTCCCATGGGTGTCTTGATGGGTTTGCCATTCTTCATTCCAAACTTCTTAAGTCTGTCTTGAATGTACTTAGTTTGGCTGATGAAGGTGCCTTCTTGGAGTTGCTTGATTTGAAATCCAAGAAAGTACTTCAACTCCCCCATCATAGACATCTCGAATTTTTGTATCATGATCCTACTAAACTCTTCACAAGTTGACTTGTTAGTAGACCCAAATATAATATCATCAACATAAATTTGGCATATAAACAAGTCCTTTGCAACAGTTTTAGTGAAGAGGGTAGGATCGGCCTTTTCGACCTTGAAGCCATTAGTGATAAGGAAGTCTCTTAGGCATTCATACCATGCTCTTGGGGCTTGCTTGAGCCCATAAAGTGCCTTAGAGAGCTTATATACATGGTTAGGATACTCACTATCTTCAAAGTCGGGAGGTTGCTCAACATAGACCTCTTCCTTGATAGGACCATTCAGGAAGGCACTTTTCACATCCATTTGATAAAGCTTAAAGCCATGGTAAGTAGCATAGGCAAGTAATATACGAATTGACTCAAGCCTAGCTACGGGTGCATAAGTTTCATCGAAATCCAAACCTTCGACTTGTGAATATCCCTTTGCCACAAGTCGGGCTTTGTTCCTTGTCACCACACCATGCTCATCTTGCTTGTTGTGGAATACCCATTTGGTACCTACAACATTTTGATTAGGATGTGGAACTAAATGTCATACCTCATTCCTCGTGAAGTTGTTGAGCTCCTCTTGCATTACCACCACCCAATTCGGATCTCTTAATGCATCCTCTACCCTGTATGGCTCAATAGAAGACACAAAAGAGTAATGTTCACAGAAATGAGCAACTCGAGATCTAGTGGTTACCCCCTTATGAATGTCACCAACAATGGAGTTGACGGGGTAATCTCTTTGAATTACTTGGTGGACTCTTGGGTGTGGCTGTCTTTGATTCCTAATCTCTTGATCATCTTTCTTGTCTTGATCATTTTCATCTCCCCCTTGATCAATGTCCTCTTCTTGAGGTGGTTCATCATCTTGATCTTCATCCTCTTCTTCTTGAGCCTTGTCCTCATCTTGAGTTGGTGGAGATGCTTACATGGAAGATGATGGTTGATCTTGTGCTTGTATGGGCTCTTTGGATTCTTTTGGACTCACGTCGCCACTGGACATGTTCCTTAGCGCGACGCATAGAGCCTCTTCATCATCTAGTTCATCAAGATCAACTTGCTCTACTTGGGAGCCATTAGTCTCATCAAACACAATGTCACAAGAAACTTCAACTAATCCAGTGGACTTGTTGAAGACTCTATATGCCCTTGTGTTTGAGTCATAACCTAGTAAAAAGCCTTCTACTGCTTTAGGAGCAAATTTAGAACTTCTACCTCTCTTAATAAGAATAAAGCATTTGCTCCCAAAGACTCTAAAATAAGAAACATTGGGCTTTTTACCAGTAAGGAGTTCATACGATGTTTTCTTTAGGATTCAGTGTAGATATAACCAGTTGATGGAGTAGCAGGCGGTGTTAATCGCCTCAGCCCAAAACCGGTCTGGTGTCTTGTACTCATCAAGCATGGTTCTTGCCATGTCCAATAGAGTTCTATTCTTCCTCTCCACTACACCATTTTGTTGAGGTGTGTAGGGAGAAGAGAACTCATGCTTGATCCCCTCCTCATCAAGAAATCCTTCAATTTGTGAGGTCTCTTGGGTTTGAGATTTTTCCTGCAAAAAGAATACCGAAGTGAAGCGAGAATAATCATCCACAATAACTAGATAGTACTTACTCCCACCGATGCTTATATAAGCGATCAGACCGAATAGGTCCATGTGGAGTAGCTCAAGCGGCCTGTCCGTCGTCATGATGTTCTTGTGTGGATGATGGACTCCAACTTGCTTTCCTGCTTGGCTTGCGCTACAAATCCTGTCTTTCTCAAAATGAACATTTGTCAGTCCTAAAATGTGCTCTCCCTTTAGAAGCTTACGAAGATTCTTCATTCCAACAATGGCAAGTCGGCGATGCCAGAGCCAGCCCATATTAGTCTTAGCAATTAAGCAAGTGTCTAGTTCAGCTTTGTTATCATTAAAATCAACTAAATATAGCTGACCATCTAACGGTCCCTTAAATGCTATTGAATCATCACTTCTTCTAAAGACAATAACACCTACATCAGTAAAAAGACAGTTGTAGCCCATTTTACATAATTGAGAAACAGAAAGCAAATTGTAATATAAGGAATCTACAAGAAAAACATTGAAAATGGAATGGTCAGGTGATATAGCAATTTTACCCAAACCTTTGACCAAATCTTGATTTCCATCCCCGAATGTGATATCTCTTTGGGGATCTTCATTTTTCTCATATGAGGAGAACATCATTTTCTCCCCTGTCATGTGGTTTGTGCACCCGCTATCGATTATCCAACTTGATCCACCGGATGCATAAACCTACAAACAAATTTAGGCCTTATTCTTAGGTACCCAAATGGTCTTGGATCCTTTGACATTAGAAACAAGCACCTTGGTACCCAAACACAAGTCTTGGAGCTCTTGTGTTTGCCCCCAACATATTTGACAACTACTTTGCCTGATTTGTTAGTTAGCACATAAGAAGCATCAAAAGTCTTAAATGAAATACTATGCTCATTTGATGCATTTGGAATTTTCTTCTTAGGCATTTTGATATGAGTGGTATGCCTAGAACTAGAAGCCTCATTTTTATACATAAATGCATGGTGAGAAATAGTATGAGGTTTTCTAGCATGAATTTTCCTAATTTTATGCTCAGGATAGTTTGTAGGATATAAAATATAACCATCTCTTTCCTGAACCATGGGAGCCTTGCCCTTTACAAAATTAGACAATTTCTTAGGGGCATTAAGTTTGGTGTTGTTTTGGTTCCCTTGTTGGAAACCAATCCCATCCTTAATGCCAGGGCGTCTCCCATTATAGAGCATGCTTCTAGCAAATTTAAATTTTTCATTTTTTAGCTCATGCTCGGCAATTTTAGCATTTAATGTAGCTATGTGATCATTTTGTTGTTTAATCATGGCAAGGTGGTCATCTATAGCTTCAACATTAATGTCTCTACATCTAGTACAAATAGTAACATGTTCAACAGTAGATGTAGAGGGTTTGCACGCATTCAATTCATCAATCTTAGCAATTAAATTATCATTCTCAATTCTAAGACTAGAAATTGAATCATTGCACATGCTAAGCTCCTTAAACAAATTTTCACATTTTTCTACTTCTAGAGCATAAGCATTTTTCAATTTAACAAATTTTTCGTTTTCCTTAACGAGCAAGTCCTCTTGGCATTCCAAGAGATCACCCTTCTCGTTAATGGTTTCTATTAATTCATTCAATTTATTCTGGTCCATGTTAAGGTTGGTAAAGAGAGAAATAAAAATCATCTTCATTATCGCTAGAGCTACCCTCATCATCGGATGTAGTATATTTACGGGTGGCTCTAGTGTATATCTTCTTCTTCTTGTCGTTCTTAGCCATGAGAAACTTATGGCCGACGTTGGGGAAGAGGAGGCCTTTGTTGACGGCGATGTTGGCGGCGTCCTCGTTGGAGGAGGAGTCGATGGAGCTCTCGTCGGAGTCCCATTCCCGTCCCATGTGCACCTCGCCGCCCTTCTTCTTGTAGTACTTCTTCTTTTTCATCTTCTTCCCCTTCTTGTCTTCGTCTCTGTCACTTTCACTAGAATATGGACCTTTAGCTATGAAGTGACCGGACTTACCACACCGGTAGCACACCCTTTTGGAGCGGGGCTTGTAGTCCTTCCCCCTCCTTTGCTTGAGGATTTGGTGAAAGCTCTTAATGATAAGAGCCACCTCCTCGTTGTCGAGCTTAGAGGCGTCAATTAGAATCCTATTTGGTGTAGACTCCTTCTTTTCTTCCGTTGCTTTGAATGCAACGGGTTGAACCTCGGGTGTGGAGGTGGTGCCTTGCTCCAAGTTGACAATATGTATGGAGTCTTTGATCATAAGTTCAAAGCTCACAAACTTGCCAATCACCTCCTCGGGACACATCTGTTTGTATCTATGATCCCCACGTATTAATTGAACTTGAGTAGAATTACGAAAAACGAGGGATCTAAGAATAACCTTGACCATTTCATGGTCATCCCATTTTGTGCTCCCAAGGTTGCGCACTTGATTGACCATCGTCTTGAGCCGGTTGTACATGGCTTGCGGCTCTTCTCTTTTGTTGCAGACGAATCGACAGAGCTCTCCCTCGATCGTCTCCCGCTTGGTGATCTTGGTCACCTCGTCCCCTTCATGCGCCGTTTTGAGGACGTCCTAAATTTCTTTGGCATTCTTTAACCCTTGCACCTTGTTATACTCCTCTCGACATAAAGAGGCGAGGAGTATAGAAGTTGCTTGGGAGTTAAAGTGCCTAATTTGGGCGGCCTCGTCCGAGTCGTAGCCTCGTCCCCCAACTGTGGTGCCTGCGCTCCAAACTCAACAATATCCCAAATACTTTCGTGGAGTGAGGTTAGATGGTGCCTCATTTTATCACTCCACATGCAATAATCTTCACCATCAAAATATGGTGGTTTTCCTAGGGGTACGGAAAGTAATGGAGCGCGCTTTGAAATACAGGGATGGAGTAGGGGCATCTTAGTATACTTCTTGCGCTCATGGCGCTTAGAAGTAGTGGTTGACTCGGTGCCGGAGGTGGAGGGTGTTGAAGAGTCGGTCTTGTAGTAGACCACCTTCTTCATCTTCTTTTTCTTCTTGTCACCCCTCCTATGTGACTTGATGGAGGAAGAGGATTCTTCCTTGTACTTGTTGCCGGACTCTCTTGAGAGAGTCTTCCCCGAGCCCGCGGGCTTGTCGCCGGTCACGATCTCCCTCTTGGCATGATCTCCAGACATCACTTTGAGTTGGTTAGACTCTTAATGAAGCACTAGCTCCGATACCAATTGAAAGTCGCATAGAGGGGGTGAATAGGCGAAACCTGAAATTTATAAACTTAAACACACACTAAGGTCGGGGTTAGCGTTAGAATTAAATTCAAGTCTGAAAGAATGTTTCTCTTGCTAAGAGTTGCTCAAAGGATGTGGATGATGTATGGGGGCAAACTCAAATCAATACTAGCAAGGAAACGTTAGAGGGAGGAAAGAGGGCAAACAAATCAAGCGAGAATCAAAGCAAGTAGACACGGTGATTTGTTTTACCGAGGTTCGGTTCCAAAGAACCTAGTCCCCGTTGAGGAGGCCACAAAGGCCGGGTCTATTTCAACCATTTCCCTCTCTCAAACGGTCACTTAGACCAAGTGAGCCTTCTCCTTAATCAAATGGGTCACTAAGACCCCGCAAGGACCACCACACACTTAGGTGTCTCTTGCTTAGCTTTACAAAACACTTAAGAATTAGAATGGGAAGGATAAAGGCAATCCAAGCAACAAGAGCGCAAATGAACACAAAAACTCTCTCTCTCTCTCTGAAGTCACTAATTGGTGGAGTTGATTTTGGGACTTGGAGAGGATTTTGGTCTATTGAATGTGTCTTGGAGTGAAGTCTTTTGCTCTTGTATTGAATGTTGAATTCAGAACACTTGGATGCCAATGAATGAGGTGGTTGCGGGGTATTTATAGCCCACAACCACTTCCTAGCCATTGGCAAAGTCTGCTAGCGATGGGCACACCAGAGAGTCCGATGGCGCACCAGACAGTCACTGTTCACTGTCCGGTGCGCACCACGTCAGCGTGTCTGTTAGGGTTTGGAGCTATTGACCGTTGGAGTCCTTTGTCTTTTTGCTGCACCGGATAATCCGGTGACCTCTGACTTCTGTCACGGCACTATTCATCACTGTTCATCTGAGCAGTCGACCGTTGGCACGCTGGGAGCCGTTGCTCCGCTGGCTCACCGGACAGTCCGGTGAATTATAGCGGAGAGTGCCCCTGGAATTCCCGAGAGTGGCTGGTTTGATTGTTCTTGGGCCTGGTGCACCGGACACTGTCCGGTGCGCCAAATTTTAGCACACTCTAAGTCCTTTGCTCCAAATTTGATTGTGTCTCTAACTGAATTTCATTCTTGGTTTGTATTGAACCTTATGCACCTGAGATAAATGATATCTAGACAAACTAGTTAGTCCACATGGTTTGTGTTGAATGTTAACCACCAAAATCGATTATAGGAAATGATTAGGTCCATTTCCCTTTCAGCAAGTACCACCACCGCTGTCCCTGCTTGGCAGATCGATGCCCCTGGACACAGTCGGACCATCTGAGCTTTTGCCTCGACAGTCTGGCCCTTACGCAGACCGTCCGGCTTTCCCTGCTAGACAGTCCAGGACCGCACCAGGACTATCGCGTGGCGCCCCAATAATAGCGAACACAACCGGCCAGTTCGGATGTACCACCGGACAGACCGGCTATGCATACATAGAACCTACTGTCGCACACTACGCACCAAATTATTACACACCACAGCAGCAGTACGTTCCGCCCCCTACGTATTTAAAACACAGCACGCCACACGATCACAGGCCGATCAACATTATCGATCGGTCACGGCAAGAAGGTTGGCATAACAATGCCCGGCCGAATGAACCCCACAGTCTAGGGTCCGGTGGTTTGCCACCGGGCGCAATGGAGAAAATTAGGGAAGAGATGGCTGAACTATTTTGAGATAGGCTCAGAGTTAGTGTAGCTAGAGTGGGGCAATCATATCAGAAGCCATATGATCACCGGTTTGACACTGTCCCATATCCAAAAGGGGCAAGGATGCCGGAGTTTTCTAAGTTTTCTGATGAAAATGGGAGAAGCACACACGAACATATAGGCCAATTCCTAGCACACCTAGGTGAATTGGCCGATGGGGAAGCATTTTGTGTTCGTTTATTTTCTTTATCCCTTACTGGTACCGCTTTTGCATGGTACGCCGCCCTGCCTCCTAATTTCATTAATTCCTGGAATGATTTAGAGAGTAAATTTCATGAACATTTCTTTTCCGGAGAATATGAATTAGGCTAGCTGATTTAGCTTCAGTTTGACAGGGACGCGAAGAATCGATTAATGATTATATTTGGAGGTTCTAGGACACTAGAAACCGATACTTTTGGATCCATATCGCAGACAAAGAACTAACAGGGCTGGCTTTCAATGGGTTGCTATCCTACTTAAGAGACAATTTAGATGGGACCCAGTTCTTTTCAATAGCTCAGCTACATAAGCGGGCTTTAGCCTGTGAAAATCGATTTAAAGAGACATCAAAATCGGTTGCCCGTACTATATATCTAGTAGAGCGTGATAATTCAGATGATGAATCCGCAGATGTATATACTGCTGAGTTTGTTTGGCCAACAAAGGCCAAATCTTCTGCATGTTCTTCCTTACATCCGGTTCAAAAGAATCAGCAAGAAGAGATTAAATTTAACTTTAATGTTGCCAAATGCGATAGGATATTTGACGAACTACTAAAAATGTCAACATTAAATTAACTCATGCATTCCTCATATGAAAGAATTAAAGAGACATGCTTATTGTAAGTGGCATAATTCTTTTTCCCATGCCACAAATGATTGTAATGTTTTTCGTCGACAGATACAATCGGCCATAAATGAGGGCCGATTGGCTTTTCAGGAGATGCAAGTAGACACGCAACCATTTCCTGTCAATACCATAGAACCAACATGCAAAGAGGTCTTGGTTCGGCCCGATGTGGCCGGTAAAGGCAAAGGTGAAAACATCGTCATTAGCGATCCTCGCACGTCAAATATATCACTAGAAGAGATTGCTCGGAAGGCTCTGGACAAAGAGACTAGCAAGTCCAGAGGCGCTAGGGAGCAGACTCAATTGAGGATCCGAGCATGGCAACATGACTCGAGCATCGCGGATGGTCCGACACCTACGTGCGGACGGTCTGGTGCTCAGACAGATAGTCCGGCTGACTCAGCTAGACAGTCGCCCATGGCCAGAGGCGTCAGCGTCCACATAAAGCAAGGAAAGAGACGCAAGGGCAAAGCCAACATGATGCACATGGTCGGCTAGTAAAAGCCGACTCTACTTTCGATCAATTGCTAGCCAAATATGCTGACAAGAAGGCCGTTCTACGCGATCGGCCAACAAAGAAACCCTGGTCACCCACTAAAACAAAACGGCCAAGTAAAACGGCTCGAAAGATGACTCAACAAGCATCGCATGTTCATCCTGTCATGCTAGGATGCTTCCCACCCACCTACTCATCGTCGATGTATTGTCCTATTCAAATATGGAATGGTACGACGATGAACCCATGGTACATGTGTACTTCCTTTGTCTATTCAGGCTGAGGGACACCTCCATTCTAATCCTTTTGATACATTGATCAAATGGTCACGGTCGAGAAAGATGCAGTCCTAAACGACCTTTATGCATTGGGGCTCTATTGAGTGATCACCATATTGGATTGAAAAAGCCAGTGTCTTGCATCAGGCTTAGTTCATATGTTTTTGGTTTGTCAACCTCCAGCAAAAGGCAAGGGGGCATAAGTTGAGCACCAGAAATATACTTGTGGACGGTTCGCGGTGGTGGTGTGGACGGTCCGCGCGTGCGCAGAGTCAGTTAGGGTTCCAAGTTTCTCGCGGGATTTGTTAGCTAAAACCGCGGGATTAGCTCGGGAAACAACTTGTAGCGGATCCAGACCTCCCCCTTTATACAGATGAAGGGCTACGGTCGATTGAACCCTCCACAATCGATCAAATCAAGTATATTTCTCGTTTTACTTATGCATTAGGAGTAGTTCTAGATTAGCTCTAGGTTAGCCTTTCCCTACCCCAAATTATTCGCTTCTCTTCGGCTCTACGTCGATTAGAGGTGTCTATGGTGGCCTGTCGGCCCTAGACGAAGCCTAGGATCTCTCCTCCCCGACGGGGTCCCTCCCGGGAGCGAGATTCAGGCGCCGCCGGCGAACTCCGCCCCCCTGTGCATGCACAGACCGTGTGGCCTCTAGGCGTCCGCCGTCCGGCCCATCAGGCAGGGAACCCGAGTCCTGCGCCAGGTCGCGAACCATCTGGCCCCTAGCCGTGGACCCTCCACGCCTGTGCAGAGAGCACCGTCTCAGGTTCTCAACGCAGTGATTGGTGCCCAGATCGGCGCCAACATCTAGGTTGTTTTTTTTGCCAAATCCTAACCGGGCTCACACTGTTGTTGTAGGGCTAGTTTGGAAATCCAAAACCCCTAGAGATCCCTGTATTTTTCCACGGTGAGTAATTCCACATATTATTTGTATAAAATATTTAGTTATTTATGGGTGGCTTTGTCGTCCTGGGTTTGTCTCCCCTTTGTTCCAAACTAGCTCATAGGCGAAGAGTTTCACGAAGTACTCGACCATAGAGAAAATAAACATATAAATAAAAGTAGGATTGTTGCCAAAAATAAGTAGTATATTAGACTGAAACATAAGTTAGGAAGTGCTTATTACTTTAGCCTGTGAGACTATATGTTGTAACAAATATACTAATGAATAAAGGAAACCATTCCTTCACCAAGTAGCGGGTGCTTCTCATCCTCTCGGTGCATCGCCATCCCTTTTTCCCTTACCCAAAGGTTTTCCAAGGTAAGCGTCATACTGCTATGATGCGGTCTATGATCATGTCAAGACGACATAGTGTCACCACCTTACCCCGATAGATCTTGTACTAAGTGTTATGTTGCCAAGATCCGAGTTATCTTGTGTACTTTCAATATATACATTTACTTTCTATGCATCATGCTATTAGAATGATTTTATACCATCACATGTGTGTCGCTTTACCGGTTGCTACATTCCATGGCATGCTAGCTGCACATGTGCACGCGGCAACTCAAGAGTCTGATACACATCCGACACCATGTATTACATGTTTAGTCTCATTATTTACTCTGGTTGGACTTCTTTGGAGGTCCTGATCGCGTGCATGTCCAGCAGTTCTAAGTGGCAGATGTTCCTAGGCTTATCGGTATGATACATGTAATAGATTAGAGCTAGGATGTTCCTTTAGATGGTTTATTGTATATATCTGGCTCAAATTTGGTTAAGGGCATCGATGATAACGATGCTCCTCTAGCCCACTACTCCCTTAGCCACACACGTAGCCTACATCGCTCTAGAGTAAGCAACTGACTTAGGCATGCTTTAGGAAGGTTACATTTTATAAAAACCCAATTCACCCCCTCCCTCTTGAGCATCTTGATCCTTTCAGTAGCAACTCTTCTCCTTCTAGAGTACTTCATCTTCCTCCATTCACTCCACCGCATTTTTGCGATTGGCTCTATTATTTCTGATATTTGGTCTAAGGGGCTTATATGAGTAGGCCTCTGAAGCTCCATCTGCTTGTGTACCTACATGGGTAGATGGACAATCAAGTTTTTGGGGAGTGCATTTGTGTGACTGCTCTTTGTCTTCATCAGTTCTAGGTGAGTTAATCCAACTATTATGACTACTTTTGGCGACTGCTCATGGGACCGCACTACATACATCTTCCCGCATTACACTTAAATCAAATACTTAGAGTAGAGCATTATGATTAAGTCTGATGATGGTAATGGTGTCCCCTTGTTCAGCTTGGGTTCCACCCAAAGGTATAGTCTGGACTCAACTTTGGCACATATGGTTATGTGTACTATGAATCTATTGGTAGGATCTACTGTTACCTTGTTCGGTAGCAAATCTACGTATGCGAGGAATGAATTGTTCATGCTCGTATATCATGATGTATGTTATGTATTATTTCTAGATTAAAGTGTGTAACAAAATAACTAAATATTAAATAGAAAATTGGTGTTAACCTCCACGTGCGCCGCTAGGGTGCATCCAACTGCTAGCTCCTACACCAACACATTTGTTACCGATGGATGCATATAGTATGCGGTCCCTAGAAGGAGGGGGGCAAGGAGGGAAGGGTTGATACTCGAGAGGTTTTGGATAGGCAAGCAATAGAGATGGTTACGAATATCCAAGATTCAACACCCGGTAGGTTAGCAGACATGTTGCTAGTGCTAATAAGCCTTGTTCTCCGAGTCCAGTTGTTATCCAATGACAAGGGGGTTATTGATCCAAAGGCTTAGGATTACTATTGCAAACTATTTGAGGACCCCTCATCGATGAAGTCCTTGCAGCTCTTGCTGCCATTTTTGGATGGCAAACTGACAACAGTGAGGACATCCGAGGTGGGATCTACTGGTCGACTTCTGAGGTTTTGGCGTCTCCGTGGGGTCGTGTTTCATAGTCCTCATGAATCTGCCATATATTATAGTTTGGAATTCCTAGGGCCTCAATCAGAAAGCCAGGAGTAGCTATGCACAAGGAAAAAGACCTTGTGTTCAAATTGTTCTACAAAATGTAACCAACGAATGTACTCTTTGGAGTGTGGCGGGAGCCTCTGCTCTTCAGGAGCTTCTCACCCACCAACTCATCTCTAAGGATTAGGTTAGGCTGTTAGTGGTCATGTGGTGGTGGTTGTGTTTGTTGCTGAGCTTGAGCATATTTATCTTTATGAGCCAGTTTGGGAGCTACGGAATTGGAGAGGATTGAGGAGGTTGAAATCCCCTTCCTATTCAAAATTAAATAGGAAGGAGATTTTAGACCCCTCAATGCCCCTTCAATTCCTTTGCTCTCAAACTAGTCATATATGTGTTCATGGCGTAATTAGCCTGTACTCAGAGCTAACTCTTCAGTCGTCCCATTTGTTTTATCTCCCTTAATGAAATGACTCACAGATCTTCTGCGACGTTCTATAAAATACTGTTAGGACGAAGTTTAAATTAATTTCTTTGCCCATGAATTTGTTAATAGACAAAAAGGCCACATCTAACAGGGTTTGCGAGCATGGATATGCGTGTAGTGCCTAAATCCTCAAACCCATGCATTTTTTGTAAACATGGTCCATCATGAAATAGTATCTCATATCAGTTTATACTACCTCAAATTTCTCAACTATATTGGTCCATTTTAGAAGCATATATAACTAATATAAGGTAGCTTTCTCATCCCAAATTGTAACTAAGCTCACTCCTTTCCCTTCACCCACCCAATCACACTACAACGACAATGGCACACATCCGGATCACACATTCACTCGAGTTTGTGCATCACGCCATATCCGAGAGATTGAGATCCCAACTAGTTGATATATGCATGTGAGTAATACATACTATGGTGGTTGGCTTTTATATGATTCGTAAGATCTTATTTCTTGTTTATACTCCATTCGTCCCAAAATAGTACTTCCTCTGTACCAAAATAAAATTCGTTTTATACCAATAGTGGACTCATCAAAGACTTGATGAATGTATTTTATATGTGTGTCTAGATTCATCCTCACTCATTTGAATATAGATATAAAACTAAGAACTAAAACGACTACTATTTTAAAACGGGAGAATAGTCATTTTAGCTTTTGGTTTTATGTTTATATTCAAATAAATGATAATGAATTTAGATACATATATAAAGCACATACATAAACTATTATATGAATTCGTTATTTCCTAAAACGAATTTTATTTCAGAACAAAGGGAGTATTATTTTTCATTGCACTATGCAATATGTATCTGCGTTGATGTGTTTACTGTAGCGGGCAGGAAGAACCTGTTGGGTACCCATAATTAGTTTTTTACTAAGCATATTTTATGTTCATGGATATTATGAGTTTGAATTGGCAAAATCGAGCAGATATACGCTCGGCGCCATCTCTAGGCATGCACCAGCACATCCCACCGCCACTGCTTTAGCCTCTAATTTTCGTCAGCTGGTTTCAGCTCTAGTTCTTGTATGCTCTATAAGAATGGTTCTTAAGATGAAATAGAAATCAATAAAACTATATAACGAGGCAGAATATGCTAAACGGGATCCATGCGTAGAAGGGGAAAGCTCGGTGAAGTAATTAAATGAACAATTGATCATGCTTCTGCACAAAATCTAAATGCTTTCGTCACTGGTTTCAGGACTGATCGAATAGGTTACAAAATGAGTTTTAACAAAGGTAGCGACAGAAGTTACGAGCCCTTCGACAGACCCAGACATGGCCACATGACAAAATTGCCCCCCGCAACATGCACCATCAAGTAAGTGTATTGTTTATGGATTTCAACACAAAACTGAACCAAATTATGATCTAAAGGGCGTTCAAATATCTTGGATCTACATTTTCATCAGTTGATAATACTAGGGTATACTCCCCAACCCAACCCAAACCTCTTCTAGCCTGGCACATCAGTCATACCCCTCCTCAGGGGCATACATGCTTCAGCTTCACTCACTATCCTCATTGTCTTCGACCAGGATCTTCTTACAGGCCTCGTAGCACATGAACGAGATGCCTGCTGCAGGCATCAACTTGATGCAGCTCGGTCCGAGCCCCTTGTACAGGCCGCCAACCCCTTCCTTCTCCATTATGCAGTAGAGCGCATGGAACACATTCTTGTAGACCTGCCTCCCTCCTACTGCTCCTACCTGCATTTGCTTGCGGGCCACCTCAAGAGGGAAGGTGGCAGTGCTGGAGATGGCACCAGCGGCTGAACCAATTAGGAGAGTTGCGATGTTGCTGATCTCCTCCTGCTTGAACGTCTTCCTATAGAGCTTCTTTAGGGTGTCATAGGCGTAGTAATTAGTCGCGGCATATGGCACCACTCCTATCAGACTTGGTGTCAGACCACGGTAGAGCTCTGATGGACCTTCTTCTCGTAAAATCTTGACGAAAGCATGGAGGAAGTTGTTATAGACATCTTTCTGCAGAAACAAGGAGTGAGCTGAGGTGCACAGAGAAACATCAGTTATTCAAGCAGTCGAGGAAGAGGTCTGTGCACCTCTATCGTCAATCTGGTCTTAATCAACTCCAAAGGATATGTGCACAGGGTTGAGCTGACTCCTGCAAGTGCTCCAGCAATAAGTGATGGAGGTAGGAAGGTCTTTGGAGACTCATCAGCCTTTGGAGTCAAGAATTTCTTGGCAGTATCAAAAGCAAAAAGCTGCATTCAAACAAAGAGGTCAGCTGTATAAAGTATGTTTGTACCACAGTATAGGTGATACATGATCGCTTGTTTCAAAACCAAGGTCTCTGGATACCTTAGATTCATAAGCAAAAAAAAGGACATGGAATATCACAGGCTTAGTAATAATAATGACTAACAAATACTACGATTTTGTGAGCCCATATCCAGATAAATCTCTTGCAGTGCAGGCCATAAAAAATGTACAACAGGCTGCTAATTCACAAATTCATTTGAGGCTTCTTCACATGTGTGTGTTTTGGGGGGGGGGGGGGGGGGGGGCAGTGGCATATTATACATGTTTGTCACCAACAGAGTGTTAAACATGCCTATTATGCACTTGACCAGATAGGAAGCTCATATCAGAATAAATATAATATTCAAAATATAATGTAAGTGGATGCAACTCAGTTGATACAATTCATAAGCTAGAAATCTAGACAAAGTTGAACAATCACAAACAACAAGGTTCATAACTTGAAGCGGAAAATGGTTACCAAAATATACAACCATACGTTCTTGTAGAGGGTAGAGATCACATCAAGAATGTAATAAGCAACTAAAAGATTAGGAGCAACTAGAAGACGAAAAGCATGAAGCAAACACTAACTCCTTCGAAGAATGTGTTTGCAAATCACATCTACTACACTGATAGCAGCTAAGATGCCGTTACAGAAACTTGACTTCAGAGTGGCATTGTCTCAGTACATTGGTAAAATCTTATTCTAACAAGGATTTGTTAGTATTGCTAGACCATCAGCAAAACGGAATTGGCAGTACAAAACTATCTAATATAATTTACCTTTTCCTAATCACGCACCCATAATTACCATACCCACAAGTGCACGAAACACCATGATTTGTACAAGCATCAGTTAGCGACACCCTCTCTCTCCCCCTCCCCCACAGCTCTCCTTTTCTCTCTCCCTCCTCCGATAGCCGGTGCCCTGCGCCGCCGCTGCTGACCTGCGCCCTGCGCACCTCTTCCTCCTCTCTTCCCACGCCTTACTCTCAGGGGCAAGGCGATAGGACGTCTTGCGTGTCAAGCTCGCGTTACCGCTTAAGCGTTGATTTAGCGACGCCTTAATATCTAGGCTTAAGTGTAAATAAACACCATGATTTGAACAAACATCAGTTAGCATCACATATACAACAACTGACAAAGTGGCATCACATGATAGAACTTTAAGCAACATGTCCTTCAGGACATTGAATTGTTATATTAAATAAAAAAAGGAAGTAATTTACCTCAATTGCTTTGCTTGGCGCAACTCGGATAACATTGACAAGATTCCCACGGAAAAGCCCAGTCCACCCCTCAGTGTTCATGATTGACTGGAACACCTCTGTCATGGAGTCACCGTTGCTCCCAACCATCAAGTGAGTCCTGATCGTCTCCAGTGGTGCCACACAAGTCCTGGAAACAGCACCTGCAATAGCTCCACTAACCAGCCTCCTCAAATGTGGGTTCCCAATCTTAATTTTCAGCTGCAGCCCACGTTTCTTGGCTGCCTTCTTTGCCTTAGCATCCACCACCTCCTCCACTGACTCCGCTTCAGTGCTAATAACCTGGTACCCAACTGCCTCAGACACGTACTTCATACAATGATCAGTGAATGGAATCTTAATATCCTTGTCACCCGGTCCGGGCGCCACTGCTGGGGCACCTGTCGACACTTTAAGACCCACGCTAGCAAACAGGCCGCCATGAGAAGGTCCAGATCCTTGCAGACTCAGAGAGAAACCCTTGTCTTCATGTGAATCCCAAGGGAACCGGAGCTCTGGTAGCTGAATAGACCAGCCCTGCTTCTTCTCCATGGGTAATATGCTGTTCTTGCTCCTCGCAGTCATCGCCACCATCATTGCCGCCATTTTTCTTAGAAAATAGCTTTGGCTCAACCTGCAGGACACACATTGGAGGCTCAGGCTTTCAGCTGCGGTGCACTGACGGCCACAACAAGGGGTATATTCTCAGCCACCAATTCCAAAAGCTTGACACCGTTGGTTCTAAATAAGAAGAGCTCGGCACTATGAATGAAGAATACCACCTACCCTCCCCACTAGAAAATAGCAGACAAAGATGGCCCAAGATTTGTTATTTATGATGGACCAATCCGACATCACGACTTAACACAACGAGCCCGGGGACAGATGCAGTGAACCTAGGCCTCCCCGCTCCGCTGACATCAGCCCGGACCAAACGAATCTATCCTAAGCAAGACCACCAAACCCATTCGCCCGACCCGATAAGCACCCTACGGCACCAGCGCCGGCGCGTCGAGGAGACGAAGCGAAAGATACCTCCGGGCTGAAGCCGCTTGGGAATCCCGAATTTGACGCCGCTCCTACCCGTGGCAGCGCGGTGCGGAGTAAGCCTGGTGGTGAGCCGGAGGAGGGAGGCCGGCGGCTTCTTGCTCCTCCCCCCGCCTTGCGCTGCGCTCCGAACTCGGCGGGACAGGAGGGGTGGCGCTGTGCTGCCGCCTTTTTGTGAGGGGAGGGAGGCGGAGGGGAAAGCCCAATCCGCTACCCTTTTTGGGAGGTTGGTTCGCAGGGGACCCAGGGGGTTATGGCGCACCAACTCGAGGGCAGTTTCGGGTATTCACCGAGGATTTTTAGGGTGCGTGGATGCGCGTCACGGCCGAGGGCCGACCGGCTGGGATTGGCGTTTACTGGTCCGCCCTGCTCTGCTCTGGTTGGGTTGGACCGTTGGACGCTGGTTCTAGACCGCGCGTGCAGCTGTGGGCCGTCGGTACATGGGCCTCTCGTTCCAAAACCTGGATCCATGGTAAGAACCTGTTCGAAGATTGACGATTGTTTTGCTGGAATTTCCATTGCATTGCACGAATTCATTCATATACATCAACGTATCTTGCATTCATGCTGATTGCATCTTACATGTTTTGCATGTGTCAATTTTAAAACGTGATTATACATCCACTAGAATGTTTTTTTAAAAAAAAAATAATTGAATGTTTTACTACAGTTTTGAGAGTTTAGAGGCAAATAAAGGTATCTGGTTCGAAATTCAAGAAGCAAACAAAAAAATCATATAGCGGCAATCGAAGATAAACTATAGTATTTTTTCCTAGAAATTAACGAGACGAGAAAGCTTTTTGTTTTTTGGGCGTGTCGAACTTTCAAAGTATACGGCCAGACAGTCGGTATCCTCGTGGAAGACTAGGAGGAGCCATGTGATTCTGACTTTGCCTCGGAACGGAGGCACGTTTTTGTCGGAGCGGAGTACGAAGGTCAGAGTGAGCTATGACGATGGACGCGACCGTATGCGTGGGCGGAGTACGTCATTCCTTTCGTGTTTCGTCATTCCTTTCATGATGCGTGTGCCGTCGCCATCGACCTCTGCAGGTCGAATTCCATCGATGGCAACGAGAAGCAACCAACGGCAGCTCCGCGGCTGAATCAGCTGGGCCACCGTGCACCTGTACCTGTCCTCGCAGTGCATTACACGAGTTTACCGCCGAAGGAAATGTCAGAAGAACTCAATGGTGTGTGTGCGTGTGCGTGTGGTTGGCGCTGCATTATTAGCTATCGTCAAATCAAAACCCGTGGCACCGTGTTAATCAAAGAGCAGGACTCAAACAGACGACGGCCGCATGCAAGATCCTTCGATCTTGAATTTCACTGTGTGCAAGATGTTTAATGCTAGGCATACGACCAAGATCAATCATAAACATCGGATTGCAGTATTTTTGAACTTGCATCGTCGTAATATACGCATGAATGACCACCATTCAACTACTGTAATGATATCATCACATGACCCTATACCAGGTGCTATTCATCACATCGTCGTAATATAAGTATTTTTGGATAATCAATTTTTATCCAAATGTTTGCTTAACCAAAGAGCCCTGTACGGTCTACACTACGCATCTCTTTGATCAAACTTCTCTATCTATCTTCTTATCCTCAATCAGATAAGTGATAAAAATTGAATTTGAATATGCCGTTAATTTGATTATACATTCAAAATAGTATTTCCTAACAAAAAAATGTGTGTTTCCAAAGTTTAAGCATTTGCCTAAATAATTAATTAAAAATAAATATGATTTACATCTCGTGTTGGTTCTTTGTTTGTTGCACATGTATTTGAGTTTGCTAATCAAACCTAGATTTAAATTCAAAATAGAAATTTGAAATAGAAACTAAAAACAATAAAGAAGAAAACCAGCCAAGTGGGTCGTCTCCGTAGCCTCAACCCACTTACCCACATCAGCGCATCGGCCCAGCCAATGGAAACGGCGCCGACAGGGGCCCCCTCATGTCAGCCACCCCTTTGTCCTTACGCAGACACGATAGTTCATTGATTGATGGGCTCCTCGTGCCATCCCATCCGCACCACACCGAAACACTGCTAGTGGGCCCTGCCTTCCAGATGCTTCCCTCCCCATGAGAGCACCGTAACAAACCGTGTAGGACGTCGGCGTAACCACCCGCTGGGAATCATGGGTGTTTGGTAAGGTCCAAACTAACTAGCCCCCCTGCGCTTATATAACCCAAGCTTCCTCCCCTCTCGTTCCATCGAACCAGGTTTGCCACCGCCACCGCAAGCAGCCGCCACCGAGAGTCGTAGATAAGAACGCATCGCAAGATAGCCGTTGTCGTGACCACTTGCTTACGTTATCACTCAGGATTTTGTCAGTGGTCTATGGAGTTCACTAGGGCGTAGGGAAACCATGCACGAAGTCGTTGAAGCCGGAGGTCGACTAGGTCACTGGGGATTCCTCATCGGAGACTCGTCGTTTCGCCAAACCGTGGTGCCGCGCGGTCTACATGCTCTGGCACCCAAATTGAAGGTGAGAGCCCGCACCACTAGTTCGCCATATACTCAGGATCGGTTAGCACTTATCCATGTAGTCGTTAGAACACCAGAATGCACAAACGAGATTCATCGGTGATCAGTCGTCGTGGGCATGCGGCATCACCGCTTGTTGTCCGACGAGTGGGAAGATGAATTTTGGGCCATCGATCTGGAATGGACGGCTATGATTAGATTACTCATAACCCATTGCTTGTTTATAATATGAATCGTAGGACCGATGATGGAGGGTGCAGAGTAGTTTGAGACGTGGACGTCTCTCATGCTATTGATTCGAGATCCAACGGATCCGGTTGTGTACCGGTTCAGTAGGGTGACAAATTAATCAGCGCCATAAATTTATAATCGGGCGACTGAGGCATCACGATACCCCTTCGGTCGAGGAAAGTTGCAAAAGAGTCCCTATGTTTTTACGAAATAAACTCGTTGTCCATACCTGGTTCAAGAGAATATAAGTAAGGTCCATGATTCTTATAGTTTAGCCCCTAGTCACTATATAATTAATAACCATAGTCCAGATCTTATTAAATTAAATCTAAAATGTTGATTTTAATATAAAATAATTCATATGACTTATAAAACTCATACCTAATTCATTTTAACTCTGAATTTAGCGGTTCTTGAACCTACAGATTCGTGTTGATGCGTAGAATATTCTTACGCTGTTTGTTCTAATGCATTGGTGTAATGTTATCATAGCCATTATTTGTTTATTTGTATGTGTTGCTACGAATAGAAGCGAGGTCATGAGGAACCTGAAGCTCAAACTTGGAGAAATACCTGAAGTTGCACCACAAAGGCAAGTTGTGTCCTTGATCACATTCTTTTATCTAATAATGTTTCGTTAATCACTGTGGCACTGTTAGGTTAAGCTAATGAGACCTAATAGGTTACCTAGTTTGTTTACCCTGCACCTTACAAACAAATGACTTATTGGGTAGACTTGCTATTGCTCGACCTGGTTTTGGGATTAATGATACTTATGATTCATGACCATGTTCGATTATTATTTAGTATAGTTGGTCATCTATTATTGTTCATGATAAGATCATTGTGTTAATTGGAACATGGAGAACCACCTGAAAAATAGTGTTACCACAAGGGTGGTATGGAACGCCCTTGGCTGACTAAATAAAAAAGCTAGTGGACGACTACCTTACCCGAAAGGGACAATCGTGGTGTGAGGAGCTGTCGGTATAGGGAGGTTCTCAGGTCAATCATGCTATGATGGCTTTTTGGAAGAGGGATTCCTATATCGTCCATTCTTGCAGAAACCGTAGCGGGTTTTTTGAAGCTAGTGGAACTTTGTAAAGGCCTCGTAGTGGGACCCTACCTCGTCTTCTCGGTAGAGATGAATGGGAAGTCGTGATCCCTTGGCAAATGGGTAACACGGCTTGTGGATAAAGATGTGCAACCTCTACAGAGTGTAAAACTGGTATATTAGCCGTGCTCAAGGTCAAGAGCGGCTCGGACCCTCACAAGAGTAATTTATGGAATTAAACTTAACATGTTATTTTCATTGCATTCTTGGATTTATTATTAATTGTGATCAATTATTTAATTGGGTTGGTTTTTACTTATACCTAGTAATTGTTAATAAAATTTTGACGAACACTAACAGCAATGCTCAGCCTTAACCATTCTCCTTGGTAAGCCTTACACTACACTTTTCTCCACACTTGTTGAGCGATAACCGTATGGGAGCCCACCCTTGCTATAATCACACCAGGTCAAGTATAGGTACCGTTGGAGGAGCATGAAGGATGCTACGATGAGTTCGAAGAGGTTTAGGCCATCGTCTTCCAGTCAACTAAAGTTGCGGAGGATCGTTGTCATATGATGTATTTATTAAGCTATTTTGTACAGAACTTCTATTATATAATAAAGATGTGACATTGATTTCTATACCATAAATCATCATATGTGTGAGACTTGATCCTAGCACATATGGAGACGCGCCTATATAGGGAGGTTCTCATCATATGTGTGAGGAGCTACCAGTATAGGAAGGTTCTCACATTGATCATGTTGTGATGGCTTTTCGGAAGAGGGATTCCTATATCGCCCCCTTCTCACAGAACCGTAGCGGGTTTTCTGAAGCTAGTGGAACTTTGTAAAGGCCTCGTAGTGGGACCCTACCTCGTCTTCTCGTTAGATGAAAGTAGCTTATAGGGGGTGAATAGGCTAAACCTAAAAATTATCTCCACAAACTTCGAGATAATGTCAAATCTACAGTTCAATTGGTGTAGGCCAGTTCAACTACTATAAAGGCAAGTTGAACTACTTTGAACTAGTCCAACTGCTAGAATAAATATAGGCTTTGAACTATGCAAAAATACAATGAGGGATCTCTTAGGACGGAAAACACGAGGGTTAAACTAAGTGTGGATGGTGAGAAATACAGGAGTTAATTCACCACGAGATCCACACGGCGAACAAACCTCTATGCCTATCTTAGCAAATAGAAAATCACAATCACGGATCCAAGCAAGAACACAAGACATAAGATTTTATTTCGAGGTTCGGTCACACCACAAAGGTGTCCTACTCCCCATTGAGGAGCCCACACAGGGCCGGGTCTTTTCCAACCCTAATCCTCCACAACCCGATCACCAAGGTCAATGGAATTTTTTCTCAAATCTACTCACAAGAGCGGGGAATACAAACTTCTTGGGGTCGTCCACAACTTTGGAGACTTCCAAGCAACCTCAATCCGTCTAGGAACTCTAGGGTTACAAGAACAACAATATTGCACAAGAGGTGTTTGCAACAAGCTCAAGAGATGAGAATGAGAAGGGAGAGAAAAACTAAATTCGAGGGGCACAAGAACAAACCTCACACCAAAGGGGCTCCTTCAATCGATTTGATTTGAGAGCTAGATCAGGTGAGAGAGAGTGAGGGAGAGTGCTTTTGTCTCAAGTTAGGTGAGAAATAAGTGTGGGGGTGACCAGGGCAAATGAGGAGAGAGGTATGATGGGGTATTTATAGAGTCTCCTCAAAAAGAGTCATTGGCCTGACTTTTTTTGTGCAAGGCCGGTTGAACCACCCCTAGGGCCGGTTCAATCGTTTGGGGGCAGGCTGACAGTCAGTCTGCCAGTCAGACTAGTAGACTATGGGTCAGACTAGTCAACAGGTCTTGACACTGGTTGAACTGCCCCTAGGGCTGGTTCAACCGCCTGGTGGTAGGCTAACAAATAGTCTCCCAGTCAGACTGGCATACTGTAGGTCAGACTGGGCAGCTAACCGAGAGACCAGTTGAACTGCCCCTAGGACCAGTTCAACTGGTATTGACCAGAGAGTTTAGGAGAGAAAACCTAGGTTGAACTGGCCTAGAGGCAGGTTCAACTGGCTTTGACCAGAGAGTTTCACAGTTGAAGTTAAGTTCAACTCAGCTGAAGTCAAGCTCAACTCAGCTGAAGTCAAGTTCAACCCAGTTGAAGAAAATCTCGACTTAGCTGAAGTCAAGTTCAACCCAGTTGAAGAAAAACTCAACTCAGCTGAAGTCAAATTCAACTCAACTGAATAAAAGCTCAACTCAGCTGAAGTCAAGTTCAGCTACTTTTCAACAGGAACACTCTCTATTTCTCAATCCTTACAACACCCTTACACACAAAGAGTCCAAAGAATTTTGGTTTTCAAAATTAGCTTTTGAATTTAGAGGCTTAAGCAATATCAAACACCATTACATGTGCGAAAACTACCAAGGAAGAATTAGATCCTACGACTCAAGATATATAGAAAATTTTACACGATCATCGCATGGAATCTTTCCAAGGCACCACTGATGTATTTGCTTTGTCCTTGAACCTTCCATTTACAATTATCAACTAAAGTTGTTACTCCTTTTATCTCTGTCGACACTGAGTATACACTAGGAGCAAACTTGTTAGTAACCTTATTTGTTTTGTCATTAAATCACCAAAACCATCAATTTGGGGTTGATTGCACTTACAATCTCCCCCTTATTGGTGATTGATGCCAAAACATATAAGGTCGAAAAAGATAAAGATTTGAAGCAACAAAATTATTTTTGGATAATTGTACATATGTGGCTCCCCCTAAATGTGTGCAATTGTTTTTTAATTAAAATGTTGACTTAACATGTCAAACTTGCAACACATTTGGAGAAGGTGAACAAGTCCATACTATATACAATTATCCGAGGGATACAAGTAGTGTCATATATAAGAAAATGTAGTGCATATGACTACTCTTTTACAAATCTCATCACACATCATAAAAGAAACTAGCAGTAGCAAATATCAGATGATCATACAACAAATGCAATAGATGAGATTAAAAAAGGATGTCAATGGCAATGATGACCATCACAGGACATAATTAAAATATTCATTACACCTGTTGGAACTCGCTAACTCGCGGTCAGCCAAGCTCAAACAATGGAAGAATAGGAAACAATTTTATGTTGTTTAACACAGAGTATTAGGGCAACAATGTTTTTCTCTATCCCCCGCAATGGTGTTGTACGAGGGTATTTATAAGTAACCGAGGGTCGACCCTGCCCCATCAAAGACGATTGTACCCTCGGTTACCTACATTATCTCCGGAATATTCTTCCTTGGGGGTTACAGTGGGTCATTACAGCATAATTAATTACAAACACGGGCTAATCCGCTAACAGCCTTACCTGCGTAGCGGCCTATAGGCTAGATCTCACAACATGGGCCGACTACACATGGGCCCCTTATTACAATTGGCGGTAGATCGCAACACATGGTCTTCGCAGTCCAGATTCTCTGCCAACAGAATTCTTGATGGTCTTCGCTCTAGCCTGTCCTGGCGAAGGAGTGCCTGAGTCTTCGCCCGGACTCTTCGTGCTCTTCAAAGCGTTGTCGCTCTTCAGGCCTTCGCACCCTCCGGTTCTTGACCCTTCAACATTGAGGTTTCCCGAGCGAGGGCCATTGCGCCTTCGCCCCAACAACACCCCAGATGTTCAATGCATGAATATTACAAATAAAAAGAAAAGATACAAGCCACAAGATGGCCAATCAACCAACTCAACTATTGCTTCAAATTTTGTCTTCTTCCTTCCTCCAAAAGTTCTTGCCCTTTTTGAAAGGGAAATGTGCCCTTGGGCCGTTTCTAAGTATTTTGGTGATTGAGTGCCAACACAAGAGGACTCATGTTAATCTATGGATAAAGTGCAAATCAAGTAAAAAGGTATGTTTCTAAGACTTAGTACATTGTTTTGGAGACTAATGTATTGTGTCTAAGTGCTGGAAACAGGAGAAATCAAGATGGAAAAGAGATGGCTTTATTCAGCCAAAGGCAGCTCGGTCTGGGTGCACCGGACTATGTCCGGTGCGCCAGGCCGGTGGCTGTCAACTGGCTGCTCTCGGGAAGAAATTAACGGCGTACGACTATAAATCACCGGACTGTTCGGTGGTGCACCGGACTGTCCGGTGAGCCAACAGTCGGCCGGGCCAACGGTCGGCCGCATAATCCGCGCGCGACGCGTGGCAAGAGCCAACGGTCAGAAGGGGCACCGGACTATCCGGTGTGCACCGGACAGTGTCCGGTGCGCCAACGGCTCCAAAGCGCCAACGGTCGGCTTCGCCTAAGAAGGAAAGAAATCCGCACCGGACAGTGTCCGGTGGTGCACCGGACTGTCTGGTGCGCCAGGCGACAGAAGGCAAGAATTGCCTTCTTGAAATGCTCTCAACGGCTCCTAGCTGCCTTGGGGCTATAAAAGGGACCCCTAGGCGCATGGAGGAGAACACCAAGCAACCTTTGAGCATTGTTGATCACTCACACTTCATTCTTGCGCACTTGTTCGACATTCTTAGTGATTTGAGCTCCGTTCTAGTGAGAACCTCGAGATATTGTCTTGAGCTCAAGTCTTGATCTTGTGTGTGCGTATTTGCTGTGGATTTGAGTGTGTTGCTTCCCTTCCTTACTCTTTGTGCTTCATATTGATTCTTATTGTAAGGGCGAGAGACTCCAAGTTGTGGAGATTCCTCGCAAACGGGAAAGAGAAAAGTAAAGAAGAACACCGTGGTATTCAAGTTGATCATTGGATCACTTGAGAGGAGTTGAGTGCAACTCTCGTCCATTGGGATGCCACAACGTGGAGTAGGCAAGTTTTGTACTTGGCCGAACCACGGAATAAATCCTCTTGTCTCTTGTGCTTGTCCTTATTGTGTCTATTGTGCTTCACAAGAGCTCTCCTCTCTACTCACTTGATTTCATTGTTCTAACTCTTAATCAAGGTTGTGGTGTTAAGTTTTAAGTTTTACAGGATCACCTATTCACCCCCCCCTCTAGGTGCTCTCAATTGGTATCAGAGCCGTTCTCTTCAAGAAAGGGACTAATCGCCCGAAGAGATGGATCCTAGGGGCAAGGGGATGGTGGTCAATGATAAGGAGAAGGAGTCCTTCGTCAATGATCCAAAAGATGACAAGCCTACTGACTAGGGCTCAAGCCACAAAAGAAAAGACGGGAAGAAGAAGAAAACAAGGCGCATCAAGGAGATCGTCTACTACGACGACAGCGACGAGTCCTCTTCTTCCCAAAAGGACGACGACAACTACGAGAAAAAGAAAACGGTCAATTCAAACTTTTCTTTTGATTATTCTCGTATTCCGCAAAATACAAATGCTCATTTACTCTCCATTCCACTTGGTAAACCTCCTCACTTTGACGGAGAGGACTACGGATTTTGGAGTCACAAAATGCGCAGTCACTTGTTCTCTCTCCATCCAAGCATATGGGAGATAGTAGAGAGTGGAATGCAATTTGATAGTACTGATAGTCCCACATTTATCAATGAGCAAATTCACAAAAATGCACAAGCTACTACTGTTCTTCTAGCATCTTTGTGCAGGGATGAATACCATAAGGTGAGCGGCTTGGATAACGCCAAGAAGATTTGGGACACCCTCAAGATCTCACATGAGGGGAACGACGTCACCATGCTCACCAAGATGGAGTTAGTGGAGGGCGAACTTGGGAGATTCGCAATGATCAGGGGCGAGGAGCCAACCCAAACATACAACCGGCTCAAGACCCTCGTCAACAAAATAAGGAGCTATGGAAGCACGCGATGGACGGACCACGACGTCGTCCGCCTAATGTTAAGGTCTTTTACTGTCCTTGATCCACATCTTGTGAACAATATTCGTGAGAATCCTAGGTACACCAAGATGACGCCCGAGGAGATACTTGGAAAGTTTGTAAGCGGGCGGATGATGATCAAGGAGGCAAGATACGTTGACGATGCGTTGAACGGTCCAATCCACGAGCCTCAAACCATTGCCCTCAAAGCAACGAGGAGCAAGGAGGCGCTACCTAGCAAGGTGGCACAAGTTGAGGCGGCCGGACTTAATGATGAAGAAATGGCCCTCATCGTCAAGCGCTTCAAGACGGCGCTAAGGGGTCGCAAGGAGCATCCCAACAAGACCAAGACAAAGGGGAAGCGCTCATGCTTCAAGTGTGTTAAGATTGGTCATTTTATCGCTAATTGTCCCGATAATGATAGTGACGAGGAACAAGGGAACAAGAGGGAAAAGAAGAAGGCTTACAAGAAGGCTAAGGGCGAGGCACACCTTGGAAAGGAGTGGGACTTGGATTGTTCGTCGTCCGACTCCGACAATGAAGGACTCGCCGCCACCGCCTTCAACAAGTCGGCCCTCTTCCCCAATGAGCATCACACCTGCCTCATGGCAAGGGAAAAGAAGGTAAGCACTCGTGATACTAGTACTTACGCTTCCTCAAGTGATGAAGAATCTAGCGATGATGAAATAGACTATTCATGTTTATTCAAGGGCCTAGATAGAACCAAGGTAGATAAGATTAATGAATTAATTGATGCCTTGAATGATAAAAATAGGTTGTTAGAAAAGCAAGAGGATCTGTTGTATGAAGAACATGATAAGTATGTAGAGGCACAAAAATCCCTTGCTTTAGAAATTAAAAGGAATGAAATGCTTTCATGTGAATTGTCTACATGTCATGACCCTATTTCTAGCTTAAAGAGCATAAATGATGATTTGAGTGCTAAGTTAGAAATAGCTAATAAATCAACATCTTGTGTAGAACATGTTGTAGTTTGCACTAGGTGTAAAGATTTTAATGTTGATGCATGTAGTAAACACCTAGTTTCAATTTCTAAATTAAATGATGAAGTGGCTAGTCTTAATGCCCAACTTAAGGCTAGCAAGAGTGAATTTGATAAACTAAAATTTGCAAGGGATGCCTACACGATTGGTAGACACCCCTCAATTAAGGATGGTCTTGGCTTCAAGAGGGAAGTCAAGAACTTAACAAGCCATAAGGCTTCCATCTCCGCCAAGGAGAAAGGGAAGGCCCCTATGGCTAGTAGTGCTCAAAAGAACCATGCTTTCATGTATCATGATATGAGACATTCTAGGAATGTTTATAGAAGTTATGATGCTTTTGATTCTCATGCCATGATTGCTTCTAGTTCTTCTATTATGCATGATAGAAATGTGGCTAGGAAAAATGTTGTTCATCATATGCCTAGAAGAAATATTGTTCATGCTCCTAGGAAAGCAATGAATGAACCTTCTACGATTTATTATGCTTGCAATGCTTCCTTTGCTATTTGTAGAAAGGATAAGAAGGTAATTGCTAGAAAATTAGGGGGCAAATGTAAGGGAGACAAGACTTGCATTTGGGTCCCTAAGGCTATTTGTACTAACCTTGTAGGACCCAACAAGAGTTGGGTACCTAAGACCCAAGCCTAAATTGCCTTGCAGGTTTATGCATCCGGGGCTCAAGCTGGATTATCGACAGCGGATGCACAAACCACATGACAGGGGAGAAGAGGATGTTCTCTTCCTACGTCAAGAACAAGGATCCCCAAGATTCAATCATATTCGGTGATGGGAACCAAGGCAAGGTGAAAGGGTTAGGAAAAATTGCTATTTCATCCGAGCACTCTATTTCTAATGTGTTCCTAGTTGAGTCGCTTGGATATAACTTGTTGTCTGTGAGTCAACTTTGTAATATGGGATATAACTGTTTATTCATAAATGTAGATGTGTCTGTCTTTAGAAGAAGTGATGGTTCATTAGCTTTTAAGGGTGCACTAGACGGCAAACTTTATTTAGTTGATTTTGCAAAAGAGGAGGCTGGTCTAGATGCATGCTTAATTGCTAAGACTAGCATGGGCTGGCTGTGGCATCGCCGTTTAGCACATGTGGGGATGAAGAACCTTCACAAGCTTCTAAAGGGAGAACACGTGATAGGTCTAACTAATGTAACTTTCGAAAAAGATAGACCTTGTGCAGCTTGTCAAGCAGGTAAACAGGTGGGAAGCTCTCATCATGCCAAAAATGTGATGACAACATCAAGACCCCTGGAGTTACTTCATATGGACCTCTTCGGACCCGTCGCCTATCTAAGTATAGGAGGAAGTAAGTATGGTCTTGTTATAGTTGATGATTTTTCCCGCTTCACTTGGGTATTCTTTTTGCAGGATAAATCTGAAACCCAAGGGACCCTCAAGCGCTTCCTAAGGAGAGCCCAAAACGAGTTTGAGCTCAAAGTGAAGAAGATAAGGAGCGACAATGGGTCCGAGTTCAAGAACCTTCAAGTGGAGGAGTATCTTGAGGAGGAAGGAATCAAGCATGAGTTCTCTGCTCCCTACACACCATAGCAAAATGGTGTGGTAGAGAGGAAGAACAGGACACTACTAGACATGGTGAGGACGATGCTTGGTGAATTCAAGACGCCCGAACGGTTTTGGACGGAAGCCGTGAGCACGGCTTGCCACGCCATAAACCGGGTCTACCTTCATCGCCTCCTCAAGAAGACGTCATACGAGCTACTAACCGGTAACAAACCCAATGTTTCGTATTTCCGAGTTTTTGGGAGTAAATGCTACATTCTAGTGAAGAAGGGTAGGAATTCCAAATTTGCTCCCAAAGCGGTAGAAGGGTTTTTGTTAGGTTATGACTCAAATACAAAGGCGTATAGAGTCTTCAACAAATCATCGGGTTTGGTTGAAGTTTCTAGCGACGTTGTATTTGATGAGACTAATGGCTCTCCAAGAGAGCAAGTTGTTGATCTTGATGATGTAGATGAAGAAGACATTCCAACGGCCGCAATACGCACCATGGCGATTGGAGACGTGCGACCGCATGAACTCAAGGAACAAGATCAACCTTCTTCCTCAACTATGGTGCATCCCCCAACTCAAGACGATGAACAGGATCAAGAGGAGGCATGTGATCAAGGGGGAGCACAGGATGTCCAAGTGGAAGAGGAAGAAGTACCCCAGACACCTCCAACTCAAGTTCGAGCGACGATTCAATGGAATCATCCCGTCGACCAAATTTTGGGTGATATTAGCAAGGGAGTAACTACTCGCTCTAGATTAGTTAATTTTTGTGAGCATTACTCTTTTGTCTCTTCTATTGAGCCTTTCAGGGTAGAAGAGGCCTTGCTAGATCCGGACTGGGTGTTGGCCATGCAGGAAGAGCTCAACAACTTCAAGAGAAATGAAGTTTGGACACTGGTGCCTCGTCCCAAGCAAAACGTTGTGGGAACCAAGTGGGTGTTCCACAACAAACAAGACGAGCACGGGGTGGTGACAAGGAACAAGGCACGACTTGTGGCAAAAGGTTATGCCCAAGTCACAGGTTTGGACTTTGAGGAGACTTTTGCTCCTGTGGCCAGGCTAGAGTCAATTCGCATATTGTTAGCCTATGCTACTCACCATTCTTTCAGGTTGTTCCAAATGGATGTAAAGAGTGCTTTCCTCAATGGGCCAATCAAGGAGGAGGTGTACGTGGAGCAACCCCCTGGCTTTGAGGATGAACGGTACCCCGACCACGTGTGTAAGCTCTCTAAGGCGCTCTATGGACTTAAGCAAGCCCCAAGAGCATGGTATGAATGCCTTAGAGACTTTTTAATTGCTAATGCTTTCAAGGTTGGGAAAGCCGATCCAACTTTATTCACTAAGACTTGTGATGGTGATCTTTTTGTGTGCCAAATTTATGTTGATGACATAATATTTGGTTCTACTAACCAAAAGTCTTGTGAAGAGTTTAGCAGGGTGATGACTCAAAAGTTCGAGATGTCAATGATGGGCGAGTTAAGCTATTTCCTTGGGTTCCAAGTGAAGCAACTCAAGGATGGCACCTTCATCTCCCAAACGAAGTACACGCAAGACTTGATCAAATGGTTTGGGATGAAGGACGCCAAGCCCGCAAAGACTCCAATGGGAACCGACGGACACACCGACCTCAACAAAGGAGGTAAGTCCGTTGATCAAAAGGCATACCAGTCTATGATAGGATCCTTACTTTATTTATGTGCTAGTAGACCGGATATTATGCTTAGCGTATGCATGTGTGCTAGATTTCAATCTGATCCAAGGGAGTGTCACTTAGTGGCTGTGAAGCGAATTCTTAGATATTTAGTCGCTACGCCTTGCTTCGGGATCTGGTATCCAAAGGGGTCTACCTTCGACTTGATTGGATATTCAGACTCCGACTATGCTAGATGTAAGGTCGATAGGAAGAGTACATCGGGGACGTGCCAATTCTTAGGAAGGTCCCTGGTGTCATGGAGTTCTAAGAAACAAACTTCCGTTGCCCTATCCACCGCTGAGGCCGAGTATGTTGCTGCAGGACAGTGTTGCGCTCAACTACTTTGGATGAGGCAAACCCTCAGGGACTTTGGCTACAATCTGAGCAAAGTCCCACTCCTATGTGATAATGAGAGTGCTATCCGCATGACGTATAATCCTGTTGAACACAGCCGCACAAAGCATATAGACATCCGACATCACTTTTTGAGAGACCACCAGCAAAAGGGGGATATCGAAGTGTTTCATGTTAGCACGGAGAACCAGCTAGCCGATATCTTTACCAAGCCTCCAGATGAGTCGACCTTTTGCAAGCTGCGTAGTGAGCTAAATGTCTTAGATTCGCGGAACTTGGATTGATTTATAGCATACATGTGTTTTATGCCTTGATCATGTTCCTTAATGCATTTTGTTGTTTATTTATGGTGCTCAAGTTGTACAAGCACTCCCCGGACCTCACAAGTCCATTTGCAAGTAATGCACATATTTAGGGGGAGATGTGCTACAACTTGACCCTTTGAAACTAACTGTGTGCTTGAGTCTGCTTAATTTAGTCTCAAAGGAGGTTTGAAAGGGAAAGGTGGACTTGGACCATGCAAGACTTCCACTGCACTCCGATGAAAGAGTAACTAATTCCAAGTTCATCTTTGTACTCTTATTGCCTCTTTACTCTTAGTTGAAGATTTTGGTGAGGCAATGGGGTTAAAGGGCCAAAATTGATCCCGTTTTGGTGCTTGATGCCAAAGGGGGAGAAAATAAGGCCAAAGCAAGAAATGGATCAGCTACCACTTGAGAATTTTGAAAAAGTAGAGTTAGAGTTTTTGTTTGTCAAAATACTCTTTGTTGTCTCTTATTGTCAAAAGTTGGTCTCTTGTGGGGAGAATATTTGATTATGGGAAATAGGGGGAGTTTTTGAAATCTTTGAATCAATTTGTCTTTGAACAACTCTCTTTATGCCTCAACAAGTGTGTTTGACTTAGATATAGGGAATTGAGTTTGATTTGCAAAAACAAAACCAAGTGGTGGCAAAGGATGATCCAAATATGCCAAATTTGAGACAAAACAAACTTGTGTTTTCATTTGTATTGATGTTGCACTTCCTTTAGTTGCTTTTTATTGTGTTGGCATAAATCACCAAAAAGGGGGAGATTGAAAGGGAAATGTGCCCTTGGGCCATTTCTAAGTATTTTGGTGATTGAGTGCCAACACAAGAGGACGCATGTTAATCTATGGATAAAGTGCAAATCAAGTAAAAAGGTATGTTTCTAAGACTTAGTACATTGTTTTGGAGACTAATGTATTGTGTCTAAGTGCTGGAAACAGGAGAAATCAAGTTGGAAAAGAGATGGCTTTGTTCAGCCAAAGGCAGCTCGGTCTGGGTGCACCGGACTGTCTGGTGGTGCACCGGACAGTGTCCGGTGGCGCACCGGACAGTGTTTGGTGCGCCAGGCCGGTGGCTGTCAACTGACTGCTCTCGGGAAGAAATTAACGGCGTACAGCTATAAATCACCGGACTGTCCGGTGGTGCACCGGACTGTCCGGTGGGCCAACAGTCGGCCGAGCCAACGGTCGGACGCATAATCCGCGCGCGACGTGTGGCAAGAGCCAACGATCAGAAGGGGCACCGGACTGTCCGGTGTGCACCGGACAGTGTCCGGTGCGCCAGCGGCTCCAAAGCGTTCGCCTAAGAAGGAAAGAAATCCGCACCGGACAGTGTCCGGTGGTGCACCGGACTGTCCGGTGCGCCAGGCGACAGAAGGCAAGAATTGCCTTCTTGAAATGGTCTCAACGGCTCCTAGCTGCCTTAGGGCTATAAAAGGGACCCCTAGGCGCATGGAGGAGAACACCAAGCAACCTTTGAGCATTGTTGATCACTCACACTTCATTCTTGCGCACTTGTTCGACATTCTTAGTGATTTGAGCTCCGTTCTAGTGAGAACCTCGAGATATTGTCTTGAGCTCAAGTCTTGATCTTGTGTGTGCGTATTTGCTGTGGATTTGAGTGTGTTGCTTCCCTTCCTTACTCTTTGTGCTTCATATTGATTCTTATTGTAAGGGCGAGAGACTCCAAGTTGTGGAGATTCCTCGCAAATGGGAAAGAGAAAAGTAAAGAAGAACACCGTGGTATTCAAGTTGATCATTGGATCACTTGAGAGGAGTTGAGTGCAACTCTCGTCCGTTGGGACGCCACAACGTGGAGTATGCAAGTTTTGTACTTGGCCGAACCACGGGATAAATCCTCGTGTCTCTTGTGCTTGTCCTTATTGTGTCTATTGTGCTTCACAAGAGCTCTCCTCTCTGCTCACTTGATTTCATTGTTCTAACTCTTAATCAAGGTTGTGGTGTTAAGTTTGAAGTTTTACAGGATCAGCTATTCACCCCCCCTCTAGGTGCTCTCACTTTTTGGCAACAAGTACCAAAAATAGAGAGAGACGCAATGCTCAGCCTTAACCATTATCCTTGGTAAGCCTTACACTACACGTTTTCTCACACTTGCTGAGCGATGACCGTATGAGAGCTCACCCTTTCTACAATCACACTAGGTCAAGAACAGGTACCGATGGAGGAGCATGAAGGACGCTACGATGAGTTCGAAGAGGTCTAGGCCATCGTCTCCTAATCAACTAAAGTTGTGGAGGATCTTTGTCTTCATATGATGTATAATTTAGCTATTTTGTACAGAAATTCTATTATATAGTAAAGATGTGACATTGATTTATGTACCATAAATCATCATATGTGTGAGACTTGATCCTAGCACATACCTGAGACGCGCCTAGATTTGTCCCTAAATACGGGTGTGATAGAAGTGATATCAGAACAATGTTGATTGAAGGACGTAACCTAGATAGAACTGGACAAACCCTTACGTAGTTGTCTTTACTCCGATTCTTTCTAAACTTCCCTTAATCTTTTCTCATCTATTACTGCTTTACTCTAATTATTCTTATATTTTCTTTTCTAAAGACAAAAGAGGATTTCACACCATGGAATCCTGTACCTAAAGTGACCCTTAGGAATAGGACACCTAATACTAGAAAACAATATTTTGTAGGTATCTATATGCTTGAATGCTTGTCCTTATGATACCTATTTGATTTGGTTCTTTGATTGCATGTGATGACTTGTGGAGTAATGTCCGCAATCGCATCTATAATTAGGCACAAAAATATATATTTACAAGATAACGAATCAACTTAGATTATCCCTCATTAAAATATATATCTATCTTAATATATTCATCTCATATTAAAATATTCTATCTTATCCTAGCAAATTCATCTAACCAATTCTAACCTAATTAGATCTAATCTCATGTACTCCAATCTAATCTAGATCCCATCCAATCTAATTGTGAACTAATGTGATCTAATCTAATATGTTTAAACTAATCTAATCTAATCTAATTAGATCCAATTTCATCTTATCTAACCCAAAGCTAACTCGCCTAATCTTATCTCATTTAAGTTAACCAGATATAATGTAATCACATTAGACCCAATCTGATCTAATCTAGTCAAAACTAGTATAATCTGATCAGAAACCCTTATCTTATTTGCTTTGTCTTTCTTAGCTATATCTAAAGGTTAGAACCAATTAACTCAGGTCAGTTAATATTGGTAAAATAGATTAGGCTACCATTCCTAGAAACATTGTTCTCACCTTATTTACCATACCCTAATTTAGTGCTCTAACCTAACTTGGTCATGCACTCCTAATAAGTTACATGATTCTAACATATCGACAAACAAGATTTTAACCTACCTACCCATGTACCCCCAGCTATCGTAACTATACGTTATCTTAATCACATGTCCCTAACTCGGATGGAAGCACCAAGATCGAAGAAGGAACATAACAACCTCGTCGAGGAAGGCTAAAAGTCAAAGCAGATCTCCAAATGAGTTAGGATCCACCATTTGGAGTAGAAGTTTTCCTTGCCCAAATCTTTCTGTAGGACCGGTAAGGCGACCAGAGGGGGGGTGAATGGGAGCCAATCAGATTTTGCTTCCAAACACTGAAGATGAACACTTCACTTCAATTGAGATGAAGCAAGTGCTTAAACCATGAACACATCAGCGAACGCGTGATCTCATGATTACAAAACGTTCCTAATACTCACATGTAGGGATGTAATCGGATGGAATACGGACGGATATCACTGAAATCATATTTGTTTTCATATTTTTATTCGGATTCGAATTCGAATACGAATAGCTTCGGATACGAATACGAATACGGATATTCTCGGATACAAATACGGATAGTTGTGTGTCGAATATGGAACTAGTCGGACACGGATATTGTCGGTAACGAATTTTTTGTCGGATATCATGTAATACATCATTTCACACATATCATGGTTCTAATCATGTATCCACTCCTTGAGTCCAAACATTTTTTAGTATTATATGTGTACATATGTCATGTTTTTTTGTAAAAAATCATGAATTTTTAGCCTATATGCGTGTTATTAATTTATTTTCAATAAAATCATCAAATGCAAATAAGTTACCAAAACTAATAAACATTCTATAAAAATATAACCTGAAGTCTACACATGAAAATGATAAAGTGAACTTGGATACTTAGAGTGATTTCACGTGTAATTCACACAACAAGTGAAAGTGAAATGAAAGAAACACTATCATATTGCAGATTTTATGGTCCAAATATTTTGGAGGATTATATGTGGACATATGGTATGCCTCCATAAATTTTCATGAATTTCTGATGCTATTTGTGTATTATTAATTTCTTTCTACAAAAAATAAAAAAATGCACACAGCTATCCGGATAAGATATCCGGATATCCGAGAAAATATCCAGATATTCGATATTCGACGGATATCATACATATTGTATTCGAATTCGATATCCGAACAAAATATCCGTATTCGTATCCGTTATCCGAAAAAAGTCCGGATATCCGAAAATTCTATCCGAACCAGTGTTCACCATCTTCGAATCCGGATCCGGACGGATATTTTCCAAACCATATTACATCCCTACTCACATGAGACCAACAAAACAAACGGATCACAAATTGGACACCAAAAAGTGCAAAACGGTCCAACACAGTATCGTCAACAAGTGTTGTTTTCAGTAGTATGAAATTATGTTCTTGAATTCAAAACTGGACCAAACAAACTCCGATAAGCGTGCTCTCGTACTTGGATCTAAACTCTCTCCTCTCACGAGCAGCCTGCCTAAGCAACTTATCCTGACTAGCCAAAGCAGCGTTCAGCTCTTCTATCTCAGCGGCGAGATCATCGGCAGAAGGTAGTACCTCAGAAGTAGTGTCACACCCGGTTTTGGAAGGTAAACCGAATGCGAACCATGTACGTGCCAAGATCAGAACTCACATACACAATGATTACATAATTGGACATCATCACACAATGCTTGAATTAAATAGCGGAAAGGTACTTAGTTACATCAAGATGTCTGAGACATCCACAGAGTCCGTTACATAATCATAGTGTTTAACTATAACATTAAAGTGCGGAGTATCGAAACGTAGAATGTAAGCCTACACAGGCAGCTAACTAGGGGTTTGCCACTAAGCTAAACTAGAACTCATCGTATTCCTGGAACTCCTTGAAGTCATCCATGTTGTCAGCTTCACCTCCTGAGCACTAAGAACAGTGGGGACAACCTGGGGTGGGGTGCTTTGTAAAGCAAGGGTGAGTACACTTCAACATACTCAGCAAATATCTCGTTTGGCTAAAGTGGACTAGCTGTATGTGGAGTTAAGGTTAAGCAGTTGCTTTTAGTTAGTCAAGTTTTATTACTATAAGTAGAGCCAAGTTTTAGTAAAAACCCAGTTATTACCCAGAAGCACTCCCTCCAAGAGGAAATACCAGAGGTCAGAATTATAATCACCACTGCTTAATCATCATCATAAAAGTAACCAAAGTTCTTCTAATCGAAGAGGATCCCAAGGATGCTCATAACCGTGAGCACGGCTGATATACCAGTTTCTAACACTCTGCAGAGGTCGCACACTTTACCCACAAGCTGTGATTCCCATTCTACCCGGGGTTCTAGCCTCCCCATTGATCACTACCAAGGTGACCTAGCAGGGTCTCACTATGTAGCCTTTACAAAGATTTCCCAGAGGTCATAGCCGCCCGTTAGGTTTCTCCAGTTTCATAAACACAGTACATCTCCCAACGGAAGGGTGACTAAGAAAACCAAATCAAAGAACCTCTGCACCTAGCCTCGGCAGAGCAAGTACTGTGCCCGAACCCCATTGACGGCACTACGGCGAAGCCAACTACTCCTCTGGTTCCTCTAATTAATCAGCTAAGGGCGTCCCATTCCACCCTCATGATTGCACTGTTATCTCGGGTTGTCACTCCCCAAATAGGTCCTTACGGAGAGGCACTCAGGAAAGAGCCTAAGCCCCCTAAATAATCATAAGAACCTCATCGGGATAACATCATTGTATCATAAAAGATCACATCATGTTCATTGATTAAGTTGAAGCAGTGGCATAAGCTAACCATGATTAACCCAAAAAGGTAAACAAGGATAAGGTAAATACAAACTAGTCAATCCTTAAGTTTCAGTAATGTAATGCGGGACAGTGAATTATAAAGTATAGTAGGACATAGTAGGTCTGAGGACACTTGCCTTCACCAGGTTGTTGCTCAGGGAGGTCTCCAACAACACACTCAGGAACCTCGAACTGCTCGTTGTCTAGTAAAGCGAGCATACATTCAATACATTTGGAAAAGTATAGATGAACATCACATCAAACATTTACAATCTTTGACGCACAACTCAAAAAGGTATAGTATTAAATGTAGGGGAATGATATCAAGTTACAAAGAAAATGGAGTAATCCTAATTGGGGAATTGATTACTCTCTAAATTTTTGGGACATAGCTCAAAAAGGTCAAGTAGTGGTTAAAACAAAGGAAATTTAGAATTATAATATAAACTACTCTCATTTAGGAATTTGACTACCTTTTAGGTATTATCCATAATTACATTCCTAATTCTGTTTATGTTATCAAGGCCTAAAGGTTAAGTCCAAAAATAAATCCAAGTGATGCATAACACTAATCTCACAAGATTGAATGTACTTTATTCCTAGGGTTCTTCTTTTATTTATTTCATTTAAATAAATACATATATACTTTAATTCTATATTCCAAGTGTAAAAATTAAAGTATGCAGATTATAGTTGACTATATTTTATTTGAACAGAGAATAATCTTGTGAACATTTTGCAATTTGAACCACTAAATTTGGAGTTCATATGAAAAAGATATGAAATAAACAAGTCTTCAAGTTTGAAATTTGAAATTAAGGCTAAATATGTAATTAAATAAAAGTCCAGGGGCTATTCAAAAGAAACCAGAGGCCTAAGCGCTAAAACAGAGGACGGCGGGTTGATTTCCTAAAACCAGGGGGTTCTTAAGCAAAACGACCACGCGAAGGGGTACGGGGTAATCTTAGACATCGGATCAGAAACCGACGACCCAGATTAGATCGCGCGGGCGCGGGCGCGACTGACAAGCGGGGCTAGGGCGTCAGCGAGTTAGGGCGGGCTGACCAGCCGGGCCCAGGGACAGAGACGCGGGTGAGGGGGAGAGAGGAGAGACGGTTGGATCTGGATCAAGCGGCTATGATTAGATCCCCTCGGGGGGCAGACATGGGCGCGGTGGCATCGCTCGGTCCCACGGTGGGAACTCGCTAGAGACGAGCAGACCGGCCACGGCGAGGCACTAGAGGCTTGGGGGTTAGCCTAGGCGCGCACAGGGGGATCTGGCGGACTCAGCCAAGGGCACCACGCGGCGCGGGAGCACCAGAGGGCGTTGCACACGACGAGGCGGGCTAACGGCGGCGTGGGGCAACTCCGGCGAGCAATTGCATGCTAACCAGTGCAGTACACAGGGAAATAGGGCGCGGGGAGGTTGCTCACCTTGAGGGGAAGCGCTGGAGGCACGGGGCAACGGCGGAGGCACAGGGACGTGACGGGGCAACAGTGGCGGAGCTCTGGTTGCGCAAGAACCACTCTGGTGAGCACGGGCCGGCTGAACCAGGGAGGGAAGGGGCACACCAAAGGGTGTCCCGAGTAGCTGACGGCAATGCGAAGCTTACCGTGGCTCTGGACAGGGCACGGGCACAACGGCGGCCACGGAACAGGCGGTGGACGTCGGCGGGCGGTGGCGGAGGTTCTCGGTTCGCGTAGGCAGAGCGAGAGAGAGGGCGAGAGAGCTAGGCAGAGGGCGCAAATGGAAGAGGGGAGGTAGGCGAGCAGGGCGAGGGGTTCAAAAGGGGCGCAAGGGCTCGGTCGTGTCCAGAGAACGCGCGGTCGTGGGCGCGTCCACGGTGGGGAGATCGTGGGCGGGAGGTTAGGGACGAGCTGACATGTGGGGTCGGTGGGGCAGAGAGAGGGAAAGCGGACGTGGGCGAGAGCAACAGCGCTGACAGGTCGGTCCCACGGAGCAACGAGAGAGCGAGGGAGAGAGGGCGCTCGGGTTTGCGCCGACATGCGGGGTCCGCTTGTCAGGCAAAGGGACGCGCGGGCGTGGGCGTGGGCGTGGGCGTGCGCGCGCGGCCTAGGCTTAATGGGCTGCCTTGGACCGAATTGGCTTTTCCTATTTTCCTGGATTTTCTATTGCCTTTTCTATTTATTTTCTCTAGGGTTTTCAATTCAAATTCAAATCAAGTTTCAAATTCAAACCAAATCAAATATGTGCAACATTTCAAAGAATATTTAGGCTCAATATGATGCAACATTCCATGACTCATATGTTTTGGGCAAAATAAAATAAATAATCCCTCACTAATACAACTAACTCTAATTAAAAGAGAAAGAGAGAGAGAAAACTAGAGAGAGAGGGAAACTAAAGTGAGATAGAGAAGAGTAACACCTGAATTTGGATGATCATAAGAAAGAAATTTTATACCCCCAAATTCAGGGCGTTACAGACCTATCCCCCTTAAAAGAATCTCGCCCTTGAGATTTCGGGCTGGCTAGCAAAGAGTTCCGGGTACTTGGCTCTCAGATCATCTTCTCTTTCCCAGGTTGCTTCTTCTTCTCAGTGATGGCCCCATTTGACTTTGCACAATCTGATGGTGTTCCTCCGGGTGACCCGATCCGCTGTCTCCAGAATTTGCGTTGGCTTCTCAATGTATGTCAGATCCTCTTGAACTTCAAGGTTTTCCATTGGCAACTGCTCTTCTGGTACTCGCAAGCATTTCTTTAACTGAGACACGTGGAACAGATCATGCACTGCGGACAGGTTCTCTGGTAGGCTGAGTTCTGTGCTATCTTCAGATTTTTCCCGAACCATCCTGATATTCTCTTCGGCTTCAAGCAAAATTTCTGGGCCGAATACCTGTCTTTCATCGGGTTGGTCCCAATGCAATGGAGTTCTGCAATTCCTCCCATAAAGTGCTTCGAATGGTGACATCTTCAGACTGGCTTGGTAGCTGTTGTTGTAGGAGAATTCTGCATATGGTAGCCTCTTGTCCCAACCTAACTTGTCTTGCAAAGCACAAGCTCTCAACATATCCTCAAGAATCTGGTTGGTTCTTTCAGTCTGACCATCTGTCTACGGGTGATAAGCTGAACTGAATTTCAAGTGTGTACCCAAAGCTTCGTGTAGCTGCTGCCAAAAGTGAGAAGTAAATTGGGTGCCTCTATCTGATATTATCTTCTTTGGAATACCATGCAAGCACACAATCCGAGACATGTATAACTCTGCCAACACTGCACTGTTATAGGTGGTCTTGACTGTTATGAAATGGGCCGTCTTTGTCAAACGGTCCACTACTACCTAGACAGAGTCATAACCAGCTCGAGTGCGAGGCAGACCAACTATAAAGTCCATCCCAATCTCATCCCATTTCCACTGCGGAATCTGCAACGGCTGCAACAATCCCGCGGGTCTCTGATGTTCTGCCTTGATCCTCTGACAACTGTCACATCTGGCCACATACTCTGCTATCTCTCTCTTCATACCGTACCACCAGAATCTCTTCTTCAAGTCTTGGTACATTTTCTCGCTACCAGGGTGTATAGAATATGTTGTCTCATGAGCTTCCTTGAGAATCAGTTCCCGGATCGAGGTGATGTTGGGAACACACAACCTATCTTTGAACCATACCACTCCTTCTGCATCTTCACGGAAATCTGAACCTTTCCCATCTATGATCAGCTGTCGGATCTCGTTGATCTTCTCATCATCCTTCTGACCTTTTCTGATGTCTTGCTCTAGGGTAGGCTCTAGCTCAATTGCCACTCCTTGAGTGTTGTTCAGAAATCCGAGACTCAACCTGTCGAATTCCTTCGCTAGCTCGAACGGCATCGAGTGAGATAGGCCAACATGTTGACTTGACTCTTCCTGCTAAGAGCATCTGCAACCACATTTGCTTTGCCTGGGTGATAATGAATCTCCAGCTCATAATCTTTGATCAATTTCAGCCATCTTCGCTGCCTCATGTTTAGCTCCGACTGAGTGAATATGTATTGGAGACTCTTATGGTCCGTGTAGATATCACACTTCTGCCCATAAAGATAATGCCTCCAGGTCTTCAATGCATGAACCACGACTGCTAATTCTAGATCATGAGTAGAATAATTCTTCTCGTGAACTTTCAATTGTCGGGACGAGTATGCCACTACTTTCCCTTCCTGCATTAACACACATCCCAGTCCGGTGTACGAAGAATCACTGTATACTGAGAATGGCTTGTGAACATCTGGTAAAACCAACACTGGCGCTGTTGTCAACTTCTACTTCAACATTTCAAATGATTCTTGGCACGCTGGGATCCACTTGAACTCAACCTTCTTTGCTAGCAAGGCTGTCATTGGTCTAGCAATCTTGGAGAAACCTTCAATGAAACGTTGATAATAACCGGCCATCCCAATGAAACTCTTGATTCCTCAGACATCTTTTGGTGCTTTCCAGTCCAGAATCGCTCCTACTTTCTTTGGATCCACAGCTAGTCCATCTCGATTTATAATATGACCCAAGAATAGAACTTCGCTGATCTAGAACTCGCACTTGCTAAGCTTGGCATACAACTGGCAATCTCGTAGCCTTTGAAGTACCTTCCTCAAATGTTCCTCATGTTCTTGCTCATTTTGGGAATATATAAGAATATCATCAATGAACACCACTACAAACTTGTCGAGGTAGTCCATGAACACACTGTTCATCAGGTACATAAAGTAAGCTGGTGCATTCGTCAATCCGAATGACATAACCATGAACTCATATAGTCCATACTTGATGATGAATGTTGTCTTCGGTATATCTGCAGGTCGGATTCTGAGCTGATGGTAACCTGACTTCAGATCTATCTTTGAGAACACACTGGCTCCTCTCAACTGATCAAATAAATCTTCAATTCTGGGCAGGGGGTACTTATTCTTGACAATTACTTCATTCAAGGCTCTGTAATCGATGCACATCCTCTTCGTGCCATCCTTCTTCTCCACAAATAACACTGGGGCTGCCCAAGGTGAGGTACTTGGCCTGATGTAACCTTTCTCTAACAACTCATCAATTTGCTTCTTGAGTTCCACCAACTCTGGTCTGGACACTCGATAAGATCTCTTGGAAATAGGAGCGGTGCCTGGGATAAGCTCTATGGCAAATTCAACCTTCCTTTCAGGTGGCATGCCTGGTAACTCTTCAGGGAATACATCAGGAAATTCTGACACAACCCTAATTGCCTCAATCAGATTGGACTCCTTGTCATCTACTAATAAATGGTGACATGCTCCTTCCTCTAGTTAAGGTAAGTACAGCTTGGTTACCACTTCCTTCCCGGATGGGGACACCAACTTACCTGTCCTCTTGTCACAACTAGGATGACATCTAACCCTTGAGTTCCCATTACTACTAGGCTAGTGGGGAAGGCTATGCCCCTTATTTCAATCCTTAGATTCAGACAAATCCTATCGGACTGAACTTTTCCCCCAACTGAATTAACTCTCAAAGGTGGGATCATTAGTTCTATGGGGATGTTATGTGATTCTACCCAAGATGCAGAAACAAAAGAATGTGTGGCACCAGTATCAAATAATACTTTTGTTGGGTAGGATTCAACTGGAAACATATCTACTGCCAAGTCCTGAGCATCCTGGATTGCTTCGGCCTCTAGGTGGTTCACCTTTCCACGGTTGTAGGCCTAACCACAGAGTCCTGGTGCTTGCTGTGGCGCTCCTTGTCTTGCTGGGGCATTGGCTGCTGGCGGTTGCTGGGCTGCTTTCTTGGGACAGTTCTTCGTCCAGTGATTTTGTTCTCCACAGTAGAAGCATGCCCGACCTCCTACTTGAGCTGGGGCTAATTGGCCATTCTAGTTGGGTGCTGGGGCAGGAAGGCAAGCTGCCTGGTTGTTCTGACGCTGGTACTGATTTCCTCTCAGCTGAGTGTTCTGACGGTACTGCTGCTGCTGCTGAGGAAACTACCTCTGGTACTGGTGCTGGTGCTGGTGACCTTGCTTGAATTGCTGTGGCGAGTTGCCTGAGTAACGGGGACGACTACTACTCCTGACCTGAGGCCCACCAATCTTGCGCTTCCAATCCTCCATCTCTCGACGCTTCCTTTCAGTCATGATTGCTCTGTCTATCAAGTGCTGGAAGGTGGGGAAAGTGTGGTTCATGAGCTGGTAGTGGAGGGGGTCAACCAATCCTCTCAGAAAGTGGTACTGCCGCTTGGCATCCGTGTTGACGTCTTCTGGGGCGTAATGTGACAGCTGCAGAAACTTATCCTTGTACTCACTGACGAACAGGGACCTTGCTTCAGGGCGAGAAACTCCTCCTTCCTCACTATCATCAGTCCCTCGGGCACATAGTAGCGACGAAAGTTATCCCTGAACTCCTCCCAAGTAATGGCTTCAGGGTTGGCATGGGTGGCAAGGTAAGACTCCCACCAAGACTGGGCTGCTCCCCTCAGCTGTGGGGGGCCATACAACACCTTCTCATGGTCGTTGCACTAGGCAGTGTGCAACTCACATTCCACCGTACGCAGCCAATCTTCCGCGTCCATGGGATCAGCAGAGTGGGCAAAGACAGGGGGATGGCCCCTCATGAATTCACGTTCCACCGTACGCAGCCAATCTTCCGCGTCCTTGGGATCAGCAAAGTGGGCAAAGACAGGGGATGGCCCCTCATGAATTCTGCCCGCTTGTCTCTAGGCACTTGTGGCATCTGGACTTGCACTGGAGGCTGAGGTGGTGGTGGCTGCTGCTGAACCTGCTGCATCGCTGCTAATGTCTGACCAATTACCTAAACTGTCTGGGTCTGCATCAAGAACATCTGCTCAATGGTCATCGAGGGTGGCGGTGGCAAATGCTGATGCGGAGCTGCCTCCTCTTGGGGTGCCTGCTGCTCTGGCTGAGCACGCCTCGCACCTCTGCGCATGTTCTCAGACATCTGTAGAAATTACGCACATATCAGATCGGACTCTGCAGTCTTTCAGCATAAGAAAAGATATACAGAAATCTTCACAGCATTGAACAATTGATCATCTTCACTGACAACTTCTCAGATAAAGAGGAAAGTGGAAATAAATGGTTTACCCAACTGAATAACTGACTTTATTAATAACTACACCAAGTTACAGGGGATACCCACCCCTTGGTGACAATCATTACAAAGATCCAACTTCATTACATGTTCATCATGACAAGCATCCAACAAAAGATAACCAAACTAACTCTAACTAAGACTGACTAGACTAAGACACTGAAGTAAGCATTATTACAGACTCCAACTCCATTGATCTATGGATCTAAATCTATGTGGGTCCTACAGTCTAGGGTACCATAGTTGAAGCGACCACGGGGTGGTGAACGGTAAGGGTGCTGAATCCCAACAGGGGTGGGAGATCCACCATCCAGGTAGTGGCGTGCCGCGCATTCAACACGCAATTCCGCAACCTCCGCCCGAACCTTGCCCAACTCATCAAGGGCGTGGTCCAACTCTGTGTTGAGCACGGCGGCCAGGTTGACCATGCTGCTCAGCCAGGGATTGCCCTCACCAACTGGTGAGACAATCACGCCTCCAGTACTGCCGGTCGAACAACGAGGGTAGTACTTCAGGTCAAGGCCGTCAGCTACCCCGCTGAACAACGAGCAATACTGAGAAAGTGCCCGTCGTGCTGCATCCTCCATGGCTGCCTTGGCAGTGTCCCTCTCAGTGATAGAATAGTGCTCTGAGAAAGCCTCTGCACCCCGGAGATCATCATCCGGATGGCGCACCAAGCAAGTAACCTCCCACTGGTCCGGGTATATGAAAGGGAAATGTGCCCTTGGGCCATTTCTAAGTATTTTGGTGATTAAGTGCCCAACACAAAAGGTTCAAGTATTAAATTGTGCCAAAGACTCAAGAAGTGAAAATCAAGGTACAAGGTATGATTCTAGACTTAGTACATTGTTTTTGTGTACTAACATATTTGTCTAAGTGCTAGAATCAGAGAAAATACTAAAGGAAAAAGACTTGGCTGGAGCATCCAAGACTCTACGCAGTCTGGGTGCACCGGACAGTGTCCGGTGCGCCAGGCTGGCGTCTGGTCAACTAGCCGCTCTCGGGAATTCGTCGGCGGCGTACGACTAAAATTCATCGGACTGTCTGGTGGTGCACCGGACTGTCCGGTGAGCCAACGGTTGGCCGCGCCAACGGTCGGCTGCGCAATCCGCGCGTGACGCGTGGCCGAGCCAACGGTCTGATGGGGGCACCAGACTGTCCGGTGTGCATCGGACAGTGTCCGGTGCGCCAATGGCTCCAAGTCTTCAACGGTCGGCTGCGCCAATTTAGGAAGGCGATCTGCACCGGACAGTGAATAGGGGATTGCCTTCCAAGAATGCCTCCAACGGCTCCTAGCTGCCTTGGGGCTATAAAAGGGACCCCTAGGCGCATGGAGGAGTTATCCAAGCATACTTTGAGCATTCTTAATCATTCACACTCCATCTTCGCGCACTCGATTGACTTTCTTAGTGATTTGAGCTCCGTTCTAGTGGTGAACTTTGTGCTATTCATTTGAGCTCAAGTCTTGGCTGTGTGTGTGCGTATTGCTGCTGTTATGTGTGTGTTGCTTCCCTCCCTTACTCTAGTGCTTTCACTTTGATTCTTATTGTAAGGACGAGAGACTCCAAGTTGTGGAGATTCCTCGCAAACGGGAAAGAGTAAAGAAAGAAGAACACTGTGGTATTCAAGTTGATCATTGGATCACTTGAGAGGAGTTGAGTGCAACTCTCGTCCATTGGGACGCCACAACGTGGAATAGGCAAGTGTTATACTTGGCCGAACCACGGGATAAACCATCGTGTCTCTTGTGCTTGTTCTCACTGTGACTATTGTGTTTCACAAGAGCTTGGTCCTTAGCCACTTGATTTCATTGTGCTAACACTTAATTAAGTTTTGTGGCTTTAAGTTTTAAGTTTTCGCAGGATCACCTATTCACCCCCCCTCTAGGTGCTCTCAATTGGTATCGGAGCCGTTCTCTTCAAGAAAGGGACTAATCGCCCGAAGGGATGGATCCTAAGGTAAAGGGGATGGTGATCAACGACAAGGAGAAGGAGTCCTTCCTCAATGAGCCAAAAGACGACAAGCCCACTGACTCGGGCTCAAGTCACAAGAAGAAGGATGGGAAGAAGAAGAGGCGCATCAAGAAGATAGTCTACTACGACAGTGACGAGTCCTCTTCTTCCCAAATAGATGACAACGACGAGAAAAAGAAAACCGTCAACTCAAACTTTTCTTTTGATTATTCTCGTATTCCGCAAAATTCCAATGCTCATTTGCTTTCCATTCCTCTTGGTAAACCTCCACACTTTGATGGAGAGGACTACGGATTTTGGAGTCACAAAATGTGTAGCCACTTGTTCTCTCTTCATCTAAGTATATGGGAGATAGTAGAAAATGGAATGCAATTTGATAGTACGGATAATTCCATGTTTATCAATGAACAAATTCATAAAAAATGCACAAGCTACCACTGTTCTTTTAGCATCCTTGTGCAGGGAAGAGTATCATAAGGTGGGCGGCTTGGATAATGCCAAGCAAATTTGGGACACCCTCAAGATCTCACATGAGGGGAACGACGCCACCATGGTCACCATGATGGAGTTGGTGGAAGGCGAACTAGGAAGGTTCACAATGATCAAGGGGAGGAGCCAACTCAAACGTACAACAGGCTCAAGACCCTGGTCAACAAAATCAGGAGCTATGGAAGCACGAGATGGACAGACCATGACGTCGTCCGGCTTATGCTAAGGTCCTTCACTATCCTTGATCCTCATCTTGTAAACTCTATTCGTGAAAATCCTAGGTACACCAAGATGACGCCCGAGGAAATACTCGGAAAGTTTGTAAGCGGGCGAATGATGATGAAGGAGGCAAGATATGTTGATGAGGCATTGAATGGCCCAATGCCGATCCACGAGCCTCAAACCGTTGCTCTCAAAGCAACAAGTAGCAGGGAGGGGCTACCTAGCAAGGTGGCGCAAGTTGAGGCGGCCGGGCTAAATAAGGATGAAATGGCCCTCATCATCAAGCGCTTCAAGACGGCGCTCAAAGGTCGCAAGGAGCATCCCAACAAGAGCAAGACGAAGGGAAAGCGCTCTTGCTTCAAGTGTGGTAAGATTGGTCACTTTATTGCTAACTGTCCCGATAATGATAGTGACCAGGAACAAGGAAAGAATGGGAAGAGAGAGAACAAGACGGTTTACAAGAAGGCTAAGGGCGAGGCACACCTTGGAAAAGAATGGGACTCGGATTGTTCTTCGTCCAACTCCGACGATGAAGGACTCGCCCCCACGGCCTTCAACAAATTGTCTCTCTTCCCCAACGAGCATCACACCTGCCTCATGGCAAAGGAGAAGAAGGTAAGCACTCGAAATACTATTGCATATGCTTCTTCAAGTGATGATGAAGTAGACTACGCAAGTTTATTCAAAGGCTTAGATAGAACTAAAATTGATAAGATCAATGAATTAATTGATGCGTTGAATGAGAAGAATAGATTGCTAGAAAAGCAAGAGGATCTTTTATATGAAGAGCATGATAAATTTGTAAGTGTGCAAAAGTCTCTTGCTTTAGAAGTTAAAAGAAATGAAATGCTTTCATGTGAATTATCTACTTGTCATGAGTCTATTTCTAGTCTAAAGAGTGTCAATGATGACTTAAATGCTAAGTTAGAAGTAGCAAATAAATCTAGCTCATGTACTGAACATGTAGTAATTTGTAATAGGTGTAAGGATTTTAATGTTGATGCATGTGTTGAGCACCTTACTTCTATTGCAAAATTAAATGGTGAAGTGGCTAGTCTTAATGTCCAACTTAAGACTAGCAAGAATGACTTTGATAAACTAAAATTTGCAAGGGATGCCTACACTATTGGTAGACACCCCTCAATTAAGGATGGGCTTGGCTTTAAGAGGGAAGCCAAGAACTTAACAAGTCAAGGGGCTCCCATTTTCAACAAGGAAAAAGGGAAGGCTCCTATGACTAGTAATAGTCAAAAGAACCATGCTTTCATGTACCATGATAGGAAATATTCTAGAAATGCTCATTATAATAGGAGTTATAATGCTTTTGACTCACATGCCATGATTGCATCAAGTTCCAAGTTTAATGGTAGGCCTAGGAGAAATTTTGTGTCTCATGCTCCTAGGAAAGTGTGTAATGGATCTACCACTGTCTTTCATGCTTGCAATGCTACATTTGTTCTCTCATGCAAAAATGAAAAAGTGATTGCTAAAAAGGTGGGGGCCAAATGCAAGGGAGACAAGACTTGCATTTGGATCCCTAAGGATATTGTTACTAACCTTGTAGGACCCAACAAGAGTTGGGTACCTAAAACCCAAGCCTAATTTGCCTTGCAGGTTTATGCATCTGGGGGCTCAAGCTGGATTATCGACAGCGGATGCACAAACCACATGACGGAGGAGAAGAAGATGTTCACCTCCTACGTCAAGAACAAAGATTCCCAAGATTCAATCATATTTGGTGACGGGAATCAAGGCAAGGTTAAAGGACTAGGAAAGATAGCTATTTCATCCGAGCATTCCATATCTAACGTGTTTTTGGTTGAATCGCTCGGGTATAACTTGTTGTCCGTTAGTCAATTATGTAATATGGGTTACAATTGCTTATTTACAAATGTAGATGTGTCTGTCTTTAGAAGGAGTGATGGTTCATTAGCTTTTAAGGGTGTACTAGACGGCAAACTCTATTTAGTTGATTTTTCGAAGGAGGAGGCCGATCTAGATGCATGCTTAATCGCTAAGACTAGCATGGGCTGGCTGTGGCATCGCCGCCTAGCACATGTGGGGATGAAGAACCTTCATAAACTTCTAAAGGGAGAACATGTGTTAGGTCTAACAAATGTAACTTTCGAAAAAGATAGACCTTGTGTAGCTTGTCAAGCAGGTAAACAGGTGGGAAGCTCTCATCATAGCAAAAACGTGATGACCACATCAAGACCTTTGGAGCTACTTCACATGGACCTCTTCGGACCCGTCGCCTACCTCAGCATCAGGGGAAGTAAGTATGGTCTTGTTATTGTTGATGATTTTTCCCGCTTCACTTGGGTATTCTTTTTGCAGGATAAAACAGAAACCCAAGGGACCCTAAAGCGCTTCCTAAGGAGAGCTCAAAATGAATTTGAGCTCAAGGTGAAAAAGATAAGGAGCGACAATGGGTCCGAATTCAAGAATCTTCAAGTGGAGGAGTACCTTGAGGAGGAAGTAATCAAGCACGAGTTCTCCGCTCCCTACACACCACAACAAAACGGTGTAGTAGAGAGGAAAAACATGACGCTCATAGACACGACAAGGACGATGCTTGGAGAGTTCAAGACGCCCGAGCGGTTTTGGTCGGAAGCCGTGAACACGGCGTGCCACGCCATAAATCAGGTCTACCTTCATCGCCTCCTCAAGAAGACGTCGTACGAACTTCTAACCGATAACAAACCCAACGTTTCGTATTTTCGTGTATTTGGGAGTAAATGTTACATTCTAGTGAAGAAAGGTAGGAATTCTAAATTTGCTCCCAAAGCTGTAGAAGGGGTTTTGTTAGGTTATGACTCAAATACAAAGGCATATAGAGTCTTCAACAAATCATCGGGATTGGTTGAAGTCTCTAGCGACGTTGTATTTGATGAGACTAATGGCTCTCCAAGAGAGCAAGTTGATCTTGGTGATGTAGATGAAGAAGATGTTCCAACGGCCGCAATACGCACCATGGCTATTGGAGATGTGCGACCACAGGAACAAAAAGAGCAAGATCAACCTTCTTCCTTAGCAATGGTGCACCCCCAACTCAAGATGATGAACAGGTTCATCAAGAAGAGGCGTGTGATCAAGGGGAGCACAAGATGATCATGTTATAGAGGAAGAAGCACCACAGGCCCCTCCAACTCAAGTCCGAGCCACGATTCAAAAGAATCATCCCGTCGACCAGATATTGGGTGATATAAGCAAGGGAGTAACTACTCGCTCTAGATTAGCTAATTTGTGTGAGCATTACTCGTTTGTCTCTTCTATTGAGCCTTTCAGGGTAGAAGAGGCCTTGCTAGATCCGGACTGGGTGTTGGCCATGCAGGAAGAGCTCAACAACTTCAAGCGAAATAAAGTTTGGACCCTTGTGCCACGTCCAAAGCAAAACGTTGTGGGAACCAAGTGGGTGTTCTGCAACAAACAGGACGAGCATGGGGTGGTGACAAGGAACAAAGCTAGACTTGTGGCAAAAGGTTATGCCCAAGTCGCAGGTTTGGACTTTGAGGAGACTTTTGCTCCTGTGGCTAGGCTAGAGTCTATTCATATTTTGTTAGCCTATGTCGCTCACCATTCTTTCAGGTTGTTCCAAATGGATGTAAAGAGCGCTTTCCTCAACGGGCCAATCAAGGAGGAGGTGTACGTAGAGCAACCCCCTGGCTTTGAGGATGAACGGTACCCCGACCACGTGTGTAAGCTCTCTAAGGCGCTCTATGGACTTAAGCAAGCCCCAAGAGCATGGTATGAATGCCTTAGAAACTTTCTAATTGCTAATGCTTTCAAGGTTGGGAAATCCGATCCAACTTTATTCACTAAGACTTGTGATGGTGACTTATTTGTATGCCAAATTTATGTCGATGACATAATATTTGGTTCTACTAACCAAAAGTCTTGTGAAGAGTTTAGCAGGGTGATGACTCAAAAATTTGAGATGTCGATGATGGGCGAGTTGAACTACTTCCTTGGGTTCCAAGTGAAACAACTCAAGGACGGCACCTTCATCTCCCAAATGAAGTACACGCAAGATTTGATCAAGCGGTTTGGGATGAAGGACGCCAAGCCCGCAAAGACTCCAATGGGAACCGACAGACATGTTGACCTCAACAAAGGAGGTAAGTCTGTTGATCAAAAGGCATACCGGTCTATGATAGGTTCTTTGCTTTATTTATGTGCTAGTAGACCGGATATTATGCTAAGCGTATGCATGTGTGCTAGATTTCAATCCGACCCAAGGGAGTGTCACCTTGTGGCCGTTAAGCGAATACTTAGATATTTAGTTGCTACGCCTTGCTTCGGGATCTGGTATCCAAAGGGGTCAACCTTTGACTTGATTGGATACTCAGACTCCGATTATGCTGGATGCAAGGTTGATAGGAAGAGTACATCAGGGACGTGCCAATTCTTAGGAAGGTCCCTAGTGTCTTGGAGTTCTAAGAAACAAACTTTCGTTGCCCTATCCACCGCTGAGGCCGAGTACGTTGCCGCAGGAAAGTGTTGCGCGCAACTACTTTGGATGAGGCAAACCCTCAGGGACTTTGGCTACAATCTGAGCAATGTCCCACTCCTATGTGATAATGAGAGTGCAATCCGCATGGCGGATAATCCTGTTGAACACAGCCGCACGAAGCACATTGACATCCGGCATCACTTTTTGAGAGACCACCAGCAAAAGGGAGACATCGAAGTGTTTTATATTAGCACCGAAAACCAGCTAGCCGATATCTTTACCAAGCCTCTAGATGAGTCAACCTTTTGCAGGCTGCGTAGTGAGCTAAATGTCCTAGATTCGCGTAACTTGGATTGATCTATAGCATACATGTGTTTATGCCTTTGATCATGTTCCTTTATGCATATTGTTGCTTATTTATGGTGCTCAAGTTGTACACATGATCCCCAGACCTCACAAGTCCATTTGCAAGTGATGCACTTATTTAGGGGGAGGCATGCTACAACTTGACACTTTGAGACTAACCGTGTGTTTGAGATTACTTGTTTTAGTCTCAAAAGTGGATTGAAAGGGAAAGGTGGACTTGGACCATGAAAGACTTCCACTGCACTCCGATGAGAGGGTAATTAACTCCAAGTTCATCTCCATGATCTTGTTGCCTTGTTGCTCTTAATTAACAATTTTGGTGAGGCAATGGGGTTAAAGGGCCAAAAATGATCCCATTTTGGTGCTTGATGCCAAAGGGGGAGAAATTAAGGCCAAAGCAAGCAAATGGATCAGCTACCACTTGAGAACTTTGAAAATAGTAGAGTTAGAAGTTTTGATTTGTCAAAATACTCTAAGTGTATCTCTTTGTCAAAAGATGGTCTCTTGTGGGGAGAATGTTTGATTATGGGAAAAAGGGGGAAAAGGGGGAGTTTTTGAATCGGTCTCTTGTGGGGAGAATGTTTGATTATGGGAAAAAAGGGGAGTTTTTGAATCTTTTTGAATCTTTGATCAATTTCTCTTAGAATACCTCTCTTTATGTCTCTACAAGTGTGTTTGACTTAGAGATAGGAAATTGAGTTTGATTTACAAAAACAAACCAAGTGGTGGCAAAGAATGATCCAAATATGTCAAATTTGAATAAAAAAACAATTCTTGTTCTTATTTGAATTAATGTTGCACTTCTGTGTTGCTTTGTGTTGTGTTGGCATAAATCACCAAAAAGGGGGAGATTGAAAGGGAAATGTGCCCTTGGGCCATTTCTAAGTATTTTGGTGATTAAGTGCCCAACACAAAAGGTTCAAGTATTAAATTGTGCCAGAGACTCAAGAAGTGAAAATCAAGGTACAAGGTATGATTCTAGACTTAGTACATTGTTTTTTGTGTACTAACATATTTGTCTAAGTGCTAGAATCAGAGAAAATACAAAAGGAAAAAGACTTGGCTAGAGCAGCCAAGACTCTGCGCAGTATGGGTGCACCGGACTGTGATAATCATAAAGATCGAGATGGGTTTGTATTTGTCACCACATCACTGTATCGAGACTGCTTCTATTTGCACTTTTGGATGAACTTGAACAGTGTAGTGGACGATCAAAACCGGTGTTTTTAGCTTCTGATTGCTTGTCTGCATAGGCTACACCCGGTTGAAAAGTCAGAAAAAGACAATGCTTACAACCTCTCACACTCACATGCTTTTCAATAAATTTGGAATCCGCTGCAAAATCCAATAAATCTTGAAAATTTCAAATGATATCTATTTCAGATATGTTTCTAGCATGATGAGTGATCACTGTTTGGGGTAGTTCACCTTGTTCACTTGTGACTAGCACTTAGTTGATTTCATGGTTACTATATGCTTAGTGTTGTCTTTGTGGTGAACACCTCTTTGAAATGCTTAAAACTGAATCAAAATACTTACACTTCACATATCTTGTGCACATGCCCAGTTTGAGCATCTGCTAGCACGTGCATTTATTGCTGCACACTTAGCACAACACCACTTAGAGCATTTTTACACTCTGACTGGTATACTCCTGAAGCTCATCCATTTTTTCTATTTCATACTCTCTGTTGCATTTCTGTTTTTTTTCTCAGGGGAGGTTCTCTTGTTAAGGGGGGAGTTTTTTCTTTTTACCCCTGTCTGTGCTTGATAAGTTCACTTGTTAACAAGGGGGAGAGATTTTAAGATTTCCCAGTTCCTCTATCTAGGGGGGAAATTTTGTCTTTCGGGCTTCCCCTCATTCAAGAGGGAAAGATGTGTTATTTGGCGCTATTGCTCGTTGTGTTGAGCCGTTTGCCTCCTTCTGGAGGAACTAGCTTTGATTTTAGCTTTTGTGCTGATCTTATGCTCTGAATTGTATTTTTGTGCTCTGATAAAGTCTTTTGTGCTCCATTCAGATTTTGGCTTCTGGCTAGTGGTGTTGAACCCTGCTTTTGCCTCTTATTGAGGGCTAGTCTTTTCTTGCTTGGTAGTGTTGAGTCATTGCCCATTTCTTTGGGGACCAAGTTTTGCTTACTCTAAATGAATTGTGTGGCTTTTATCTGGCTTATTGTCATTTGCGTGAGTTTCTCTTCTTCTTCCTCTTTTAGTTTACATATGCTCAAATGGTGGTGTTGATAATGCACTCATCAAGGGGAGATTGTGAACACAAGGTTGACTTGTCCCTTGTGGTTCGGGTTGATGATGAGTGAGTGTCAATGGGTAGCACTCTAGGGTAGTCAGTGGACTGACCAGAGTATGAGATTATGCTTGTGCAACCATGTCGGTCGACTTGTGGTGTGCAGGTGTGGAGCACAGGAACGGTGGTCGATGGCTGAGGTGAAGGTCATGCGGGATCGTGATGATGGACCAGGAGTGGTGAAGTGTGAGTGCTGGGTCTTGACTGACGGATCAGAGCAGCCAGGTGACCAACCGCGGTGGCTGACACGTGGGACACACACTTGTGCGAGGAAGTGGTGGAGTGGACCGTGTTGCCAGCATTGTCGAGGACTGGCGGGACACGCGTCTGATCGTGGAGGACGTGCACGAGGTGCGGTGCTCACGACAAGTTTGGTTGTTTGGGCCTCAAAACCACCCAAAAACAAACACGGATGGCGGGTTTTGCTGAGTTTGGGCCTCAAAACTCGGCGGTGGCAAACCACCAAACCTGCCATGAGCACCGCACCTCGTGCACGTCCTCCATGATCAGACGTGTGTCCCGCCAGTCCTCGACCACGCCGGCAACACGGTCCACTCCACCATGTCCTCGCACAAGTGCGTGTCCCAGGTGTTAGCCACCGCGGTTGGTCACCTGGCTGCTCTGATCTGTCAGTCAAGACCCAGCACTCGCCCTTCACCGCTCCCGATCCATCCGCACGAGCCCGCATGACTTTCACCTCAGCCATTGACCATCGTTCCTGTGCTCCACACCTGCACACCACAAGTCGACTGACATGGTTGAACAAGCATAATCTCACACTCTGGTCAGTCCACTGATTACCCTACAGTGCTACCCATTGACACTCACTCATCATCAACCCGAACCATAAGGGACAAGTCAACCTTGTGTTCGCACTTTCTTACCACAACTTATCCTTGCTCTAACTAGCTCTCATCTTGCCTAATAGGTGCCTAGACTTAGAAGATACCTGTTGGGGGCCTTCGTCCTCCGAAGGTCCTCAAAAACGTGATTTAACAATGTCTTCCAAGTGTGACATATGAACAGGTACCTTCCGACTCAGGATAAAAGCATACACGATGTGAAAAGCATGATCGTGACGAAGGTTGCTGTTGCTCCAAAGCTACGCGCAAGGGAGCTTCGGCTCAAGGGCGGAAAAAGGAACCGACTTAAAAGGGAAAAGTCTATTTAGTCCCTATTGGGTTGTCTAAAAGTAAATAGTAAATATGAGTGTAATTTCACACAGGCTGCGCCCTGTGCCTATAAATAGATGAACAGTACCTCTGTACTGTTCCGGCTGATCTGTACTCGCTCGTGCATCACACTTGTACTATCTTCTTTTGTCAAGCCGAAGGTACAAATGTAATTATGTACTATTTCTGTTTATTCATGATAATATAATAGAAGATGAGTTAATAATGTTACATAAGCATTCATGTTGTTTTTTATGTTTCATATGCTTCTTCTTTCATTAATCTATACTGCGATGATGAAGGTATGTCCTTCATGACCTTCGTTTGAAGATCATTATATCCTAAGGGAAATAATGCTTCGAAGGACGAAGGGCTTTAACCTTTAACATTTTATGTTGCCTTGTTCTTAATTCATAGCATTTGAGAACAAGTCCCCAACATTGGCGCCCACCTCCGGTGAACTCATCCGACCACCTTCGGCAAGCACTGACCTTCGTCATGCCGCCGAAGAAGATTACCGCGCCAGGGGCTGCTGCACTGCAGCCACTAGACACAAATCAGGAGACTCTCTCTCTCCGAGAGGCTCGAAGCCAGAAGAGGAAAGCCACCAATCCAACACTCCAGGAGGAGGAGTTGGACCAAGAGATCAGGGACATGGAAATCATCCATCAACAAGTGCAAAGGAAGAAGGAGAAGATGGCTCGGCTCGCCGATCTTCAAATGAAGATCGATGAAGCTACTGAAGAAGTGCGTCATCTTGCTCAAGATGAACAAGACCGAAGGCCCCAGCACAGGGAGCTTCGTCAAGAAGGCCTATTGAACGAAGATGGATGGTATGATGATTTTAATCATGATACCTTTACTTTTGATGATGCTTCTCCCTTGGTAGCAGAACTGCAGGCTATCCCATGGCCACAATCTTACAAGCCACCTCAGCTACCAATGTATGATGGGCACTCAGACCCAAAACAATTTCTGATGAGCTATGAGGCAACAATATCCTCATACAAAGGCAATGCAGCCGTCATGGCTAAATCCTTCATCATGGCAGTCCGGAACGTGGCCCAGACATGGTATTCTTCCCTTCGGCCAGGGACAATTACGTCATGGCAGAAGCTCAAGGACATGCTGGTGACTAGTTTCCAAGGCTTTCAAACGAAGCCAGTCACAGCTCAGGCCCTATTCCGATGCACGCAAGACCATGAGGAATACCTCCAGGCGTATGTCCGAAGGTTCTTGGGATTGAGGGCACAAGCGCCCATAGTGCCCAATGAAATTGTCATTGAGGCCATGATTAAGGGCCTTTGGCTAGGACCTACGGCTCAGTACTTTGCCAGGAAGCCCCCACAAACTCTGGAGAAGATGCTTCAGAAGATGGATGAGTACATCCGGGCTGACAACGATTTCCGCCAAAGAAGGGAGGAAGCTTACAGATTCTCGGAAATGACCAGGGGCTTCGGAGGAAGAATCCACCCGAGGCATGTCAGGTCAATCCATAACTCCACTTAGAGTGACGACAAAGGAAGTCAGCTTCAGAGGCCATAGTACACCTCGCAATCTTTGGGGCAACAACAAAGCTCTTTCAGACCGCCAGCTCCAAGGGGCAGAGGCGCCAGGGGCTTCGGAGGAAGATACGGGGATCAGCCCAGGAAGATTTATTGCTTATTCTGCGGTGAGGACAAAGGCCATACTACAAGAATGTGCCAAATAACCATTCAAAAGCAGAAGGAGATCGCGGAAGTCGAAGCTCGACAGAATCAGCCAAAGCAGGTCTTGCACACTGCTTCGTGCCACTCTCCCTACATACCAGAATATGCGGGCAATCATCCTGCAGCTTCTGTTGCTTCGGCTAGCTAGTCACATGCTTCCTGGCCACAACTCCCACCCCCACCACCACTGCAACCAACCTATTCCCGAAGCCAGCAGCTAGAAGGGCGCCAACACACTCAACGGCAACGAGAGTTCAGGGAGGAATTCGAAGCTCGCACAGTCAATAGTACTGTGCCAGAATCAAAGCACATTTATTGAGCGATATCCTACCCCTGAAATACTTATATGTTCTATGTCATTTTGTTTCTCAATAAGGAACAATCAATGTAAATCTAGTTTTAATTCCTTGTAACAGTTTCGCTTCTATCAGAATGAAACATATCTTCTTCACAGACTTACGAAGCTAAAAAATTGCCGAAGCTCAAAAGTCGTTCCTAAGGGAATGTAGAGCTAAAAGTTGCCGAAACTACAAAAAAGTTGTTCCTAAGGGAGCACAGTGTAAGTTTTGCTGAAGCTACAAAAAGTCATTCCTAAGGGAGCACAGTGTAAGTTTTTTGCTCAAAAGTCGTTCCAAAGGGAATGCAGAGCCAAATACCACCGAAATATAAGGCAAAGAAGTTCAAAAGACGTTCCTAAGGGGATGCTAAACTTATACCGCCGAAATAGAAGGTGAAGAAGTTCAAAAGACGTTCCTAAGGGGATGCATAACTTACACCGAAAAATAAGCGGTGAAGCCAAAAAATAAACGGCAAAGAGGTTCCAATCGTTCCTAAGGGGACGCAGAGATTGTGTGTTTCAGTGTGGGCGTGTGGGTGTGTGTCTTCGGCATTAGCATCATTCTTCGCATCATATAATCACATCATCCCACATAGCATCACATCATACATCATATCGCACCAATGACATGAATTGAATACGAAGTCGATTTTCGGAGATTGCTTTATAAAAATGAAAATGTGCTAAGGCACAAAGTAAGTTGAGAAACACAATTTCATCAACTCTATTGCAAAAGAAGGGATCCCTTGTTTATGAAGCATGGATGCTTTTACGAAGCTTGGATGTTCTTATGAAGCACAAATATTTTCACGAAGCATGGATCTTTTTATTTATGAAGCATGAAAAGAAGGGAAGGTGTTTTTTTGCCGAAGGCTCAAAAACGGTATGTATATAAAAGTTTCATGCATCGCAAAGAAGCGAATTACAAATAATTTACATATTAGATTCAAAATTATACACATCGAATATTACAGTCGTGTTTCAGCAAAGTTACATTAATCGTCTAAAAATATTTTTACAATAAGTACTCGTCTTCCTTCAGGACCTTCTCCGCAACTTCATTTAGCAATTTGTTAATGACTTCGTCAACAACAGATTCAGCTATATTAATAATCTCCAATGCTTCCTTCATTTATGGATCGGCCAAGGGATCAAACGGTTCCAGCGGCAGAGATAATTCAGCTACAGTAGAAAAAGTTAATTAGTTCGAAGCCATAAAAACAAATGCCGAAGCTAAAGGCCACGAAATAATACCTATACGTCTTTCATGCTTTGCAGCTTCCTCAGCTTGTTTCGCTTCCACTCGGGCGTCATGAATATCTTTTTCACTTTTCTTCATAATTTCGTGAGCCATTTCTCGGCCACCATTTACCCAGATATCATTATAAAATTTTCCGCCCATTAAACTTGCTTCAGCTGAGGGATCCTTTGTATCATCCACGGAGAAGGCAGCTTCGGCCTGGGCCAGGGTCTTGACATGGTCGCACCCCGCCTTCTCCAGGATGGCTGAAATTCCTCTTGCACAGGAGAACACGCAGACATCCCCACGATCACTTAAAATTTCTTCGAAAGCTTCGGCCTCTCCACTTATCCATTCGATAACACCTTCAGGGTCGCCTCGTATGAAGTTATCTTCATTGGAATATGCGCCCACGTTGGCGAAGCTAGCCTTTATTTTCTCCACGCAGCCCAAGGATTTTTCAAAACATCTTTCTTTGGATGCGCAAAGTTCTTCAACTGTTTTCTCTAAATGGTTTTTCCAATATTCACTGATATCTTGGTTAGCTTCTGCAAGATCACATTTTTCTTTGGCTTCGTCCAATTGTTTCCGAAGGTCTTCGATTTCATTCTTTTGGATTTCGGCTTGAGCCTTGAAACTAGCTTCATCTTCTTTCACTTTGTTTATCAATGAAATAAAGATTTTGTCTTTCTCAAGACCTTCGCTTCTTAGTTCAATTACCTCTGAATGAAGGTTGTTCAGAGCCATCGTATATCCTTCGTCTTCAATGTTTTTCTGAGCCCTCAGTTCATTGCTAAGAATTAAGCCCTGCAAGAGGAAGGCAGAATTAAGTATAGTAAATAAAATATTTTGTTTTCAAAATACAAAATTAGCTTTTATACCTTTATGCTATTATACGCCAAACTGTCAGCAAGCTCATCCTTTGATAATATCGAAAGACCGTCTTCTAGCTTCGGGAATCCGATGCTTCTACCTATCTCCCAGCAAATAGATATTTCTTTATTATCCGGGAGACAGTACAAAAAATCTTCTTCCTCACTGCCATTAAACACTAATGCCCCTTTCGGGTATTTTAATTTCTAGGCATAGTGTAGTGCTTCTAGCTTTTCTTCTTGAGAAAGTCTCTTCCCCGAAGCATGACGAGTGATGTAATCAGTGTTTTCTTTTGAAACTTCGGTAGCGGCAGCTTCTTCAGACGCCATTTGCTCTGCCGTTTTTTCTTCAACTACGACAGGCTCTGTCTCGGTGGACTCTAAAGGCCAGCTTCGGTTTCAGCCTGCTTTGTTTCAGCTTCGGGTTGCGCTTTCAAAGTTTCGACAATTTTTCTTGAAGGGGTAGAACTCAAGGTCTTTGTTGTTTCTAATACAACATCTAGCACATTTGCCATCCTCCTCCTCTTAGGAGTTGTGGCAGAACTCTTTTGTGTCTTCGACGCTGTTGCTTCTGTTGAAGGGCTCAAAATCTCTGGCATTTTTGTTATTTCTTCAATTTTTGACCCTTCAGCCTTATCTTTGTTAACCTTCGTTTAAACTAGCTCGACCGAAGGTACCTTCGACATTATAGCCGGCTCTTCAGTCCTCTGCACGGGAGGAATAGTTTCTTTTGTTTTGGCAGCCGAGGAAGTCCCTTCGCCAAATTCAGGTATCGCGGCCGGTTCGATGTAACGCGGCCGGTGAGTTAGGACCTTCACCTTTTTTCCCTTCGGCACAGGCTCGTCTGGGGTGGCCAAAGTAGCAGCTTTCCTCTTTTTCCCTTGTCCCCGCAGCGGATAGCGGTAGTCGGGGTAAACGAAGCCAATGGCATCAAAAACTCTGTTCAATCTCTTCTTTCCCCGACCTCCGAAGGCTGCAGATAGCGCATTATCTTCTGCCTTGGAATATGCTCCAAGCAGTTCATCACTTGTAGCTTCGATACATTTCAACCAGTCGTTGTTTGGTTCATCGAACTTATCCCCAAACCTGAATGTATATTTTAGCCGGACCAAATCACCTTCGTTAGAGTTAGTGATGATTTCTTTCGGCATTTCCTAGTTTTCCACAAGCGGCCATACTCTGAATGCTATATGTTCTTGAATTAAATCCCTTGTACCAATGAAGGAGCATAAAGTACCGAAGGCCTTCTGACACGCTTCGGTGGCGTCATCAATTTCGACCATCGGCTTTCGGAGGCCGAAGCGGGACCATATGCGGCGCATGATAACTTCCTTAATGTCTTCCCTCGCTGTCAAATCGTTCTTCACAAAAAACCATTCTTCCATCCAAGCTCCGGGCAATCTCTTCCAAAATGTTATCACTGGGTGGCTTGCGTTGGGACGGGCAATAAATCCATAACAACCGAAGTTGTTGAGGTACTATTCTTTACCCATGGCCTTCGTCTCATATAGAAGTTCGTGCATGCTGCAGAAGCACTTCGCGCTTGGCTCTAGCCCTTGGCTTCTTACTGCCCAGACGAAAACCCCCATCCTTATTATGGCTTTGGGGGTGATCTGATGAAGGAAGATTTGGTAGGTTTTCAGCACTTCAACTACAAACTTACTCAAAGGGAACCGAAGTCCAGCCTTGAAGAAGCTTCGGTAAATCACAACTTCATTTTCTTCAGGGGCAGGGACATTGTTGTCTCCGCCAGCTCTCATAATAGACATATCCCGAAAATACCTTCCTCTCATGTTCTCAAGAAGACTTTGTTTGATGGTCGATTTTCTGAAAATTGAATGACTTGGCCTCCAGGGCCGATCCTCAGAATCTTCGCCCCCACTTTCCACATCATAGCTATCACTATCACTAGTATCTTCAGACAGGCCCTCCAGTATCTCCTTAGTAATCTTTTCTGTATTTGTTTTTGCCATTGACTTAATAAATCCAGCAATATAAGGATTCACAGCCTTCTCCTCAAAAAGCTTCTCCTCTTCAGTCAGCTTCGTCTCAGCAGCAATCTTCTTGTCTTGAGGCATCTTTTCTTCAGAAATGGTGAAAACGCGTTTTCTAAACTGAAAGTCGCCTAGAGGGGGGTGGATAGGCGAAACCTGAAAATTAAAAATTTACACCCCAACTAGATCCCTTGATTAGTGGTTAGAACAAGATTCACGATTATCGGAGTATAAAAAAGTCCTTCGCTTGTAAGGAGTATTGCTTTCAAATAATGAGGAATTGATAAATCAATACTACTAATAAGTCTATGAGAATAAATCAAGAAGGCTTAGATAAGAAGAGCAATAACACAAGTTCTTTCTTGCAAGGTGTTGCTTCACTAAATGAGAATTTAACTTAAAGCAACACCAAATAGTATTAGCAAAGAATAGTGCAAGAAAAACTTAGAAAGGGAAAGAACAAGCAAATCACAAGCAATAAGCACACGAGACACGTGTGATTTGTTTTACCGAGGTTCGGCCCTCGAAGGCCTAGTCCCTGTTGAGGAGTCTACTAAGGACGAGTCTTTTTCAACCCTTTCCCTCTCTCAACCGATCACCAAAGACCAGCGAGCTCTTCTTCTTCTCAAGGATCACTTAAGACCCCGCAAGGACCACCACACTCTTTGGTGTCTCTTGCTAGCTTTTACAAGCCTCCAAAACTTTGGAGGAAGTTCAATGGGAGTCAAAACTCCACAAGCAAATGAACACAAAGATGTAGCACACACTATCTCTCAATGAATCTCACAAGGCACTAGTGCTAAACTCAAACGAGTAGCTCTCTCTTGCTTGCTTTCTCTTTTGTGGCACTTGTGTTGGTTGTAGTGGTCTAAATCTTGTGTATAGGATGGATCAATGAATATGTGTGGTTGGGAGGGCTTGAGTATGTCAACTAGATGACTTGGAATGTTGCTTGGGCTCCCTCCCCTTGAAGTGGCCGGTTGGGGTGGTATTTATAGCCACCAACCAAATTGTAGCTGTTGGTGAAGTCTGCTGGCGATGGGCGCACCGGACAGTGTCCGGTGCGCCGCCACGTCATCCTCCCGTTAGGCTCAGAAGCTGGTCGACCGTTGGAGGCTTCGTCCTCATGTGGCACCGAACAGTCCGGTGTCACACCGGACAGTCTGGTGCCCCCTTTGACCATTGTTCTGACTTCTGCCGCGATCACTGTTCTGCACTGTTCCTGTCAGAGTCGACCGTTGCGCGCAGGTAGCCGTTGCTCCGTTGGTGCACCGGACAGTCTGGTGGCACACCGGACAGTCCGGTGAATTATAGCGGAGCTGTGCCTAGGATATCCGAAGGTGAAGAGTTTGAGCTGATTCACCCTGGTGCACCGGGCACTGTCTGGTGGCACACCGTACTGTCCGGTGCGCCAGACCAGGGCACACTTCGGTTTCCTTTTTGCTCCTTACTTTTGAAGCCTAACTTGTTTTTTTGATTGGTTTGTGTTGAATCTTTGGCACCTGTAGAATGTATGATCTAGAGCAAACTAGTTAGTCCAATTATTTGTGTTGGGCAATTCAACCACCAAAATTAATTAGGAAAAGGTTTGACCCTATTTCCCTTTCAATCTCCCCCTTTTTGGTGATTGATGCCAACACAAACTAAAGCAAATATATAAGCGCATAATTGAACTAGTTTGCATAAGATATGTGCAAAGGTTGCTTGGAATTAAACCAATCTTCATTTCACAAGATATGCATGGATGCTTTCTTCATATTTAATATCTTGGACCACGCTTGCACCACTTGTTTTGTTTTTGCAAACTTTTTGGACATTCTTTTAAAGTCTTTTGCAAAATAGTCAAAGGTATATGAATAAGATTTTGAGAAGCATTTTCAAGATTTGAAATTTTCTCCCCTTGTTTCAAATGCTTTTCCTTTGACTAAGCAAAACTCCCCCTCAATAAAATCCTCCTCTTAGTATTCAAGAGGGTTTTAGATATTAGTTTTGAAAGGGTTGCATCAATTTGAAATTCTATCAAAAGTAAGATACCAAATTGAAAAATCTTTTCTTAACTCAAACCTTTTGAAATTGGTGGTGGTGTGGTCCTTTTGCTTTGGGCTAATACTTTCTCCCCCTTTGGCATGAATCACCAAAAACGGATACTTTGAGTGAAATATAAGCCCTTTTTACTTTCTCTCCCCCTTTGTCAAACAATATATGAGTGAAGATTATACCAAATTGGAGAGATGGCGGAATACCGGCAAAGAGTGGAGTTGAGTTAAAGCGATGTCTTTGCCGAATACTCCATTTTCCTTTCAATCTAAGACTTAATACATAAGATACTCATGGAAACATATTAGTCTTAGCCTTGGCACAATAGAGATAGGAAATATGCAAATGTACCAAAGGAAAGAGACATGATTAAAAGGTTATGTCAATTAAGCTTAAACAATTCTATATAATATAGATTGCTCCCCCTAAATATGTGCTTTGTGAGGAATACAAATTTTTGGTCTTAAATGCCAAGTGCACATAATTAGGTTGATGAGATCATGTCTATATCATAGAGAATGTGAAGCGCATTGTGTCATAGTATAAGTGTGATGCTCATGACAGTTTATGCACTTATGAAAGCATGTTATAAATATCTCTAGCATTTACCCGTAAGGATTTCAAAGAGGCTTAAGGACCATCCACCTTTGGAACAAAGGCAGCTTATCCTCGTTACAAGGTTAAGCTTTAAGCTCTTTGACAATAAAATTACTTCACCCAGTTTTAACAAGGATGCAAGAATGAATGTTTGAGAAGTTAAACTAGGTATGAAGTAGGGTTAATGCATGAACATGTTTTTTCTTCCTTTTATACAAGATATGCAAAGAAAGTATGAAAAAAGGAAGATTTAGGTACAAGTTAAAATGAAAGGAAGTTGTTTTACCCTTTTGTACCTTTACATAGAGATGCTCTCTTCATTGTGCTTTGTCCTTAGTCTTAGTCGCTTAAGACCTATACTCAAGACAATACATGGAAATATTTTGCACAAGAGAGAGTTCTACAACTAGTGATCCTTTTCTAAGTCATTGTTATTATATATCAAGTAGATCACAAATTGCATAAATGTATCATGAATTCTCCTTTTAAATTAGTGCACAAGAGAGATATCGATTGAGATTACATGATGCACTAAGAAGCATAAGTGTTAATTGAAGCTCTTTAATGATCAAACACACAACAGATGCGATCAAAAGAACAACATAGGCATTTGATCATTAAACAAGCTTTAAATGGGAGAATCCAGTAAATATGTTACTCTAGTAGTGAAAGCAACAATCCTTGATAAAAGTGACATTATTTTACTAAGTTTGATTGAAATGTAGTAGCATGTCTTATGAGAAACTTGTTCTTATACATGAGACTATATGAGATTGCTAAGATGAAGTACTAGTCTCAATATAATCAAGATATAGACATAGGCTCCCCCTAAAGATATGCATCAAGAATGAAAGAGTTTGATAGATGCATTCACTTTTAAAAACAAATGGGGAGAAGCACTATTCAATTTGATCAAGGCTTACAAAAATTTTCAATAAACAATTTTTGTCTAGTATTCTCATAATGAAAAGGATTTAGAATGCTTATAACCACACCATTGAATGTTTTGAAGATCTCATTATCCAAGTAGGTGTTGTTGTTCTTGATGTTTTCCTTTTCCATTTGAGTGTCCTCCCTGTATAGTTGACTCTTTTCCTTCCAAACTTATTGAAAATACTCAAGAGAGATGTTAATAGCACAAGGGAGTAAATGATGAAGAATGATTTCTTTTAGATAAGAAATATGAACAATTCATCATTCATAAGTTACTCAGACATGAAGTAAAATCCTTGACATCAGTGCACGTTTTTAGAAAAGAGGAATAACCATTTTTTTTAAATATCTTGATCAATCATAGGAATTTTACTTCTTCATATTGAATTTATTATCATAACTTAAGAGTATATCAATATGAAAATAGATATAGCAAAGGCATGAAATAGATTCTAATGGACAAGACATTTATGAGAATGATATTGAATGCACATTTAGCCGACTTAAGTCCAATAAAGAATCTATTCTTCACATAGGTAGAATTTAGAGTAAATAACCATTGATGCGAACTATATTTGATTAAAAGGATGAGTTCCCATACCTTTGCTTTTACCTTTCTTCCTTTTGGGTGAAGAGTAACCCTTAGAGGCTTGTGGCTTGCACTTAATTTCTTGTAGATTTTCATAAGTAAGCTCAAGAGATATGTCATTAGTAACACAAGCACTAGTTTCCATTTGTGTAATCATTTTGATAAGGAATGGAAAATGGATTACTAAAGCATGGAAACTTTATAATATGAACTAGGTTATTCCATGATGTATGCTCAATTTTTCTTATAAATCAAGCATAGATAATTCTTTTAAGATTATGGGAATAAATCTAATTCATAACATGGAGAGCGATGAATATAGAAGAATCATATCCAACATAAGCAAGAAACACAATCAACATAAGTCATTGGATTGATTTTTCTTTTTATGTTATATTGCGCACTTCCAAAGAGAAACTTATTCTCTACTAGTGAGACTACATGAGTTATTTAGATAAAAGCATTAGTCTCACTATTCTAGTTATAGAGAGAATTTTCCTTTTATAAGTGTCCTAAGGATTTGAATTCCTTACATGACACCTTATTCTTTTAGGAACTTAAAATATCCCTCTATATCTAGAATCATGGCAATAATAAGATAATTAGTGTAAAACATGCCATGGGTAACTTTCAACAATTTAAAGCATGTAGATTGCTATGGTATAGAAATGATGAGTGTACAATCTACCATATGGGAGGAATTTCTTCAAAGAATGGTGACATAATTTAAAAACATTTGAAGTGCTTTCTTTTTCCTATGTGACCACACAAGACACATAAGAAATGATATTCTAAGATACTTTGCACTCAAAAGCATAAATGTTACCATCCTTTGGCTTTCCTCCATGTTGTAGGTCTTGATTTTTCGGCACTTGGGTCAATCATGGATATCGATCTTTGAAGATTGATAGCTTGAGTTAACAAGAATTGTCTTGACTTCCTCAATCACCCCAAGGCTTCATATCATCTCTTTCTCCTGCAAAGCTTGTCAAGCATATTTTGGTACCCATCTCCTAATGGGTCCATCAAGGTTAGTCAACAAAGATCTAGGAACCCAAGAGTCCTTTGTGTTAGCATTTGGTAAACTCATTACCTTTCTAGCACTAGTTGCAATTTTGGGTTGCCTAGTTACATGTGAAATAATTGACAAGCTAGAGGTGGGATTGTTACCAATGGGACACTCCTTGCATTGATGTCCCTTCTTCCGGCATATGTAGCATAGGCGATCCTCAAGTCTTGAAGATTTCTTCTTTCCTTGTTTCTTTCTTGCTACATGGTTAGTGAGTATTTTCTTTTCTAATACTATGCCTTTTTGTTTCAAATGGTGACAAGATTTAATAAAGTGTCCCTTCTCTGAACATTTAAAACAAAGTTTATCATCCTTGTTAATAATGAAGCCATTTTTAATATGGCGACATGACCTAATCGAGTGTCCCTTTTCAAAGCAATCACTACACTTCTTACTTCTCTTAGTGTGAAGTGTGACTTGATTATTACCTTGGATGTTACCTTGTATGGAGGCATGGTTGAGGCTTTCGGAAGAGGTATTGATTTTCTTCTTTCGTTCCCTCCTCTTGGCAATCCTCAAGTCTTTGACATTTTCTTTAAGGGTTTTAGTGCATGCCTCGGTTGTTCCCGTCTCAAGCTTCTTCACCATGTGATCACGGTTATCTTGAGAAGGTTGAGAAATGCACTTCCCTTTAAGTTGTGTCAAGCTCATCTTTAGCCTCTTATTTTCTTCTTTGAGCTTTTGATATGTATCATTGCTTGTTCCTGCAAATTCTAGCTCAAAGGAAGATTTGCTTGTCGAAGGACAACAGGCATTAGCACATGGTAATATAGTTTCAATTTGAATAATGTGCATGAGTGAGGTTGTTGGGATTTTAAGTTTTCTATCACAACCTCATGAGCAATATTTAATATGATATGATCATCCATAAGATTTTCATGAGAACATAGTAGCATATCATATTTTTCTTGAAAAGCTAGACTTTCATCTTTTAGCTTTCCTACTTGGTCCTTAAGCAAGGCATTCCTATTTACCAATTGAGCGATACAATGTAAAGCGTTATCTTGCTCAATTGAAATAGTTTCATACCTTTGGACCAAATCAACATGATAGCACTTTAGCTCTTCATGTTCTTTAGTCAACTCGTCAAAGTATAGCATTTTCATGGAGAGAACATTTTCTAGCATTTGACGAGCTTCGCTTTGCTCTCTCGCTATTTCTAGAAGTTTGAGCATGACCGCCTTATCTTCTTGGCTTAGGCGAGCGTAGAGTTGCATGAAGCTTCTTTCTTCCTCCTCATCCTCATTTGTGCTTCTGCTATCATTTTCATTAGCCACACAACATATGTGGGAATCGAAATGGGAAGACAAACCTTTTGGAGAGGTGGATTCATCGTTTGGTCTCCATCGTTCATTTTCTTCTTCTTCCTTCAAAGGGTTAGTTTCATAAATACCAAAGGAAGTAGAAGCACAATATGAACTATCATGTTTGGATTCATTAAATTTAGTTTTAATTCTAGTCCAAATACCATGCGCATCACGAATAGATTCATTATAATTCATTATGAAGGCATGATAATCTTCTTTGCTAAGAGAATTACTTAAGATGTCATAAGCTAGATAGTTTAAGCGTATACATCTTTGATCTTCCTCGGAAGCATTTTTCTTATCATAGCTAGGAGGAATAATACTCTTGTCTAAGATTTGTTCTAATTGTGGATCTATGGTTTTAAAAGCATTTATCACTCTAGTAAACCATGAATCATAATTAGAACAATCAGAAAGTAATATCTCAAGAGTTACCTCCTTGTTCTCCTTCAAAGTTGTCTTCTTGTTCTTTTGGGATCTTCTACGAGCCATCACTTTGAGTTGTTAGACTCAATATAAAGTGCCTAGCTCTGATACCAATTGAAAGTCACCTTGAGGGGGGGGTGGATAGGCGAAACCTGAAAATTAAAACTTTACACCCCAACTAGATCCCTTGATTAGTGGTTAGAACAATATTCACGATTATCGGAGTATAAAAACTAAGTCCTTCGCTTGTAAGGAGTATTGCTTTCAAATAATGCGGAATTGATAAATCAATACTACTAATAAGTCTATGAGAATAAATCAAGAAGGCTTAGATAAGAAGAGCAATAACACAAGTTCTTTCTTGCAAGGTGTTGCTTCACTAAATGAGAATTTAACTTAAAGCAACACCAAATAGTATTAGCAAAGAATAGTGCAAGAAAAACTTAGAAAGGGAAAGAACAAGCAAATCACAAGCAATAAGCACACGAGACACGGGTGATTTGTTTTACCGAGGTTCGGCCCTCGAAGGCCTAGTCCCCGTTGAGGAGTCCACTAAGGACGGGTCTTTTTCAACCCTTTCCCTCTCTCAACCGATCACCAAAGACCGGCGAGCTCTTCTTCTTCTCAAGGATCACTTAAGACCCCGCAAGGACCACCACACTCTTTGGTGTCTCTTGCTAGCTTTTACAAGCCTCCAAAACTTTGGAGGAAGTTCAATGGGAGTCAAAACTCCACGCACAAATGAACACAAAGATGTAGCACACACTATCTCTCAATGAATCTCACAAGGCACTAGTGCTAAACTCAAATGAGTAGCTCTCTCTTGCTTGCTTTCTCTTTTGTGGCACTTGTGTTGGTTGTAGTGGTCTAAATCTTGTGTACAGGATGGATCAATGAATATGTGTGGTTGGGAGGGCTTGAGTATGTCAACTAGATGACTTGAAATGTTGCTTGGGCTCCCTCCCCTTGAAGTGGCCGGTTGGGGTGGTATTTATAGCCACCAACCAAATTGTAGTTGTTGGTGAAGTCTGCTCGCGATGGGCTCAGAAGCTGGTCGACCATTGGAGGCTTCGTCCTCATGTGGCATCGGACAGTCCGGTATCACACCGGACAGTCCGGTGCCCCCTTTGACCGTTGTTCTGACTTCTTCCACGATCACTGTTCTGCATTGTTCCTGTCAGAGTCGACCGTTGCGCGCAGGTAGTTGTTGCTCCGCTGGTGCACCGGACAGTCCGGTGGCATACCGGACAGTTCGGTGAATTATAGCGGAGTTGCGCCTGGGAAACCCGAAGGTGAAGAGTTTGAGCTGATTCACCCTAGTGCACCGGACACTGTCCGGTGGCACACCGGACTGTCCGGTGCGCCAGACCAGGGCACACTTCGGTTTCCTTTTTGCTCCTTACTTTTGAAGCCCAACTTGTTCTTTTGATTGGTTTGTGTTGAACCTTTGGCACCTGTAGAATGTATGATCTAGAGCAAACTAGTTAGTCCAATTATTTGTGTTGGTCAATTCAACCACCAAAATTAATTAGGAAAAGGTTTGACCCTATTTCCCTTTCATAAACAGAAGCTCGGAGAGCTTGAAAAACTATCAAGCGCTAGTGAGCAAGAGCTATAAAATTGAGAAAATAAGACAAATGACACATGCAGTGTATCAAGTGCAGTCGGTGTGAGTTCCTATTTATACGCCCAGCGCGCTCTAAATTGGAGGGCCCCGTCTGTCATTGACTGTTGCTATTCTAGCAAAGGGAAGGTGTTTTTTCGGACCTTCGGCTTAAGGCCTTCGTCCATATCGCAGTCTGAATTCGTTATCTTAACAAATTAATACTGCGAGGGGCTACTGTTGGGGGCCTTCGTCCTCTGAAGGTCCTCAAAAATGTGATTTAACAATGTCTTCCAAGTGTGATATATGAACAGGTACCTTCGGACTCAGGATAAAAGCATACACGATGTGAAAAGCATGATAGTGACGAAGGTTGTTGTTGCTCCGAAGCTACGCACAAGGGAGCTTCGGCTCAATGGCGAAAAAAGGAACCGACTTAAAAGGGAAAAGGCTATTTAGTCCCCATTGGGTTGTCTAAAAGTAAATAGTAAATATGAAGTGCATGAGTGTAATTTCACACAGGCTGCGCCCTGTGCCTATAAATAGATGAACAGTACCCCTGTACTGTTCAGGCTGATTTGTACTCGCTCGTGCATCACACTTGTACTATCTCCTTTTGTCAAGCCGAAGGTACAAATGTAATTATGTACTATTTCTGTTTATTCATGATAATATAATAGAAGATGAGTTAATAATGTTACATAATCATTCATGTTGTTTTTTATGTTTCATATGCTTCTTCTTTCATTAATCTATACTGCGATGATGAAGGTATGTCCTTCATGACCTTCGTCTGAAGATCATTATATCCTAAGGGAAATAATGCTTCGAAGGACGAAGAGCTTTAACCTTTAACATTTTATGTTGCCTTGTTCTTAATTTATAGCATTTGAGAACAAGTCACCAACAATACCGATGCTTTTCCTAAACACCTGCTAATTAGTATTAAAAAACTTTTTATTCCTGAACTAATAAGAGATTAAAAGCTAAAATGCAAATAGAACCTTCTGCATCCCTTTTCTAACTAATCTTGAGGACCAGATTATTTTTAAGGGTAGGATTTGTAAAACCCTAAAATCATATTTTAGGACTTAGTAAAGATTCTCTAAAAATGGTAAATAAAAAATGATGCGTCACGAAGCCCGGTCTTCACGACGTAGGATCAATCTTTAGATAACTAGACGATGATCCTGGACACTCCATGTAGCCTCAAGATTTCTCTGAAAAACAAATTGGCAACATATTAAGCATCGTCGCTCTTGTTGCATGGGATAAAATGAGCCATTTTTGAAAATCCATCAACCACAACAAAAATAGAATCTCTCTTTTTTTGAGTCATCGGCAGTCCTAAAACAAAATTCATGCTTATGTCTTCCCAAGGAATTTTAGGAGCGGGTAAAGGAGTATATAAACCATGAGGGTTCAATTTTGACTTAGCTTTATGACAGGTGACACAACGCTCCACAAATCTGATGACGTCTCTCCTCATCTTGGGCCAATGGAAATGATCACTGAGCATTTCATAAGTCTTCTTTTGTCCAAAATGACCTATTAGACCGCCTCCATGTGACTCCTACAATAATAGCAATCTAACTGTAGCACCCAATATCCATCAATTAAAGATAACTTACTTTATATTATTAATTTCTAGTAGGAAGTAGAAATGAAATTATTCATGTTTTCAAATAATAAAATAGTAAGATAAATAAATTAAATAATTTCGTGATTAGATAAAATTTTATTAAGTATTTAATGCATTCATGCTGAGTCATACTTTTTGTTTGATGTATCCAATTTTTTTATTTTAGATTTAAGTTGCTGTGAAGATCTCATTTTATAAAATACAAATGAGCTATTAAAATTAATGTTTTTGGAACATTGTTTTTTATAGCTTAATATTTTTTTTGTATTGTGACAATTTTATTTTATCAATTTTCTTTTCATGCAGCCCAATCTATTTAAATAATAACTTTGTCTAAAAATCATCGTTCTAGAAATTGAATATCTTTTTTTGTAAAATATTTTGGGGATTTACTATTATTATTTTCGAAATATTTAAATATATCATTATTTATTACATATAATTAATTAAAGAAATAAAAGAAAAGCAAGTAAAAGAAAAAAAAGAAGAAAAAAAACGGATGGGAGACGTTTTGGCCTTGACGAGCATTTCATTTTTTTTCTTTTTGAAATTTCCAAATCGTTGTAATATAAAAGCAGAATATATATATATGTATATATATATATTCAAAATTGATATAAATCCAAAATATTATTAACCTAAGTAATATATATGTTTTCAGAAAATTATTTAGCAACTTATTACATTTTAAGTTCCCATATTAATAATTAAATCTGAATAATGTATATAAATGTATATATTTTCGAAAACAGAATATTTTCACAATTTTTATCAAAATGCATACTTTCCAAAAATATTATTTTATCAATTCTTTATCATTTTATAAAATGAGATTTTCTTCACAAGATTAAAAAAATCGGATTTCAAAATCAAACAAAACATATGTGTGGGATGAATGCACTTAAACACTTCATGAAATTTATCTATTTAAGAAATTGTTCCATTCATTTATATCACCATTTCATTATTTGTAAAAAAATATTTTTTTCTTTCTACTAGAAATTAGTAATATAAACTAAGTTATTTTTAATTGACGAATTTAGGTGTTACAAATCTACCCCCTTAAAAATAATCTCGTCCTCGAGATTAAGAAAGGCTAGCACGAAAGCAAAGAAGAGGCATGGTTATTTGTAGGTTCTCAGTTCACACTAGACTCTTCCAAATGTAAGGAACTTATTGTTTCTTCGCTCCACAATGAATGCTAATCACGCGATCTTCATCATCGTACTTATAAAATGGTGGGTCTTCTGAACTATTGCTTAGGTCATGCTTGGCAGCTTTCTTCTTTAGCCGGTCTAGACGCTTCTTGGGGCATTCGCGAATAATATGTTCTTCATTTTTGCAGTAGTAGCAAGCACATCTTGCTTTGAGTTCTTTACGAGTCAACTTTTCTTGACCAACATGGGATGAGGGATGATTGGGTGTCTGTATCTCATATAGCTGAGTCTGGCTTGATTCTTCTGTTTGGGTATCCATGTGTTTCGGGGCTTTTGCTTTGTGGTTGAGGTGGATTACTCATGTATCCAAACATTTTTCCTATTCCTTTTTGTTTCTTGGACCTGATGCAACGATGGGGCTAAAACTGTGTGCAGGTGATAGTCCATCCATCAATGCAACACTCATGTGCTTCTTTTTGGGGTTGGGCATCCTTGTGATGTTTTCTTTTTGGAATGCTTTGCAATTCATCAACTGACAGTGCATTAGGTATGAGAGAATCTGCTATTAGTTGTTCTTGGGGAGACATTTGTCTGTTTATGCCAGAAAATAAAATCCGGTTCTTCTGTTTTGTAGTTTCACTTTCGTTTGTACTGATCTGGCGACAAGGAATTCCATAGTACTCACAACAACAACATGTTCCAAGGTCACTTGTCTGTTGGTTTGGTTGTTCATCCTTTTGTGTCATGAATGTCTGTTCATCAGCTGTTTTATTTATAGTGCTGTTTTGACTTGCCAACACACCGCATTCTTTGCATTTAGTGACATCACTTGTAGTTGACATTCCAAGGTCTGACATCTATATGAGTATGGAAGAATGGAAGGGACGAAAGGGTTGAGCAAAGACAGATTATAGAGAGTAGAGAAAACCCATCTATCTAAGGTTTTACCTAGCTAACTGATGTCATTGTGGACAAAAGTCACACAATACACCAACAATCATTTCAAAGAAGCAACTCAAACATGAACACAAAGGACAATGAATTCAAACATACCGGCACAACACAATCCAATTCTACTCATTCAACCAAAACAAAAGGTGAGACAAGGTTTGGAATAAGAAAGATATTATAAAGTCAAGGAGTTGGGTAAGAATTATCAAGGAGTTAGACAAGACATATTTGTTGGTGGCCAAGAGTGAAATAAGATAATCATGAACTATTAAAGTGAGGATAAATAATACAACCAAGGATATGAAGTGAGTTAGGGGAAAGCATTATCAAGGAGAAAAGTAGAGAGGCAAAAGTTTAATATATCAAGGTAGATATTGCACAAGGGTGGAAATAATGGAAAGAAAACAAAAGTATAAGGAGTCAAGGGTTATATAGCAATATTAGGGATTAGAAAACCACTTATAATATAATATAATATAATATCGCAATTACCGATCTAGTCGAAAATCTTAATACTAAAGAACAATCCTATCAACCTAACCAAGAAGTCAAATAATTGATCCAGGGGATCCATAACAAAACTTCTTGCGGAGTGGGGATAAGATAGAGAATAGGGAATCATCGATAGCTTCGAAAATGTTTCTTCTGGCAAACTTCGCTTCAAGTTCCGCAATCCTAGCTTGATCATCTTGCAATGCTTCTCATTAGAACCTTCTGATAGACGAAGAATCAGACAAGAAGGGTTGAAGATAAAAAGACGAGTTTTGATATAAAGTAAGTTTTTATGGAGGAAAATATATCAGGCTTTGAAAGACTGACTGGGCTTTCCATTTCTAACTAATCTAGTGACCTACGGTCACATTGCTTTGATACCACTTCTGTCACACCCGTTTCTAAGGGCAGAGCCGGGTGCATACCATATGTGTGCCAGGATCTATTTCCACACATATGTTGACGTCACAAGTGTAATATATCAAAGGAACAATGCATAAAAGCGTAAATAACGATTATATTAACATATTACACTTCGAACAGACAATATGTCTTAACCTTTATTCATCAAAGTACAGCGAAACATGGACATCCATCCACAGGAAGATGACCGGGGGTATCACTAGACTAGCATCCATGGAGTTCAACATCATATCTTCATCTGCAACTTCTGATCAAAATTAAGCAAGGGTGAGCTCACTTATGGTCGGGGCTCAGCAAGTGGGGGAAAAACTAATGCAAGGTAACAAGGTGAGGCTAAGGTTGAGCAGTAAGCATTTTAGTTGGTCCACATTTTATTAACAACACTTGTCTTACTAATAAGTGTGAATCTCAAGTATTCCCATTAAGCAAAGATACAAGAGTATATCAAAAATACTTAAGTGAAACCACTTAAGCAAAACCATTGTCAGATCATCGGATCTCGATTTATTTCCATCTTCAAGTTCAATTATCATGTGAGGAGTCCAGGCTGCTCATAACCGTGAGCACGGCCGATATATCAGTTTTACACTCTACAGAGGTGGCGCATCTTTACCCATGAGTCGCGATTCCCTTCTAGCCCGGGTTAGCTAGACCCGTATTCACTTCCAAGGTGAATGGCCAGAGTTTCACTACGAGGCTTCTCCCTAGAGTCCTCATTACGCAAATGCTGGAAATGGTCAAACTGCATAAGGCACACCTACCGTAACCAACTTATAGTCCAGACTACAGGGTAAAGCTTTGGGAACTATGCCCGTATCCAATCTGCCTGAGCCGGAACTATAAGAGCTTGCCAGATGCCCCCGTTCCTGTCGACCACGACCAGCACCCAACATAAGACTTCCCTAGTTATTTAGCCAAGACCAGAGCCATGATAGTTCTCATGGTAGCACTTTTTCCCGGATGGTCACTCCATGTTCCAATTAATATGCAATAATCTTTTTTAACCATCGGGTTAATAACAATAAAGTAATCTTACCATTTGGAACATTAATATCATAAATAGGAGTGACTGCATAAATTTAAAGTTGTAGCAATAGCATAGCTACTTGATTAGATAATAAACCCAGGTTAAACAAGGAGTAAGGTTGGAAAGGTTATCTAAATAGGTAACCCGTCAAATTATGCATATATTCATCGAAGAATAAACTTTGTTAAATGTATTGTTTGGGATCAAACAGAGTATGCAGAGGGAGAAGTCCACTTGCCTTGCTTATAGAAAACTTGAGATTATTCCACGAAATAGAGTTTGATTCTCAACTACTAGATCAACCACTGAATATCACACAAACAAACAAGAAGAAACAAACACCACTCAATAACATACAACATTTACCATAGACAAAGCTAAAAGAAAGCATACGAAAAGAGCATTTGTTTTTCAAGAATATCACAAGCAATGGTTATGAAAAAAGGTGCTCTTTTGCAAAAGGTTTGGTTCATATTTTATAAAACAAGACAAAATCATGTAAATGGCTTAATTAAAATATATAAACATTAGGTTGACCATTTTAACCTTTCAGAAAAAGATATATGTTATATATCTAAGGTTAATGAGCTACGAACACATTATTAATTTTTTAAGCCTTATGGAACATATTCTAAAACATTTATTTATAAAGAACTTTAAGATATAAGCCTAGTCAGGTTTTATGTGAAGATGTGATTAAACCAAATATTATCTTTATTGTTTTATTAAGAAAACACATGGCTTAAATAGATTTTATGTAAGAGATAATGAAACAATTAATTATCTTCACTTTTAAGAAAACACATAGCCTATGTTATTATCAAGTAAGTTATACTTATAATCAATACATAAACTAACATTTTAATTATAAAAAGAACATGAGTACTAACTCCTTTGGATTCAATTTGATGAACTGATTAATACATAAATAATATGAATTCAATTTGATGAATGGATTAATCACGCTTATGTTACTAGTTATGGACAAATTGGAATATAAGTCTAATTAATAAATCATGGAAAAATTTAATTAATCTATTGATTATATTTAGTTTCAATTTAGGAACATATGATCTAAATCATTTAAAAGGAAACTGTATAAACTATCATTTTTATAAAACTCTAGGTAATGTACTTATATATATCGAATTTGAACATGAAACTAAATTATATTTTATGAACAAAGATATCTAACCAAATAAATGACTATATTATATTTTTGCTGATAAACACATAGGTGCTACCTTTTAAATTTCTTGTTAAAAAACATAGCTCCAATTTAAATTACGAAAATACAAAAATCAGCGTAAATATCAATTGAAACTATTAATCACATAATTATGAAATTAATCAAACTGTTTCTAATTTGTTTAGATTCCAAATAATCAAAATTACATAATTAAATATGCCATAGGGGCTAGCTTCTATTTATCTATACTCAGCTAGACGTAGCTGATACATTTACATTTTTGTGAATAGATAACACTATAAATAACAATCTCTTATTTTTGTTACAAGAAGTATAAAGGTATAATTTTTTTTAATTTCTTATTTAGAAAACTACACGTTACAACAAACATAATACAAATTAATTTACAAAAACAAGTAGATCGTTGCAACTATCAATTCAAACTTATCAGCACACTAACACATAGCTATATAAATACTATTTAATTTATTTGGATATTGAATACACATAAATCGATTACATCAAACACAATTCAAATTTATTTGCGAAAACATGGAAATTATTGGAAACGCTGATTTTAAATGTTTAACATAAATTTATAAAGTTAACAAATTAATATTTAATTTATTTGAGTCTCGCATGCGCATTTAAAAATAGGAAAAATTGTCGCGGCGGTTAGCTTAAAATTAAACGTAGACGATAGTGGTAACATGTAAAAATTAGACCTTTCTTTTACCTTCAGATTATGGATAGAAAATAGATCGTCGCGACGCGGAACAGAGAATGATAACGGTGTTCGACGCGACAAGCTGGGCGTAGAAGCTCTGGTGACGTCGCGGTGCCGAACTCCGACGATGTGCAGGCGCCGGTGAGTGCCGAACTCCTACGACGTCGGGGGCTCGATGCAGGGGAGCTGGCAACGAGGCAGAGTAGATTCTGGGGAGCATTTTCTGGAGGCTGTAAGGAACGAAGGTGCTCAACGACTTCACCGGTGAGGAGCAGAGGCGAACAGGGAACAGCAGCAGCGCGACGCAACGTGCAGCATACAAGGGCGCGAGCTAGGGAAAGGGAAGCAGAAAACGGGCATTGGCGAGGTCGAGGGCATGCCTTTTATAGTGAGACGAAGGGAGCCCGGACGTCGTGGGGAAGAGAAACAGAGATGTCGCCGGTGAAGACGTTGTAACAAACAATGGTGAGAGAAACTGTCGGCATTTATGGAGGGAGCAGGAACATATGGATTTGGTTAGTGGGAGGAAAGAGCAGGAAAATGGTGGCTACCGCTTCATTCGGTTAGGTGGAGGAGCTGCTGACACTAATATAGGAGAGAACAAGAGGAGGATTAGAGACGAATTAACCACGGATTGAATTACCAATTGAAGCGTCGTCTGATGGCATAGAGAAACGGACGTTCGCCAATAATGACATTGAAGAAATCGAGCAAGAAACGACTGCTGGGCAGGGAGGGAGAAGAAGAAACGCCACGGAGGAGTTGCTGCCTGGCTGCCTGAGCGCTCGACGCGGCGCAGGCAGCAACAGCTGCGCGTGCAAACAACTGGTTTTTTTATTGTTGTGCGTGTTCTGTTGGAGAAGAAGAGTCTTACGAATAGGCCCCACATGTAATAGAAACAGAGGGGTAAAAGAGAGGAGGCAAGAAAGAAAAAAAAGAAGAAAAAAAAACGGATGGGAGACGTTTTGGCCTGGATAATGAAACAATTAATTATCTTCACTTTTAAGAAAACACATAGCCTATGTTATTATCAAGTAAGTTATACTTATAATCAATACATAAACTAACATTTTAATTATAAAAAGAACATGAGTACTAACTCCTTTGGATTCAATTTGATGAACTGATTAATACATAAATAATATGAATTCAATTTGATGAATGGATTAATCACGCTTATGTTACTAGTTATGGACAAATTGGAATATAAGTCTAATTAATAAATCATGGAAAAATTTAATTAATCTATTGATTATATTTAGTTTCAATTTAGGAACATATGATCTAAATCATTTAAAAGGAAACTGTATAAACTATCATTTTTATAAAACTCTAGGTAATGTACTTATATATATCGAATTTGAACATGAAACTAAATTATATTTTATAAACAAAGATATCTAACCAAATAAATGACTATATTATATTTTTGCTGATAAACACATAGGTGCTACCTTTTAAATTTCTTGTTAAAAAACATAGCTCCAATTTAAATTACGAAAATACAAAAATCAGCGTAAATATCAATTGAAACTATTAATCACATAATTATGAAATTAATCAAACTGTTTCTAATTTGTTTAGATTCCAAATAATCAAAATTACATAATTAAATATGCCATAGGGGCTAGCTTCTATTTATCTATACTCAGCTAGACGTAGCTGATACATTTACATTTTTGTGAATAGATAACACTATAAATAACAATCTCTTATTTTTGTTACAAGAAGTATAAAGGTATAATTTTTTTTAATTTCTTATTTAGAAAACTACACGTTACAACAAACATAATACAAATTAATTTACAAAAACAAGTAGATCGTTGCAACTATCAATTCAAACTTATCAGCACACTAACACATAGCTATATAAATACTATTTAATTTATTTGGATATTGAATACACATAAATCGATTACATCAAACACAATTCAAATTTATTTGCGAAAACATGGAAATTATTGGAAACGCTGATTTTAAATGTTTAACATAAATTTATAAAGTTAACAAATTAATATTTAATTTATTTGAGTCTCGCATGCGCATTTAAAAATAGGAAAAATTGTCGCGGCGGTTAGCTTAAAATTAAACGTAGACGATAGTGGTAACATGTAAAAATTAGACCTTTCTTTTACCTTCAGATTATGGATAGAAAATAGATCGTCGCGACGCGGAACAGAGAATGATAACGGTGTTCGACGCGACAAGCTGGGCGTAGAAGCTCTGGTGACGTCGCGGTGCCGAACTCCGACGATGTGCAGGCGCCGGTGAGTGCCGAACTCCTACGACGTCGGGGGCTCGATGCAGGGGAGCTGGCAACGAGGCAGAGTAGATTCTGGGGAGCATTTTCTGGAGGGTGTAAGGAACGAAGGTGCTCAACGACTTCACCGGTGAGGAGCAGAGGCGAACAGGGAACAGCAGCAGCGCGACGCAACGTGCAGCATACAAGGGCGCGAGCTAGGGAAAGGGAAGCAGAAAACGGGCATTGGCGAGGTCGAGGGCATGCCTTTTATAGTGAGACGAAGGGAGCCCGGACGTCGTGGGGAAGAGAAACAGAGATGTCGCCGGTGAAGACGTTGTAACAAACAATGGTGAGAGAAACTGTCGGCATTTATGGAGGGAGCAGGAACATATGGATTTGGTTAGTGGGAGGAAAGAGCAGGAAAATGGTGGCTACCGCTTCATTCGGTTAGGTGGAGGAGCTGCTGACACTAATATAGGAGAGAACAAGAGGAGGATTAGAGACGAATTAACCACGGATTGAATTACCAATTGAAGCGTCGTCTGATGGCATAGAGAAACGGACGTTCGCCAATAATGACATTGAAGAAATCGAGCAAGAAACGACTGCTGGGCAGGGAGGGAGAAGAAGAAACGCCACGGAGGAGTTGCTGCCTGGCTGCCTGAGCGCTCGACGCGGCGCAGGCAGCAACAGCTGCGCCTGCAAACAACTGGTTTTTTTATTGTTGTGCGTGTTCTGTTGGAGAAGAAGAGTCTTACGAATAGGCCCCACATGTAATAGAAACAGAGGGGTAAAAGAGAGGAGGCAAGAAAGAAAAAAAAAGAAGAAAAAAAACGGATGGGAGACGTTTTGGCCTGGACGAGCATTTCATTTTTTTTCTTTTTGAAATTTCCAAATCGTTGTAATATAAAAGCAGAATATATATATATGTATATATATATTCAAAATTGATATAAATCCAAAATATTATTAACCTAAGTAATATATATGTTTTCAGAAAATTATTTAGCAACTTATTACATTTTAAGTTCCCATATTAATAATTAAATCTGAATAATGTATATAAATGTATATATTTTCGAAAACAGAATATTTTCACAATTTTTATCAAAATGCATACTTTCCAAAAATATTATTTTATCAATTCTTTATCATTTTATAAAATGAGATTTTCTTCACAAGATTAAAAAAATCGGATTTCAAAATCAAACAAAACATATGTGTGGGATGAATGCACTTAAACACTTCATGAAATTTATCTATTTAAGAAATTGTTCCATTCATTTATATCACCATTTCATTATTTGTAAAAAAATATTTTTTTCTTTCTACTAGAAATTAGTAATATAAACTAAGTTATTTTTAATTGACGAATTTAGGTGTTACACTAACCGAAGAATTTGGTACACAAAGTTTGTTAGCTCTAAACAAAAATCCATCATGTATATGATATTTTTCCCAACCTTTTCCATCTTTACAATGATTGTATGGTTCTGAAAATTCAGGATCATCATTATACATTTCTTTCAAAGTTTCAAGGCCCAAAACTTTTACCTCTAGTTGATTCAACAACACATTCCTTCGAGACAAGGCATCAGCGACCACATTGTCCTTACCTTTCTTATATTTCACAATGTATGGAAATGTTTTGATAAACTCAACCCATTTGGCATGGCAACGATTCAGTTTGGCTTGCCCTTTCAAATACTTCAAAGCTTCATGATCGGAATGAATAACAAACTCTTTTGGCCATAAGTAGTGCTGCCATGTTTCAAGCGCTCGGACCAAAGCATACAATTCTTTGTCATACATAGAATAATTTAATTGAGCACCTCCCAATTTTTCACTAAAATATGCTATAGGTTTTCCTTGTTGCATTAAAACTCCTCCTATCCCAATCCCACTAGCATCACATTCTACTTCAAAAGTTTTAGTGAAATCAGGAAGAATAAGTACAGGTGCTTCAGTCAAACGTTTCTTCAATTCTTGAAAAGCATCTTCTTGTGAGTTTCCCTATTTAAATTCAACACCTTTCTTTGTCAATTCATTTAAAGGGGAAGCGATGGTACTGAAATCTCACACAAATCTTCTATAAAAACCAGCAAGACCATGAAAACTTCTTACTTGACTTACATTCGTTGGAGCTGGTCAATCCTTGATGGCTTTCACCTTGGATTCATCCACCTCTTTTCCTGTTGCGGAAACAACAAAGCCAAGAAACACAACATGGTCTATGCAAAAACTGCACTTCTCAAGATTAGAAAATAATTTCTCCTTTCTAAGCTCATCTAAAACTTGCCGAATGTGTTTCACATGTTCATCAAAAGACTTGCTGTAAATTAGAATCATCGAAGTAGACAACAACAAATTTTCCAATGAAAGTTCTTAAGACATGGTTCATTAATCTCATAAAAGTACTAGGAGCATTAGTCAACCCAAAGGGCATCACTAACCATTCATACAACCCAAATTTTGTTTTAAATGCAGTCTTCCATTCATCTCCAGTTTTCATTCTTATTTGATGGTATCCACTTCTCAAATCAATTTTAGTAAAAATTGTGGAACCACTTAATTCATCAAGCATATCATCTAGCCGTGGAATAGGATGGCGATAGCGAACGGTAATATTATTTATAGCTCTACAATCAACACACATCCTCCATGATCCATCTTTCTTAGGTACTAAAATCACAGGAACAGCACAAGGGCTTAAGCTTTCACGAACAAAACCTTTATCAAGAAGTTCTTGCACTTGCCTTTGTATTTCCTTAGTTTCTTCAGGATTGGTTCGATATGGTGGACGGTTAGAAAGTGCAGCCCCTGGAATAAGATCAATTTGATGCTCAATCCCTCGAATTGGAGGTAGTTCAGCCGGTGTTTCTTGTGGAAACACGTCTTCAAAGTCCTGCAAAAGATCAGCCACAACACTAGGAAGAGATGTTATGTCGTTAGGAGAAATCAAAACATCTTTGTTCACAAGTACAAAGAGTACTTGATATGGGTTCTTCCTCACTTCTCTCAGCTCAGATTTTGTGGCTAGCATAACAAGATGTTCTCCCTCTTCCTTCCTTTTATCTCTTGAATTTGGCTTGTAGCACTCGCTCACCGAATTGTGGATGACACTCAATTTCTTTTGCTCTTCTCCTCCTCTACTTGCTGTACTAATTTCAGTTTTCTTTTGTAAATGTTTAGCCATGATTTGTTGAGGGGTCATAGGCTTGAGTACAAACTTTCTCCCTTTTAGATCTAGCGTGTATTGATTTGTTCTTCCACAATGCTGAGAATATCGGTAATATTGCCAAGGTCTTCCTAGCAGCATGTGACACACAGACATGGGTGCAACATCGCACTCCATCGTGTCAATATACTCTCCAATCTTGAACGGAACTTTCACCTTATAACCAATCTTGATATCTCCCGATTCATTCAACCATTGGACATGATATGGATGAGGGTGTCGCTGCAACTTCAAACCAAGCTTTTAAACCATCTCACGACTTGCAAGATTATGGCAACTCCCTCCATCAATGATCACCTTTACTACTTTGTCTTGCACTTTTGCTCGCGTTTGAAAAAGATTATGTCGCTGTCCAATTTTAGCTTCTTTCATTTGAACACTCAAGATTTGTGTAACCACAAGAGTAGTACCATGCTCAAATTCACATCCCGTATGTTCTTCAGATTTATCAATGTCATCTTCATTTCCTGCTTCAGCTTCCTCTTCACTAGCTGATGTATATTCTCCATCATCAGTCACAAGGATCACACGATTATTTGGACACTCCTTTATGACATGACCACGACCTCCACACTTGAAGCACTGAATACCACTACTCTTGGCTGTTGAACCCACTAATGTTGAAGTGGATGCTGCTGGTTTATAACTCGTGTTTGGAGCAGCATCGTTCTTTCCACTAGAATTGCCTTGAATATTGGATCGCAAGCCTCCAGTTGAACCTTTTGTCGCTGAGGATGTAGCAGTAAACCTTGAGATCGATTTGCTTCCTCCAGTCATGGTTCGTGCACCATATGACAAGGGCTTGTTGCTCTTAGCATCTTGTTGCAGCTAGCGTTCAGCCTTGGTGGCTTGATGTACCAAATCAATAAGACTTTGGTACGGCTGAAACTCAACAATACGCTGAATGTTGCGGTGTAACCTAGCCATGAAACGTGCAATGGTTTGCTCTTTGTCTTCATACACATTGGCTCTAATCATGGCCTTCTCCATCTCCTTATAATATTCCTCAACAGAGAAACTTCCTTGCCTCAGATTCTGCAATTTATCAAAAAGATCACGCCGATAATGCTTCAACACAAAACGAATTCTCATTTCTCGCTTCATCTCTTTCCAAGTAATAATAGGGTCCTCTCCATCTTCTTCACGATCACGAAGAAGTTGCTCCCACCAAATCAGGGCATATCCTTCAAACTCAAGAGATGCCATTGCAAGTTTCTTCTCCTCTGAATAATTATGTAGGCGGAAGATTTTCTCCACCTTCAATTCCCATGTGAAGTAATCTTCAGGATCAGACCTACCATCAAATTTTGGCATGGTAAACTTAAGTTTCCCAAATCTCTCTTCTTGGTTGACGCCTCTATGATGACGACGACCATAGCGATGTTGGGACTGATCATCATCATTCCCAAATTCAGATTCCTCATTGTCATCATTTCTTCGATTCTGGCCTCTTCCTCTACCACGTGCAGCACCTTGATTTCTCCTCCCATGTTCACTTGCCCTTCTAGAATAATTTCCTTCACCTTCTTCCCCATCTTCATCATGGTTTCTTACACTGTCAGGGAGTCGACGACGACCTCTGATTTCAGCCATAAGTGTCTGAAGATCTTGTGCCAACAGATCTTGCTTGGTTTCTATGCTTTGTTTGAGCTCATTGAATTGTATCATGGTGACACATTCTTCAATCTCAACGTTGGGATCCATCTTCCTGTGAAATTAGTGGCGACAAGGCAACAAATATAGGTAGAATATGAAACTATATAGAATCTCACAACCTGACCACTCTTACCAACCAAGGCTCTTATGAGTTCCCTGCGAGTTGCAAGAAAATGTGTGGTGGTAACAAGAAAGTGGTGGTTAAGCGAATACAAGACCAGAGTACCGATTACGATGGCTTATATGTGGAGCTTGGTGGGGAATAATAAACAAGGGATGCAATCTGAATCCTAGTTATTGTAAAGTTAAATAACCATCCAACTAGAAGTTCCCTGCTTAGTGCTGACCACAAGATACGAGTGATGTAAATAGATCAAACACACGCGCAAGAAATTTCAGATTTGATGCAGACAAGGAGTATGATTGGAATGCAAGTGTTGCAATCAGATCCAACCAAAATTTTGCACCAAATGACAATAGCAAACTGGTTGAACAACTTGATAAAACTTTCAGCACTTGTGCACATAAACAAATTGATTGTTCTACTTTTCTTTCACAATCTTGTTCAACACTTTTTTGGCACTTTTTTGATACTCTTTTTTTATAGAACTAAACACAGAGATCTGATATGATATTGCACACTTTATAATAATTAACAAAGAACTCAACTAGCAGCTATAACTTAAATAGGATCAAAGTTAACGCAAAGGAAATGATGAGGTTTTTTTCAGAATTTTCTTTTTTGTGTGGATATTTTCAGATATATATAAGAGGTGTTGGGACTATGCTTCGTCGCCGAAGGTCTGGTAGGAAGAAGCAGCTTCGGCTAAAGCTGTCCGCATGTGATGGCCGAAGGTTCCTCTTTATGAAGCTTCGGAATTACAAACCGACATAAAAGTAGAATGACCTTTTAGTCCATAAATGTTTGAGTCGCTGTTGTAATCCCTTATGAGGGGCGTAATTGTAATTCCTCACAGGTTGTGTCCCGTGTCTATAAATAGTGAACAGTATTCCTTTACTGTTCACGGATTCCTGTAATAGTGATCGCACCATTCGGGAATCAATCTTTTGCTAAGGCAAAGGTATAATTGTACCCAATGCTTAAATGTGTTAAATTGATATAATATGAAAGCAATGTTGTTCGTTTATAATTTATTCACCTTTGACGCTTCGTATTTTATATTACTTTAGGATTCAATTACGAAAACTTAACCTTCGTAATCATATTGTCTTTAACCTTCGTCCAAGGCTCATTAATCCTTAAGGGAATAATGCTTCGTTGGACGAAGGGCATTAACATTTAACATTTTTTGTGTTGCCTTGTTCTTAATTCATAGCATTTGAGAACAAGTCCCCAACATTGGCGCCCACCTCCGGTGAACTCACTTCCACTTTCCTGAGACAATGGCTTCATTCAAGAACCAAGCTGGAGCTGCTTTGGCTCCGAAGCTGATTCTCCCGATAACAGGCGGTTCATGCTCAGAGCCGGCTAACAAGAAACAGAAGAAGGAGGCACAGAGAAGAGTACAGCATGTTGGAGTGCAGGGACCCTTCATCAAGTCAAGATGGTCCCACATTCCAATCACCTTCTCCCAAGAGGATCTTCAGCTCAAGGATTTTCCTCATAACGATGCTATGGTTATTTCTTGCGTTATCAAAGGGTTTCTGGTCCACAATGTCTTGGTTGATACAGGCAGTGCAGCTGATATTATATTTGCTAAGGCCTTCAGACAAATGCAAGAGCCAGAAGATAAGATTCATGATGCTACGCACCCTCTCTGTGGCTTCGAAGGAAGACAGATTGTAGCACTGGGCAAAATCACCATGCCAGTGACCTTCGGATTCATCAACAACACCAGAACTGAACAAGTTGTGTTTGACATTGTTGACATGGAATACCCTTACAATGCAATTATTGGTCGTGGCACCCTCAATGCTTTCGAAGCAATTCTTCATCCTGCTTACCTTTGTATGAAGATACCTTCGGATCAAGGACCCATTGCTATTCATGGAAGTCAGGAAGCTGCCAGAAGGGCCGAGGGAAACTGGACTGACTCAAAAGCAATCCATAATATAGATGGAGCTGAAGTTTGTGAACAGTACAAATTCAGAAGGGAGAAAGCAGCTTTGGCAGATCAGCCGAAGCCCATGCTCTTATGTGAGGACATAGCAGAGCAGAAGGTGCTGTTGGGCTCCCAATTATCCGAAGAACAGGAGAAAACCTTGATAAGGTTTTTGTTCAACAACAAAGATGTTTTTGCATGGTCAGCCAATGATCTTTGCGGAGTTAACAGGGATGTTATTGAACACTCGCTCAATGTTGACCCATCCTTTAGACCCAGAAAGCAGAGGCTTCGGAAAATGTCTGAAGACAAGGCCGAAGGAGCTCGGAACGAAGTCAAAAGACTCCTCAGTGCAGGAGTTATCAGAGAAGTAAAGTACCCAGAATGGCTAGCTAACACTGTTATGGTAAAAAAGGCCAATGGCAAATGGCGAATGTGTATCGACTTTACGGATCTCAACAAGGCCTGTCCGAAGGACGAATTCCCATTGCCAAGGATAGACTCCTTAGTTGATGCAGCAGCCTCGTCAGAGCTTATGAGTCTTCTAGATTGTTATTCAGGCTATCATCAAATTTGGATGAAGAAGGAGGATGAGCCGAAGACCAGTTTCATAACCCCCAGTGGAACATATTGTTACCTTCGGATGCCCGAGGGGCTCAAGAACGCTGGAGGAAGTTTCAGCCGAATGACTGCGAAGGTTCTTCAGTCTCAGATAGGCAGAAATGTGCTAACTTATGTTGATGATATCATTGTAAAAAGCACGAAACAAGAAAATCACATTGCTGATTTGCAGGAGACCTTCGCCAGTTTTAGACAAGCCGGTCTAAAGTTGAATCCAGAAAAATGTGTCTTCGGAGTAAAGAAGGGGAAATTTCTTGGATGCTTGGTTTCAACAAAGGGAATTGAAGCTAATCCAAGTAAAATTGAAGCTATACTTCGAATGGAGCCACCAAATACAAAAAAGGGGGCCCAAAGACTGACAGGGAGGCTGGCATCTCTCAATAGATTCATATCCAGATCAGCAGAGAGAAATTTACCATTCTTCGAAGTGCTGAAATCAGCCAAAGTCTTTCAATGGGGACCAAGCCAACAAAAAGCCTTCGAGGAACTGAAGCAATATTTGATAGATTTAACAACATTAACACCACTAACACCAGGGGCTCCTTTGTTATTATATGTGGCAGCTTCGCACTCAGCGGTAAGTGCAGCACTTGTCCAGGAGAAGCTTGATGGCCAAGTCAAGAAGCAGGTCCCAGTATATTTTGTATCTGAGGTTCTTAGTTTATCGAAGAAAAACTATACAGAATTGGAGAAGGTGTTATATGCTGTTTTGATGGCATCCAGGAAGCTTCGGCATTACTTTCAAGCATACAATATTGTTGTTCCTTCTTCGCAACCGTTGAAGGATATTATGAGAAATAGAGAAGCTACTGGACGGATTGGAAAATGGGCTGCAGAGCTCAATGAATTTTGCATTGATTATGTGCATAGGTCTTCGATCCAGTCTCAAGCGTTGGCAGATTTCATTGCTGACTGGACGCCAGGGGCTCAGGATGAAGAAACAAATAAAGATGCCGAAGTATGGACAGTGTTTTGCGACGGGTCTTGGGGAACCTTCGGAGCAGGAGCAGCCGCTGTGTTGATCTCACCATCCAAAGTTAAAACTTGTTATGCGGCAAGACTCGATTTTAGTTATACAAACAATATTACTGAGTACGAAGCCCTGCTTTTGGGCCTTCGGAAGTTAAAAGCAATGGGAATCAGAAGGGCCATTCTTAAAACTGATTCCCAGGTTGTTTCGGGTCATATCGACAAGAGTTGTAAGGCTAAAGATCCGAAGCTTGAAAAATATTTAGACACGGTCCGAAGGATTGAAGCTTCCTTCGAAGGATTTTCTGTCAAAAATATCCCTCGAGGACAAAATGAGCATGCTGATTTGCTAGCTAAGTCAGCAGCACAGGGGCTGCCCTTACCTTCGGATGTGTTCTTCGAAACAATAAAAGCACCTTCAGTGGAACTTCTTGAAAGAGCAGTCCTCAATATATCTCCTGTTTATAGTGAAGACTGGAGAACTGAGATCATCTCGTACCTTCAGGGTAACTTCCTTTCAGATGACGGAACTTATAACAGGAGGTTAGAGGCAAGAGCTCGTCCATATGTCATGATAGAAGGGGAGTTGTACAAGCATGGAGTTTGTGCTCCATTACTCAAGTGTTTATCTAGAGCCGAAGGCATAGAATTGATGAAAGAAATACATGCAGGCCTGTGTGGATCTCACATTGGATCTAGGCCGTTACTTGGAAAAGTTTTTCGTCAAGGGTTTTATTGGCCAAAGGCAGCTTCGGATGCAGCGGAATTAGTTCAAAAGTGCGAAGGTTGTCAGAAATGTGCAAGAGATCAAAAACAACCTTCGTCTCTAACTCAGCTGATACAACCCATCTGGCCATTGCAAAGGTGGGGCCTTGACTTGTTAGGTCCGTTACCACCGGCCCAAGGAAACTTAAGATATGTTGTAGTGGCTGTGGAATATTTTTCTAAATGGATTGAGGCAAAGCCTTTAGCCACAATAACTTCGGCCACCATTCAAAAGTTTTTCTGGCAGAATATTGTTTGTCGGTTCGGAGTACCAAAGGCCATCACTGTAGATAATGGAACACAGTTCGATTCCGAAGCTTTCAGAGAATTCTGTGATCAAATTGGCACGAAGATCCATTTTGCATCAGTCAGGCATCCGGAGTCAAATGGACTTGTTGAAAGAGCCAATGGCATCATAATGACAGGAATAATGAAGTTAATCTTCAATCAACCCAGGGGAAAGTGGCCAGATCAATTAATCAAAGTGGTATGGAGCCACAACACAACAACATCAAGGTCAACAGGCTTTACTCCATTCAAATTATTGTTTGGTGACGAAGCAATAACTCCGGAGGAAGCTAAAACTGGATCAATAAGAGTAGTAGCTTCGGCAGAATCAGATTCTGAAGCTGATCATTCTATGGAAAAGATGCTATAGAAGGGATCAGGCTTCAAGCTGTGGAGAACATCAATAAATATCAAGCCGAAACAATCAAATGGCGTGATAGAAAGGTTCGGCTAAAGAATATTGAGCCAGGACATTTGGTGCTTCGGAGAGTGGCTAACCCAGATACAGTGGGCAAGTTGCAGTTGAGATGGGAGGGACCTTTTTTGGTAGTATCTTCGTCGAGACCCGGTTCATACAGACTGAAGGATATGGACGGCAACGACATTCCTAGATCTTGGAATGCGGATGAGCTTCGGCGATATTATGTATAACTTGATGTAATTTTTTATATTTTTTATTTTTCTTTCATGGCACCCTTTTCCTTTCTGAAGGGGGAGAAAGGTTTTTAATGGGGCCATCACATGTAATTTCCTTTTTTAGCTCTATAAGAGCAAAATCCCCCAAAGATGTAAATGTAAAAACTGAGAATGCACCATCGAGTGCCGAAAAGAAACAGGGAAGAAGCTCGAAAGCTGTCCCTAAGGGGATGCGGAGCACGACGAAGCTACTAAAGAAGTCGCTCCAAAGGGAGCGCAGTGTAAGTTTTCTGCTCAAAAGTCATTCCAAAGGGAATGCAGAGCTTACAGCGAAAAGTCAACGCTGATACCGCCGAAAGTAAAAGGCAAAGAAGCTCCTAAGGGAGGCTTACAGCGAAAAGTCAACGCTGATTCCGCTGAAGTAAAAGGCGAAGAAGCTCCTAAGGGAGGCTTACAGCGAAAAATCAGCGCTGATATGTGATTGTTTCTAAGGAAATAACGGTTGTGATTATGGCTTCGGATATATTTTTGGACATTCATTTGCACACCACATTACATCATAACATTTGCATTCATAAACATTCATACAGGCATATGTAGGATAACCATCGTCATAGCATAAGTGGTTGCTTCGGCAAAAAGGAAAAAACTGTCTTTTGTACTTCGTTGTGTACGAAAAGAAGAGCTTCGGCAAAAAGAAAAAGCTGTTTTTTATGCTTCGCTGTGTACGAAAAGAAGGGAAGGTGTTTTTTCGCTTTCGTCTCAAAAAGATAATTTCGTCCACATCAAAGCACCTCATACATTAATGGAAGGGTAAGAGCATATTACAAGGTATGAATAAAATTCATTAAGAACTGTTTAGCCATATTTACAAAAGTTATTTCAAAAGTTTCTTGAGTTTTTCTACAGTCTACTCCTACTGATCTTCAAGGGGCCTCAGCTTTGGCGTCGTACTCTAAGCATCGGTCTCGGCTTCGTCATCCTACATGAATTAAGTTGTTGAGAGTCAAAACCAAGTTTGAAGGAAAAGGTAAGCACAAGGTATGATTTCTTACTAGTTCAAGATGACTCCGAGCTTCATCTCCAGCCTTTTCTCGCCCGCCTTTTGTCCATATCATCTTTATAAATCTATTAGAAATGCTTCGGGCGAGGTCAGGAATATCATCTAAAATTGATGGTGATAGAGTAAAATTGGGCCTATTAACAATTTTTCCATGGTCGCAGCCAGTTTTCAGAAAAGCTGCAGCAGTGCCCCGAGAAGCTACCCAGGCACAGAAGTCACTGTGCCCGGCTATAACTTCGTCAAGCTCATCAATTTCACCCTCAATATGTTCGAAGGTTTTTGGTAAATCTTCAGTTGACGGGGTGAACTTCCCACTGCTAGCTCCGACTGAGTGGAAGATTTTTCTCAGTCGTTGAATACATTTATTGCTAAACTCCAAACATTTGTCTTGAAGGTTTGCCAATAATTTTTTCAAATCTGAATTTTATTGGACTTCGGCTTCAAGTTTCGCATTAAGTTCTTGCTTTTCTTGTTCAAACTGTTCAGATTGGCAGAGAAGCTTCGTATTCAATTCTGCTATTTTAGCTTCGGCTTCTGCCAATAAGCCTTCAGTCGTCTGAAGCTCGAAGTTTTTCTTTTCAATAATAGCTGATTGCTCTTTTAATTTGCTCTCTAAATTTTCAATTATAACCTCGTGTTTTTTGTCTTCCAGATCCTGCTGCATTTTCAAAGCTTTACTCAACAGCATACTCTGCACATAAACAACCTTCGTTAGAAATGTCTTCGTTATTAAAAACAATAAAAGTCAAGGGAAAAGTAGTTCACCTTGAAATTGGAATAAAATAAACTACCAACGATATGTTGTCGTCGGTAGTGGCTAATATCCGTTTCTAGCTTCGGAAAACCAATACTCTTTGATAGAGTACCGATAATCTTAGCTCCAGTTTGATCTCGGATACAGTCTAATTTTTCATCGTCAATACCCCCGAAGAGGAGTGCTCCTGGTTTATATCCGCAAGATTTGGCATATTCTTTAAGCTCTTCTATTTCGGTTTTTGACAGTTCTTGTCCAACTAAATTTTGAAACATGAAGGCTTCGTCCTCTAAAGTTTCGTCGGAGATTTCCTTTTCTTTCCCAGACACTGCGGCCATGGTCTCCTCGGCGGCAGTCGTAGCTTCTTCTGTGGCCATGTTTAGCAGTATTTTGTCGATATGTTCGATTGTGGTTTCCAAGTTCAAATCTTCGGTTGAGGTAGCTTCGGTAGCCGCGATCTCCGAAGGTGCGACTTCAATATTTGTTATTTCCTCAGCCGCTGGTATCTTCCGAGCTGAGGCTCTCGGTGGTGTCTTGTCAATGACTTCTGTCACTGCGATGATTCTTTGTCTCTTTGTTTTAGTTGTTTCCTTCGTTTTTTCGGGCTCCTTTTCCTTCTGAAAAAACTTCGTCAGTTGAGGCCCTAATGGACTTAGCTTCACAGGCAGGGATTCAGTCATTACCTTCAAAATCTCTTCCACGTCAGTGGCAGAGCGTGATGCGGGAGTCTCTTCTTCGTCGGATACTTTTCGCTTCGGAGATGATACTTTTCTCTTCTTCGGAATTTTCTTCTCTTTTGGTGGTTCTTTCTCATCTTCATTTAAAGCTTCGGCTACCCTTTTCTTTTCCAGCCTTCGACACCTTTGTTCAGTTGTTCGTAGTCAGGGTATTCAAAACCCAAGGCGTCCAGCACTCGATTCAGTCTTCGCTGCGGACGGGTACCGAAGGCCGCAGTCATCAACTGATCTTCTTTTTTGGAGTAATTACCGAGTATTTCATTTCACATTATCTCAATTGTGTCCAGCCACTCTTGGCAAGGTGTTTTAAAGTATTTCTTAAACTTGTAATAGTAAGGTAACCGTACAAGTTCCCCTTCTTTCTTCTCCCCCTTTAGCTTCGGCATTTCCCATTCTTTTAAAGTAGGAAAAACCCTGAAGGCCAAGAACTCTTGAACCAGGTCTCTTGTGCCGATATGCTCTGAAATAATTTTAAACTCAGCCAGTGCAGCCCAAGTGGGACCTTCTAATGACATTTGGCATCGCGATCTTGTTTCTCCGAAGATCCATTCAAGAGGGCTTTGTACCAGCTTCTCTTTGTCTTCGTCAACTTTCACATAAAACCATTCCGACTTCCAGCCTGCCGGCCATTTGCTTCGGTAGCTAATTACAGGAAACTTTGTGGTTTTCCGATAAGCAAAATTATAGCAACCAAAGTTATCATGCAATCCATCTTTTCTAGCCTTCGTCTGGTAGTGCAGCTCATGAACTCGACAAAAGCTGTCGGCAAACGGCTCCACCGCCTGGCTTCGGAGGGCCCAGATATAAACACTAAGCCTAACGATAGCGTTAGGAGTCAGCTGATGAAAGTAGATCCCAAACTTCTTCAATACATCTGCAATAATCCCATGGAGGGGGAATCTCAACCCAGCTGTCGGGGACCATAATTAGGGGTACTCTCAAGACGCCTAATTCTCAGCTGGTAACCCCCATCAGCATAAAGCTGCAGAGGCCTGATGGGTGCGATTAAGTCAGGGATCAGTCCATACGAGCGACTCGATCACGCCTCGCCCGAGCCTAGCCTCGGGCAAGGGCAGCCGACCCCGAGGGATTTCCGTCTCGCCCGAGGCCCCCCTTTAACGGCGGACACATCTCCGGCTCGCCCGAGGCCTTGCCTTCGCTAAGAAGCAACCCTGACTAAATCGCCGCACCGACCGACCGAGTCGCAGGAGCATTTAACGCAAAGGTAGCCTGACACCTTTATCCTGACGCGCGCCCCCCGGCAGAGCCGAAGTGACCGTCGTCACTTCGCCGCTCCACTGACCGGTCTGACAGAAGGACAGCGCCGCCTGCGCCACTCCGACTGCAGTGCCACTTGACAGAGTGAGACTGACAGGCAGTCAGGCCTTGCCAAAGGCGCCATAGGAAACTCCGCTCCGCCCGACCCAGGGCTCGGACTCGGGCTAGGCCCCGGAAGACGGCGAACTCCGCTCCGCCCGACCCAGGGCTCGGACTCGGGCTAGGCCCCGGAAGACAGCGAACTCCGCTCCGCCTGACCCAGGGCTCGGACTCGAGCTAGGCCCCGGAAGACGGCGAACTCCGCTCCGCCCGACCCAGGGCTCGGACTCGGGCTAAGCCCCGGAAGACGGCGAACTCCGCTCCGCCCGACCCAGGGCTCGGACTCGGGTTACGTCCCGGAAGACGGCGAACTCCGCTCCGCCCGACCCAGGGCTCGGACTCGGGCTCAGCCCCAGAAGACGACGAACTCCGCTTCGCCCGTCCCCAGGGCTCGGACTCCGCCCTGGCCTCTGCCGAACAACCTCCGCCTCGCCCGACCCAGGGGCTCGGGCTCGGCCTCGGCCATGGAAGACAGACTCGACCTCGGCTTCGGAGGAACCTCCACGTCGCCCGACCTAGGGCAGAGGCCCGCCACGTCAACAGGAAGCGCCATCATCACCCTACCCCGAGCCGACTCGGGCCGCAGAGAACAAGACCGGTGTCCCATCTGGCTAGCTCCACCAGATAGGCAATGATGGCGCCCCGCAAGCCCTGTGACGACGGCGGCTCTCAGCTCCCTTACGGAAGCAGGGGGACGTCAGCAAGGACTCGACCGCTCCGACAGCTGTCCCTCCGCCAGGCTCCATTGCTCCTCCGACAGCCACGACATCACACTAGCAGGGTGCCAAGATCTCTCCGGCTGCCACATTGGCATGTACTTAGGGCGCTAGCTCTCCCTCCGCTAGACACGTAGCACTCTGCTACATCCCCATTGTACACCTGGATCCTCTCCTTACGCCTATAAAAGGAAGGACCAGGGCCTTCTTAGAGAAGGTTGGCCGCGCGGGGACGAGGATGGGACAGGCGCTCTCTTGGGGCCGCTCGCTTCCCTCACCCGCGTGGACGCTTGTAACCCCCTACTGCAAGTGCACCCGACCTGGGCGTGGGACGAACACGAAGGCCGCGGGATTTCCACCTCTCTCACGCCCGTCTCCGGCCACCTCGCTTCCCCCCTTCGCGCTCGCCCACGCGCTCGACCCATCTGGGCTGGGGCACGCGGCACACTCACTCGTCGGCTTAGGGACCCCCCGGTCTCGAGACGCCGACAGTTGGTGTGCCAGGTAGGGGTCTGCTGTGTGCTGACGAACAGCTTCCCGTCAAGCTCCAGATGGGCAGTCTCCAGCAACCTCTCCGGCCCGGGACGGTGCTCTGTTTCGGGAGTCTTGAGTTCATGTCCTTCGACGGCAGCTACGACATGATACTCCTTCCACCGCCGCGCGACAACGACAATGGCGGCTGACAACCCGCCCGTCGGCGGCAAAATCGACGACATCTTCCCCGCGTGGTGGAAGAACAACATTCGAGCTCGCCCCGTCCTCTCCCCCGCCAACGGAGGAGGAGGCGGGGCAACCAAGGCCAAGCGGGAGGCCGCGCTTCGTCGGCTGTCGAGCGAATCGACGTCCCCAGCGCCCCAACGGGGGGCGCGTCGGGCGTCGACCTCGCGTTTGAGACGAAGGCGAGCGCCGTCCCCCCGCGACACACCAATCCCGAGCAAGTGGACGACGCCAGCGCGCTCGCGGAGGGCTTGCAGGACATCGCCCTCGTACCTAAGACGACGGTGCAATCAGTCCCCGACGTGACTATGTCGCTCCTCGTCGATCAAAAGGTACTGACTGATTCCCATCCTACGTCATTTCGACTCGGCCTCAACCCGCCTAGCGACCTCGCTTTGGCGGGCGCTCTCGTTGAGGCGAGTGCAACCCCTCTGGGGTTTCGTATGCGGTCGCCTTGGGACCGATTGACGGACGTCTCGACCTACGGGCCCTCTGGGTCCGAGGAAGATGACGATCCCAGCATCTGTTGGGATTTCTCTGGATTTGGCAACCCCAGTGCCATGCGGGACTTTATGACCGCATGTGACTACTGCCTCTCCGACTGTTCCAACGGTAGCCTCAGCCTTGACGACGAGGACTGCGGCCCAAGCCGCGAATGTTTCCACGTCGAGCTAGGGGATCCCTCCGAAGGCAACCATCTCGGCATGCCGGAGGACGGTGATCTCCCTAGGCCGGTGCCTCGCGCTGACATCCCGCGGGAGCTAGCTGTGGTCCCCATTCCTGCGGGGGGTCATGACCCACGGCTCAAGCAAGTCCGCGGGACGCAGGCCAGGCTCGACGAGGGAGCAGGAGCGCTTGAGTCGATCCGCCGGGACGTCGGGCAGGTATGGGCGGGCCAACCCCCGGCCGGAGAAATACGTCACCTGCCCCAGGGTTTCCAGCACCGCGTCGCCAACGACGTCAGGGTCAGGCCGCCACCCGCATCCAGCGGGGTCGGTCAGAACCTGGCAGCCGCAGCGATGCTCCTCCGCGCGATGCCGGAGCCATCAACCACCGAGGGTCGGCGAATCCAGGGAGAGCTCAAGAATCTCCTGGAAGGCGCTGCGGCCCGATGGGCCGAGAGCTCTGCCTCCCGAAGGCAGGGATACCCCTCGGAACCTCATGCCGCGACTTCCCGATTCATGCGGGAAGCCTCGGTCTACACCGGGCGCACGCGCAACAACGCGCCTGCGGCCCCGGGCCACCTCGGCAACGGGCACCATCGTCACGACCGTCGGGCCCACCTCGACGAAAGGGTGCGCCGAGGCTACCACCCCAGGCGTGGGGGACGCTACGACAGCGGGGAGGATCGGAGTCCCTCGCCCGAACCACCCGGTCTGCAGGCCTTCAGTCGGGCCATCCGACGGGCGCCGTTCCCGACCCGGTTCCGACCCCCGACTACTATCACAAAGTACTCGAGGGAAACGAGACCGGAACTGTGGCTCGCAGACTACCGCCTGGCCTACCAACTGGGTGGAACGGACGATGACAACCTCATCATCCGCAACCTCCCCCTGTTCCTCTCCGACACTGCTCGCGCCTGGTTGGAGCACCTGCCTCCGGGGCAGATCTCCAACTGGGATGACTTGGTCCAAGCCTTCGCCGGCAATTTCCAGGGCACGTACGTGCGCCCCAGAAATTCCTGGGACCTCCGAAGCTACCGGCAACAGCCGGGAGAGTCTCTTCGGGACTACATCCGGCGATTCTCGAAGCAGCGCATCGAGCTGCCCAACATCACCGACTCGGATGTCATCGGCGTGTTCCTTGTCGGCACCACCTGCCGCGACCTGGTGAGTAAGTTGGGTCGCAAGACCCCCACCAGGGCGAGCGAGCTGATGGACATCGCCACCAAGTTCGCCTCTGGCCAGGAGGCGGTCGAGGCTATCTTCCGAAAGGACAAGCAGCCCCAGGGCCGCCCATCGGAAGAGGCTCCCGAGGCGTCTACTCCGCGCGGCGCCAAGAAGAAAGACAAGAAGAAGTCGCAAGCGAAACGTGACGCCGCCGACGTGGACCTTGTCGCCGCCGCCGAGTACAAGAACCCTCGGAAGCCCCCTGGAGGTGCTAACCTCTTCGACAAGATGCTCAAGGAGCCGTGCCCCTACCATCAGGGGCCCGTCAAGCACACCCTTGAGGAGTGCGTCATGCTTCGGCGCCACTTCCACAGGGCCAGGCCACCCGCGGAGGGTGGCAGGGCCCACGACAACGACAAAAAGGAAGATCACCAAGCAGGAGAGTTCCCCGAGGTCCGCGACTGCTTCATGATCTACGGTGGGCATGCGGCGAATGCCTCGGCTCGGCATCGCAAGCAAGAGCGCCGGGAGGTCTGCTCGGTGAAGGTGGCGGCGCCAGTCTACCTAGACTGGTCCGACAAGCCCATCACCTTCGACCAAGCTGACCACCCCGACCACGTGCCGAGCCCGGGGAAATACCCGCTCGTCGTCGACCCCATCGTCGGCGACGTCAGGCTCACCAAGGTCCTGATGGACGGGGGCAGCTGCCTCAACATCATCTACGCCGAGACCCTCAGGCTCCTGCGCGTCGATCTGTCCTCCGTCCGAGCAGGCGCTGCGCCCTTCCACGGGATCATTCCTGGGAAGCGCGTCCAGCCCCTCGGACGACTCGACCTTCCCGTCTGCTTCGGAACGCCCTCCAACTTCCGAAGGGAGACTTTGACGTTCGAGGTGGTCGGGTTCCGAGGAACCTACCACGCGGTACTGGGGAGGCCATGCTACGCGAAGTTCATGGCCGTCCCCAACTACACCTACCTGAAGCTCAAGATGTCGGGCCCCAACGGGGTCATCACCGTCGGCCCCACGTACAAACACGCGTTCGAATGCGACGTGGAGTGCGTGGAGTACGCCGAGGCCCTCGCCGAGTCCGAGGCCCTCATCGCCGACCTGTAGAACCTCCCCAAAGAGGTGCCAGACGTGAAGCGTCATGCCGGCAACTTCGAGCCAGCGGAGACGGTTAAGGCCGTCCCTCTCGACCCCAGTGGCGACACCTCCAAGCAGACCCGGATCGGTTCCGGGCTCGACCCCAAATAGGAAGCAGTGCTCGTCGACTTTCTCCGCACAAACGCCGACGTCTTTGCGTGGAGTCCCTCGGACATGCCCGGCATACCGAGGGATGTCGCCGAGCACTCGCTGGATATTCGGGCTGGAGCCCGACCCGTCAGGCAGCCTCTGCGCCGATTCGACGAGGAGAAGCGCAGAGTGATAGGCGAGGAGATCCACAAGCTAATGGCAGCAGGGTTCATCAAAGAGGTATTCCATCCCGAACGGCTTGCCAACCCTGTGCTTGTGAGAAAGAAAGGGGGGAAATGGCGGATGTGTGTAGACTACACTGGTCTCAACAAAGCATGTCCGGAGGTTCCCTACCCTCTACCTCGCATCGATCAAATCGTGGATTCCACTGCTGGGTGCGAAACCCTGTCCTTCCTCGATGCCTACTTAGGGTATCACCAAATCCGGATGAAAGAGTCCGACCAGCTCGCGACTTCTTTCATCACGCCCTTCGGCATGTACTGCTATGTCACCATGCCGTTCGGTTTGAGGAATGCGGGCGCGACGTACCAACGGTGCATGAACCATGTGTTCGGCGAACACATCGGTCGCACAGTCGAGGCCTACGTCGATGACATCGTAGTCAAGACAAGGAAGGCTTCCGACCTCCTCTCCGACCTTGAAGTGACATTCTGATGTCTCAAAGCGAAAGGCGTCAAGCTCAATCCCGAGAAGTGTGTCTTCAGGGTGCCCCGGGGCATGCTCTTGGGGTTCATCGTCTCCGAGCGAGGCATCGAAGCCAACCCAGAGAAGATCGCAGCTATCACCAGCATGGGGCCCATCAAGGACTTAAAAGGCGTACAGAGGGTCATGGGATGTCTCGCGGCCCTGAGCCGCTTCATCTCACGCCTCGGCGAAAGAGGTCTGCCTCTGTACCGCCTGTTAAGGAAGGCCGAGTGTTTCGCTTGGACCCCTGAGGCCGAGGAAGCTCTCGGGAACCTGAAGGCGCTCCTTACAAAGGCGCCTATCTTGGTACCCCTAGCTGATGGAGAAGCCCTCTTGGTCTACGTCGCCGCGACCACTCAGGTGGTTAGCGCCGCGATTGTGGTCGAGAGGCAAGAAGGGGGCATGCATTGCCCGTTCAGAGGCCAGTTTACTTCGTCAGCGAGGTACTGTCCGAAACCAAGATCCGCTACCCACAAGTTCAGAAGCTGCTGTATGCAGTGATCCTGACGAGGCGAAAGTTGCGACATTACTTCGAGTCTCATCCGGTAACTGTGGTGTCATCCTTCCCCCTGGGGGAGATCATCCAGTGCCGAGAGGCCTCGGGCAGGATCGCAAAGTGGGCGGTGGAAATCATGGGCGAGACAATCTCGTTCGCCCCTCGGAAGGCCATCAAGTCCTAGGTATTGGCGGACTTCGTAGCCGAATGGGTCGACACCCAGCTGCCGACGGCTCCGATCCAACTGGAGCTCTGGACCATGTTTTTCGATGGGTCGCTGATGAAGACGGGAGCCGGCGCGGGCCTGCTCTTCATCTCGCCCCTCGGGAAACACCTACGCTACGTGCTACGCCTCCATTTCCCGGCGTCCAACAATGTGGCTGAGTACGAGGCTCTGGTCAACGGGTTGCGGATCGCCATCGAGCTAGGGGTCAGACGCCTCGACGCCCGCGGTGACTCGTAGCTCGTCATCGACCAAGTCATGAAGAACTCCCACTACCGCGACCCGAAGATGGAGGCCTACTGCGATGAGGTTCGGCGCCTGGAAGACAAGTTCTACGGGCTCGAGCTTAACCACATCGCTCGGCGCTACAACGAGACTGCGGACGAGCTGGCAAAAATAGCCTCGGGGCGAACGACGGTTCCCCCGGACGTCTTCTCCCAGGATCTGCATCAACCCTCCGTCAAGATCAACGACACACCCAAGCCCGAGGCACCCTCGGTCCAGCCGGAGGTACCCTCCGCTCAGCCCGAGGCGTCCTCGGTTCAGCCCGAGGTACCCTCGGCCCCCGAGGGTGAGGCACTGCACATCGAGGAGGAGCAGAACGGGGCCACGCCTGATCAAAATTGGCAGACCCCGTACCTGCAATATCTCCGCCAAGGAGAGCTACCCCTCGACCAAGCCGAGGCTCGGCGGGTAGCGCGACGCGCCAAGTCGTTCGTCTTGCTGGGCGATGAGGAGGAGCTCTACCACCGCAGCCCCTCGGGCATCCTCCAGCGATGCATCTCCATCGCCGAAGGTCAGGAACTCCTGCAAGAAATACACTCGGGGGCTTGCGGCCATCATGTAGCGCCTCGAGCCCTTGTCGGGAATGCTTTCCGGCAAGGCTTCTACTGGCCAACGGCGGTGGCTGACGCCACTAGAATTGTCCGCACCTGCGAAGGGTGCCAATTCTATGCGAAGCAGACCCACCTGCCCGCTCAGGCTCTGTAGACGATACCCATCACCTGGCCCTTTGCTGTGTGGGGTCTGGACCTCGTCGGTCCCTTGCAGAAGGCGCCTGGGGGCTACACGCACCTACTGGTCGCCATCGACAAATTCTCCAAGTGGATCGAGGTCCGACCCCTGAACAGCATCAGGTCCGAGCAGGCGGTGGCGTTCTTCACCAACATCATCCATCGCTTCGGGGTCCCAAACTCCATCATCACCGACAACGGTACCCAGTTCACCGGCAGAAAATTCTTGGATTTTTGCGAGGATCACCACATCCGGGTGGACTGGGCCGCCGTGGCTCATCCCATGTCGAATGGGCAAGTAGAGCGTGCCAACGGCATGATTCTACAAGGGCTCAAGCCCCGGATTTACAACGACCTCAACAAGTTCGGCAAGCGATGGATGAAGGAACTCCCCTCGGTGATCTGGAGCCTAAGGACAACGCCGAGCTGAGCCACGGGTTTCACGCCGTTCTTCCTGGTCTACGGGGCCGAGGCCATCTTGCCCACTGACCTGGAATACGGCTCCCCGAGGACGAGGGCCTACAACGATCAAAGCAACCAAGCGAGCCGAGAAGAATCGCTAGACCAGCTGGAAGAGGCTCGGGACAAGGCCTTACTACACTCGGCGCGGTACCAGCAGTCCCTGCGACGATACCACGCCCGAGAGGTCCGGCCCCGAGACCTCCAGGTGGGCGACCTGGTGCTTCGGCTGCGGCAAGACGCCCGAGGGAGGCACAAGCTCACGCCCCCCTGGGAGGGGCCATTCGTCATCGCCAAAGTTCTGAAGCCCGGAACATACAAGCTGGCCAACAATCAAGGCGAGATCTACGGCAACGCTTGGAACATCCAACAGCTACGTTGCTTCTACCCTTAAGATGTTTTCAAGTTGTTCATATACCTCGCACCCACGCAAAGTTTAGTCATCAAGGAAGGGTCGGCCTCGCCTCGGCAAAGCCCGACCCTCCCTCGGGGGCTAAAAGGGGGGGGGGGACCCCCTCTGCGTCGAAATTTTCCTCGAAAAAAGATCTCTTTTAGCAGAATATCTTTCGTGCTTTTTGACTACTTCGAAAAGCGGATCCTGAAAATGACGGAGTACACGTAAGCAGCCAAGGCTGACCGAGCCGAGGGACTCCTACGCCTCCGGGATACGGATACCTCACTCATCACCTTCTGCGATAAGTAACTCGCGTTCGGATAAAGTGATTCCGCGGACCGAACAAGTCTTTACGTTCGGAAGCTCTTCTGCCGAAGCGGTCCTTCGAGCCTTCTCGACTGAATCGGTGACAGGGCCTCATGGACGGGTGAAAGTACGCGTAAGCGGCAAGGCCGACCGAGCCGAGGGACTCCCACACCTCCGGGATACGGATACCTCACTCATCACCTTCCGCGAGAAGCAACTCTCGCTCGCACAAACATCCCTGTTACCGACAAAAAAGTCCAGATGCTCGAAATAAGAGGAAAGGAGACGCAGCTTTACAACGCAGCGAGGGTGTGTTTTCTGGCTTCAGCGGCCGCAGAAGGCACACGCTACAAGACAATCTGATCCTGCAGGCTCGGGTCTTCACGCTGGAAGGGGGCTGTAGCACCCTCGGCATCGACGACACCTTCAGTGAGGTCCGACCTGGCCTCGGACGGCGACGCGGTCCAGGGACTTCTCTGGGAATCCGGCCCGAGCAGGCGGCTCGGCCGGTTACCCCAGGGGCCTCGGCCAACCATCCTCCGAGGGCGCCAGCCCGGTCCGAGGCCTCGGCTGATCAACTCCGGCATCGGTCCCGCTGACGGACAACCCGGCTAGGCTCCGGCCAACCAGGTTTTCATTTTCGAGCCAACTCCGCCTCTGTTCGTGCTGATATCGCTACCCCTGGCCTCGGCTCGTCGAAGAGCGGCCAAGGGGTCTCTTTAACTAAGCTAGAGGAGCCTCAGACAACAAGGCCGATCGAGCCGAGGGACTCCTACGCCTCCGGGATACGGATACCTCACTCGTCACCTTTACACGGGGCGACTCATGCTTGGTGAAGCGGTTCAGATAATCAACAGGCGAGTCTTAGTGCTCGAAAATGAGGAAAAAACACGGCTCCGTGCCAAAATTACATACATGTTCAGGCCTCGACAGCCACAATGAACAAAGACACCGGCATTCGAAGTGCCATTACAAACGGAACTCCGGTTCCCCCTCCGCAGGTACAAACAAACCCCACTCCATGGGGGAAGGCCTGCAGAGCCACAGAAGACCGACGAACGGCGCGCCGTCACCTGCTCCAGCAGCGGCGACGGCGACGACTTCTGCTCCGGGGGGCCGAACAGCGGCAGCACTGACCTCAGGGCGGGCGCTGCTGCTAGGAGGCCCCCGCCCATGCCCAAACTTGTGAGGCAAGGACGGGCAGAAGGCCGTAGAGTTGGAGGTCGGTCCGTGGCCAGCCTTGGCTATCACGCCGGCGGAAGAACCTCTTCCAGCTGCCGTGGCAGACGCCGGCGCCACGAGTGGCTCCGAAGCCACTCGCGTCCGAAAGCTGGGCACGCTGCAGCTGCCAGCGCCACGGACGACAACCGCTCCTCCCTCCCATCACTGAGTGAAGGAGCGGGCCACCGCCCACGCAGGGGCCGACCCCAACTCGGCACACTCCCCTCCCCAGCCTTGGTGATGAAAATCCTTGAGGCTGAGGGAGGGGGAGAGGCCGCAGCCCGGCTCGCTTTCCCCACCATCAAGCTGGAGGTCATCATCTTGGGTGACCGCCGGTGGAGGGGTGCAGCCGGGCTGCATGATGAAAATCCTTGAAGCCGAACGATGGCTGAAAGGTACCAACTCCCACGGAGTTGCGTTCCTCCAACGATGAGGCGAAAAGACGGCGGGTACCCCCCATCCGGGGGCTTGGAAGGTGGAAAGACGCGACGCATAAGGGAGCGAGAAGACATGGTCGCCTTCCGAAAGGGGTCGCCCTCCTTTTAAAGGCAACTCTCCCTACGTGCGCCCCCAAACGTCACGGGCTGAGTCTTCTCCAACACGCTCCAAGGCCCTTCCCTGCGGCGCGGGGGCTGGGTCCCGCGTGTCATGCAAACCGGCTCAGAGCAGAAGAAGCCAAACCGTCGCGCGTGGTGCACACAACCGCCCAGCAGTTACAAGCGACCCCCCACTTTTGCCCAGACCAACGGGCGGAAGGGGCGGGCAGCCATGCAGGCGGCATGCAATCGCGCCAGGTGGACGCGCTTCTCCGACTCCCAACATGCTAGCATGGAGGCCCAGGCCCACGCGTCACGCAACCGGCGCGCCAGATGCTGCATGCAAGCAACTGCACCGCCACTTGCGCCACCACCGCGCCTCTTCGGTTGCGGAACCAATACCGCAACTCGAGGCGGCCCAGCGCACGACCCAGCAGCGCCAGCCTGGCGCGACGGTCAATGCGGCCGAAAGTGGGCCGGCAGTAATGACGGTGGCAGACGGGCGGGAGCAGCGGTCACGTCATCGGCCAGACTCACGTCCCGTCCGGGGGCAGCAAGAGAACCCCCTCTCACGGCGTGAAGATAGGGCGCCCGTGATCCGTTCCTCGAACGGCTCGCGCACGCGCAACGGCCGCCCTGCCAACAACTCACCCCGTCGCATTAACTCTGCGGCGGGACAGGCGGCGCTTCTGGCAGGAGAAGCGGGCGACGCTTCGCCTTCGCCGCAATAACCGCGCCAAAAAAGGTACGCCACGTCGTTCGATTTCGTATCCTTTTCCTTTTTTCCTCTTTCTCTATCTCTTGCAACAGGGACCGGGAAAGGGGGATACCCCGAAAAGGATCCTTCCCTGTGAAGGAACCGGGCTCCGAGCCCCCCTACTGATCAGAGGTTCGAAGGCTGGCCCTCCGAGGGGTTCAACAGTCGCTTCAGATCGCGTGGGCCCTACACCCACTACTGGTCAGAGGTTCGAAGGCCGGCCCCCCGAAGGGCTCCACGGCCGCCTCAGGCTACTCGGGCTCCGCGCCCATTACTGATCAGGGGTTCGAAGGCTGGCCCCCGAAGGGTTCACAGTCGCCTCAGACGCCGAGCGAGGGATGACCAGGGGTACGTTCGATACATAACCAAGGCTCGGGCTGCGCTCCCGAGGTACCCTAGGACATTTCCGAGACCAGCGGGAGCGATCTTGTAACGGAATCCCATCGGAGGGAGGCATCGAGCCCTCGGACCCCGTCGCCAGGGGACCGGGTCCGGCAGATCACCCGCAGGTACTTTTGGGCGTGCCTCTGGGCCCCTAGCCGACCCCCAACGAACGGGGCACGAACGTCCACTCGGATTACCCGCTTGCAGCTCACCGGAGACACCATGTTCGGTGCCCATCGAGGGTAACATGGCGCTCTCCCCCCCTCCTCCTTGCGGAAAGGCGACGTAGGGGCGTAAGTAAAAAAGCCGAGTCTGTCCCTGATCGCCCTCTCGCCCTGTGCGGAGGCTCAGGGGCTGCTCTCGCAAACCCGGCTCCGGCCGAACCGTTGACGGCGTCAACATACCAGCCCGAGAACTTGGGCCCCGACCGTGCACCCGGGCTACGACCAGTTCGCATGAGGGAACAACCAGACCAGCCGAAGCATTACGCAAGGCATTAAGACCTCGGGGGAGTGAAACCACTCCTCCGAGGCCTCGGGGGCTACACCCGGCGGGTGCGCTCGCGCGCACCCACCGGAACAAAATGCAACCGAGAAAGGCTGGTCCCCTTGCAAAAAAGTGCGACGAAAGCCTCCAAGCGAGTGCTAACACTCCCTTCGAGGCTCGGGGGCTACTGTCGGGGACCATAATTAGGGGTACCCTCAAGACGCCTAATTCTCAGCTGGTAACCCCCATCAGCATAAAGCTGCAGAGGCCTGATGGGTGCGATTAAGTCAGGGATCAGTCCATACGAGCGACTCGATCACGCCTCGCCCGAGCCTAGCCTCGGGCAAGGGAAGCTGACCCCGAGGGATTTCCGTCTCGCCCGAGGCCCCCCTTTAACGGCGGACACATCTCCGGCTCGCCCGAGGCCTTGCCTTCGCTAAGAAGCAACCCTGACTAAATCGCCGCGCCGACCGACCGAGTCGCAGGAGCATTTAACGCAAAGGTAGCCTGACACCTTTATCCTGACGCGCGCCCCCCGGCAGAGCCAAAGTGACCGCCGTCACTTCGCCGCTCCACTGACCGGTCTGACAGAAGGACAGCGCCGCCTGCGCCACTCCGACTGCAGTGCCACTTGACAGAGTGAGACTGACAGGCAGTCAGGCCTTGCCAAAGGCGCCATAGGAAACTCCGCTCCGCCCGACCCAGGGCTCGGACTCGGGCTAGGCCCCGGAAGACGGCGAACTCCACTCCGCCCGACCTAGGGCTCGGACTCGGGCTAGGCCCCGGAAGACGGCGAACTCCGGTCCGCCCGACCCAGGGCTCGGACTCGGGCTAGGCCCCGGAAGACGGCGAACTCCGCTCCGCCCGACCCAGGGCTCGGACTCGGGCTAAGTCCCGGAAGATGGCGAACTCCGCTCCGCCCGACCCAGGGCTCGGACTCGGGCTAAGCCCCGGAAGACGGCGAACTCTGCTCCGCCCGACCCAGGGCTCGAACTCGGGCTCAGCCCCAGAAGACGACGAACTCCGCTTCGCCCGTCCCCAGGGCTCGGACTCCGCCCTGGCCTCTGCCGAACAACCTCCGCCTCGCCCGACCCAGGGGCTCGGGCTCGGCCTCGGCCATGGAAGACAGACTCAACCTCGGCTTCGGAGGAACCTCCACGTCGCCCGACCTAGGGCACAGGCCCGCCACGTCAACAGGAAGCGTCATCATCACCCTACCCCGAGCCGACTCGGGCCGCAGAGAACAAGACCGGTGTCCCATCTGGCTAGCTCCGCCAGATAGGCAATGATGGCGCCCCGCAAGCCCTGTGACGACGGCGGCTCTCAGCTCCCTTACGGAAGCAGGGGGACGTCAGCAAGGACTCGACCGCTCCGACAGCTGTCCCTCCGCCAGGCTCCATTGCTCCTCCGACAGCCACGACATCACACTAGCAGGGTGCCAAGATCTCTCCGGCTGCCACATTGGCATGTACTTAGGGCGCTAGCTCTCCCTCCGCTAGACACGTAGCACTCTGCTACATCCCCATTGTACACCTGGATCCTCTCCTTACGCCTATAAAAGGAAGGACCAGGGCCTTCTTAGAGAAGGTTGGCCACGCGGGGACGAGGACGGGACAGGCGCTCTCTTGGGGCCGCTCGCTTCCCTCACCCGCGTGGATGCTTGTAACCCCCTACTGCAAGCGCACCCGACCTGGGCGCGGGACGAACACGAAGGCCGCGGGATTTCCACCTCTCTCACGCCCGTCTCCGGCCACCTCGCTTCCCCCATTCGCGCTCGCCCACGCGCTCGACCCATCTGGGCTGGGGCACGCGGCACACTCACTCGTCGGCTTAGGGACCCCCCGGTCTCGAGACGCCGACACCAGCCTTTAGAAAGCTCTTGAAAATGACTATTTCATCCTTCTCCGGCTTCGGGGTAGTTTCTTCCCCCCCAAAGCGAAGTAGCTTCTTCTGACTCTCACTGAAATAGCCCGACTTCACCATCTTGGAGAGATCAGCCTTAGAGACAGTCGACTTTCCGAAGTCCAAGTGGCTGGGCTTACTTGGCATGGCAATATGATAATCATCTTCGGAATCAGTTTCCTCAATGTCTCCTTCTTCCGCTTCGGCAGTTGCCTGCTCTGTTTCAGCAGTGGGGATTTCTTCCGAGATTACCAGTCCGGATCGTTGCATCGCTTCGGAGATGGGAACAGTCTCCGATCCTTCAGCTTCGCCTCCTTCACGCTCAACCCTAGCGGTAGAGCGCACTCTAGCCATTTAATTCTGGATTTTTTGGGAATTAAATACTTTTCTTCCGAAGTTTTTTTTCTTCTGACGAAGTAGGCTTCAAGCTGGAGCTTCGTTTGGTTTCGAAAGTCAAGCTTCGGCTATGGTTAAAAATTTTGGCAGCAAAACAGTGCAAATAGCAATGAATGCTGTGGTAACTTCACACCTACCCGTCTGTTTATATAGTGATGCAGGTAAGAAGGTGAATCGCCAGGATTTTTACACCAGGCGAACAGCTGCTTGCACCCGCTGCGCGGTGGACCGCAGAGACCAAATAGTAACTCTGCAAGGTGGGACCACTACGCGCTCGGAAACTGAATCGTTTCTCGACAACGAGCTCAGGGAAGGTGTTTTTCGGACCTTCGGCTTCCCGAAGCCTAAGATACTTTTTTCACGGATCAAGCTCGTTACGAAAAACGATCTAGCACCGCGAAGGGGCTACTGTTGGGACTATGCTTCGTCGCCGAAGGTCTGGTAGGAAGAAGCAGCTTCGGCTGAAGCTGTCCGCATGTGATGACCGAAGGTTCCTCTTCATGAAGCTTCGGAATTACAAACCGACATAAAAGTAGAATGACCTTTTAGTCCATAAATGTTTGAGTCGCTGTTGTAATCCTTTATGAGGGGCGTAATTGTAATTCCTCACAGGCTGTGTCCCGTGTCTATAAATAGTGAACAGTATTCCTTTACTGTTCACGGATTCCTGTAATAGTGATCGCACCATTCGGGAATCAATCTTTTGCCAAGGCAAAGGTATAATTGTACCCAATGCTTAAATGTGTTAAATTGATATAATATGAAAGCAATGTTGTTCGTTTATAATTTATTCACCTTTGACGCTTCGTATTTTATATTACTTTAGGATTCAATTACGAAAACTTAACCTTCGTAATCATATTGTCTTTAATCTTCGTCCAAGGCTCATTAATCCTTAAGGGAATAATGCTTCGTTGGACGAAGGGCATTAACATTTAACATTTTTTGTGTTGCCTTGTTCTTAATTCATAGCATTTGAGAACAAGTCCCCAACAAGAGGCTCAAAGGAAACACAAAGGATAGAGTGACCAGCAACTAAACAAAGATTCTAAGGACTGAAACTTAACAAAACTCACTGGAACAACAGATTGAAACAAAGGGCTATGGCAAAAATATTTTATGGCTTTTTGGTGGATAGGACGAACACAAAATATATGTAGCTAAGGGTAAAGAATCCTACCGTGGCAACTGAGGCTTTGATACTAGATGATGCGTCACGATGCCCGATCTTCACGATGTTGGATCAATCTTTAGATAACTAGCTTCAAAGAAGCCAAGATAACTTGTTGCAAGCAGTGATAACTAGTGCAACCTGACAAATAAAACTCGAAGCCAACCACCGTCTTTAACCGGCAGCCTGAATCGAGGATTCGCCCAACCACACTCTCAAAGAACCAACCAACATAACCTACAATCAATCGAGGAGACCTCGAAGGGAGTAGGAGCACCACTTGAGAGCGGATGAAGTCGCCGCTTCTGCAATCCCGCGAAGGAATTCACAAGAGCAAAGGGGTAGAGATCACTCTCAATATTTGTTAGCACACAGCTGAACAAAGGGGGTTCTGTTTTAGATTATCAAAAGTTGCCTTACATCATAGACATAGGGGGGTATTTATACTAGTAACAACCAGCCTTAGAGAGGTATAAACACGAAACAAAAGTATTTTCACGTGCTAATGTGAACGAGCCTCTTCGGGAGATCCGCAGAGCTGAATTCCGTGTGGCTGTTTGACTTCTGCGCAGTCTTCAGTATTTTGATAATAACATCTTCTAGGAATCTCTAAATGATGTGGGGCTGGATGCGTTGGAAAGCTAACTTGATAAGCTTTCTCACCATGTATAGCATGCTTAATGAAACTTTGTAGAATGATGCAGTTTAATACGAAAACTAGGTCATCAAGCAGACTGTTGACCTTCTGACCAGTCAGCACTAAAGTAGGTCGCCTGCCTTTCTGGTAGATTTGATTAAGTCGGCCTTAGAAGCATTGGAAACTAGACTTCAAGAGCTTTCCAAAAAGTACTTATGTGCCTTCATAGCTTTTGGGAATCAAAAGATATGATTGTTTCTTCTGGACGGTTCTGTAGCGCTGAACTGACTCGGACATAGCTCTTCTTGCTGATTCGCCTTTGATATGTTTTGTCCTTCCTCTTTGGTAAACCTAAGTAATATCAGCATACACGACTTAGGTAGCATAAAATTCTCATTAGTGTTTAATTGAAATTTATAAAGTAGCGTGTGCACCTCTTGATGTAGCATCTTAGCTCGGCTATGTGTAATTGGTCCATCAAAGACTTGGATTGGTGATGATGTTAGTTGTTCTTGAGTTGATGTAGCTTGATTTGGGGGTTGTAATATGTTGCTTAATGGCGTGATCATATCGAAAAAGATCCTTGTATATCCTTTGTTAAACTATATATTTAAAACATATTCTTTACAAGAATCAAGTTAAACTTTTCTCTTACCGGAGATTTTTTTAGAAATTATCCTCAACCAGATAAGTGATATAAATTGAATTTCAATAAACCTTTAATTCCATTATACATTTAAAATAGCTTTGTAATATTTTGTAGCTTCTATACTAACAGATATTTGTATTTTAATGCATCTGAGCTTTCTCCCCCCAGAGCCATACGATCCTAAAACTAATCAATATGTGAAGGGGGCGCTTGATATGATTAGGATTGCTAATGAGGCCATTGACGAAGCTGTCGACAAGCTGCTGAACGAAGCTACCGACAAAGTCCTAAAAGAAAACTGAAGTTGTGTATATTTGAGAGTTTAGTGTCCTTGTGTGTAGCTTTCGTTTTTGTAAGAAACAATTATCAACTATTAACATGTATATTAATGTAACATATTTCTTTGTGATGTGTGAAACCTTCGTACATACCATTTTGAGCTGCTGGCGAAAAAAACACCTTCCCTTCTTTTCACGCTTCACGAAGAAAGAAATCCCCCTTCTGCCGAGACAATACTGAATATCATGTTATGGCTATTATGTAGTTATATTGTTAATGAAGGTACCATCCCCATGTAAACATATATCTGCCAAAGGCATATCTTGTGTTATTGGTACATTCTTTCATGAGCCGACATGTATGTTTGAAGGAGCAATTTTTCTTCTTCTCCACTGCTTTTGTCGACGCAAAATGATGTATGATGCGATGTTATGCAATATGATATGATGCAAATGATGTTCACATGCAAATCATCAAAGAAAAACCAAGACTCTGCATTCCCTTAGTAACGACTTTGGAGTCTCTTCACCTTTTACTTAGGTAGTATTTCAGCTCTGCATTCCCTTAGGAACGAGTTTGGAGCTAAGCTCTGTATCCCCAACTTTGGAGCTTCTTCACCTTTGACTTAGGTGGCATTTTAGCTCTGCATCCCCTTAGGAACAACTTTGGAACTTCTTCACCTTTTTACTTAGGTGGTATTTTAGCTCTAGATCCCCTTAGGAACGACTTTAGAGCTTTTGTCACCCTTGTTACACTCGATGGTGTAACCATAGATTTATTACAATAGGCCAAAGGTTAAACCTTCTTATATTGTCTTCGAAGGGGAAAATTTAGAGACAAAAAAGTAAAAATACATTGAACTTGGAAACATTCTGGTCGAGCCCCTGTGTTGCTTTAGTAATTATGTCTCGACTCGGGCACAATGTTGTTGACTGTGCAAGCTTCGGACTCTTCTCGAGTGTCGCGCTGTTGTTGCGCTTGGCGATGCCCTTCTGGCTGCTGATTATGAACCAATGTAGGTGTCAATGGTGGTGGTGGTGGTAACTGAGCCCAAGTAGCTTGAGAATGACTTGCCAAAGCAACTGATGTCGTGGGTTGCTGGTTGCCTACATACTTAGGGATATATGGCGAATAGCATGAGGTAGTATGCAAGACCTGCTTCGGCTGATTCTGCCATGCTTCGGCTTCAGCTATCTCCTTTTTCTTTTGGATCTTGACTTGGCACGTCCTTGTTGTGTGTCCCTTATCCTCCCCATAGAATAAGCAAAACAATGTCCTGGATTGATTGTTGAACCTTCCTCCAAAGCTTCTTCCTCCTCTACCTCTTGGAGCTAGTGGCCTGTAAGAGGTTTGTTGCACTCCTGAAGATTGTGAGCTTTGTTGGCTGCCTTGAGTGTGGTTTTCCCTATCGTCATTTGTGCTGGGATTGTAGATTGTTCTGACATGCCTGTGGTGGAATCTTCCACTAAAGCCCCTAGTCATCTCTGAATACCTGTAAGCCTCCTCCCTTCTCTGGCGAAAATCATTGTTAGCTTGGATATATTCATCCATCTTCTTGAGGAGCTTTTCCGGAGTTTGTGGTGGCTTCCCAGCAAAATACTTCGCTATCGGTCCTAGCTGGAGCCCCTTGATCATAGCTTCGATGACAATCTCATTTGGCACCGTTGGCGCCTAGGCTCTGAGTCGCAGGAATCTCCAAACATATGCCTACTGGTACTCTTCATGGTCTTGTGTACACTGGAACAATGCTTGGGCAGTTACTGGCTTCGTCTAGAAACCCTAGAAGCTAGTTACCAGCATGTCCTTCATCTTTTGCCATGACGTGATCGTTCCCGGGCGAAGGGAAGAATACCATGTATGAGCTACACTCCTGACCGCCAAGACGAAGGATTTCGCCATGACAGTTTTGTGCCCCCATATGAGGATATGGTTGCTTCCTAGCTCATGAGAAACTGCTTCGGATCCGAGTGCCCATCGTACATGGGAAGCTGCGGTGGCTTGTAAGATGGTGGCCATGGAGTAGCCTACAACTCTGCTGCTAGAGGAGAAGCGTCATCAAAAGCAAAGTTACCAGGATGAAAGTCATCATACCATTCATCATCATTGATTGTACTTTCTTGACGAAGCTCTCTCTGTTGAGGCCTTCGTCCTTGGTCATCTTAGGTGATGTCGCGCATTTCTTCAGCAGCTTCGTCGATCTTCCTCTGAAGTTCAGCTAGCCAAAGCATCTTCTCTCTTCCTCTGCACTTGTTGATGTATGGCTTCCTGGTCTCTAATTTCCTGGTCCAACTCCTCTTCATGTGGTGTTGGGATGGTAGCCTTCCTTTTCTGGCTCCAAGCTTCTCTCAGTGAGAATGTCTCTTGATTGGTGTCCAGTGGCTGCAGGGCAGCCCCTGGCGCTATTGCCTTCTTCGGCGGCACGACGAAGGTGAATGCTTGCCGAAGGTAGTTGTTTGAGTTCACCGGAGGTGGGCGCCAATGTTGGCCACTTGTTCTCAAATGCTTCAGCTTGTTCAAAGGTGCTTCAGCTTGTTCAAAGGTGCTGAAGCGAGAGAGATTACAATCCAGTGTGAACAGTATGATGCTACTGTTCATCTATTTATAGGCACGAGATGCAGCCTAGGTAAAAGTACATTTATGTCCTTGACATTTACTTATGACATAACATAAATCATTAAGGACTAGCTGGTCTTTTTCTTCCAGTCAGCATCATGTTTGGTCTTCATCACCATTTTAAGCCAAAGCTATTACTCTTCGGCTCTAGCTTTGGCGTCCATTCTTATCATCTTCGGGTTACATCTTCACATCGTATGCCTTTTCCCATGGGAGAAAACTTTCATCCTGAAGCCAAAGCTCCCTGTAATAATCCATATCATGCTGCAAACATATGGTTAGTCTTGTTTTTGAGGACCTTCGGAAGAGGAAGACCCCCAATAGGTTCTTTGTTTGTTGCACTCGTATTTGAGTTTGCTAATCAAACCCAGATTTGAGTTCAAAGTAGATATTTGAAATAGAAACTGAAAAAAAACTGACCCGGTGGACCGTCCCTGTAGCCTCGGCCCACTTACACACATCAATGCATCGTCCCAGCCAATGGAAACGGTGTCGATAGGGCCCCCCTCATGTGAGCCACCCTTCCCACCTTACGCATGCTCAATGGTTCACTGATTGGTGGGCTCCTCGCGCCAGCCCCTCTGCACCGCACCAAGACACTACCGATGGGCCCTGCCTTCCAGATGCTTCCCTCCCCCACAAGCGCCGTAACAAACTGTGTAGGTCGCCACCATACGTAACCACCCACCGAGAATCATGGATGTTCTGTTAGGTCTGAACTAACTCGCCCCCTACACCTATATAACCCAAGCCGCTGCCCCTCTCATTCCATCGAACCAGGTTTGCCACTGCCACTGTAAAGCCACCACCGAGAACTGTAGACAAGAACGCAGCGCAGGATAGCCGCCGTCGTGACCACTTGCCTACGTCGCTGCTCGGTATCTAGTCAGTGGCTGATGGAGTTCACCAGGGTGTAGGGAAACCATGGACGGAGTCATTGATGCCAGACGTCGATTGGGTCGCCTGGGATTGCTCATCGGAGACCCGCCGTTTTGCCAAACCGTGGTGCCACACGATCTACATGCTCCGGCATCTAAATTGAAGGTGAGATCCCACACCAATAATTTGTGATATACTCAGAATCGGTTAGTGAAAGGGAAATGGTCTCAACCATTTCCTATAATCGAAACCATCACAAACCTTATGGACTAAGTAGTTTGCCTAGTTGATCTTCTCTCAGGTGCATAAAGTTCACATACACACATAAGGAAAATAACCCGTGGGGCAATTCTATAAGTATGGAGCAAAACATATTTGCACCAGACTGCAGCGCGTCGGACTGTCCGGTGTGCACCGGACAGTGTCTGGTGCCTAGGCTGGAGCACCCAGTGAACTGGCCGCTCTCGGGAATTCGCAGCGCTTCTTGGCTAAAAATCACCAGACTGTCCGGTGAGCCCCCAAGCAACGGTCGACTTCACCAACGGTCGACTGCCACGGCAGTCTGTAGCGTCAGAAGTCAGAGACAGTCTGCGACAGTCAGGTCACACCAGACTATCCGGTGTGCCACCGGACTGTCCGGTGCACCACAAGGACAGACAAAGTCAACGGTCGGTAGCTCCAAACCCCAACGGTCCGTTGATGTGGCACGCATTGGACAATGAATAGTGCAGTCTCCAGTGTGCCCATCGACAGAGAACTCAGCCAACACCAAGGATAGTGGTTGGACCTATAAATACCCTCCCAACCACCACCATTCAAGTCATCCAAGCTTTCCACTCTCAACATTCAATACAAGAGCAAATAATACACTCCAAAGACACATTCAAAGCCTTCCATCCTCTCCAAGTGCCATAATCAAGTCAAGTGATCAAAAGTGTTTAGTGACTTGAGAGAGGGTGATTTGTGTTTCATATGTTGCTCTTGTTGCTTGGTTGCCTTCTTCATCTCTCTCTAATCTTTCCAAGTGATTTGTAAAGCTAGCAAGAGACATCTAAGTGTGTGGTGATCCTTATTGGGTCTTTGTGACCCGTGAGATTAAGAAGAAGCACTCAACCAGTCTAAGTGACTGATTGAGAGAGGGAAATAGTTGAAATAGACCCGACCTTTATGGCCTCCTCAACGGGGAGTAGGTTCTTTGGAACCGAACCTTGGGAAACAAATCGCCATGTTCAATTGTGTTGATCTTGTAAGGCCTAAAATTGGTAGTAGAAAAAAAGGTATATCATAAAATAATAAAATAAAGAAATAAAAATATCTATGATAGTGGTTCAGAATTTTTTTGAAACCTTTGGAATGCCCCTTCGACCATATTGAATCTGAATTGTTGGATGCGAATCGGGCGACCAGGGTTGTGTACCGGTTCAAGATTTAATCTAGTGCATCGAATCCTGATCGAGTGCCTCGAGGTGCGTGCGCGTACTGCTGCCAACCATAATTGCTAAAGGGCCCCTGAAAATCATGCAAATTTACCCGCAGTACATATGTAGTTAAGGGAGATTTAATCCAAGCCCCTAGAACTTACAGTTTGACCCCTACACTTATGGTAAATTGTGTCCACAAGTCCAAAGCCATTTGAGTTAATCGAAATTATTAGAGAAAAGGATTTTTACTCCTGAGGAGGTTATTGGCAAGTTTGTGGGCTTTGAACTTATGATCAAAGACTCCAAACATATTTTCAACTTGGAGCAAGGCGCCACCTCCACACCTAAGGTGCAACCCGTTGCATTCAAGGCAACAGAAGAAAAGAAGGAAGAGCCTACACCAACAAATAGGCTCCCAATTGACGCCTCCAAGCTTGACAACAAGGAGATGGCTCTTATCATCAAGAGCTTCCGGCAAATCCTCAAGTAAAGGAAGGGGAAGGACTACAAACCCTGCTCCAAGAGGGTTCACTACAGGTGTGGTAAGTCTGGCCATTTTATTGCTAAATGTCCATATACAAGTGATAGTGATAGAGACGACGAGAAGAAAGGGAAGAAGAAGATGGAGAAGAAGAGATACTACAACAAGAAGAAAGGTGGCGAGGCGCACATGGGACGGGAATTGGACTCCGATGAGAGCTCCACCAACTCCTCATCCAATGAGGATGCTGCCAACATCGTCGTCAACAAAGGTCTCCTCTTCCCCAACGTCGGCCACAAATGTCTCATGGCCAAGGATAGCAAAAATAAGAACGTACACTCTAGAGATACCCCCAAATACACTACTTCCGATGATGAGGGTAGCTCTAGTGAAAATAATGATGATTTGACTTCTCTTTTTGCAAACCTTACCATGGAACAAAAGAAGAAAATCAATGAATTGATAAAACCCATTAACGAGAAGGATGAGATCTTGGAATGCCAAGAGGACTTGCTCGTTAAGGAAAATAAAAAATTTGTTAAGCTAAAAGATGTTTATGCTCTTGAAGTTGAAAAATGTAATAACTTAACTAAAGAGCTAAAAGCATGCAATGACTCAATTTCTTGTCTTAGAACCGAAAAGGTTAGTTTAATTGCTAAGATTGAAGAATTGAATGCTTGCAAACCCTCTACATCTACCATTGAGCATATTACCATTTGCACTATATGTAGAGATATTAATATTGATGCTATGAATGATCACCTTGCTATGATTAAAGAACAAAATGATCACATAGCTAAATTAAATGCTAAAATTTCCAAGCATGAGCTTGATAAAGAAAAATTTGAATTTGCTCATAATATGCTTTATAATGGGAGACAACGTGGCATTAAGGATGGCATTGGCTTCCAATCTGGAAGCCAAAGCAACATCAAACTTAATGCCCATAGAAACAAGCTTTCTAACTTTGTTAAGGGCAAGGCTCCCATGGTTCAGGATAGAAAAGATTACATCTTATATCCTGAAAACTATCTTGAGCATAAGATTAGAAAAACTCATGCTAAGAAATCTCATTCTGTTTCTCATCATGCTTTTATTTACAGTAATGAGGCTTCTAGCTCTAGGCATACCACTCATATCAAAATGCCTAAGAAAAATGTTGTTGATGCCTCAAATGAACATAGCATTTCATTTAAAACTTTTGATGCATCATTTGTGCTTACTAACAAATCAGGCAAGGTCATTGCCAAATATGTTGGGGGCACACACAAGAGTCCAAAGACTTGTGTTTGGGTACCCAAGGTACTTGTCTCTAATGTGAAAGAACCCAAGACCATTTGGGTACCTAAGAACAAGGCCTAAACTTGTGTTGTAGGTTTATGCATCCGACGGAACAAGTTGGATAATCGACAATGGGTGCACAAACCATATGACAGGGGAGAAAAGGATGTTCTTCTCATATGAGAAAAATGATGATCCCTAAAGAGCAATCACATCCGGGGATGGAAATCAATGTTTGGTATAAGGATTGGGTAAAATTTCTATATCTCCTGACCATTCCATTTCTAATGTTTTTCTTGTAGATTCTTTAGATTACAACTTGCTTTCTGTTTCTCAATTATGTAAAATGGGCTACAACTGTCTATTTTCTGATGTTGATGTTACCGTCTTTAGAAGAAGTGATGATTCAATAGCTTTTAAGGGGGTGTTAGATGGTCAGTTATACTTAGTTGATTTCAATGATAACAATGCTGAACTAGACACTTGCTTAATTGCTAAGACTAACATGGGCTGGCTCTGGCATCACCGACTTGCTCATGTTGGGATGAAGAATCTTCATAAGCTTCAAAAGGGGAAACACATTTTAGGACTAACAAATGTTCATTTTGAGAAAGACATGATTTGTAGTGTGTGTCAAGCAGGGAAGCAAGTTGGAGTTCATCATCCACACAAGAACATCATGACGATTGAGAGGCCGCTTGAGCTACTCCACATGGATCTATTCGGTCTGATTGCTTACATAAGCATTAGCGGGAGTAAGCACTGTCTTATAATTGTGGATGATTATTCTCGCTTCACTTGGGTGCTCATTTTGCAGGAAAAATCTCAAACCTAAGAGACCTTAAATAAATTCTTGAGACGGGCTCAAAATGAGTTTGGATTGAGAATCAAGAAGATTAGAAGTGACAATGGAACGGAGTTTAAGAACTCTCAAATTGAAAGATTTCTCAAGGAGGAGGACATCAAGCATGAGTTCTCTTCTCCCTACACACCTCAACAAAACAGTGTTGTGGAGAGAAAGAATAGAACTCTTTTGGATATGGCAAGGACCATGCTTGATGAATACAAAACATCGGATCGGTTTTGGGCAGAGGCGATTAACACCGCTTGATACTCCATCAACCGACTCTACCTTCACCAAATCCTCAAGAAAACATCATATGAACTTCTCAATGGTAAAAAGCCCAATGTTACTTATTTTAGAGTTTTTGGGAGCAAGTGCTTTATTCTTATTAAAAGAGGTAGAAATTCAAAATTTGCTCTTAAAGCAGTAGAAGGCTTTTTACTTGGTTATGACTCAAACACAAGGGCATATAGAGTCTTCAACAAGTCCACTGGATTAGTTGAAGTTTCTTGTGACATTGTGTTTGATGAGACTAATGGCTCTCAAGTAGAGCAAGTTCTTCCTGATAAATTAGATGATGAAGAGGCTCCATGTGTCGCGCTAAGGAACAGGTCCATTGGAGATGTGTGTCCAAAAGAAATCGAAGAGCCTTCACAAGCACAAGATCAACCATCATCTTGCATTCAAGCATCTCCACCAACTCAAGGTGAGGAACTAGCTTAAGAAGATGAGGATCAATATCAAGACAATAAACCACCTCAAGAGGAAGACATTGATCAAGGGGGAGATGAAAATGATCAAGAAAAGGAAGATGAACAAGAAGTTCAAGATCAAAGACCACCGCACCCAAGAGTCCACCAAGCAATTCAAAGAGATCACCCTGTCAACTCCATACTTGGTAACATTCACTAGGGGTAACCACTCGATCTCAAGTTGCTCATTTTTGTGAACATTTCTCTTTTGTGTCTTCTATTGAGCCATACAGGATAGAGGATGCACTTAGAGATCCTGACTGTGTGGTGGCAAAGCAAGAGGAGCTCAACAACTTCACGAGGAATGAGGTATGACATTTACTTCCACGTCCTAACCAAAATGTTGTAGGTACCAAGTGGGTATTCCGCAACAAACAAGATGAGCATGGTGTGGTGACTAGGAACAAAGCCCAACTTGTGGCCAAGGTTATTCACAAGTCGAAGGTTTGGATTTTGATGAAACCTATGCACCCGTAGCTAGGCTTGAGTCAATTCGAATATTACTTGCCTATGCTACTTACCATGGATTTAAGTTATATCAAATGGACGTGAAAAGTGCCTTCCTCAATGGCCTTATCAAGGAAGAGGTATATGTTGAGCAACCTCCTGGCTTTGAAGATAGTGAGTATCCTACACATGTCTATAAGCTCTTCAAGGCGCTTTATGGACTCAAACAAGCCCCAAGAGCATGGTATGAATGCCTAAGAGACTTTCTTCTCACTAACGTTTTAAAGTCGGAAAAGCTGACCCTACTCTCTTCACCAAAACAATTGATAAAGACTTGTTTATATGCCAAATTTATGTTGATGATATTATCTTTGGATCTACTAACAACTCATCTTGTGAAGAGTTTAGTAGGATTATGATACATAAATTTCAGATGTCCATGATGGGGGAGCCTCAGTATTTCCTTGGTTTCCAAGTCAAGCAACTCCAAGAGGGCACCTTCATATGACAAACAAAGTACATTCAAGATATACTCAAGTTTGGAATGGAGAATGCCAAACCCATCAAGACACCCGTGGGAACAAATGGGCATCTTGACCTCGACACAGGAGGTAAGTTTGTAGATCAAAAGGTATACTGGTCGATGATAGGATCCGTACTCTATTTATGTGCTTCATGACCGGATATTATGCTTTTAGTATGCATGTGTGCAAGGTTCCAGGCCAATCCTAAGGAAGTTCACCTTAGAGCCGTGAAAAGAATCATGAGGTATTTAGTTTACACTCCTAAGTTTGGGCTATGGTACCCCAAGGGATCTACCTTTGATCTAATCAGGTATTCTGATGCCGATTATGCCAGATGTAAAATTGATAGAGAGAGTACATCAGGGACTTATCAGTTTTTGGGAAGATCCCTGGTGTCTTGGGCTTTAAAGAAACAAAATTCAGTAGCTCTATCAACTACCGAAGCTGAGTATATTGATGCAGGACATTATTGTGTGCAATTACTCTGGATGAGGCAAACCCTTAGGGACTATGGCTACAAATTGAGCAAAGTTCCTCTTCTATGTGACAATGAGAGTGCAATCTGCATGGCGGATAATCCTGTTGAACACAGCCACACTAAGCACATAGACATCCGGTATCACTTTCTGAGATATCACCAACAAAAGGGGGATATCGAAATTGCTTATGTTAGCACCCACAACCAATTAGCTGATATCTTCACCAAGCCCCTGGATGAAAAGACTTTTAGCAAGATTAGGAATGAACTAAATGTCTTAGATTCTCGAAACTTTGATTGAAATATTGCACACATTACACATTTTATACCTTTGATCATGTCACATATCTTTCATTTGGTGCAAATGCATATTTCTTATTCTTCTTGTGCCAAAGCTAAGACTAATATGTTTCCATGAGTATTTCTATGCTTAGTCTTAGATTGAAAGGGAAATGTAGTAATTGGCAAAGGCAAGGCTTCCACTACGACTCTATCGGTATCATATCTCCTTTGCCCTACTCATGTACTTACTTTCATATATATATTGATAATGCCTCTAGTTTTTCTTCGTTTTTGGCGCTTAATGCCAAAGGGGGAGAAATTAATAGGCCAAAGTAAAAGGACCACACCACCACCTTGTTTTCTAAAAACTTTTTACAAAAATTGCATTCGCAAAAACCCTTTTGACAACTAAGTGGAGAACTTTTTCAGGGGAGCTTTTATTTAGCCAAAGGAAAAGCATTTGAAAACGGGGGAGAATCTTTCAAAACTTGAAAATGCTTTCGAAATCATATTCTTATACCATTGGCTAATTGCAAAAGAATTTGAAAAGACTTTTCCAAAAGATTTGCAAAAACAAGCTAAGTGGTGCAAATGTGGTCCAAAATGTTAAATATATCAAAACAATCATAGTTGATTAGAACTACATTCATTTCAAAGTAACTTATGCACATTTGTCAAATGCAAACTAGCTACATTTCTACATTTTGTATTTGCTTTGGTTTCTGTTGGCATCAATCACCAAAAAGGGGGAGATTGAAAGGGAAATGGCCTCAACCATTTCCTATAATCGATTTTGGTGTTTGACGACCATCACAAACCTTATGGACTAACTAGTTTGCCTAGTTGATCTTCTCTCAGGTGCATAAAGTTCACATACACACATAAGGAAAATAACCCTTGGGGAAATTCTATAAGTATGGAGCAAAACAGATTTGCACCAGCCTGCAGCGCACCGGACAGTGTTCGGTGCCCAGGCTGGAGCACCCAGCGAACTGGACGCTCTCGGGAATTCGCAGCGCTTCTTGGCTAAAAATCACTGGATTGTCCTGTGTGCACCGGACTATCCGGTGAGCCCACGAGCAAGGGTCGACTTCACCAACGGGTGACTGCCACGACAGTTTGCAGCGTCAGAAGTCAGAGACAGTCTGCGACAATCAGGTTAGAGTAGACTGTCTGGTGTACCACAAGGATCGGCAGCTCCAAACCCCAACGGTCGGCTGACGTGGCACGCACCGGACAATGAACAGTACAATGTCTGGTGCGTACCGGACTGTCCGGTGTGCCCATCGACAGAGAACTCAGCCAACGGCTAGAATAGTGGTTGGGGCTATAAATACCCCCAACCACCACCATTCAAGTCATCCAAGCTTTCCACTCTCAACTTTCAATACAAGAGCAAAGAATACACTCCAAAGACACATTCAAAGCCTTCAATCCTCTCCAAGTGCCATAATCAAGTCAAGTGATCAAAGTGTTTAGTGACTTGAGAGAGGGTGATTTGTGTTTCATTTGTTGCTCTTGTTGCTTGGTTGCCTTCTTCATCTCTCTCTAATCTTTCCAAGTGATTTGTAAAGCTAGCAAGAGACACCTAAGTGTGTGGTGATCCTTGTGGGGTCTTTGTGACCCGTGAGATTAAGAATAAACACTCAACCGGTCTAAGTGACCGATTGAGAGAGGGAAAAGGTTCAAATAGACCCAGCCTTTGTGGCCTCCTCAATAGGGAGTAGGTTCTTTGAAACTGAATCTCAGGAAATAAATCGCCATGTTCAATTGTGTTGATCTTCACCACTCGATTTGTTTCTTCCCTCTCCCCTCTCACTAAAATTCTCTTGCTCACATTGTTTTGAGTTTGCTCCCAAAGTTATCCGAATTGATTGAGCAACTCATAGCAAGAAGAACTATCTTTCGCACTCTGAATTCACTATTATTTATTTCTAATCCTAACCCCGGGTGAATTGTGTGTTCAAAGTTTATAATTTTTAGGTTTCGCCTATTCACCCCTCTAGGCGACTTTCAGTTAGCACTTGTTCGCGGAGTCGTTCGAACACCAGAACGCACAAACGAGATTCACCGGTGATCAGCCGTCGTGGGCATGCGGCGTCACCACCTATTGTCTGCCTAGTGGAGGAAGATGAATTTTGGGCCATCAATCTAGAATGGACGGCTATGATTAGATTACTCATACCCAATCGCCTGTTTATAATCTGAATTGCAGTGATGGAGGGTGTGGAGTAGTTTGAGGCGTGGATGTCTCTCATGCTATTGATTCGAGATCCAACAGATCCGGTTGTGTACCGGTTCGGTAGGGTGATGAATTAATCTGCGCTGTAGATTTATAATCAGGCGGCTGAGGCATCACGATACTCCTTCGGCCAAGGCAAATTGCAAAAGAGTCCCTATGTTTTTAGGAAATAGACCCGCCATCCATACCTAGTTTAAGAGAATATAAGTATGGTATCAGATTCTTACAGTTTAGCCCTTGATCACTATATAATTAATAATCAAAGTCTAGATCTTATTAAATTAAATCTAAAAAGTTGATTTTAGCATAAAAATAATTCATAGAACTTAGAAAACTCATACCTAAATCATTTTAACTCTGAATTTAGCAGTTCTTGAACCTGTCGATGCGTAGAATATAATTGTGTTATTTATTCCCATGCTTTGGTGTAATGTTATCATAATCATTATTTTTTATTTGTATGTGTTGCTATGAATAGAAGCGATGTCACGAGGAACCTGAAGCCCAAACTTAGAGAAGTACACGAAGTTTCACCACAAAGGCAAGTTGTGTCCTTGATCACAATCTTTTACCTAATAATGTTCTATTAATCATCGTGGCACTATTAGGTTAAGCTGATGGGACCTAATATGTTACCTAGTTTGTTTACCCCACACCTTGCAAAAAATGAATTATTGGATAGTCTTGCTATTGCTCTACCTGGTTTTGGAATTAATGATATTTATGACTCATGACCATGTTCCATTATGATTTATTATTGTTGGTCATCTATTATTGTTCATAATAAGCTCATTGTGTTAATTGGAACATTGAGAACTATCCGAGAAAACAGTGCTACAAGGGTGGTATGAGACATCATTGGCTGACTAATTAGGAAAGCTAGTGGAGGAATACCTTACCGGAAAGGGGCAATCATGCTGCGATGGCTTTTCAGAAGAGGAATTCCCATATCACCCCCTTCTCGCAGAAACCGTAGCGGGTTTTCTGAAGCTAGTGGAACTTTGTAGGGGCCTCGTAGTAGGACTCTGCCTCGTCTTTTGGTAGAGATGAATGGGAAGTCGCAATCCTTAGAAAATGGGTAACTTAACTTGTGGATAAAGTTACACAACCTCTGCAGAGTGCAAAACTGGTATATCAGTCGTGCTTACGGTCAAGAGCGGCTTGGACCCTCACATAAGTAATTTATGGAATTAAACTTAACTTGTCATTTGCATTGCATTGTGGGATTTATTATTAATTCTGATCAATTATTTAATTGAGTTGGTATTTACTTATACCTAGTAATTGCTAATCAAAATTTGACCAACACTAAAAGCAACTACACTTTTCCCACACTTGTTGAGCGATGACCGTATGAGAGCTCACCCTTGCTATAATCACACCAGGTCAAGGACAGGTACCGCTGGAGGATCATGAAGGATGTTACGATGAGTTCGAAGAGGTCTAGGTCGTCATCTCAACTATGGTTGTTGAGATCGTTGTCGTCATATGATGTATTTATTTAGCTATTTTCTACATAGCTTCTATTTTATAATAATATGTGACATTGATTTAAGGGGGTCTACCCGAAGGATTGTGGTGAAAATGTGCAAAGTCAGATAGAGTCACCACACAACAGATGAGGCCACTTGGGAAAGAGTGGATGAGCTTCGAGCAAATTACCCTAATCTCTTCTACTAGCTTGACCTAGAATCTCGGGACGATATTTCTTATAAGGGGTAGGTCAGTAACACCCTATTTTTGATTGCTAAAAAATTTCTTTTAAATCAATAACAACACACTACAAATGTTGAGGAGAATTTAAAATGTTCTCTTCCTAGACATATTTTCATCTTGTATTACCCTAAAGAGAGAAAATGGGGAAATTATTTTTGTTCAAAAATCCCGACAATGAAAAAAGTCCAAACTTCAGCAACATGTTCATCTGGATATTTCTTTTTTGTAATTTTTTGAAGTGATTTAGAGTTCATTTAAATTGGATTAAAAAATCATACTTAAATTCAAATCTAGAAAACGGAGAAGGATAAAACAGTGCCCGAGCCGGTCTAGGAAGCTTTTGGTCCAGAACCCTTTCCCCCGTGCCGTTGTCCCCTTGACAAGGGGCCTACCTATCGGCTTGCCCCCCACACTCGCCCGATCCTCTTAGCTGCTGACGCCTCGCCCCACGCATCAACTCTTCCCCGCGCTCCCTCGACACCAAGGGTCTATTTGGTTGGGCTGTGGCTGTGAAAAAAGTTGCTGTGGGCTGTGAGCTGTGGAAAAAGCTGCTGTAGGCTGTGAGCCATTAAAAAGCTAAAAATTGTTTGGTAGAAACCACTAAAAATCGTTAAAAGTTCTTCGATATATGTTTTCATAGTTTCATCCGAAAAGCCACTAAAAGCAGGTACAGGGGTGCTTTCAGATTTGCACTGTGAGAAAGTCAGCTTTTAGAAAAAGCTGCTTCCTGGATCCAGCCCTTTAGTTGGCTTTTGGCTTTTAGGGGGCAAAAGCCAAAAGCCAAAAGTCAAACCAAACACACCCAAGTCGCTAATAGATGAACCCCACCTTTCATCCCTAATCTCCTGCCCCTCTCACTGCTCCTTGACATGCATGTCACCATCAATCTCGCCATCCGCAGCTCGATCATCAGCCTAGGCCCCATCACCTGAGAGCGAATGCGATAAGCATTCATGGCAGTCGTCCCCCCATTTACTTCCCCGACATCATGCCATTCAAAGACACGAACTCACCGATATTCAACCGATGTGCCAGCCACGCTGCTCACGTTGGAGCTGTCTCTGGCTAATAATGGTGCACACATATAAAATGCAGACCTTCACACCCTCTCAGCTCACACTCCTAGCTTCCCGAACACCTTCTTCATGCCACCAGTGTCGTCGCAGCCCATAAGCCCTGGTGCTCGTTGAGCCACACCAGAGTCACCCTGACTTCCCACCGGCGTCACCAGGACCATCGAAGCTCGAACAAACTACAATGCAACTTCCCTAGAGCTCTATCGACCCTGACGACCTAGACCACAACAATCCAACCCCATCGCGCCTCACTGTTGTTGATTTGAGCCCACAGGAGCTCCCTCGACTTCCACTCAGCACCTAGAGCTACGCCAGCAGGTACCCAACCTCGAACGTCCCTTCCCTAGCTGGATAGTGCATGGACCATGCGGGAATTGCTAATCGAAGCATGCTCTTTCGCCGTGAACGCCCCTTCACCGCCAACCATGCCCCTCCAGCTGTCCCTTGCCCCCGAGGTGGTGCCTAGCATGCTTGACGTAGCCCTAGTGGCTTGGCAACAGGTTGTAGCCCTAGCCGAGCTCTCTGTTGGCCGACATGGCTCTCACCAGTGACCTACCCCCGCGGAGGTCTCCTACCACCGTGTGCGCCGCCCACATAGTGATCCATTTATTCCGAGTCGCACCCGTGTGATCCAATGGCTGATATTCGTGGATATTGGTTAGCACTTGGTCAGTATGAGCTGACCGTGACCATTTTGCTTAAGAGCTCCTCAATTTTACAGAAATAAACTCGCAGTACACACCAGTTATAACTAGGGACCAAAAATATACTTTTAGATACCTTGGAAGTTATAGATAAATGAATATATGCCTTGATTGTTGTAAAATGATTAAAAATTCATATCTAATTCATTTTAAATCTAAATTAAATGATTTTGGTCTCAAATAAATTCTACAAATACATAGAATAATTATAGGACCATTCTGAACCATGTTTTCATGTTTGATATATTGTTTCTTATTTTGTGACCATGTTTATTATATGAACACGAGTAGATTCATAATGTTGCAACTACCTCGAGGGCCCCACTCTTGAGGACCTCGAAACCCGAGAAGAAGAAAAACATTCTATCCTCGTATCACCCATTGCATTAAATGTTCATTATTGTTTTGGCCAAATTACTACTCCTATTAGGATTACCTTAGGGTGTGTTTGGTTTAGCTTTCTAAACCGGATTTACTACTTAAAAAGTAGAATCTCAAACTGATATAACAACAGAATATATTCATGAAGATCTATAGATTCTCTAGTTTAAATCTGAATCACCTCTTACTCTATATTTTCTAGATTCTTGTCATCCATGTTACAAACTTTCATGCTCTTATAGAATCTATAATGGACCGTTGTTTGAACCAAACAAATTTTAGTTTTCATAAACGTCAGCTCGCATCAACTTCTTACAGATCACAACTAGAATAAGATTTTCAAGAATCTACAACTGAACCAAATAGACCCTTAGTATTGTTTACCTTGTCCTTGTTATAACTGGAAATTTGGGAACATTTTAGTAGCAAATTCTAGTGTTGTACATCTTTCAAAAGAAAAGTGATTTCGAATGTTTTATTAGACTTGTTAATAAAAGATGCTTTTTAGCAAACCATGAGGACTTGATGTATGGAATAGGATTGCACAAGTGCCTCTCCCTAAGGACCAGTTCCCCGAGCGACTACCCGAGACAAACAATACAACTATAAGGATTACATGGCTATGGCCTTAACCAAGTAATTAAGGGAAAATATTTGGATATTAGCTATGGTAAATGGGGACAAATGAAGGCTCTTTGGCCCCACTTTTGCTTGATTAGGCCTTGGGTGGGATGCCCTGGAGAGCCTACGTGTGAGGATTGTGGTGGAGAGATTGCCTCAGAATATTCTATCATAGTCTAATACACACGGAAGATCATTTATAAAGGTCTCATAGTGAACCCTGCCGACCTCCACTGAAGAGGTGAAGGGTCTTGCAAATCGAGACAAGTGGGTATCACGACTTGTGGGTAAAGTTGTACAATATCAACAGAGTGTCGTAAAACTGATTAATCAGTCGTGCTCACGATGAAGAGCGACTTTGGTATCCTCACATATTAGAAGTTTTATTTTCAAAAACCTTAAAACTTCACTATTAGACTTGGTGATGTGTCCACTATATGATGCAATGGATGGTCCTATGTGAGATGCAGCAGATGTGTTTTCAAAACTTTTGCCACGAGACTTGGCAGATGGTTTACTGTGGGATGCAACAAACGTGTTTTCAAAACTTTCACCATGAGATATGGTGAATGGTTCATTATAGGATGCAACGAACGTGTTTTCAAAACTTTCTCCGTGATATGCATTGAACGACTTTTCAAAAGGTTACTTTACTACAACTATTCGCATGGGACTTGGTGAAAGGTTTACTATGGAATGCAATAAACATCGAAGTTACTGTATTATAACGAATCTTTATGCAACAAAATGTTTTACAAAAGAGGAATTCAAATGCTTTTCAAGTATAGTTAGAACTTGATCAACTAAAAGCAACCGCCCAAGCTAACCCACCATATAGCCAGTTCAAGGAGATGTGTCCTAGAGCCAAGAGTTACATAATTACGACGAGTTTTAGACTTGTGATCAATCAGTTGTCTATAAAGACTACTGGTTGATTGATATATAATATTGTGGTTATACATAAGAATCTCGAGCATGTACAATGGACGTTCGATTGTGCGGTTAAAACCAAGTGTGAGTATTCTTTATGTATGTTCTTTTTGCTATAGAGAAGTGAACTGATAAAATCTATTATATATTTTAATAATTTCAGAAAATAGATATTTTTGATTATCCACGGTATTTATGATTAAGAAAAAAACCATTCTAGTAGATAAGCACCAAAAATTCCAAACCAAACACCTCACTCCATCGATCTTCTCCATCTCCACGGCAGGACGAGGCTTTCGGGTTCGTCTCCAATCCCCATCCGTGGCAGTGGCAGTGTCACGAGAAGAGGCCACGAGTCCACTACTGACTGGAGGCAGGCCAACCCGACGCGACCGGCAGCGGCGCACCAACGCAAAGGTTAACCCACCCGCCCACCCAGGCGGCCAGGCCCCAGCAGTACCCACTCACGAGACCGTCCAGGCGTCCACCGCGACGCGCTCTCCTGCCCGTGCCCACCTCCACGACTCCACCTCCGCAGCGCCCGCGGTAACCTCCCCACGCCACGCCACATCGCGTGCGAGCCCCAACCGTCGCCGGCCTCCCAATTAAGCCGCCCCCGCGGCGCGATCCGGTGTCCACCGCTGCTCCGCCGGAGGAGGGGGAAGGGGAAGAAAAGGGAGGGGGGGAGCACAGGGGGATGCTAGAGGCGAAGCCGCCGTCGCCGGGCTCCGGCGCGGCCGGGGCGGCGGCGCACATCCACGGTCACCGGCGGTGGGCGGCGCCGCTGCTGGCCTCGGTTCTGCTCTCGTCGCTCCTCATCACCGCGTCGCTCTTCTTTTCCTCCTCCCGCGCGCTGCTACTCTCCTTCTCGCCGCTCCCCTCCGCGGCCTCCGCCGAGCCTCTCTTCGTCGAGGCCAAGCTCCGCCAGCAGATGCGGGCCGAGGAGCGCCCCACGCGGGGCGCCGTGCCCAGGATCGCCTACCTCATCTCCGGCTCCGCGGGGGACGGAGCCGCGCTGCGCCGGACGCTCAGGGCGCTCTACCACCCGGTAAACACATACGTCGTGCACCTCGACCTCGAGGCCCCCGCCGCCGAGCGCGCCGAACTCGCCTCTGCCATCCACGCGGACCCCGTCTACGCTAGGTTCCGCAACGTCAAGGTCGTCACACGGGCCAACTTGGTCACCTACCGTGGCCCGACCATGGTGGCCAACACGCTGCACGCGGCTGCCATCCTGCTGCGCGAGGGCGGTAATTGGGACTGGTTCATCAACCTCTCCGCCTCCGACTATCCGCTCGTCACCCAGGACGGTAAGCGCAGATGCGATCTGCCTCTTTCGGCCCTCCGGTATTGCGACTGGATCTATCCGTCGCGGGAAGACGCCACCTTTGATCCGATTTTTTTGGTGCTTCCAATGGCGCGATCTTTGCCTGCCTACGATTTGGGCAAAATCAATTCCAGGTTTGGGTCACTCACTGGACGATACTAGTGGAGCTGGGGATTTGAAATTTGCGTGCAGTGTCTGTCTGCAAGTGTTCGCCAAAAATGCGATTTTGTACGCGGGCTTGGATATGCCAATTGGGGAATGGGGGTGAGATTAGTTTATGACATGTTGTTTTCCCAATTGGTATGGGAATTTGATAAGATTTGATTACTTTTTTAGCTTCTAGGTGGTACCAGGGGAAAGTCAATCTAAGGGCGTATTTCTTTCTTTAAATAGAGCCTCTCACTGGGTCGCCTCTCTCTTTCGTTTTATTGCAATCTTGTTTTGTTTTTTCCTTTTCAGTTTACTACCGTTATGGATTCTTCTACTTGTTCATGGTGCAAAAATGTTTGTGATCAACATGCCCCTTTGTTTTTCTGATTTGTCTACCTATTGGCAGATCTATTGCATGTGCTTTCTGAGTTGCCCAGGCAGCTTAACTTCATTGAGCATACCAGTGACATCGGATGGAAGGAGTAAGTTTACAGTTTGTCTGAAAGTTCTGGTATCTGTTCCCACAAGTTCTGCAGTTGCTAAATATGTGTGTCTGTAGGTACCAGAGGGCGAAGCCAGTGATCATCGACCCTGGGCTATACAGCCTGCAGAAGTCTGACGTTTTCTGGATAACAGAGAAAAGGAGTGTCCCAACTGCATTCAAGCTCTTCACCGGTAAAATACACCATAATCTTTCCTATGAATTCTGAAATGAGCTCTCCGTCCCCTTCTAGTTATTGGTGTTTCTTGTTTTGCATATATCATTTCTCACTGTATTTCACATTACTAATTACTTGCAGTGCTGGTTGCTATTTACATGCCTGTTTTTTTTCCCTGGAATCATGTGCAACTAACAGCTTTCTTTTGCCACTGTTGTCAATGTTTGATACAAGAAAGCAAACACTTCATTTTTCTTTGTTGACTGTGTTAAGGATAAGTTTGTTTGACCAATCTGCCTGTTGGGATTTAATGCCAGGTTGAGAATTTGTATACTGTTGCGATGGTCCAGCTATACTCTTGATTTAGGATTATGGTCTTGAAGTGGTTGTGTGTCCCCATTACCTACTAATTTGTGGGCAATCAATATTCTTTTGTATGGGCGATCTCTGCACTACCAGAATGGCTTGTTAGCAACTTAGCATTAAATGATTTGCTTGCTAGAAACAAATTATAAACGACTTCCATTACCATATCACATTGAGTCACTAGGTCGCAGGTTCGAAGCATCCTCTCCGCATTTGCGGGGGGAGGCTTGCCTCAGTTTATTTCTTTCCCAGCCCACTTGTGTGAGCCTCCGGCAGTGGGTCTGCCCTTCCATTATCATATCTCCAAGCAGGGAAAAACTTGCAGCAGACTAGCAGTTGAGATAGCACTACATAGCTTCATTTTAGCTGTACATGGCATGGTTGGTAAGGCGTTAGCGACGCTTAAGCGGTAAGACGAGCCTGGCCATGCAAGACGTCCCGTCGCCTTGCCTGCGAGAGTAAGGCGCTGGCAAAAACAGAGGAGGAGGAGGTGGCGGCGGTACGCAGGGTGCGGCGTAGGGTGCGGTGGCCTGCAGGGTGCTGCGTCGGCGACGGACAGCCAGTCAGAGGAGAAAGGAGAGCTGCTGGGGAGGGGGAGAGAAAAGAACTGCGGGGGAGGGAGAGGAGAACTGCGGGGAGGGAGAGCTGCGAGGGAGGGGGAGAGCTGCTGGAGGCTGCAAGTGGGACACTGCTGTGAGGTTTTAACCCTAAAATTGGTGTTGGACTAGATTGGATAGGATGACTGGTTGTGTGCTATTAACTTCTTTCTTCTTTCTTTATTCCTGTTTCTCTCCTCTACGCCGAAATGTGCCTACTAGGCCGTATAGTTGTGCTAGCTTGCTTATTATTCGAATTAGTGATATATAAATAATATTTGGTCTATTTTTAAATTATTTTGAATAGAGTTAAATGTGCCCCCTGAACTCGTCAATGGATGTCACTTGGGTCCACGAACTTTGGAAATGCATTTCTATGTCCTTGAACTTGTTAAGGCCTTGTTCGTTTGTGCCGGATTAGTGGGTCGGAACGATTCCTAACCGGATTGCTTCTCTAATTTATATAAACTTTGATTAGCTAGAACGATTCCGGGTGCAATCCAATACAAACGAACAAGACCTAAATGATGTACCACACATCCCTAAACTTGTAAAAATGGTGCATCACAGGTCCATTTTTGGACCATACCGACCACTGTGGTGTGCCACTTAACAAGTTTAAGGACCTAAAAATGCATTTTCAAAGTTCGTGGACTTAAGTGACATCTGTTGACAAGTTCAGGGGTTGCTCATGCATTTAACTCTTTTTTGTATTACTATATAATTAAGGCATCACCTCGCCTTTCGCTTTACTGTCTTAAGGTAAAAAGGGGGTCGGTCGCCTTATCGCCTTAATAACTGTGGTCCATGGACATATCAATTTGGTCTCAAATTTGTTGAAACACCAGTTTTGTTTAAAGAAACCATGAACACAGGCTATTATTATCAGTTTGAAGCCAATTAATCTCTGCTTTTCTTGGTATGGTACTTTGAGTTCTCCGAATCTGTGGAAAGAAAATGGATTTAACTTCGATTCAAATATGGCTCAATTGGTTGCTCAAACATGGCCCAACCAGCAATCAATTTGGTTTATATATTTGCTAATACAAGTTATCTAAATATATTCAAACATTTTTTTCTGCATTCCCCCCTTTTAATATTATTATACTCCCTGTAAGTTTAATTGCTTCCTCCAAGAGATGCTAAATATCATGTTTTCTGGGTGGTGGCTGAAAATCAGTCTTTTAGTGGGAAAGTAGTTATGGATCCTTAAAAAAGTTAAATATGCAGCAATAGTTTAGGTTGTTGCTGTGTATCAGAATAACTTTAGTGAGGGTAAGTATCATGTGGAAGGCCCATCTGATTGGATGCTTTGAGATAGCACTTCCATTTACTACCCTGGCAATCGCCAGCTTATGAATGGTGAAAGTGACATCCTAGCTTTTTTAGTGAAAGTTATTATTTCCGTTCTCTCTGATTTCACACTTATTGAATATAAAGTAAATGACTAATCATTAGATACTTTACAGAGTGTTGTCATTAATTCATGCTTGATTGCAGAAGCCATTAGTGCTAATCTGTGTGCTACTTCCTATTCATTAGAGTACCATGTTGGTCTTTGATGCTATGTTCTAATATTTTCTGGTGTTTGACGATTTGTATTTCAATGACTTTTACTGCGCAATTTTGTTCTAGCTATATATGTTTCCTCACTTTGCACTTGTGGAATGTAATGCTTGCATTGCACAATTTTCAGGCTCAGCATGGATGATGCTTACTCATCAGTTCATTGAATATTGTATATGGGGATGGGACAATCTCCCAAGGACAGTCCTGATGTATTACGCAAATTTTCTTTCTTCACCAGAGGGTTACTTCCACACTGTCATCTGCAATGTCCCCGAGTTCCGCAACACCACAGTCAACCATGATCTACATTTCATTTCTTGGGACAACCCACCAAAGCAACACCCTCATTATCTCACACTCGCTGACTTCGATGGTATGGTTAACAGCAACGCACCCTTTGCAAGGAAGTTTGGAAGAGAGGATCCTGTGCTGGACAAGATTGACCAGGAACTGTTGGCCCGCCGACCTGATGGATTTGTGCCTGGTGGATGGACAGACCTACTGAACACAACTGAGAAAGGGAAACCCTTCACGGTTGAGCGCGTGCAAGATCTCCGCCCAGGTCCTGGTGTGGACAGATTAAAGAAACTCGTCACAGGATTGCTCACCCAAGAAGGTTTTGATGACAAGCATTGCCTGTGAAACTCCCAGTAAGATGATTCTGGGGCAGTAGGTTACACGCTCAAATTTGAAGGCATCGGGCCATTTGCTAGGAATGCCCCTACTAGCTGAGGCAGCAGCACATTAGCGTCATGTACGCGAGGATGCAACGATAAGGAAGGTGCTCTTACAGACAACTGCTTGAGTTGAGTTACCGTACAGCAGGAGACCACGGATGTAGCAGTCGGAGATGATTATACAGAACTAGTAGCTCATTAGTTTATTAGATGATTATAATCAGCCCCCCAACCATGAATAATGTTGGAATTTTTGACATTTCTGCGCCCGAGGGTTGTGCAAGGTAGCCCATTCTTTGTTTCGAAGCCATGGCACCTGGTGCACCAGCTGGTAGCGTGAGACTTCGTTGTATTGACTAGTGGATGTTTCTGGGTAAACTGATACATTTGATTGCACACATGTATTGATTTGTTTCTTTTCTCTTTGATGAGTATAGCGAAAATGCTCGTGCTGTTTTCTTGTCTGTTGCGATTTGAACATCCATCTAGTTACCTTATTTCAGAGATGGGTCCGGCCGCTGTGGAAATGGCACCGTCCCATGTCGTCAGGGCAGACATTCTTTCTGGCGAGTCCCTCGTGCTTAAATTCGTCCAAGGCAGAGAATCCTTCTTGCCAGTCCCTCGAGATGATGACCTCTGAGAATGCGGCCATGGCTGCCAATCGGGTGGCTATGAGCGCGAGAGCATATTTGGAACATCTAAAAATATTTAACTAAAATTAGTTGTAGAAGTTTTAAATAGATCAACTAAAGCTTTACTTAATAAATTTGGAAATATATATGGTGTGAACCAATCCTTCCGTGCAACCATACAAACTTCTAATTTAGATTACTTGATGTTGATTCAAGTGAATGCAACTTCTAATTTGGATTACATGATGTTGATCCAAGTGAATGAGCGGGAGTGAATAATTTTGCATTTAACTGCCCGCTCCTAATCACATTTTTGCAAATATCCCCTCTCACTTCTCGTGCGCCGCCTTGGATCAATATCATGTGACCCATATTAAAAGTTTGCACGATTACACAGAGAGGTTAGTTTGCACCCTACCTGGTATAGTCCTTGGTCTCCACGCTCACCCGACCACATCGCTCGTTCTATGGTTGTCAAGAACAAGAATGAGCTTCATGCATCAAGATAGCATTGTCTATGCTTTTTTCAACATGCGAGAATGAACATTGAGGTTTCTATTTTGTTTCCAACTTAGGCCTCGTTTGTTTTCCTTCATTTTTAGGAATAGGAATCTAACTAATAGAGTAGACTATTTTTTAAAATGTGACATTCCACAATTTTTCAAAGTTTATGTATAAGCCTATCTCAAATTAATGGGATGAGAGATGCAAATTGATTCTATAGATTTACACACTACTTTTCAAATGTACAATTTATAGCACACTCTTCTACTTGCTTCTCTATAGCACAAGTATAGTATATAACTATCTCTCTCATAATTTAGGATAGTATACAAATATATTACATATACAAATATATTAACTTAAATAGTTCAATTTGTATTGTTGTTCGAGAATTTTGTATGGACCTATATTTTTTCGAATTTATGTTACCTATGACACGTTTGGAGTGTGAAATCCATTTCTTTTAAAATAAAAAAGATGACATAAAAAATAGATTTAGGGGTACCATGGTAAAATAGTAGATTCAACCAACCTATTAGCTGAATGTTCCAAACGACTTCTAGCTAATAGTTATTATTAGCTCTAGGGTTTCGTATAAGCTCTAATGTTATCATTTTTTATGACGCTCTTAGGATCGAGCCCCTAAGAGTTGGTTGGTGACAAGAGAATTGGAGGGGATCCATGGGGAGGAAACCCATGCTATTCGATTTTGAATAGGAAGGGGTTTCCTCCCCCATGGATCCCCTCCCATCCCTTGTCAACAAACCAATCCTAAGTGTGTAGAAGAGTCCTGCGGTGCCTGTGGGTTTGGTAAGCTCCTAAGCCAGGTATGGTAAGCTCCTAAGACACTATGCTTTGTTTTTTTGTTTCTCATTATTGGTTTTTACGTGTGCTTTGTTCTTTGTTGGTCATTTTTGGTTTTATGTATCTCACGAGTTTCGACATGTCCACATGAGTTTCTATGCAAAGGCTCCCGCAACAAGGTTATGGAGGCTACCGTGGAGATTCTGGTCAAACCACATGTGTCTCCTACTATCTACTATCAAGGGGGCAAACCAGGAAGCCATGTGTCGCTAAGGGTAGTGTAACGAAAATGAACCCCGACCCATTTGATTAAATGATTTTGGTGTTTGATGATCAACATAACCGGTGGACTAATGGTTGTGCAAGTGTTTGTGTTTTGGAGTTCACAGAATGTGAAGTGGATTGAGTGAGGCTCTGATGATGCAACACCTTAAAAGAAGACCTAAAAGACTCATAGAAGACCTATAAATACTCAACACAAGTCCAAGACACAAGACCAAAAGAGCCTAATAAAAGAAGAAAGAAGAATCAAGGAAACAGTTGATAGCTGGCGCATCGGACCGGTCCGATGGTGCACCAGATCGGTTACACTTAGAGCACACCAAACCGGCTCTTGGTCAGTTGGCTATCCAGATTGTCTAGTGGTGCATTGGACCGAGGGCCAACGACTAGTTGCCAATGGCTATCTGGCGTGGTGGCACCAGACTTTGTGGGTGGCACCTCGAACCACTATAGTAGCATAGAGAATATGTCAAAAGCCAACGACTAACTAATGTGGAGGCACTAGACCCTCGGTCCGGTTGTGCACTAGACTGGTCCGGTGCGACGCAGAATTCCTTCAACGGCTCTATTTGGATGGGGGCTCTATAAATACCTCCCAAGCCGGTCATTTGAAGGTGTGGAGAGCTCAAGAAGTTTGCCCAAGTGTAGAGACACATTTCCAATAGCTTCAATACCCAAGTGCTTAATAGAATCACTTGGTGGTTAGCAAAGGAGCTTTACGAAGTGCTTAGGTTAGTTAGACCGATTGCTCTAGATTGTTCCTAGGTTGTTGAGTGAGGTTAGAAAACCCACAAAACCCCTCGGCTCTTTCGCGAGCCGTTGTAATATTGTACCGAGTGAGGTGAGTCTTCTGAGACCACACCAACCGAGTTTTTGGTGTGGCCGCCACCGTGTACCGGCGGGAATGAGGCCCGCGGTGTTTCGGCTAGAAGCTCGATAGGGAAGATGGTGGGGAGCGTCCGAGAGGAAGCTAGAAGTAGAGCACCACTTGCACGTGGAGAAGGCCTGCGACTCTCTATGGAGTTACTCGACTGGGTGTTTAGCACTCGTGTAGGGTTCCCTTTGCATAGGGGCACCAACGAGGATTAGTCAGATACTTGCGTGGTTCTAAATACCTCGGTAAAAATATCGGTGCTTCCATAGGCTTTTACAATATCTACCTTTGCTCTTTAGCTTCCTCATTTAATTGAGAACTTAAGTTGCAATCTTTACTATTTATAGTTTAGAATATAGGATTGGAACTTTGATTGCATAACTCCTTTTGCGGTAGAGATAGCAACAATTAGATAAAACCTAGTTTGCACATTATTGCTTAGTTATTTGCATATGGTTTGTTTAGGAGAAGTTTGTGGCCTAGATTAGCAAGAATTTTAAAATTTCTAATTCACCCCCTCTTTGGCGTCCGTGTTCCTTTCAATTGGTATTAGAGCCGATTTGGTTCTTTTAAAACCCTTTTAGCTTAACCACTATTTGATCAATGCTTTTTAGAGCAAGGGATGGATACCCATAGGCCACCACACTTCGACAACACTAACTTTCCCTATTATAGTGCTAGAATGCCTTGTTCCCTTGACGCTATTGATGTAGGTGTTTTGAGAGTCACTCACGATGAGATGAAACCATCTAAGAATCCCAAAAAGCTCACTTCGAGTGACATAAAAGAAATTCATTTGAATGCTTGAGCCAAAAATTGCTTGTATGAACCTCTTAGCCTAGAAATTTCAATCAAATCTATAAGTGCAATTAACCCTAACTGAGGGTTTTGGTGATTTAATGACAAAACAAATAAGGGTGCTAACGAGTTTGCTCCTAGTATATGCTCAGAATGTATAGGAACTAAAAGAGTCGCAACCATTGTTGAGAAATCAAATAGGAAGTCTCAAAGACAAAGAAAACACATAAGCGACACCCTTGAAAAGACTCCATGCGACGAACATATAAAAATTTATGTATATCTTGAGTCGCATGATCTAATTCTTTCTTAGTAGTTTTCACACATGTAATGGTGTTTGCTATAGCTCAAGCCTCCAAATTCAAAAGCTATTTTGAAAACCAAAGTCTCTTGAACGCTCTGTGTCTGACCGTGGTTAGGTTTGAGAAACTAAGAGTGTTCTTGTTGAAAAGCAGTTGAACTTCTTCAGCTGTAGTTGAGCTTTTTCAGCTGAGTTAAACTTCAGCTGAGTTGAGCTTCTTCAACTACAATTGAGCTTTTTTAGCTGAGTTGCAGCTGAGTTGAACTTCTTCAACTGCAGTTGAGCTTTTTCAGCTGCAGTTGAGCTTTCTAAACTACAGTTAAAGTTCAACTTCAACTGTGAACCTCTCTGACCATACACCAGTTGAACCTGCCTCCGATCCAGTTGAATTGGGGTTTTCTCTCCTGAACTTTCTGGTCAAGACCAGTTGAACTAGTCCCTAGGGGCGGTTCAACTGGTCCCTGACCCCTCTGCTCAGACTTTCCAGCAGTCTGCCAGTCAGACTGACAGATAGGCTGACAGATCTACCAGGGGCGGTTCAACCGCTTCCTAGGGCGGTTCAACCAATTTTGGTCAACTTGACTAGACTACACAGCAGTCTGCCAGTCAGACTAGAAGATAAGCTGCTAGGTCTGTCAGGGGCAGTTCAACCGCCCCTAGGGCGGTTCAACTGGTTCCAACTCGAAATATCTAGTCAAATGACTAGTTTTGAGCCGTGACTATATGTAGACCCCCCACACCTCTCTCTTTAATGCTACTGGTTACACCCACATTCATTGCTCACCTAAATTGAGACAAAGGCACACTTCTTCCTCTCTCACCCAAACTTGCTCTAGATTCAACTTGTTTGAATGAGCCCTTTGGTGTGAGGTTTGTGCTTGTTCTCACGGATTTGGTTTTCCTCTCACATCTCATTCTAATCTCTTGAGCTTGTTGCAAACACCTCTTATGCGATTTTGGTGTTCTTGAAACCCTAGAGTTTCAAGACGGTTTGAGGTTGCTTAGGAGTCTCCAAATTTGTGGACGACCCCAAGAAGTTTGTAATCCTCGCTCTTGTGAGCAACGTTTGAGAAAAAGAATCCCTTGACCTTAGTGGTCGGGTTGTGGAGGATTAGGGTTGAAAAAGACCCAGCCCTTTGTGGGCTCCTCAATGGGGAGTAGGACACCTTTGTGGTGTGGCCGAACCTCGGGATAAATCTTGTGTCTTTTGTTCTTGCTCGTTCTGTGATTGTGATTTTGTTTGGCAAGATAGACATATAGGTTTACTCGTCGTGTGGATCTTGTGGTGAAATAACTCTCGTATCTTCACCATCCACATTTGCTTATTGGCTGCATTTTTCCTCTATAAGAGATTCACATTATATTTTCCCCATAGTTCATAGTCTAGATTTACTTTAACAGTTGGGCTGGTTCAGAGTAGTTCAACTTGCCCATGTAGCAGTTGAACTGGCCTGCACCAGTTGAACTGTAGATTTAACAGTATTTTGAAGTTTGTGGTGATAATTTTCAGGTTTAGCCTATTCACCCCCCTCTAGGCTACTTTCAAAATCTTTACTTTGAAAACGGCTAATGAGATTTGGCTAAAATTGTATGAGCTCCATGATGGCATATCCAATGTCCGTGAGCAAAAACATTGTCTAGCCTTGAATGAGTATAATTCTTTTGCAATGAAACATAATGAGCTTGTTAGAGACATGTATTCATGTTTAAATCTTGTTATTAATCAGCTCAACTCTATTGGCATCAATAAGCAAGATGATGCGCATATTGTGAGGAAGATCATCTCCCTACTAAATTTTATCATAAACGGCCATTTAGACTGTTTACACGTCGTTTAAACGCTACTCAGTAGCTAACCGTTTAGGCCGTTTATGCCGTTTAATATGTTTAATCCCGTATAATCTGTTTTTAGTCCGTTTAAACGCCCGCGTAGTTCGATTAAACGCTAAACAGAGGATAACTGACTGTTTACCATTTAGTGTTTAGGATAACACTGTACTACCTAAACAAAACTATGGGAGCATCATCACCATCCTTCACAACTTAGAGGATTTGAGCCAAATGACCCCGCGATTTTGATCGGGAAGATCGTGGCATTCAAAATGTCACAAAAGATGGGTCAAGAAGAATCAACCTCTTCAAAGCCATATGCTTTCACTTGTGATGAGCACAAAAAGATGAAAGGCATGAATAAGGTTGAAAGCTTAAGTTCTTCAAGTGAAGAAGAGGAATATGAAGATGTAGATGATCACGACTCTACATCATCCTCCGAGGATGAAGAAACGATATGACACGTCAGAAAGGTAATGAGAATGATTCGTAAGATTAATCTAATGGGTGTGCCCCTACAGATCGACGACCTTCTCTTTAACATTGACACAAAAAAGCAAAGAAAGAGAGGATGCTTCACATGTGGAGAGAAGAGCCAATTTTGGGATAATTGCCCAAATATGGCCAAACCCAACAATAGGAGGAGCAAAGGCAAAGCGCTCACAAGTGTAAAGACTTGGGATGATTCTTCAAGCGAAGATGAACCTCCAAGAAGCCATGGCCATCGCTCTTCATCACGCTCTTCATGTTCTTCATCACATAAATACCTTATGGCAAGAGGTAACTCAAGTATCTCATCCACTAGTGATGATAATGATAGTGATGATGAAGATAAGCCCTCCATAGATGAACTTGCGCATGCTGTTATTTTTTTGAGGATGTTTGCACTAAGAAAAAAGCTTAGCTAAATTTGTTGAAGTCTAAGTTGCTTAGCTCTCAAGATGATTATAAAAGTTTGCTAGAAAAATTTGAAACATTTGCAAATCTGAATTGAGAGCTAACTACTAAAATTGAGCAACTTGAGTCAAAAGGTCCATCCTCAACTACCATTGATGGCCTAGTTAAAAAGAATGAAAAACTTAAAGCCAAATTAGCTAGCTCTCAATATGCTATTGAAAACTTGCTAGAGAAAATGGAAATTCTTAGCATTCATAATAATGAGCTAACTAATAATATAAAAACATCGGTAGCATCCCAGGAGCTCCCTTAGTTGAAATTCCTAAGATTATTAAGGATGCTTCTACTTCTTGCTTATATTTACATGACGATTCTAATCCATGCAATCAAGTTCTTGTTAAGAATGTTATTATAGAATTTTGTTCTGATAATATTGCTATGGAGAATGAACTATTAAAACAAGAGGTGACTCGCCTTGATAAAGCCTTATATGATAAGAAAGGCAAAGCCAAACAAACCCAACCACGTGAGGATAACACCACTGTGGGAGTGAACAAGCCTCACAAGGGTGAAACCATTGTTTGCTGGCTATGTCATAAAGAAGGTCATAAGTCTTACCAATGCAAGACAAAGATTGGGGGAGAAAAGAAGAAAAAGAAAACAATCAAAATCTCCAATACCTAAATCAACAAGGTGGACAAATCGTGACTACACCGTACTTAATCAAGAAAAAGAAGAACAAAAAGGTGATAGCTATCAAGGCCAACAAGCATGCCAACAAGAGAAAGGGGGCCAAACGAATCTAGTTGACAAAGTAGATTATCTCAACCATGAAAAACACCAAGAAAGTTTGTGTTCCGAGAGGGAAGTGAGAAGTCCAAAGGACCTCGTGGAAATTGGAGGCTTAGTAAAATGGAATGTATATCATGGGATGCATCATATCAGATTAATACTATTACCAAGTGGGTTAGTGAATACTTTGGACCCAAATTCCCCACCCATGACTAAGGTAACTAGATTTATTGCAATTCCTTATTTTTAGATATGCGTATCTATTTTCTTGTATCTAGTTTACCGTTGATGCCTAGTTTTGATTTCAATTGTTATGTTTATCAATTGATGTTATTCATGCCTTTATCTTTTCAATTGTTATTTAGTTTCAATTGAATTACATGCATACTAGGTGTATCATATGGCAGGATTGCTCGGTTCAAGTTTCATACTTTTGAGCAAACCTACATGGTTTATAAATTTTTAGTAAAGCAAGGCACATGGCTTAATAAAACTCCTAGATAAATGATACTTGATTGTGCCTTTCATTTGATATCTTTCAATTAGTATCATTTTTATCGATATGTGCCAAAGTTCGGATTATAGATAACTTGCCCCTACTCGATCTCAAAAGTCAAACTACATGTCTCCTACAGGTATTCAAAACTTGTATGCACACTTTTAGGGGGGGTTACTCTACAATCTAAGTCTTTGATACTAACACCCTTTTTAAAAGCCTATCATGTGTGTAGTAGTCTTATTGAAGGAAAATGGAGTCATCGAAGAAAGACAATAAGCTTCGACTACAAATCTACAAGTGGTTTCATTCCACATTTGGTATCATTTACATGTCTTCTCCACATTTGTATAGACTACATTACTTCATATCTTATGCCCCCCATGTTGCCAAATATGCATATGTCTTTAAATTCTTCATTTAGTATCACTAGAATATCCTTTATCATTTAACTATGCATAGATTAAGGGGAGCTAGTCTATTTCATTCATGTCTTGTTTTCTCTTTGTTCATGAATACATTATGCTTTTCCTAAGAGAGTTTTCCAACAGGGGGAGTATGTCCTTTTATTTAAAGGGAGAGATTGCTTTTCCAAATTAGGAGAACTTTCTTTTAGGGGGAGAAATCTTTTTAGAGGGCAAGTTTTTTATTGCTTCCTATATGCTTTAATATGTCTTCCTTTTCTGTGTTTGATTCCAAAGGGGGAGAATTTTATGGAGTAAATCAAACTAAAGTATATCAAATACCCAAAACCACCTATTTAAAATTTTATGACCTTTCAATTGGTTTATGATCTTTCAAGTGGTTATTTATATTGGTCTTGGTCCTAGATAGGAAGTATGTGGATTATGGAGTTATGAAGAGGCTTAAGTCCGTAATCACACATTAAGGACTAGTTGCATATGCAATAGTGATGTTTAAATTTTAATTGACCACATATTTGTCAATTTGGTATCACATACATCTAACAATGCACATGCATCCATAGCAAGTAGAGTGCATATTTCATTTTGTTATCTAATATTTGCTTTCTTTGGTTATGTTGTCATCAATCACCAAAAAGTGGGAGATTGTAAGGAAAATGGACCCCAACCCATTTGACTAAGTGATTTTGGTGTTTGATGACCAACATAATTGGTGGACTAATGGTTGTGCAAGTGTTTGTGTTTTTTAGTTCACAGGTTGCGAAGTTGATTGGACTGAGGCTCTAAGGATGCAACACCTCAAAAGAAGACCTAAAAGACTCATAGAAGACTTATAAATACTCAGCACAAGTCTAAGACACAAGACCAAAAGAGCCCAAGAAAAGATGATAGAAGAATCAAGAAAAGGGCTGACAGCTGGTGCACTGGATCAGTCCGGTGGTGCACTAGACCGGTTACACAGAGAGCACTACAAACTGGCATTCAGCTAGCTGGCTATCCAGACCGGTCCGGTGGTGCACCGTACCAAGGTCCAATGGCTAGTTGCTAATGGCTATCTGACGTGGTGGCACAGGACCATGCGGGTGGCACATCGAACTACTATAGTATCACAAAGAATCTGTCAGAACCACTACAGCCAGAAGTTATAATTCACCCCCTCCTAGGCGTCTATGTTTACTACTAATGCCAATAATAATATCTCTAGCAGCTTACCCATCCTCATACCCATATTCAAACTCCACTCTGTGAACCGCACAACCTACAGTGCAAAACAATGTTTTGGGTGACCATATGGGTGAACTGCTGGACGCAGTCTAAGTAAGAGGCCAGTATGACCAAAAAGAAATAATAGCATCATGATATCACTCCTATTCTTCTTGGCATGTTTGGGGGTGTGGACGTTACGGGTTCAAAAAAATATTACTAGCTTTGATACAAGTAACTTGATTCTACACCATTGGTGAAGTCCAATCCTCTACCTTATTGGTCTGTGACATTGGAGGGATAATCTATATCATGGGCATGTTGCCCATAATGTCTTGTTCGGTTGTATGGGGATCGAAGGGGATTGAGGGAGATTAAATCCATTTCTATTCAATTTTGAACTAGCAAGGGATTTAATTCCCTCCAACACCCTTCGATCTACTCCTAACCGAACAAGCCCTAAGGCTGAGTATGTGTCTGCTGGGGAGACAAGGATGCTTGTGTTCTCATCTAGAGGTGCTCGTAGGCTATCCAAGGGGTTTGCCACAAATTTGTTTCCTTCTTGGAACATGTAAGTGTGTCCTAACTTTCCTTTTGATTAGCTATATTTTTGTGACAAGTGCTCTTATGTTTGATTTGTAGCTTGTAGTCCATGGTGGTTGACTATGGCTGTCATCATGCCACAAGATCCACCAATCGTCGTCCTCACGCTCGAAGGTGACACATAGAGGCAATTATACCAACTAAGGTGGAGTCAGAGGCCTTCTTTGATGACATGATTGACGATACCATAGCCCATGTAGGTACATGCGCGTCATCCTGCATGTCTGAACCCGTGGGTCCTTGTACAAGCTTGATTGTGAATGACAAGGTTGAGCCCATCCAAGGCAATGAGAGACTACCACAAATTGCTACCACAGACGACCATGGCAGGGTACTTCTTCCGACCCGATGGGGATGACAAGCCTGACATCATTGAGCTCCCTCTTGAGGGATTGTTCGGTTAGGGAGGGATTGAAGTGGTTGGAGGGGATTAAATCCTTTCATAGTCAAAATTGAATAGAAGAGGATTTAATCCCCTTCGATCCTAGATGCTCCTTCATCTAGTTGAGACTCAGGAACCTAAAGTGCCCTACATGGAGCCAGTTCGTTCGTAGGGAAAAGATGGTCATGCATTATTTGACGATTTTGAGTACCTCTTCATAGACATTCTAGGCTATTGAACCATGTAGGAGCAGGCTCGTGCCTTCCAAATGGTCATACATAACCTACCGAAAATCATGAAGATGGGCGATAAATTCCACAATGAAAGGATCAAGTGCCCAAGATGGGGATGAATTGGGTTTCTCTAAATTTTCTTGCACAAATTAAAACCTATTAAAAAGTTCAACTTTATTCCTTGTGCCTAAAAGTGTTTCTATCCATTGATTAAAACTTTTGCATCCAAAGTTATAATCTTATGCTAGCATGATAATTCTAGTAATGTAAATACTTGAAGGTAATTGTTCAAACATAAATGCTAAAATTAAAGTAAGGATTAGGAACCCCTTGATGTTTCTTGAGGTATGAGGGAGTGGGTACCCTCCCCACTAATCCTTGTTAGAAAACCACACAAGGGTGTCACTCCCTCTTGATCCATGTAAGGAAAGTGCTCTCTACAAGCTAGTTCTTTTCCTCTTTGGCATGGTGAACCGCTCACAACCATATGCATCTTTGAGTTATGTCACTCACAAGCTCTCTAGATGATCATCGAAGTCCTGACTAAAGGGAACAATGATGCCTAAGAGGAGGATGGGTGAATTAGGTGATCATCAAACTCACAATTGTACAACATTTGTCCTATTAAACATTCTTTACCTTCTGCATACCAAAATGCAATATCGGTAATACACATTAATGGAATTGTTTGTAGAAATAGTTTCCACATCATCACCATCCCATTGGAGTAGGCATCAGTTCATAGTGGATGGCACACAATAGTTGGCATATTTCCAATCTCTCCCAAATAGTGCATAGTACTATGCCCCTTTGTTGTTGGTGATGAAGAACGACGTTGGTATGGTTTTCCGCCTGTAACACCCTGAATTTGGGGGTATAAAGTTTCTTTTCTGACATCCACAAAATTCAGGTGTTACCCGCTTTCTTCCCTTCTTTTCTACTCTTTGTTTTAAACCGTGGAGAGTTATTTTGTTATATATATATATATATATGCGTAAGCCTAGTAAAAATACAGCCCTAAAAGAGTCTTTGATTGTCGCATCATGCTGGAGTGCATTTATTTTCTGTTTTAACATATTGTCTTGGTGTGTATCCATTTAATTTGTGGCTCCTTCTTGTGCATAAATATGAATAGGAATAAAAGAAAAGAATAAAATAAGAAAATATAATAGGGCACTACTTCTCCAATTTCATCAGCCAGCCCAATCCCTCACCCCTGGCGAACCCGCATGCACGGCCCAGCTCCACCTCCCTGTAGCCCGCTTTCCCCGGCCCACCGCGGCCTTTCCGCGTGCCGCGGCCCATCGCGCCCCTGCCCCAGCCCAGCGCGTGCCTCGGTCCACCCCGTGCCCCCACGGCCTGCCTCCGCGGCCCGGCCGCGCGCTGCGCCTTGGCCCACCAGGCTGTCGAGTCGCGCGCCCCAGCGGCCACGCGTGGGCAACGCCCAGCCGCCGCCGCACCTGACCGCGTCTCTGACCTGGATACCGGTCCTTGCTCTATATGCTGGGCCCACCTCTCATATGTTCCCTCTTCAAAAAAATTGACTCCACTCGATCCGGCTCCTGCTCGTTCATGCGCGCACAGGAAACGGAAACCGCCGCCACGATCTCGCCCAATGCGCTCCTCTCGCCCGTTCTTGCCTAGCTCCGGCCACCGGCGCAGCGCGTCTAGCCCTGCCTCATCCTCGCCCAGCCCTAGGTCCCGGCGTCCCAGCGTACTGGCGTCTCAACGTCGTGCACCAACCGCGGGCGCGGCTCACCCCATGGTGTGGCGCCTCTGCCCCGGCGTGCTCCCCTGCCAGTGCAGCCAATGACCCCGCCCGCCGCGTCGTTTCCCTCGATCCTGCGCGCAGTCGCGTCGCGTACGTGCGGGGAGTCTCCCGCGCGCACGCCATTGAACACCTGCACCCGTGCACCGAAGCTCCGTTGAGCAACCATCTACACCACCCTCGTTGTCGCGTCATAGTGCTGCGCCACGTTCTCCATCGTCGCGACTCACTCCCAGAGTTCACCAGCGCCTTCGCCTTCTCACTGTCGAGCTGGGAGTCGTGCTTCCTCCACGTCGTCGTCGTTTGTCGCAAAGGTGAGACTGTCTTCCCCTGACTACCCTCGTCTACCCCCCTGTGCACACACGTCTACTAGCTCCAGTGCCTCGCCTCCGCGTCGCGCACGCTGTCGCGCGCTGCTCGCGCATGTCATCGTGCTGCCCGCACACGTCGTTTGTGCGTGTCGCACGTGCTATTTCGCGTGTCATCGCGCGTGCTGTTTTGCGCGTACCGTTGCGTGTGTGCTATTTCGCATGTTGTTTGCTCGCGTCGTCGTTCGCGTAAATCGCTATTTACGCGCTTTAATAAAATCATTTTGCTATATCATTCATGTTAAATCATTGATTAATTGTTTAGTTGTTGGTTATTAAAATAATAATTCAATTGAATCTAATATATAATTTTAATTATGCGTTTATAGATACTTGTTAACGTGATTATACCGACTTAGATGTTATTGTTAATATTTGGTTATTATAAAAACGACACAATTTAGTAGTATTCGTATGTCACGTCGTTTATTTGTCACGAATTGTTTGTTATTTAAAATATGATAATGTGTCGCAAACCCGTTTCGACTGTTTCAGTCCCGTGAACTTCGTAACAACGTCGATTTCATATTAGTTAAGTCATTTTGTCATGTCGCAAGTTTTAATTAATTAATTAATTAATTGTTCGATAATTATAAACAACATTCTAAGTAAAACCAATCTATAGTTTTAATTTACGCTCTTTCATATGTTTGCGAATTAATGCTTATTTAGTTTAAAGACATCAGCTATTTAGTTTTCCTCGCCTGTCGCGCGTGCGCATCGTGCGTATCGCCATGCGTCGTCCGCATACTATCTCACACCCGGTTTTGGAAGGCAAACCGAATGCGAACCATGTACGTGCCAGGATCAGAAACTCACGTACACAGTGATTACATAATTGGACATCATCACACAATGCTTGAAATAAATAGCGGAAAGGTACTTTATTACATCAAGATGTCCAAGACATCCACAGAGTCTAATACATAACCATTGTTCAACATAATTATCAAAGTGCAGAATTACGAAACGTTGATGCTAAGCCTACACAGGCAGCTGACTGGGGGTTTGCCACTAAGAAAGAACTAGAACTCATCATATTCCTGGAACTCCTCGAAGTCATCCATGTTGCCAGCATCACCTCCTGAGCATTGGGAACACTGGGGACAACCTGGGGTGGGCTGGTGTGTAAAGCAAGGGTGAGTACACATCAACGTACTCAACAAATGTCCCGTTCGGCTAAAGTGGACTAGCTGTATATGGAGTTGAGGTTAAGCAGTTGCTTTTAGTTGGTCGAGTATTTATTATTATTAGTAGAGCCAAGTTTTAGTAAATAACCTAGTTGTTACCCAGAAGTACCTCCTCAAAAGAGGAAATACCAGAGATCAGATTTTATAACATCATTGTTAATCATCAACATAAAAGTATTCAAAGTTCTTATAATCAAAGAGGATCCCAAGGCTGCTCTTAACCGTGAGCTCGGCTGATATACTAGTTTTTAACACTCTGTAGAGGTTGTACACTTTACCCACAAGTCATGATCCCTTTCTAGCCTGGGTTGTACAGACCCGATCTTCACTACCAAGGTGAATGGCCAGGGATACACTACGTAGCCTTTACAAAGACTCCCCTGGTGCATAGCTGCTCGTTAGGTTTCGCCAGTCGTACAAACGCAGTACACCTCCACAAGGTGGGTGACTAACAAAACCAAATCGAAAGAACCTCTGCACCCCAACCTTGGCAGAGTGAGCACTACGCCCCGACCCTCCAGCAAAGCCAACTACACCCCAGGTTCATCTAATTAATCAGCTAAGGGCATCCCATTCCACCCTCATGGTTGTACTGTTATCCCGGGTGGTCACTCCACGAACAGGTCCTTATGGAGAGGTACTCAGGAAAAAGGCCTGAGCCCCCTAAGGTATCGCAAGATCATTCACATAATCAGGATAACAGTATCGTATCATAAATGTTCACATCATGTTCATTGATTATGTTAAGGCAATAGCAACATGCTAACCATGATAACCCAAAAAGGTAAATAAGGATAAGTGAATACAGACTAGTCAATCCTTAGGTTTCATAAAGTAATGCGGGACAGTGAATCATAAAGTATGTAGGACATAATGGGTCAGAGGACACTTGCCTTCACCAGGTTGTTGATCAGGGAGGTCTCCAACAACACACTCAGGAACCTCGGACTGCTCGTTGTCTAAATAAAGCGAGCATGCATTCAATACATTTGGAGAGTACAAATGAACATCACACCAAACATGTACAAATATTGGAACACATCTTAAAAAGACACAATACTACATAAGGGATAATGAATTCAGGGTATAACATAAACTATGGCATAGATTAATTTTATTTGACAATAGTGTCGAGTAACGTAATTAGGGGTACCCCCAACACTCCTAAACATGGCTGGTAACCACCCTCAGCATAAACCGCAAAGACTGATGGGCGCGGTTTAGGTCAAGGCCTCGTCTACCAAGGGACGCAATCTCGCCTCGCCCGAGCCCGGCCTCGGGCGGGAACAGTAGTCCCGGATGAATTCACGCCTCGCCCGAGGGCCTCCTCAGGCAGTGGGCGCACCCTCGACTCGCCCGAAGCCCAGCTCGGGCAGGCTTTGTTGTGAAGCAACCTTGGCCAAATCGCCTCACCAACCGATCGTATCGCATGCACATTTAATGCGGTGATCGCCTGACACCTTATCCTGACACGCGTGCCTCAGTCGACAAGGTCGAAGTGACCGCAGTCACTTCGCCCTTTCACTGACCGACCTGACATGAAAACAGCGCCGCTCGCCCCGCTCTGACTGCTGTGCCACCCACCAGGGTGAGACTGACAACAACCAAGTTCAGCCTCGGGCGCAACAGGAAGCTCCACCTCGCCCGACCTTAGGCCTCGGCCTCGGAAGGAGGTCTCCGCCTCGCCGGACCCCAGGGCTCGGCCTCAGCCTTAGCCTCGGGAGGAATCGCGTCCTTGCCCGACCCCGGCCTCGGCCTCAGGAGAAGTCTCCGCCTCGCCCGACCTTGGGCTCGGACCGACCGCACCACAGGGAATACATCATTACCCTACCCTAGCTAGCTCAGGCTACGAGGGAACAAGACCGGCGTCCCATCTGGCTCGCCCCGGTAACAGGTAATGATGGTTCCCCGCGTGCGTCCATGATGTCGGTGGATCTCAGCCCCCTACGGAAGCAAGGAGACGTCAGTTGGATCCCAGCAGCATCGACAGCTGTGGTTCTACAGGGCTCAGGCACTTCTCTGACGGCCACGTTATCGCGTACACAGGGCTCAAGCACTTCTCCGACAGCCATGTTGGCATGTACACAGGGCTCAGGCACTCATCTGCCAGACACGTTAGCGTATAGCTACACCCCCCATTGTACATCTGGACCCTGATCTCCTTGCATCTATAAAAGGGAGGTCCAGGGCTTTCCTACGGAGGGGGTCACGCGGGGGAACGAGCTAACAAATAGGCTCTCTCTCTCTCTCGCGCGACGCTTGTAACCCCTACTACGAGCACACCCCTGGTGCGAGATAATACAAGCCGCATTCCCCCTTGTGTTCCATCTTGCGCCAACCCATCTGGGTCCGAAACGCTGACAGTTGGCGCGCCAGGTAGGGGCCTGCTACGTGTTAACGAACACCTTCCCGTTGAGTTCCAGATGGGTAGTCTTCAGCAACCTCTTCAGCCCGGGACGGTGCTCCGCTTCGGGTGTCTCGAGTTCATGTCCCTCGCCGGCAGCTACGACATGGTACTCCTCCCCCCGCAGCGCGACAGCAACAACGACGGTCGTCAGCTCACCCGACGATGGTGAACTCGACGACGTCTTCCCCCCGTGGCGGAAGAGCAGCATCCGGGTTTGTCCCGCCACCCTCCTCGCCGCAGGAGGAAGAGACGGGGCAACCGTGGCCAGGCAGGAGGCGGCACCTCGTCGGCTGTCGGTCCAGAGCGAGTCGACGACGCTGACACCCCAGCGCGGGACATGTTGGGTGTTGTCCTCGCACCTGAGACAACGACAGATGTCATCTCCCTGCGACGTGCCGACCCCAAGCGGACTGATGACGCCAGCACTCTCGCGAAGGACTTGCTGGGCGTTAGCCTCGTACCTGAGATGACGGTGCAATCCGCCCCGACGCGACTTCACCACAGTCCATCGATCAAGAGGTACCGTCCGTTTTTCACCCTGTGCCTTTTAGATTCAGCTTCGATCCACCAAGCGACCCGCTTCGGTGAGCGCTTTCGTAAAGGCATATCCTAACCTTCTGGGGTACCATATGTGGTCATCTTGGGACCGACTGACGGCCGTCTCAACCTACGGGCCCTCGGGTTCCGAGGAAGAAGACGATCCCGACTCCGGTTGGGATTTCTCCGGGCTCTGTGATCCAAGTGCCATGCGAGACTTCATGACCGCATGTGATTACTGCCTCTCCAGTTGCTCTGATGATGGCCACAGCCTTGACGATGAAGGTTGTGGCCCAAGTCACGAATGTTTCCACGTCGATCTGGGGGGTCGCGATGAAGACAACCACCTCGGTATGCCGGAGGATGACGACCCCCCTGGGCCTGCTTCTCACGTTGACATCCCGCGAGAGCTAGCTGTGGTCCCAGTCCCTGTGGGGGGTCAGGACACACAGCTCGAGCAAAAACGCAAGATGCAAGCCAAGCTCGATGAGGAAGCAGGGCAACTTGTGCAGCTCCGGCAAAACATTGAGCAGGAGTGGGCAGGCCGAGCACTCGCCGGAGAAGCGCGTCATCGGGCCCGGGACGTCCAGCGCCGTATCGTTGACGATGCCAGGGCAAGGCTGCCCCCGGCCTCCAGTGGGGTCGACCAGAATCTAGCTGCAGCGGCAATACTACTCTGAGCAATGCCGGAGCCATCCACCACCGAGGGGCGGCGTATCCAGGGAGAACTCAAGAATCTCCTGGAGGATACCGCGGTCCGACGGGCCGAAAGCTCTGCCTCCCGTAGGCAAGGGTGCCCCCCGGAGTATCGCACAATGACTTCCCGACTCATGTGGGAGGCCTCGGTCCACACCGGGCGCACGCGGGACGCGGCGCCTGCAACCCCGGATCGCCTTGGCAACGAGCACCACCGTCGCGACCGTCGAGCCCGCCTCAACGAGAAGGTGCACCGAAGCTACCACCCCAGGCGTGGAGGACGCTACGACAGTGAGGAGGATCGGAGCCCCTCGTCCGAACCACCAGGGCCGAGGGTCTTCAGCCGGGCCATACGACGGGCGCCGTTCCCGACCCGGTTCTGGGCCCCGACTACCATCACCAAGTACTCGGGGGAAACAAGGCCGGAGTTGTGGCTTGCGGACTACCGGCTGGCCTGCTAGCTGGGAGGAACGGACGACGACAACCTCATCATCCGTAACCTCCCCCTGTTCCTCTTCGACGCCGCCCGGGCCTGGCTGGAGCATCTGCCTCCTGCGTAGATCTCCAACTGGGACGACCTGGTCAAGGCCTTCGCTGGAAACTTCCAGGGCACGTACGTATGCCCTGGGAACTCCTGGGATCTCCGAAGATGCCGCCAGCAGCCAGGGGAATCCCTGCGAGAGTACATCCGACAGTTTTCAAAGCAGCGCACCGAGCTGCCCAACATCACCGACTCGGATGTCATCGGGGCATTCCTCGCCGGCACCACTTGTCGCGACCTAGTGAGCAAACTGGGGCGCAAGATTCCCACCAAGGCGAGCGAATTGATGGACATCACCACCAAGTTTGCCTCTGGTCAGGAGGCGGTCGAAGCCATCTTCCAGAAGGACAAACAGCCTCAGGGATGGCAGCAGGAAGACGTCCTCGAGGCGTCCACCCAGCGTGGCATGAAGAAGAAGGCCAAGAAGAAGGCCAAGAAGAAGTCGCAAGCGAAGCGCGACGCCGCCGACGCAGATCTTGTCGCTGCTGCCAAGCACAGGAACCCTCGGAAGCCTCCCGGGGGGGGGGGCAACCTGTTCGACAAGATGCTCAAGGAGTCGTGCCCCTATCACCAGGGTCCCGTCAAGCACACCCTTGAGGAATGCGTCATGCTTCGGCGCTACTTCCATAAAGCCGGGTCCCCAGCGGGAGATGGCAAAGGCCAAGACAACAACAAGAAGGAGGGTGACAAGGCAGAGGAGTTCCCCGAGGTCCACGACTGCTTCATGATCTAAGGTGGGCAAGTGGTGAACGCCTCGGCTCGGCACCGCAAGCAGGAGCGCCGAGAGGTCTGCTCGGTGAAGGTGGCAGCGCCAGTCTACCTAGACTGGTCCGACAAGCCCATCACCTTCGACCAAGGCGACCACCCCGACTGCGTGCCGAGCCCATGAAGGTACCCGCTTGTTGTCGACCCCGTCATCGGCAACGCCAGGCTCACCAAGGTCCTCATGGACGGAGGCAGCAGCCTCAACATCATCTACGTTGTTTCCCTCGGGCTCTTGGGGATCGATCTGTCCATGATCCGGGCCGGTGCGGCGCCCTTTCACGGGATCATCCCCGGAAAGCGCGTCCTGCCCCTTGGACAACTCGATTTGCCCGTCTGCTTCGAAACTCCCTCCAACTTCCGCAGGGAAACCCTCATGTTCGAGGTGGTCGGGTTCCGAGGGACCTACCACGCGGTGCTGGGGAGACCGTGCTACGCCAAGTTCATGGCCATCCCCAACTACACGTACCTCAAGCTCAAGATGCCAGGCCCCAACAGGGTCATCACCGTCGGATCCACGTATTGCCACGCGTACGAATGCGACGTGGAATGCGTGGAGTACACTGAGGCCCTCACCGAGTCCGAGGCCCTCATCGCCGACCTAGAGTGCCTCTCCAAGGAGGTGCCTGATGCGAAGCGCCACGCCGGCAACTTCGAACCGGCTGAGGCGGTTAAGTCTATCCCTCTCGACCCCAGCAACGACACCGACAAGAAGGTCTGGATTGGCTCCGAGCTCGACCCCAAATAGGAAGCAGTGCTCGTCGACTTTCTCCGCGCAAATGCCGAATTTTTTGCGTGGAGTCCCTCGGACATGTCAGGCATACCAAGGGATGTCACCGAGCACTCGCTGGATATCCGAGCTGGAGCCCGACCCGTGAAGCAGCACCTGCGCCGCTTTGACGAAGAGAAGCGCAGGGCCATAGGCGAGGAGGTCCACAAGCTGATGGCTGCAGGGTTCATCAAAGAGGTATGCCATCCCGAATGGTTAGTTAACCCTGTGCTTGTGAAAAAGAAAGGTGGGAAATGGAGGATGTGCGTCGACTACAGCGGGTTGAATAAAGCATGTCCGAAGGTTCCCTACCCTCTGCCTCACATCGATCAAATTGTGGACTCCACTGCTGGGTGCGAAACCCTATCATTCCTCGACGCCTATTCAGGTTATCACCAAATCAAGATGAAAGAGTTTGACCAGCTCGCGACTTCTTTCATCACACCTTTTGGCATGTATTGTTATATTACTATGCCATTTGGCTTGAGGAATGCAGGTGCGACATACCAAAGGTGCATGAACCACGTGTTCAGAGAGCACATCGGTCGAACGGTCGAGGCTTACGTCGATGACATCGTTGTCAAGACAAGGAAAGCCTCTGACCTCCTCTCTGACCTTGAAACGACATTCAAGTGTCTGAGAGCGAAAGGCGTGAAACTCAATCCCGAGAAGTGTGTCTTCGGAGTCCCCCGAGGCATGCTCCTGGGGTTCATCGTCTCCGAGCGGGGCATCGAGGCCAACCCGGAGAAAATCGCGGCCATCACCAACATGGGACAGATCAAAGATGTGAAAGGAGTACAGAGGGTCATGGGATGCCTTGCGGCTCTGAGCCGCTTCATCTCGCGCCTCGGCGAGAGAGGATTGCCCTTGTACCGCCTCTTAAGGAAGGCCGAGCGCTTCACTTGGACCCCCAAGGCCGAGGAAGCCCTCGAAAACTTAAAGGCACTCCTTATCAACGCGCCCATCTTGGTGCCCCCCGCTGCGGGAGAAGCCCTCTTGATCTACATAGCCGTAACCACTCAGGTGGTCAGCGCCGCGATCGTAGTCGAGAGACGAGAAGAAGGGCATGCACTGCTCATTCAGACGCCGGTCTACTTCATCAGTGAGGTACTATCCAAGACCAAGAACCGCTACCCGCAAATCTAGAAGCTACTGTACGCAATAATTCTGACGAGGCGAAAGTTGCGACACTACTTCGAGTCTCATCCGATGACTGTGGTGTCATCCTTCCCCCTGGGGGAGATCATCCAGTGCCGAGAGGCCTCGGGTAGGATAGCAAAGTGGGCAGTGGAGCTCATGGGCGAAACACTCTCATTCGTCCCTCGAAAGGCCATAAAATCCCAAGTCTTGGCGGATTTCCTGGCAGAATGGGTCGACACCAAATTGCCAACAGCTCCGATCCAGGCCGAGCTTTGGACCATGTACTTCGACGGGTCGCTCATGAAAACCGGAGCAGGCGCTAGCCTGCTCTTTGTTTCACCCCTCGGAAGGCATCTTCGCTATGTGATACACCTCCATTTTCCGGCGTCAAACAACGTGGTCGAGTACGAGGCTTTGGTTAACGGGCTGTGCATCGCCATCGAGCTAGGGGTTCGACGCCTCGACGCTCGTGGCGACTCGCAGCTTGTCATTGACCAAGTCATGAAGAACTCCCACTACCACGACCGGAAGATGGAGGCCTACTGATGAAGTTCGGCACCTGGAAGACAAGTTCTACGGGCTGGAACTCAACCATATCGCTCGACGGTACAACGAGACTGCGGATGAGCTGGCTAAAATAGCCTCGGGATGGACAACGGTTCCCCCGGTCGTCTTCTCCAGATACATACATCAACCCTCCGTCAAGATCGACGACACGTCCGAGCCCGAGGAGGCCTCGGCCTAGCCCGAGGTATCCTCGGCCACCGAGGGTGAGGCCCTGCGTGTCGAGGGAGAGCGGAATGGGGTCACGCCTAACCCGAACTGGGAGGCCCCATACCTGGAATATCTCCTCCGAGGAGAGCTACCCCTCGACAAGGCCGAAGCTCGGCGACTGGCGCGACGCGCCAAGTCGTTCGTCTTACTGGGTGATGAAAAGGAGCTCTACCACCGCAGCCCCTCAGGCATTCTCCAACGATGCATATCCGTCGCCGAAGGACAGGAACTGTTGCAAGAAATACACTCGGGGGCTTGCGGTCACAATGCAACACCTCGAGCCCTCGTGGGAAACGCCTTCCGACAAGGCTTCTACTGGCCGACCGCGGTGGCCGACACTACTAGGATTGTACGCTCCTGCCAAGGGTGTCAATTCTACACGAGACAGACGCACCTATCCGCTCAGGCCCTGCATACAATACCCATCACCTAGCCATTTGCCGTGTGGGGTCTGGACCTCGTCGGTCCCTTGCAGAAGGAACCCGGGGGCTTCTCGCACCTGCTGGTCGCCATCGACAAATTCTCCAAGTGGATCGAGGTTCGACCCCTAACCAGCATCAGGTCCGAGCAGGCGGTGGCGTTCTTCACAAACATCATCCATCGCTTTGGGGTCCCGAACTCCATCATCACCGACAATGGCACGCAGTTCACTGGGAATAAGTTCCTGGACTTCTACGAGGACCACCACATCTGTGTGGACTGGGCCGTCGTAGCTCACCCCATGACGAATGGGCAAGTGGAGCGTGCCAACGGTATGATTTTTCAGGGACTTAAACCGAGGATCTACAACGACCTCAACAAGTTTGGCAAGCGGTGGATGAAAGAGCTACCCTCGGTGGTCTGGAGTCTGAGGACGACGCCAAGCCGAGCCATGGGCTTCTCCCCGTTCTTTCTAGTCTATGGGGCCGAGGCCGTCCTACCCACGGACTTAGAATACGGTTCCCCGAGGACAAAGGCGTACGACGACCGAAGCAACCAGACCAGCCAAGAGGATTCACTGGACCAGCTCGAGAGGCTCAAGACGTGGCCTTACTACACTCGACGCGCTATCAGCAGTCTCTACGACGCTACCATGCCTGAATGGTTTGGCCCTGAGGCTTCCAGGTGGGAGACTTGGTACTTCGGCTACGGCAAGACGCCCGAGGGCGCCACAAGCTTACTCCTCCCTGGGAAGGGTCGTTCATCATCGCCAAGATTTTGAAGCCCGGGACATACAAGCTGGCCAACGATCAAGGCGAGGTCTACAGCAACACTTGGAACATCCAACAGCTACGTCGCTTCTACCCTTAAAATGTTTCAAGTCGTTCATGTACCTCGTTTTTCTTTACATACACAAATAAAGTCTAACCGTCAAGGAAGGGTCAGCCTTGCCTCGGCAAAGCCCGACCCTCCCTTGGAGGCTAGAAGGGGGGAACCCCCTCTGCGTCAAAATTTTCCTGTCAAAATTTTCCTCGGAAAAGTTTTCTACCAAAGGAAAAGCTTGCTACCAAAACGACTTTCGACTATATCGATAGCGGAACCCTGAAAACGACGAGAGGGACCTTGAGCGGCAAGGCCGACCGAGCCGAGGGACTCCTACGCCTCCAGGATACGAATACCTCACTCATCACCTTCCGCGAAAAGTAACTCACGCTCGGATAAGCGGTTCTGCTATCGAACAAGTCCTAAACGCTCGGGTAGAAAACGACTTTCATGCTTTCGACTATATCGATAGCGGGATCCTAAAAACGACGAGAGTACACGTAAGCGGCAAGGCCGACCGAGCCGAGGGACTCCTACACCTCCGAGATACGGATACCTCACTCATCACCTTCCGTGAAAAGTAACTCACGCTCGGATAAGCGATCCTGCTACCGAACAAGTCCTAAAGCTCGGGTAGAAAACGACTTTCGTGCCTTCTCGACTATATCAATAACAGAATCCTGCAAACGAGTAAGAGTGCACGTAAGCGGCAAGGCCGACCGAGCCGAGGGACTCCTACGCCTCCGGGATACGGATACCTCACTCATCACCTTCCGTGAAAAGTAACTCTCGCTCGGATAAGCGATTCTGCTACCGACGAACAAGTCCGGATACTCGAAACAAGAGGAAAGGAAACACAGCTTTATAACACGACAATAAGATGTTTAGGCCTCAGCGGCCACAAAAGACATATGCATACTTCAGACAAACTGTTCCTGCAGGTTCAGACATCGGCAGAGGGAGCAGCAGCACCCTCGGCGTCGTTTCCACCTTCAGCGGAATCTGACCCGGCCTCAGACGGCGACACGGGCGGAAGGATCTCCACCTCGAAGGAGGAGCCAGCACCACGCTTGGGCCCTCACGGCCAGGCTCTCCGCAAGGGTTCTGGCCCGAGCAGACACCCCGGCTAGCCGCTCCGTAGCCTCAGCCAGCTGTCCCCCGAGGACTTCAGCCCTGCTCACGGCCTCGGCAGCGTGACTCCGGGGTTGGTCCCACTCGCGGATGACCTGGCCAAGCTCCAGCCGCCGCTGCTGCACCTCCTCGGCCTGGGAAGCCACCTGCTCCTGGGCCGACGAAGCCTCTTTTCGAGCCGACTTCGCCTCTGTCCACACCGACACTGCTGCCTCCGGCTCCAGCTCATCGCAGAGCGTCCGAAGGTTCTAAAGCTGACTAAGAGAGACCTTGAACGACAAGGCCGACCGAGCCGAGGGACTCCTACGCCTCCGGGATACGGATACCTCACTCGTCACCTTCCACGCAAGGCAACTCACGCTCAGTTAAGCGGTTCTGCTAGCCGACAGGCAAGTCCTAGTGCTCGAAATGAGGAAGAAACACAGCTTCACGCTCAAATACCTAGATGTTCAGGCCTCGACAGCCACAATGAACAAACACCCATACTAGGGTACCATTACAAACGGAACTCCAGTTCCACTCCCGTGGGTATGAACAACCTCCACACCAGAGGGCCTGCGGGACAACAAACTCCAGGTGGCTCGCCGGTGACCACTGCACGAGCAGCGCGACAACGACCTCCGTCTCAGGTGGCTAGATAGCAGCAACGATGGCCTCAGGGCAAACGCTACCGCTGGAAGGCCCTCGTTCATGTCCCCTCACGGGGGACGAGAACCAGCCATTAAAGCTAAAGAGCCGGAGGCCCGGAGTGCAGGTGGCACTGACGGTCTCGTCAGCGGAGGCAACTGCTTCGGCAGAGGCAGCCTCACCTATGGCGACCACCACCTCAGCACCGACGATAGCGGCCACCTACCCACCAACACCGCACCAGCGAGCGGCGGCCGCCCCAAAGCACACCGACAGGTCCTCACTCCCGTTCTCGCCACAAGAACGAGAACGGGACCGTCCCAGAACACGAGTACCGCCCTCGTGGTGTACGACGTGTTGTGCGACCCCCCGGTGCAGCCGACGGCGCAGGGAGTGTCACACCCGGTTTTAAGGAACAAAGCCGGGTGCATCTCATACATGCGCCAAAGAAGACAACATATATAATAATAGAGTGTATAGAGATAAATGTCACAATAATCAGAGTATTTATTACATAGCGGAAGTCTTACAAAATAAAAGATATAAATATAACAGGATCTAACATCTATCATTGGCGCTAGAAGTTGACTGGGAGACGCCACCTAGATCAAGTCGAAAGCCTCAGTGTTAGGCTGCTCCTCTTCTACCACTTGTTCTTCTCCTGTGGGGGGGGTGTGAGACAGCAAGAGTAAGCTCACATACGTTCATAGCTCAACAAGTCGTGGGGAATAATGTGGCATGAACTCACCAAAGGTGGGAGTTCATGAAGTGTAAGGCTGATCAATGAAATAAAGGCTGAAGCTGAGCATTGCTTTTATAAGTTGGTCAAAATTTTATTAGCAATTACTAAGTGTAAGTAAATATCGAACCTTAGAAATAATAAATAAAAGTAATAGTAAAATAATCCCAGATGCAATGGAATGACAGATTAAGTTTAAGTTCCATATATTAATCATGTGAGTGTCCGAGCCGCTCATGACCGTGAGCACAGCTAGTATACCAGTTTTACACTCTGCAGAGGTTGCGCATCTTTACCCACAAGTCGTGTTACCCATTTTCCACAGAGTTGATCAGACTCCATACACCTCTACCAAGGAAGCGAGGCAGGGTACCACTACGAGGCCTTTACAAAGTTCCACTAGCTTCAGAAAACCCGCTACAGTTTATAGGAAGCTCCAGTGCAGGAATCCCTCGCCTGACCGCCATCGCAACAAAATCAACCCAAGGACCTCCCTACACTGACCACTCCCCTACTGCCCTTGCCCCTTTCGGGTAAGATAGTCATCCACTAGCTTTCCTAGTTAATCAGCTAAGGGCATCCCATTATACCCTTGTGGTAGCACTGTTTTCCCGGGTGGTTCTCCATGTTCCCATTAACATAATGATCTTATCATGAATAATAATAATAAACATATAATAAAAAGTATAACAATGAGTGATAAATATCTTTATACCCAAATCCCCATAAAGTGATAGCATATACTACCCAAAAATTTAGTAGTAAAACCAGTGGTGAAACAAGGTATAAAGATAGTCAAAATCTAGGGTAACCTATTGGGTCCCATCAAAATTAACCTATGCAGATCATTATGATTAATAAGAACATGACTAGGTAAAAGAAGTGATCAAGGGCACAACTTGCCTTCCACGAGCTCCTGCTCAGCAGTCTCTACCAGCTGAACCTCAGAATCCTCTGTAGCTTGCTCGTCTACTCGCATCAACACAATACATACATAGTATAGCAAGAATTAACATTACAACAACTATGTAAACAAAATACACAGTAATAATCTAGACACTAAAATGAGATCACAGGAACTGGAATCATTAAATTTGGAGTTACAGATTTTAAGATATGAATTTCTGAAGCTTTTATGTACTTAATACAAGATTAAGTATTAGATAAATTTAAATGAGTCTTTCATGTCAAAACAGAGGCACTAATGGATAGACAATATTATTACAAAAATTTAGGAACTGAAATGGGTCAATTTGGAGTTCATATGGATTTTCTAGGAATTTAACAAGTTCTAACATTTATTTATGCATTAAAACTAATTTCTGTTTTATTTTCTATGGTTTTACTGTTGTCTGGACTGGGCACAATAATACCGGAAAGAGCAGGGACGACCTCGCAAAAATCCCGAGACACAGCCCACAGTGCGTGGGACGGCAGGTTCTATTTTCTTATTCCTCGAGGACTCTTTAACAAAATTCCCCGCTGAAAGGGTACGTGCGAGTATCGGCCACACGATCAAGATCCGAGGCACCGGATTAGACTCTGAATCGGTATGCTGCGCCCATCGTTAGATCCGGATCTGATGACCATGATTTAATGAAACTGCGATCTAATCCTATTCCTCTGCAACCGATCCAACGGTTGAAAACCTCACATGCCCAAATCTAATCTTAACTGTTTGCTGCAAGATCAACGGCCATCGGTCCGTCATCAATCCCACGCCAGCAGCCAGCTCCCCACGGCGGCGCGTGCAGAACGCGGCGGCCCATGGCCGGCGTGCTCTCATCTCACGTCGTAGGGCGCTAGACTCTAATTTGAATCGTGCGATACCACACTGAGGGGAAAACAAACGGAATGGCACTGAACCTTACCTCGGTTCGCGGTGAGAAACCCTATGCCCACGAGGTGGCGTGGATCCGCGGCGGTCTTCCAACTATGGCGAGAAATTGCGGTGTCGCTGGCCCGCAATCACCCACGGGAAGAGCACGCACACCACCCGTGCGACCACCTGAAGTGCCCAGGCCCAAATCCGAGACCTCGTCGGTGCTGATAACCTGGGTCGACGGCAGCGGCAAAGAGGTTGGGTGGACAACCGCGGCGGCTGGGCTGTTCTCAGTGGCATGGGACGCGCGAGAATTGTGCGGTAGGACGGAGGGGGGGGTCGCGACCTATCTTTGTATTCACAGGAGAAAGTCCGAGGGAGAGAATCGATCGGCGTGGGATGCGGAGTTCGGCGGCGGAAGAGTTTACCGGGCGAGCGGCAATGGCGGCTTGGTTCGTTACTGAGAAACAAGGAGGTGCTGACGACTTGGGCCCACCTGCCAGCGCGCACCGACGGCGCTGGGATGTGGTTCTGGGCCGCGTGGATAGAGGGGAGGTAGTGGGGAATGGGCCGGCTTGCAGGAGTTTCGGCCCACAGTGGAGAGTTCTTTCTTTTTTATTTTCTTTTTCTCTATTTCAAATTTCCATTTTCAATTCAGATCTAAATTCAAATATTGTGCCAAATTATCTTCAAATCATATTGGGATATTAGAGTATCAACTTTAGAAATATAATTATATATATATTATTTGCATTTTCATATCCTTTCTTTTCTTCTCCTTTTTCTTCAAATCCTCTTCTCGTTATTATTTTATTTTTTATTCATATCATTATTGTTTTAAAATGCACAAACAAAATCCAATATGATGCAATGATTTATTTGTGTCTTTTGTCATTTAGTTATTTGTTATATGTGATGTTCTCATGAAATGGTAAACATAAATGACACATATATGTATAAAGGAATATAATAAAATTTTTTTATACTCTTATTACAAAGTGGATACTACAGGGAGGACCTGGACGTAGCCGACCCGCGCGCAGCACGGCCGTCGCCGGGGTGGAGGACGGACAGCTGCACCCTGGCTAGGCAGCAGCAGTTCGCCTTCCCCCGCATGGCTGGAGGACGCCTCCTCCGCAGAGCTGGAGGATGCCCTTCTCCCTTGAATGCCGGAGGAAGAAGCGGGTCGCCAGCCCACGCGGAGGCAGGCCCCAACTCGGTACGCCCCCCTCCCTAGCCCGGATGATGAACATCCTTGAAGCTGAGGGCGGGGCAGAGGCCGCAGCCCGGCTTGCTTCTCCCCACCACAAGGCTGGTGATCATCCCTATGGATGACCATTGGTGGGGGACTGCAGCCGGGCTGCGTGATGAAAATCCTTGAAGCCGAGCGGTGACTGAAGAGTGCCAACCCCCGTGGGGTCGTGCTCCTCCAACAGCCGCAAGAAGAAGGCAACACGGGTGCACCCCATCCGGGGGCTCGGATGGCGGAAGGGCGCAATGCATGAGGGGAGTGCGGAAGCATGGTACTGCCTGGGGATCGATCCCTTTTTAAAGGCGGCTCTCCCACTCGCATCCTCAAGCGTCACGGGAAAAGTCTTCACCAACGTGCTCCAGGGTCCTCCCCCTACGACACGGGGGCTGGGTCAACACGTCATGCAAGCTGACCCGAAAAGGAAGAAGCCAAAACGCCACACGCGAAGCATGTAATCGCCCCGCGGTTATAAGCACTCCTCCATCCTCGCCGAAACTAGCGGTCGAAAGGGCGGACCACCATGCAGGTGGCTTGCGACCGCATCGCGGTGACGCACCCCTTCGGCTTCGTCGCATTCGGCATGGAGGCCTAGGCCCACACGTCATGTAACCGGCACGCCGGTTACTACGTGCAATAAACCACACCGCCACTTGCGCCAATGCCGCGTCTTCTCGACTGTGGAACCAGTACCGTGACTCGAGGCAGGCCTGCGCGTGACCCAACAGTGCCAATTGAGTGCAACGATCACGAGTCAGTCAGCCGCGGGAGGAGGCGCGACAGTTGAAATGGCCAAAAGTGGACCAGCAGTAATGGCGGCAGCAGACGAGCGGAAGCAGCGGTCAAATCGCCTGCAAGCTCGCGTCCCCTCCTAAAGCGACAGGAGAGCCCTCTCCCACGACATGAAGATGACGCGCCCGTGTTCCGTTCCTCGAACGACTCGCGCACGCGGCCGCCCCGCGAATCGCCCGTCCCGTCACATTAACTCCTCGGCAGGGCGAGCGACACCTTTGGCAGGCGAAGCGGGCGTCGTTTCACCTCCGCCATGATGACCGCGTCAAAAAAGGTGCGCCACGGTATTTAAATTCATATCCTTTTCCTTTTCCCCTTTCTCTCTCTTGCTACAGGGACTAGGAAAGGGGATATTTCGAAAGGGATCCTTCTCAGCGAAGGAAGCGAGCCCTGAGCCCTCCTACTGATCAGGGGTTCGAAGGCTGGCCCCTCGGAAGGGTTCGACAGCCGCCCCAGAGCACTCGGGCTCCAAGCCCATTACTTATCAGGGGTTCGAAGGCTGGCCCCTCGGAAGGGTTTGACAGCCGCCCTAGAGCACTCAGGCTCCAAGCCCAATACTGATCAGGGGTTCGAAGGCCGGCCCCTCGGAAGGGTTCGACAGCCGCCCCAGAGCACTCGGGCTCTGCGCCCACTACTGATCAGGGGTTCGAAGGCTAGCCCCTCGGAAGGGTTCGACAGTCGCCCCAGAGCACGCAGAGTGAGGGATGACTCTGGGTACGTCCGATACATGGCCGAGGCTCGGGCTACGCTCCTGAGGTACCCTAGGACATTTCCGAGACCAGCAGGAGCGATTTTGTAACGGAATCCCACCAGAGGGAGGCATCGAGCCCTCGGACCCTATCGAATGGGTCCGGGTCAGGCAAATCACCTGCAGGTACTTTTGGAGTGCGCCTCTGGGCCACTAGTCGACCCTTATCGAACGGGGCAGGGCGTCTACTCGGATCACCCGTTAGCAACTCACTGGAAACACCATGTTCGACGCCCTCCGAGGGCAACATGGCGCTTTCCCCCCCTTCCTCCTTGCGGAAAGGCGACGAAGGGGCGTATAATAAAAGTCGAGACAGTCCTTGATCATCCTCTCGCTCTGTGCAGAGGCTCGGGGGCTGCTCTCGCAACTCGGCTACGGCCAAACTATTGACAGCGTCAACAAACCAGCTCAGAAACTCGGAACCTGACCATGCACCCGGGCTACGGCCAGGACGCATGAGGGAACAACCAGGCCGACCGAGGCATCACGAAAAGCATTAAGACCTCAGAGGAGTCAAACCACTCCTCCGCGGCCTCGGGGGCTACACCCGGCGGGTGCGCTCGTGCGCACCCACCGGAACAAAATATAACCGAGAAAGGCCGGTCCCCTCACAAAAAAATGTGGCAAAGCCTCCAAGCGAGTACCAACACTCCCTTCGAGGCTTGGGGGCTACTGTCAGGTACCGTAATTAGAGTTACCCCCAACACTCCTAAACACGGCTGGTAACCACCCTCAGCACAAACCGTAAAGACTGATGGGCGCGGTTCAGGTCAAGGCCTAGTCTACCAAGGGACGCAATCTCGCCTCGCCCGAGCCTGGCCTCGGGCGGGAACAGTAGTCCCGAACGAATTCACGCCTTGCCCGAGGGCCTCCTCAGGCGGTGGGCGCACCCTCGACTCGCCCAAAGCCCAGCTCGAGCAGGCTTCGTTGTGAAGCAACCTTGGCCAAATCGCCTCACCAACCGACCATATTGCATGTACATTTAATGCGGGGATCGCCTGACACCTTATCTTGACACGCGTGCCTCAGTCGGCAAGGTCGAAGTGACCGCAGTCACTTCGCCATTTCACTGACCGACCTGACAGGAAAACAGCGCCGCTCGCCCCGCTCCGACTGCTGTGCCACCCACCAGGGTGAGACTGACAACAGCCAAGTTCAGCCTCGGGCATAACAGGAAGCTCCGCCTCGCCCGACCTTAGGCCTCGGCCTCGGAAGGAGGTCTCCGCCTCGCCTGACCCCAGGGCTCGGCCTCAGCCTTGGCCTCGGGAGGAATCGCGTCCTCGCCCGACCCCGGCCTCGACCTCAGGAGAAGTCTCCGCCTCGCCCGACCTTGGGCTCGGACAAACCGCGCCACAGGGGATACATCATTACCTTACCCTAGCTAGCTCAGGTTACGAGGGAACAAGACCGGCGTCCCATCTGGCTCGCCCCGGTAACAGGTAATGATGGTTCCCCACGTGCGTCCATGACGTCAGTGGCTCTCAGCCCCCTACGAAAGCAAGGAGACGTCAGCAGGATCCTAGCAGCATCGACAGCTGTGCTTCTACAGGGCTTAGGCACTTCTCCGACGACCACATTATCGCGTACACAGGGCTCAAGCACTTCTCCGACAGCCACGTTGGCATGTACATAGGGCTCAGGCACTCCTCTGGCAGACACGTTAGCGCATAGCTACACCCCCATTGTACATCTGGACCCCCTCCTTGCATCTATAAAAGGGAGGTCCAGGGCCTTCCTGCGGAGGGGGTCGCGCGGGAGAACGAGCTAACGAACAGGCTCTCTCTCTCTCTTGCGACGCTTGTAACCCCTACTACGAGCACACCCCTGGTGCGAGATAATACAAGCCGCATTCCCCCCTTGTGTTCCATCTTGCACCAACCCATCTGGGCAGGGGCACGCAACGACAAATTTATTGGTCGGTCCAGGGACCCCCCGGGTCCAAAACGCCGACAAATAGATTATTATTTCCCTAAGTGTTATTTACAAGTACATAATCATAGATCAATTTATTTTATGGTGACCTAAAATTTAGAATGGAGATGAACTTATGTAATACATATTATTAATCTCACAAGCTTAAACAAGTTTAAATCTCTAAGGTTCTCCTTTTATTTATTTTATTAAATAAATAAAACATACATCTACATTAGTTCATATTCAATCCTAAAAATTAGAGTGTGCCGTCAGTAAGTGAAACTATTTTATTTAAACAGAGAATAGTTCTATGAACATTTTGCAATTTGAATCACTAAATTTGGAGTTCATATGCAAAAGTTATGAAATAAACAAGTTTGGGAATTGAAAATATGAAATTAGGGCCAATTCTCTGAATATTTAAAAGTCCAGGGCTAAATCCGCAAGATTACAGGGGCCTGCGCGCGAAAACCAGGGACGTCGGGTTGATTTCCAATAAACCGAGTGTCTCTTTAAGAAAACTACCGCGTGAAGGGGTATCGGGTGAATCTAACCGTTAGATCAGAAACCGACGGCCGAGATTAGATCAGCGGCCAAGGGCGCGCGCATGGCGGGCGAGCGCTGACAGGCGGGACAGGGAGTGTCAGCGACAAAGGGGGAGAGCGCGCTGACCGAGCGGGCCCAGCGCCAGAGGGGAAACGGACGGCTGCAGGGGTCCGAGCCGTTCGATCAAGATCAGACGGGGGGGGGGGGGGGGGTCCGAGCCGTTCGATCAAGATCAGACAGGGGAAATCAGACCGGGAAGGATGAGCGGCTGCAGGCGGCACTGACAGGCAGGACAGGGCATCAGGCGCGCGTGCGCGAAGCGGTACCCGCGGTCCGAGCCGTTTGATTAAGATCAGACGGAGGGGATCAGACTAGGGAAACAGACGACTTCGGGCGGCGCCGCTCCTCTCCACGGCGGTGAAGTCGCCGGAGTTGAGGCTGGCACAAGCTAGGGTGGCTCCGGGGTCACCGGAGTTGGGTAGAGGGGAAGAGGGTGCCACAGTGAACTCAATGGCGGGGAAGAGGCCATGAATCCACGGACAGAGAGGGGAGAACGATGGTGAGAGAGTCTCAGGCGGGCCGGAGAAACTCCGGTGAGCGATTTCGGCCACGGGGAGGGGACTTAAGGTGCGCTAAGGCCTTGGCTAACTTCAGCAGAGGCAGGGGCGACACAGGGACCTACTCCGGTGAACTAGACTGGGCTAAATCGGCCGGCCACCGCGCGAGCACGGCGGACCGCAGCGGCCGAGCACCGACGAAGGTGAAATTGGCCTAGCACAGGGCGCAATAGAGGAAATTGGGCACGGGTACGGGTGTCTCACCTCGGGGCGGAGCTCGGGGAGGCTTGGAGCGGTCTCCGGCGAGCTGGATGGCCGGGACCGCGGGCGCGGGTCTCCGGCGGCGGCTGGTAGCGTGGGCAGAGCGTGAGAGAGGGAGAAGTCGAGCGAAGTGAGGCGAGGGGTGTGCGTGGGGCATCGGCGGGGCTCTAAAAAGGGGAGCTGGGCGCGTGGGCGGGCGTCGTGGCTGAGAAACCCGGTGACGTGCGTGAGTGCGCACTCGCCGGTCCACGATGAGAGCGAGGAAGGCGGAACTGACAAGGCAGGCCCACGGCGCAGAGAGAGAAAAGGGGACATGCGGGGGCAATGGCTCGACACTGGCGAACCGGGCCCATGAGACACATAGAGAGCGAGAGAGTGAACGGGAGAAGGAAACTGGCACCGACAGGTCGGCTCCACTGGGCAGCGAGTGAGAGAGGGAGGGCGCGCACGAGGGAGAACCACCGCTGACAGGCGGGGTCCGCCTGTTAGGCAGCGCGGGCGCGCGGCCTGGCTGGGCTTAGTGGGCCAGCTGGGCTGCTTTCTCCTTTTCTTTTTCTCTGGATTTTCTAATTCCTTTTCTATTTCTTTTTCGATAGGGTTTTCAATCCAAATTCAAACTAGGTTTCAAATTCAAATACATTCAAACTTGTGCAACACTTCAAAGAATATTTTAAGCTCAGCATGATGCAACATCTCATGACTCGTAAGGTTTTGACAAAAATAAATAATTAATCTCCACTAGTTTAAGCTATTTCTAATCAAAAAGGAAAAGGGAGAGAGGATCTAGAGAGAGAAAGCCTAGAGTGAGAAAAGGAAGAGTAACACATGATATTTGGGTGATAATTAGAAAGAAATTTTATACCCCATTTGACTTTGCACATCCTGATGGTACTTCTCCGAGTGACCCGATCTGCTGTCTCCAGAATTTGAGTTGGCTTCTCAATATAAGTCAGATCTTCCTGAACTTCAAGATCCTCTGCTGGCAACTGCTCTTCTGGCACTCTCAAGCATTTCTTCAACTATGACACATGGAACACATCGTGCACAGCGGACAGATTCTTCGGTAAGCTGAGTTGATAAGCCACTTCTCCACGTCTTGCTTGAATCTGATACGGCCCAATATAACGAGGTGCTAGCTTGCCTTTAACTCCAAACCTTTTGGTTCCTCTAATGGGTGACACCTTTAAGTAGACATAGTCTCCCACTTCAAAACTGAGTTCTCCTCTTCGGGTGTCAGCATAGCTTCACTGTCTAGACTGCGCTGCCTTTAAATTCTCTCGGACCATTCTGATGTTCTCTTCGGCTTCAAGCAAAATATCTGAACCGAACACCTATCTTTCACTAGGTTGGTCCCAATGCAATGGAGTTCTGCAATTCCTCTTCAAATGGTGACATCCTCAGACTGGCTTGGTAGCTGTTGTTGTAAGAGAATTCTGCATATGGTAATCTCTTGTACCAACCTATCTTATCTTGCAAAGCACAAGCCCTCAACATATCCTCCAGAATCTGATTGGTTCTCTCAGTTTGACCATCTGTCTGTGGGTGGTAATCTGAGCTGAACTTCAAGTGTGTGCCCAAAGCATCATGCAACTGCTGCAAAAAATGAGAGGTGAATTGGGTGCCTCTATCTGATACTATCTTCTTCGGAACGCCATGCAAGCACACAATCCGAGCCATGTATAGTTCGGCTAACACCGCACTGTTGTAGGTGGTCTTGACTAGTATGAAATGGGCCGCCTTTTGTCAAACGGTCCACTACTACCTAGATGGAGTCATAACCAGTACGAGTGCGGGGCAAACCGACTATAAAGTCCACTCCGATCTCATCCCATTTCCACTGAGGAATCTGCAACGGTTGCAACAAACCTGCAGGTCTATGATGTTCTGCTTTAATCCTCTGACAACTGTCACATATAGCCACATACTCTGCTATTTCTCTTTTCATACCGTACCACTAGAATCTTTTCTTCAGGTCTTGGTACATCTTCTCACTACCAGGGTGTATAGAGTATGCTGTCTCATGGGCTTCCTTGAGAATCAGTTTCCGAATCGATTTGATGTCGGGAGCACACAATCTGTCCTTGAACCATACCACTCCTTCTGCATCTTCATGGAAATCCTTGCCTTTTCCATCCATGATCAACTGCTAGATCTTGTTGATCTTCTCATCATCCTTCTGACCTTTTTTGATATCTTGATCTAGAGTGGGTTCCAACTCAATTGCCACTCCTTGGGTGTTGTTCAAAAATCCGAGACTCAATCTATCGAACTCCTTCGCTAGCTCATACGGCATCGGGTGGGCTGCCAACATATTGACTTGACTCTTTCTACTCAGAGCATCTGCAACCACATTTGCTTTGCCTGGGTGGTAGTGAATCTCCAGCTCATAATCTTTGATCAACTCTAGCCATCTTCACTGTCTCATGTTTAACTCTGACTGAGTGAATATGTATTTGAGACTCTTGTGATCCGTGTAGATATCACACTTCTGCCCATAAAGATAATGTCTCCAGGTCTTCAATGCATGAACCACGGCTACTAATTCCAAATCATGAGTAGGATAATTCTTCTCATGAATCTTCAACTGTCGGGACGAGTATGCCACTACTCTCCCTTCCTGCATCAACACACATCCTAGTCCGGTATACGAAGCATCGCAATACACTAAGAACAACTTGTGAACATCTGGCAGAATCAGTACTGGTGCCGTTGTCAACTTCTCCTTCAATGTCTCAAAGGACTTTTGGCATGCTGGGGTCCACTCGAACTCAACCTTCTTTGCCAACAATGTTGTCATTAGTCTGGCAAACTTGGAGAAACCTTCAATGAAATGCCGATAATAACTGGCCATTCCAATGAAACTCTTGATTCCTCGAACATCTTTTGGTGCTTTCCAGTCCAAGATAGCTGTTACCTTCTTTGGATCTACAACCAATCCCTCTAGGTTTATAATGTGACCCAAGAATAGGACTTCACTGATCCAGAACTCGCACTTGCTAAGCTTGGTATACAGCTGACAATCTCGTAGCCTCTGAAGTACTTTCCTCAAATGCTTCTCATGTTCTTGTTCATTCTGGGAATAAATAAGAATGTCATCAATGAACACTACTACGAACTTGTGGAGGTAGTCCATGAACACACTGTTCATCAGGTACATGAAGTAGGCTGGCACATTCGTCAAACCGAATGACATGACCGTGAACTCATATAGTCCATACTTAGTGATGAAGGTTGTCTTCGGTATGTCTGAGGGTCGGATTCTGAGCTGATGGTAGCCTGACCTCAGATCTATCTTTGAGAACACACTGGCTCCTCTCAACTGATCGAATAAATCCTCAATTCTGGGCAGGGGTACTTGTTCTTGATAGTAATCTCATTCAAAGCTTGATAATCGATGCACATCCTCTTCGTGCCATCCTTCTTCTCCACAAATAACACTGGGGCTACCCAAGGCGAGGTACTCGGTCTGATATAACCTTTCTTTGACAACTCATCAATCTGCTTCTTGAGTTCCACCAACTCTGGTCCGGACACTTGATAGGCTCTCCTGGAAATAGGGGCGGTGCCTGGAATAAGCTCTATGGCAAATTCAACCTTCCTTTCAGGTGGCATACCTGGTAAATCCTCGGGAAACACATATGGGAAATCTGATACTACACTGATAGCCTCTGATGGTTTAATCTCCTCAATACAGGCGGTGACTTGGTGACAACTCCCTTGGTCCTGACAAGACCAACTCCACTAACACTTCTTCTCCTGATAGGGACTAACTTCACTGTTCTCTTATCACAACTAAGACTGGCTTGATACTTGGTCAACCAATTCATCCCTAGGATGACATCTATAGTTGTATCCTGGTTACCCATAACTATTAAATCAGCGGGGAACTCTATCCCTCTTATTTGAACCTTTGCACTAGGGCAAAATCTATCAGTTTGGGTCCTTCCACCAACTGAACTAACTCTCATAGGTGGATACATGGGTGCTACTAGTATATTATGTGATTCTACCCATGATGCAATCACAAAAGAATGCGTGGCTCTAGTATAAAAAAAACATTTGCAGAATGGTACTCGACTGAAAACGTACCTAGTGCCACTCCTGGAGTCTCCTGGACTGTGTTGGCCTCCAAGTGGTTCACCTTTCCATACTGGGCACGAGGTTGCCCACGGTTGTTGCCTCCTTGCTGCATTGCATTCTATCTGACTAGGGCATTGGGTGCTGGTTGCTGTTGGGTTGCTTTCTTTGGGCAATGATTCGCCTAATGGCCTTGTTCCCCACAGTGGAAACATGCACGACTTCCTCCTTGAGCTGGCGCTGCTTGATTGTTCTGGTTGGTTGCTGGGGTAGGAAGACAGGCTGCCTGGTTGCTCTGACGCTGCTATTGATTTCCTCCTTGCTGGTTGTTCTGACGGTACTGCTGATGCTGAGGAAACTGCTTCTAGTACTGATGCGGCTGGTTCTGATGCTGATGCTGGTGCTGGTGACCTTGCTTGAATTGCTGAGGTGGGTTGCCTAAGTAGCGAGGATGCCTGCTACTCCCGGCCTGAGATCCACCAACCTTTCGTTTCCTGTCCTCCATCTCCCGACGCTTCCTTTCTGTCATGATTGCTCTGTCTATCAGATGCTGGAAGGTAGGGAAGGTGTGGTTCATCAGCTGATAGTGGAGGGGATCAACCAATCCTCTCAAGAAGCGGTACTGTCTCTTGGCATCCGTGTTGACATCCTCTGGGGCATAACGAGGCAGCTGCAGAAACTTGTCCCTGTACTCACTGACGGACAAGGGACCTTGCTTCAGGGCGAGAAACTCCTCCTTGCTCACTATCATCAGTCCCTTGGGCACATGGTAGCGACGGAAGTTGTCCCTGAACTCCTCCCAAGTGATGGCTTCAGGGTTGGCATGGGTGGCGAGGTAGGACTCCCACCAAGACTGTGCTGCTCCCCTCAGCTGTCAGGGACCATACAACACCTTCTCACGATCATTGCACTGGGCAGTGTGCAACTCACGCTCCATGGTACGCAGCCAATCTTCAGCGTCCATGGGATCAGCAGAGTGGGCAAAGATTGGGGGATGGCCCCTCATGAACTCTGCCCGATTGTCTCTGGGCACTTGAGGCATCTGGACTTGCACTGGAGGCTGAGGCGGTGGTGGCTGCTGCTGCACCTGCTGCATGGCTGCTAATGTCTGACCAATGGCCTGGACTGCTTGAGTTTGCATCAAGAACATCTGCTCGATAGTCATCGGTGGTGGCAGTGGCAAATGCTGCTGCGGGGTTGCTTCCTCTTGGGGTGCCTGCTGTTCAGGCTGAGCACGCCTCGCACCTCTGCGCCTGTTCTCAGACATCTGTAGAAATCACACACATATATCAAATCTGACTCTGCAGTCTTTCAGCATAAGAAAAGATGTATAGAAAATCTCCATAGCACTGAACAATTGATCATCTTCACTGACAGCTTCTCAGATAAGGAGAAAAGTGGAAATAGATGGATTACCCAACTAAATAACTGAATTTATTAATAACTACACCAAGTTGCAGGGGATACCCACACCTTGGTGACAAACATTACAAAGATTCAACTTCAGTACATGTCCATCATAACAAGCATCCAACATAAGATAAGCAATGTTGGGGACTTGTTCTCAAATGCTATGAGTTAAGAACAAGGCAACACAAAAAATGTTAAACGTTAAAGTCCTTCGTCCTTCGAAGCATTATTTCCCTTGAGGATATAATGATTTCCGGACGAAGGTTATGAAGGACATACCTTCATAAACACAACATATAATAATGAAGAAGAAGGCATATGAAATGTAAAGGATAACGTAAACAATTATATATTGTTATTAATTCAGTTCTATATTATTACTATGGAAAAATAGAAATGATATCAAATTACAAATGTACCTTCGGCTTAAAAGAAGGTAATAGTACAAGCGTGACGTAAAAGCAAATGCCAAGTCAGCGTGTCCAGTACGGGTGCACTGTTCACCTATTTATAGGCGCGGGACACAGCCCATGTAAAATTACACCCATGCCCTTTACATTTGGTAGTAATTCTATAGTAATCCACCAAGGTCTAAATAGCCTTTTCATCTTTAAGTCGGTTTCCTTTTCTGCCATCACGCCGAAGCTTTCCTGCTCACACCTTCGGCGCTGTGTCAACCTTCGTATTTTTTGGGCTTCTCCCACTGTGGTACTGATTCGAGTCCGAAGATACCTGTTCACACATTATACTCCAGAAACATCGTTAAATCATGTTTTTGAGGACCTTCGGAAGCCGAAGGCCCCCAACAGTAGCCCCTCGCAATATTGATTTGTTAGAATAATAAATTTAGATTGCGACATGGACGAAGGCCTTAAGCCGAAGGTCCGAAAAAACACCTTTCCTTTGCTAGAATAGCAACATTCACTGACAAGCTGGGTTTTCCAATTTTTAATGCACTGGGCGTATAAATAAGAGCATACCACGAGCTCACTTGGTATGCTTTCTTGCCATCTGCTCTTGCTTACTCAATTTTTAGCTCTTGCGCAACACTTGCTTGGCTTTTCAAGTTTTTAAGCTTCGTCTTTGAAAACAGTTTTTTAGCATTTTCGAAGATGTCTGAAGATAAAAAGGCTGTTGTCGAGATGAAGCTGAGTCTCTCTGAAGAGAAAAACCTGGGGTTTCTTGTAGCAATGTCGAAGACCAATACAGAAAAGATCACCAAAGAGATTTTAGAAGGTTTATCTGAAGATACTGATGATAGCGACAGTTATGATGTGGATAGTGGTGGTGAAGACTCCGAAGATCGCCCTTGGCGACCAAGCCATGCGGTTTTCGGCAAATCAAGTGTCAAAGAAAATCATCTTGTCAGCATGAGGGGAAGATATTTCCGGGACTTGTCCGTTGTGAGGGCCGACGAAGGAGAAAAGACTTGTCCGACTCCTGCGGAAAATGAAGTCGTAGTGTTCCGAAGCTTTTTGAAAGCTGGGCTACGATTTCCCCTGAGCAGCTTTGTCGTAGAGGTGCTGAAGATATTTGAAATCTACCTTCACCAACTTACCCCCGAAGCAATCATAAAGATGAATATCTTCGTGTGGGCCGTAAGAAGCCAAGGTCTGGAACCTGATGCGAAAAGTTTCTGCAACATACACGAATTGTTATACGAGACAAAACCCTGGGGTAAGGAACAGTATCACAATAATTTCTGCTGCTACAGTTTCGTCTCTCGGTCCGGGTCAAGCTGTCCCGTGCCAACCTTTCGGAAGAGATGGCCCGGCGACTGGATGACAGAATGGTTTTATGTGAAGAATGACCTTAAAACACGGGAAGATATTTAAGGTATAATTATGCGCCCTATTTGGCAAAGCTTCGGCCTCCGGAGGCCGAAGGTTGAAATGAATGAAGCTGCCGAAGAATGCCAGAGAGCCTTCGGAGTTATTTGCTCTTTTATTGGAACAAGGGATTTGGTCCAAGAGCATATTGCCTTCAGAGTATGGCCACTCGCGGAAAAATGGGAAATGCCGCAAGAGACCATAAAGGAGGCCGACGAAGGTGGACTTATCAGGTTGAAGTATACTTTCAAGTTCGGAGATAAATTCGTTGAACCAGATGATGACTGGCTAAAAAGCATTGAAAATGTAAGTGATGAACTACTTGGGGTTTATTCAAAGGCCGAAGATACTGCATTGTCAGCAGCCTTCGGAGGCCGGAAAAAGAAAAGACTCAACCGGGTATTTGATGCAATCGGGTTCGTCTACCCTGACTATCGTTAATCCATTCGAGGGCAGAAAAGAAAAGGCACAACTTCTGCGAAAGAAGAAGCTGCAGCTGCTCCTAGTGAGCCAGCACCGAAAAGAAAAAGAATAAAGGTCCTCACACATCGGCCACGCTATATTGAACCAGCCTCGGTGCCTGAGTTCACCGGAGAGACCTCTTCGGCCACCGAGGCTGAAGAGCTAACTTTGCTGCCATAAGTCGCAGAACTGGCCGAAGCGCCAACAACAACAGAATTGGAGGAACCAAAGGTTTTATTACCAGAAACCAAAGAGATGGCCGAAGCGCCATCGACAGAAAAGATGGAAGAAACAAAAGGATCAACTGAGGGATCAAAAATATCAGAAATTTTAAGTCCTTCAGTAGAAATTGAAGTAGCAAGAATTAAAAAGGGCCCAGCGGTGACTCCGAAAAGAAAAAGAATGGTCAATGTGCTAGATGTTCTGGAGATAATTAAGTCCTCAAGCACAACTCCGAAGAAGACTGTTGAAACTTCCGAAGCGGAAACTGAAATTTTTGATACTAAAGCTCCAAAGCAACAAGCTGAAGCTGAAGCTGGACCTTCAGAGCCCACGAAGGTAAAATCCTTGGAAACCGAGGAAGAAAAAATGACGGAGCCAATTCTTGTTGAAGAAATCAGTGCTGTTGCCCCCGAAGCATCCCCCAAAGTCCTTGATTATATTATTCGGCATGCTTCGGGGAAAAAGTTGTCTGAAAAAGAAAAGCAAGAGGCCCAATTTTACGCCCAAAAACTGAAATATCCAAAGGGGGCGTTGATATTCAACGGCAGCGGAGAAGAAGACTTCTTGTATTGTCTCCCTGACAGCAAGGAGATTTCTGTCTGTCAGGAGATGAGCAAGAGCTTCGGTTTCCCAACACTAGAAGACAGGCTCTCGGCATTGTCGAAAAACGAGCTGGCCGACAGCTTGGCATACAATAGCTTAAAGGTGCAAAAAATGTGGTCTTTGTATTTTTTCTTGAGACCAAAATTTTTCGTTTGCTTAAATTTATTGACGCACACACATTTTTCTTTGCAGGGCCTTATACTTAGCAATGCCCTCAGGGCCCAAAAAGATGCCGAAGACGAAGGGTGTGTTATGGCCCTGAGCAACCTTCGTTCCGAAGTAATTGAACTAAGGAACGAAGGTCTTGAAAAAGATAAAATATTACATTCATTGATAAATAGAATAAAAGAAGACGAAGCTACTTTTAAAGGTCAAGCTGAGGCTCAGAAGCGTGAAATTGAAGATCTTCGAAAACAACTAGCCAGAGCCAAAGAGGAACGCATACTTGAAGAAACGAAGCGAGAACTTAGCGACCAATGGGCAAATCATTTAGAAGGAACTGTTGAAGAGCTTCGTTCGTCCAAGAAAAGATGCTATGACAAATCTATGGAGTGTGTTAAGAAAATGAAGACTAGCTTCGCCAGCGTTGGCGCATTCTCGAGCGAAGAAAACTTTACAAGAGGCAACCCTGAAGGTCCCATCGAATGGATTAATCACGAAGCTGAGGCATTTGAGGAAATTTTAAATAGCCGCGGAGACATATGCGCTTTTTCGGGTGCCAGAGGGATTGCCACCATTTTGGAGAGAAAGGGCTGTGAGCATATAAAGATTTTAGCACAGTCCGAAGCTACTTTGTCCTTCGAAGATGCAAAAGATCCTTCAGCCGAAGCTAGCATGGTTGGTGGAAGATTTTTCACCGATGTCTGGGACAATGGTGGTCGAGAGATGGCCCGAGAAATTATCCAAAAAAGCGAAAAGGGCATCCATGATGCTAGAAAAGTAGCAGAGGCTGCTGAGAAAACCGCAGAGACCGAAGGGCAAAAAGGTATTAACTAATGGTTTTTATTGTGTTATAATTTTTGATTCTAAACTTCGTTCGCAATTTGTAATAGCAATGTAGCCGTATCTACTAAAGCGCCTCCAGGCCCTCAGCCGAAAGATGACGATGAAATTAAAAAGATGGCTGAAGCTATCATGGATCAAGTTGTCAATCAACTCTTGAACGAAGCTGCGGAAGTAGTACTTAGGGAAGACTAGGTGCTATTGTAAAAACATCTGAAATGTAATATGTGTAATATCTTGTATACTTGTTTTTTATGGTTCAATTCTTTACGATGCATGAAATTTACATACATACCGTTTTTGAGTCTTTGACGAAAAAACACCTTCCCTTCTTTTCATGCTTCGTGAAGAAGAATTTTCATTTATCACAACTATATCCAGAGTACTTTGATGAAGAATATCCAAGCTTCGTGAAAATATTTTCCGAAGCTACACTCCGAAGATTAATATTGTATCTCCTTGTGACTTAGCATGATTTTCCCTTTTTCAAAGCATTCTTCCGAAGATCAATATTGTGTCCCCTTCTTGTATATGCAGCATGATGTATGATGCTTATGCTATGCGAAATGATATGATGATGTTATGCTATGTAAAATGGTATTTATTCCGAAGATACACGCATATCCCTGCAATAAAACATATAATCTTTTTGAATCAGCGTTGATTTTTCGCTGTAAGCCTCCCTTAGGAGCTTCTTCGCCTTTTACTTCAGCGGAATCAGCGTTTATTTTTCGCTGTAAGCCTCCCTTAGGAGCTTCTTCGCCTTTTACTTTCGGCGGTATTCGCGTTGACTTTTCGCGCTTCGCCTTTTACTTAGGCGGTATCAGCGTTTATTTTTCGCTGTAAGCTCTGCATTCCCTTTGGAACGACTTTTGAGCAGAAAACTTACACTGCGCTCCCTTTGGAACGGCTTTTTGTAACTTCAGCAAACTTACTCTGCGTTCCTTAGAACGACTTTTCGTTGCTTCGAAGAATTCATACCGTGCCTTTTAAAATAAATTTTTGATAATTCGAAGGTCCTCCTTGCTATCGCAAATCTTTAAGCTTCAACACCTTAAGCCTGTGGGGAAGATATGTTTTCCTTGTGGCAAACAATGGAACTATTACATGAGATTTAAAAAGTGTCCTTTATTACACAGAAAATAAAATGAATGGAAAAGTCTATTATCAAGGTAGGATATTTGTCAATAAATGTGCTTCGACTCTGGCACAGTGCTATTGACTGTGCGAGCTTCGGACTGTTCTCTGAAGTCCCTTTGGTGTTGAGCATATTGGCCCCCTTCTGGCTGCTGGCCTTGCTGCAGCGGTGGTGGAGGCGGAGGCTGTTGCCAGGAAGCTTGAGGCTGACTCGCCGAAGCTACAGAAACTGCAGGGTGGTTGCCTACATATTCTGGGATATAAGGCGAATGATACGAAGCAGTGTGCATGATCTGCTTCGGCTGACCCTGTTGTGCTGCAACTTCGGCTATCTCCTTTTTCTTCTGGATGGTAACCTGGCACATCCTGGTGGTATGGCCCTTGTTTTCACCACAGAACAAGCAAAATGTTCTCCTTGGTTGATCTCCAAATCTTCCGCCGAAGCCCCTGGCGCCTCTGCCTCTTGGAGCTGGCGGCCGGAAGGAGCTTTGCTGTTGCCCCGAAGCCTGTGAAGAGCCCTGTGGCCTTTGCTGCTGACTCCCCTTATCATCATTTTGAGTAGAGTTGTGAATTGACCTGACGTGCCTCGGATAAAATCTTCCTCCGAAGCCCCTGGTCATTTCGGAAAACCTGAAAGCCTCCTCCCTTCTTTGACGAAAATCATTGTCGGCACGAATATACTCGTCCATCTTCTGGAGCAACTTCTCCAAAGTTTGAGGAGGCTTCCTAGCAAAGTACTGAGCTGAAGGTCCTGGCCGGAGTCCCTTGATCATGGCCTCAATGACAATTTCGTTGGGCACTGTTGGTGCCTGTGCCCTCAAACGCAAGAACCTCCGGACATACGCCTGAAGGTATTCTTCGTGGTCCTGGGTGCACTGGAATAGAGCTTGAGCAGTGACTGGCTTCGTCTGAAACCCTTGGAAGCTGGTTAACAACATGTCCTTCAGCTTTTGCCATGAAGTGATCGTTCCTGGTCGAAGGGAGGAATACCAGGTTTGAGCAACACTCCTGACAGCCATAACAAAAGATTTTGCCATGACTACAGTATTGCCACCATACGAAGATACTGTTGCTTCGTAGCTCATCAAAAACTGCTTCGGGTCTGAATGGCCGTCGAATATGGGAAGCTGGGGTGGCTTGTAGGACGGAGGCCAAGGTGTAGCCTGCAGCTCAGCGGAAAGAGGAGAAGCATCATCAAAAGCAAAATTTCCATGGTGGAAATTCTCATACCAGTCATCTTCGTTGAAGAAATCCTCCTGATGAAGATCTTTGTGCTGAGGCCTTCGGTTCTGCTCATCCTGAGTAAGATGGCGAACTTCTTCAGAGGCTTCGTCTATCTGCCTTTGCAGTTCAGCTAGCCTGGCCATCTTTTCCTTCTTCCTCTGCACCTGTTGATGAAGCATCTCCATTTCTCTGATTTCTTGGTCTAGCTCATCCTCTTGCGGTGTCGGGCTGACAGCCTTCCTCTTCTGGCTTCGGGCCTCCCGAAGGGAGAGATTCTCCTGATTGGGGTCCAGCGGTTGCAGAGCTGCAGCCCCAGTTGCTGAAGCTTTCTTCGGCGCCATAGCGAAGGTTTATGAGTGGAAGTGAGTTTACCGGAGGTGGGCGCCAATGTTGGGGACTTGTTCTCAAATGCTATGAGTTAAGAACAAGGCAACACAAAAAATGTTAAACGTTAAAGTCCTTCGTCCTTCGAAGCATTATTTCCCTTGAGGATATAATGATTTCCGGACGAAGGTTATGAAGGACATACCTTCATAAACACAACATATAATAATGAAGAAGAAGGCATATGAAATGTAAAGGATAACGTAAACAATTATATATTGTTATTAATTCATTTCTATATTATTACTATGAAAAATAGAAATGATATCAAATTACAAATGTACCTTCGGCTTAAAAGAAGGTAATAGTACAAGCGTGACGTAAAAGCAAATGCCAAGTCAGCGTGTCCAGTACGGGGGCACTGTTCACCTATTTATAGGCGCGGGACACAGCCCATGTAAAATTACACCCATGCCCTTTACATTTGGTAGTAATTCTATAGTAATCCACCAAGGTCTAAATAGCCTTTTCATCTTTAAGTCGGTTTCCTTTTCTGCCATCACGCCGAAGCTTTCCTGCTCACACCTTCGGCGCTGTGTCAACCTTCGTATTTTTTGGGCTTCTCCCACTGTGGTACTGATTCGAGTCCGAAGATACCTGTTCACACATTATACTCCAGAAACATCGTTAAATCATGTTTTTGAGGACCTTCGGAAGTCGAAGGCCCCCAACAAGCAAACTAACTCGAACTAAGACTAATTAGACTGAGACACTAAACTAAGAATTATTACAGACCCCGAATCTGTCGATCTAGGGATCCAAATCTATCCGGGTCCTGCAGTCTGGGGTACCATAGTCGAAGCGACCACGGGGCAGTGAACGGTAAGGGTGCTGAATCCCGACAGGGGTGGGAGAACCACCATCAAGATAGTGGTGTGCTGCGCACTCAGCACGCAATTCCGCAACCTCCACCCGAACCTTGCCCAACTCGTCAAGGGCGTGGTCCAACTCTGTGTTGAGCACGACGACCAAGTTGACGATGCTGCTCAGCCTAGGATTGCCCTCACCAACTGGCGAGACAATCATACCTCCAGCACTACCGGTCGAATGTCGAGGGTAGTACTTCAGGTCAAGGCCATCAGCTACCCCACTGAACAACGAGTAATACTGAGAAAGTGCTCGTTGTACTGCATCTTGCATGGCTGCATCGATAGTATCCCTCTCAGTAATAGAATAGTGCTCTGAGAAGGCTTCTGCACCCCGGAGATCATCGTCCGGACGACGCACTAAGCAAGTAGCCTCCCACTGGTCCAGGTATAGCCCACGACAATGCTGGTAGACTACACAACGATACTCGATAGATCATGTGTGTCAGTCGAAGGCCCGACGCAGCAGGGTATCAGAGCGTCGTGGAAGTGACACCCACGAGCGACGTCATGAGTGATGGGTCTAGCGATCCATCCCTCCGGCTCCGACTCCTCTGAAAGCTCCGTGCCGTGGCTCGACTGCCACCGGCGTCATCGTCGTCTCCGTCTTCGTCAGGGTCTCCTCCAGCAGCCGGGATGCCCTGTGGTGGTGCAGGGGGCATCTCTGGCTCAGGTGCAGGGGAAGGCGGCCTCTCAGACTCCACCTCCCGCTGAGGCGAGGGGGAAGAGACCTGCTGCTCCTGCTCCTGCTCCTGGTGTCGGCGCTCCTGCTTCTCGTGCAGGCAACGATGCAGTCTCTCGAGCTGGCTGGACTGACCTGGCACCGTGCGACGCAGGGGACGCTCCACCAGACGAGAAGGCAAAAAGGGGATCACAGACTTACGTGCAGTGCACCTGATACGAGCCATCTACAGAAGACATCGTAAGCACAAGAGTAAGAGTAGAACTAGGAGACCAGAAAGTAAACAGAAAGAAAAGTGAGACAAACCTTTTGAGATAAGTAGATAACATAGAGTTGGTCAAGATGACCAACTTTTGAAAAGACACTAAGGTCAAGGTAAGAGTAAGGGTGTATAGTCCTTAGGGCGACCATTCTAGTCTAGGTTAGCGGTCCTACAGTCAGCAAGGCTTTGATACCATTTATGTCACACCCAGTTTTGGAAGGCAAACCGAATGCGAACCATGTACGTGCTAGGATCAGAAACTCACGTACACAACGATTACATAATTGGACATCATCACACAATGCTTGAATTAAATAGCGGAAAGATACTTTATTACATCAAGATGTGCAAGACATCCATAGAGTCTAATACATAACCATTGTTCAACATAATTATCAAAGTGCGGAATTACGAAACGTAGATGCTAAGCCTACACAGGCAGCTGACTGGGGGTTTGCCACTAAGAAAGAACTAGAACTCGTCATATTCCTGGAACTCCTCGAAGTCATCCATGTTGCCAGCATCACCTCCTGAGCATTGGGTACACTGGGGCAACCTAGGGTGGGGGTGGTGTGTAAAGCAAGGGTGAGTACACATCAACGTACTCAACAAATGTCCCATTTAGCTAAAGTGGACTAGCTGTATATGGAGTTGAGGTTAAGCAGTTGCTTTTAGTTGGTCGAGTATTTATTATTATTAGTAGAGCCAAGTTTTAGTAAATAACCTAGTTGTTACCTAGAAGTACCTCCTCAAAATAGGAAATACCAAAGATCAGATTTTATAACATCATTGTTAATCATCAACATAAAAGTATCCAAAGTTCTTCTAATCAAAGAGGATCCCAAGGCTGCTCTTAACCGTGAGCTCGGCTGATATACCAGTTTTTAACACTCTGCAGAAGTTGTACACTTTACCCACAAGTCGTGATCCCTTTCCAGCCTGGGTTGTACAGACCCGATCTTCACTACCAAGGTGAATGGTCAGGGATACACTACATAGCCTTTACAAAGACTCCCCTAGTGCATAGCTGCTCGTTAGGTTTCGCCAGTCGTACAAACGCAGTACACCTCCCCAAGGTGGGTGACTAACAAAACCAAATCTAAAGAAACTCTGCACCCCAACCTTGGCAGAGCGAGCACTACGCCCCGACCCTCTCGCAAAGCCAACTACACCCCCAGGTTCATGTAATTAATCAGCTAAGGGCGTCCCATTCCACCCTCATGGTTGTACTGTTATCCCGGGTGGTCACTCCACGAACAGGTCCTTACAGAGAGGTACTCAGGAAAAAGGCATGAGCCCCCTAAGGTATCACAAGATCATTCACATAATCAGGATAACAATATCGTATTATAAATGTTCACATCATGTTCATTGATTAAGTTAAGGCAATAGCAACATGCTTACCATGATAACCCAAAAAGGTAAACAAGGATAAGTGAATACAGACTAGTCAATCCTTAGGTTTTATAAAGTAATGCGGGACAGTGAATCATAAAGTATGTAGGACATAATGGGTTAGAGGACACTTGCCTTCACCAGGTTGTTGCTCAGGGAGGTCTCCAACAACACACTCAGGAACCTCGGACTGCTCGTTGTCTAAATAAAGCGAGCATGCATTCAATACATTTGGAAAGTACAAATGAACATCACACCAAACATGTACAAACATTGGAACACATCTTAAAAAGACACAATACTACATAAGGGATAATGAATTCAGAGTATAACATAAACTATGGCATAGATTAACTTTGTTTGACAATAGATCAATTTATTTTGTGGTGACCAAAAATTTAGAACAGAGATGAACTTATGTAATACATATTATTAATCTCACAAGCTTAAACAAGTTTAAATCTCTAAGGTTCTCCTTTTATTTATTTTATTAAATAAATAAAACATACATCTACATTAGTTCATATTCAATCCTAAAAATTAGAGTGTGCCGTCAGTAAGTGAAACCATTTTATTAAACAGAGAATAATTCTATGAACATTTTGCAATTTGAATCACTAAATTAGGAGTTCATATGCAAAAGTTATGAAATAAACAAGTTTGGGAATTCAAAATATGAAATTAGGGCTAGTTCTGTGAATATTTAAAAGTCCAGGGCTAAATCTGCAAGATTACAAGGGCCTGCGAGCAAAAACCAGGGACGGCGGGTTGATTTCCAATAAACCGAGGGTCTCTTTAAGAAAACTACCGCGTGAAGGGGTATCAGGTGAATCTAACCGTCAGATCAGAAACCGACGGCCGAGATTAGATCTGCGACCGAGGGCACGCGCTGATAGGCGGGACAGGGAGTGTCAGCAACAGAGGGGGAGAGCGCGCTGACCGAGCGGGCCCAGCGCCAGAGGGGAAACAGACGGCTGCAGGGGTCCGAGGGGGTCTGAGCCGTTCGATCAAGATCGGACGAGGGGGGGTCTGAGCCGTTCGATCAAGATCAGACGGCGGAAATCAGACCAGGAAGGATGAGCGGCTGCGGGCGGCGCTAATAGGCGGGACAAGGCATCAGGCGCGCGTGCGCGAAGCAGTACCCACGGTCCAAGCCGTTCGATCAAGATCGGACGGAGGCGATCAGACCGGGGAAACAGACGGCTGCGGGCGACGTCGCTCCTCTCCACGGCGGTGAAGTCACCAGAGTTGAGGCTGGCACAAGCTAGGGTGGCTCCGGGGTCGCCGGAGTTGGGTAGAGGGGAAGAGGGTGCCATGACGAACTCAATGGCGGGGAAGAGGCCATGAATCCACGGGCAGAGAGGCGAGAACGGCGGTGAGAGAGTCTTGGGCGGGCCGGAGAAACTCCGGTGAGCGATTCCGGCCACGGGGAGGGGACTGAAGGCGCGCTAAGGCCTTGGCTAACTTCAGCAGAGGTAGGGGCGACACAGGGACCTACTCCGGTGAACAAGACTGGGCTAAATCGGCCGGCCACCGTGCGAGCACGGCGGACCACCACGGCCGAGCACCGGCGAAGGTGAAATTGGCCTAGCATAGGGCACAATAGAGGAAATTGGGCACTGGGACAAGTGTCTCACCTCGGGGTGGAGCTCGGGGAGGCTTGGAGCGGTCTCCGGCGAGCTGGATGGCCGGGAATGCGGGCGCGGGTCTCCGACGGCGGCTGGCAGCATGGGCAGAGCGCAAGAGAGGATGAAGTCGAGCGAAGTGAGGCGAGGGTTTGCGCGGGGCACTGGCGGGGCTCTAAAAAGGGGAGCTGGGCGCATGGGCGGGCGTCGTGGCCGAGAAACCCGGCGACGTGCGTGAGTGCGCACTCGCCGGTCCATGGCGAGAGCGGGGAAGGCGGAACCGACAAGGCAGGCCCACGCGCGCAGAGAGAGAAAAGGGGACGCGCGGGGGCAACCGCTCGGCACTGGCGAACTGGGCCCGCGAGACAGAGAGAGAGAGAGAGAGCGAACGGGCGAAGGAAACTGGCGCCGATAGGTCGGCCCCACTGGGCAGCGAGCGAGAGAGGGAGGGCGCGCATGAGGGAGAACCGTCGCTGACAGGTGGGGTTCGCCTGTCAGGCGGCGCGGGCGCGCGGCCTGGCTAGGCTTAGTGGGCCGGCTGGGCTACTTTCTCCTTTTCTTTTTCTCTGGATTTTCTAATTCCTTTTCTATTTCTTTTTCTATAGGGTTTTCAATCCAAATTCAAACTAGGTTTCAAATTCAAATAAATTCAAACTTGTGCAACACTTCAAAGAATATTTTAAGCTCAGCATGATGCAACATGTCATGACTCATAAGGTTTTGACAAAAATAAATAATTAATCTCCACTAGTTTAAGCTATTTCTAATCAAAAAGGAAAAAGGAGAGAGAATCTAGAGAGAGAGAAAGCCTAGAGTGAGAAAAGGAAGAGTAACACATGATTTTTGGGTGATAATTAGAAAGAAATTTTATACCCCCAAAATCAGGGTGTTACACACTAAGTCGCATGTGGATGTGCATCGTTCGTGCATTGTTCATGCACGTCGCGCACCTTGTCGCACGTCATTACTTTAGTCTCGCTTAGAGTCGCTAATGCTATTTAAAGTACTTATTTAACTAAGAGTTGTTAGCGTAGTACAACTAATTAAAACTTGGCGATAGCTCTAGTTGCATTTAACAAATAGCGATTAATATAGTTACGTCGAATTAAATATTCTAATTAATACTTGCTTAGTGTAAACACGCTAACCCCTTGACCGTAGCTTCGACTATCGCGGTTATTTTCCTCGCGTAACCGTAGAAGCGCTCTCTATTTTATATTGTTTGTAACACCCCTGGTGTTACTATAACTAAAACTTGAGCATGGCATCATAAGCATTGGCATTGAATATGTTTGACACACCTAGAGTGCATTCACTAGGCAAAAATTTCAAACAAGTTGTATTGTTTTAATGTTTTGCAAATAGGACCTTGGATAGGAAGCTTTACCCTAAATAGGGATTAAAGGGGTAAAACTTAACCCAAGTTGAGAAAACCTAAAAGCTTTAGGGTAAAAGTCATAAAATGACCCCAAGAATAAACTTGAATCACTTTTATACCCCTGGGATACCAGAAACCTTAATTGGAACCCTGGAAAACCCTGAAACCAAACCCTAGGGGCTTATGTGCAAAATTAGCCCACTTTTGGGTTAAAGTGCAAAAACCAAGCTAAATAAGTATATTAAGTCATTTGGGTCACTCATATGTGAATTTGCAATCCAAAACTTGAGATTTGGACTTAAGTGCAAAAGAGCCATACTTAACCCTTTTTGGTTAAGTCTGCATTTCAGTGTGATTGACTCAACTTGAAGCCCTTGTATCTTTCAAATTCTAGGGTTTTTGCCCTAGGTCACCACATAAAGTTTGTAGACCAATTAAAGGAGAACAACTTTGTTTAAGGGTGTGAGCATAGTTGTTAAGAGAAGTTTGGAGATAATCAGGCCTGAAGTCAGGCTGTCAGACTGGTTTGGTCTGAATTTTCAGACTAATAATGAACTGACATCAACTTCAAGCCTAGATTCAAGCATGATCCAATGGGTTTTTGTGGCAGCATCATATGGCAATATTGTAGATGGTATGTTGCTTTACAACTTTGATGCAGACACCTCCTGCTGTTGTTATACAAAAATTGGAGAAAAATCTACTCAAAGTCGCTCTGTCAGAACTGGATTACAAAACTGAAACTGAACCTAAGGATAAAATAAGGTTCCAGTGAGATGAGTGCAAGTTTGATGCGCCATATCTTTGGATTCCCTCGGTCTTGACCCAAATGTCATGTATAAGAATTGAAGACTGTTGAATCAAGAACGAACTTTATTAAGGAATCTTGCCCGGTTATTCACAAGAATTATGAGAACTAGTCGATGGAAGGAGGTCGGTTCAGGTGACTGACGAAGATGTCCCATGGTACAATAGACCTGTGGGGATCAGATCGACAGCTCGGCTCACCGCCGATGACCTCCGTCGTGATCCGTGCCGACCGGCGTCAAGATTCACGCCCGGGTAAGTGGATAACGCCGCGGGGAAATGGATCATTGCCGCCGGTGAGCTGGGTACCACCTCGGCCAGCCGTGGTACTCCTCTCCTTGTTCACCGATCGCGCGGATGAGGTTTCACCGCTGTTGAGTCATCCCCGCCGTCCGCCGCGTGTCCAAACGCCTTACCACGTCGTAGCTAACCATCCTATACCTGGCCGGTGATCGCCGGAGGAGCCGCCACAGTGAAAGCCATATCTTCCACGTGCCAGTACCATTGTTCTCTCCGACCGCCAGCACATCCCGGTAAAATTGGGCGCCACCGCCGTTAGAGGCTATAAATTGCCGCCACCATCCGCTCCTTTAGGTAGTTACGCAACCAGTGAAGCAACTCGTGCTTCGAATCACCCCCTAGAGCTCGCAAATTTCACGTTTCCCCCAAATTGGTTTTCCGCCGTCGCGAAGAACACCTTGCCGCGGCCAGCGCAAATCAGGTCCGATACTGTCATCCTCAGTCTTGTTCTAACATTCTCATGTGCCCTTGATGCTCTCCAAACCATCCAATTGAACTAGACCGCCATGAATCGACGGGAACGCATTCATCTGCCCGCAAGGTCCACGGTCACTGCGGCCAGAGCAAACCTAGTAGCCATTCGTGAAATTGAATGAGGGGAAATACTCGGGTGGGGTTCAATTCGGAGACAGCCGCTCGAGAGCGCCAGTCTTTGCGTAAATCGGCCTGTACACGAGCTCGCCGGAGCTCTGCACAACGTTGCTCGCCGTAAGGTACGTATTTGGGGAAGAAGCAAAGTTCCAGGGACCTCGGCGTAAGGTGTCAGTGACTCCCCAAAAATAGTGTGCGGGTTTCTTCTGTGATTATTCGAGGAGCCAGGGTCATCGTTGCAAAGTTGCACGCGAGCGCGCGGGCGCGCTTTCACCCGTTGTTGGGCCGACCTGGGTCAGAATCGGCCCAAGACTGTTACAAGTTTTTCCTTTTTCTTTTTCTTCCAGAACCAAATAAATTTTAGAAAATGGTAGAAAAATCCTAAAATTGTGAAACCAATTTTCCTAGACTTCTTATTTTCCATAGTATTTAATAAAAATAGTTTCATGAATTTTAGTTTAAATAAGGAATTTTAAGGCATTTAAAATAGCTTAAATCAATAGTTCTGGATTTTTAGAAAACAAATGGTAATTCCAAAAATGCCCAAAATTTTTATATGAGTTTTATACACTATTTAGAGGCCTTGGGTAGAATTTGGGTTGATTTGAACCTTGTTTGACACTTAGAACCTAAAACCCCTACCCCTGCCCTTTAAACTCCTTTACCGACTCCGGAAACCCTAAGTTCCCGGAATTCCGTGAAGGAAAGTTGTACTCAAGACATAGATAATAAGTTTATATTATCTTTGCATCCTCATGAGCATGACATGTCATTCATTCTTATATATATACCTATATGGTTATATTTAGAAAACGAAGAAGAGAGTGAAGTGACTCAAGAGAAGACACCACCACCTTTGGAATCTCAGGCAAGGACTTGGCTCTACTTCGACAACTGCAAGTCCGAGCCTGACTCACCTACTAACAAAGGCAAGCCCCGGTGCATGCAACCCCTTTCCTTGTGTTTTTAAATACTTTTCGCACACTTAAGTCTAGTGAAATGTGCATTAGGTTCATAGGAATTGCTTGAAACCCTTTGATGCATTGCTTTCCTTGATATCCATACCTTTATAGATACTTCTGTGAAGTATCAAAATATGATTTACAAAAATGCTTAGCCTTGCTTAGATCTTGTGGATAGAGGTTGTCCTCCATCTAACCCGGGAGAGGATGGCTTCTACCTGCAAGTATATTTTCATTGGAGCAATAGTGGGATCTTACTGCAAAGTTCCCTGTGATGCTCTTTCATCCTAAGGAACAGACACAATCCTAAGGATGAAAATATTTAAATTGAGACTTGGGTTAGGAACAGGTGATGTTCTACCCAAGTTGGTTAAGGATTAACGCGTATGTAGGCGTGTTGACCGAGGACCCTTTAACTGGTCACATGCCTCGTCATGGGTAAGCCTTGCCTCGGGCAGACTAAGGCCGGAATAAGATAACACGAAATGGGCGTGGAGCGGTGGCGAGAGTAGCGTGTACCCTCCGTGGCAAGAGGCTGGACGGTGGTGTATCTGTGCTCTCGGTTTGCGTGAACCTGATCCGGTCTTAAGAACCCCGGTGGCGGGTTGACATATGCAAGGGTTAAGTGCTACATATGTCGTGTGATTGGAGATCCTCAGCTGAGTATAATCGATTCGGATCGCCGTACCTTCGCGGTTATGAAGACTTGGTCACTTTTCTACAACGTAAGTCAGGATGTGAACACGATGGATAAAAATGATGTTGTATTGATGAGATGTTGAAAATAGACTAGATGCAAATAGAGTCTATTAATACTTAATATGGCGTTAAAAGATTGAAAGTAAGGACTCACTTTAGTAAGCTACTTCTGCAAAAGTATAAGTTGATTTTTGCTAAAGCCTCTCCTTGACTCCTATTTATCCAGCATACCCTTGAGAGTCTTTTCCTTAGTCGGGTAAGACTTGCTGAGTAATTCCATACTCAGGGTTTATCCCTTTGTTGTTTTTAGGTGAGGAAGCGACAAATTTTTGTTGCTTTTGCTCCAAGGTGGTACCAAATGAGGAAAAACAACACTGAAGTGCGGGAGGACTCGGTCCTCCACTTAGGATCTTTTGCTTATAACTTATCGGGAGGAGTTTGTGCCTCCCTTGGTTTGTATAATATTACTACTCTGCACTCACTTTTAGTCTGGTCTGTAATAAAATAACTCAAGCTTGCTTTTGAAATAAATGTAAGTTTATGTAACTGCTTCCGCATTTCTTTATCTCCGATGTTCTGTAATGTCTGCAAGACGGGTGAAACGTTCCTGGTAAGGTAAGGAAAGATACCGAACTTGTCAAGTAGTTCAGGGGCACCTACAGGGTTGTCTGAAGTCCGTTGGACAAGGACAACTGTAGGTGGGCCTAATTACTTGGGAGGTTCCGTCACAGCTGGTATCGGAGCGTAGCCCTTCTTAGCAGATATTATGAGGCATCTTCAAAAGGATTTTCAAAAAGTCTTACCTAAAAAATTCTTTTCTCTTCTTACCTAAGTATTCTGAAGAGTCTATCTTAAAGACCAGATAGGAAGAGTGCAATGTATAGAAGGTTGAATCGACTAAGGTTGATTCTGTACTTATACATGCATCATGCTAAGCACTATATTAATAAAATTTCCCCCTTAGAGAAAGGTTGTCGCGCATCAGAAAGACCGCGCGCAAATCTACTAGACCCATTGGCGTACCCTGCCATTAACTTACCCCAAGACATGAAGAAAGTAGCAGTGGTAGCAACGATCCTATCGGGATCTGGAAGCACAAGTCGAACTGCTTCAGTCAGAACTCCGTCACGGGAATGATCTATGGGTCACGGATGCAGCCATCCGCTACTTGCAAGACCAACTCGCGAAACGAGATCTAGCGCTCGATTGGATGGTTAACTCTCGTCCACTCGCCTAGGCTAAGGAAGCCAAAGCTCGAGCCGTGTGGAGGAGCTTAGCTTAGCCATGGATAACTTGCAAGTCTGTTATAATACACTACATGAAGAAGTTCATGGGTTATATTCACAACTGCACCTGAACGTCCCTGTGAAACCTGTCGGAATGGAAGCCAGACCTTCTCATGTAGCGGGAGAAGCACTTGATGGTGAATTAGACCTTTTTAGGCTCCCTCCCTCTATGAAGTTGGTTGACGAATGGTCTTCTACGCCCGACAGTAAAGCTACCAAAAGTGAAAAGAAGTGGCTTACCAGGTGCCCTTAACATTGGCCAGACAGGACTTTCCTACTAATATGATCGTTCTGAAAGGCCAAGACATAGATGTCATCTTGGGCATGAACTGGTTAGCCCGCATAAAGCTATTTTCAATCCTGATCTAAGAACCATCAGGTTGAGTTATGGCCAATAGAGAGTTGATGACTTGATTGCCTAAACCCAAGAATTAGGCTATATTAGTATTTAGTGAACCATGACCCGACCCAAAGTCGAATTTTCCGTTATTACTCCATGACTACACCCATACAAATAAATGCCTAGATAATTTCCTTGTCGGACCTAAAGTGTACCTAGACTTCAAACAAGGATCTCAAGTCATGCCTCCTTTTAGAGCCATTCTCTTGATCAGCTGATGCAGGTTGAAGTCTCTAGTGTAGTTGGCCTCTCCTTGCGGATCGTCAGGTTACTTTATTAACCCAACCTAGAAAAGACATGTCTGACCATTTTCTTGAATTTGATGCCTTTGGTTCCTTCATATCTATCGAAGGCATACCAACTTAAGCCTTGACCTTGTGATCTCTGCGATGAGCATAGAAATATGCTTGAGCTGAATTAACAGTCTCCCATCATACTTCTTTCATCAAGTTTAGGTTATGGCCATGCCTTGTTCGCTTCCTTGGGCCATGATCTATTTGGATCTCTACTTGTAATCGTTCTTACAGGTGGAGTCTCTTTTGTACCTTGTCATCCTTGACCAGTCTATTCGTGTTGTGTGAGATTCCTTATTGGTTATGTCTGGTATTGGCGTTATGAATTAAATTGATGATGTCGCGCCAAAACCGAGGGCCACCTGTGGATGCATACACATGGTTGTGCTGCTCGATACACGCTAGTATCACAGTTAGTAGTCATAATCCATTATAAGACTATATTGATATGTTATCTCTACACAAATTATTCTTACCACGTGAGATTCATTATTGGTACCAGTTTTGTAATGGTGTCATGGTTAAGGACTTATGGTACCGCGGCGAAGCTGAGAACCTCACCCAGGATTTTGCTGCTTGGCGCATGTCGGTATCGAGGTCTCTAGTCACGATCCATTATGGAATTACACTGATGTGTTATCTCCCATTGACCTTTCCTTAAAACAATTTCTATGTTGTTTGTGAAGAGATCAAGCAACATCTGTCATTTCCATTGGATCAAAAGGGCATACCACTTTCATGTGTGGTCTTATTTCTTTTGATCTTGGTAGTGACTACTCACACAAGTTCCCTTTGCATCCTTTGTGTAAAGGTGAAGCCTTGGAGCTTTTTAGTGTAAGAATACAACTGATTAGCTCTCAAAATAGAGATCTGTTTCCCCTGCTGCTGAAATGCAGGAGTTTGTTCATTCGCTCTCCTATTTTCCATGTATTTCCGAACCCAGTCCGTTCATCTCACATGAAGAAACGGATGAACGACCTGACCAAATGGACTTCTACCCAAATGCATGACCTTTGCGAGTAAATGTGAACTCTCAACCCTTGGCTTACCGAAGGTATTGAGAGAACTTGCGCAATGTCAAAAGTAGTTCAACAAGTTGGTTTTGACTAACTTGTAACTGCCCGTTGAACAAATGCCGAGTTTAGAGATCGTTTTATTGAGTTGTCTAAACTCACTTTGGTTCAACCCACTCTAAAGAAAGTACTTACCAAAATGAGATTAAGTCAGCCAATAGCCACCTAATCATCGCTCTAGTCGTGCCTCGACCGTCTCACGCGTGTTTTTCCTGCATGTGTGATCATGCCGATCCATGACTAGTGCTGGATAGAATGGACTGGTTGCAAAGTCCACATTTATAGATCCCTTCGCTAGTGATTTTTCTTGAATCAATATCACCTTTTGTGGACTTGGATCCCTTGGCTAACATGAGTTGACCATGGTGTTATTCGACATTCACACCCGTCTCGTGTGCTATGAACTTACTGTAACCACTTGTTGGTAAACCTCTTATTATGTGTTTTACCCAAGATGGTGCATCTGATTCTATTTGGGTAAAGTTGCATAATTGCCACCCAACAAACTCAGATAGTACAGTGTCATCAGAAAAAGCAAGTTGCACACATGGAACCTTATGTGTTCTTCTGGTGGGCAAAGATGCAAATTGAAATTGCACACTATGTGGCTAAGTGTGACACTTGCAGACGCGTCAAGGCCATATACATGAAAACTGTTGGTCCATTACAATCCTTACCTATCCCAACATGGAAAGGGGAAGATATTGTATGGACTTTATCGTGGGATTACCCAGGACTACAAAAGGGTATGACTCTATCTGGGTTATTGTTGATCAGCTTATGAAAATTTCTCATTTTCTGCTAGTCAAGACAGATTACCCAGTTACTGTCTATGCCCAATTGTACATTGATTCGTATTCTTAGTCTGCACGATGTTCCGAAGACCATAGTGTCGGATCATGGATCGCAATTTGTATCCAAATTTTGGGAAGAACTTCATAAATCCCTGGGTACTAAGTTGCTCCACAGTTCGGCCTATCATCTTCAAACCAGTGGACAGACTGAGAGGGTAAACTAAATACTGGAAGATATGCTACGGGCATGTGTTCTGGAATTCCCACAGAAATGAGATGAATGTTTGCCCTTAGCGGAGTTTTCATATAATAATAGCTATCAAGAAAGTATCAAGATGGCACCCTTTTGAAGCTTTATATGGGCGACGGTGTCGAACTCCGCTAAACTGGTCTGAACCTGGAGAAAGATACTTCTTTAGACCTGATATGGTGAAAGAGGTCGAAGAAAAGGTTCAGAAAATTATTCATAATATGAAGAAAGCTCAGACTCGACAAAAGAGTTATGCAGACCGACGACGACAACCCTTATGCTTTCTGGTGGGCGATTATGTCTACTTGAAGGTTTCACCAATGAAGGGTGTATCGCATTTCGGGGTTAAAGGGAAGCTTGCACCCAGGTACATTGGTCCATTCCTGGTGCTTGAACAATGTGGACCAGTGGCATACCGACTTCAGCTCCCCGAAACATTGTCTGCTGTGCATAATGTGTTCCACGTGTCACAATTGAAGAAGTGTCTTCGGGTTCCTGATCGAACCGTTGAAGTGACAGATGTTGTCCTTAAACCAGACTTGACATACTCTGAGCACCCTATACGAGTCTTGGATCAAAAGGACAGGGTTACCCGGAGAAAGACTCTCAAGTTCTACAAGATACAGTGGAACCAGCATTCTGAAGATGAGGCTACATGGGAAACTCAAGACTTTTTGAATAAGAATTTCCCAGGCTTTTTAGCCTCATGTAAATTGTAAAGCCTATATAACTGTGTAATAGAGAAATAACCCCCACCTCACCCCTGCCTTGTACCAAAAATAAGGAAATAAAAATGTGATGTGTTTCCTTTACCATTACCTACCCTAGGACTTTTAATCTCGGGATGAGATTCTTTTATGGGGGGAAGGATGTAACACCCCTGGTGTTACTATAACTAAAACTTGAGCATGGCATCATAAGCATTGGCATTGCATATGTTTGACACACCTAGAGTGCATTCACTAGGCAAAAATTTCAAACAAGTTGTATTTTTTTAATGTTTTGCAAATAGGACCCTGGATAGGAAGCTTTACCCTAAATAGGGATTAAAGGGGTAAAACTTAACCCAAGTTGAGAAAACCTAAAAGCTTTAGGGTAAAAGTCATAAAATGACCCCAAGAATAAACTTGAATCACTTTTATACCCCTGGGATACCAGAAACCTTAATTGGAACCCTGGAAAACCCTGAAACCAAACCCTAGGGGCTTATGTGCAAAATTAGCCCACTTTTGGGTTAAAGTGCAAAAACCAAGCTAAATAAGTATATTAAGTCATTTGGGTCACTCATATGTGAATTTGCAATCCAAAACTTGAGATTTGGACTTAAGTGCAAAAGAGCCATACTTAACCCTTTTTGGTTAAGTCTGCATTTCAGTGTGATTGACTCAACTTGAAGCTCTTGTATCTTTCAAATTCTAGGGTTTTTGCCCTAGGTCACCACATAAAGTTTGTAGACCAATTAAAGGAGAACAACTTTGTTTAAGGGTGTGAGCATAGTTGTTAAGAGAAGTTTGGAGATAATCAGGCCTGAAGTCAGGCTGTCAGACTGGTTTGGTCTGAATTTTCAGACTAATAATGAACTGACATCAACTTCAAGCCTAGATTCAAGCATGATCCAATGGGTTTTTGTGGCAGCATCATATGGCAATATTGTAGATGGTATGTTGCTTTACAACTTTGATGCAGACACCTCCTGCTGTTGTTATACAAAAATTGGAGAAAAATCTACTCAAAGTCGCTCTGTCAGAACTGGATTACAAAACTGAAACTGAACCTAAGGATAAAATAAGGTTCCAGTGAGATGAGTGCAAGTTTGATGCGCCATATCTTTGGATTCCCTCGGTCTTGACCCAAATGTCATGTATAAGAATTGAAGACTGTTGAATCAAGAACGAACTTTATTAAGGAATCTTGCCCGGTTATTCACAAGAATTATGAGAACTAGTCGATGGAAGGAGGTCGGTTCAGGTGACTGACGAAGATGTCCCATGGTATAGTAGACCTGTGGGGATCAGATCGACAGCTCGGCTCATCGCCGATGACCTCCGTCGTGATCCGTGCCAACCGGCGTCAAGATTCACGCCCGGGTAAGTGGATAACGCCGCGGGGAAATGGATCATTGCCGCCGGTGAGCTGGGTACCTCCTCGGCCAGCCGTGGTACTCCTCTCCTTGTTCACCGATCGCGCGGATGAGGTTTCACCGCTGTTGAGTCATCCCCGCCGTCCGCCGCGTGTCCAAACGCCTTACCACGTCGCAGCTAACCATCCTATACCTGGCCGGTGATCGCCAGAGGAGCCGCCACAGTGAAAGCCATATCTTCCACGTGCCAGTACCATTGTTCTCTCCGACCGCCAGCACATCCCGGTAAAATTGGGCGCCACCGCCGTTAGAGGCTATAAATTGCCGCCACCATCCGCTCCTTTAGGTAGTTACGCAACCAGTGAAGCAACTCGTGCTTCGAATCACCCTCTAGAGCTCGCAAATTTCACGTTTCCCCCAAATTGGTTTTCCGCCGCCGCGAAGAACACCTTGCCGCGGCCAGCGCAAATCAGGTCCGATACTGTCATCCTCAGTCTTGTTCTAACATTCTCATGTGCCCTTGATGCTCTCCAAACCATCCAATTGAACTAGACCACCATGAATCGACGGGAACACATTCATCTGCCCGCAAGGTCCACGGTCACTGCGGCCAGAGCAAACCTAGTAGCCATTCGTGAAATTGAATGAGGGGAAATACTCGGGTGGGGTTCAATTCAGAGACAGCCGCTCGAGAGCGCCAGTCTTTGCGTAAATCGACCTGTACATGAGCTCGCCGGAGCTCTGCACAACGTTGCTCGCCGTAAGGGACGTATTTGGGGAAGAAGCAAAGTTCCAGGGACCTCGGCGTAAGGTGTCAGTGACTCCCCAAAAATAGTGTGCGGGTTTCTTCTGTGATTATTCGAGGATCCAGGGTCTTCGTTGCAAAGTTGCACGCGAGCGCGCGGGCGCGCTTTCACCCGTTGTTGGGCTGACCTGGGTCAGAATCGGCCCAAGACTGTTACAAGTTTTTCCTTTTTCTTTTTCTTCCAGAACCAAATAAATTTTAGAAAATGGTAGAAAAATCCTAAAATTGTGAAACCAATTTTCCTAGACTTCTTATTTTCCATAGTATTTAATAAAAATAGTTTCATGAATTTTAGTTTAAATAAGGAATTTTAAGGCATTTAAAATAGCTTAAATCAATAGTTCTGGATTTTTAGAAAACAAATGGTAATTCCAAAAATGCCCAAAATTTTTATATGAGTTTTATACACTATTTAGAGGCCTTGGGTAGAATTTGGGTTGATTTGAACCTTGTTTGACACTTAGAACCTAAAACCCCTACCCCTGCCCTTTAAACTCCTTTACCGACTCCGGAAACCCTAAGTTCCCGGAATTCCGTGAAGGAAAGTTGTACTCAAGACATAGATAATAAGTTTATATTATCTTTGCATCCTCATGAGCATGACATGTCATTCATTCTTATATATATACCTATATGGTTATATTTAGAAAACGAAGAAGAGAGTGAAGTGACTCAAGAGAAGACACCACCACCTTTGGAATCTCAGGCAAGGACTTGGCTCTACTTCGACAACTGCGAGTCCGAGCCTGACTCACCTACTAACAAAGGCAAGCCCTGGTGCATGCAACCCCTTTCCTTGTGTTTTTAAATACTTTTCGCACACTTAAGTCTAGTGAAATGTGCATTAGGTTCATAGGAATTGCTTGAAACCCTTTGATACATTGCTTTCCTTGATATCCATACCTTTATAGATACTTCTGTGAAGTATCAAAATATGATTTACAAAAATGCTTAGCCTTGCTTAGATCTTGTGGATAGAGGTTGTCCTCCATCTAACCCGGGAGAGGATGGCTTCTACCTGCAAGTATATTTTCATTGGAGCAATAGTGGGATCTTACTGCAAAGTTCCCTGTGATGCTCTTTCATCCTAAGGAACAGACACAATCCTAAGGATGAAAATATTTAAATTGAGACTTGGGTTAGGAACAGGTGATGTTCTACCCAAGTTGGTTAAGGATTAACGCGTATGTAGGCGTGCTGACCGAGGACCCTTTAACTGGTCACATGCCTCGTCATGGGTAAGCCTTGCCTCGGGCAGACTAAGGCCGGAATAAGATAACACGAAATGGGCGTGGAGCGGTGGCGAGAGTAGCGTGTACCCTCCGTGGCAAGAGGCTGGACGGTGGTGTATCTGTGCTCTCGGTTTGCGTGAACCTGATCCGGTCTTAAGAACCCCGGTGGCGGGTTGACATATGCAAGGGTTAAGTGCTACATATGTCGTGTGATTGGAGATCGTCAGCTGAGTATAATCGATTAGGATCGCCGTACCTTCGCGGTTATGAAGACTTGGTCACTTTTCTACAACGTAAGTCAGGATGTGAACACGATGGATAAAAATGATGTTTTATTGATGAGATGTTGAAAATAGACTAGATGCAAATAGAGTCTATTAATACTTAATATGGCGTTAAAAGATTGAAAGTAAGGACTCACTTTAGTAAGCTACTTCTGCAAAAGTATAAGTTGATTTTTGCTAAAGCCTCTCCTTGACTCCCATTTATCCAGCATACCCTTGAGAGTCTTTTCCTTAGTCGGGTAAGACTTGCTGAGTAATTCCATACTCAGGGTTTATCCCTTTGTTGTTTTTAGGTGAGGAAGCGACAAATTTTTGTTGCTTTTGCTCCAAGGTGGTACCAAATGAGGAAAAACAAGACTGAAGTGCGGGAGGACTCGGTCCTCCACTTAGGATCTTTTGCTTATAACTTATCGGGAGGAGTTTGTGCCTCCCTTGGTTTGTATAATATTACTACTCTGCACTCACTTTTAGTCTGGTCTGTAATAAAATAACTCAAGCTTGCTTTTGAAATAAATGTAAGTTTATGTAACTGCTTCCGCATTTCTTTATCTCCGATGTTCTGTAATGTCTGCAAGATGGGTGAAACGTTCCTGGTAAGGTAAGGAAAGATACCGAACTTGTCAAGTAGTTCAGGGGCACCTACAGGGTTGTCTGAAGTCCGTTGGACAAGGACAACTGTAGGTGGGCCTAATTACTTGGGAGGTTCCGTCACATTGTTCGCTTTTATAATATTTTATCTTGTATGGTGTAATGCCCTTACGTATATATATGTTTGTTTGCTTGTGCATGTTTGTCTTTGCGTTGCGTTGCGATTAGACTGCGATCCATTTCCGAGCTTCAAGGAATCGACAGTCAAGCTTCAGCGACCAAGAGATCGAACTCTTCGAGTTCTACGAGGCTGAAGACCCTGAGCATATGTTTGGTGAAGGCAAGTGTCCCTTGACCCATCTATATCCTACTCATTTTATAATTCACTCCCCACATTTACATAATTTATACCTAAGGATTGACTAGCTTTGGTTTATCATGTCCTTGTTTACTTATGTGTGTTGGGTTATTTTGGTTTAGCTTTATGCTAGTGCTTCAACCTAATCAATGAACATGATGAGATTATTTATGATATGCTATTTTCCCTTTTGTTTCTGATGATGATACTTTGACATTTAAGGGGACTCGAGCGGTTTCTTGAGTGCCTCTCCGTAAGGACTAGTTCGTTGGATGACCGCCCGGGAAAACAGTGCAACCATGAGGGTGGTATGGGACGCCCTTGGCTAAGTAATCAGGGAAGTCTTATGTGGGGAGCTAGTTTTGGTCATTGGGGAATGGAGGCATCTGTTATGGCTCCTATATTCTCGCTCAGGGATTTTGGTATGGGCATCGTCCCACGGATTTTCCCTGAGGGCAAAGGTATAGGTCTTGGTACGCCAGATGATCTCTATGGCAATGGTGGCATCTGTTATGGCTCCTATAATCTCGCTCAGGGATTTTGGTACGGGCATCGTCCCATGACTTTTTCCTGAGGGCTGAGGTATAGGTTTGGTACGTCAGATGGTCACTATGCAATGGTTTCCAACATTCGCATAGTGAGGACTCTAGGGAAAAGCCACGTAGTGAAACCTTGCTTACTCACCTTGGATGTGTTTAAGGGTCCGTACAACCCAAGGCAAAAAGGAATCACGGCTCATGGGTAAAGTGTGCAACCTCTGCAGAGTGTTATGAAACTAATATATCACCCGTGCTCGTGGTTATGAGCGGCCAAGGGAACTCCATTGATTAGAGACACATTGAATTAGGGCTACTTTGTTTACAGATGATGATGAGGATAATGTTGGTTTCTATTCTGATTATGATTATGATTATGGTTTCTGGTATTCTTTCCATTTGGAAAGAGTATTTTTGGGTTAACAACTTGGGTTACTGTTAAAACTTGGCTCTCTACTAGTAATAATTACCTGACCAACTAACAACAACCGCTTGACCTTAACCCCACATAAAGCTAGTCCACTACAGCCAAATGTGACATTTGCTGAGTACGTTGATGTGTACTCACCCTTGCTTTCACAAAACACCAGGTTGCCTTTTGTGCAATCTATGCTCAGGTAAAGAAGAAGGAGAACGGTGTCGAGGCGGATCTCTTGGAGTTCCAGGACTTCGACGAGTTCGAGGATTAGGCTAGCGACCTCCCCCGGTCAGCTGCTTGTGGTGGGTTGTTTACGTTGGCTACGTTTCGATTCTGTGTACTTTGATTTATATTATGTAAATGACTCTAGTCTTTAATATCATTACTTACTCTTTATTGTTATTCGAAGCGTTGTGCTCTGATGAGTAATTTATGTAATTGCTGTGTACGTGAATTTCTGATCCTGGCACGTACATGGTTCGCATTCGGTTTACCTTCTAAAACCGGGTGTGACACCGCCCCACTAGTAGTGAAAAGAAATTGAGGTAATTGAATGACACACCAAATGTTGTACAATGGTATCCCAAAGGTTCACAACTTGAGTTGGTTAGATACTAAGACTTAGATTATGCAGAATGTAAGGTTGATACAAATAGCACTTTAGGTGTCACCAGGATTTAAGGGCAAACCCAATCGCTAATCAAATGTGTGTTAGGATCAAGTCTCACACATGATGACTCATGGTACAGAAATGAAAGTCACATCCTTACTCAATAGGAATTTTGTACAAAAATAACTAAATAATTACATCATATGACGACAATGATCCTCCGCAACCATAGTTAATTGGGAGACGATGACCTAGACCTCTCACGAACTCATCGCAACATCCTCCATTCTCCTTATCTTGTTGTATCTATCCTTGACCTAGGGGGTGAGTACAACAAGAGTGAGCTCACATACGTTCATCGCTCAATAAGTTGTGGGGAATAATGTGCATGAGCTCACTTACGGTGGGGGCTCATGTGATGTGTAAGGATTACCAAGAAGAAAGTGGTTAAGGCTGAGCATTGCTTTTAGTTGGTCAAAATTTTATTTAGTAGTTACTAAGTATAAGTAGATACCATCCCAATTAAATAAGAGATAACAATTAATAATAAATCCCGCAATGCAATGCAAATGACATATTAAGTTTAATTCTATGAGTTAATCATGCGAGAGTCATGAGTCACTCTTCACTGTGAGCACGACTGATGTACCAGTTTTACACTCTGCAGAGGTTGCACATCTTTACCCACAAGACATGTTTCCTGTTTATCCAGGGTTTGCAAGACCCTCAGACACTCCTAAGGTGAATGGCTAGGGATCCAATGCGATGCCTTACAAAGTTTCACTAGATGAGAGAACCCGCTATGGATTCCAGGTCGAAGGCGATATAGGAATCCCTCGTCCGAAAAGCTTTACATATAGTCCGACCTGAGGACCTCCCTATAACTGCACTCCACCTCGCTTGCCCCATTCGGGAAAGGATTAAGTCACACTAGCTTTCCTAATTATTTAGCCAAGGGGGTCCCATTCCACCCTTGTGGTAGCACTGTTATCTCAAGTTAAGCTCCATGTTCCAATTAGCACAATAATCTTATCATGAACAATAATTAAACCAACATTAACAATGGAACATGATCATAATTCAAATATAACATTAATCCGAAAACCAGGTAGAGCAATTGCAAGCCTACCCCATAGTTCATTTGTTTGCATGGTATGGGGTAAACAAAACTAGGGTAACCTATTAGGTCCCATCAAATTAACCTGAGCATGTCACAATGATTAACAGGAAAATTATTAGGTAAAGAAGAGTGATCAAGGGCACAACTTGCCTTATTCTTGCGATAACCTTGTAGTTTAGATGTTGCCCCAGAAATTGGGCCTCATGTTCCTCGTCACCTTGCCTCTACTTGTAGCAATACATACGATCAAGCAAATAATTGATATGGTAACACTACACCAAAGCCTAAGAACAAATTGTGTAAGAGTATTCTACACGCTGCTACAAGATCATAGGTTCGAGAACCACAGGAATCGGAGTTACAGTTAAAAAGATATAGTTTTCCGAAGTTTTAGGTGATTAAATAGTAAAAATATACTCTATATAAATCACGTGAGAAAAATATTATCTAAATAACTAATTCTATTTTAATCTAAGTTATAAGTTGATTAAAGATCATATTTTATTCAAAGTATACTTGCAGACAAATTAAAATAATATTTTAACTTCGATTAGCAAGTTTAATCACAAGTTAAACATGTATTATCTACTTTTTAGAACATATGATATGATAAAACAATGTTGTTTAATGCGTAGGCATTTTTATTACGAAGCTAACGCAACTTGAACGGACCAATTTAAAGTTAAATCGCAAAAGTTATGGATTTATTAATTTCAGAATTGATTTTATAAAAAAATCCGATTACTAATGTACCAAGCTATAGTGTTTCATCTATAAAATTTTAGGATATATTTGTATGGATCTTATAATACACACGGACGATGGGTTGAATAGCCAAAAGAGCAGGGGCTCTTTAAGAAAATAGCCAAGGCGAAGGGGTATGGCATAATCAGAGCCGTTAGATCACCAACCGAGCGCTCAGGACCGACCTTCTCTAGATCAACGGTGTGGATTTAAAACAATGTGGTCTAATCTTATCTGCTCATATCAGAACAATCAGTCATCATCTTTCTTCGCCCGTCAGCTTCCCGACAACGACGCTCACGGACTGCCACAGTGGCCGCCATTGCCGGAGCACACGACCGTCATTCCGGGCCTCCAATCTCTGATCTGAGGGTAGCTACGTATCGCAGATGAATTAGCGAGTAACATAGGATCAACTTACCCATGTTTATGACAGTAGTGAATCTGGCCCGGACGCACCCATGCTCCATGGCTATGAATGAATGCCGATGAGGATTCCCCGGCATCAGCCTGATCCCCTGGCTCCACTAGTCCACGACCAGGTCCAACGGGTAACTGTGACCCCACTCATCCACACCCTGAGATAGAATAGCCGGTGAAACATGATCCCCTTGATGGTGGTCGCTTTTCTCTCTCTTTCTCCTCTCCTCGACTCAAGCTCCTAGCAAAGGATGTTGCTACTCGTTCAATGGGTCAAGGGGTGCAGCCTCATTGTTATATATGATAGGCTAGGGAACAGCTGGTCAAATCCCCAGCGGATGTGGAGTCTGTTACACGGTTGATAAGTTTGTTATGAGATAGCGGGAGAAGCTTCATTGGCATTGTTGGGGGTCTTCTTCTCCACCGAAGGTCCTCAAGACATAAACACCTTCGGCATAGTGCCACAAAAAGTCTGCTCGCCTTATACCGAAGGTTCTCAAGACATAGACCTCGGGAAGGAGCAACAATGCAGAACGCCGAAGCTACCAATAGCTTCGGCTCAGATCTAGCAAAGAAAGAAAAGACTAGATAGACCTTGTTAGTTTAAGTTCTTTATAAACAAATGCTCAAGGGCATGGATGTAATTTTTCTCGGGCTATGTCCCGTGCCTATAAATAGATGAACAGTAACAGCGTACTATTCACGCTAAATTATAATCATTCTCTTGCATCATCACCTTCAAACAAGCCAAAGGTATCAATGCATTATTAATACTGTTTGTATTCATACATGTTTTATGGAATGCAAATATGTATGAATTAATGAAATGCAGTTACTGTCCACATCCTTTTACATATTAAATGAGGAAGGTAAGTCCTTCTCGACCTTCGTCTGATGATCGTTATTCCCATGTGAGGATAAAGCTTCAGAAGACAAAGGTCTATAATAATTAACAATTGTGTTGTCTTGCTCTTGATCTACAACATTCAAGAACAAGTGAACAACATTGGCGTCCACCTCTAGTGAACTCACTTCCACAACTGCGACAATGGCCTCGCAAGACTACCAAGCTGTGGCACCTTCGACTACGAAGCTGGTGCTCCCAATCACAGGCGGCTCAAGTTCTAAACCAGCCAATAAGAAGCAGAAAAAGGAAGGAGAGATAAGGGTACAACATGTTGGAGTGCAAAGACCCTTCATCAAGTGCAAGTGGTCTCACATACCAATCACCTTCTCCCAGGAAGACCTTCAGCTCAAGGATTATCCTCACAATGATCTAATGGTAATATCTTATGTCATCAAGGGGTTCCTGGTTCACAATGTCCTTGTAGACATAGGCAGTGCAGCAGACATCATCTTTGCGAAAGCTTTCAGGCCAATGCAAGAATAGGATGACAAGATACATGATGCAACACACCCTCTCTGTGGCTTCAGAGGAAGGCAGATAGTGGCATTCGACAAGATAACTATGACAAGATAACTATGCCGATCACCTTCGGCTATGTTCACAACACAAGGACAAAGCAAGTTGTCTTTGACATTGTTGATTTGGAGTATCCCTACAATGCAATCATTGGGCGAGGAACATTAAACGCCTTAGAAGCAATACTTCATCTAGCATATTTGTGCATGAAGATACCATCAGACCAAGGCCCCATAGCTATATATGGGAGTCAAAAGGCTGCTAGAAGGGCCGAAGGGAATTGGACAGATTCAAAGGCCATCCATAACATAGATGAAGCCGAAGCTAACAAGCAGTACAAACACAAGAGGGATAAGGCTGCCTCAGCAGACGAGTCGATTCCTATGCTTTTATGTGAGGACGTAGCTGAGCAGAAGGTGTTGCTGGGGTGACAACTATGTGATGAACAAGAGAAAACCCTATTGAAGTTTTTATTCAACAACAAGGATGTCTTTGCCTGGTCAGCCAATGATCTCTGTGGTGTCAACAGAGACGTCATCGAGCATTCAATTAATGTAGATCCGGCTATCAGGCCAAGAAGGCAAAAGCTTCGGAAGATGTCCGAAGACAAAGCCGAAGGTGCACGAAACAAAGTCAAAAGGCTTCTGAGTGCCGGAGTAATCAGAGAGGAAACATATCTAGAATGGCTGACCAATACTATAATGTTGAAGAAGGCTAATGGAAAGTGGAGAATGTGCATTGATTTCACAGATCTTAATAAAGTGTGTCCGAAGGATGATTTCCTTCTACCCAGAATAGACTCTCTGGTGGATGCAGCAGCTACTTCGGAGCTAATGAGCTTATTGGATTGCTATTCAGGTTACCATCAAATCTGGATGAAAAAAGAAGACGAACCCAAGACAAGCTTCATAATCCCAGTGGAACCTACTACTACCTTCAGATGATAGAGAGGCTCAAGAATGCTGGAGGAAGCTTTAGCACGATGACTACCAAAGTCCTCCACTCCCAAATTGGAAAGAATGTGCTTGTTGGGGGCCTTCTTCCTCCGAAGGTCCTAAAAAACATGACTGACCATATCTTTTCAGTATGATATGGATTATTACAGGGGAGCTTTGGCTTTGGGATGAAGGGTTTATTTTATAACAGGGTAAAGATGTAGCCCGAAGGTGATAAGAATGATCAACGAAGCTGTAGCCAAAGAGCGTCGACTTTGATATGATGACGAAGGTCAACTATGATGACGACTGAAAAGGGACAAAGACTATTCAATCCTTAATATTTTGTGTTATGATAATAGATGAATGTAAGGGACACGGATGTAATTTTACCTGGGCTGTGTCCCGTGCCTATAAATAGATGAACAGTAACTTTGTACTGGGGACACAGGATGGTAATCACTCTCTTGTATCCATACCTCCGAGCAAGCCGAAGGTATCAATGTAATATTAATTTTGTTAATATTCATGTGTGTTTTATGGAATACAAATATGAATGAATCATTGAGTTATATTTGTCATCTTCATGTATTGTTATTTATCTATGAAATGATGAAGACACGTTCTTCATGACCTTCGTCCAAAGATCATTATCTCTGAGAGAAGATAATGCTTCGAAGGACGAAGGTCCTTAATGCTTAACAATTGTGTTGTCTTGTTCTTGACTCACAACATTTGAGAACAAGTGACCAACATTGGCACCCACCTCCGATGAACTAGAACGACCACCTTCGGCAAGCATCCACCTTCATCATACCGCCGAAGAAGACAACAACATCAGGGGCTACCCTGCAGCCACTGGACACAAATCAGGACACACTCTCCCTTCAAGAAGCTAGGAGCTAGAAGAGAAAGGATACTATCCAAACACTTCATGAGGAGGAGCTGGACCAGGAGATTAGGGACTTAGAAGCGATTCACCAGCAAGTACAGAGGAAGAAGGAAAAAAATGCTTCGGCTGGCCGACCTTCAGAGGAAGATTGACGAAGCAGCTGAGGAAATGCGTCATCTCACTCAGGATGACCAAGCCCGAAGGCCCCAACATAGGGAACTTCGTCAAGAGAACCTAATCAATGAAGATGAATGGTATGACGATTTTCACCATGGTAACTTTGCTTTCGATGATGCTTCTCCTTTGGCAGCAGAGTTGCAGGCTACCCCATGGCCACCATCCTACAAGCCACCTCAGCTCCCCATGTATGATGGGCATTTAGATCCAAAGCAGTTCCTGATGAGCTACGAGGCATGGCGTCATGGCGAAATACTACCGTCATGGCGAAATCCTTCGTCATGGCGGTTAGAAGTGTGGCTCAGACATGGTATTCCTCTCTTCAGCTAGGGACAATTACGTCATGGCAGAAGCTGAAGGACATGCTAGTCACCAGCTTCCAGGGCTTCCAGATGAAGCCAGTCACTGCCTAGGTCCTATTCCAATGCACGCAGGACCATGAGGAGTACCTGCAAGCGTACGTTCGAAGGTTCTTGCGATTGAGAGCTCAAGCGCCTATAGTGCCCAATGAGATTGTCATTGAGGCCATGATCAAGGGGCTCTAACTGAAAGAGAAATGTGCCCTTGGGCAATTTCTATAATGTTTTGGTGATTAAGTGCCCAACACCATTAATTAAGTTCTTATGTGCCAAATAAACTGAGAAGTGCAAATCAAGGCAAAAGGTATGTTTCTAGACATGGTGAATTGTTTTATGTACTAACATGGTTATCCAAGTGCTAGAAACAGTGACTAAAGAAGAAGAGAGGAAAAGGGAAAGACTTGGCTCTGTGCAGCCAAACTTCAGCTCGGTCTGGCACACCGGACAGTGTTCTGTGCGCTAGGCTGGTCTGCGGTGAACTCGCCGCTCTCGGGATTCAACGGCGGCGTACAACTATAATTCACCGGATTGTCCAGTAGTGCACCGGACGGTCCGGTGGTGCACCAGACGGTCCGGTGGGTCATCCGAGGCGAACTCATTGCCCTCGGGAATGAAGAAAGGCGACGTGGCTAAAATTCACCGGACTGCCCGGTGGTGCACCGGACTGTCCGGTGAGCCAACGGTTGTCAGCGCAATGGTCGGCCGCGTAATCTTCGCGTGACACGTGGTCGCGCCAACGGTCGGTTGGGAACACCGGACTGTCCGGTGTGCACCGGATAGTGTCCGGTGGGCCAACCGATCCCTTGGACCAAAGGTCGGCTGTTCTCCGTATGGAAAGAAATCGAGCACCGGACATGAACAATAGCTGTCCGGTGGTGCACCGGACTGTCCGGTGCACCACACGACAGAAGGCAAGATTGGCCTCCAACGGCTCCTAGCTGCCTTGGGGCTATAAAAGGGACCCCTAGGCGTATGGAGGAGGCACCTAAGCATTTACTAAGCATTCTAAGACTCCCACACTCCGCCTCAGCACTTTTGATCGATTGTGTTAGTGATTTGAGCTCCGTTCGAGTTGTGAACTCTCTGCGCTATGTTTCGAGCTCAAGTCTTGGTTTGTGTGCATGTGTGTGCTGCGGATTTGTGTGTTGTGTGTGTTTCTCTCCTAGCCTTACTCTTGTACCTTCTTTGTGATCTTTATTGTAAGGGCGAGAGGCTCCAACTTGTGGAGATTCCTCGCAAACGGGAGAAAGACTATAAGAAAGAAAGTCGTGGTATTCAAGTTGATCATTGGATCACTTGAAAGGGGTTGAGTGCAACCCTCGTCCATTGGGACACCACAACATGGAAGTAGGCAAGTGTCACTTGTCCAAACCACAGGATAAAAATTGTGTGTCTCTTGTGTTGCTTTCTCTGTGATCGTTTTATCCACAAGAACTCGCTTCAAAACTACTTAGTCGCACTAACACTTCTATAACTAAGTTTTGTGGCTATTTAGTGGTTGATTTTACAGGATCACCTATTCACCCCCTCTAGGTGCTCTCAATTGGTATCGGAGCCGTACTCTTCACGTAAGGGACTAATCGCCCGAAGAGATGGATCCTAAGGGAAAGGGGATTGTTGGGGGTCTGCTTCGTCGCTGAAGGTCCCATAAGAATAAACACCTTTGGAAGATCAACACAGAAGCAAAGCCGAAGCTACCAATCAGGGAGCTTCGTAGCGTACTTCTAGATGCACCGACTTAAAGATGAAATGACCAATCGGCCTGTGGCGGAACCGCCTGAATTATTCCAACTTAAGTGTCTAAGTCCCACCTTAGAGGCTAGACCACACTTAAATAGGAATAACACATCAGTCCCTCGGATCTAGTCCGACGAGGCCACTAACAGGATCAAGTACCACGTACTCACTCGAAGGTGAGGCACAGAGCAAATACAATAAAACATAAAACCAACATGAAGGAGTATTAAATTTATTACAACATCATCGGAGTTTTTGTGAAAGTAGTGATCATTGTTCGAAGTGCAGCGGAATAAAACTAACGATAAATAAATGGAGGGATGGGGAAGCCTGTCCCATCACTCCTCGTGCTCCTCCTCAGCCGAGGTAGGGTCCCACTCGACTGTCCAGCCCGGTGGTAAGATGGATGGCCAAGTCACTCCAGCAACCATGTCCTCGAGAGAACCTGTAAAATTTTTGCCACAAGCAAGGCTGAGTATACTAATACTCAGCTAGACTTACCCGGTGTGAGGAGTCTACTCCTCTACCTCTAGACATGTAGCTGTTTGGTTGCAGGGTTTGCTTGCCAAGTTTTAGCTTTTTCAAGTTTTAGTGTGACTCTCTTAAGACTAAATGTGTACCTATCTAGTCATACATGGTATCAAACATTTAGCAATCAACAACTTTTGCCAAGTCAACACATTTCCACTTGTTACTCAATGCAGTACAATGGATCAAGCAGTATCATTAGCTGCGAGAAGCAGACGATTCGAATCGAGTTTTTATCCTTGCAAGGTAAACCTAAACACATGACGTGGCGAGGCACTCCGTCCCTACACACATCAACCGTCCCCATCGATTCCCCGTCAGCAGAGAGGGGCTCACCGCCTTGGCGTATAATGCCTCACTGACCCCGACTGCCGTCGTGCAGTGACCGCACTTGTACCCACCATAACCGGAATGGGAGACCACGTCTCAGGTCGCGTGAGGAGGGAAATCTGCGGGCAGGTTCACTCAGGTACTAGGCTTACCGATTTACCATATTTCTCGGCATGTGTTTAGTACGTTCAAACGCTTGACACAGGTATCCGCACGTTAATCCTTTTTCCAATTTCATCTCGTAGACCACGCATCCCCATGGATCCGTGTCCACAGACCATAATCATTCTGATATAAAAATGGATACAACCAATTCCTGACCTCGCGCGAGTGCTAGAAAAATCACTCGACTTCTACCGAGATCTCTAATTAGTAAAGCAGCTACTCGACCTAGCATACTAGTATCCATCTCAAAAGGATTCCTGAGTTCATGCAACTAGGGTTTCAATCAACTCCTACACTTAGTGCACATTACAAACCTACAAACATTAAGTGTAGTAAAATAGCATAATAAACGGTTATGCATAAAACCGGGGCTTGCCTTCCAAAGCTGGGGTAGGCAGATCCTCGATGGCAGGCTCTGGTGTTTGCTCCTGGGCTACCTCTTGAGCAACTCCTTGCTCCGACACGAGGATGTATTCCCCGTCAGCGAGATTACAGTCTACCGAATGCAATGTATAAGATATATGCATAAAAATGATATGAACATTTGGAAAGGTTATGCATAGTAAAACAGTATTAAGTTTAGTGTTTTTCTAGAGTTTCTTTTTGATATACTTAAGGGTTTTGTATTTTCATCTATTTCTCCCCAAAGTTCCCCTTTTTCTTTTTATTGCTTTTTATTAAGCAGTTTTGAACTATGAGGTTTAGTCAACATTTTCCAAAAATGTTATAAAAATTCAGTGGTTAAATATTAACATTTGTGGGTTCTCCTAAAATTTGAGGTGGATATTAATTTAGATACTACTTGTGCAAAATTTACAAAAACAAGTGTAAAAGGGCATTTCACACTATAGCTATAATTTAAGTGAGGTCTCTACACCAAATTTTATTTTTGTCTAGATTCATAGGTGATATTAGGCCTCTGTGTTAAAAATCACAGAAAAAGACCTACTGGATATTTAGTTGTGATTTTCTAAAGTTTAATGCCAAAAAGATACTTATAACTAACTTGTTATTTGAAAAATATCAAACAACAGAACTCATATTTTTCCTATGTTCATAATAATAAAATATTAGTTATCCCAAGGCTGGGGGTGGTTTCTCCTCAGGATTATTTTTCTAAGATTTTCCTAAGTTTTCATGGTTTTCCTAAAATAAAAGGAAAGGCATTTCTTTTGCACTAAACAAAGGTCTAATAAAATTTTCCAGTGAACTCTATTAAATAAGTGAGCTAACAAAAATGTGGTTGCTCCCTGGTTCTTATTTTCAACTCCCTTTACTATTTTCTTTAACTTTGAGCTAAAATTATTTTAAATGGTAAAACCTACCTTAATTTGGTGTACTAAGGGGTTTACTATTTTTAAACAGATTAGGGAGTGATTAAGTACTTCTCTGATTTTTCTTAACCCCAGTCTAACAGTGTAACTATTTTTCCCTCTTTTATTTAGCTTTTGACTAGAACACTATTTAATTCCAAACTTTAAATTCTTCTGCAATACTAAGGGAATTTTGTATTTTTCCTAAGTAGTTCACATTATTTAGAATCTGGCAAAGTTGGTTTGACTAAATTTGGTTGAATAGAACTGAAGTTATGAATTTTACAAGCTCTGTTTGTATTTAAATTAGAAATGTTAAAAAGGTTTTCTGGAAAACCAGTTTACACCGAGGACCCTAGGCTTTTCCTAAACCAGTTCTTTAACTTATACCCCTGCGCAACTATTCATCTGAGTCTCTGACAGTTCAAAAACCCCCCTGACTTCTATTCCTTCTTCCCCGAGGTCCCTCCCCCCTTTTTGAAAAGTACCCGTGAAAGGAAAAAGGGTGGCGCGGCTTACCGGCGGTGAGGGAGGTCCGGTGAAGGGTGGGGTTGGCTTCGGGAGGTCCTTGCGGTCACAACGAGGTATGACTTGACGACGGTGATGGCCGGAATCGGCCGGTCCACGTGCGCAGGCGGGCGAGCTCATTGGCGGCGGTTGCTCCGGCCTATCCACGGCGATACAGGTCAATCCAAGGGCACGGGGAGCTTCACGGGGTGCTAACGAGTCGACCCGTGCAAGGAATCGAAGAATAACTCACCGTGGAGCCCGGTCTACGTTCGTCGGCGGTCGGGTGAAGTCCGGTGACCTTGATCAGGCACCTCCAGCGAAGCAAAGCTCGATTCCTCCCTCTGGGAGCTTCACCGAGGCACGTAGAGTCTCTCTCGAGGGTTGGATGGGGTTGGGGATGGCTCTGCTGGCCGGTCTACGGCGGCGGGTGCTCGGGCGGCCGCTGGCACGTCGTGTGTAGGGCAACTCCAGCGATCTCTTGCTCCGATGAGGTCGAGAGCGCACGGGGGCATACGGCTGAAGCCCTGGCTGGCTTTATAAGCGCGGGCGCGGGCAGGGGACACGGGCGTGGCTTGGCGCGGCGGGGCGCGCGGGGTTGGGCGCTGGGCGTGCTCTGGCGCGTTCAGGGCGCGTCGAACACGTGGAGGTGTTCTTCTGCCCATGTTCAAAAGCTTGCCGAGATCGCAAACGTGCGAATCTTGGCAAAAATCCGGTGCAGGCCTCCTCCTGGCACCTAGGGCTGTCTCTTGTATGTGAGTTCCAATGGCAGATATGCCCTAGGTAGGGAGATTTGCGGACGCCAAATCTGGCTTGTCTCCCTGTCCACTCCGCGACAAAAGTGATGCCAAATCAAGTCAAACGAATTTGACTCGGGTTCAAAATTTTCAAGTGGATGCCTTAGGTGGTTTGGCACCTTTTTGGTATTCAGACCAAGTGGTTTTGGCGCCATTTACTAAGTGAACACATCTGATCTTTAGATTAGGGTTAAATTTTGACTTAGAGAAGATTAGAGAGCTCTAGTGTGCTCTCTAATTAAGGAGTGGATTTGGGGTCTTTAAGGGGTCTTTTTGTAATGTTTCCCCTCTACATTTTGTAGGTTATAATGTTACTTAAACTTTGGTTAAGGATTAGAATCAAGATTTGGCAACTTGATTAACTTATCCACTGATCCCTTGCTTGGAAGACTAGTGCCCTTAGGGGTCTTAGGGTTTAACCTCTTTGGCTCAAGATGACAATTGTTCAAAATGTTTGGGTAAAGCTTTTGTCATTAACATTTCTTAGCTAACCCATGTTTCCAAGGTTTTAGGTGCTCCTTCTCCTCCAATTAACCATATGTGATAACAAGTCATCAGTGCCTATATGAAGCCAGTGCCTGGGTAACACCTGATGTGTTACACGACCCATGATAACTTGTATTATAATTGTAATCATTTGTAGAGGGCATGGATGTAATTTCTCACAGGCGGCGTCCTGTGCCTATAAATAGATGAACAGTACCCCCATACTGTTCATGATGATTTGTATTCTCTCGTGCGTCACGCTTGGATTTTTGCCTTCTGTCAAGCCGAAGGTACAAATGTAATCAAATACTGTTCTTATCTATTCAAAATTACATAATAAAGATATATTAATGATGTTATATGATTATTCATGTTATCTTTCATGTTTCATATGCTTCGTCTTTCTTTAATGTATACTGTGATGATGAAGGTACGTCCTTCATAGCCTTCGTCCGAAGATCATTATATCCTAAGGGAAATAATGCTTCGAAGGACGAAGGACTTTAACATTTAATATTTTCTGTTGCCTTGTTCTTGACTCATAGCATTTGAGAACAAGTCCCCAACATTGGCGCCCACCTCCGGTGAACTCACTTCCACTGTTGAGCTGATGGCTTCGTTCAACAATCAAGATGACGTTGCTTCGGCTACGAAGCTGTTGCTCCTAATAACAGGCGGTTCATGCTCAGAACTGGCCAACAAGAAGCAGAAAAAGGAGGCTCAGAGAAGGGTACAACATGTTGGGGTGTAGGGACCCTTCATCAAGTCAAAATGGTCCCACATCCCAATCACCTTCTCCTAGGAGGACCTTCAGCTCAAGGATTACCCTCATAATGATGCTATGGTCTTATATTGTGTCATCAAGGGATTTCTGGTCCACAATGTTCTGGTTGATACAGGCAGTGCAGCGGATATCATATTTTCTAAGGCCTTCAGACAAATGCAAGAGCCAGAAGACAAGATTCATGATGCTACACACCCTCTTTGTGGCTTCGGAGGAAGGCAGATTGCAGCACTCGGCAAAATCACGATGCCATTGACCTTCGGCTTCGTCCACAACACAAGGACAGAACAGGTTGTGTTTGACATTATTGATGTGGAATACCCCTACAGTGCAATCATTGGTCGTGGGACACTTAATGCTTTCGAAGAAATACTTCATCCAGCATATCTATGCATGAAGATACCTTCGGAACAAGGGCCCATTGCTGTCCATGGGAGTCAGGAAGCCGCTAGAAAAGCCGAAGGAAACTGGACAGATTCAAAAGCGATCCACAATATAGATGGGGTCGAAGCTTGTGAACAGTACAAGTACAGAAGAGAGAAGGCTGCTTCGGCTGATCAGCCGAAACCCATGCTTCTATGAAGACATAGCAGAGCAGAAGGTACTGCTGGGGTCTCAGCTATCTAAAGAGCAGGAGAAAACTTTAATAAGGTTTTTATTCAACAACAAAGATGTTTTTGCTTGGTCGGCTAATGATCTCTGTGGTGTCAACAGAGACGTCATTGAACATTCACTCAATGTCGACCCATCCTTCAGGCCAAGAAAGCAAAGGCTTCGGAAAATGTCTGATGATAAAGCCGAAGGTGCTTGGAATGAAGTAAAAAGGCTTCTCAGTGCTGTTGTCATCAGAGAGGTAAAATATCTAGAGTGGCTAGCTAATACTGTTATGGTGAAGAAGGCCAATGGCAAATGGAGAATGTGTATTGACTTCACAGATCTTAACAAGGCTTGCCCAAAAGACGAATTTCCATTACCAAGAATAGACTCTCTTGTAGATGCAGTAGCTTCTTCAGAGCTTATGAGTCTGCTGGATTGCTACTCAGGATATCATCAAATATGGATGAAGAAGGAGGATGAGCTAAAGACTAGTTTCATAACCCCCAGTGGCACCTATTGCTATCTTCGAATGCCTGAGGGGCTCAAGAATGCTGGAGGAAGCTTCAGCAGAATGACAGCCAAGGTCCTTCATTCCCAGATAGGCAGAAATATGCTAACATACGTTGATGACATCATAGTAAAAAGCACGAAGCAAGAAAATCACATTACTGATCTGCAAGAAACATTTGCTAATTTCAGGCAAGCTGGCTTGAAATTAAATCCAAAAAATGTGTCTTTGGAGTGAAGAAGAGTAAGTTCCTTGGTTGTCTAGTTTCAACGAAGGGGATTGAAGCTAACCCAAGCAAGATCGAAGCTATCCTTCGGATGGAGCCGCCAAGCACAAAGAAGGGGCCCAGCGGCTGACAGGAAGACTGGCATCATTGAATAGATTCATATCTAGATCAGCAGAAAGAAACTTGCCATTCTTTGAAATACTAAAGTCAACCAAAGTTTTTCAATGGGGCCCAGCTCAATAGAAAGCCTTCGAAGAGCTGAAGCAATACTTGATTTATCTAACAACATTAACTCCACCTGCGCCAGGGGCTCCATTACTATTGTATGTGGCATATTCACATTCTGCAGTGAGTGTGGCACTCGTACATGAGAAGCTTGAAGGACAAATTAAAAAGCAAGCCCTAGTATACTTTGTCTCCGAAGTTCTAAGTTTATCAAAGAAAAATTATACAGAATTGGAGAAGGTGTTGTATGCTGTGTTAATGGCCTCCAGGAAGCTTCGACATTATTTTCAAGCATACCACATAATTGTTCCTTCATCACAGCCTCTGAAGGATATTATGAGGAATAGAGAAGCTACCGGAAGGATTGGAAAGTGGGTTGCGGAGCTTAACGAGTTCAGTATTGACTATGTGCATAGATCCTCAATTCAGTCCCAGGCGTTAGCAGACTTCATTGCTGATTGGACGCCAGGGGCTCAGGAAGAAGAAGCAAATAAAGATGCCGAAGCTTGGACAATGTTCTGCGATGGTTCCTGGGGAACCTTCGGTGCAGGTGCGGCTGTTGTCCTAGTTGCACCTTCCAAAGTCAGAACATGTTATGCAGCAAGACTTGATTTCAGCTGTACAAATAATATTACTGAATACGAAGCTTTACTTTTGGGGCTTCGAAAGTTAAAGGCAATGGGAATAAGAAGGGCAGTCCTTAAAACAGATTCTCAAGTTATTTCTGGTCATGTTGACAAGAGTTGCAAGGAAAGAGATCTGAAGCTTGAGAAATATTTGGACTCAGTTCGAAGGCTCGAAGCTTCTTTCGAAGGATTTTCTGTTAAGAATATTCCAAGAGGGGAAAATGAGCATGCTGATATGCTAGCCAAGTTAGCGGCACAGGGACTTCCTCTACCTTCGGAAGTATTTTTTGAGACAATAAGAGCACCTTCGGTAGAACTTCTCGAAAGAGCAGTGCTCACAATATCTCCTGTCCATAGTGAAGATTGGAGGACTGAGATTATATCTTTCCTCTAGGGTAACTGTCTTTCGGATGATGAGGTTTATAACAAAAGAATGGAAGCCAGAACAAGACCAAATGTCATAATAGAAGGGGAATTATATAAACACGGAGTTTGCTCCCCACTTTTCAAATGCTTATCCAGAACCGAAGGTATAGAACTGATGAAGGAGATACATGCAGGATTATGTGGATCCCACATTGGGTCCAGACCTCTTCTGGGAAAGGTTTTCCGACAAGGATTCTATTGGCGAAGGCAGCTTCGGACGCAACAGATTTGGTTCAAAAGTGCGAAAATTGCCAAAAATGTGCAAGAGATCAGAAGCAAACCTCGTCATTGACTCAACTAATACAACCAACCTGGCCGTTGCAAAGATGGGGCCTAGATCTGCTAGGCCCACTTCCACCAGCGCAGGGCAACTTGGGATATGTCGTGGTGGCGGTAGAATATTTTCTAAGTGGATCAAAGCGAAGCCTTTGGCTACAATAACTTCGGCTACAGTCCAAAAATTCTTCTGGTAGAATATAGTTTGTCGCTTTGGTGTGCCGAAGGCTATAACTGTGGACAATGGAACACAGTTTGATGCTGAAACTTTCAAAGATTTCTGCGATCAGATTGGCACAAAAATTCATTTTGCATCAGTCAGGCACCCGGAATCAAATAGACTAGTCGAAAGGGCAAATGGTATTATAATGACAAGAATAATGAAGTTAATCTTCAATCAGCCTAGAGGAAAGTGGCCAGACGAGTTGGTTAAAGTGGTGTGGAGCCACAATACAACTATATCAAGGTCAACAGGTTTTACACCATTCAAGTTATTGTTCGGTGACGAAGCTATAACCCCCGAAGAGGCTAAAGCGGGGTCAATAAGAACAGTAGCTTCGGTAGAAGACGAAGCTAATTATTCTGTGGCAAAAGACAACATAGAAGGGACCAGACTTCAGGCTGTGGAAAATATCAAAAAATATCAAGCCGAAACAATAAAATGGCGTGATATAAAAGTTCGGTTGAAAAACATTAAGCCAGGACATCTGGTGCTTCGGAGAGTAGCCAACCCTGACACAGTAGGCAAGCTTCAGCTGAAGTGGGAAGGACCATTTCTGGTGGTATCTTCGTCAAGACCCAGTTCTTACAGATTAAAGGACATGGACGACAATGACATTCCTAGATCTTGGAATGCAGATGAGCTTCGATGATATTATGTATAAATTGATGTAATCTTTTTCATTTTTCCTATGGCACCCTTTTCCTTTCCAATGGGGGAGAAAGGTTTTTAATGGGGCCATAGTATGTAATATCTCTTTTCTTATTCAGCTCTACGAGAGCAAAATCCCCCAAGATATGTAAATGTGAAATCTGAGCATGCACCATCGAGTGCAAAAAAAAGAGAAAAAAACAGGGAGAAGCTCGAAAGTCGTCCCTAAGGGGATGCAGAGCACGATGAAGCTTCAAAAAGTCGTTCCTAAGGGAGCGCATTGTATGTTTTCTGCTCAAAAGTCGTTCCTAAGGGAATGCAGAGCCAAATACCGCCGAAATATAAGGCGAAGCGCGAAAAGTCAATGCGAATACCGACGAAATAGAAGGCGAAGAAGTTCAAAAGACGTTCCTAAGGGGATGTAGAACTTACACCGAAAAATAAGCGGTGCAGCCAAAAAATAAACGGCAAAGAGACTTCAGTCATTCCTAAGGGAATGAAGGTTATGGATGTGGCTTCGTATGTGTGTGTTTGGGCATTCATTTGCACGATACATTACATCATACATTGCATTCATAAACATTCATTTAGACATACATAGGATCATCATCATCATATCATACAAATACAGACAGCTGCTTTGGCTCTAAGGATACGGCTTTGGCGAAAGAAAATGAAGCAGATTTATGCTTCGTTGTGTACGAAAAGAAGGGAAGGTGTTTTTCGCCTTGGGCTCAAAAAATACAAGTTTCATCCACATCAAAGCAGTTCATACATGGACGGAAAGGTAAAAATATATTACAAGGTATGGACAAATTTATAGAGTAGTATCTGATTCTCAAATTACAATATTCTTTACAAGGATAATTCAAGTTTTCTAGAGTTTTTTCACAGCAAGGTTTTCGACTTCATCATCATCTGCTAAGCTTCGGATCATCTGCTAAGCTTCGGCTCAATGCTCCTCGGCTTCGTCATCCTGTACATATCAATGCATTATAAGGTAAATTCAAGTTTTAAGGAAAAGGTAAGCACAAGGTATGAGTTTATTACCGGTTTAAGGTGACTTCGAGCTTCGTCACCAGCCAAGTTTCGCCCGCCCTTTGCCCAGATTTGAGTAACGAATCTGTTTCCGATGCTTCGGGCCAGGCCGGGGATGTCATCCAAGTCTGCTGGTATAGGATGAAGTTTGGTCTGTTTACAATATTTCCATGTGTACAACCAGACTTCATGAAAGCAACAGTCGTGCCTTGAGAAGCTAGCCGAGCACAAAAGTCGTCGTGTCTAGCTATAACTTCATTGAGAGCATCAACTTCACTTTCAATATGACCAAATGTGCCCGGCAGGTCTTCAACCGATGGTTTAAACTTTTCGGAACTGGCTCCAACTGAGTTGAAGACCTGCTTCAGCCGTTGAATGCACCGGGTGTCGAAGCCTAAGCATTTTTCTTGAAGATCCTTGAGTGATTTCTGCAGATTTGAACTTTTTTCAACTTCGGCTTCGAGTTTTGTTTTGAAATCTTTCTTCTCTTGCTCAAAGCTTTTTGACTTCAGGGAAAGTTCACTGTTCAATCTGGCGATCTCGGTTTGAGCTTCTGCCAGTGAACCTTCCATCATTTGAAGCACGAAGTCTTTCTTTTCTAGGGCAGCTTTATGATCTTTAATCTTGTTCTCTAAGCCCTCAATTATAACTTCGTTTTTCTTGTCCTCAAGGTCTTGTTGCATCCTCAAGGCTTTGCTTAACCTTCATCAGAAAACATCTTCATATCAAAACAATAAAAAAGTTAAGGGAAGAATTTTACCTTAAAGTTAGAATAAAACAAGCTGTCGGCGATATGTTGTCGCCGGTATCTGCTGAGGTCAGCCTCAAGCTTCGGGAAGCCAACACTCTTTGATAGAGTGCTGACAACCTTCACCCCAACTCGGTCCCGAAGGCATCCTAAGCTCTCTTCGGCAACACCACCGAAGAGCAGCGCCCCTGGCTGGTACATGCAAGATATAGCATAGTCCCTCAGTTCTTCTTTTTCAGCCTTAGACAACTCTTGCCCAATTATGTTTTGAAAGTTGAAATCTTCTTCTTCTGAAGCATCTTCGGCAATCTCCTTCTCTTTTTCAGGCATCTTCTCCCCTTCTTCAGCCACTGCGGCTGGGGTTTCCTCAGCAGCTGCAGCAGTTTCTTCCTCAGCAGCAGCACTTCGGCAATCATTTCATCAATATCAGTAAGTGTGTTTTCCAAGTTTGTGGCTTCGGCTGCTGCAGCTTCGAAAGTGGAAGCTTCGGCAAGAGCAGCTTCGGCTACTGCTGTTTTTGGCGCTGAGGCCAACGGCGGTGTTTCTTCAATAGCCTCAATGACAGTAATAATTCTTCGCTTTTTTGGTTCAGCCGGCTTCTCGGCAGCCGAAGGCTCCTTCTTCTTCTGTAAAAGCCTCATCAGTTTCAGTCCCAACGGACTTAGCTTATTAGGTAGAGATTCAGTCATTACCTTTAAAATTTCTTCTGCATCAGTGGTAGAAGGTGTTGAGGGAATTTCTTCTTCTAAGTTAGCTTTTGGCTCTGGAGTTGTAGCTTTTCTCTTCTTCGAAATGGCTACCTTCGACTCAGGGCTGGTTTTTTTATTTTTTGCTAAATTTTCATCTTCTTTTATCATTCTGGTAGCTTGTCTTTACATAACACTAACAACTCTTTTTCGTTTTGGCCCTTCGGCACCTTTGCTCAACCGTTCATAGTCTGGATATTCAAATTTTAGAGCGTCCATTACTCGGTTCAGCCTTCGTTTCGGTCGTGTGCCGAAGCCTGCCGTCATCAATTGATCTTCTTTCTTCGTATAATTGCCCAAGATTTCATTGCACATAACTTCAATTGTATCCAACCATTCTTGACAGGGTTCTTTGAAGTGTTTCTTGAACTTAAAATGATAAGGCAGTCGAACAAGTTCATTCTTTTTCTTCTCTCCTTTAAGCTTCGACATACTCCATTCCTTTAAAGTCGGAAATATTCTATTTGCTAAGTACTCCTGAACCAAATCCCTAGTACCAATATGTTCAGCCACAACTCTAAATTTGCCCACAGCATCTGGGCATGATGTCCCTGGCGTCATGTGGCACTGAGGCCAAGTTAACCCGAAGGTTAGGTCCAGTGGGCTCTGAACTAGCTTCTCCTTTTTCTCATCAACCTTAACATAAAACCATTCAGTTTTCCAACCGGTTGGCCATTTGGTGCGGTAGCTAACTACCGGTGTCTTCATGTCTTTGCGATAGGCAAAATTATAGCAGCCGAAATTCTCGTGCAGACCATCTTCTCTAGCCTTCGTTTGATAGTGAAGTTCGTGCACCCGGCATAAGGCTTCGGCAAGCGGCTCAACTCCTTGGCTTCGAAGAGCCCAGATAAAGACACTGAGTCTAACGATAGCGTTAGGAGTCTGCTGATGAAGGTAAATTTCGAAATTTTCCAAAACATCCGCAATCATTCCATTCAGAGGAAACCTCAACCCTGCTTTGAAAAAGCTCTTAAAAACTACCACCTCATCATTTTCTGGCTTCGGAGTGATTTCTTCTCCGCCAAAACGAATCAACTTCTTCTCGGCTTCCCCGAAGTAGCCTAGCTTTGTCATCATGGACATATCGACCTCGGAGACAGTAGACTTTCCAAATTCTAGGTGGCTGGGTTTAGATGGCATGACAGAATAATCTATCTCTTCTTCTTCAACCTCACCCTCTTCAACATCTGCTTGATCAGCTTCGGCAGCAGGTGCACCTTCGTCAGAGGCGCCCTCTATCACAACCAGTCTCGACTGCCTCATTACTTCGGAGATTGGAGCAGTCTCAGCAGCTTTGGCCTCCTCCCCGTCGCGTGTGACTCTAGCAGTTGAACGCACCCTGGCCATTTGATGCTGAATTTCTTGCTGTTTTGACGAAGTTGATTACTTTTTGATTTTGCCGAAGCTCCCTCTTAGGACGAAGTTAAAGCAGAATGATGCTTTGATTGAGAATACGGTGAATAAGCTTTGGCTGTGGTCAAATTTTTTGGCAGCACAACAATGCAATAGTAGTAAATGTTGTGGTAACTTCACACCTACCCGTCTGTTTATATAGTGTTGCAGGTGGGAAGGTAAATCGTCAAGCCGCTCGCACCAGCTAAACATTCGCCCACACCCACTGAACGGTGGACCATAGTGCACGAGAAGGCGAATCACCAGACCAACCATACCCGTCGTATGGTGGGACCACCTTGCACTCGGAATATTTAAATCGTTTCTCGACAACGTGCTCAGGGAAGGTGTTTTTCGGACCTTCGACATTCCGAAGCCTAAGAGAATTTTTCACGGGTCGAGCTCATTACGAAAAACGATCTGGCACCGTGAAGGGGCTACTGTTGGGGGTCTACTTCGTCGCCGAAGGTCCCATAAGAATAAACACCTTCGGAAGATCAACACAGAAGCAAAGTCGAAGCTACCAATCAGGGAGCTTCGTAGCGTACTTACAGATGCACTGACTTAAAGATGAAATGACCAATTGGCCCATGATAACTTGTATTATAATTGTAATCATTGGTAGAGGGCATGAATGTAATTTCTCACAGGCTGCATCCTGTGCCTATAAATAGATGAACAGTACCCCCGTACTGTTCACGCTGATTTGTATTCTCTCGTGTGTCACGCTTGGATTTTTTCCTTTTGTCAAGCCGAAGGTACAAATGTAATCAAATATTGTTCTTATCTATTCAAACATAATAAAGATATATTAATGATGTTATCTTTCATGTTTCATATGCTTCGTCTTTCATTAATGTATACTGTGATGATGAAGGTACGTCCTTCATAGCCTTTGTCCAAAGATCGTTATATCCTAAGGGAAATAATGCTTTGAAGGACGAAGGACTTTAACATTTAATATTTTGTGTTGCCTTGTTCTTGACTCATAGCACTCACTACAAGAAATTTGTCCTTTTATGACAAAATACCTAATGACAAGGTCAGTTATCGTCATATAATGTCACATAATATGATGGAATTTTTTGAATCGTCATAATTTCATGAGGCCATGAAGATTTTATGATCATAGTGTTTTTGTTGTCACATAAGGGTACGAAGATTCGTCATATATTGTCAGGCGTCAGGAGCCTGTAGATGGTTTCACTTTTATGACGCTTAGATGTGCCTTTATGTGATGATTTGGCGGCGTCACTTTATGTTTTTTTCCAAAAAAGGACCGTACCCCTTTCTTTTGACCGCATTCACTTTCCCATCTCTCCGTCCAAAATGACCAAAATTTCCTTCCTACCTTATCCTCTCGGCTGCTCACCACCCCAGACAAGTCCAGTCCTCTCCCTCCCCTCAACCTAGTGCCGCCACTCGTGCCCACCATGCCGTCGCACCGCCGCCGCCGCTGGTGAACGGATCCGTGCACCCCGTACACCTGCCTTGGCCTCCTCCCCCCTCCCCTCAACCTAGCTCCACCACTCGCGCCCACCTCCGTCCGCCGGTGGCGCAGGGGAGGAGCCGGCCATCCTCAGGGTGGCGCTGGGCTCCGGCAAGCTGCGCATCGAGGGGTCGCTGGGCTTTGGCAAGCTTCCGCACGCGGCGCCAGCTCACCGACCGCGCCGTGCTCGTGGAGCAGAGCTGGTGGAAGCTGCTGGACTGTGCCGTGCTCGAATTTGGACGCCTCTCTCTCTCTCTCATGTTGCCATGCTGGACGCAAGAACCGAGCAGCGGGCAGATGAAGGAGCAGTTCGTCGTGGAGATGCTCGCTAGGCCCTCGAGTGCGGCGGGGTCAGGCCCCGGGAGATCGCAGCAGCGTCAGGAGGACGCCTCCTCAGCTCAAGGCAGCAGGCCGCAGTCGTCGGCTGCTTCTGATGTGAGCATTTTCCGTGCCTGATCTGACCGCCAGCCGCAAAGCGAGCTTCGCTCTGAACTGAACTCCGCTTTGTTGATCTGTCTGGTAGACACCGGTGGCGCAGCAACCTGACGCGAACTCTGTGCGAGCGAAGCTCGAGCTCGCCAAGAACACCAAGCTCGAGGCGGCCAAGAGGAAGCTCCAGGAAGGCTACCAAGAGTTTGATAATGGTAATGCGGGCTGTTCCTCTTGGATATAGGTAGACGGTAGTATTTTGCTCGTTGTTGATCATGGATTTATCTGCTTGCAGCAAAGAAGCAGAGAAGCATACAGATGGTTCATCCCCAGAACCTGCCCAAGCAAGCGAACAACACCCAGAATTTCCAACCTAGCGGGCCAGCGGCAAGCCAAGGAATGGCAGCAACAGGAATTGGTAGCAGTTCCAATTCCTTTTGAGCGCCACCAGGGATCATAGACTTCAAATCCCTTCCTCCCTCTTTCTTCCTTTGGTTCTTGATCGACTACTAAGATTTTTTTAGACCATGCGAGTACAGAAAACAGCAATAAGGCTAGTTTCGAAAGTGCATGGAGACGTGGAGTCTATTGAAAGTTCTGGTCAATTTTGACGAACTTTTTTGAGAGCTCGTCAATCTGCTTGTGCTCTGTCCTCTGTGGCTTGCAGCTTCCAGGCAACAGGATTCTTTCGTGTGAACACCATTAACTTAGTATGGTGACCATCTAAAATAGAAAACAGCAGGACAATTGCTATGTCATCAAACATGATCATCATCAGTACTAGGGTTTCTTTAGGCCATGTTATTAGTCTTGATCTGTCTAGGCAGCATTGATGCATGTTCATGTGTTCTTTTTCTTAAACTGTCAGTCATTATTTGACTATGTTGTATTGTTGTTGGCATGTACCAATATTTCATGGCAAATCTTATATCCCAAGTTTTTATATGCCGCAGAGGACTAAGTACAACAACATGGAGCCGGATGCTGTTGATTTCTTTGGGGAATGTATGAATAGTCCCCGAAATGGTCATACTCTGCTTGCAAATGAGATATATGTAAGTTACATGTACTACACTCAAGTAAATGCCTGGTTCAACACTTTTGTATGGCCTTGTTACTAAGTACATTCATTTTATGTAGGAGAAAATGGTTGCCGAGAAGGAAAGAGAGCTAGAAGAAGGAGAAGCACAAAAGTCACCCTCCAAGATTGTTGCTGATAGTCTCAGCCAGATCAGTCGCTCATCCACCTTCCTTCCAAACATTGGTGTCTGTTTGAATGCTTCAAACCTTTGTGGTGGAACCTTTGTATGTTTGAACCTCTGTTGTGGAAGAACTAGTGTGCTGGAATTATGTATGACTTGTGATGAGAATGTTGTGTATGATGGCTTTTCTGTGTATTATGATTCTGTGAGCTATCATGAGAGCTCAGTGTGTCGTCACTGTATGGTCACTGTATGTGGGTGCCATATTAAACGATCCCAACATTAGGTGACGCGTTGACTGGAAAAAATATGACAGATAACACTGTCATATATAGCAACAATATGTGACGGACGAACGCAACCGTCACAAAAGGTGATGACATTATGTGACGGTACTCTGAACAGTCGTCACAAGGTACATAATGTGACAGTCGTTATATGACGACCCTTATGATGCAGCATTTTCGTCATAAGATGCTTTTTATGACCAATTTTGTACTAAACATGACACTTTACTTTTGTCATACAAAACCATTTTTTTGTAGTGACTTGAGAACAAGTCCCCAACAGGGATGGTGGTCAACGACAAGGAAAAGGAGTCCGTCATCAACGAGCCAAGAGACGACAAGCCTACTGACTCAGGCTCGAGTCAAAAGAAGAGAGAAGGGAAGAAGAAGAGGCGCATCAAGAAGATCATCTACTACGACAGCGATGCCTCGTCTTCTTCACCACACGACGACGACGACGACTCTTCAAAGAAGAAAACGGTTAATCAAAACTATTCATTTGATTATTCTCGTGTTCCATTTAATTCAAATGCTCATTTGCTATCAATTCCACTTGGGAAACCTCCACACTTTGATGGAGAAGACTACGCTTTCTGGAGTCATAAAATGAGTAGTCATTTATTTTCTCTTCATCCTAGTATCTGGGAGATTGTTGAAAACGGAATGCATTTTGATAGTACTGACAATCCCGTTTTCATAAATGAGCAAATTCATAAAAATGCCCAAGCTACTACTGTCTTGCTAGCTTCACTTTGCATGGATGAATATAATAAGGTGAGCGACTTTGACAACGCCAAGCAAATCTGGGACACCCTCAAGATTTCTCATGAGGGAAACGACGCCGCCATGATCACCAAAATGGAGCTGGTGGAAGGCGAGCTGGGGAGATTCGCGATGATCAGGGGAGAGGAGCCAACTCAGACTTACAACAGGCTCAAGACCCTGGTCAACAAGATCTGAAGCTATGGAAGTACAAGATGGACAGATCATGATGTCGTCCGACTCATGCTAAGGTCATTTACTGTAATTGACCCCCATCTTGTCAATCTTATTCGTGAGAATCCCAGGTACACCAAGATGACGCCCGAGGAGATTCTTGGAAAATTTGTGAGGGGGCGCATGATGGTCAAGGAGGCTCAATACGTGGAAGATGCTCTAAACGGTCCACTACCCGTCTACGAGCCTCAACCTGTTGCTCTTAAGGCAACCAGTAGCAGAGAGGCGCTTCCAAGCAAGGTGGCACAAGTGGAGGTTGCTGGCCTCAACGAGGATGAGATGGCGCTTATCATCAAGCGCTTCAAGATCGTGCTTAAAGGACGCAAGGAGTACCTCAACAAGAACAAAACAAGGGGAAAGTGATCCTGCTTTAAATGTGGTAAGACTGGTCACTTTATTGCAAATTGTCCCGATAATGACAGTGACCAGGGATAAGAAAAGAGCGGGAAGAAGGAGAAAAAGAAGAACTACAGGAAGGCAAAGGGCGAGGCGCACCTTGGAAAGGAATGGGACTCGGATTGCTCCTCCTCCGACTCTGACGACGAAGGACTTGCTGCCTCAGCCTTCAACAAATCCTCACTCTTCCCCAACGAACGCCATACATGTCTTATGGCCAAGGAGAAAAAGGTACGTGTTCGGGACACACTAAAGTACACTTCATCTAGTGATGAAGAATCCTCCGATGATGAAGTAGATTACACTAGTTTATTTAAAGGTTTAGATAGAGCCAAAGTAGAGAAAATTAATGAATTAATTGATGCTCTAAATGAAAAAGATAGATTGCTAGAGAAGCAAGAAGATATTTTGTATGAAGAGCATGACAAATTTATTAGTGTTCAAAAATCTCTTGCTCTAGAAATTAAAAGAAATGAAATGTTATCCTCTGAGTTGTCTGCTTGCCATGAATCTGTTTCTAGTTTAAGGAGTTTAAATGATGAATTAAATGCTAAGCTAGAGGAAGTTAATAAATCTAGTTCATGTGTAGAGCATGTTGTTATTTGTAATAAATGTAAGGATATTGATGTTGATGCCTGTAATGAAAATATTGCTTCTATTACTAAATTAAATGATGAGGTGGCAAGTCTTAATGCTCAACTTAAGACTTGCAAAATTGATTTTCATAAGTTAGAATTTGCTAGGGATGCCTACACCGTTGGTAGGCACCCCTCAATTAAGGATGGACTTGGTTTTCAAAAGGAAGCCAAGAACTTAACAAGTCAAAGGACTCCCGTTCTCAACAGGGAGAAAGGGAAGGCCCCTATGGCTAGTAGTCCTCAAAGGAACCATGCCTTTATTTATGATAGAAAAATTGCTAGTCACACTCATTACAATAGGAGTTATGATCATGCTGCTTATAACTCACATGCTATGTTTGCTTCTAGTTCTACTTTTGTTCATGGTAGAAGTAGGCCTAGGAGAAATCATTTTGTGTCTCATACTCCTAGAAAAATGTTAAATGGACCTTCTACTATTTACCATGCTTGTAATTGTTCTTTCTTGTAGAAATGCAAAAGTAGTTGCTAAGAAGTTGGGATCCAAATGCAAGGGAGATAAAACTTGCATATGGGTTCCAAAAGTTATTGTGACTAACCTTGTAGGACCCAACAAGAGTTGGGTACCTAAAACCCAAGCGTAAATTGCTTTGCAGGTTTATGCATCCGGGGGCTCAAGCTGGATTATCGACAGCGGATGCACAAACCACATGACGGAGGATAAGAAGATGTTCACCTCCTATGTCAAGAACAAGGATAACCAGGATACGATCATCTTTGGAGATGGGAACCAAGGCAAGGTTAAAGGACTGGGCAAGATAGCCATCACCAACGAGCACTCCATATCAAATGTATTTCTAGTAGAGTCGCTTGGTTACAACCTTCTGTCTGTAAGTCAATTGTGTCACATGGGTTACAATTGTTGTTTTACAAACGTTGATGTATCTGTCTTTAGAAGGAATGATGGTTCATTAGCTTTTAAGGGTGTATTAGACGGCAAACTCTACTGAGTTGATTTTTTGAAAGAGGAGGCCGATCTATATGCATGCTTAATAGCTAAGACTAGTATGGGCTGGCTGTGGCATCACCGTCTAGCACATGTTGGGATGAAGAACCTTCATAAACTTCTAAAGGGAGAACATGTGTTAGGACTAACCAATGTTTGTTTCGAGAAAGATAGGCCTTGTGCAGCTTGTCAGGCAGGGAAACAGGTGGGAAGCACTCATCATAGCAAGAATGCGATGACAACATCAAGACCACTAGAGCTTCTTCACATGGACCTCTTCGGACCCGTTGCCTATCTTAGCATCGGGGGAAGTAAGTATGGTCTTGTAATTGTTGATGATTTTTCCCGCTTCACTTGGGTGTTCTTTTTGCAGGATAAATCAGAAACCCAAGGGACCCTAAAGCGCTTTCTAAGGAGGGCTCAAAACGAATTTGAGCTAAAGGTGAAAAAGATTAGGAGCAACAACGGGTTTGAGTTCAAGAATCTACAAGTTGAGGAGTATCTTGAGGAGGAAGGCGTCAAGCATTAGTTCTCTGCTCCCTACACACCATAGCAAAATGGTGTGGTAGAGAGGAAGAACATGACGCTTATCGACATGGCGAGAACGATGCTTGGAGAGTTCAAGACGCCCGAGCTGTTTTGGTCGGAAGCTGTGAACACAACTTGTCATGCCATAAACCGGCTCTATTTGCATCGCCTTCTCAAGAAGACATCCTACGAACTCCTTACTGGTAACAAACCCAACGTCTCCTACTTTCATGTATTTGGGAGCAAATGTTACATTCTGGTGAAGAAAGGTAGACAGTCTAAATTTGCTCCCAAGGCAGTAGAAGGGTTTTTACTAGGGTATGACTCAAATACAAAGGCGTATAGAGTCTTCAACAAATCATCGAGTTTAGTTGAAGTCTCTAGAGACTAATGGCTCTCCAAGAGAGCAAGTTGATCTTGATGACATAGATGAAGATGATGTTCCAACGGCCGCAATGCACACGATGGCGATTGATGATGTGCGACCACAGGAACAACAGGAGCAAGATCAGCCATCTTCCTCCATATGGTGCATCCTCCAACTCAAGACGGTGAACAGGTACCTCAAGAAGAGGGACAAGATCAAGGGGAGCACAAGAAGAACAAGTGATGGAGGAAGAAGCACCACGTTCCCCACCAACTCAAGTCCGAGCAACGATCCAACGACATCACCCCCGTTGACTAGATTCTGGGTGACATAAGCAAAGGAGTAACTACTCGCTCAAGATTAGCTAACTTTTGTGAGCATTACTCGTTTGTCTCTTCTATTGAGCCTTTCAGGGTAGAAGAGGCCTTGCAGGATCTGGATTGGGTGTTGGCCATGCTGGAAGAGCTCAACAACTTCAAGAGAAATGAAGTCTGGAGTCTGGTGCCACGTCCAAAGCAAAATGTTGTGGGAACCAAGTGGGTGTTCCACAACAAGCAAGACGAGCACAGGGTGGTGACAAGAAACAAGGCTCGACTTGTGGCAAAAGGTTATACCCAAGTCGCAGGCTATTTCAAATGGATGTGAAGAGCGCTTTCCTCAATGGGCCAATAAAGGAAGAGGTATACGTGGAACAACCCCCTAGCTTTGAGGATGACAGGTACCCCGACCATGTGTTCAAGCTCTCTAAGGCGCTCTATGGACTTAAGCAAGCCCCAAGAGTGTGGTATGAATGCCTTAGAGATTTCTTAATTGCTAATGCCTTCAAGGTTGGGAAAGCCGATCCCACTCTTTTTACAAAGACTTGTGATGGTGATCTTTTTGTGTGCCAAATTTATGTTGATGACATAATATTTGGTTCTGCTAATCAAAAGTCTTGTGAGGAGTTTAGCAGGGTGATGACACAAAAGTTCGAGATGTCAATGATGGGCGAGTTGACCTACTTCATTGGGTTCCAAGTGAAGCAACTCAAGGACGGCACCTTCATCTCCCAAACAAAGTACACACAAGATCTTCTCAAGCGGTTTCAGATGAAGGACGCCAAGCCCACGAAGACACCGATGGGAACCGATGGGCATGCTGACCTCAACAAAGGAGGTAAGTCCGTTGATCAAAAGGCATACCGGTCCATGATAGGTTCATTGCTTTATTTGTGTGCTAGTAGACCGAAATTATGCTAAGTGTATGCATGTGTGCTAGATATCAATCCGACCCCAAGGAATGTCACCTTGTGGCCGTTAAGCAAATTCTTAGATATTTAGTTTCTACGCCTTGCTTCGGGATCTGGTATCCAAAGGGGTCTACCTTTGACTTGATTGGATACTCAGACTCTGATTATGCTGGGTGCAAAGTTGATAGGAAGAGTATATCTGGGACGTGCTAATTTCTAGGAAGGTCCCTGGTGTCCTGGAGTTCAAAGAAACAAACATCCGTTGCCCTATCCACCGCTGAGGCCGAGTATGTTGCCGCAGGACAGTGTTGCGCACAACTACTTTGGATGGGGCAAACCCTCCAGGACTTTGGCTACAATCTGAGCAAAGTCCCACTCCTATGTGACAATGAGAGTGCTATCCGCATGGCAGATAATCCTGTTGAACACAACCGCACTAAGCACATAGACATCCGACATCACTTCCTAAGAGAACACCAGCAAAAGGGTGATATCGAGGTGTACCATATTAGCAGCCGAGAACCAGCTAGCCGATATCTTCACTAAGCCTTTAGATGAGAAAAGGTTTTGCAGGTTGCGTAGTGGGATAAATGTCTTAGATTCGCGTAACTTGGATTGATCTATAGCATACATGTGTTCTATGCCTTTGATCATGTTACTTTATGCATTTAAATCCATTATTGTGGTGCTCAAGTTGTACACGTGATCCCCGGACCTCACAAGTCCATTTGCAAGTGATGCACAAATTAAGGGAGAGATGTGCTACAACTTGACCTTTTGAGACTAACCTGGTTGTTTGAGTATACCTGATGTAGTCTAAAAGCTGAATTGAAAGGGAAATGTGGACTTGAACGATGCAAAGACTTCCACTGCACTCCGGTATTAGTATAATTAATTCCAAGTTCATTCTTATGCTCTAATTGCCTTTTGCTCTGAATTGACATTTTTGGTGAGGCAATGGGGTTAAAGGGCCAAAAACGATCCCGTTTTGGTGCTTAATGCCAAAGGGGGAGAAATTAAGGCCAAAGCAAATGGATCAGCTACCACTTATGAATTTTGAAAACAATAGAGTTAGAACTTTTGATTTGCCCAAAATACTCTTATTGCAAAATCTGGTCTCTTGTGGGAGAGAATGTTGATTATGGGAAAAAGGGGGAGTTTTTGCCACTTGATCAATTTCTTCTTAGAATATCTCTCGTTTTGCCCAAACAAGTGTGTATGACCTAGAGATAGGAAAAAGAATTTGATTTGCAAAAACAAACCAAGTGGTGGCAAAGAGTGATCCAGATATGCCAAATTATAGTAAAAAACAATTGGATCTTCAAATTGAATTGAAGTTACACTTATTTTGGTTGCTTTTTGATGTGTTGGCATAAATCACCAAAAAGGGGGAGATTGAAAGAGAAATGTGCCCTTGGGCAATTTCTATAATGTTTTGGTGATTAAGTGTCCAACACGGTTAATTAAGTTCTTATGTGCCAAATAAAGTGAGAAGTGCAAATCAAGGCAAAAGGTATGTTTCTAGACTTGGTGAATTGTTTTATGTACTAACATGGTTATCCAAGTGCTAGAAACAGTGACTAAAGAAGAAGAGAGGAAAAGGGAAAGATTTGGCTCTGTGCAGCCAAACTTCAGCACGGTCTGACACACCGGACTGTCCGGTGGTGCACCAGGCTGGTCCGCGGTGAACTCGCCGATCTCGGGATTCAATGGCGGCGTACGGCTATAATTCACCAGACTGTCCGGTGGGTCATCTGAGGCGAACTTGTTGCTCTCGGGAATGAAGAAAGGCGACGTGGCTAAAATTCACCGGACTGTCCGGTGGTGCACCGGACTGTCCGGTGAGCCAACGGTCGCCAACGCAACGGTCGACCGCGCAATCTTCGCGCAACACGTGGTCGCGCCAACGGTTGGTTCGGCACACCGGACAGTGTCTGGTGCGCCAACCGATCCCTTGGACCAACGATCGGCTGTTCTCCGTATAGAAAGAAATCGAGCACCGTACATGAAGAGTAGCTGTCCGGTGGTGCACCGGACTGTCCGGTGCACCACATGACAGAAGGCAAGATTGGCCTTCCAAGTTGGCCTCCAACGGCTCCTAGCTGCCTTGGGGCTATAAAAGGAACCCCTAGGCGTATGGAGGAGGCACCTAAGCATTTACTAAGCATTCTAAGACTCCCACACTCCGCCTCCGCACTTTTGATCGATTGTGTTAGTGATTTGAGCTCCGTTCGAGTTGTGTGTGCTACGTTTCGAGCTCAAGTCTTGGTTTGTGTGCGTGTGTGTGCTGCGGATTTGTGTGTTGTGTGTGTTGCTCTCCTAGCCTTACTCTTGTGCCTTCTTTGTGATCTTTATTGTAAGGGCGAGAGGGTCCAACTTGTGGAGATTCCTCGCAAACGGGAGAAAGACTATAAGAAAGAAAGTCGTGGTATTCAAGCTGATCATTGGATCACTTGAAAGGGGTTGAGTGCAACCCTCGTCCATTGCGACGCCACAATGTGGAAGTAGGCAAGTGTCACTTGGCCGAACCACGGGATAAAAATCGCGTGTCTCTTGTGTTGTTTTCTGTGTGATCGTTTTATTCGCAAGAACTCGCTTCAAAACTACTTAGTCGCACTAACACTTCTATAACTAAGTTTTGTGGCTATTTAGTGGTTGATTTTACAGGATCACCTATTCACCCCCCTCTAGGTGCTCTCACTAACCAGGACCCATAGCTCAATATTTTGCAAGGAAGCCACCATAGACCTTGGAGAAACTTCTCCCAAAGATGCATGAATATATCCGAGCTGACAATGATTTCCGCCAAAGAAGGGAGGAAGCATATAGGTATTCTGAGATGACTAGGGGCTTCAGAGGAACACTCCATCCCAGGCATGTCAGAACAATTCATAATCCCAATGCCAACGATGACAGGTCCAATAACCCTCAGAGTAGCCAGCACAGCTCACAATCTTCAGGCATGCAACAAACTTCCTACGGGCCACCAGCCCCGAGAGGCAGAGGGGGGAGAAGCTTCGGCCGAGGAAGGTATGGTAATCAGCCTTGGAAGATGTTCTGCCTGTTCTGTGGCGAAGACAAGGGGCACACCACAAGGACGTGCCAAGTCATGATCCAGAAGCAAAAGGAAATCGCTGAAGCCGAAGCACGACAGAATCAGACGAAGCAGGTCCAGCATACTGCTTCGTGCTACTCTCCGTATATCTCGGAGTATGTCAGCAATCAATAGCCTATAGCTTCTGTTGCTTCGGCAAGTCACTCTCAAGCTTCCTGGGCTCAGATGCCACCACCACCGCCGCTGGCGCCTGCCCCAACTCATAATCAACATCGAGAAGGCATCGTCAAGTTCAGCAACAGCGGGACCTTCGGGAGGAAACCGAAGCTCGCACAGTCAACAACACTCTGCCCGAGTCGAGGCATATCTACCGAAGGTTGTGCAACGCTGTGGCAAAAGAGATTTTTCATTCAATGTATTCTTATTCATTTTTGTGTTTACATTTTCCTCTAAAAAAGACAATACTGGAAGGTTTGGCCTTCAACTTGATGTAGTAGGACTGTGGTTACACCATCGAGTGTAACAACAACGGCTCACAAACCTCCAAAGTTGTTCCCAAAGGAATGCAGAGTAAGTCACGAAGCTCCAAAGTCGTTCCTAAGGGGATGCAAAGCTTAAATACCACCTAAGTAAAAGGTGAAGAAGCTCCAAAGTCGTTCCTAAGGGGATGCAGAGCTTAGCTGCGAAGTCGTTCCTAAGGGAATGCAGAGCTTAAATACCACTTATGTAAAAGGTGAAGAAGCTCCAAAGTCGTTCCTAAGGGGATGCAGAGCTTAGCTCTGAAGTCATTCCTAAGGGAATGCAGAGTTGCAATACCACCTAAATAAAAGGTGAAGAGACTTCAAAGTCGTTCCCAAGGGGATGCAGAGTCTGGGTGTGTATTCGTGTGGATTTTTACCTTCGACGCATACATCATTTCGTATCATACCATCACATCATATTGCATAACATCACATCATTCATCATTTTTCATCAGCAAAAAGCCGTGGAGAAACAAAGAAAAGTTGCGACTTTGAAAATATTTGTTGAATCATGGAATAACATGTTGTAGCACCGGATATGCCTTCAGCAGATATATTTTTACTCAGGAGGAGAACCTTCGTCAGCAGTATTACTGCACAACAACCGTGACATAATACTTAGCATGGAGTCAACAGAAGGGAAATCTCTTTCTTTGTGAAGCATGAAAAGAAGGGAATGTGTTTTTTCACCAATAGCTCAAAAACGGTATGTACGAAGGTTTCATGCATCACAAAGAAATGCATTACATTAACATACATACAGAAACTTGATGTTTGGTTCTTATAAAAGACAAAAGGTATATACAAGCATTAAATGCTCAAATGTACAAAGTTTTAGTCTTCTTTCAACACTTTCTCAACGGCTTCATTTAGTAGTCTGTTGATAGCTTCATTAGCAATTTTTATTTTATCCAATGCTTCCTTCATGGCCGGGTCAGCTTCGGGGTTATATAGCTCCGGTGGAGGTGAAAGTTCAGCTACATCATAAAAATGTTGGTTAATTTAGAAGCTAAAAAATGAATCCCGAAGCTAAACCTCAGTAAAAATACCTATAAGCCTTGCACACTCGGCAGCTTCTTCAACTCGTTTAGCTTTTTCTTGAGCGTCGTGAGAATTTTTTTTTCTAATCTCTTCATCAGCTATCTCACGGTCGCCCTTCATCCACACCTCGGAGTAAAATCTCCCGCCTAGCGCAGAAGCCTCAACCGAAGGGTCTTTGATGTCATCCGTCGAGAAAACAAATCCTGGCAGAGCTACAACCTTAGCATGTTCGCAGCCAGCTTTCTCCAAGATCGTTGTGGCCTCCCGTGTGCCAGAGAATGCGCAAAAGTCTCCTCGGTCACTCAAAATTTCATCAAAGGCTTCGACTTCTCTGCTGATCCACTGGACGACTCCATTAGGGTCGCCACAGATGAATTTTTGTTCAGAAGAATAGGCCCCAACTCAAGCAAAGTTGTCCTTCAATTTCTTGGTGCTTTCCAAAGATATTTCATAACATTTCTCTTTTGAAGCACGAAGCTCATCATAGTCCTTTTGAGCTCTAGACCTTTCGATCTCGCAAATTTTATGTTTAACTGCTTTGACTTCAAATTTTTCAGAAGCTTCAGCAAATTTCTTTTTCAGCTCCTCCACTTTGGCCTTATGAGCTTCAGCTTGCGCAGCAAGACTAGCCTCACTAGATTTCAGCTTCTCTACTAAGGAAAGTAATATCCTATCCTTCTCAAGAGCTTTGTTTCTCAATGATATAACTTCTGAACAAAGGTTCCCAAGAGCTATTTTGCAGCTCTCATCCTCTGCATCTTTTTGAGCTTTTAAAGCCTTGCTCAAAATCAAGCCCTGGAAAGCGACAATAAGCATGAAATTAGGGTAAGAAAAACCATAGAAATGTTTCATTACAGAACGACAAACCAAAACATACACACCTTCAGGTTGTTGTAAGCAAGGCTGTCCGTGAGCTGATCCTTCGACATCGCAGATAAGCCGAGTTCAAGCTTCGGATAGCCTATATTGTCAACCATTTCTTGGCAGACATTTATCTCTTTATTATCTAGCAGACAATAAAGGAAATCATCTTCGTCATCGCCACCATACACCAAGGACCCTCGGGGGTACTTCAAATCCTTGGCATAATGTTGCGCTTATGCAATTTGCTCTACTGATAAACGCTTCCCCGAAGCATGTCGCACAATGAACTCCAGCTCTTTAGCAGGAGCTTCACGTGCGGGAAATTTGGATTTCTTAGAAGTGCCCTCTTTCTCTAGGATTATCGGAGCGCTTTCTGAAGGTCTAGCTTCGATAAGAACTTCAAAGGGTCCAGATTCAGAAATAGCCTCCATGCCGGCCTCTTTAGATTTCTTCGAAATTTTTTCCTCCATGCTAGGCGCTTCGGCAGAAGCAGGAGTTGATGATTTCACAGAATCCATAACAGCATCTAGCACGCTGGCCATTCTTCTCTTCCTTGGAGTTGGTGCGGGGATGCTTGATGGTTTCGATAGTTCCGTTGTGCATGGTGGACTCAGTGCTTTTAACTGCTCTACCGCCTTCTCCAGTTTCGGCTCTTCAGCCGGCTTTGCCCCAGCTTCGACTGACACAAAACGACTTGGCTCTGTAATAGGAGCGGCCCCCTCAATTAGTTTCGGCATGTCGGTCATTTCAATGCGCCTAGGCCGACGCGTCAAAACTTTAACCTTTTTTGACCTCCACGCACTAGAAGTCACCGAGGTAGCGGCTTTTCTCTTCTTCCCTTGCTTCCATGAAGGATAATAGTAGTCTAGATACATAAATCCGATGACATCGAATACCCTATTCAACCTCTTTTTGCCCCAAGCTCCGAAGGCAGTTGTCATGGCTTCATCTTCAGCCTTCGAATATGCTCCAAACAACTCATCACTAGTCACCTCTATGGCATCTAGCCAATCATCATTCGGTTCATCAAACTGGCTCATGTACCGAAAGGTATACTTCAGATACACCAAACCATTTTGGTTGGAGCCAGCGGCAGTCTCCTTCGGCATTTTCCATTCATGATCAAGTGACCACACTCTGTAAGCAATATGCTCCTGCACCAAGTCTCTTGTGCCAATGTAAGTACACATTGTATTAAAAGCTGTCTAGCATGCTTGCACGACGTTTCCAACTGCAATGGTCGGCCTCCTGATGCCAAAGCGAGACCATATAGGCCGCTGAATGACCCCTTTTATATCTTCCCGCTCACTCAGATCAACCTTCACATAAAACCATTCTTGCATCCAAAAGCCTGGCCACTTTTTCCGAAATGTCGACACATGATAGCTAGCCTCGGCGCGATGGACGAAGTTGTAGCAACCAAAATTGTTGTGATATTGCTCTTTCCCAGTTGCCTTCGTCTCATATAATAGCTCGTGCATATTGCAGAAGCACCTGGCATCTGGCTCTAGACATTGGCTTCTCATGGCCCATATAAAACCCCCTACTTTAACAATACCTTTGGGGGTAAGTTGGTGAATATAGATTTCAAAAGTTTATAGGACTTCGACTAACATTTTGTTCAGAGGGAACAGAAGTCCGGCTTTCATGAAGCTTCTGAGAGGAACATTATTCTCCCCTTTGGCTCTCGCAATTGAAATATCACGAAAGTACCTCCCTCTCATTGCTTCGATCTGCCCTTGTTTAATAGTTGATTTTCCGAAGACAACATGGCTTGGTCGCCATGGCCAATCTTCGACATCTTCATTTTCACTTTCTACATCGAAGCTCTCACTATTGCTAGAGTTTTCAGATATTCCAGCTAACATCTCATTGGCGATCTTCTCCACGTTGGTTTTTTCCATGGCTTCATAAAATCCGGCCGGCACTGGGTCAATGATCTTCTTCTCATCAGCAATTTAGACAATGGTTGCTAGAATGTTGAAGCTCAAAATCCAATCAAACTCAATGAAGCAAGGAAAGTTAAAATGGCAAACACAATGCGAGCAACTCAAATAGCACGAAAAATACTCACAACATAGGCTTCTATTTATATGCTTAGAGCCCCACAGATTGATGGGTCCCACAAGTCAGTATGATTCGCTATTCTAGCGAAGGGAAGGTGTTTTTTCGGACCTTCGGCTAAAGGCCTTCGTTCACGTCGCGGTCTAAATTTGTTACAAAGAAACAAATTAATGCTGCGAGGGGCTACTGTTGGGGGCCTTCTTCCTCCGAAGGTCCTCAAAAACGTGACTGACCATATGTTTTCAGTACGATATGGATTATTATAGGGGAGCTTCGGCTTTGGGATGAAGGGTTTCTCTTATAACAGGGTAAAGATGTAGCCCGAAGGTGATAAGAATGAACGACAAAGCTATAGCCGAAGAGTGTCAGCTTTGATATGATGACGAAGATCAACTATGATGACGACTGAAAAGGGACAAAGATTATTCAATCCTTAATATGTTGTGTTATGATAATAGATGAATGTAAGGGACATGGATGTAATTTTACCTAGGTTGTGTCCCCGTGCCTATAAATAGATGAACAATAACTCCGTACTGAGGACACAGGATGGTAATCACTCTCTTGCATCCATACCTCCGAGCAAGCCGAAGGTATGAATGTAATATTAATTCTGCTAATATTCATGTGTGTTTTATGGAATACAAATATGAATGAATCATTGAGTTATATTTTTCATCTTCATGTATTGTTCATGTATTTATATATGAAATGATGAAGACATGTTCTTCATGACCTTCGGCCAAAGATCATTATCTTTGAGAGAAGATAATGCTTCGAAGGACGAAGGTCCTTAATGCTTAACAATTGTGTTGCCTTGTTCTTGACTCACAGCAATTGAGAAGTGACCAAAAGTGCTGACATATGTTGATGATACCATAGTCAAAAGCACGAAGCAAGAAAATCACATTGCTGATTTGCAAGAAACATTTGCTAATTTCAGAAGAGCTGGTCTCAAGCTAAATCCAAAAAAATGTGTTTTCGGAGTGAAGAAGGGAAAATTACTTGGTTGTCTGGTGTCAACAAAGGGGATCGAAGCCAATCCAAGTAATATAGAAGCTATACTTCGGATGGAGCCACCGAAGTCACGAAAAGGTGCCTAGAGGTTAACAGGAAGGCTAGCTTCATTAAATAGATTTATTTCAAGATCAACAGAGAGGAACTTGCCATTCTTCGAAGTGCTGAAGTCAGTCGAAGTCTTCCAATGGGGACCAATTCAGCAAAAAGCTTTTGAAGAACTGAAGCAGTATTTGATAGAATTAACAACCTTAACCTCACCTTCGTCAGGAACTCCATTGTTGTTTTATGTAGCTACTTCCCACGCTATGGTCAGTGCAGCGCTGGTGCAAGAAAAGCAGAATGGCCAGGCAAAGAAGCAAGTGCCTATCTACTTCGTCTCTGAAGTACTTAGTCCATCAAAGAAAAATTACACAGAGTTGGAAAATGTACTATATGTTGTATTGATGGCTTCCAGAAAGCTTCGGCATTACTTCCAAACATACCATAACATAGTACCTTCTTCACAACCTCTCACGGATATAATGAGAAACAAAGAAGCCATAGGAAGAGTTGGAAAATGGGCTGCAGAGTTGAATGAATTCACTATTGATTACGTTCATAGATCTTCGATCCAATCCCAAGCGTTAGTAGACTTCATTGTTGATTGGACGCCAGGGGCTCAGGACGAAGAGAAAACAAACGATGTCGAAGCCTAGATAGTATTTTGTGATGGGTCATGAGGAACCTTCTGCGCAGGAGCAGCTGTCGTTTTAATTTCACCATCTATAATCAAACCTGCTATGTAGCAAGGTTGGATTTCAACTGCACAAATAACATTGCAGAGTACGAAACCCTTCTCTTGGGGCTTCAGAAACTCATGGCAATGGGAATAAGAAGGGCAATACTCAAATCTGGTTCACAAGTCATTTTTGGTCACATTGACAAGAGTAGTAAAGCAAGGGACCCGAAGCTCGAGAAGTATCTGGACACAGTCCGAAGGATGGAAGCCTCTTTCAAAGGTTGCTCAGTAAAGAACATCCCAAGCGGAGAAAATGAACATGCAGATTTGTTAGCTAAGTCAGCGGCACAGGGGGCTTCCGTTACCTTCAGAGGTATTTTTCGAAACAATAAAAGCACATTCAGTCGAGCTCATGGAGAGAGCAGTGCTTAGAATCTCGCCAGTGCACAGCGAAGGTTGGAGGACTGAGATTGTATCTTTCCTCCAAGGAAATTGTCTTTCCGATGATGAAGTTTATAACAAAAGAATGGAAATAAGAACAAGACCCTATGAAATCATAGAGAGAGAATTGTACAAACAAGGAGTCTGCTCTCCATTACTAAAATGTTTGTCTAGAACCGAAGGTCAAGAGCTGATGAAGGAGATACATGCAGGACTGTGTAGAGCTCACATTGGGTCAAGGCCTTTGCTGGGGAAGGTTTTTAGACAAGGCTTTTATTGGCCGAAGGCAGCTTTGGATGCAGCGGACTTGGTTCAAAAATGTGAAAACTGTCAGATGTGTGCCAGAGACCAGAAACAACCTTCATCTTTAACCCAACTAATACAACCCACCTGGCCACTGCAAAGGTGGGGCCTAGATTTGCTAGGCCCACTTCCACCAGCACAAGGTAACTTGAAATATGTTGTGGTAGCAGTGGAGTATTTCTCGAAATGGATCGAAGCCAAGCCCCTAGCTACAATAACTTCAGCCACAATTCAGAAGTTCTTTTGGCAGAATATTGTTTGCCGCTTCGATGTGCTGAAGGCTATCAGGTCGATAATGAAACTCAATTTGATGCCGAAATGTTCAAAGCCTTTTATGACCAGATTGATACAAAAATACACTTTGCATCAGTGAGACATCCAGAGTCAAATGGACTGGTAGAAAGAAAAAATGGAATTATAATAACAGGGATAATGAAGTCAATCTTCAATCAGCCTAGAGGAAAGTGGCCGGACGAGTTAATAAAGGTGGTGTGGAACCACAACATTGTTGTCTCTAGGTCAACGGGTTTTACCCCGTTCAAGCTTCTGTTTGGTGACGAAGCAATAACACCGGAAGAAGCAAGAAAAGGCTCAATAAGGACCTTAGCTTCGACAGAAGAAGAGAATTGCAAAATAACAAAAGACACCATAGAAGGGACCAGGCTCCAAGCAGTAGACCACATCAATAAGTATCAGGCCGAAACAATTAAATGGCGTCATCAGAAGGTAAAATTGAAGAACATCAGGCCAGGGCACCTAGTGCTTCGGAGGGTGGCCAACCCGGATATAGTGGGGAAGCTTCAGCTTAAATGGGAAGGTCCCTTCTTGGTGATATCTTCGTTAAGACCTGGATCATACAGATTGAAAGAGTTGGACGACAACGACATTCCAAGGTATTGGAATGTGGATGAGCTTCGGAGATATTATGTTTAAACCATGTAATTTTCTTATTTCTTTCCTATGACACCCTTTTCCTTTCAGGAGGGGAGAAAGGTTTTTAATGGGGCCATAGGTTGTAATTTTCATTTTTTTTCTTGTACAGCCCTGTGCAATACAAGGGCCAAATTCCCTCACATGTAAAATGTAAAATCTGGGACTACACCATCGAGTGTAAGAAACTACGAAGAAGCTCCAAAGTCGTTCCTAAGGGGATGCAGAGCTTAAATGCCACCTAAGTCAAAGGTGAAGAAGCTCCAAAGTCGTTCCTAAGGGGATGCAGAGCTTAGCTCCAAAGTCATTCCTATGGGAATGCAGAGCTGAAATACCACCTAAGTAAATGGTGAAGAGACTCTAAAGTCATTCCTAAGGGGATGCAAAGTCTGGATGTGTATTCGTGTGAGTTTTTTTACCTTTGGCATACATTTGTATACTTCATCACATCATCTTTTGCATTCATATAAACATACGTTAGACATTAGTAGGATCATCATCATGACATAAAGCATAAGACATTAATAGGAAAAGCAAGGATTTCTGCCTTCAACGAGATGAACCTTCGTGTATACGAAGAAGCTTCATCTCAGAAGAAATTTCATTGATCATAAGAACCCAACTCTTGATTTTACTCAAGAGATGCTTTGTCATGAACGAAAAGAAGGGAAGGTGTTTTTCGCCTTTGGCTCAAAAGCCACAGGCATTGGTTTCGTCTATAGCAAAGCAGTAGGTACACGAATGTAAGGTAAACAAAAGCATTACAAAGTATTTACAAACATTTACAATTATGTTCGCATTTCAGTTACAATTATTACACTTCTTGCACAAAAGACTTCCCAAAGTGTTTATACAGGAATCAAGGAGGATTCTAAAAAGACTACTCTAAAGCTTTGGATTTAGCTTCGGTTCATTGATCTTCGGCGCCGTCACTCTGGAGAATGACGAAGGAACAGGATAATCAGGAATCTGGTACGAAGCCAGGTAAAAATAACAAAGGTAAAAGAGCTATACTTTGTTAAGTAGGTTCCGGGCTTCGTCTTCAGCCAATTCGCGTTCGCCCTTAGCCCAAATTTGAGTGATGAACCTGTTCCCTATGTTTTGGGCTTTGGCTGGAATGTTAACCAGATCCGACGACAAAAGGCTGAAGTTCGGCCTATTGACAGCCTTTGCGTGATTACACCTGGCCTTTATGAAAGCAGTGGCTGTACCACGAGAAGCTATCGGCGCACAGAAGTCTCCATGGACGGTGATAACTTCATCGTGGACATCAACTTCTTTCTCTATGGATTCAAAGGACGCGGGGATATCTTCGGCAGAGAAGTTAGCTTCTTCAGATGCAGCACCAACTGAATTGAATATGCATTTCAATCGAGTGGTGCATTGGCCTACAAAGTTAAAGCATCTCTCTTTAAGTGCTCTCAACGCTTCACTGAGCTTCGTATTCTTCTCAATCTTAACCTTAAGTGTTATTTTCAAAGCTTCAGATTCATGGTTGAATCGCCCGGAAGTTTCCTCTAAAAGTGTCTGGGCATCCACTAGCTCCTTGCCCAACTTCTTATTTTGAACTTGCGGTTCAGCAAGGGAGCCTTCGGCTAAGCACAACAATTCATCTTTTTCTTTTAAAGATTCCTCAAGTTTTTTGATTTTGTCCTCCAAACCCTTTACAATAACTTCATTCCTCCTATCTTCATCATCTTGTTGCATCTTTAGAGCTTTGCTTAGTAACAAACTCTGAAAAAAACAAACTCAAAATTAGAATACTTAAGATAATACGAACATATCTTTGCTAACTTGTAAAAAAGGTTCTTACTTTGAAGTTAGAATAAAACAGGCTGCCTAGGATAAGTTGACGCCTATAGCAGCTGATGTCCTTCTCAAGCTTCGGGAATCCAACACTCTTAAACAGGGTACTTATAATTTTAGCACCAACACGGTCGCGGATGCATCCGACGACTTCTTTGTCGACCCCGGCTGGTAACCACAGGAAATCGCAAATTCTTTCAACTCCAATTTGTCCTCTTCAGAGAGTTGTTGGCCACCCAAGTGTCGTAGGTCAAAATCTATTCCCTCTGAAGAGGTTTCATCAATTTTCTTTCCCTTGTCTGAAGCTGTCGTGACCACCTCCTTCTCCACAACCACATTTGATATCAGTCTGTCAATTTCAGACAGAGTGGTTGTGAAGTTTTCATCTTCGGCTGTAGCGGTGGCTTCGACATCGGTCGGTTTGGTAGCTTTGTATGCCGAAGCGGGGGGCGGGGTTTGCTCAATCACTTGTAGTATATTCATCATGCGCCGCTTTTTCTGGCCCCTGTCTCTCCCATCAGCAGCCGAAGAGATTTCCTTTTTCTGTAAGAGGCTGGTCAGTTCCAATCCCAGAGGACTAAGCAGTGTGAATGGTAAGGACTCGGTCATTACCTTCAAAATTTCTAAGACTTCAGCAGCAGAAGACGAAGGGCTTGTAGTTGGTTCCAGCACATATTGTGTCTTCGTCTTCTTAGAAGATTTTTCAGTAAGTTTCCGTTTTAGGGGCTCACACTTTCGGCTCCGGCATTGTTTTCATCTTCTTCAAAGTTTCTTGGTCTTCTTTGATGGACCCGATGGCTTGCCTGGCCAGAATACTCACCATCCTCTTTCTTTTCGCCCCCCGGGCCCCTTCGTCAAGTCTGTCGTAATCTGGGTATTCAAAGTTTAGAGCATCCATCACCCGATTCAACCTTCGTTTTGGCCGAGTGTCGAAGGCGACAGTCATTAAATGGTCTTCATTCTTTGTATAATTTCTGAGGATCTCATTGCACATGGTTTCTATCATTTCCAACCATTCAGAGCATGGTTCTTTAAATCTCTTTTGAAATTTGAAACGGTAGGGAAGTCGAACAAGTTCATATTTTCCCCTCCATTCTTCTTCTTCGGCATCCCCCATCCACTAGAAGTTGGGAAAGTTTTGTTTGCCAGGTATTCCTACACTAAGTCCCTAGTGCTAATATGACCAGCTACCACCCTGAATTCTACCTCGGCTAGCTGGCATGGGGAGCCAAGTTGCATGTTACATAATGGACTCATCATGCCGAAGCTTAACCTTAGAGGACTCATTACCATAGTCATGAGCTTTTCTTTCTTTTTCTCATCAGCCTTCACGTAAAACCATTCACTAGTCCACACGGTTGGCCATTTAGTACGGTAGCCAATCACCGGGGCCTTGGTATCCTTCCGGTATGCAAAATTATAGCACCTGAAGTTCTTATGTAGACCATCGGCTCTCGCCTTCGTCTGATAGTGCGGTTCATGTACTCGACAGAACCCTTCGGCATTCGCACTTTTACCTTAGCTTCGGAGAGCCCATATGTAAATACTTGAGAGCACCTAGAGGGGGGTGAATAGGTGATCCTGCAAAATTCAACACTAATAGCACAAACTTGGTTTATAAAATGTTAGTTAGATTAAACCAAGTTGCTATGGAGCGAGCTCTTGAGAAGAAATCAATCACAGAGAAAAGCAACACAAGAGACACGGTGTTTTATCCCGTGGTTCAGCCAAGTATAACACTTGCCTACTTCCACGTTGTGGCGTCCCAATGGACGAGGGCTGCACTCAACCCCTTTCAAGTGATCTAATGATCAACTTGAATACCACAGTCTTTTTCTTTAGAGTTATTTTCCCGTTTGCGAGGAATCTCCACAAGTTGGAGCCTCTCACCCTTACAATGTTGATCACAAGAGAAGCACAAGAGTAAGGGAGGGAAAGATACACACACAAGAATCAATTCGCAGCAAACACATGCACACAAGCCACGATGAGAGCACAAAACACGACATAGGGAGTTTACAACTCAAACGGTGCTCAAATCTCTAACGCGATGAACCGATTGTGTGATTGAGGAGTCTAGGTGTCTTAGGATGTTTAGTGAATGTTTGGTGTAGTGCTCTATGCGCCTAGGGGTCCCTTTTATAGCCCCAAGCCATCTAGGAGCCGTTGAAGTTCCAATTGGAAGGCAATTCTTGCCTTTTGTTGGGTGGCGCACCGGATAGTCCGGTGCACCACTGGACATGAACAGTAGCAGTCCGGTGCCCGATCTCTTTCCTTATCAGGCACAGCCGATCGTTGGACCTCCGGTCCCGTTGGCGTACCGGACAGTCTGGTGTGACCAACTGACCGTTGGCGCGGGGCACGTGTCGCCCGCTGATTGCGCTGCCGACCGTTGGCCGCGGGCGCCGTTGGCTCACCGGATAGTCCGATGCACACCGGACAGTCCAATGATTTTTAGTCGCGGCGCCTTTGCTTTTTCTCGAGAGCGACGAGTTCGTCGCTGGGCCAGCCTGGGCACCGGACATGGTCCGGTGCACCACTGGACAGTTCGGTGCACCACAGGCTGGTGCTGATTTGGCTAAACTCAGCCAAAACTTCTCCAATTCATTTCCACTTTTCTTGGCAGTGTCCCTAGCACTTAGAGAGATATGTTAGTATCCAAAAACAATTTACTAGGACTAGAAACATACCTTGATTCTTGATTTGCACTTCTCAACCTTTTAGCACATATGAACTGAAACAATATGTGTTGGGCATCTAATCACCAAAAAATTTATAGAAATAGCCCAAGGCCACATTTCCCTTTCAATCTCCCCCTTTTTGGTGATTTATGCCAACACATTAAAAAGCAACTAAAGAGTGCAATTGAAGACCAAATTTTCTTCACTAAGGATTTGGCATATTTGGATCACTTTTGCCACCACTTGGTTTGTTTTCGCAAATCAAATTATTTTTCCTATCTCTAAGTCAAACACACTTGTTCGGGCAAATAGAGAGATGTTTCAAGAGTAATTTTGATCAAGTGGCAAAAACTGCCCCTTTTCCCATAATCAAAATTCTCCCCCATGAGAGACCAAATTTTTCAATAAGAGTATTTTGGACAAAATACAAATTCTAACTCTACTATTTTCAAAGTTCACAAGTGGTTGGCTGATCCATTTGCTTTGGCCTTAATTTTCTCCCCTTTGGAATTAAGCACCAAAACGGGATAACTTTTGGCCCTTTAATCCCATTGCCTCACCAAAACGTCAAATAGAAGCGAAACGACAATGAGAACACAAAAAGGAACTTAGGACAAGATACATTTAACCGGAATGCAGTGGAAGCTCTTTCCTTGTCCAAGTTCACTTTCCCTTTCAATGTTCCTTCGAGACTACTTCAAGTGCACTCAAACAAACAGGTTAGTCTCAAAGGAGTCAAGTTGTAGCACATCTCCCCCTAAACATGTGCATTATTTGCATAGGGACTTGTGAGGTCCAGGGATGACTTGTATAACTTGAGCACCAAATATAAGCAAATGAGACAGTAAAGCTTAAAGTAACATGATCAAAGGCATAAAACGCATGTATGCTGTAGATCAATCCAAGTTACGCGAATCTAAGACATTTAGCTCACTACGCAACCTGCAAAACCTTTTCTCATCTAAAGGCTTGGTGAAGATATCGGCTAGCTGGTTCTTGGTGCTAATATGGTGAATGTCGATATCTCCCCTTTGCTAGTGGTCTCTCAGGAAGTGATGTCGGATGTCTATGTGCTTAGTGCGGCTGTGTTCAATAGGATTATCTGCCAAGCGGATTGCACTCTCATTGTCACATAGGAGTGGGACTTTGCTCAGATTGTAGCCAAAGTCCCGGAGGGTTTGCCTCATCTAGAGTAGTTGCACGCAACACTGTCCGGCGGCAACATACTCGGCCTTAGCGGTGGATAGGGCAACAGATGTTTGTTTCTTAGAGCTCCAAGACACTAGGGACCTTCCCAGAAACTGGCATGTCTCTGATGTGCTCTTCCTATCAACCTTGCACCCAGCATAGTCAGAATATGTGTATCCGATTAAGTCAAACGTAGACCCCTTTGGATACCAGATCCCAAAGCAAGGCGTAGAAACTAAATATCTAAGAATTCGCTTAATGGCCACAAGGTGATACTCCTTGGGATTGGATTGAAATCTAGCACACATGCATACACTTAGCATAATATCCGGTCTATTAGCACAAAGATAAAGTAATGAACCTATCATTGACCGGTATGGCTTTCGATCAACGGACTTACCTCATTTGTTGAGGTCGAGATGTCCGTCCGTTCCCATAGGTGTCTTCGCGGGCTTAGCATCCTTCATCCCAAACCTCTCGAGAAGATCTTGAGTGTACTTCGTTTGAGAGATGAAGGTGCCTTCCTTGAGTTGCTTCACTTGAAATCCAAGGAAGTAGTTCAACTCGCCCATCATCGACATCTCAAATTTCTGCATCATTACCCTGCTAAACTCCTCACAAGACTTTTGGTTAGTAGAACCAAATATGATGTCGTCGACATATATTTGGCAAACAAAAAGATCACCATCACAAGTCTTTGTGAAAAGAGTGGGATCAGCTTTCCCAACCTTGAAAGCATTAGCAATAAGAAAATATCTAAGGCATTCATACCATGATCTTGGGGCTTGCTTAAGTCCATAGAGCGCCTTAGAGAGCTTGTACACGTGGTTAGGATACCTGTCGTCCTCAAAGCCAGGGGTTGTTCCACATATACCTCCACCTTGATTGGTCCATTTAGGAAAGCGCTCTTCACGTCCATTTGGAACAACTTAAAGGAATGGTGAGCGGCATAGGCTAATAAAATCCAAATTGATTCTAACCTAGCCAAAGGAGCAAAAGTCTCCTCAAAGTCCAAACCTGCGACTTGGACATAACCTTTTGCCATAAGTCGAGCCTTGTTTCTTGTCACCACTCCATGTTCGTCTTGCTTGTTGTGGAACACCCACTTGGTTCCCACAACATTTTGCTTTGGACATGGCACCAGGCTCTAGACTTCATTTCTTTTGAAGTTGTTGAGCTCTTCCTGCATGGCCAACACCCAGTCCGGATCCTGCAAGGCTTCTTCTACCCTGAAAGGCTCAATAGAAGAAACAAACGAGTAGTGCTCACAAAAATTAGCTAATCGTGAGCGAGTTGTTACTCCCTTGCTGATGTCACCCAGAATCTGATCCACTGGGTGATTTCTTTGGATCGTTGCCCGGACTTGAGGTGGAGGGGCCCGTGGTGCTTCTTCATCCATAACATGTTCTTCTTGTGCTCCCCCTTGATCCTGCCCCTCTTCTTGAAGTACCTGTTCATCGTCTTGAGTTGGGGGATGCACCATAGTAGAGGAGGAGGGTTGACCTTGTTCCTGTAGTTCTTGTGGTCTCACATCACCTATCGCCATAGTTCGTACTGCGGCCGTCAAAACTTCATCTTCATTATTTAGGAGTTTGTAGGAGGTCTTCTTGAGGAGACGGTGCAGATAGAGCCGGTTTATGGCATGGCAAGCTGTGTTCACAGCTTTCGACAAAAATCACTCAGGCGTCTTGTACTCTCCAAGCATCGTTCTCGCCATGTTGATTAGCATCCTATTCTTCCTCTCTACCACACCATTTTGTTGTGGTGTGTAGGGAGTGGAGAACTTGTGCTTGATGCCTTCCTCCTTAAGATATTCTTCAACTTGTAGATTCTTGAATTCAGAACCATTATCGCTTCTTATCTTCTTCACCTTTAGTTCAAACTCATTTTGAACTCTCTTTAAGAAGCACTTTAGGATTCCTTGGGTTTCGGATTTGTCCTGCAAAAAGAATACCCAAGTGAAGAGGGAAAAATCATCAACTATAACAAGACCATACTTACTTCCCCCGATGCTGAGATAGGCAACGGTGCCGAAGAGATCCATGTGTAGGAGCTCCAGTGATCTTGATGTCATCATCACATTCTTGCTGTGATGAGTGCTTCCCATCTGTTTTCCTGCCTGACATGCTGCACAAGGTCTGTCTTTCTCAAAACAGACATCGGTTAGTCCTAACACATGATCTCCCTTTAGAAGTTTATGAAGGTTCTTCATCCCAACATGTGCTAGACGGCAATGCCAAAGCCAGCCCATATTAGTCTTAACGATTAAGCATGCATCTAGATCGGCATTCTCCTTTGAGAAATCAACTAAATAGAGCTTGCCATCTAATACACCCTTAAAAGCTAATAAATCATCACTCCTTCTAAAGACAGATACATCAATATTTGTAAATAAACAATTGTAGCCCATATGACACAATTGGCTTACAGACAATAAATTATACCCAAGCGACTCTACTAAAAACACATTTGATATTGAGTGCTCGGTCGTGATGGCTATCTTGCCCAATCCTTTAACCTTGCCTTGATTTCCATCTCCAAAAATGATGGTGTCTTGGGAATCCCTGTTCTTGACGTAGGAGGTGAACATTTTCTTCTCCCCCGTCATGTGGTTTGTGCATCCGATGTCGATAATCCAGCTTGAGCCCCCGGATGCATAAACCTGCAAGGCAATTAAGCTTGGGTTTTAGGTACCCAACTCTTGTTGGGTCCTACAAGGTTAGTTACAACAACTTTTGGAACCCAAATGCAAGTTTTGTCGCCCTTGCATTTAGATCCCAATTTTCTAGCAACTACTTTGGCATTTTTGTATAACAATACAAAAGAATTATTACATATTTGATACATAGTAGTTGGACCAGTGTAAACTTTCCTAGGCGCACGAGAAATAGTATGATTGCGCCTAGGCCTACTCTTATCATGAACATATGTGGAACTAGAAGCAAACATAGCATGTGAATTATGATAAGTAGGTACAGCAGCATGATTACAACATTTATCGTGATGAGAAACTTTCTTGACATGAGCATAAAGATAAGCATGGTTCTTTTGATCATGTGAAGATTACGAGCTACTAGCCATAGGGGCCTTCCCTTTCTCCTTGTTGAGACCGGAAGTCCTTTGGCTTGTTAAGTTCTTGGTTTCCTTTCGAAAACCAAGTCCATCCTTAATTGAGGGGTGTCTACCAACAATGTAGGCATCCCTAGCAAATTTTAACTTCTCATAGTTATCCTTGCAAGTCTTAAGTTGAGCATTAAGACTTGCAACCTCATTGTTTAACTTATTAATGGTAGAAGCATGTTCAATACAAACATCAATGTTAAGATCTTTACACCTATTGCAGATTACTACATGCTCTACACTTGAACTAATTACATTAACTTTCTCTAGCCTAGCATTCAAATCATCATTTAAACTCTTTAGGCTAGAGATAGATTCATGATAGGTAGACAATTCAGAGGACAATATTTCATTTTTCTTGATTTCTAGAGCAAGAGATTTTTGAACACTAATGAATTTATCATGTTCCTCAAACAATATATCTTCTTGCTTTTCTAGAAGCCTATCCTTTTCATTAAGAGCATCAATTAATTCATTTATTTTGGCTACCTTAGTTCTATCTAATCCCTTAACCAAATCAGTATAATCTACTTCATCATCAGACGATTCTTCATCACTAGAAGAAGTGTATTTGGGGGTGTCTCAAATACATACCTTCTTCTCCTTGGCCATAAGACACGTATGGCGTTAGTTGGGGAAGAGTGAAGATTCGTTGAAGGCCGAGGCAGCTAGTCCTTAATCTTCGGAGTCGGATGAGGAACAGTCGGAGTCCCATTCCTTCCTGATGTGCGCCTCGCCCTTGGCCTTCCTATAGTTCTTTTTATTTTCCCTCTTCCCATGCTTTTCTTGTGCCCGGTCACTATCATTATCGGGGAATTGAGCTACAAAATGACCAGTCTTACCGCATTTGAAGCAGGAGCGTTTTCCCCTTGACTTGTTCTTGTTGGGGTACTCCTTGCGTCCTTTTAGTGCGGTCTTGAAGCGCTTGATGATGAGCGCTGTTGGGGGCCTTCGTCTTCCGAAGGTCCTCAAAAACATGATTAACAATGTTTCCCAAGTGTAATATATGTACAGGAACCTTCGGAAACAGGATGAAGCTGTTCACAATATGAAAAGCATGGTCGGGACGAAGGTCAAACCAGCTCCGAAGCTACGTGCAGGGGAGCTTCGGCTCAGTAGTAGAAAAGGAACCGACTTAAAGAGGTAAAGGTTGTTTAGTCCTCGATAGATTGTCCTAATGTCAATAGTAAACATGAAGGGTATGCATGTAATTTTATACAGGTTGCGCCCAGTGCCTATAAATAGATGAACAGTACCCCTGTACTGTTCACACTGACTTGTACTCGCTCGTGCGTCACGCTTGTACTTTCTTCTTCCGTCAAGCCGAAGGTACATATGTAATTTTATATTATTTCTGTTTATCCATGAGAATATGATAAAGTTGAATTAATAATGTTATACGTGTAACACCCCAGGTGTTACCATGGCCATGGCACCTCTATACACTAATGACTGTGATCACATGTGGAAAAACTTGAAGAGAAGAGCATAAAACCTTGGGACCATGTATTAACCAAGAATGTTAATGACCAAAAGCCTTACCCAAGCATTTATGAAATTATCACCTTGGGCAAGAAAAGAATAAGCCCTAGACCCTTCTTGAGCCCTTAACTCCCAAAACCCTGGTTTAAGGGGGGAAAGGTTAAGCAAATGTGCACATCATGAGTTAACCTTTAGCCAAAGTTTAAGTAACATTATAACCTACAAATACAGAAAGGAAACATTGCAAAAAGACCCCTTGAAGAACCCCAAATCCATTCATTAAGTGCGGAGAGAGCTAGAGCTCTCTAATTCTCTCTAAGTCAAATTTTACACCTAATCTAAAGATCCACCGTGTTCACTTAGTAGATGGCACCAAAACCACTTGAGTTGTATACCAAAAATGTGTCATACCACCTAAGGCACCCACTGGAAAAAGTTGAAACCGATCCCAAGACGTTTGACATGATTTGGCATGGCTTTTGTCGCGAGGTGGGCAGAGGGACAAGCCAGATTTGGCGTCCGCATATCTCCCTACCTAGGGCATATCTGCCATGGGGACTCACACATAAGAGACAACCCTAGGTGCCAGGAAGAGGCCTGTGCCGGATTTTTGCCAAGATTCGCACGCTAGCGATCTTGGCGAGCTGTTGAACACGGGCAGAAGAACACTTCCACGTGTTCGACGCGCTCTGAGCGCGCCAGAGCACGCCCGCGCCCGACCCCGCGCGCCCCGCGCCGCGCTGAGCCATGCCCGTGTCCCCTGCTCGCGCCCACGCCTATAAAGCCCCCTCAGGCGTCGACCGTACTCCTCCGCGCACGCTCGACCTCACTGGAGCCCGAAACCACCGGCGTTTGCCCAGCAAACGGCGTGCCCGCGGCCACCCGAGCCCCTGCCACCGTAGACCGGCCAGCAGAGCCCTTCCTAGCCACGCCCGACCCTCGGAAGAGACCGTGCATGCGTCGGTGAAGCTCCCCGAGCAAGGAATCGGACCTTGCTTCGCCGGAGAAGCTAGTCCACGGTCGCCGGACTTCACCCGACCGCTGGTGAACGTAGACCGGGTAAGTCTCTGTACCATTTGTCGATTCCTTATGCACATAGCCTCTACGTCACCCCATGGAGCTCACCGTGCCATTTGATTGAACTAGATCGTCGTGGTTAGGCCGGAACACTCGCCGCCGACGAGATCACCCGCCTGCGCACGTGGACCGGCCGATTCCGGCCACCACCGCCGTCGAGCCGTACACCGCTGTGACCGCCAGGACCTCCCAAAGCCAACCCCGCCCCTCGCTGGACCTCTCTCACCTCCGGTAAGTCGCGCCGCCCTTTCCCTTCCCGCGGGTACTGTTTGCATAAGGGGAGGGACCTCAGGGAAGAAGAAGGAAAGGTCAGGGGGTTTTGTGCGCTGTCAGTGACTCAGAGGAATAGTAGCACAGGGGTAGAAGTGAGTGTATTGATTTAGAAAGAACCCAGGGTCTTCGGTGCAAAGTGTTTTTCCAGGAAACCTTTTAAAAATTCTGATTTAAATCCAAACAGAACTTGGAAAATTCATAACTTCAGTTTGGTTTACCCAAATCGAGTCAAACTAATTTTGCCGGACCCTAAATAATGTAAACTACTTAGGAAAAATATAAAATCCCTAAGTGTTGCAGAAAACTTTAGAGTTTTGATTTAAATGATTAACTGGTCAAAAGCTAAGAGAAATAAGGAAAATAGTTACACTAATTGACTAGGGTTAAGAAAATTTAGAGAAGTACTTAATCAATTCCTAACCTGTTTAAAAATAACAAACCCCTCTGTACACCCAGTTAATGTAGAGTTTACCATTTAAATCCTTTTTAGCCTAAAGTTAGAGAAAATATTAATGGTGGTTTAAATAAAGAACCAGGGAGCACCCACATTTTTGTTAGTTTACTTATTCAGTATAGTTCACTAGAAAAATTTATTATACCCTTGTTTAGTATAGAATAAAGGAGATACCTTTTATTTTAGAGAAACAAGGAAAACTTAGAAAAACCCTAGAAAATAACCCCAAGGAGAAAACACCCCAAAACTTGGGATAACTAATGTTTTATTATTAAGAACATAGGAAAAATATGAAATCTGTTGTTTGACATTTTTCAAATAACAAGATAGTAGTGAGTGCCTTTTTGACATAAAATTTTAGAAATCCACAACTAAATATCCAGTAGGCCTTTTTCTGTGATTTTTAACACAGAGGCCTAATATCACCTAGGTATTTGGACAAAAATACAATTTGGTACAGAAACCTCAATTAAATCACAGCTATAGTGTAAAGTGCCCTTTTAAAACTTATCCTTGTTAATTTTGCACAAGTAGTATCTGAATCAATATCCACCTCAAATTTGTAGGACAAACTACAGCAATAAATAGTAACCCACTGTAATTTTTACAGAATTTTTGGAAAGAGTTAAACTACTGTGGTAGTTCAAACCCACACTAGAATTCATAAATAGAAAATGAAAAAGGGAAATTAATAGTGGAGATTAATGTCACCCTAACCCAACCAGCAAAACCCCTTTTATTGCCCACTAAAATATCTAAGGGAAATACAATCCACTATGCTTATCCCTAACAAAACCCAAACCTAAATTGGTAAGCATACACCACTAAGAGCCACGTATGACCAAGAAACCCTAAGTTACTAAACTAACTTAGTTTTCTTTCGCTTAGCATAATGTTTACTATATCCTGCATAATCATGGCATACATATTCTTATTCATCGCATTCAATAGATTGCAACCTCGCTGATGGAGAGTACGTCCTCGTGCCGGAGCAAGGAGCTGCTCAGGAGGTAGCCCCGGATCCAGCACCAGAGCCTGCCCCAGAGGATCTGCCTGCCCCAGCTTTGGAAGGCAAGCCCCGGTTTTATGCATAACATGTTTTATATGCTATTTTACTACACTTATTGATTGTAGGCTTGTATTATGCACTTAAGTGTAGGAGTTGGTTGAAACCCTAGTTGCATGAACTCAGGAATCCTTTTTGTGATGGATACCAGTATGCTAGGTCGAGTAGCTGCTTTACTAATTAGGATCTCGGTAGAAGTCGAGTGATTTTTCTAGCACTCGCGCGAGGTCAGGAATTGGTTGTATCCACTTTTGATATCATAATGATGGTGGTCTATGGACAACGGTCCATGGGGATGCGTTGTCTACGAGACGAAAATTGGAATAAGGATTAAGGTGTGGTACCGTGTGTCAAGCGTTTGAACGTACTAAACACATGCCGAGAAATATGGTAAATCGGTAAGCCTAGTACCTGAGTGAACCTGCCCGCAGACATATCCCCTCACGCGACCTGAGACGTGGTCTCCCATTCCGTTTATGGTGGGTACAAGTGCGGTCACTGCACGACGGCAGTCGGGGTCAGTGAGGCATTGTACGCCAAGGCGGTGAGCCCTGATCTGTTGCCAGGGAATCGATGGGGATGGTTGATGTGTGTGGGGACGGAGTGCCTCGCCACGTCGTGTGTTTAGGTTTACCTTGCAAGGTTTAAAAACTCGATTCGAATCGTCTGCTTCTCGCAGCTAATGAGACTGCTTGATCCATGCTGCTACATTGAGTAACAAGTGGAAACGTGATGATGTGGCAAAAGATGGTGATTGCTAAATTTGCTTGCTACCATGAATGAGTAGACAGTACACATCTAGTCTTAAGAGAGTCACACTAAAACTTGACAAAGCTAAAACTTGATTTATAAACTCAGCTAGTGTTTTTGGCAACCAAACCCCACAGCCAAACAGCTGCATGTCTAGAGGTAGAGGAGTAGACTCCTCACACCGGGTAAGTCTAGCTGAGTATTAGTATACTCAGCCTTGCTTGTGGCATAATTTTACAGGTTCTCTGGAGGACATGATTGCTAGAGTGACTTGGCCGTCCATCTTGCCACCGGGTTGGACTGTCGAGTGGGACCCTGCCTCGGCTGAGGAGGAGCATGAGGAGTGATGGGACAGGCTTCCCCATCTCTCTGTTTATTTACCGTTAGTTTTATTCCGCTGCACTTCGAACAATGACGACTACTTTTGCAAAAACTCCGATGATGATGTAATAAATTTAATACTCCTTAATGTATGGTTTTATGTTTTATTGTATTTGCTCTGTGCCTCACCATCGAGTGAGTACGTGGTACTTGATCCTGTTAGTGGCCCAGTTGGACTAGATCCGAGGGATTGACGAGTTATTCTCATTTAAGTGTAGTCTAGCCTCCAAGGCGGGACTTGGGCACTTAAGTTGGAATAATTCGGGTAGTTCCGCCACAGCTGGTATCGGAGCTCGTACCACCACAGAGGAATCAATAAACTATAAATACCATCCTTTTTCAAAATAAAACTTGGTAGAAACAAATGTTGGATAGATCGTAAGACGATCAGGATAGACCTAGGACGTGAAGCCTTGGGATGATAGAGGGTATCTAGGTGGCTAATATAGTAAGCCCTACCGGCTGCTATAAGGGATGGGTGTTCTTCCCTATTTCCTCTAAGTTGATGTGAGGTCGTTCAAGACGAACATGCATGCATCCTTAATTGAACTAATGGATAATTGGGTAAGAACTTTAATACAAAATAATGACAAACTAAGTACTCCAGTACCATTGTCGTAGTCATAGAGAGGCTGAGTTGTGATCCTTTTTCTTTTTATAATTCTTTTTCTTTTACTTACGCTTAACCGTACACAGATGACTTCTCACGGATCCTCGGATGAAGGGAATGCACAGTCCCACACTGACGGGCTTGCACGAGAGGGTTTCCCCCGTATTTTGTGGGAGGTACTTCAGGGAGCTGGTTACATGACACCTCCCCAGTACGCGGTGCAGCAGTTCGAGAAGCACCGAGTGCCCCGCTGTAGGGTGAGGATGACCCTGGAGCCTCATCCCCTGCAGCCAGGCTGGCGTTCGCTGGACTCTGAATCTTTTGGATACCGGGCTGAGGATACTATCGAGGTGATTGCTCTTCACGGACTGACCACTTTCTGCGGATTCCACCCCTTGGAGCTGTCCACTCACCCCATTGGCTTGTTCCCCGCTGAGAAGGAGGACGACCCAATGTGGAAGGATCGAGTGGAGCATGCCAAGGATATCTGGGCCATCTACCCAGGTCAGACTGCTCACTTAACGGTGCGGTGCATGAATGCCCTGTATCGTCTGCAAGTGATGCGTGGTGAGGCAATGTCCCATCTGATGGCATTGTTGGAGGCTACCAAGATCACTTTGGATAACAGAGAGGAACTTGTGGTTGACTTGTCCACTGAGATGGTGGAAAAAGACTTACAAGTGGAGCAACTATCAAATGAGATCCAAGAGCTTGAGGAGTTAGTGGGAACGAGGGAGAACACCATCGAGGTTCTCGAGGATCAGTTGATCAACACCCAGCAGCAGCTTGCAGAGGCTAACCAGCACCTGGATATGCACCACCAGGAGATCCAAGACATGGAGGCCAACGAGGATGTCGACATCGAGGGAGGAGAGGAGCCTGCCTCCAGCTTGGACACTGCTGGCTCAGGGAGACCACCTTCCCCCGAGTCGAGTGTTGCCTCGTTTGCTCACTAGGTCGCAAGGATAGAGTTAGAAGTCTGTGATGGTAGGACTCCTCGAAGCTAGCTTAGCTTTTGCACCCTTGGGGTACTAGGCTAGATAGAGTTGAGTCTTTTGGGCTATTGATATAATCGTGATAAACTCTTTTGGAAGCATGGTTGGTGAATGCTGTCAGTCTTAATTTAAGGAGAACAGTTTGGACAATGTGGAATCTTTTATAATTATGCACTATATATTGGTTCCACCCTTTTGACTCTTTCACCACGATTGAACCTTGAACCTCAAAAATGTGATATTGAGAATATATATGTATGATTTTTTAGATGGCTGGGAGAGCACGTCGTGGTCAGAATGAGCGCGTTCCTCCACCACCGCCACCGCCTCCTACTCTGCAGGAGCTTATGGCTCAGCAGAACGAGATCTTGAGACAGCTAGCTCAGCGTCAGCCACCACCTCTGCACTATGGTGGTGGTGATCATCAGCGTCACCCCGCAGTAGCCACTTATCAGGAGTTCCTCAGTACCCAGCCACCGTTGTTCACCAGGGCAGAGGACCCCCTTGATGCTGATGTATGGTTGAGAGTAGTGGAATCCAAATTCCCGCTACTCCATGGAGTTTGTTCAGAGGTGACTAAGGTCAGGTTCGCCACCCAGCAGCTTCGCGGACCCGCGCGGACATGGTGGGACCACTTTCTTGCTATGCGGCCAGTTGATCATGAAGTGGAATGGAGAGAGTTCAAGGCAGCTTTCAGGGGGCACCATATACCAGCGGGCATTATGGACCGCAAGCTCAACGAGTTTCTGGCACTCACTCAAGGGAACCGGACAGTGTTACAGTATGCTCAGGCCTTCAATGACCTGTGCCAGTATGCCGGATATCATGCAGACATGGACGAGAAGAAGAGGGACAGGTTCAGGAGGGGGCTCAGCACTAAGCTCCGTGACCGTCTCAACACAGTCAGGGCCAACAGCTATAATGAGTTAGTCAACATGGCCATTTCTCAGGAGGACTGTATCACAGTTTGTCAGGCAGAAAAGAAGAGGAAGACCCCTGTGGCAGGACCTTCAGCTCAGCCACAGCGCTTCAGGATCGTCTCGGACACTCAGAACAGAGGACCCCAGCAACAACAAGGACGTTGGGTGATCCAGCCACAGCAGCAGCAGGCACCCAACCGCACCCAGTTTCCAGCTCAGAGAAACAATCAATAGCAGCAGCAATACCGCCAGGCCAATGACAACAGGTGTTTCACTTGTGATAACACCGGATATTATACCAAGAATTGCCCCAGAAACCAGCAGAGGCAGGGGCAGAATGCCAACCAGAACCAAGGCAAGAGGCATGAGAGCACCTAGAGGGGGGGTGAATAGGTGATCCTGTAAAACACTAGAAACTTAATCCACAATACTTGATTAGGAGTTAGCACGAATAAGCCAAGTGGCTAGAGAGGAGAACTTGCACAACACGATAACCACAAAGAGATCAATACAGAGATGGCACAGTGGTTTCTCCCGTGGTTCGGCCAAGTCCAACACTTGCCTACTCCACGTTGTGGCGTCCCAATGGACGAGGGTTGCAATCAACCCCTTTCAAGCGGTCCAAAGACCCACTTGAATACCATGGTGTTTTGCTTTCACTTTACTATATCCCGCTTGCGAGGAATCTCCACAACTTGGAGCCTCTCGCCCTTACACTTTGATGTTCACAAAGAAGCACGGAGTAAGGGAGGGATGAGCAACGCACACAAGACACGAAATCAGAGTACCAACACGCACACAAGTCACAACAAGAGCTCACAACACAACCCGGCAAGTTCACAACTCAAATGGAGCTCTAGTTGCTATCACAAAGAATCAAATGCGCGGAATCGAAGTCTTGGTGCTTAGGAATGCTTAGAGAATGCTTGGTTTTCTCCTCCATGCGCCTAGGGGTCCCTTTTATAGCCCCAAGGCAGCTAGGAGCCGTTGAGAGCATTCCAGGAAGGCAATTCTTGCCTTCTGTCGCCTGGCGCACCAGACAGTCCGGTGCACCACCGGACACTGTCCGGTGCGGATCTCTTTCCTTATTTGGCGAAGCCGACCGTTGCAGTCTTGGAGCCGTTGGCGCACCGGACACTGTCCGGTGCACACCGGACAGTCCGGTGCCCCATCCGACCGTTGGCACATGCCACGCGTCGCGCGCGGATTCTGCGGCTGACCGTTGGCCCGGCTGACTGTTGGCTCACCGGACAGTCCGGTGCACCACCGGATAGTCCGGTGAATTTTAGCCGTACGCCGCCGACGATTTCCCGAAAGCAGCCAGTTCGCCTGAGTCAGCCTGGCGCATCGAACACTGTCCGGTGCACCACCGGACAGTCCGGTGCACCCAGACTGAGCTGACTTCGGCTAAACAAAGCCATCTTTAATTCCAACTTGATTTTTCCTGTTTCCAGCTCTTAGACATAATACATTAGTCTCTAAAACAATATACTAAGTCTTAGAAACATACCTTTATACTTGATTTGTACTTTGTCCACCATTTAACACTTAGGTACTTGTGTTGGACACTAAATCACCAAAATACTTAGAAATGGCCCAAGGGCACATTTCCCTTTCAATCTCCCCCTTTTTGGTGATTTATGCCAACACAACACAAAGCAAGTAGAACAAGTGCAAAATCAATTCAAATAACAACTCAAGATTGTTTTGATTCAAATTTGGCATATATGGATCATTCTTTGCCACCACTTGGTTTTGTTTTTGCAAATCAAACTCAATTCCCTATCTCTAAGTCAAACACACTTGTTGAGGCATAAAGAGAGTTGTTCAAGGACAAATTGATTCAAAGATTTCGAAAACTCCCCCTTTTTCCCATAATCAACCATTCTCCCCACAAGAGGCCAACTTTTGACAATAAGAGACAAACAAGAGTATTTTGACAAACAAAAACTCTAACTCTACTTTTTTTATTTTCTCCCCCTTTGGCATCAAGCACCAAAACGGGATCAATCTTGGCCCCTTAAACCTCATTGCCTCACCAAAATCTTCAAATAAGAGTACAAAGGCAATAAGAATATGGAGATGAACTTGGAGTGAGTTACCCTCTCATCGGAGTGCAGTGGAAGTCTTGTATGGTCCAAGTTCACCTTTCCCTTTCAATCCACCTTTGAGACTAAATCAAGTAAACTCAAGCACACAGTTAGTCTCAAAGGGTCAAGTTGTAGCATGCCTCCCCCTAAATAAGTGCATCACTTGCAAATGGACTTGTGAGGTCCGGGGATCATGAGTACAACTTGAGCACCATAAATAAACAACAAAATGCATAAGGGAACATGATCAAAGCATAAGACACATGTATGCTACACATCAATCCAAGTTCCGCGAATCTAAGACATTTAGCTCACTACGCAGCCTGCAAAAGGTCTTCTCATCTAGAGGCTTGGTAAAGATATCGGCTAGCTGGTTCTCGGTGCTAACATGAAACACTTCGATATCCCCCTTTTGCTGGTGGTCTCTCAAAAAGTGATGTCGGATGTCTATGTGCTTTGTGCGGCTGTGTTCGACAGGATTATCCACTATGCGGATAGCACTCTCATTATCACATAGGAGTGGGACTTTGCTCAGATTGTAGCCAAAGTCCCTGAGGGTTTGCCTCATCCAAAGTAGTTGCACGCAACACTGTCCTGCGGCAACATACTCGGCCTCAGCGGTGGATAGGGTAACGGAGGTTTGTTTCTTAGAGCTCCACGACACCAGGGACCTTCCTCAGAATTGGCACGTCCCTGATGTACTCTTCCTATCGATTTTACATCCAGCATAGTCGGAGTCTGAATATCCAATTAAGTCAAAGGTAGACCCCTTTGGATACCAGATCCCGAAGCAAGGCGTAGCGACTAAATATCTAAGAATTCGCTTCACGGCCACTAAGTGACACTCCCTTGGATCAGATTGAAATCTAGCACACATGCATACGCTAAGCATAATATCCGGTCTACTAGCACATAAATAAAGTAAAGACCCTATCGTAGACCGGTATGCTTTTTGATCAACGGACTTACCTCCTTTGTTGAGGTCGGTGTGTCCGTCGGTTCCCATTGGAGTCTTTGCGGGCTTGGCGTCCTTCATCCCAAACCGCTTGATCAAGTCTTGTGTGTACTTCGTTTGGGAGATGAAGGTCCCATCCTTGAGTTGCTTCACTTGGAATCCAAGGAAATAGCTTAACTCGCCCATCATCGACATCTCAAACTTTTGAGTCATTACCCTGCTAAACTCTTCACAAGAGTTTTGGTTAGTAGAACCAAATATTATGTCATCGACATAAATTTGGCACACAAAAAGATCACCATCACAAGTCTTAGTAAATAGAGTTGGATCGGCTTTCCCAACCTTAAAAGCATTAGCAATTAAAAAGTCTCTAAGGCATTCATACCATGCTCTTGGAGCTTGCTTAAGTCCATAGAGCGCCTTAGAGAGCTTACATACGTGGTCGTGGTACCATTCATCCTCGAAGCCAGGGGTTGCTCCACGTACACCTCCTCCTTGATTGGCCCATTGAGGAAAGCGCTCTTCACATTCATTTGGAACAACCTGAAAGAATGGTGAGCGGCATATGCTAGCAAAATACGAATGGACTCTAGCCTAGCCACAGGAGCAAAAGTCTCCTCAAAGTCCAAACCTGCGACTTGGGCATAACCTTTTGCCACAAGTCTAGCCTTGTTCCTTGTCACCACCCCGTGCTCGTCTTGTTTGTTGCGGAACACCCACTTGGTTCCCACAACATTTTGCTTGGGACGAGGCACCAGTGTCCAAACTTCATTTCTTTTGAAGTTGTTGAGCTCCTCCTGCATGGCCAACACCCGGTCCGGATCTAGCAAGGCCTCTTCTACCCTGAAAGGCTCAATAGAAGAGACAAAAGAGTAATGCTCACAAAAATTAACTAATCTAGAGCGAGTAGTTACTCCCTTGCTTATGTCACCCAATATTTGGTCGACGGGATGATTCCTTTGAATCGTCGCTCGAACTTGGGTTGGAGGTGCCGGTTGTGCTTCTTCCTCCATTAAATGATCATCTTGTGCTTCCCCTTGATCACACGCCTCCTGTTCCTCATCTTGAGTTGGGGGATGCACCATTGTTGAGGAAGAAGGTTGATCTCGCTCCTTTTGTTCCATTGGCCTCACATCTCCAATCGCCATGGTGCGTATTGCGGCCGTCGGAACGTCTTCTTCATCTACATCATCAAGATCAACAACTTGCTCTCTTGGAGAGCCATTAGTCTCATCAAATACAACGTCGCTAGATACTTCAACTAAACCTGATGATTTGTTGAAGACCCTATACGCCTTTGTATTTGAGTCATAACCTAACAGAATCCCTTCTACCGCTTTGGGAGCAAATTTGGAATTCCTAACCTTCTTCACTAGAATGTAGCATTTACTCCCAAAAACTCGGAAATACGAAACATTGGGTTTGTTACCGGTTAGTAGCTCATACGAAGTCTTCTTGAGGAGGTAATGAAGGTAGACCCGGTTGATGGCATGGCAAGCCGTGTTCACGGCTTCCGACCAAAAGTGCTCGGGGGTCTTGAACTCTCCAAGCATCGTCCTCGCCATGTCTATAAGCGTCCTATTCTTCCTCTCTACCACACCATTTTGCTGTGGTGTGCAGGGAGCGGAGAACTCGTGCTTGATTCCTTCCTCCTCAAGATACTCCTCCACTTGAAGGTTTTTGAACTCGGACCCATTGTCGCTCCTTATCTTTTTCACCTTGAGCTCAAACTCGTTTTGAGCTCTCCTTAGGAAGCGCTTGAGGGTCCCTTGGGTTTCAGATTTATCCTGCAAAAAGAATACCCAAGTGAAGCGGGAAAAATCATCAACTATAACAAGACCATACTTACTTCCTCCTATGCTTAGATAGGCGACGGGTCCGAAGAGGTCCATATGAAGTAACTCCAGGGGTCTTGATGTTGTCATCACATTTTTGGCATGATGAGAGCTTCCCACCTATTTCCCTGCTTGGCAAGCTGCACAAGGTCTATCTTTGTCGAAAGTAACATTAGTTAGACCTATCACGTGTTCTCCCTTTAGAAGCTTGTGAAGGTTCTTCATCCCCACATGTGCTAAGCGGCGATGCCACAGCCAGCCCAAAGGTCCTCAAAAACAGGATTTAACAGTATTTCTGGAGTATAATGTGTGAACAGGTATCTTCGGACTCAGGTCGGCATCACAGCAGACCAGAATAATACGAAGGTCGGTACAGCGCCGAAGGTGTAAGCAGGAAAGCTTCGGCGTGACAGCAGAAAACGGAACCGACTTAAAGATGAAAAGGCTATTTAGACCTCAACAGATTACTATAGAATTATTATCAAATGTAAAGGGCATGAATGTAATTTTGTATGGGTTGTGTCCCGCGCCTATAAATAGGTGAACAGTACTCTCGTACTGTTCACGCTGACTTGGCATTTGCTTTTTGCGTCACGCTTGCACTATCATTTCCTTCCAGTTGAAGGTACACTTGTAATTCAACGACATTCCTGTTTATGCTTAATAATAATGTATGATTGTGCATGTTGTCATTTGTATTTCTTTCATTTCATCCTTCGTCATTATATAATGAATCTATGAAGGTATCCCTTTCATGACCTTCGTCCGGAAATTATTATACCCTAAGGGAAATAATGTTTCGAAGGACGAAGGACTTCAACAATTAATATCTTCTGTGTTGCCTTGTTCTTAACCCATAGCATTTGAGAACAAGTCCCCAACATTGGCGCCCACCTCCGGTGAACTCACTTCCACTCTAAGTTTTCTGAACATCTTCGGCGATCATAAACCTTCGTTATGGCGCCGAAGAAGGCTTCAGCAACTGGAGCTGCAGCTCTGCAACCACTGGACCACAATCAGGAGACAGTCTCCCTGCGGGAGGCCCGAAGCCAGAAAAGGAAGGCTGTCAGCCCGACACCACCAGAGGACGAGATAGATCAAGAAATCAGAAATATGGAGATGCTTCATCAACAAGTACAGAGGAAGAAAGAAAAGATGGCCAGGCTAGCTGAGCTGCAGAGGCAGATAGACGAAGCCTCTGAAGAAGTTCGTCACCTTGCCCAGGATGAGCAGCACCGAAGGCCTCAACACCAAGATCTCCATCAGGAGGGTTTCCCCAACGAGGATGACTGGTATGACAATTTCCATCATGGGAATTTTGTTTTTGATGATGCTTCTCCTCTGTCCGCTGAGCTGCAGGCTACACCTTGGCCTCCGTCCTACAAGCCGCCCCAGCTTCCCGTATTCGATGGCCACTCAGACCTGAAGCAGTTTTTGATGAGCTACGAAGCAACAGTATCTTCGTATGGTGGCAACGCTTCAGTCATGGCCAAATCTTTCGTTATGGCTGTCAGGAGTGTGGCTCAAACCTGGTATTCCTCCCTTCGACCAGGAACGATCACTTCATGGCAGAAGCTGAAGGATTTGTTGTTAACTAGCTTTCAAGGATTTCAGACGAAGCCGGTCACTGCTCAGGCTCTGTTCCAGTGCACCCAAGATCACGAAGAATACCTTCAGGCGTATGTCCGAAGGTTCTTGCGTTTGAGGGCACAGGCACCAACGGTGCCCAATGAAATTGTCATTGAGGCCATGATCAAGGGGCTTCGGCCAGGACCGTCAGCTCAGTACTTCGCTAGGAAGCCTCCTCAAACTTTGGAGAAGCTGCTCCAGAAGATGGACGAGTACATTCGGGCCGATAATGATTTTCGCCAAAGAAGGGAGGAGGCTTTCAGGTTTTCTGAAATGACCAGGGGCTTCGGAGGGAGGTTCTACCCGAGGCATGTTAGATCAATTCATAACTCTACACAAAATGATGATAGAGGGAGCCAACAGCAAAGGCCACAATGTTCCTCACAGGCTTCGGGGCAACAGCAAGGCTCCTTCCGACCACCAGCTCCAAGAGGCAGAGGCGCCAGGGGCTTCGGAGGAAGATTTGGTGATCAACCGAGAAGAATCTTTTGCTTATTCTGTGGTGAGAACAAAGGTCATACCACAAGGATGTGCCATGTTACCATCCAGAAGCAAAAAGAAATAGCCGAAGCGGCAGCACAACAGGCTCAGCCGAAGCAGGTCATGCACACTGCTTCGTATCATTCGCCTTACATCCCAGAGTATGTAGGCAATCACCCTGCAGTTTCTGTTGCTTCGGCGAGTCAACCTCAGGCTTCCTGGCAACAACCTCCGCCTCCACCACCGCTGCAACAAGGTCAACAGCCAGAAGGGAGCCAATATGCTCCACATCAAAGGGACTTCAGAGAACAGTCCGAAGCTCGCACAGTCAACAGCACTGTGCCAGAGTCAAAGCACATCTATTGACAAATATCCTACCTTAATAGCAATCTTTTTCATTCAGTTTTATTTTCTGTAATAAAGGACATTGTTCAGGTTTCATGTAAATAGTTTCGTTGATTCCCACAAGGAAAATATATTTTCTTCACAGGCTTAAATTGTTGAAAGACTTGTGATAACAAAGAAAACCTTCGAACTATCGAAAATTCTTCGAAGCAACAAAAAGTCGTTCTAAGGAACGCAAAGTAAGTTTGCCGAAGTCACAAAAAAGTCGTTCCAAAGGGAGCGCAGTGTAAGTTTTCTGCTCCAAAGTCGTTCCAAAGGGAATGCAGAGCATACAGCGAAAAGTCAACGCTGATACCGCCTAAGTAAAAGGCGAAGCGCGAAAAGTCAACGCGAATACCGCTGAAAGTAAAAGGCGAAGAAGCTCCTAAGGGAGGCTTACAGCGAAAAATAAACGCTGATTCCGCTGAAGTAAAAGGCGAAGAAGCTCCTAAGGGAGGCTTATAAAAGATTGTGTTTTATTGCAGGGATGCGTATGTATCTTCGGAATAAACACCATCTCACATAACATAACATCATCGCATCATTTCGCATAGCATAAGCATCATACATCATTTTGCATATGGCACAAGAGGTAGACACATTATCAATATACAGAAGAACGCTTTGAAAAAAGGGAGAAATCAGTCACAAAAAAGATACATCATTGATCTTCGGAAGTGTAGCTTCGGAAAATATTTTCACGAAGCCTGGATATTATTCATCAGAACATTGGATATTGTTGTGACAAATAAATTTTTCTTCACGAAGCATGAAAAGAAGGGAAGGTGTTTTTTCGTCAAAGACTCAAAAGCGGTACGTGTAAAGTTTCATGCATCGTAAAGAATTGACTAACAAAAATAGGTATATTACATTTGAGGTTACAAAATGTTACAGTATATTACATTTCCGAAGTTTTTTACAAAAATACTTAATCTTCTCTCAAAACGACTTCGGCAGCCTCGTTCAGGAGCCGATTGACGACTTCATCCATAATATCTTCAGCCATCTTTTTAATTTCGTCGTCTCCTTTCGGCTGAGGGCCCGAAGACGCGTTAGCAGGATCTGAAGTAAGATAGGATATAGATACAGTGCTATTACAAATCGCAAACAAATCTTAAAGCCTAAGATTACAACACAATAAAACTATCAGTTAATACCTAATTGACCTTCGGCCTCTGCGCTCCTTTCAGCAGCCTCAGCTACTTCTCTAGCATCGTGAATTCCCTTTTCACTTCTTCTAATAATTTCCCCGGCCATTTCTCGGCCACCATTATCCCAAATATCGGTAAAAAAATTTCCACCAATTATACTAGCTTCGGCCGAAGGATCTCTTGCATCTTCAAAAGACAAAGCAGCTTCGGATTGTGCTAAAATTTTTACATGGTCGCAGCCTTTCTTCTCTAAGATGGTGGCAAGTCCTCTAGCGCCAGAGAAGGCACATATATCTCCACGGCTATTTAAAATTTCTTCGAAGGCTTCAGCTTCGTGGTTGATCCACTCGATGGGACCTTCGGGATTCCCTCTCGTAAAGTTTTCCTCACTTGAAAATGCGCCGACCTTGGCGAAGCTAGCCTTCAGCTTTTTAACACATTCTATAGATTTGTTATAACATCTCTTTTTGGACGACCGAAGCTCTTCAACAGTTCCTTCTAGGTGATCTGTCCATTGGTCGCTGAGTTCTCGCTTTGTCTCTTCAAGTATGCGTTCTTCCTTGGCTCTGGCCAGTTGTTTCCGAAGATCTTCAATTTCGCGTTTCTGAGCTTCAGCTTGACCTTTAAAAGCAGATTCGTCTGACTTTATTTTATTTATCAATGAGTGTAATATTTTATCTTTCTCGAGACCTTCGTTCCTCAGTTCAATAACTTCGGAACGAAGGTTGCTCAGGGCTATAGAACACCCTTCGTCTTCAGCATCTTTCTGTGCCCTGAGGGCATTGCTAAGTATCAGGCCCTGCAAAGAGAAATATGTGTGTGTCAATAGATTTAAACAAGCGAAAGATTTTGGACTCAACAAAAATACAAGGATTTCATTTGTCGCACCTTTAAGCTATTGTAAGCCAGGCTGTCGGCCAGATCGTTCTTCGACAGCACCGAGAGCCCGTCTTCTAAAGTTGGGAATCCGAAGCTCTTGCTCATCTCCCGACAGACAGAAATCTCCTTGCTGTCGGGGAGACAATACAAGAAGTCTTCTTCCCCACTGCCATTGAATATTAACGCCCCTTTTGGATATTTCAGTTTTTGGGCGTAGTGCTGGGCCTCTTGCTTTTCTTTTTCTGACAGTTTCTTCCCCGAAGCATGACGAACAATATAATCACGAATTTTGGGGGATGCTTCGGGGGCAATGACACCGGTTTCTTCAATAAAAGTTGACTTTGTTATTCTTTCTGCCTCACTTTCCAAGGATTTTATCTTTGCAGGCTCTGGGGGCCCAGCTTCGGCTTCAGTCTCTTGCCCTGGAGCTTTAGAATCAGAAATTTCAATTGTTGTTTCAGGAATGACAGCAGCCCTCTGCGGGGGTGTGCTTGAAGATTTAATCGTTTCCAGTACATCCAGCACATTAGCCATTCTTTTTCTTTTTGGAGTCACTGCTGGCACTTTTTGATTTTTTTGCCGTCTCAATGTTTGCCGCAGGACTCAAAACTTCTGATGTTTTGGATCCCTCAGTTGCTTCTTTTACCTCTTCCATTTTTTCTGTAGACGGCGTTTCGGCTTTCTCTTTTGTTTCTGATAACAAAGTCTTTGATTTTTCCAATTCTATCTTTATTGGCACTTTGGCCGTTTCTGCGACTTCTGGCAGCAAGGTTGGCTCGGCTGGCTTTTTTGCTTCGGTGGCCGAAGAAGTTTCTCCGGTAAACTCAGGCACCGAAGCTGGTTCAATATAGCGCGGCCGATGTGTAAGGACCTTTATCTTCTTTCTTTTCGGTTCTGGCTCGCTAGGAGCAGTTGCAGCTTCTTCTTTTGCAGAGGTTGTGTTTTTTCTTTTCTGCCTTCGAATGGGATAGCAATAGTCAGGGTAGACAAACCCGATTGCATCAAATACCCGATTCAGTCTCTTCTTTTTTCGGCCTCCGAAGGCTGCTGACATTGCAGTGTCTTCGGCCTTCGAGTAAGCCCCAAGCAGTTCATCACTTAAATTTTCAATACTTTTTAACCAGTCATCATCTGGTTCAACGAATTTATCTCCAAATTTAAAAGTGTACTTCAACCTGATAAGTCCACCTTCGTCGGCCTCTTTTACGGTTTCTTGTGGCATTTCCCATTTCTCCGCGAGCGGCCATACCCTGAAGGCAATATGCTCTTGTACTAAGTCTCTCGTTCCAATAAAAGAGCAGACTGCGCCGAAGGCCCTCTGGCATTCTTCGGCAGCTTCATTCATTTCAACCTTCGGCCTCCGAAGGCCGAAGCTTTGCCAAATAGGGCGCATGATTATACCTTTGATATCTTCTCGTACTGTCAGATCATTCTTCACATAAAACCATTCTGTCATCCAATCTTCGGGCCATCTTTTCCGAAAGGTTGGCACGGGGCAGCTTGACCCGGACCGGGAAACGAAACTGTAGCAGCCAAAATTATTGTGATACTGTTCCTTACCCCAAGGTTTTGTTTCATATGATAATTCGTGTATATTGCAGAAGCTTTTTGCATCAGGCTGCAGACCTTGGCTTCTCACGGCCCACACGAAGATATTCAGCTTTATGATTGCTTCGGGGGTAAGTTGGTGAAGATAGACTTCGAAGATTTTCAGCACCTCCACGACGAAGCTGCTCAAAGGAAATCGCAGTCCAGCTTTCAAAAAGCTTCGGTACACCATGACTTCATTTTCTTCAGGGTGTGGGCACGTTTTTTCCCCTTCGTCGGCCCTCACAATGGATAAATCCCGGAAATACCTTCCTTTCATGTTGACAAGATGATTCTCTTTGATAGTTGATTTACCATAAACTGAATGGCTTGGTCGCCAGGGACGATCTTCGGAGTCCTCACCACCACTATCCACATCATAGCTGTCACTGTCACCAGTATCTTCAGACAAACCTTCCAGAATCTCCTTGGTGATTTTTTCTGTATTGGACTTTGACATCGCTATAAGAAACCCCAAGTTTTTCTCTTCGTCCAGGCTCAGCTTCATCTCAGCAGCAGTCTTCTTATCCTCAGACATCTTCGGAGACACTAAAAACTATTTTCAAAGCTGAAGCTTCAAAACTAAAGGCTTAACAAATCTTAGTGCACAAGAGCTAAAAATTGAGTGAGCAGGAGCAATTGGCCAGAGAGCGTGTCAAATGAGTTCGCGGTATGACTGTATTTATACGCCAAGAGCGTTGAAAATTGAAAGACCCCGCTTGTCAGTGAATGTTGCTATTCTAGCAAAGGGAAGGTGTTTTTTCGGACCTTCGGCGTAAAGCCTTCGTCCATGTCGCAATCTAAATTTTTTATTTATTTCAAACAAATTAATATTGCGAGGGGCTACTGTTGGGGACCTTCGGCATCCGAAGGTCCTCAAAAACAGGATTTAACAGTATTTCTGGAGTATAATGTGTGAACAGGTATCTTCGGACTCAGGTCGGCATCACAGCAGACCAGAATAATACGAAGGTCGGTACAGCGCCGAAGGTGTAAGCAGGAAAGCTTCGGCGTGACAGCAGAAAACGGAACCGACTTAAAGATGAAAAGGCTATTTAGACCTCAACAGATTACTATAGAATTATTATCAAATGTAAAGGGCATGAATGTAATTTTGTATGGGTTGTGTCCCGCGCCTATAAATAGGTGAACAGTACTCTCGTACTGTTCACGCTGACTTGGCATTCGCTTTTTGCGTCACGCTTGCACTATCATTTCCTTCCAGTTGAAGGTACACTTGTAATTCAACGACATTCCTGTTTATGCTTAATAATAATGTATGATTGTGCATGTTGTCATTTGTATTTCTTTCATTTTATCCTTCGTCATTATATAATGAATCTATGAAGGTATCCCTTTCATGACCTTCGTCCGGAAATTATTATACCCTAAGGGAAATAATGTTTCGAAGGACGAAGGACTTCAACAATTAATATCTTCTGTGTTGCCTTGTTCTTAACCCATAGCATTTGAGAACAAGTCCCCAACAACCGGCCTCCTCTTTTGCAAAATCAACTAAATAGAGTTTGTCGTCTAATACACCCTTAAAAGCTAATGAACCATCACTTCTTCTAAAGACAGACACATCTACATTTGTGAATAGACAATTATATCCCATATTACATAATTGACTTACGGATAACAAATTATATCCAAGCGACTCAACTAAAAACACAATAGAAATAGAGTGCTCGGATGAAATAGCAATTTTCCCTAACCCTTTCACCCTGCCTTGATTCCCATCACCGAATATTATTGAATCTTGGGAATCCTTGTTCTTGACGTAGGAAGTAAACATGTTCTTCTCCCCCGTCATGTGGTTTGTGCATCTGCTGTCGATAATCCAGCTTGATCCCCTGGATGCATAAACCTGCAAGGCAAATTTAGGCTTGGGTCTTAGGTACCCAACTCTTGTTGGGTCCTACAAGGTTAGTGACAATATCCTTAGGGACCCAAATGCAAGTTTTATCTCCCTTGCATTTTGCCCCTAATTTCTTAGCAATCACCTTTCTATCCTTTCTACAAATTGCAAAGGAAGCATTGCAAGCATGATAAATTGTAGAAGGTTCATTGTTTACTTTCCTAGAAACATTTCTTCTAGGCAACTTTCTATCATGCATAATAGAAAAACTAGAAGCAATCATGGCATTCGAATTGTAAGCATTACAACTCCTATAATAATGAACATTTATAGAAAATTTCCTATCATGGTACATGAAAGCATAGTTCTTTTGACAACTATTAGTTATAGGAGCCTTCCCTTTCTCCTTGGCGGGAATGGGAGCCTTATGACTAGTTAAGTTCTTGACTTCCCTCTTGAAGCCAAGACCATCCTTAATTGAGGGGTGTCTACCAATCGTGTAGGCATCCCTTGCAAATTTTAGTTTGTCAAATTCACTTTTGCTAGTCTTAAGTTGGGCATTAAGACTAGCCACTTCATCATTTAATTCAGAAATGCAAACTAGGTGTTCACTACAAGCATCAACATTAAAATCTTTGCACCTATTGCAAATCATAACATGTTCTACACAAGAGTTAGATTTATTTGCTACTTCTAGTTTAGCATTTAAATCATCATTAACACCTTTTAAAGTAGAAATGGTTTCATGACAAGTAGATAGTTCACAAGAAAGCATTTCATTCCTTTTAACTTCTAGAGCAAGAGAATTTTGTGCACTAACAAATTTATCATGCTCTTCATATAAAAGATCCTCTTGTTTTTCTAGTAATCTATTCTTATCATTCAAAGCATCAATCAATTCATTAATCTTATCAATCTTAGTTCTATCTAAGCCCTTGAATAAGCATGAATAGTCTATTTCATCATCATCACTAGACTCATTCTCGCTTGAAGAAGCATAAGTAGTATTGTTTCGAGTACATACCTTCTTCTCCTTTGCCATGAGGCATGTGTGATGCTCGTTGGGGAAGAGGGATGACTTGTTGAAGGCGGTGGCGGCGAGTCCTTCGTTGTCGGAGTTGGAAGAGGAGCAATCCGAATCCCACTCCTTTCCAAGATGTGCCTCGCCCTTTGCCTTCTTGTAGTTCTTCTTCTTTTCCCACTTTCCACTCTTCTTTTCCTGGTCACTATCATTATTGGGACAATTAGCGATAAAATGACCCATCTTACCACATTTGAAGCAGGAGCGCTTCCCTTTCGTCTTGTTCTTGTTGGGGTGCTCCTTGCGACCCTTTAGCGTCGTCTTGAACCGCTTGATGATAAGGGCCATTTCTTCCTCATTAAGCCCGGCCGCCTCAACTTGCGCCACCTTGCTAGGTAGTGCCTCCTTCCTCCTTGTCGCTTTGAGAGCAATGGTTTGAGGCTCGTAGATTGGGCCATTCAATGCATCATCCACGTATCTCGCCTCCTTGATCATCATCCGCCCGCTTACAAATTTCCCAAGGATTTCTTCGGGCGACATCTTGGTGTACCTAGGATTTTCATGAATATTGTTTACCAGATGTGGATCAAGTACAGTAAAGGACCTTAGCATTAGGCAAACGACGTCGTGGTCCGTCCATCGCGTGCTTCTATAGCTCCTTATCTTGTTGACGAGGGTCTTGAGCCTGTTGTACGTTTGGGTTGGCTCCTCCCCCCTTATCATCGTGAATCTCCCGAGTTCGCCCTCCACCAACTCCATCTTGGTGAGCATGGTGACGTCGTTCCCCTCATGTGAGATCTTGAGGGTGTCCCAGATCTGCTTGGCATTGTCCAGACCGCTCACCTTATGGTACTCGTCCCTGCACAATGAAGCTAACAACACAGTAGTAGCTTGTGCATTTTTATGAATCTGTTCATTGATAAACAAAGGACTATCCAAGCTATCAAATTTCATTCCACTCTCTACTATCTCCCATATACTAGGATGGAGAGAGAACAAGTGACTACACATTTTGTGACTCCAAAATCCGTAGTCCTCTCCATCAAAATGAGGAGGTTTACCAAGTGGAATGGAGAGTAAATGAGCATTGGTACTTTGAGGAATACGAGAATAATCAAAAGAGAAGTTTGAATTAACCGTCTTCTTTTTCTCGTAGTCGTTGTCGTCGTCCTTTTGGGAAGAAGAAGATTCGTCGCTGTCATAGTAGACTATCTCTTTGATGCGCCTTGTTTTCTTCTTCCTCTCATCTTTTCTTTTGTGGCTCGAGCCCGAGTCAGTAGGCTTGTCCTCCTTTGGATCATTGATGAAGGACTCCTTCTCCTTATCATTGATCACCATCCCCTTGCCCTTAGGATCCATCTCTTCGGGCGATTAGTCCCTTTCTCGAAGAGAACGGCTCCGATACCAATTGAGAGCACCTAGAGGGGGGTGAATAGGTGATCCTGTAAAACACTTAAAACTTAATCCACAAAACTTGATTAGGAGTTAGCACGAATAAGCCAAGTGGCTAGAGAGGAGAACTTGCACAACACGATAACCACAAAGAGATCAATACATAGATGGCAAAGTGGTTTATCCCGTGGTTCGGCCAAGTCCAACACTTGCCTACTCCATGTTGTGGCGTCCCAACGGACGAGGGTTGCAATCAACCCCTTTCAAGCAGTCCAAAGACCCACTTGAATACCACGGTGTTTTGCTTTCACTTTACTATATCCCGCTTGCGAGGAATCTCCACAACTTGGAGTCTCTCGCCCTTACACTTTGATGTTCACAAAGAAGCACGGAGTAAGGGAGGGATGAGCAACGCACACAAGACACGAAATCAGAGTACCAACACGCACACAAGTCACAACAAGAGCTCACAACACAACCCGGCGAGTTCACAACTCAAATGGAGCTCTAGTTGCTATCACAAAGAATCAAATGCGCGGAATCGAAGTCTTGGTGCTTAGGAATGCTTAGAGAATGCTTGGTTTTCTCCTCCATGCGCCTAGGGGTCCCTTTTATAGCCCCAAGGCAGCTAGGAGCCGTTGAGAGCATTCCAGGAAGGCAATTCTTGCCTTCTGTCGCCTGGCGCACCGGACAGTCCGGTGCACCACCGGACACTGTCCGGTGCGGATCTCTTTCCTTATTTGGCGAAGCCGACCGTTGCAGGCCTGGAGCCGTTGGCGCACCGGACACTGTCCGGTGCACACCGGACAGTCCGGTGCCCCATCCGACCGTTGGCACTTGCCACGCGTCGCGCGCGGATTCCGCGGCCGACCGTTGGCCCGGCTGACTGTTGGCTCACCGGACAGTCCGGTGCACCACCGGACAGTCCGGTGAATTTTAGCCGTACGCCACCGACGATTTCCCGAAAGCAGCCAGTTCACCTGAGTCAGCCTGGCGCACCGGACACTGTCCGGTGCACCACCGGACAGTCCGGTGCACCCAGACTGAGCTGACTTCGGCTGAACAAAGCCATCTTTAATTCCAACTTGATTTTTCCTGTTTCCAGCTCTTAGACATAATACATTAGTCTCCAAAACAATATACTAAGTCTTAGAAACATACCTTTATACTTGATTTGTACTTTGTCCACCATTTAACACTTAGGTACTTGTGTTGGACACTAAATCACCAAAATACTTAGAAATGGCCCAAGGGCACATTTCCCTTTCAAGGCAGAAGGTGCAAGTGAGGCAAGGCAAGCTAAACTTCACCACCATGGCTGACATTCCCGAGGGAGCACCCGTCATGACTGGTATCTTTTCAGTTTTGAATTATCCTGCAATTATTCTTTTTGATTCTGGTGCATCACATAGTTTTATCAGTGCCAAATTTTGTGCCAAGTGCCAATTACCTTTCCATCATACCAATGGGGGTATTACAATTTCAACACCAGGAGGCAGGATTGCCACCTACCAAATCAACAAGAATGTGCCTATAAAGTTTGGTAGTTTGATAATCAAAACCAACCTCCTCATTTTGGGTTTGGATAGTGTGGATATCATATTGGGAACTGACTGGTTAACCAAACATCAGGCCACGATGGATATGCAGCTAGGGCCATTGAGGTGCACTCACCGACTTGTGGTGAAACCACATTATATTTGCCCAACCAGGGTTGTACCCGTTCTTGTGCCTTCGTTATGATAGAGTCCCCAGTGGAAAGGATCCCAGTGGTCTGTGACTACCCAGATGTTTTTCTAGATGAATTGCCAGGGATGCCACCTGATAGAGACATTGAGTTCGCAATTGAATTGCAACCCAGAACTGCTCCTATATCCAAGAGACCCTATAGGATGCCTCCAACGGAATTGGCAGAATTGAAGAAGCAACTGCAAGAGTTGTTGGACAAGGGGTTCATTCGCCCAAGTACTTCACCGTGGGGATGTCCGGCCTTATTTGTGAAGAAAAAGGATGAAAGTTTGAGAATGTGTGTTGATTACCGCCCTCTCAATGCGGTGACCATCAAGAACAAATACCCGTTGCCCCGCATCGATGTTTTGTTTGATCAGTTGGTGGGAGCCAAAGTGTTCTCCAAGATAGACCTTCGCTCAGGCTACCATCAGATCAAGATCCGTGCCAGTGATATTCCGAAGACGGCTTTTTCTACCAGATATGGGCTCTATGAGTTTTTGGTAATGTCTTTTGGGCTGACCAATGCCCCGGCTTATTTCATGTACCCGATGAACTCAGTATTCATGCCAGAGCTGGACAAATTTGTGGTGGTTTTCATTGATGATATTTTGGTTTATTCCAAGAATGAAGCTGAGCACATTAAACATTTGCATATTGTACTTCAGAGACTGCGTGACCATCAGTTGTATGCCAAATTGTCTAAATGTGAATTCTGGCTGAAGGAAATTAAATTCTTGGGTCACACAATTTCTCAGGATGGGATATCAGTTGATCCTGAGAAGGTACAAGAAGTAATGAATTGGAAACCTCCTACCACAACGAGACAGATTCGGAGTTTTCTAGGATTGGCAGGGTATTATCGATGATTCATTCTGGATTTCTCCAGAATTGCAAAACCAATGACTGAACTATTGAAGAAGGGAGTCAAGTATGATTGGAGCCAGAAGTGTGAGGATGCCTTTCCTACCCTAAGGCAACATTTGACAACAGCACCAGTGCTAGCTCAACCTGATAACACCAAGCCCTTTGAAGTTTATTGTGATGCTTCTGGTACGAGATTGGGATGTGTCTTAATGCAAGACAACAGGGTAATTGCTTATGCCTCCCGAGCACTCAGACCCCATGAGCAAAACTACCCCACACATGATCTGAAGTTAGCAGCTGTGGTTCATGCTCTCAAGATATGGAGACATTACTTGATGGGAGCTCACTGTAACATTTACACTGACCATAAGAGCCTCAAATACATTTTCACTCAAGCAGATCTTAATATGAGGCAGAGGAGATGGTTAGAGCTAATCAAGGACTACGATTTGGAGGTGCATTACCATCCTGGCAAAGCCAATGTTGTGGCAGATGCCTTGAGCAGAAAAGCCCAGTGCAATTGTATGAGCATGGATGCAAGAGTCACCACCCTGTGTGATGAGTTGTGCAAGCTGAACCTAGAAGTTGTTTCTTCGGGTGCTTTAAATTATATCTCGGTGGAGCACACATTGCAAGAGCAAATAGTCAGGGCACAGATTAAAGACAAGGGTGTTCAGGTCATTAAGGAAATGATCAAGCAGAAAGCAGAAAAATACAAGTGCTTCCGGCAGGACAGCAAAGGAATCCTATGGTTTGGACATCGATTGGTTGTTCCCAAGGACCCTGAGCTTAGAAAGAAGATATTGGATGAAGCTCACCTTTCAAAATTCTCCATGCACCCCGGCAGTAATAAGATGTATCATGACCTCAGATCCTTATACTGGTGGACCAGAATGAAGAGGGAAATTGCCAAGTACATATCCGAATGTGACACCTGCCAGAGAATCAAGGCCAGTCATTTGAAGGTAGCAGGCCCTTTGCAACCCCTTTCCATACCATCTTGGAAATGGGAGGACATTTGTATGGATTTTATCATGGGATTGCCCAATACCTCCCGACACCATGATTTCATTTGGGTCATTGTGGACAGATTGACCAAGACAGCTCACTTCTTGCCAGTGCACACCACCCACAGGACGGAGAAGTATGCAGAAATCTACATTGACCAGGTAGTTTGTTTGCATGGAATACCAAGGACTATAGTATCGGACACAGGAGCACCATTCGTGGCACGATTTTGGGAGCAATTACAGGAATCACTTGGGACCCATGTAATAAGAAGCTCAGCATACCATCCTCAAACAGATGGCCAGACAGAAAGGGTAAATCAGATTTTGGAGGACATGTTGAGAGCCTGTGTGTTACACTATGGAAAGGATTGGGACAAGTATCTTTCATTGGCAGAATTCTCCTATAATAACAGCTACCAGTCCAGTTTGAAGATGGCACCTTTTGAAGCCTTGTATGGGAGAAGGTGTAGAACACCACTAAATTGGTCACAAGCTGGAGAGAGAGAAATATTTGGACCAGACTTGGTACTTGAAGCAGAGGAAAAGGTCAGAGTTATTAAGAATAACCTAGAAGCTGTCCAGGCCCGGCAAAAGAGCTATCATGACAAGAGAAGGAAGCCCCTGCAATTTGAAGTGGGAGATCATGTTTATCTTAAGGTGTCACCCACTAAAGGTGTCCAGAGATTTGGAATCAAGGGCAAGTTAGCTCCCCGCTACATTGGACCCTACGAGATCAAGGAAACTTGTGGACTTGTAGCATATCAATTGAAGTTGCCACCCCACATGTCAGCCGTTGATGATGTGTTCCATGTATCCCAGCTACGGAAATGCGTCCACTTACCCACTAAAGTGCTACCTAAACCAGAAGTTGAGATAGAACCAGATTTATCTTATCAAGAGCACCCCGTCAAGGTATTAGATCAGAAGGAGAGATCAACGCGGGCAAGGTCGATCAGAATGTATAAGGTTCAGTGGAGTCACCATTCAGTAGAAGAGGCTACATGGGAGACTGAGGATTTTCTACGCTCTCGCTTCCCCGACTTTCTGCCCAAGGGAGTCGGTACGTAACCCAAAACCCCACCCCCACCTGCCCTTTGAATCTAAATATAAGAAAAACTTAGATGTTAAAGGTAGTGTAAGCTATAGAAATGACTTAAAAAGGACTTCCTTCTGAAGTCGCAAAGAGAATGACATTCGAAGAGCAGTTAACTAGAGAAACTCGAATAAAAGAAGGAACAACGCACCAACACGCCTTCATGGCACCCCTCCAGAGGACTCTACCTAAAATCTCGGGACGAGATTCCTTTAAGGAGGGAGGGCTGTAACACCCCAGGTGTTACCATGGCCATGGCACCTCTATACACTAATGACTATGATCACATGTGGAAGAAACTTGAAGAGAAGAGCATAAAACCTTGGGGACCATGTATTAACCAAGAATGTTAATGACCAAAAGCCTTACCCAAGCATTTATGAAATTATCACCTTGGGCAAGAAAAGAATAAGCCCTAGACCCTTCTTGAGCCCTTAACTCCCAAAACCATGGTTTAAGGGGGGAAAGGTTAAGCAAATGTGCACATCATGAGTTAACCTTTAGCCAAAGTTTAAGTAACATTATAACCTACAAATATAGAAAGGAAACGTTGCTAAAAGACCCCTTGAAGAACCCCAAATCCATTCATTAAGTGGGGAGAGAGCTAGAGCTCTCTAATTCTCTCTAAGTCAAATTTTACATCTAATCTAAAGATCCACCGTGTTCACTTAGTAGATGGCACCAAAACCACTTGAGTTGTATACCAAAAATGTGTCATACCACCTAAGGCACCCACTGGAAAAAGTTGAAACCGAGCCCAAGACGTTTGACATGATTTGGCATGGCTTTTGTCGCGAGGTGGGCAGAGGGACAAGCCAGATTTGGCGTCCGCATATCTCCCTACCTAGGGCATATCTACCATGGGGACTCACACATAAGAGACAGCCCTAGGTGCCAGGAAGAGGCCTGCGCCAGATTTTTGCCAAGATTCGCACGCTAGCAATCTCGGCGAGCTGTTGAACACGGGCAGAAGAACACTTCCACGTGTTCGACGCGCTCTGAGCGCGCCAGAGCACGCCCGCGCCCGACCCCGCGCGCCCCACGCTTATAAAGCCCCCTCTGGCGTCGACCGTACTCCTCCGAGCATGCTCGACCTCACCGGAGCCCGAAACCACCGGCGTTTGCCCAGCAAACGGTGTGCCCGCGGCCACCCGAGCCCCTGCCACCGTAGACCGGCCAGCAGAGCCCTTCCCAGCCACGCCCGACCCTCGGAAGAGACCGTGCATGCCTCGGTGAAGCTCCTCGAGCAAGGAATCGGACCTTGCTTCGCCGGAGAAGCCAGTCCACGGTCACCGGACTTCACCCGATCGCCGGTGAACGTAGACCGGGTAAGTCTCTGCACCATTTGTCGATTCCTTGCGCACATAGCCTCTACGTCACCCCGTGGAGCTCACCGTGCCATTTGATCGAACTAGATCGCCGTGGTTAGGCCGGAACACTCGCCGCCGATGAGATCACCCGCCTGCGCATGTGGACCGGCCGATTTCGGCCACCACCGCCATCGAGCCGTACACCGCTGTGACCGCCAGGACCTCCTGAAGCCAACCCCGCCCCTCGCCGGACCTCTCTCACCGTCGGTAAGCCACTCCGCCCTTTCCCTTCCCGCGGGTACTGTTTGCATAAGGGGAGGGACCTCGTGGAAGAAGAAGAAGGAAAGGTCAGGGGGTTTTGTGCGCTGTCAGTGACTCAGAGGAATAGTAGCACAGGGGTAGAAGTGAGTGGATTGATTTAGAAAGAACCCAGGGTCTTCGGTGCAAAGTGTTTTTCCAGGAAACCTTTTAAAAATTCTGATTTAAATCCAAACAGAACTTGGAAAATTCATAACTTCAGTTTGGTTTACCCAAATCGAGTCAAACCAATTTTGCCAGTCCCTAAATAATGTAAACTACTTAGGAAAAATATAAAACCCCTAAGTGTTGCAGAAAACTTTAGAGTTTTGATTTAAATGATTAACTGGTCAAAAGCTAAGAGAAATAAGGAAAAATAGTTACACTAATTGACTGGGGTTAAGAAAATTTAGAGAAGTACTTAATCACTTCCTAATTTGTTTAAAAATAATAAACCCCTCTGTACACCCAGTTAAGGTAGAGTTTACCATTTAAATTCTTTTTAGCCTAAAGTTAGAGAAAATATTAATGGTGGTTTAAATAAAGAACCAGAGAGCACCCACATTTTTGTTAGTTTACTTATTCAGTATAGTTCACTAGAAAAATTTATTATACCCTTGTTTAGTGTAGAATAAAGGAGATACCTTTAATTTTAGGGAAACAAGGAAAACTTAGAAAAACCCTAGAAAAATAACCCCAAAGAGAAAACACCCCAAACCTTGGGATAACTAATATTTTGTTATTAAGAACATAGGAAAAATATGAAATCTGTTGTTTGACATTTTTCAAATAACAAGATAGTAGTGAGTGCCTTTTTGACATAAAATTTTAGAAACCGACAACTAAATATCCAGTAGGCCTTTTCTGTGATTTTTAACACAGAGGCCTAATATCACCTAGGTATTTGGACAAAAATACAATTTGGTACAGAAATCTCAATAAATCACAGCTATAGTGTAAAGTGCCCTTTTAAAACTTATCCTTGTTAATTTTGCACAAGTAGTATCTGAATCAATATCCACCTCAAATTTATAGGACAAATTACAGCAACAACTAGTAACCCACTGTAATTTTTACAGAATTTTTGGAAAGAGCTAAACCACTGTGATAGTTCAAACCCACACTAGAATTCATAAATAGAAAATAAAAAAAGGGAAATTAATAGTGGAGATTAATGTCACCCTAACCCAACCAGCAAAACCCCTTTTATTGCCCACTAAAATATCTAAGGGAAATACAATCCACTATGCTTATCCCTAATAAAACCCAAACCTAAATTGATAAGCATACACCACTAAGAGCCATGTATGACCAAGAAACCCTAAGTTACCAAACTAACTTAGTTTTCTTTCGCTTAGCATAATGTTTACTATATCCTGCATAATCATGGCATACATATTCTTATTCATTGCATTCAATAGATTGCAACCTCGCTGACGGAGAGTACGTCCTCGTGCCGGAGCAAGGAGCTGCTTAGGAGGTAGCCCCGGATCCAGCACCAGTGCCTGCCCCAGCTTTGGAAGGCAAGCCCCGGTTTTATGCATAACCTGTTTTATATGCTATTTTACTACACTTATTGATTGTAGGCTTGTATTGTGCACTTAAGTGTAGGAGTTGGTTGAAACCCTAGTTGCATGAACTCAGGAATCCTTTTTGTGATGGATACTAGTATGCTAGGTTGAGTAGTTGCTTTACTAATTAGGATCTCGGTAGAAGTCGAGTGATTTTTCTAGCACTCGCGCGAGGTCAGGAATTGGTTGTATCCGCTTTTGATATCATAATGATGGTGGTCTATGGACAACGGTCCATGGGGATGCGTTGTCTACGAGACGGAAATTGGAATAAGGATTAAGGTGTGGTACCGTGTGTCAAGCGTTTGAACGTACTAAACAGATGCCGAGAAATATGGTAAATCGGTAAGCCTAGTACCTGAGTGAACCTGCCCGCAGACATATCCCCTCACGCGACCTGAGACGTGGTCTCCCATTCCGGTTATGGTGGGTACAAGTGCGGTCACTGCACGACGGCAGTCGGGGTCAGTGAGGCATTGTACGCCAAGGCGGTGAGCCCTGATCTGTTGCCAGGGAATCAATGGGGACGGTTGATGTGTGTGGGGACGGAGTGCCTCGCCACGTCGTGTATTTAGGTTTACCTTGCAAGGTTTAAAAACTCGATTCGAATCGTCTGCTTCTCGCAGCTAATGAGACTGCTTGATCCATGCTGCTACATTGAGTAACAAGTGGAAACGTGATGATGTGGCAAAAGATGGTGATTGCTAAATTTGCTTGCTACCATGAATGAGTAGACAGTACACATCTAGTCTTAAGAGAGTCACACTAAAACTTGACAAAGCTAAAACTTGATTTATAAACTCAGCTAGTGCTTTTGGCAACCAAACCCCACAGCCAAACAGCTGCATGTCTAGAGGTAGAGGAGTAGACTCCTCACACCGGGTAGGTCTAGCTAAGTATTAGTATACTCAGCCTTGCTTGTGGCATAATTTTACAGGTTCTCTGGACGACATGGTTGCTAGAGTGACTTGGCCGTCCATCTTGCCACCGGGTTGGACTGTCGAGTGGGACCCTGCCTCGGCTGAGGAGGAGCATGAGGAGTGATGGGACAGGCTTCCCCATCCCTCTGTTTATTTACCGTTAGTTTTATTCCACTGCACTTCGAACAATGACGACTACTTTTGCAAAAACTCCGATGATGATGTAATAAATTTAATACTCCTTAATATATGGTTTTATGTTTTATTGTATTTGCTCTGTGCCTCACCATCGAGTTAGTACGTGGTACTTGATCCTGTTAGTGGCCCAGTCGGACTAGATCCGAGGGATTGATGGGTTATTCCCATTTAAGTGTAGTCTAGCCTCCAAGGCGAGACTTGGGCACTTAAGTTGGAATAATTCGGGCAGTTCCGCCACAATACGATTGTTCATGTTGTCTCTTATATTTCATATGCTTCTTCTTTCATTAACGTATACTGCGATGATGAAGATATGTCCTTCATGACTTTCGTCTGAAGATCATTATATCCTAAGGGAAATAATGCTTCGAAGGACGAAGGGTATTAACCTTTAACATTTTGTGTTGCCTTGTTCTTAATTCATAGCATTTGAGAACAAGTCCCCAACATTGGTGCACACCTCCGGTGAACTCATTCGACCACCTTCGGCAAGCCCTGACCTTCGTCATGCCGCCAAAGAAAGCTTCAGCGCCAGGGGCTGCTGTACTGCAGCCACTAGACACAAACCAGGAAACTCTCTTTCTCCGAGAGGCTCGAAGCCAGAAGAGAAAGGCCACCAGTCCAACACTCCAGGAGGAGGAGTTGGACCAAGAGATCAGGGACATGGAGATCATCCATCAACAAGTGCAAAGGAAGAAGGAGAAGATGGCTCGGCTGGCCGATCTTCAAAGGAAGATCGACGAAGCTACTGAAGAAGTGTGTCATCTTGCTCAAGATGAACAAGACCCTCCAATGCAGGGAGCTTCGTCAGGAAGGCTTATTCAACGAAGATGGATGGTATGATGATTTTAATCATGATACCTTTACTTTTGATGATGCTTCTTCCTTGGCAACAGAACTGCAGGCTATTCCATGGCCACAGTCTTACAAGCAACCTCAGCTACCCATATATGATGGGCACTCAGACCCAAAACAATTTCTGATGAGCTATGAGACAACAATATCCTCATACGGAGGCAATGCAGCTGTCATGGCTAAGTCCTTCGTCATGGTAGTTCGGAACATGGCCCAGACATGGTATTCTTCCCTTCGGCCAGGGACAATTACGTCATGGTAGAAGCTCAAGGACATGCTGGTGACCAGTTTCCAAGGCTTTCAGACGAAGCCAGTCACAGCTCAGGCCTTGTTCCAGTGCACACAAGACCATGAGGAATACCTCCAGGCGTATGTCCGAAGGTTCTTGCGACTGAGGGCACAAGCGCCCACAGTGCCCAATGAAATTGTCATTGAGGCCATGATTAAGCGTCTTCGGCCAGGACCCACGGCTCAGTACTTCGCCAGGAAGCCCCGACAAACTCTGGAGAAGTTGCTTCAGAAGATGGATGAATACATTTGGGCTGACAACGACTTCCGCCAAAGAAGGGTGGAAGCTTACAGATTCTCGGAGATGACCAGGGACTTCGGAGGAACAGCATGTCAGGTCAATCCACAATTCCAGTCAGAATGATGACAAAGGAAGCCAGATTCAGAAGCCACAGTACACCTCACAATCTTCGGGGCAACAGCAAAGCTCTTTCAGGCCACCAACTCCAAGGGGCAGAGGCTCCAGGGGCTTCAGAGGAAGATATGGGGATCAGCGTAGGAAGATTTATTGCTTATTCTGTGGTGAGGACAAGGGCCATACTACAAGAATGTGCCAAATCACCATTCAGAAGCAGAAGGAGATCGCGGAAGCCAAAGTTCAGCAAAATCAGCCAAAGCAGGTCTTGCATACTGCTTCGTGCCGCTCTCCCTACATACCAGAATATGTGAGAAATCATCCTGCAGCTTCTGTTGCTTCGGCTAGCCATTCACAGGCTTCCTGGCCACAGCTACCACCCCCACCACCGCTGCAACCAACCTATTCCCGAAGCCAATAGCCAGAAGGGCGCCAGCACACCCAACAGCAACAGGAGTTCAGGGAGGAATCCGAAGCTCGCACAGTCAACAGTACTGTGCCAGAATCAAAGCACATTTATTAAGCGATATCCTACCCCCGAAATACTTTTATGTTCTATGTCATTTTATTTTTCAATAAGGAACAAGCAATGTAAATCTAGTTTTTATTCCTTGTAATAGTTTCGCTTCTATCAGAATGAAATATATCTTCTTCACAGACTTACGAAGCTCAAAAACTGCCGAAGCTCAAAAGTCGTTCCTAAGGGAATGCAGAGCTAAACACCGAAGCTACAAAAAGTCGTTCCTAAGGGAGCGTAGCGTAAGTTTTGCTGAAGCAACAAAAAGTCGTTCCTAAGGGAGCGTAATGTAAGTTTTCTGATCAAAAGTCGTTCCAAAGGGAATGCAGAGCCAAATACCGCCGAAATATAAGGCGAAGAAGTTCAAAAGACGTTCCTAAGGGAATGCAGAACTTATACCGCCGAAATAGAAGGCGAAGAAGTTCAAAAGACGTTCCTAAGGGGATGCAGAACTTACACCGAAAAATAAGCGGTGAAGCCGAAAAATAAACGACAAAGAGATTTCAATCGTTCCTAAGGGGACACAGAGATTGTGTGTTTCAGCGTGGGCGTGTGTCTTCGGCATTAGCATCATTTTTTGCATCATATCATCACATCATCCCGCATAGCATCGCATCATACATCATATCGCACCAATGACATGAATTGAATACGAAGTCCATCTTCGGAGAATGCTTTGTAAAAATGAACATGTGCCAAGGCACAAAGTAAGCTGAGAAATACAGCTTCGTCAGCTCTGTTGCAAAAGAAGGGATTCCCTATTTACGAAGCATGGATGTTTTTACAAAGTATGGATATTTTTACGAAGCATGGTTATTTTTACGAAGCACGGATATTTTTACGAAGCACGGATCTTTTTCTTTACGAAGCATGAAAAGAAGGGAAGGTGTTTTTTTCGCCGAAGGCTCAAAAACGGTATGTATATAAAGTTTCATGCATCGCAAAGAAGTGAATTACGAATAATTTACATATTAGATTCAAAGATATGCACATCGAATATTACAGTCTTGTTACAACAAAGCTACATTGGCCATTTAAAAACGTTTATACAAAAAGTGCTAGTCTTCTTTCAGGATCTTCTCTGCAACTTCATTCAACAATTTATTGATGACTTCGTCAACAATAGATTTAGCCATATTAATAATCTCCAGTGCTTTCTTCGTTTCTGGATCGGCCAGGGGATCGAACGGTTTCAGTGGCGGAGATAATTCAGCTACAGTGGAAAAAATTAATTAGTCCAGAGTCACAAAAACAAATGTCGAAGCTAAAAGTCGTGAAACAATACCTATGTGTTTTGCGCGCTCTGCAGCTTCTTCAGCTTGTTTTGCTTGTACTCGGGCGTCATGGATGTCTTTTTCACTTTTCTTCATAATTTCGTGAGCCATCTCTCGACCACCATTCACCCAGATGTCATTATAAAATTTCCCGCCCATTAAACTTACTTCAGCTGAGGGGTCCTTTGTATCATCCACGGAGAAGGCAGCTTCGGCCTGGGCTAGGGTCTTGACATGGTCGCATCCCGCCTTCTCTAGGATGGCTGAAATTCCCCTTGCACCGGAGAACGCACAAACATCCCCATGATCACTTAAAATTTCTTCGAAAGCTTCGGCCTCTCCACTTATCAATTCGATAACACCTTCAGGGTTGCCTCGTATGAAGTTATCTTCGTTAGAATAGGCACCCACGTTGGCAAAGCTAGCCTTTATTTTCTCCACGCAGCTCAAGGATTTTTCAAAGCATCTTTCCTTGGATGCGCGAAGTTCCTCAACTGTTTTCTCTAAATAGTTTTTCCAATATTCGTTGTTCTCTCGATTAGCTTCTGCGAGAGCGCATTTTTCTTTGGTTTCTGCCAACTGTTTCCGAAGGTCTTCAATTTCATTCTTTTGGATTTCGGCTTGAGCCTTGAAACTAGCTTCATCTTCTTTCACTTTGTTTACCAATAAAATTAATATTTTGTCTTTTTCAAGACCTTCGTTCCTTAATTCAATTACCTCTGAACGAAGGTTGTTCAGAGCCATAGTATATCCTTCATCTTCAATGTTTTTCTGGGCCCTTAGAGCATTGTTAAGAATTAAGCCCTGCAAGAGGAAGACAGAATTAAGTATAGTAAATAAAATATTTCGCTTTCAAATACAAAATTAGCTTTTATACCTTTATGCTATTATACGCTAAGCTGTCAGCTAGCTCATCCTTCGACAAGATCGAAAGACCGTCTTCTAGCTTCGGGAATCCGATGCTTCTACCTATCTCTCGGCAAACGGATATTTCTTTATTATCCGAGAGACAGTACAAAAAATCTTCTTCCCCACTGCCGTTAAACACCAGTGCCCCCTTCGGATATTTCAATCTTTGGGCATAATGTTGCGCTTCTAGTATTTCTTCTAGGGATAATACCTTTCTTGAAGCATGACGAATAATGTAATCAATGCTTTTGTCCGACGCTTCGGGACCAGAAGCTTCGGCTTTTCCAGTTGCAATTTGATCTGTTGATTTTTCTTTAAGATCAGCATGCTCCATTTCAGTGGGCACTGAAGGCCCAGCTTCGGTCTCAGCTTGAGTCGTTGCAGCTACGACTTCTGCCTGCTTTGTTTCAGCTTCGGGTTGCGCCTTGGAAGCTTCGGCAATTTTTCTTGGAGCAGGACTCAAGGTTTTTGCTATTTCCAGCACAACATCTAGCACATTTGCCATCCTTCTCCTCTTAGGAGTCGCAGCAGAGCCCTTTTGTGCCTTCGGCACTGTTACCTCTATCGAAGGGCTCAAAATCTCTGGCATTCTTGTCGGTTCTTTAATTTTTGGCCCTTCAGCCTTATCAGCCTTCGTCTCAACTGGCTTAACTGTAAGCACCTTCGGCATTACAAACGGCTCTTCAGTGCCCTGCACAGGCGGAGCATATACTCTTGTTTCAGTAGCTGAAGAGGTCCCCTCGCCAAACTCAGGTACCACGGCCGGTTCAATGTAGCGCGGCCGGTGGGTAAGAACCTTCATCTTTTTGCCCTTCGGCACAGGCTCAACTGGGGCGGCCGAAGCAGTAGTTTCCTCTTTTTCCCCTGTCCCCGCAGCGGGTAGCGGTAGTCGGGGTAGACGAAGCCAATGGCGTCGAAAACTCTATTCAGTCTCTTTTTTCCCCGACCTCCGAAGGCTGCAGACAGCGCATTATCTTCCGCCTTGGAATACGCTCCAAGCAGATCATCACTTGTAGGTTGTAGCTTCGATGCACTTCAGCCAGTCGTCGTTCGGCTCATCAAACTTCTCCCTGAATCTAAAGGTATACTTCAGCCGAACCAGGCCACCTTCTCTAGAGTCGGTGGTGGTCTCCTTTGGCATTTCCTAGTTGTCTATAAGCGGCCATATCCTGAAGGCTATATGTTCTTGAATTAAATCCCTTGTCCCAATAAAGGAGCAAACAGTGCTGAAGGCCCTCTGACATGCTTCAACTGTCTCATCAATTTCTATCTTCGTCCTTCGAAGGCCAAAGCGGGACCAAATGGGGCGCATGATGACTTCCTTAATGTCTTCCCTTGTTGTCAAATCATTCTTCACATAAAACCATTCTTCCATCCAAGCTCTGGGCCATCTCTTCCGAAATGTTGGCACCGGGTGGCTTACGTTGGGGCGGGCGATAAATCCATAACAACCAAAGTTGTTGTGGTACTGTTTTTTACCCGTGGCCTTCGTCTCATATAGAAGTTCATGCATACTGCAGAAGCACTTGGTGCTTGGCTCTAGCCCTTGACTCTTCACTTCCCAGACAAAAATCCCAATCCTTATTATGGTTTCGGGGGTGATCTGATGAAGGAAGATGTGATAAGTCTTTAGTACTTCAACTACAAACCTACTCAAAGGGAACCGAAGCCCAGCCTTGAAGAAGCTTCGAAAAATCACAACTTCGTTCTCCTCGGGGGCAGGAACGTTGTTGTCTCTGCCGGCCCTCACAATAGACATATCCCGAAAGTACCTTCCTCTCATATTTTTAAGATGACTCTGTTTGATGGTCAATTTTCCGAAGATCGAATGACTTGGCCTCCAGGGCCGATCCTCAGAATCTTCGTCACCACTTTCCACATCATAGCTATCGCTGTCATCAGTATCTTCAGATAAGTCTTCCAGTATCTCTTGAGTAATCTTCTCTATATTTGTTTTTGCCATCGACTCGACAAATCCAGCAATATAAGGATCCACAGTCTTCTCCTCAAACAGCTTCTCCACTTCAGTCAGCTTCGTCCCAACACTAACCTTCTTGTCTTGAGACATTTTTTCTTCAGAAATGGTGAAAACGAGTTTTTTAAAACCGAAGCTCAGGGAGCTTGAAAAACTAGCAAGCGCTAGTGAGCAAGAGCTATAAAATTGAGAAAATAATGCAAATGGCACAAGCAGCATATCAAATGCAGCCGGTGTGAGTTCTTATTTATATGCCCAGCGCGCTGCAAGTGGAGGGCCCCATCTGTCATTGTTTATTGCTATCCTAGCAAAGGGAATGTGTTTTTTCGGACCTTCGGCTTAAGGCCTTCGTCCATGTCACAGTCTAAATTCATTATCTTAATAAATTAATACTGCGAGGGGCTACTGTTGGGGGCTTTCGTCTTCCGAAGGTCCTCAAAAACATGATTAACAATGTTTCCCAAGTGTAATATATGTACAGGAACCTTCGGACACGGGATAAAGTTGTTCACAATATGAAAAGCATGGTCGGGACGAAGGTCGAACCAGCTCCGAAGCTACGCGCAAGGGAGCTTCGGCTCAGTAGTAGAAAAGGAACCGACTTAAAGAAGAAAAGGTTGTTTAGTCCTCGATAGATTGTCCTAATGTCAATAGTAAACATGAAGGGCATGAATGTAATTTTACACAGGCTGCGCCCTGTGCCTATAAATAGATGAACAGTACCCCCTGTACTATTCACGCTGACTTGTACTCGCTCGTGCGTCACGCTTGTACTTTCTTCTTCCGTCAAGCCAAAGGTACATATGTAATTTTATATTATTTCTGTTTATCCATGATAATATGATAAAGTTGAATTAATAATGTTATACGATTTTTCATGTTGTCTCTTATATTTCATATGCTTCTTCTTTCATTAACGTATATTGTGATGATGAAGGTATGTCCTTCATGACCTTCGTCTGAAGATCATTATATCCTAAGGGAAATAATGCTTCGAAGGACGAAGGGTATTAACCTTTAACATTTTGTGTTGCCTTGTTCTTAATTCATAGCATTTGAGAACAAGTCCCCAACAAGAGCCATCTCATCCTCATTGAGCCCGGCAGCCTGAACTTGTGCTACTTTGCTAGGTAGTGTCTCCCTACTGTTGGTTGCTTTGAGAGCAACGGGTTGCGGCTCGTAGATGGGAAGTAGACCGTTCAAGGCGTCATCCACATATCTTGCCTCCTTTACCATCATGCGCCCTCTTACGAATTTTTCGAGGATTTCCTCGGGCGTCATCTTGGTGTACCTGGGGTTTTCACGAATAAGATTTACAAGATGGGGGTCAATAACCGTAAATGACCTGAGCATGAGTCGGGCGATGTCATGATCCGTCCATCTTATACTCCAGTAGCTTCGGATTTTGTTGACAAGGGTCTTCAGCCTGTTGTATGTTTTTGTTGGCTCTTCTCCCTTAATCATCGCGAATCTCCCCAGCTTGCCTTCCACCAGTTCCATTTTGGTGATCATGGTGGCATCATTCCCCTCGTGAGAAATCTTGAGGGTGTCCCAGATTTGTTTAGCGTTGTCCAAGCCGTTGACCTTGTTCTATTCATCCCTGCATAGAGATGCTAGCAAAACAGTTGTGGCTTGGACATTCTTATGAATTTGTTCATTGATAAACACAGGGTTATTAGTACTATCAAAATGCATTCCACTTTCTGCAATTTCCCAAATGCTAGGATGGAGGGAAAATAGGTGACTACGCATTTTATGGCTCCAAAATGAGTAATCCTCTCCATCGAAGTGTGGGGGTTTTTCAAGTGGAATAGAAAGTAAATGAGCATTTGAATTGTACAGAATCCGGGACTAATCAAAGGAGTAGTTTTGATTAACCATTTTCATTTTGGACGAAGAGTCGTCGTCGTCATCCCTTGGTGAAGAAGAGGAGGGGTCGCTGCCGTAGTAGATAATCTTCTTGATGCGCCTCTTTTTCTTCCTGTCCCTCTTCTTGTGACTCGAGCCTGAGTCAGTGGGCTTGTCCTCTCTAGGCTCGTTAAGGAAGGACTCCTTTTCCTTGTCGTTGATCACCATTCCCTTGCCCTTAGGATCCATCTCTTCGGGCGGTTAGTCCCTTAGATGAAGAGTACGGCTCCGATACCAATTGAGAGCTCCTAGAGGGGGTGAATAGGTGATCCTACAAAATTCAACACTAATAGCATAAACCTGGTTTATAAAATGTTAGTTATATTAGACCAAGTTGCTATGGAGCGAGCTCTTGAGAAGAAATCAATCACAGAGAAAAGCAACACAAGAGATACGGTATTTTATCTTGTGGTTCGGCCAAGTATAACACTTGCCTACTTCCACGTTGTGGCGTCCCAATGGACGAGGGTTGCACTCAACCCCTTTCAAGTGATCCAATGATCGACTTGAATACCACGGTCTTTTTCTTTAGAGTTATTTTCCCGTTTGTGAGGAATCTCCACAAGTTGGAGCCTCTCGCCCTTACAATGTTGATCACAAGAGAAGCACAAGAGTAAGGGAGGGAAAGCAACACACGTAAGACTCAATTCGCAGTAAACACACGCACATAAGCCAAGATGAGAGCACAAAACACGGCGCAGGGAGTTTACAACTCAAACGGTGCTCAAATCTCTAACGCGATGAACCGATTGTGTGATTGCGAAGTCTAGGCGTCTTAGGATGTTTAGTGAATGCTTGGCGTAGTGCTCCATGCGCCTAGGGGTCCCTTTTATAGCTCCAAGGCAGCTAGGAGCCGTTGAAGTTCTAATTGGAAGGTAATTCTTGCCTTCTGTCGGGTGGTGCACCGAACAGTACGGTGCACCACCGGACATGAACAGTAGCAGTCCGGTGCCCGATCTCCTTCCTTATCAGGTGCATCCGACCGTTGGACCTCCGTTCCCGTTAGCGCACCGGACACTGTCCGGTGTGACCAACTGACCGTTGGCGCGGGCCACGCGTCGCTCGCTGATTGCGCTGCCGACCGTTGGCTGCGGGCGCCGTTGGCTCACCGGACAGTCTGGTGCACACTGGACAGTCTGGTGCACACCGGACAGTCCGGTGATTTTTAGCCGTGGCGCCTTTGCTTTTTCCCAAGAGCGACGAGTTCGTCGTCGGGCCAGCCTGGGCACCGGACACTGTCCGGTGCACCACCGGACAGTCCAGTGCATCACAGGCTGGTGCTGATTTGGCTAAACTCAGCCAAAACTTCTCCAATTCATTTCCACTTTTCTTGGCAGTGTCCCTAGCACTTAGAGAGATATGTTAGTATCCAAAAACAATTTACTAGGACTAGAAACATACCTTGATTCTTGATTTGTACTTCTCAACCTTTTAGCACATATGAACTGAAACAATATGTGTTGGGCATCTAATCACCAAAACATTTATAGAAATAGCCCAAGGTCACATTTCCCTTTCAATACTGAGCCTAACAATGGCATTCGTGTCGGCTGATGGAGAAATATTTCAAACCTTTTCAAAACATCCCCTATAATTTCGTACAGGGGGAACCGAAGCCCTACTCCGAAGAAGCTTTTAAACACAACGACATCATCTTCCTGGCTCTGGAACTACTTCTTCCTTAGCAAAGTGGATCAGTTTATCGTCGTTTTCCCCAAAATAGCCCAGCTTCTTCATTACAACCAAGTCCCCTGCTGTTACAGTGGATCTCCCAAACTCAATATGGCTAGGCTTCGTCGGACTCAGAATACTGTTGTCTTCCTCACTTTCGCTGTCACTTCCGTCTTCGGCCACAGTCTGTTCAGTTTCGCCAGTAGCACCTTCGGCAGTAGTTTCTTCTGGTACAACCAAACCTGATCGTCTCATCACCTCTGATATCGGTGTTGTCTCAGCTACTTCGGTTTCGTCTCCCCTTCGAGACACCCTAGCAGTGGATCTTACTCTGGCCATTTCAATTTTCGGTCTCTTTAAGACGAAGCTGATCTCGAGCGGTGAAGCACTTGTTCGAAAGCGTAATGAAGAAAGCTTCGGCTCCAGTTAAAATTTTCAACAGCGCAACAGTGCGATGGCAATGAATGTTGTGGTAACTTCTCACCAACCTGCCTCTTTATATAGTGCTGCAGGTGAAGAAGGCGAACCGCCAGAACGTGTACACTGGCTGAACGGTGGACCGACCAGCGCTCGAAATATTTTAATCATTTTTTAATAACAAGCTCAGGAAAGGTGTTTTCGGACATTCGGTATTCCGAAGCTGTCGTGTTTTTCACGGACTGAGCTCGTTACAAAAAAACGATCTAGCACCGCGAACGGGCTACTGTTGGGGGTCTTCTTCTCTGCCGAAGGTACTCAAGACATAAACACCTTCAGCAAAGTGCCACAAGAAGTCCGCTCGCCTTATGCCGAAGGTTCTCAAGACAAAGACCTCGGGAAGGAGCAACAATGCAGAACGCCGAAGCTACCAATAGCTTCGGCTCAGATCAAGCAAATAAGGAAAAGACTAGGTAGACCTTGTTAGTTTAAGTTATTTATAAACTTCAGCTCAGGTCCGCATGGATGTAATTTTTTCCGGGCTGTGTCCCGTGCCTATAAACAGATGAACAGTAACACCGTACTGTTCACGCTGAATTATAATCATTCTCTCGCGTCATCACCTTCAAACAAGCCGAAGGTATCAATGCATTATTAATACTGTCTGTATTCATACATGTTTTATGGAATGTAAATATGTATGAATTAATGAAATACAGTTACTGTCCACATCCTTTTACATTTCCCTTTACATATTAAATGGGGCAGGTAAGTCTTTCTCGACCTTCGTCTGATGAGCGTTATTCCCATGTGAGAATAAAGCTTCAGAAGACGAGGTCCATAATAATTAACAATTGTGTTGTCTTATTCTTGATCTGTAGCATTCAAAAGTGAACAACAGACATGAACCCACCTCTAAAAGGCAATCGGGCGCCAAACACGTGAGCTGGGTGTGGGCCGCGGTTTCTTTGTTGTCATCTACGACAAGAGAAAAAAAAAGAAAGCAAGGAATATGGGCTACGGTATTTTGGGTAGAGGCTAGTGGGCCAAGCGGCCACGAGTTCATGGTTGGGAGGCTTCATTTTTTCCTTTTCTTTTTTTAGTTTTCTTTTCCTGTTTTCTTATTTATGTTTTAATTCCTTACTTCAAATCCAAATCAAGATTATAAATTCAAATATGAATGCAACAATACTAGAAGCCCAACTTGATGCAAAGTATATTTTATTTACTTCTATTATCATTCTATTCTTTTAAGTAAATGCGACAAAACATGTAGCTCACTACAAATTAAATCGCACCATTTAAATATCCCTTCAAACTATTTATTTAAGAAAATAGATTTCTAACCACATTCAAAATTAAATGTTTATTATTCACCTATAATGGAATGCCTACGGAACCTTTATTTTTTAATTATTCTATTCGTCAAAAATAAAAATAAGCTACATAATAATAGAATTATTAACTCTCCCCATTCATATAGAATTTGGGTATTACATCGGGAACATGACAATTGATTGAAATATCACTTATGTCATGGTCATCAAATCAAGAAAAACTCATTTACGCTTCCAATGACGAGGCAGAGTACAAATCTATGGTAGTTGTTGTGCATAATTGCTATGGATGAGCATTGCTTGATTATGGAATCAAATTTAGTCAAGTTCCATTGCTTCATGACATTTAATGAGTGACATGAAGATAACCACCAACCCAGTTCAACATTTAAGAACAAAACATATTTATACCCTCTACCATTTTATAAGATATCGAGCCAAAGGTGATATCACAAATGGGAGTGTAGATACCTAACATCAACTAGCTAACATATTCACCAAGTCAGTTGATTAAGCAAGGTTTTACAAGTTGAGAAATGTGTTGAACATTCTAGACTTCTCCAACATGAGTTGAATGCACCAAGATAAATGTAATTCCTCTCCTTCAACCAAAGCAAAGGTAAAATTGGTTATGTGAAGTACTAGCTTGAAATTGGTAGCATTATACACCTTAGCATCAATTGGTATCATTAAGTATCTCATAATTTCTAATCCAAGATATGTGAAAGCTTAACATAAACACACTAGCATATATGTAGGGGAGCTAATACTACCAATTCAGGTTTGTGAAACTTGTCCAAATTATTTACAAGTGGTTAAAATGCTTGAACAAGCAACACAAACCCAAAACCAAGTTAGTGATTTAAACTTGTGTGAAGTACTACCTAGAAATTTGATTCAATTCCTATATTTGTATTGGTTGTCATCAATTAATAAAAAGGGAGGAGATTGAAAGCCATGTGTTTGATTTTTGTAATTGAGACAACTAGTGGATGGCTATCTTCTACTCTAAGTGTTGTGAATGAGATAGATTATGTCCACACAAGGTTGAGCAAGGATGTCACTCATGAAGAATATGATGGTGGCTACAAGTTTGTCAAGTGCTCAACGTTTGGAAAAGAAAGAGAAAAACATACTCTATGGATTCAAGGCAAAGGTATAAATAGATATTTTGTTTTACTATTCAAGACTCTAAAGAGTGTGTGATTGTATTTAGGATATATTTTCTTATTATTAATAGTGAAATTTAATTAGCAATCTCAAACATCTAGTTTCACTAGGTGTTTTATCTACATGCATTTGCATATAGGCCTATGTGACAAATTGGAGAGCAAGCAAAAAATGTTTGTGAAAACAGTTTGAAAAATGCTAACTTTAAACTTACATGTTTGGTAAAACACTCGGTACTGCTGTAGAGCATGCATCAGAGGTAGAGTGGGGCACTACACTTAACTGGTGTTGCCTTTGGAGGAAAATCAAACGTTTTGCGATGAAAAAATAATCAGACAAGGACAATAGTTGATGGGTCAAATGACATTTTCCTTTTATCAATCTGGCCACGCAAACCCACAGCTTGTTCGCTGCGGCTTGCTGCGGCTACAATCCGGCTGCGGCTGCGGCTTCTACAGTATTTTTCTCTCTATGGATTGCAGCTGCAGCAATCCAAACAGCTGCAACAGTGTCGGCTTGCAGCCAGCCGAACACGCCCCCAACCGTCGGCCCATGTGCACACGTTGTATATGTAAAAATATTACAGCCCCAGCTTCACGAGTAACAAGATCTACTTTATAAATGGTAAATGTTTCAAAAACATGTGGCCTGTTACAATAAGAGGGAGCCGAAAATTTTTCTAATTGAGCAAAAATATACTACGAAACAATAATTCCCATAGCTGGAACAATCAAATATGATATGGAACAACAAATATCACCATTGGTACAACAAAATATAATGATGAATAATAAGGTCTCAATGCTAGAACAATCCAAAATATACCATGGAATGATAAATTTTCACATGAAAGAATATATTTTCACTACTAAAACAATGCAAAATATTCTACAGAACAATAAGCTTTCACTACAAAAATAACCCAAATATACTAAGGAACAGTGAATACATGAAAATAATCCAAGCCCCTATTAAAAAATTGGTAGATATAGTCGTGACATAATTCAAAAGGCAAAAATGGAGTGATCTCAGCTGGCTATAGCCTCACAGTCAATCCTCCTTTATTCCAAAATTTGACTCCGAGCATTCTCAAATGCAGACACTGACTATTACGTCTAAACCCTAAACATATATAGAAAATTAGACTCCTGTTAGTGAAATGGCGCAGTTTTGCAGAGTTCTAGGTTTTTTTTCTTGAACATGTATCTTTTCATTATTACAACACTCCCTTTGTCCAATTTATATCAGAATCCATATATATAAATAGCCTACATTATTGATAGACATGTACTCCATTTCAAATTATAAGATATTTTGGTTTTTCTATATATATAGCTTTTGTTATGCATTTAGATATACAATATCTAGAATCATACTCCCTATGTTCTAAATTATATTACGTCTATATATGTACTCCCTCTGTCCCAAATTACTCCATTCCAAATTATATTATGTCTTCCTGTTCCAGATTATACCCCTTTCGTTCCCGTGTTCCAAATTAAACTATACTCCTTACCAGATTATAAGACATTTTAACTTTAGATACATTACTTCTGCTATGTATCTAAATATAGTGTATATCTAAGCTTATAGTAAAAACTACATACTAAAAAAGACAAAATATCTTATAATATAGAATAAAGGAAATAATAAAAACAATAAATCTAGAAAAGTCAAAACGTCTTGTAATGTAAAAGAAAGGAGGTATATGAAATTAAAACAAAGGGTAGTAAACCATGCTTAATATGTTAGTTCAAGCATATACAGAAAAGATCAGTAGAAATTCTCGTGGACGGGATGAACTCAGAGGTTAATATGCCGAAACGGTAACAGCAGATTGGAGAGCTAACAAACAAGTAAAATTGCAAAGCTATTACTACTATTTACTACATAACAACAACAAAGACTTCTAGTCACAAACAAGTTAGGTACGCTAGTTTTAAAACCCAGCTTTTAATCAAGATTTAAACACATGGCAGTTGTTTTCCATTCACTCTTATTAAAGGCTTAATCTTTATATATATTCAACCCTTTCAAGTCTCCTACTTCCTACATAACTGGACTGAAATTAAATGCATGTTCATCATATTAAGGTTGTTAACTAGAAAAATCACTTCGATTTACTACTTCCATATCACAAATCTTGCGAAGGTGCTAGTTATAACATTTGGTTTAGACATGATCCTCATGTGTAGCTTAAAATATCATATGATTAGCAAATCGGTCTGTCATTCGAAATATTGCAATTAGAAAGACAAAAGGACATTAGAAAACATTCTATAACATCCAACATTAGTAAATTACTATGAACTGACATTCCGAAGCCAGACATGAGCACAACATCTGCAAGGCAATCCATTCGGAGAACACGAAGGAAATAGGACAACCCACAGTGCAAAATAAACTCTAAAATATCTAGATGGAAAGTACTATGTATCAAAGAAAAATTCAAGCAATAGAACTAATAAGACAAGTGGAAGTATATCTCATACATGTAAATTCATCTGGTTGAAACAAGATGCAGCCCGTGTACGCTTACAGATCCATGTAATATGCAGGGTTGCAATATCCTTGGTGCTGTCTAGCTATGGTATGACCAGGATCAAACATTTGGACAGTATCCATGAACTAAAATGCTGCCCAAACTCAAAATTGTTTCCTTTTGCTCCTAAACAACTTGTCTCTTTTTGAGTACATATAAAAGAAACCAAAAACAAACAACCCAGACATGGAAACAGATACCCACGGGAATGGTGGATCTTTGAAGCAAACCAGTGAAGCTTCAAGCTCCTGTGATGCCTGATACACCAATGAGTGAATTTCATACAGATCGTGGTCTGAAGACCTCAAATAGTACATTGCCTTGTCGTAGTCCAAGCGTGACATGGCTGAGACCACCTTCTCCAGTTTATACGTGAGCAGGTTCCACCTCTGAATGAATTCAACATGCCTTTTCTTTCTAAGTATTTTCTCCCCACCATGTGCCACCATCGACTCCAAAACATCTATTGTGCTGGTGATTGTGTAGTTCAGGGTTGTGAGAAGAACATTCCTACGAGCTGCATCTTTCTGCACAAAAGACAGTGATTTGGTCTCTGAAAAAGGACCAAATGGTGTATGTCCAGTGCTCCAAGTGTAATCAACAACTGTGGCATGATGCTCAGGACTCCATGACAGATGTGTGGGTGAAACCCCCCACATGCTCTGCAGAAGTGAGCCAATGATTGCGCGCTCAAGATTTCTAGTCATTGTAAGCACATGTCGACCATTACAGGTGTAGTCACTTACTGTTTGTGAGCTCCGCGTCCTCACAGCAACCACCATATCCCCAAATGCCACTGCCTGGTGGTATCTATCCAGAGGCAAAAGTTTATCATAATCCAAATCGAAAACATAAACTGGCACCACCTTGTCATGCTCATAATTTTCATGGACCCCAGCCAAACGATGTATCTCATCCGACGAGTCTGACAGCACCTGCCTCAACCGCTTGGAGTCCAAGTACTCATTCACTATCAATGTGTAGTTCTCAAACAGGAACCTCGATGTAAACGAGTTTGTCGACCTAGCAACTGCGAATGAGCAAATTGGGCATTCAGAGTACTTGACCGTATGCAGATCAAACTTCAAGCTTTGTCCACCATAAGGTAGATCCCCGTCACGAATTGACTGTTCTATCACACGAAAATCAAGCCCTTCTTCTTCCTTCCGGTCCCCATGGATGTGAATGAACCGAATAAGCAACGAGTTCTCATAATGCACTGGAATTCTGAGCGAAGGCACTAGCAAAGACTTGTATGCACTAAGAACCAGCGACGCAAGATCCGCGAGGAGAGCTTTCTCCGACTTGGGCCTGCCGTGAAGGGTGGCAAGAGGGTGGAACTCACCACGGGGGAGCACGCCATCGCCAGAGAGCGCTGGACCGTAGTTCACTGGACCGGCACCCAGGTCGATCCAAATGTACCGATTCTTACCAGCCCAGACGGGGCCGAGGCAGCGGGAGTACCCAGGCGAGGAGGCATCAGTGCCGGAGGAGGCCGCGGTGTAGGCATACTGGCGCGACTGCTTGCCAAGGTCGAGCAAGTAGATGTAGACGGCCTCAGCGGGGCCGGAGCCGGCTAGCGCGCGGTAGTCCTCAGCGACGAGATCGTCCACAAGCGAGTAGGGAACGCCTGAGAGCGCGTTATTGTGGAACGGCGCGGGGGACTTGTCGAGATGCGCGCGGACGGCGGCGCCAGCTTTAGAGGCGAGCTTGGACGCCGCGACGGGGCCGGTGACGTCAAGGTGAAGGGTGTGGGAGACCGCGAGACGGTGTGGGCGGCGGCTGGAGAGGAACTGGGCTGAGGAGACGGCGGCGTTGACGAGGGAAGGAAGGGACCGCCCGGATGAGGCCGGGAAGGAGGAACCGGCGAGGCGGACGTGGACGGGGACCGTGGCAGAGAGGTTGAGAAAGAAGGAAGGGAGGAGGGAGGTACGTGCGGAGAGCGCGCGCCGGAGGGCGGCCGGTAGAGCGGCGAAGGTGTCGTTGCCGGCAGACGGGTCGCGCGCGGCTGCCGACGCGAAAAAAGCGTCGAGGCCCGAGAACGCCACCGCGGTGACCGCGGGGGCCAGCGAGGCCAGGAGGAAGAAGAGAATTAGGGTTTGGGGTGGGGGAAGAGCCATGGTCGCCCGCCGGCCGGACGGAGATGCGGAGGTCACAAGTGAAGTCGGGGTTCAGAATTCAGATCGATCTGGGATACCAGATGCCCGATGCGGCGATGCCAGAGGAGACTAGCAAACGCTAGGGTATATGACGGGATCTTCTGTGGTATAGAGATCTATAGATGTCCTTGTGCGTCACTGGGATTGCAACTGGTCGAGCTTAAGTCGAGTACTCGAGAGAAAAACCCTGTCGCAACCACACCTATAAAGTTTACTAATAGGGTGTCCGTGCGTTGCTATGATAACTTAAAATTGATACAAAACAGTGATGCAATATAATTACAATCTCTATTTGATAATTTTGTACCCAACAAACAACGCCATCATTAGAAAGGACACGTCGATGAACATACCTAAATTCACCTTTAGCTAAGAAGGCAATTAAGAAAGGAAAATATAAACTGATAAATGGTACACTTGTGCACTGCACTGGATTTAAGAAGAAAGAAAGAAAATGTGTGTCTGTCTAAACAATATATGCCTACTTAAGATGAAGTAATTATATGAAACGTGATTCTACACTGAGTTCAACCGACCATCCACCAATCAAATAGTAGCAGATAATACATTATTGTCATAAAAAAAGATGTCAAGAGCATGGTTCTATTGAAAATCCTGCTTGTTTCATTCACGTAATGAGTTCATTCGGAGATCACTGAATAGAAATGGCAAATGCAGTGCTCAGTATCTAGGCCTACCCATGTCAGGTACAAAATCAGTTCATAAATATCAGAGTTGGTATGTTGCCAATGCATTATTTGAGACTGGGTGCTTAATACAACTATACAAGCATCTTCAAGAAGTGTGTTGCTAAGCCCACGCTTCGTGCTTAAGTAGTGGAAGCCCGTTGTTGATCGATGCACGTTAAGCATCAGCATTGGATAAGCATAGATCCTGGATGTTGAAAAGATTTTGTAATATAAGTGATAAAAATATTATTCGTTAGAAGCAAACAATTTGTACATAGTGCAAGTAATATACTTATGCAAAAGGTAAAACTGTTTGGTAGATCTGTTTGTTGGATTCAGAATCACCAAGTTCTTCTAAAATAAAGAGTTAGTTGAATTAACACAAGAGTTAGTTTTTGTCAATTTCAAAATGCCCAGGTAGGTTGTTACATGTATGTGAATTGTCCAGAAAGGGCTGAACACGTGAACATATATAATTATACAATATCATATAAAATAATCATCATACGACTCAAAAGGCTACTGATAGTAGAGGTCAGGTTTAGTTCTTACCATATATATTTCTTATGCGTGTTGAGTTGCACAAGGAAGATCCAATAGTTCAATCCAGCATGTCATATACTGTTAAACAAAAAAGAAGGGGAAGCTCGATAGATTGGTCATCTAAACTGAAAGAGGACTCACTCAATACATATTGTGCTCCACTGCATTTGGTAATTCACTATTGGCATCTCGTCCTCTCAGCCTCCATTTCTTTCCCCGAAACGTCAGCCTGGCAAAACAAAAACAAAACAAGATCAACATTAGAACGCAATCCAAATATTCAATTGTTCAAAAACCATATAAAATAGTTAGAATGCTTTTGAATGCCATTAATGTGGGTCTAGTTTGTTAGGACCTCCTTGTAGACGATGTTCTTGGTGCATGTCCCACAATCTACTGCGGGTTTCTTTCTTGCCCCCTTCCTCGACTTTTTCTTCCCATCGACGGCTGGGATGGCAAGAATCTTTATGTTCGATCGGGTTGTCGCTCTAGATAGAGCAACATATAGTTGGCCATGAGAGAACACAGGTTCGGGCAAGTATACACCAACATTGAGAATAGTCTGGCCCTGTGCTTTGTTAACCGTCATTGCAAAGATAAGTCATACAGAAAACTGCTTTCTTTTGAACTGGAAAGGGAACATCTCTTCATCGGAGGGACATAGAGGTATACGCAGCAGGAAAATCTGTTTTCCAGCGTGCTGACCTAGTACAATTTCCGCGTCAATGCTATTTCTTTGGAAACCACGAACGACCAGCCTGGTGCCATTGCAAAGTCCATTGATAAGGTCTATATTCCGAAGCAATATAACATGGCATCTAATCTTGAGCTTCAAAACATGTGGTGGCAGCCCATTAGCGTCTGTGTGTTTAGGAACTCAAATGGGTAGTAGTTATGGGGATCATCCATGGCGCTATTGAAACTATGGTACACCATATGCTCCCCTTGAAAACGATCAATCATCTTGACATTTATCATATCCACCCACTCGTTTCGTGTTGACAATATCACCCTTGAAGTGATGTAGGTCGAATCAGACATAATTTCGTTGAGGATTTGTGAAAACAAAGTCTATTAGGTTGTCAAGATTGCTATCACTCCCACTATAAGACACACAAACCTCGTCAGGAAGACGGATGTCGTCGTCACTATTTGTGTCCTCAGTTCCACCGCCTACGCGCAGCAAATACTCTGCAAACCAAGGGTCGTTTTTTGCCCTCATATTGCTAACAAGCTTTAAATGGGACATGGACTCCCATAGGTAAGATATCTGTAGCGAAGACGCGACCACTTGAGCCCTTGACCCTTTACGAACAAAAGGCAAGACCTGTCTGAAATCCCCACCGAAGACAATGGTCTTACCACCGAATGGCAGTTCGGGCCGACCCATTATATCGCACATGCTATTGTCGAGTGCCTCCACGACTTGTCTCTTAGTCATAGAAGCCTCGTCCCAGATTATGAGAGATGCTTTCCGTAGCTACTCTGAGGTTCCACTTTGCTTCGTGAAGCTACATACAATGCCATCATCAATAGTGAGAGGTATCTTGAAGCATGAATGGGCGGTTCTTCCTCCAGGCATTATGGAAGCCGCAACGCCAGATGTAGTAGTTGCCACAACAATCTTGCCCTAGATGCGTAGCGTCGTGAGTAGCACTTTATATAGGTAAGTCTTCCCGGTGCCACCAGGTCCATCCACAAAGAACAATCCACCCTGATCAGTGTCAATGGCAGACATAATACTATCATAGGCAGCCCTCTGATTCTCGTTAAGAGAGTCTTTTAGAGCCACATCTCTCGCTGTCTGTTCGATACTTTCCTCCTCGTAAACCTCCCTAGCAGTACCAATAGCATCATCATACACGTCAATGATAGGAGGAAGAGGGAATGTCTTTACGTCCTTTCCCATTGACTGCAGCATGTTCCTAATGTCAATCAATACCATATGCAAAACATGAGTTTTACTCTGACTCATGCATTGATAATCCTTTGACATAACATCTCGGTGTTTCTGCCAAAGTACTGCCACGTCGCTTGGCTCACAGTACACTAGTATTATGGCAAAAAGTCGTTGCAGCGCCGATGGCATCTGGAAAAGAGCACGTTCAGTGAGACACTCATCTAGTGTGTTGTCCGACTCAAGCAGTCCCCTTCTCTCTTCTGCCTCACGAAAAGTCGGTAGCATGACACCATCTACTGTCCTTAGATCCACATAGGAGGTGGCGCAAGTCACGTGGTTTAGGAGAACATGGAGATAGTAGCGCTCCCCCTTAGCAGGAAGAGTAGAGACTATTCTACCGACTTGTCCACCCGTATCACGCTTCCTCCATTGCCATACTTTTCCCTTACCACTCTACCAAGTGTCCAAGTGTACCACTCAGAGAAGTCACAATAAAGGATGCCACGAGCCCCCTCATGTAGCCTATTCGCTTCAAAATATGCCGTGAGCATTGACCTATCAGCACCTGGACGGTTGACGACTCGCTCGACCATTTGTCATTCGTGAAATGCCACCATATGCAGGTTTGGAAGATGGAGTTGCAGTTGCATCACATGTGGAGAGTTCTGACTAAGCTCAAAGTCGTATATCCTCCCTAACGCTTCTGGAGGAGTCACCCACCTTGCATCTCTGTACTACTTGATCTCATCTGCATCATCATCTGCCTTGCTCGCATCTCTCATAACAATAGAAGCATGATCATGACCTTTGTATATGTACTTGAACAGGTATTTAATAGCCTTGATGCTCCTGCATGCCTCAACATTGATGTGACAGTTGAAGAGGCGAAGGATGTAAGGGTTGTAAGGGACAACCCATCTATTGTCCAATTCGCACCCTCGAGCCTTTTCCTTATGCCCATCATCACGACATCTATAAATCGGGTATGAGTCCTTCCCTTGCAAGGTTGTGTCACTAAAAGGCTGGAGGTAATGATTATTGCACGATGCATGGCCCTTAGTGCATGGACAGTTAGGGTTTAGCGACCCACATGGGCCATGCATCATATGCTTGATCACCATCTTTCGTAGTTCAGGGTACTTGTTGTGTGGGATCTCGGCTGAGATCAAAAGGTCATACTGCTTAGGGCACGTGAGCTTGTACTTCCTCTGCATGATGAGTAGAAGATGGGCATGTGGCAAACCCCGCTTTTGAAACTCCACGACATAGACGTAGGCCCAGACCTTACCGAGAATATCCTGTTTAGTCAGCCTATGCTTTAACTCTTGTAGCTTCGCATGAAATACACACACTACAAGATTAGGACGATCTTACGATGTTTGCCCAGGGAGAAGCTCCCTCCTTATCTCATCCCAGTTGGGGTTACATGTCATGGTAAGAAAGATGTCCGGTTTACCAAACTTCCGCACCAGAGCCATAGCATCCATATACCAACGTTTCATGTCACGAGGACCGCCAATAAACGACGTCAACAACACAGTTCGCTTCCCAACCTTTTTTGCTCTAATATCTCCATCTAACATGCTATCCGCTAAGCCCTGGTATAGGTCTGCCCTTAATCGATCCGGATTCTTACGTATGAAATCTAAACAAGAGCTCTCAATCTTGATGTATGTATCGACAACAAACTGTTGGAAAAGCCGCTTTCCATGAAGTATTGGATTGAATACCCTGAGACGAATCTGGAATTTGTAGCAGTAGTAGTCATGTATGGACACACATAAATGGCTAGGAGATTCTGCATACGCAAGGATTTAAAAGTGAGTGATGTCGAAAGCATAGTTAATAATATGCAAAAATCTCAAATTACAAAGAAGCAACTAACCCGCATCTTCATCATTTGCATTACTTGCCCTATGTGTCGCACGATATGCATCCACTTCATCCGTGGATACACCAACCTTTGGGATATTTGCATGCCATCCAAGTTCACCTCTAGGGAAGAACAGTGGATACGATAGTGCATCGTAGCATCCGTGGTATGAGCGGATGACGTGGCTTGACCTATCCTTCCCATGTAGCATAACACTCTTGCTAAACTGGCATTGTCGTTCGCTCCCCTCGATCCATACAGCGGCCACCTCTGAAGTGAGAGGCGTCTTATATGTCTTCTGGTTCAACGTCTAGTCAAGGTTCAATGTGATATGATAGTCATCAAGGTTCTCAACATGGCCCATGCTCCTAAGGTGCTCGGAGTACGGGTTTCCATGGAGTATGTCAACTATCTGTTTAATAACCTCTTTGTCTTTCTGAAGCTGCTCTTCACGACACTTACGATACCGATGCTCGAGACTGGGATCACCATCATAAAAATAAAGCTCTAGATGTTTATGCTCCGACCCACCTTCCTTACCGAATGATTTGATATTATGGTACATCATGCCTTGTGCCCGGAACGTGTATATACCAGAATCTCTCTCATTAGTTGTCATACTATCGATGCAACAATACAGGGAAGTGAAAGAGAAATGGCTATTAAAAAACCTAATGTTATCACGAAAGTGCTTAGCATTAGAGACTACACTATCCCACAACCTCCTAAGTTGGGGAGGGGTATCCAGTGGTGCTAGCTCAACCTTCCCACCATGACAACAACACCTAGGTGGCTCATACTCAAACTTCTGCGCAGTGCAATAACCGTAGTCAGCAATAGGCTTTAGCATATGTGCTTCTTCAGGGAGGTTATTGTACGGGTCAGGCACATCAGTGGCAATAGATTCATCTTGAGTACCATCGATATCATTGTCCTCGTCAGTCTCCTCATCTGATATTTTATGGAAAACAACGACTAAGACATGTTTATTTATATAAGCCTTGGTATCATAATAAAATTGACATAAGTACATTGGCCATCAAATATGTATCCCTCATCATCATCGTCATCTTCTCCGAATATGACAACCTCATCATCATCATCACCTAGATGGTGATAAGCGAAGCCACATAAAAGACAAAGGCAATCAGTTGGCAAGGTAGCCTCCTCATCTAAATAAAGATTTTTAACAATTACCATTGTAAATGACCCTTGGCTTCGCTCTTAAATGCTCCACCCCACTTTCTTGTTCGGTTATGTCTGCACTCCCATTAGTGGGCAAGGTAGCGCCTTGGCATGTAACCCTACATTGTGCTGATGGAAACACATGTTTAGTATGACTATATGCTATCATCGTCGTGCAAGATCCATTTAAGATTGGATAGTAATTACCATTGTTGTTGATATCAGCATCACTGATAGTATCCCCAATCAAAGTAGCCATGTTCTTTGCAATGGATGCTTCAAATTGCTGGTTTTGACGGGCTAAGATAGCTTGTCTTTCCCCATGCGTCACATGATGTTTATGTCTTACTACTTTAGTAGACAAATCGAATGAACCGACATCCTCGGTTTGTGTTGAAGCTGGCAAGAAAGGTGTCCTGATGAATTTAGGGACAACCCAGTTGTCGACACTAACTGAGGATCCAGCAGGTTTTGTTGCATCTGCTTTAGGGTGTACAACCTTAGGGGTATATGTTGGGTCCTCCATGGTGATGGATGTGTGATTCAAAGTGTTAGCCTGTAGTGCTCTAAGTTTTCTTAGATACTCTATCTTTGCCTCTTTCCGCCTTGGTGTATGATTATACAACCTAAGGCATTTAAGACTAGACTCTCTCACGCGTATACCCGGTTCCCCAATGACACCAATAGATTCATGAACACTGCCTGGAATAAGGCATGTCTAGGTTTAAAGTAATTAAAATGTACCATTTTTTCCTATACTTTACAAGTGAACTATCATGTACCTGGTGTTAGAAGATCTGTCGTTGCGACAATGTCGTTTGCCTGAAAACCCTCATTCCTATGCAGCCAGTCGCTATCATCATCTGGATCCATGTTTTCTTTTTTGTTTCCATCTACAAAATTTGAATACAATTAATTTCCAATTGTAGGTTTATGCACGCACATATATCACTTTAAATTTGATGGGTTTCATCACCTCCTAACACAATTGGGCATCACATTTTGTCCCTTATTTCGTTGACGCATTTCACGATGCTTCTTATTGAACTTATTACTTTGTTGAACTGACATTGTTGCAATCCTTTCTCCATCCATTTGCATCTTTTGTTTGATAGAATTACTAGCCGATGAAGTGTTTTAAAAGGACCTGTCATAATCATCCTAGGCATTAGCCAAATCAACAGTGGTACAAAAGGCAGGAGCCTTTTCAATGAAAAATACAATGGCTAAAAATTATGATTGTTATACCTGTAATGTTTGTTTATATAGTGCTGCAGGTAAGAAGGTGAATCGTCAAAGTCTTTTACACCAGACAAACAGTCGCTCGCACCCACTGAACGGTGGGCCACAAAACCCGAGAAGGTGAACCTGCATGGTGGGACCGCTTCACGCTCGGAAATTGTATCGTTTCCCGGCAACGAGCTCAGGGAAGGTGTTTTTCGGACCTTCGGCTTCCTGAAGCCTAAGAGACTTTTTTTACGGATCAAGCTCGTTACAAAAAACGATCTAGCACCGCGAAGGGGCTACTGTTGGGACCATGCTTCGTCGCCGAAGGTCCTGCATGAAGAAACACCTTCGGCAAAACCTGTTTATACGTAATACCGAAGCTACCGCTCATGAAGCTTCAATATTATAGCGTATCCGAAGGTGAAGGGTCGAACCGACTTAAAGATGGAATGACTTTTTAGTCCATAAGGGTCTGAGTCATAATTGTAATCTTTTGTAAGGGGTATGATTGTAATTTCTTACAGGCTGTGTCCTGTGCCTATAAATAGTGAACAGTACTCCTCTACTGTTCACGGAATCCTGTAACTGCTAACGCATTATTCTGGAATTATTGTTCTTTGTCAAGGCAAAGGTATAAATGTAACCAAACATCATGTTTTAATATCTCAATTTATATTATAAAATGAGCAAATGATGTTATTCATTCTGGATATTCTTTAATGTTTTATACTTTATATTTCATTTCGCATTATTTTATTTCTGATTACGAAGGTAGGACCTTTGTAATTTATCATCCATGACCTTCGTCCGAAGCTCATTAAATCCTCAGGGAAATAATGCTTGAGCGGACGAAGGGCTTTGACATTTAACATTTTATGTTGCCTTGTTCTTAATTCATAGCATTTGAGAACAAGTCCCCAACAATGTCTTCTTTGTTTAATTACCCATATAGAAAAGGCTACATGTCAACTTTGTATTGTAGGGACATGTCGGTATAATAGTTACAAAATTTAAATTTTCATCACCTCTAGATGACTCGGGCTTTATTGGTAGTCCTTTATTTCATTTCCGTGCTTTACGATGCTTCCTATTGTTCCCATTTTTTTGTTCAATGGACATCGTGGCATATCTTTTCTTATCCCTATGCCTCTTACATTCATTAGCATCGACCATTGGTCCAAGCGAGTATGATGAAGTACCACATGAGTGGATATATAGAAAAGGAATCCAAATCCGTCGAATCGCTCATGTTATGATCTTCTACATTCTAGGTCTCCGCGTTCCATCATCTAGCTTATGTTCTTCATGTAGCATTCAGATCGAATGACTCTATGAAATTACGTCGATACTTCCACATATTATGGGTAACGTAGGAGACATCCCTATTTTTTCCCGGGGTCTTAATTACCACTGCTTAACTTTCAATTCGCCTCTAACCATCAAATTAAATGTGAATAACCCGTCCTCCTCTCTTTGAAACAAGGGGCGCTTCCGGTTCTGTGTGTGCTTCAAACAATTTTGTCTTCTCCAGTTACCATATCTCTAGAGTCAATAATTTTCTATGAGGAACTATTGAACTAAATCACTTGCTGCCATTAACTTTGTGTTTCACTGTTCCTCTACTTATTATGTTTAAATCATTATTCGACATGTGTGTAGTAACTTTTTTACCTTTAATGCTGGTGTTTGAGATGTTTGTAAATGGTGTGCGACCAACATTATGCCCCATCAGATATGTTTCTATTGGTTCTCCATTTTCACTAAAGAAAATCTGCTAGGGACAATGTACTGGTTTAGTTACTTTCACACACAATCTGATGCCTATTGTCACTAGGTATCAGTTTGCACACATTTTTACGAGAAACCTATTATTGTTGCCACACAGTTTGACACAATTTATGCAGTTCTCAAGCACACCAAGTTTCACAGACTGTTGTAACATAACAAACAAATTCATAGTCAACCAAAATATCAGCGTCTGACGTGTTCTTTTTTCGTCTTGACAATTTACAATTGAGATTAAAAAACTAGATTATCTGTTTATTACAATGATTGTAGCGATCTCTTTAGTGTTCAAGTGTAGATTATAATGATACACACATATATTTGTATATGGAATGTTTTTGTTCTCCTCCATATTTTGTAACAATTTTTCAGTTTCATTTAGAATGTATGGGCAAGGGCTGATAACATTGAATCAGTGATACTTATGTATGAAGAGCAAAGCTATGATTTTTATTGCATACATAATCCCTCCATATTACAAATATTTATGACTGTTGATTTAGATACATAATTATCAAATCCCCACTATAACAAGCTAAGACATGTTTGAACCCGGTACCACAGTTGCCAAATAAGCCCGTCTCCTCTCTAGATATCTGTCGATGAAATAAGTCTTTGGATTATGCACCAAGAAGCACCGAATTGCTGCAATTTAGAAAATGATACGTGAGAACATGATTACTTACGATTACTTGATACCCTTGTTTTAACTTATTGCAAGAACCACTCACTCTACAGTCAATGTATAGTGTGATGCTCTGGATCGAAATGAACGGTGCTATGGTCCGAGGTTTGCACGCATCATATTGTTTTGATAGAAATATATAATTTAGAATAATATTATTAAAATTGAGTAAAAGTCAAAAAAATTTAGGTACATGAGAAATTATTGTGTAGCTTATTACGACATAGCATAGTTCTGATAATTATGCTCTTGTTATCTCTAGCTAACACCCACCGTAGAGCATTTCTTTGCAACAGGTGAGGCCATATCCCCACGACGATTATATCCCACCTATAAATAAAGATTTTATTATTTGAATAAAACATAACTGTCGGGTACCGTAATTAGGGGTACCCCCAATGCTTCTTAATCCGGCTGGAAAGCATCTTCAGAACAAACCATACGCGGCTGATAAATTGCGGTTCAAGTCAAGGCCACGCTTACCAAGGGACGCGACCTCATCCGAGCCCAGCCTCGGGCGGGAACAGTAGTCCCGGACAGATTCACGCCTCGCCCGAGGGTCCCCTCAGGCGATGAGCGCACCCTCGGCTCGCCTGAAGCCTAGCCTGGGCAGACTTTGTCGTGCAGCAACCTTGGCCAAATCACCTTACCAGCCGATCGTATCGCATGCGCATTTAATGCGGGGATCGCCTGACACCTTATCCTGACACGCGTGCCTCAGTCGGCAAGGTCGAAGTGACCGCAGTCACTTCGCCCCTTTACTGACCGAACTGACAGGAAAACATCGTTGTTCGCCCCGCTCCGGCTATTGTGCCAACCACCAGGATAAAGCTAAGTCACGATCTCCCACGAGTTTGGCCTCGGGTGCAGCAGGGGGCTCCGCCTCGCCCGACCTCAGGCCTTGGCCTCCGCCTCCGCCTCGGAAGAAGATCTCCGCCTCGCCCGACCCCAGGCCTCGGCCTCAGCCTCGGCCTCGGGAGGAGTCACAACCTCGCCCAAGCCCAGCCTCGGCCTCAGGAGAAGTCTCCGCCTCGCCCGACCTGGGCCTCGGACCGACTACGCTACAGGGGATACATCATTACCCTACTCCTAGCTAGCTGCCTCAGGCTATGAAGGAACAAGACCGGTGTCCCATCTAAGGTTACTCCGGTAACAGGTAATGATGGTTCCCCGCGTGCGCCCATGACGTCGGATTGCTCTCAACCTCCTACGGAAGCAAGACAACGTCAGCAGGATCCATGCCACGCCGACAGTTGTGCTTCTATAGTGCTCAAGGTGCTTCTCCGACGGCCACGTTAGCCCGTCTATAGGGCTCAAGGCACTTCTCCGGCGGCCACGGTAGCTCGCAGCTACACCCCATTGTACAGTTGGGCATCTCCTTGTATCTATAAAAGGGGATGTCCAGGGCCTTCCTAGGGGACGATGCGGTGGACACACGTTCACACCGTGGACACACGTACGACCTCGCCCTCGCGCGACACTTGTAACCCCTACTACAAGCACCCCGGTGCGAGATAACATAAGCCTCATTTCTCTCTTGTGTTCCATCTTGCATCAACCCATCTGGGCAGGGACACGCAACAACAAATTTACTGGTCGGTTGATGGTCCTCGCGGGTCCGAAACACCGACAATAACAAATTTTCAATGTTTTTTTAAAATGTAGCTATGAATCAGTGACCTGGAATCCATATGGATTGCCTCTCGTACGACCTTCAACCGATGTGCTCTAATAGCGCGAAATGAATAACTATTCCAATTATATCTAAGCCATTCACATATGATTAGTTAATTTTGTATAATTTATAGGGTTAAGTAGGTATAAATATATCTAATAAATATGGGTCGTTACCTACAAAAGTCTTATGAGATTGTTGGACGACATCAGCAAATCACATAAGATGTTTTAGATATGGAGGGAACTGAATTGGCATGTTGAATGGCTCCACAACAGTATGTGTTGCCAATGTCAATTTTAGCCTATGTACAAAATTCCGAAATTGCCAGTGTCGGCGTTTCGACCCCGGGGGGTCCCTGGACCGACGAGTAAAAATTGTCGCTGCGTGTCCCAGCCCAGATGGGTTGGCGCGAGATGGAACACAAGGGGGGAAAACGCGGCTCGTGTTATCCTGCGCCAGGGGGATGCACTTGCAGTAGGGGTTACAAGCATTCGCAAGGGAGAGAGAGAGAGAGTGAGCCGGTTCGTCAGCCCGTCCTCCCACGCGACCACCCTCCCGCATGAGGGCCCTGGACCTTCCTTTTATAAATGCAAGGAGAGGGTCCAGGTGTACAATGGGGGTGTAGCTATGCGCTAACGTGTCCGGCAGAGAGGTGCCAAAGCCCTTTGTACATGCCAACATGGTTGCCGGAGAGGTGCTAGAGCCCTGTGTACGCGGTGTCGTGGCCGTCGGAGGAGCGCTTGAGCCCTGTAGAGGCACAGCTGTCGGGGCTGCTGGGACCTTGCTGATGTCTCCTTGCTTCCATAGGGGGCTGAGAACCGCCGTCGTCATGGACGCATGCGGGGAGCCATCATTACTTGTTACCGGGGCAAGCTTGGATGGGACGCCGGTCTTGTTCCCCCGTAGCCTGAGCTCGCTAGGGGTAGGGTAATGATGTATCCCCTGTGGCGCGGTCGGTCCGAGCCCAAGGTCGGGCGAGGCGGAGACTCCTCCTGAGGCCGAGACCGAGGTCGGGCGAGGACGCGATTCCACCCGAGGTTGAGGTTGAGGCCGAGCCTTGGGGTCGGGCGAGGCGGAGACCACCTTCCGAGGCTGAGGCGGGGGCCGAGCCCTGGGGGTCGGGCGAGGCAGAGACCTCCTCCTGAGGCCAAGGCCCAAGGTCTGGCGAGGCGGAGCTTCCTGTTGCGCCTGAGGCTAGACTTAGCTGTTGTCAGCCTCACCCTGGCGGGTGGCACAACAGTCAGAGAGGGGCGAGCGGCGCTGTTTTCCTGTCAGGTCGATCAGTGGAAGGGTGAAGTGACTGTGGTCACTTCGACCTTGCTGACTGAGGCACGTGTGTCAGGATAAGGCCTCAGGCGATCCTCGCATTGAATGCGCCTGCGATACGGTTGGTTGGTGAGGCGATTTGACCAAGGTTGCTTCACAACGAAGCCTGCCCGAGCTAGGCTTCGGGCGAGTTGAGGGTGCGCCCGTTGCTTGAGGAGGCCCTCGGGCGAGGCGTGAATTCGCCTGGACTACTGTTCCCACCCGAGGCCAGGCTCGGGTGGGGCGAGATCGCGTCCCTTGAGTAGATGAAGCCTTGACCTACATTGCGCCCATCAGTCTCTGTAGCTTGTGCTGATGGTGGTTACCAGCCGTGTTTAGGAGCGTTGGGGGTACCCCTAATTACGGTACCCGATAGTAGCCCTCGAGCCTCAAAGGGAGTGTTGGTACTCGCTTGGAGGCTTTGCCGCACTCTTTTGTGAGGGGACTGGCCTTTCTCGGTTACACTTTGTTCCGGTGGGTGCGCGCGAGCGCACCCGCCGGGTGTAGCCCCCGAGGCCTCGGAGGAGTGGTTTGACTCCTTCGAGGTCTTAATGCCTTTCGTGATGCCTCGGCCGATCTGGTTGTTCCCTCATGCGACCTGATCGTAGCCCGGGTGCATGGTCAGGTTCCGAGTTTTCAGGCTGGTTTGTTGACGCTGTCAACGGTTTGGCCGTAGCCAGGTTTACGAGAGCATCTCCTGAGCCTCTGCACAGAGCGAGAGGACGATCAAGGACTGTCTCGACTTTTATCATACGCCCCTTCATCGCATTTCCGCAAGGAGGAAGGGGGGAAAGCGCCATGTTACCCTCGGAGGGCGCCGAACATGGCGTCTCCAGTGAGTTGCTAATGGGTGATCCGAGTGGACGCCCGTGCCCTGTTCGATAAGGGTCGGCTAGTGGCCCAGAGGCGCGCTCCAAAAGTACCTGCAGGTGATTTGCCGGACCCGGTCCCGTTCGATAGGGTCCAAGGGCTCAATGCCTCCCTCTGGTGGGATTCTGTTACAAAATTGCTCCTGCTGGTCTTGGAAATGTCCTAGGGTACCTCGGGAGCGTAACCCGAGCCTCAGCCATGTATCGGACGTACCCAGAGTCATCCCTCGCTCTGCGTACTCTAGGGCAGCTGTCGAACCCTTCTGAGGGGCCAGCCTTCGAACCCCTGATCAGTAGTGGGCGCGGAGCCCGAGTGCTCTGGGGCGGCTGTCGAACCCTTTCGAGGGGCCAGCCTTCGAACCCCTGATCAGTAGGAGGGCTCGGGGCCCGCTTCCTTCGCGGAGAAGGATCCCTTTCGGAATATCCCCTTTCCCGGTCCCTATAGCAAGAGAGAGAAAGGGGAGGAGGAAAAGGATATGAATTTAAATGGTGTGGCACACCTTTTTTGATGCAGTCATCATGGTGGAGGTGAAACGACGCCTGCTTCGCCTGCCAAAGGTGGCGCTTGCCCTGCCGAGGAGTTAATGCGACGGGATGGGCGGTTCGCGGGGCGGCCGCATGCGCGAGCCGTTCAAGGAACGGAACACGGGCGCGTCGTCTTCACGCCATGGGAGAAGGCACCCCTGCTGCTCTAGAGGGGACGTGAGCCTGAAGACGATTTGACCGCCGCTTTCGCTTGTCTGCTGCCGCCATTACTGCCGGTCCACTTTTGGCCATATCGGCCTTCGCACCTCCTCCCACGGCTGACTGACCCGTGATCGATGTGCTCGATTGGCACTGTTGGGCCATGCGCATGGTTGCCTCGAGTTGCGGCACCGGTTCCACAGTCGAGGAGGCGCGACATTGGCGCAAGTGGCGGTGCGGTTGCTTGCACGTAGTAACCGGCGCGCCGGTTACATGACGTGTGGGTCTGGGCCTCTATGCTGGATGCGTCGAAGCCGAGGGGGTGCGCCCTCGTGGTGCGGTTGCACGCCACCTGCATGGCGGTCCGCCCTTTCGACCGCTGGTTTCGGCGAGGATGGAGGAGTGCTTGTAACCGTGGGGCGGCTACACGCTCCGCACGCGGCGGTTTGGCTTCTTCTGTTCCGGGCCAACTTGCATGACGTGTGGGACCCAGCCCCCGTGTCGTAGGGGGAGGACCCTGGAGCACGTCGGTGAAGACTTTGTCCGTGACGCCTGAGGACGCGAGTGGGGAGAGCCGCCTTTAAAAAGGGATCGATCCCCCGGGCGGTAGCCATGCCTTCGCACTCCCCTTATGCATCACGCCCTTCCACCTTCCGTGCCCCTGGATGGGGAGCGCCCGTGTTGCCTTTGTCTTGTTGTTGGAGGAGCGCAACCTCACGGAGGTTGGCACCCTTCAGCCATCGCTCGGCTTCAAGGATTTTCATCAGGCAGCCCGGCTGCATTCCCTCACCAATGGTCACCCAGGATGGTGACCACCAGTTCGATGGTGGGGAGAAGTAAGCCGGGCTGCGGCCTCTGCCCTGCCCTCAGCTTCAAGGATCCTCACCATCCTTGCTGGGGAGGAGGGCGGGGCGAGCCGGGGCGAGCCGGGGCTTGCCTCCGCGTGGGCTGGCGACCCGCTTCTTCCTCTGGCATTCGGGGGAGGAAGACATCCTCCAGCTCTACGGAGGAGGCGTCCTCCAGCCATGCGAGGGAAGGTGAACTGCCGCTGCCTGGCCAGGGTGCAGCATTCCGTCTTCCGTCCGGGCGACTGTGGCCGGCTGCACCGGGGGGTCGCACAACACGTCATACGCCGCGAGGGCGGTACTCGTGTTCTGGGATGGTCCCGTTCTCATTCTTGTGGCGAGAACAGGAGTGAGGACCTACCGGTGCGCTTTGGGGCGGCCGGCGCTCGTTGGTGCGGTGTTGGTGGGCAGGTGGCTACCGGAGAAGGTTTCTCCGCCGACGAGACCGTCGGTGCCACCTACGGCCCGGGCCTCCGGCTCTTTGGCTTTAATGGCCTGTTCTCGTCCCCCGCGAGGGGACGTGAACGAGGGCCTTTCAGTAGCAGCGTTTGCCCTGAGGCCGTCCATGTAGATGTCTTGTCGCCCGAGACGGAGGTCGTTGTCGCTGCTGCAGTGGTCGGCGGCGAGCCACCTGGACTTTGTTATCCCACAGGCCCTCTGGTGTGGAGGTTGTTCATGCCCACGGGAGTGGAACCGGAGTTCCGTTTGTAATGCTACCTTGAGTGCCGGTATATGTTCATTGTGGCTGTCGGGGCCTGAACATCTGGGTATTTGGGCGTGAAGCCATGTTTCTTCCTCATTTCGAGCACTAGGACTCGCCTGTCGGCTGGCTGAACCGCTTAACCGAGTGTGAGTTGCCCTGCGCGGAAGGTGACGAGTGAGGTATCCATATCCCGGAGGCGTAGGAGTCCCTCGGCTCGGTCGGCCTTGCCGCTTAAGGCTTCCCTTGCTCAGTTATAGAACCCTCGGCTGCTCTGCGATGAGCCGGAGCCGGAGGCAGCGGTGTCAGCGTGGACAGAGGCTTCGTCGGCCCCGGAGCACGTGGCTTCCCAGGCCGAGGAGGTGCAGCAGCGGCGGCTGGAGCTTGGCCAGGTCGTCCGCTAGCGGGACCAACCCTGGAGTCACACTGCCGAGGCCGTGAATCGGGCTGATGTCCTCGGGGGACAGCTGGCTGAGGCTACGGAGCGGCCGGTCGAGGTGTCTGCTCGGGCCGGGACCCTTGTGGAGACCTTGGCTATGATGGCCTGAGCATGGTGCTGGCGTCCTCCTTCGAGGTGGAGATCCTTCCGCCCGTGTCGCCGTCCGAGGCCGGGCCAGATCCCGCCGAAGGCGGAAACGACGCCGAGGGTGCTGCTGCTCCCTCTGTCGATGTCTGATCCTACAGGAACAGTTTATCTGTAGTATGCGTATGTTTTTCGCGGCCGCCGAGGCCCAAACATATTATCGTCATGTTATAAAGCTGTGTTTCCTTTCCTCTTGTTTCGAGTATCAGGACTTGTTCGTCGGTAGCAGAATCGCTTATCCGAGCGAGAGTTACTTTTTCGCGGAAGGTGATGAGTGAGGTATCCGTATCCCAGAGGCATAGGAATCCCTCGGCTCAATTGGCCTCGCCGCTTACGTGCACTCTTACTCGTTCGTAGGATTCTGTTATCGATATAGTCGAGAAGGCACGAAAATCGTTCTGGCAGAAAAGTTTTCGAGCGTTAAGACTTGTTCGACAGCAGAATCGCTTATCCGAGTGTGAGTTACTTATCACAGAAGGTGATGAGTGAGGTATCCGTATCCCAGAGGCGTAGGAGTCCCTCGGCTCGGTCGGCCTTGCCGCTTACGTGTACTCTCGTCGTTTTCAGGATCCCGCTATCAAAATTGTCGAAAAACGCGAAAGATGTTCTGGCAGAAAGACTTTTTCCGAGGAAAATTTTGACGCAGAGGGGGTTCCCCCCTTCTAGCCCCCGAGGGAGGGTCGGGCTTTGCCGAGGCAAGGCTGACCCTTCCTTGACGGTTAGACTTTATTTTTGTATGTATAGAAAATGAGGTATATGAATGGCTTGAAAACATTTTAAGGGTAAAAGCGACGTAGCTGTCGGATGTTCCAGACGTTGCTATAGACCTCGCCCTGACCGTTGGCCAGCTTGTATGTTCCGGGCTTCAAAATCTTGGCGATGATGAACGACCCTTCCCAGGGAGGAGTAAGCTTGTGGTGCCCTCGGGCGTCCTGCCACAACCAAAGTACCAAGTCTCCCACCTGGAAGTCTCAGGGCCGAACCCCTCGGGCGTGATAGCGTCGCAGAGACTGCTGATACCGCGCCGAGTGTAGTAAGGCCACGTGAGTCTTCTCGGCTGGTCTTGTTGCTTTGGTCGTCGTACGCCTTTGTCCTCGAGGAACCGTATTCTAAGTCTGTGGGCAAGATAGCCTCGGCCCCATAGACTAGAAAGAACGGTGAGAATCCCGTGGCTCGGCTTGGCGTCGTCCTCAGACTCCAGACCACTGAGGGTAGCTCTTTCATCCATCGCTTGTCGAACTTGTTGAGGTCGTTGTAGATCCTCGGTTTAAGTCCCTGCAGAAGCATACCGTTGGCATGCTCCACCTGCCCATTCATCATGGGGTGAGCCACAGCGGCCCAGTCCACACGGATGTGGTGGTCCTCGCAGAAGTCCAGGAACTTCTTCCCAGTGAACTGGGTGCCATTGTCGGTGATGATGGAGTTCAGGACCCCAAAGCGATGGATGATGTTGGTGAAGAACGCCACCGCCTGCTCGGACCTGATGCTGGTTAGGGGTCGGACCTCGATCCACTTGGAGAATTTGTCGATGGCGACCAGCAGGTGCGAGAAGCCCCCGGGTGCCTTTTGCAAGGGACCAACGAGGTCTAGACCCCACACAGCAAACGGCCAGGTGATGGGTATTGTCTGCAGGGCCTGAGCGGGCAGTTGCGTCTGTCTCGCGTAGAATTGACACCCTTGGCAAGAGCGTACAATCCTAGTGGCGTCGGCCACCGCGGTCGGCCAGTAGAAGCCTTGTCGGAAGGCGTTTCCAAAGAGGGCTCGAGGTGCTGCATGGTGACCGCAAGCCCCCCAAGTGTATCTCTTGCAATAGCTTCTGTCCTGCGGCGACATATATGCATTGTTGGAGAATGCTTGAGGGGCTGCGGTGGTAGAGCTCCTTTTCATCACCCAGTAAGACGAACGACTTGGCGCGCCGCGCCAGTCGCCGAGCTTCGGCCTTGTCGAGGGGTAGCTCTCCTCGGTGGAGATATTGCAGGTACGAGGTTTGCCAATTTCGATTAGGCGTGACCCCATCCCGCTCTTCCTCGACACGCAGTGCCTCATCCTCGTCGGCCAAGGATACCTCGGGCTGGGCCGAGGCCTCCTCGGGGTGGACCGAGGCCTCCTCGGGCTGGGCCGAGGCTTCCTCGGGCTCGGGCGTGTCGTCGGTCTTGACGGAGGGTTGATGTATGTCTCTGGAGAAGACGTCCGAGGGAACTGTTGTCCGCCCCGAGGCTATTTTTGCCAGCTCATCCGCAGTCTCGTTGTACCTTCGAGCGATGTGGTTGAGCTCGAGCCCGTAGAACTTGTCTTCTAGGTGCTGAACTTCGTCGCAGTAGGCCTCCATCTTCCAGTCGCGGCAGTGAGAGTTCTTCATGACTTGGTCAATGACAAGTTGCGAGTCGCCATGAGCGTCGAGGCGCCGAACCCCTAGCTCGATGGCGATGCGCAACCCGTAAACCAGAGCCTCGTACTCGGCCACGTTGTTTGATGCCGGGAAATGGAGGCGCAGCACATAGCGGAGGTGCTTCCCGAGGGGTGAGATGAAGAGCAGGCCCGCACCTGCTCCTATTTTCATCAGCGACCCATCGAAGTACAAGGTCCAGAGTTCCGGTTGGATCGGAGCTGTTGGTAGCTGGGTGTCGACCCATTCAGCCACGAAGTCCGCCAAGACTTGGGACTTGATGGCCTTCCGAGGAGCGAACGAGATTGTCTCGCCCATGATCTCCACCGCCCACTTTGTTATCCTACCCGAGGCCTCTCGGCACTGGATGATCTCCTCCAGCGAGAAGGATGACACCACAGTCACCGGATGAGACTCGAGGTAGTGTCGCAACTTTCGCCGCGTCAGAATTACTGCGTACAGTAGCTTCTGAATTTGCGGGTAGCGGATCTTGGTCTCGGATAGCACTTCGCTAACGAAGTAGACCGGCCTTTGGACGAGCAGTGCATGCCCTTCTTCTCGTCTCTCGACTATGATCACGACGCTGACCACCTGAGTGGTTGTGGCTACGTAGATCAAGAGGGCTTCTTCCGCAGCGGGGGGCACCAAGATGGGCGCGTTTGTAAGGAGGGCCTTTAAGTTTCCGAGGGCTTCCTCGGCCTCGGGGGTCCAAGTGAAGCGCTCGGTCTTCCTTAAGAGGCAGTACAAGGGTAGGCCTTTTTTGCCGAGGCGCGAGATGAAGCGGCTCAGAGCCGCAAGGCATCCCATGACCCTCTGTACTCCTTTCAAGTCTTTGATAGGCCCCATGTTGGTGATGGCCGCGATTTTCTCCGGGTTGGCCTCAATGCCCCGCTCGGAGACGATGAACCCCAGAAGCATGCCTCGGGGGACTCCGAAGACACACTTCTCGGGGTTGAGCTTCACGCCCTTCGCTCTCAGACACTTGAATGTCGTTTCAAGGTCAGAGAGAAGGTCGGAGGCTTTCCTCGTCTTGACTATGATGTCATCGACATAAGCCTCGACCGTTCGGCCGATGTGCTCTCCGAACACGTGGTTCATGCACCTTTGGTATGTCGCACCTGCATTCCTCAAGCCAAATGGCATAGTAGTATAGCAGTACATGCCAAAAGGTGTGATGAAAGAAGTCGCGAGCTGGTCGGACTCTTTCATCTTGATTTTGTGATAACCTGAGTAGGCGTCGAGGAATGACAGGGTTTCGCACCCAGCAGTGGAATCCATGATTTGATCGATGCGAGGCAGAGGGTAGGGAACCTTCGGACATGCCTTGTTTAGACTAGTGTAGTCTACGCACATCCTCCATTTCCCACCTTTCTTTTTCACAATCACATGGTTGGCTAACCATTCGGGATGGAATACCTCTTTGATGAACCCTGCAGCCATCAGCTTGTAGATCTCCTTGCCTATGGCTCTGCGCTTTTCTTCGTCGAAACGGCGCAGAGGCTGCTTCACGGGTCGGGCTCTAGCTCAGATATCTAGCGAGTGCTCGGCGACATCCCTCGGTATGCCCGGCATGTCCGAGGGACTCCACGCAAAAACTTTGGTGTTTGCGTGGAGAAAGTCGACGAGCACTGCTTCCTATTTGGGGTCGAGCTTGGAGCCGATCTGGACTTGCTTGCAGGTGTCGTTGCTGGGGTCGAGAGGGACGGACTTAACCGCCTTTGCTGGCTCAAAGTTGCCGGCATGGCACTTCGCATCTGGCACCTCCTTGGAGAGGCACTCCAGGTCGGCGATGAGGGCCTCGGACTCGGCGAGGGCCTCAGCGTACTCCACGCACTCCACGTCGCATTCGTACGCGTGTCGGTACGTGGAGCCGACGGTGATGACCCCGTTGGGACCCGACATCTTGAGCTTGAGGTAGGTGTAGTTGGGGACGGCCATGAACTTGGCGTAGCATGGTCTCCCCAGCACCGCGTGGTAGGTTCCTCGGAACCCGACCACCTCGAACGTGAGGGTTTCCTTTCGGAAGTTGGAGGGAGTACCGAAGCAGACGGGCAGATCGAGTTGTCCAAGGGGCCGGACGCGCTTCCCGAGGATGATCCCGTGAAAGGGCGCCGCACCAGCCCGGATCGTGGACAGATCGATCTCCAAGAGCCTGAGGGTCTCGGCGTAGATGATGTTGAGGCTGCTGCCTCCGTCCATGAGGACCTTGGTGAGCCTGGTGTTGCCGATGACGGGGTCGACAACGAGCGGGTACTTTCCTGGGCTCGGCACGCAGTCGGGGTGGTCGCCTTGGTCGAAGGTGATGGGCTTGTCGGACCAGTCTAGGTAGACTGGCGCCGCCACCTTTACCGAGCAGACCTCCCGGCGCTCCTGCTTGTGGTGCCGAGCCGAGGCGTTCGCCACTTGCCCACCGTAGATCATGAAACAGCCGTGGACCTCGGGGAACTCCTCTGCCTTGTCGCCCTCCTTCTTGTCGTTGTCCTGGCCTTTGCCACCTTCCGCCGGGGGCCCGACCTTATGGAAGTAGCGCCCAAGCATGACACATTTCTCAAGGGTGTGCTTGACGGGGCCCTGGTGATAGGGGCACGACTCCTTGAGCATCTTGTCGAATAGGTTGGCCCCTCCGGGAGGCTTCCGAGGGTTCCTGTGCTCGACAGTGGCGACAAGATCTGCGTCGGTGGCGTCGCGCTTTGCTTGCGACTTCTTCTTGGCCTTCTTCTTCGTGCCGCGCTGGGCAGACGCCTCGGGGACGTCTTCCTGCTGGCGTCCCTGAGGCTGCTTGTCCTTCCGGAAGATGGCCTCGACCGCCTCCTGACTAGAGGCGAACTTGGTGGCGATGTCCATCAACTCGCTCGCCTTGGTGGGAGTCTTGCGGCCTAGTTTGCTCACCAGGTCGCGGCAAGTGGTGCTGGCGAGGAATGCCCCAATGACATCTGAGTCGGTGATGTTGGGCAGCTCGGTGCGCTACTTCGAAAATCGCCGGATGTAGTCTCACATGGATTCCCCTGGCTGCTGGCGGCAGCTTCGGAGATCCCAAGAGTTCCCAGGGCGCACGTACGTGCCCTGGAAGTTTCTAGCGAAGGCTTTGACCATATCGTCCCAATTGGAGATCTGCGCAGGAGGCAGATGCTCCAGCCAGGCTCAGGCGGCGTCGGAGAGGAACAGGGGGAGGTTGCGGATGGTGAGGTTGTCATCGTCCGTTCCACCTAGCTGGCAGGCCAGCCGGTAGTCCGCAAGCCACAGTTCCGGCCTCGTTTCCCCCGTGTACTTAGTGATGGTAGTCGGGGCTCGGAACCGGGTCGGGAACGGCGCCCGTCGTATGGCCCGGCTGAAGGCTTGTGGACCTAGTGGTTCGGGCGAGGGGCTCCGCTCCTCCTCACTGTCGTAGCGTCCCCCACGCCTGGGGTGGTAGCCTCAGTGCACCTTCTCGTCGAGGCGGGCTCGACGGTCGTGACGGTCGCGACGGTGTTGCTCATTGCTGAGGCGACCCGGGGCCGCAGGCGTCGCGTCCCGCGTGCGCCCGGTGTGGACCGAGGCTTCCCACATGAATCGGGAAGTCGTTGCGCGATGCTCCAGGGGGCACCCTTGCCTTCGGGAGGCAGAGCTCTCGGCCCGTCGGACCGTGGCGTCCTCCAGGAGATTCTTGAGTTCTCCCTAGATACGCCGCCCCTCGGTGGTGGATGGCTCCGGCATTGCTCAGAGCAGTATTGCCGCTGCAGCCAGATTCTGGCCGACCCCACTGGAGGCCGGGGGCAGCCTTGCCCTGGCATCGTCAGCGATACGACGCTGAACGTCCCAGGCCTGATGACGCGCTTCTCCGGCGAGTGCTTGGCCTGCCCACTTCTGCTTGATGTTTTGCCGGAGCTGCACAAGTTGTCCTGCTTCCTTGTCGAGCTTGGCCTGCATCTCACGGATTTGCTCGAGCTGTGTGTCCTGACCCCCCGCAGGGACTGGGACCACAGCTAGCTCCCGCAGGATGTCAACGCGAGGCGCAGGCCCAGGGGGATCGTCATCCTTCGGCATACCAAGGTGGTTGCCTTCGTCGTGACCCCCTAGATCGACGTGGAAACATTCGCGACTTGGGCCACTGCCCTCGTCGTCAAGGCTGTGGGCATCATCGCATCAATCGGAGAGGCAGTAGTCACATGCGGTCATGAAGTCTCGCATGGCACTAGGAGCGCGGAGCCCGAAGAAATCCCAACTAGAGTCGGGCTCGTCTTCTTCCTCGGAACCCGGGGGCCCGTAGGTCGAGACGGCCGTCAGTCGGTCCCAGGTTGACCACATATGGTACCCCGGAAGGTTAGGATATGCCTTTATGAAAGCGCTCACCGAAGCGGGGTCGCTTGGTGGATCGAAGCTGAATCTAAAAGGCACAGGGTGGAAAACGGACGGTACCTCTCGATCGATGGACGGTGATGAAGTCGCGTCGGGGACGGACTGCACCGTTATCTCAGGTACGAGGCTAAATCCCAGCAAGCCCTCCGCGAGAGTGCTGGCGTCATCTGTCCGCTTGGGGTTGGCACGTTGCGGGGAAACGACACTCGCCGTCGTCTCAGGCGCGAGGGCAACGCCCGACATGTCCCCCGCTAGGGTGCCGGCTTCGTCGACTCGCTCGACAGCCGACGAGGTGCCGCCTCCTACCTGGCCACGGTTGCCCCGCCTCCTCCTCCTATGGCGAGGAAGGTGGCGGGACAAGCCCGGATGCTGCTCTTCCGCCATGGGGGGAAAACGTCGTCGAGTCCGCCGCCGCCGGGCGGGCTGATGGCCGTCGTTGTCGCTGCCGCGCCACGGAGGAAGGAGTACCATGTCGTAGCTGCCGTCGAGGGACATGAACTCGAGACTCCCGAAACAGAGCAGCGTCCCGGGCTGAAGAGGTTGCTGGAGACTACCCATCTGGAGCTCAACGGGAAGTTGTTCGGCAACACGCAACAGGCCCCTACCTGGCGCGCCAACTATCGGCGTTTCGACCCTGGGGGGGTCCCTGGACCGACGAGTAAAAATTGTCGGTGCGTGTCCCAGCCCAGATGGGTTGGCGCGAGATGGAACACAAGGGGAAAAACGCGGCTCGTGTTATCCTGCGCCAGGGGGATGCGCTTGCAGTAGGGGTTACAAGCGTTCGCGAGGGAGAGAGAGAGAGTGAGTCGGTTCGTTAGCCCGTCCTCCCGCGCGACCACCCTCCCGCATTAGGGCCCTCGACCTTCCTTTTATAGATGCAAGGAGAGGGTCCAGGTGTACAATGGGTGTGTAGCTATGCGCTAACGTGTCCGACAGAGAGGTGCCAGAGCCCTGTGTACATGCCAACGTGGCTGCTGGAGAGGTGCTAGAGCCCTGTGTACGCGGTGTCGTGGCCGTCGGAGGAGCGCTTGAGCCCTGTAGAAGCATAGCTGTCGGGGCTGCTGGGACCTTACTGACGTCTCCTTGCTTCTGTAGGGGGCTGAGAACCGCCATCGTCATGGACGCACGCGGGGAGCCATCATTACTTGTTACCGGGGCGAGCCTGGATGGGACGCCGGTCTTGTTCCCCTGTAGCCTGAGCTAGCTAGGGGTAGGGTAATGATGTATCCCCTGTGGCGCGGTCAGTCCGAGCCCAAGGTCGAGCGAGGCGGAGACTCCTCCTGAGGCCGAGGCCGGGGTCGGGCGAGGACGCGATTCCGCCCGAAGTCGAGGTTGAGGCCGAGCCCTGGGGTCTGGCGAGGCGGAGACCACCTTCCGAGGATGAGGCGGGGGCCGAGCCCTGGGGTCGGGCGAGGCGGAGACCTCCTCCTGAGGCCGAGGCCCAAGGTCGGGCGAGGAGGAGCTTCCTATTGCGCCTGAGGCTGGACTTAGCTGTTGTCAGCCTCACCCTGGCGGGTGGCATAGCAGTCGGAGAGGGGCGAGCGGCGCTGTTTTCCTATCAGGTCGGTCAGTGGAAGGGTGAAGTGACTGTGGTCACTTCAACCTTGCCGACTGAGGCACGTGTGTCAGGATAAGACGTCAGGCGATCCTCGCATTGAATGCGCCTGCGATACGGTCGGTTGGTGAGGCGATTTGGCCAAGGTTGCTTCACAACGAAGCCTGCCCGAGCTGGGCTTCGGGCGAGTCGAGGGTGCGCTCATTGCTTGAGGAGGCCCTCGGGCGAGGCGTGAATTCGCCTGGACTACTGTTCCCGCCCGAGGCCAGGCTCGGGCGGGGCGAGATTGCGTCCCTTGAGTAGACGAAGCCTTGACCTGAATTGCGCCCATCAGTCTCTGCAGCTTGTGCTGATGGTGGTTACCAGCCGTGTTTAGGAGCGTTGGGGGTACCCCTAATTACGGTACCCGACAGCCAGCCCCCAGTTTACACAGACCGCCACTCCATGCAATGTATATGTAAATCCAAGTTGGAGTAAGGTGTCAAATCGCTGGACATTATCGTGCTATGAAATTGCTTCGATTTTTGATCCCTAGACATTTCATAATACATCTTTGTGAGTAATAGAATTACATGACTACATTGACTTAATTTTAATGTTTTGTGGAGAGACTCACAGTGATGTCTTGTAGAATGAAATGCTGGCTATCATGGCGTCTAGGAAACTTAACGACTACTCTCGCAAAAACACTCTTTATTTTTGGTAAGCGAATGGCTTAAACGTCATCAAATAACATGAGACTATATGAAACACGAGGTTTAGATTAGGTGGCCCACGAGTTCTGGTGTGACAAGTTTAATGCGTACTTATGGAGACTGAAGAAAATGGAGGGATGACTGCAACCATCCTATTTTGGTTAAGTGTAGACGGTGCTATTGATCTTATAGTATCGATCATAGCACCATTAAAAGAACCATAAAATTATGAGGAGTAAATAGCATATCACAAATAACACAAAGATACAATAAGATGCATACACAATATACAAGGACTTAATAAAGCTAGATTCACTTAAAAAAAGAGTCAACTTCGAAGGGCAACCAAGCAGATTTGCATTAATACATATTTGCCTAAAAAATATTTGTACTATTGCAGTGTGTCAAGTTGAAGGGCTAACTATCAACATTTCATAAATTAAAATGAAATCATCATTTGGCCTTAATATGATGTATTCACAATAGGGTATGTCAACAATTGTTGAGTTTTTTTGTTTTAATGAGAGAATTTTTTCCACCTGAATATGTAACCCAATTGAAATACATAATCAAGAAGTACAAGTGGTAGTAGAAAAAGGGGCAGTGTTATGAGATAGAGTAGAAAAAACTAGTAAACTGACAAAGGAGCATGTACCTATTATTGAGTTTTTTTGTTTTAAAGAGAGATTTTTCCACTTGAATATGTAAGCCAATTGAAATACATAATAAAGAAGTACAAGTGGCAGTAGAAAAAGGGGCAGTGTCATGAGATAGAGCAGCAAAAAACTGGTAAACTGACAAAGGAGCATGTACCTGAATGTGTAGATTTGATTTATTGTCTTAGAATTCAATCAACTTTTATCCACGACCCAAAGTCTAAATATACAAGAGGCAAAGTTGCTAAGAACAATAACAAAAACATCTGTAGTTGTTCATCACAAGTTACCTTAGATTTTGATGTTCAAGATATTGCTTCTCAAGATATTGTTCTTTTGGCCAGAACCTACAAGGGTATTTCAGTTTTGCAAACAAGCAAAAGGAAGAACTTCAATGAGACATTGATGTAGAACCAAGTTTTCAATTTCAACAAAATAGGCACATATGATGCTTGTACTCAACAAAGTAACTAAAAAAGTGTAAATTAGTGAAATTGTTGAAACATAAGGCCGAGATGGTCATGCATGGTAGTATGTACAGACCTAAAAACAAGGGTATAGGACTACTTGCTGTGCTTATACAATACCAACCACATGTGTTCATGCTCAGGTAAATTAATCAGAGAAAAATGCCAGTAAATGCTTCACTAAAACAATACCAGTGTTCATGCTCAGGTAAATTAATCAGAGAAAAATGGCAGTAAATGCTTCACTAAAACAATAGCAGCCAGCAAAACTGTACATGTTTCATCATTAAATGCTTCACTAAAAAATGCCCCATGTGTTCATTAATCAAAAGCGATGCAACCTCAACCAATTATTCAATGCACAATAGTGTAAGCAAGATATACCGATAAAGAAAACAAGAACATGAGTGCATTTGACATAATAGATAAAAAAATTCAAGCCAAATGAAGGACCATCTCAGACTACAATCAATTTAGTGACACATTGTTTCTATAGGATTTCTATTACGTTGAAACAGGAAAATGAAGGACCATATCGGACTAACGTGCATGAGTGTGGGTGCAGGATGGACTCGCGTGTTTCCGCAATGTGGAAACCCGCAATGTAAACATACATGTTTCATCACTAAATCAATTATCTGATTAATCAGTAAAAAGAATTTCTGTTACATTTAGTCAGAACCATCTATAGACTAAACCATTCCAGAACACAAACATCATGCAATAATACATGACTGCATTTGACATAATGGATAAAAAAATTGAAATGGACAACCTTGTTCTACAGTTTTGCAATCATAAATGATTCACAAAAAATGCCCCTATGTGCTCATGATCAGGTAGTATGTATAGTCCTAAAAAACAAGGGTATAGATTTACTTGCTCTGCTAAAAAACCCTAAACATGTATGGTTCATCAGTAAATCAATTATCTGATTAATCAGTAAACTGAATTTCTGTTACATGAAGCCAGAACCATGTTATAGACTAAACCATAACTGAACACAAACAACATCAACGTAATACATGAATGCATTTGACATAATGGATAAAAAATTGACATGGACAACAAGGATCTCCTAGTTTTGCAATCAAAAGCGATGCAATTCCAACCAATTATTCAATGCACACAGAAAATGAAGGACCATCTCGGACTGACCTGTGGGAGCATGGGCGCAGGATGGACTCTTGTGTGTCTGGACTATGGAATTGCGACCTTTTTTATGAGCTCGGGCGTGACATTTGGGGGATAGGTGCATGAATTACTTGGTATAGGAATCACTGGGAGATTGTCTACATTCCAAATCGGGGACGGAGATTGTGCGCATTCCAAATCAGGGACGGAGACTGTGCTTGACATTGCCACAATCGGCGTCGATGGCGGGGTGGAGCGGCGCATTGCCAAATCTGGCTTCCGTGGTGGTGCTTGTGGGATGTGGGGGAGCGGAGTGGGAGGCAGAGTGCGGTCAAGGTTGCGGATTACTTGCTGGATCCAGGGAGTTGGATGGGGACGCTGAATGTGGGAGCTGGGGCTAGATCCGGGGAGCGGATGGGGACACCTATTGTGGGAGGGGGAGGAAGAGTGTGGGAGATGGGTCCTCGCTCTGTAGACGTGGGTCCCAATTGGCAGTCGAGGCAACACGCATAGGCACGGTATTGCGAGGGTGCCCACGCTCCGTGCTTAAGTAGTAGTAGAGACTTAAACCCGTCCGTGATTGTACCCGTGGTTGCAATTCTAAACCTACACCCGATCCTATTGGGTTTCAGGTGGACCTCCGGTCACCCACATATTTTTTACTCTGTGTATATTCTTATACTTTAATTCAGTTATAAACAATTAAGTATCATCAACAATTAAGTTATATCTACAGATTTTAAGTCTTCTCACGTTGAGAAGCAACTAAATATGTCATGAATCATTAGCCAAGTTACTTATTTAAAATTATTACTATTGTATCTTAATACTTTTATGCAAAATAAAGAGGGGACCAAATTTCGGATCGGGTGCGGGTCACCCGTAGGTTGAAATAGAAACCCACACATACACACAGCAACAACTTCGGTCTGGGAGGCGGTAGCCTCTATTGCTAAGGATAAGTGTTCAATCTTTGTCTCTAGCGCATCTGACAAATGTGCCAAAGACACCTCGATGCAGATTGCTCCCCAGCCATTTCTAATGAAAAACATGTGCTTTGCGGCTACCTAAGGCTGGTACGAAGGCAACCAAGGCATTTGAAGCAATCTCGGAAAGCAGAGTAGGCTCTAACAACAACAAGCACAAACAACAAATGTCATGCCAATGCCGCCGGACGTCGTTCCTTTTATACGAACAACTTTTGAAATTTAACTGTTGCACTCACTGAACACCGGACCCCACTAATCAGAGTGGTTTGAAAGTAACAATTCATAGCTGTTGGGGACTTGTTCTCAAATGCTTCGAATTAAGAACAAGGCAACACAGAAAATGTTAAATAATAATGCCCTTCGTTTACTGAAGCATTATTTCCCTATGGATTTAATGAACTTCGAACGAAGGCCACGTACAAGATACCATGAAGGTTATACCTTCGTGATTAGACATACATTAATGTGAAATAAAATATAAAATACTAGACATTGTAGGAAATACAAATTACATTATTTATATATTTCATCATATAAATTTAAATGTTGAAACACAATATTTAGGTACATTTATACCTTCGTCTCTGACAGAAAATGATTCCAGTACAATGCGCTAGCGATTACAGGATAGCGTGAACAGTGTCGGGGTACTGTTCACCTATTTATAGGCACAGGGTGCAACCTGCGTAAAATTACATTTATGTCCTTTACAATCGACTACAATAATGATACAAAACATCTTGGGTCTTTAAGTCAATCCATCTTTAAGTCGGTTCGGCCCTTCATCTTGAGATCTGTCATTGTGCCGAAGCTCTATAGGTAATAGCTTCGGCGCTTGCCCCTGAGAAGATCTTCCGAAGGTGTTCTCTTTCTTTAGGATCTTCGGCTACGAAACATACCCCCAATAGTAGCCCCTTCGCGGTGCTAGATCGTTTTTCGTAACGAGCTTGATCCGTGAAAAAGTCTTCTAGGCTTTGGGACGCCGAAGATCCAAAAAACACCTTCCTTGAGCTCGTTGGCGAGAAACGATTAAAATAATCGTCGCGCGCGCGATGGCCCCATCTTACAGCAATTACGCACGCCCCAGTGATTCACCTTCTCAGACCTTGTGGCCCACCGTTCAGCGAGTGCGGGTGACTGTTTGTTCGGTGCGGGAGACCTTGACGATTCACCTTCCCACCTGCGGCAATATATAAATAGACGGGTAGGTGTGAAGTTACCACAACATTCATTGCTATTGCACTGTTTTGCTGCCAAAATTTTAGTCATAGCCGAAGCTTAATCATCGTGCTCAGACAAAACTTCGCTTGTGATTCTGCTTCGTCATAAGAGGAAGAGCTTCGGGAAAATCAGAAAAGTCAACAACAGAAATTTCAAGAAAGTCATAATCAAATGGCCAGAGTTCGCTCCACTGCTAGGGTTGATCGTGAGGGAGAAGAGACCGAAGCTACTGAGACCGTTCCGATTTCGGAAGCAATGAAGCGCTCTAGGCTAGTAACACCGGAGGACGTCCCTGCCACTGTGGCAGAGCAAGCTGATGTTGAAGAGACCGATTCTGAAGATGATTATAGTAGTGCGGTGCCGAGCAAACCCAGTCACCTGGATTTTGGAAAATCCACAGTCTCCGAAGGTGACCAATCTAAGATGTTGAAATTAGGCTATCTTAATGAGGAAAAGAAAGAGCTGGTTCGCTTTGGTGGAGAGGAAACTACTCCGAAGCCTGGAAAAGATGAAATAGTAGTTTTTAAGAGTTTCTTCAAAGCTGGTTTGAGATTTCCTTTGAATAAGATGATTGCTGATGTGCTGAAGAAGTTTGGGATCTACTTTCATCAGCTTACTCCTAACGCTATCGTTAGGCTTAGCGTTTACATTTGGGCTCTCCGAAGCCAAGGGGTGGAACCGTTTCCCGAAGGTTTCTGCCGAGTGCATGAGCTGCATTACCAAACCAAGGCCAGAAAAGATGGGTTACATGAAAACTTCGGCTGCTACAATTTTGCCTACCGGAAAACTACAAAATTTCCCATGATCAGCTACCAAAGCAAGTGGCCAGCAAGCTGGAAATCAAAATGGTTCTACGTCAAAGTTGACGATGATAAGGAGAAGTTGGTCCAGAGCCTGTTAGAGTTGATCTTCGGAGAGACCAGGTCTCTGTGTAATATGACACCAGAGGGTCCAACCCAAATTGCACTGGCTGAATTCAGGATTATCGCAGAGCACATCGGCACTAGGGACTTAGTGCAGGAATTTTTATCTTTCAAAGTGTTTCCAACTATGAAAGAGTGGGCCATGCCGAAGCTTGAAGGAAAAAAGGAGGGAGAACTTGTCCGGCTGCCCTATCACTACAAATTTAAGAGACATTTCAAAGTACCCTACCAAAAATGGCTGGATACAATCGAAGTAATGTGCAACGAAATTCTTGGAAATTATTCTAAAAAAGAAGATCAATTGATGACGGCGGCCTTCGGCACCCGTCCGAAACGAAGGCTAAACCGAGTGATGGATGCTATAGGTTTTGGATATCCTGACTACGAGCGGTTGGACAAGGGTGCTGAAGGCCAGAAAAGAAAAAGAGTAGCTAGTGCTCTTAATAAGGATGATGAAGATCAATCAAAGAAGAAAAAACAAGAGTTTGAAGCGAAAACAGTTGCTTCGAAGAAAAGAAAGGCTTCAACTCCGAAGCAAAAATCAATTGATGAAAAAGAAAGGACTTCTGCGACATCCTATGCTACTGAAATAGAAGAAATGTTAAAGGTAATGACTGAAACTTTGCCTGTCAAACTAAGTCCATTGGGGCTACATCTGACGAAGCTTTTTCATAAGGAAAAGGAGCCCACAAAAACGAAGGCACCTAGGCCAAAAAGACAAAGGATTGTTAGTGTGACAGAAGTCATTGAAGCAACACCACCAAGGGCTTTAGCTCCGAAGGTGCCGGTTATTGAAAGCACAACAGCTACTGAAGCTGTACCTTCGGTGGCTGCCGCAGAAGAGGCCAGAGCCGAAGATGCCAAATCCAAAGATATTAATTTAGAAAGCATAGCTGCTGATATAGACAAAATGCTACAAAACATGGCAGCGGAAGAAGCTGCTGCAGCCATCGAAGAGACCACGGCCGCAAAACCCGAGAAGGAAGAAATGACCGAAGATACTTCGGAAGATGAAACTTTTGACTTCCAAAACTTAGTTGGCCAAGAGCTGACAGAAGCTGAAAAAGAGGAACTAAAAGAATATGCTATATCTTGCGGGTACCGGACGGGGGCACTTGTCTTCGGTGGCATTGATGATGAAAGGTTAGGCTGCATATGAGATCAAACCGGTGCGAAGGTTATCGGTACTCTATCAAAGAGTATCGGTTTCCCGAAGCTCGAAGCAGACATCAGCCGCTACCGACGACAACACATTGTCGGCAGTTTGTTCTATTCCAATTTTAAGGTAAACAACTTGTGTCTAACCTTTACTATTTTTAATAACATAAATATTTCCTAACGAAGGTTATTTGTCCACAGAGTATGCTTTTGAGCAAGGCTTTAAAAATGCAGCAGGATTTAGAGGATAAAAGACACGAAGTTATAATTGAGAACTTAGAAAACAAGATAAAAGAGCAATCAGCTGCCATCGAAAAGAAAGACTTCGAGCTTCAAACGACCGAAGGCTTACTAGCGAATGCTGAAGCCAAAATAACAGAATTAAATTCGAAGCTTCTTTCCCAATCAGAAAATTTTGAACAAGAAAAGCTGAAACTTGATGCAAAGCTTGAGGCCGAAGTCTAAAAAGATTCAGAGCTGAAAGAATCCTTGACGAGTCTTCAGAATAAGTGCCTGGAGTTCAGCAATCGATGCATTCAACAGTTGAAGCAGGTGTTCCATTTTGTTGGAGCCAGTAGTGAGAAGTTCACTCCTTCGACTAAAGACCTGCCTGGTGCCTTCGAGCATATTGAAGGTGAAATTAATGATCTTGACGAAGTTATAGCTGGGCATGGCGACTTCTGTGCCCTGTCAGCTTATCGGGGCACAGCTGTTGCCTTTTTGAAGTCTGGCTGTGAACACGGAAAGATTGTTAACAGACCCAACTTCAACCTGTCACCAGCAGACTTAGAAAACATTCCTAGCCTGGCCCGAAGTATTGTGAATAGATTTATAAAATTAGTATGGATTAAGGGTGGACAGAGCAAAGCTGGTGACGAAGCTCGAAGCCACCTTAAGCTGGTAACAAAATTATACCTTATGCTTACCTTTTCCTTTGAATTTTGAATTTAGCTTATAATACTTACATACAGGTTGACCAAGCCGAAGCTGAAGCTGCAGAGTAAAAGGTCGAAGCTCCATGAATGCTGTCGAAGCTCGAATAGCCTGTAGAAATAGCTCAAAAAACTCCTGTGATAACTTGTATATGATGTAATTAAATTTCACTTTGTGGACTTTATCCATACCTTGTAATATAATCTTACCTTTCCGTCAATGTATAAAGTGCTTTGGTGTGGACGAAATTAATATTTTTGAGCCGAAGGCGAAAAACACCTTCCCTTCTTTTGCGTACACAGCGAAGCATGAAATTGTATCTTTTTCCCTTTTTTCTGAAGCCTTCTCTTTCAAAGCCGAAGCAAGTTTGTATGTTATGATGATGATGATCCTATGTATGTCTAAGTGAATGTTTATGAATGCAAATGTATGATGTAATGTATCGTGCAAATGAATGTTCAAAGACACATACGAAACCATAATCACAACTCTTATTCCCCTAGGAATAACAAATCTTTGCCGTTTATTTTTCGGCTTCACCGCTTATTTTTCGGTGTATCAGCGCTGACTTTTCGCTGTAAGCCTCCCTTAGGAGCTTCTTCGCCTTTTATTTCGGCGGTATTCGCGTTGACTTTTCACGCTTCGCCTTATATTTCGGCGGAATCAGTGTTGACTTTTCGCTATAAGCTCTGCATTCCCTTAGGAATGACTTTTGAGCAGAAAACTTACGCTGCGCTCCCTTAGGAACGGCTTTTTGTAGCTTCGGCGTGCTCTACATCCCCTTAGGGACATCTTTCGAGCTTCTCCCTGTTTTTCCTTTTTCTCTTTGCACTCGATGGTGCATGCCCAATTTTTACATTTACATCTTCAGGGGATATTGCTCTTGTAGAGCTGATATAAGAAAAAGAGAAATTACATGCTATGGCCCCATTAAAAACCTTTCTCCCCCTTTGGAAAGGAAAAGGGTGCCATAGGAAAGAATAAAAAAGATTACATCAGGTTACACATAATACCGCCGAAGCTCATCTGCATTCCAAGATCTAGGAATGTCGCTGCCGTCCATATCCTTCAACCTTTAGGAACCGGGTCTTGACGAAGATACTACCAGGAAAGGTCCTTCCCACTTCAACTGTAGCTTGCCTACTGTATCTGGGTTGGCAACCCTCCGAAGTACCAAGTGTCCTGGCTTAATATTTTTTAACCGAACCTTTCTATCACGCCATTTTATTGTTTCGGCTTGATGTTTATTGATATTCTCCACAGCCTGAAGCCTGATCCCTTCTATAGCATCTTTTGCCATAGAATAATCAGCTTCGTCCTCTGCCGAAGCCACTGTTCTTATTGATCCCGCTTTAGCTTCTTCTGGGGTTATTGCTTCGTCACCAAACAACAATTTGAATGGTGTAAAATCTGTTGACCTTGACATTGTTGTGTTGTGGCTCCACACCACTTTGATTAATTCGTCCGGCCACTTCCCCCTGGGCTGGTTGAAGATTAACTTCATTATTCCTGTCATTATAATGCCATTAGCTCTTTCGACAAGTCCATTTGACTCCGGATGCCGAACTGATGCAAAATGGATCTTCGTGCCAATTTGTTCACAAAACTCTCTGAAAGCTTCGGCATCAAACTGCGTTCCATTGTCCACGGTAATGGCCTTCGGTACTCCGAAGCGACACACAATATTTTGCCAGAAAAACTTTTGAACAGTGACCGAAGTTATTGTGGCTAAAGGCTTCGCCTCAATCCATTTAAAAAAATATTCTACTGCCACTACAACATATCTTAAATTCCCTTGTGCTGGTGGAAGTGGGCCTAGCAAATCAAGGCCCCATCTTTGCAATGGCCAAGTGGGCTGTATTAATTGAGTTAAAGACGAAGGTTGTTTTTGATCTCTTGCACATTTTTGACAACCTTCGCATTTTTGGACTAATTCTGCTGCATCTGAAGATGCCTTCGGCCAATAGAATCCTTGACGAAAAACTTTACCCAACAAAGGCCTAGATCCGATGTCAGATCCACACAGGCCTGCATGTATTTCTTTCATTAGCTCTATACCTTCAGCTCTGGATAAACATTTGAGTAATGGAGAACAAACTCCATGCTTGTATAACTCCCCTTCTATTATTACATATGGGCGAGCTCTTGCGGCTATTCTCTTTTGATAAGCTTCATCATCTAAAAGGAATTTGCCCTGGAGAAAAGACATGATCTCAGTTCTCCAATCTTTGCTATAAACAGGAGATATATTGAGCACTGCTCTTTCAAGAAGGTCAACCGAAGGTGCTTTTATTTTTTTGAAGAATTCTTCCGAAGGTAAAGGCAGCCCCTATGCTGCTGACTTGGCTAGCAGATCAGCATGCTCATTTTCTCCTCGTGGAATATTCTTGACGGAAAACCCTTCGAAGGAAGCTTCAAGCCTTCGAACTGTGTCCAAATATTTCTCAAGCTTCGAATCTCTTGCTTTGCAACTTTTGTCAACATGTCCAGAAATAACTTGGGAATCGGTTTTGAGAACCACCCTTCTTATCCCCATTGCCTTCAACTTCCGAAGCCCCAAAAGCAAAGCTTCGTATTCAGCAATATTATTTGTGCAACTGAAATCAAGTTTTACTGCATAGCATGTTCTGACTTTGGAAGGTGCAATTAAAACGGCAACTGCACCTGCTCCGAAGGTTCCCCAAGAGCCATCGCAAAACACTGTCCAAGCTTCAGCATCTTTACTTGCTTCTTCCTCCTGAGCCCCTGGCGTCCAGTCAGCGATGAAATCTGCTAGCGCCTGGGACTGAATCGAAGATCTATGCACATAATCAATGCTGAACTCATTGAGTTCCGCAGCCCACTTTCCAATCCTTCCAGTAGCTTCTCTGTTTCTCATAATATCCTTCAAAGGTTGTGATGAAGGAACAATTATATGGTATGCTTGAAAATAATGTCGAAGCTTCCTGGAGGCCATTAAAACAACATACAACACCTTCTCCAATTCTGTATAGTTTTTCTTTGATAAACTAAGAACTTCAGAAACAAAGTATACTGGAGCCTGCTTTTTCAATTGCCCTTCAAGCTTCTCCTGAACAAGCGCCGCACTTACTGCAGAGTGCGAAGCTGCCACATAAAGTAACAGAGGAGCCCCTGGCACTAGTGGAGTTAGGGTGTGTTTGGTTTGACTTTTGGCTTTTGCTTTTGTGCCCCTAAAAGTCAAAAGCCAACCAAAGGGCTGGATCCAGAAAGCAGCTTTTTCTAAAAGCCGACTTTCTCGTAGTGCAAATCTGAAAGCACCTCTGGACCTGCTTTTAGTGGCTTTTCGGATGGAACTGTGAAAACATATATCGAAGATTTTTTAACGACTTTTAGTGGTTTCCACCAAACGGTTTTTAGCTTTTTAACAGCTTACAGTCTACAGCAGCTTTTTCCACAGCTCACAGCCCACAACAACTTTTTTCACAGCCACAGCCCAACCAAACAGACCCTTAAAGTTGTTAAATCTATCAAATACTATATCAGTTCTTCGAAGGCTTCTTGCTGAGCTGATCCCCTTTGAGAAACTTCGGCTGACTTCAGCACTTCAAAGAATGGTAAATTTCTCTCTGCTGATCTGGATATAAATCGATTCAAAGATGTCAGTCTTCCTGTTAGCCGTTGAGCCCCTTTCTTTGTGCTTGGCGGCTCCATCCGAAGGATAGCTTCGATTTTATTTGGATTAGTTTCGATCCATTTTGTTGAAACCAGACAACCAAGGAATTTCCCCTTCTTTACCCCGAAGACACATTTTTCCGGATTCAGCTTCAGACCAGCTTGCCTAAAATTAGCGAATGTCTCCTGTAGATCAGCGATGTGATTTTCTTGCTTCGTGCTTTTTACTATGATATCATCAACATAAGTTAGCATGTTTCTGCCTATCTGAGCATGAAGGACCTTTGCTGTCATTCTGCTGAAGCTTCCTCTAGCATTCTTGAGCCCCTCAGGCATCCGAAGGTAACAATATGTACCACTAGGGGTGATGAAGCTGGTTTTTGGCTCATCTTCCTTTTTCATCCAGGTTTGATGATAGCCCGAATAACAATCTAGTAGACTCATGAGCTCTGACGAAGCTGCTGCATCTACCAGAGAATCTATCCTTGGTGTTGGGGACTTGTTCTCAAATGCTATGAGTTAAGAACAAGGCAACATAGAAAAAATGTTAATCGTTAAGGTCCTTCGTCCTCCGAAGCATTATTTCCCTTAGGATATAATGGTTTACGGACGAAGGTTATGAAGGACGTACCTTCATAAATTCATTAAACAATGACGAAGGATGAAATATAAAGGATATAAAAGACAACATGAACAATTATATATTATTATTAGGTATAAACAGAAATACCGTTGAATTACAAGTGTACCTTTAATCGGAATGAGATGACAGTACAAGCGTGACGCAAAAAGCGAATGCCAAGTCAGCGTGAACAGTACGGGAGTACTGTTCACCTATTTATAGGCACGGGACACAGCCCGTACAAAATTACATTAATGCCCTTTACACTTGATAATAACCCTATAGTAATCTGTCGAGGTCTAAATAGCCTTTTCATCTTTAAGTCGGTTTCAACTGCTGCTGTCTCACCGAAGCTTTCCAGCTTACACCTTCGGCGCTTCACCAACCTTCGTATTATTCTGGTCTACTGTGATGCCTGATTTGAGTCCGAAGATACCTGTTCACACATTATACTCCAGAAACGCTATTAAATCCTGTTTTTGAGGACCTTCGGATGCCGACGGTCCCCAACAGTAGCCCCTCGCAATATTAATTTGTTCAAAATAATAAATTTAGATTGCGATCTGGACGAAGGCTTTACGCCGAAGGTCCGAAAAAACACCTTCCCTTTGCTAGAATAGCAACATTCACTGACAAGCGGGGTCTTTCAATTTTCAACGCACTTGGCGTATAAATACGGCCACACCGCAAACGCATTTGACACGCTCTCTGGCCAACTGCTTCCGCTCACTCAAATTTTAGCTTTTGTGCACTACGATTTGCTAAGCTTTTAGTTTTGAAGCTTCGGCTTTGAAAATAGTTTTTTAGTGTCTCCGAAGATGTCCGAAGATAAGAAGACTGCTGCTGAGACGAAACTGAGCCTCGACGAAGAGAAAAATTTGGGGTTTCTTATAGCGATGTCAAAGACTAACACAGAAAAAATCACCAAGGAGATTCTGGAAGGCTTGTCTGAGGATACTGGTGACAGTGACAGCTATGATGTGGACAGTGGTGGGGAAGACTCCGAAGATCGACCCTGGCGACCAAGCCATTCAGTTTATGGTAAATCAACTATCAAAGAAAATCATCTTGTTAATATGAGAGGAAGGTATTTCCGGGATTTGTCCATTGTGAGGGCGGACGAAGGGGAAAAAACTTGCCCACATCCCGAAGAGAATGAAGTTGTAGTGTACCGAAGCTTTTTGAAAGCTGGACTGCGATTTCCCTTGAGCAGCTTCGTTGTGGAGGTGCTGAAAATATTCGAAATCTATCTCCATCAACTTACCCCCGAGGCAATTATAAAGCTGAACATCTTCGTGTGGGCCGTGAGAAGCCAAGGTCTGAAGCCTGATGCAAAAAGCTTTTGTAATATACACGAATTATCATATGAGACAAAGCCTTGGGGTAAGGAACAATATCACAATAATTTTGGTTGCTACAGTTTTGTTTCTCGGTCCGGGTCAAGCTGCCCCGTGCCAACCTTTCGAAAGAGATGGCCCGGCGACTGGATGACAGAATGGTTTTATGTTCTGCAGAAGTCGTTTTGAGAGAAGATTAAATGTTTTTGTGAAAACTTCTGAAATGTAATATACTGTAACATTTTGTAACCGCAAATGTAATATACCTATTTTTGTTAGTCTATTCTTTACGATGCATGAAACTTTACACGTACCGCTTTTGAGTCTTTGACGAAAAAACACCTTCCCTTCTTTTCATGCATCGTGAAGAAGAATTCTTCATTGTCACAACAATATCCAATGTTCTGATGAATAATATCCAGGCTTCGTAAAAATATTTTCCGAAGCTACCCTTCCGAAGATCAATGATGTATCTTTTTGTGACTGATTTCTCTCTTTTTTCAAAGCATTCTTCCGTAGATTGATAATGTGTCCACCTCTTGTGCCATGTGCAAAATGATGTATGATGCTTATGCTATGCGAAATGATGCGATGATGTTATGTTATGTGAGATGATGTTTACTCCGAAGATACATACGCATCCCTGCAATAAAACACAATCTTTTATAAGCCTCCCTTAGGAGCTTCTTCGCCTTTTACTTCAGCGGAATCAGCGTTTATTTTTCGCTGTAAGCCTCCCTTAGGAGCTTCTTCGCCTTTTACTTTCAGCGGTATTCGCGTTGACTTTTCACGCTTCGCCTTTTACTTAGGCGGTATCAGCGTTGACTTTTCGCTGTATGCTCTGCATTCCCTTTGGAACGACTTTGGAGCAGAAAACTTACACTGCGCTCCCTTTGGAACGACTTTTTGTGACTTCAGTAAACTTACTTTGCGTTCCTTAGAACGACTTTTTGTTGCTTCGAAGAATTTTCGATAGTTCGAAGGTCGTCTTTGTCATCACGTCTTTGAATTTTAATCAATATATGCCTGTGAAGAAAATATATTTTCCTTGTAGGAATCAACGAAACTAATTACATGAAACCTAAACAATGTCCTTTATTACAGAAAATAAAACTGAATGAAAAAGATTGCTATTAAGGTAGGATATTCGTCAATAGATGTGCTTTGACTCTGGCACAGTGCTATTGACTGTACGAGCTTCGGACTGCTCTCTGAAGTCCCTCTGGTGTGGAGCATACTGGCTCCCTTCTGGCTGCTGGCCTTGTTGCAACGGAGGTGGAGGCGGAGGCTGTTGCCAGGAAGCTTGAGGCTGACTTGCCGAAGCAACAGAAACTGCAGGATGATTGCCCACATATTCTGGGATGTAGGGCGAATGATACGAAGCTGTATGCATGACCTGCTTCGGCTGAGCTTGTTGTGCTGCTGCTTCAGCTATTTCCTTTTGCTTCTGAATAGTAACATGGCACATCCTGGTAGTATGGCCTTTGTTCTCACCGCAGAATAAGCAAAAGATTCTTCTTGGTTGATCGCCAAATCTTCCTCCAAAGCCCCTGGCGCCTCTGCCTCTTGGAGCTGGTGGTCGGAAGGAGCTTTGCTGTTGCCCCGAAGCCTGTGAGGAACATTGTGGCCTTTGCTGTTGGCTTCCTCTGTCATCATTTTGTGTAGAGTTATGAATTGACCTCACGTGTCTCGGGTAGAACCTCCCTCCGAAGCCCCTGGTCATTTCAGAAAACCTGAAAGCCTCCTCCCTTCTTTGGCGAAAATCATTATCGGCCCGAATGTACTCGTCCATCTTCTGGAGCAGCTTCTCCAAAGTTTGAGGAGGCTTCCGAGCGAAGTACTGAGCTGACGGTCCTGGCCGAAGCCCCTTGATCATGGCCTCAATGACAATTTCATTGGGCACCGTTGGTGCCTGTGCCCTCAAGCGCAAGAACCTTCGGACATACGCCTGAAGGTATTCTTCGTGATCTTGGGTGCACTGGAACAGAGCCTGAGCAGTGACCGGCTTCGTCTGAAATCCTTGGAAGCTAGTTAACAACAAGTCCTTCAGCTTCTGCCACGAAGTGATCGTTCCTGGTCGAAGGGAGGAATACCAGGTTTGAGCCACACTCCTGACAGCCATAACGAAAGATTTGGCCATGACTGAAGCATTGCCACCATACGAAGATACTGTTGCTTCGTAGCTCATCAAAAACTGCTTCGGGTCTGAGTGGCCATCGAATACAGGAAGCTGGGGCGGCTTGTAGGACGGAGGCCAAGGTGTAGCCTGCAGCTCAGCGGACAGAGGAGAAGCATCATCAAAAACAAAATTCCCATGATGGAAATTGTCATACCAGTCATCTTCGTTGGGAAAACCCTCCTGATGAAGATCTTGGTGTTGAGGCCTTCGGTGCTGCTCATCCTGGGTAAGATGACGAACTTCTTCAGAGGCTTCGTCTATCTGCCTCTGCAGTTCAGCTAGCCTGGCCATCTTTTCTTTCTTCCTCTGTACTTGTTGATGAAGCATCTCCATATCTCTGATTTCTTGATCTATCTCGTCCTCTGGTGGTGTCGGGCTGACAACCTTCCTTTTCTGGCTTCGGGCCTCCCGCAGGGAGACTGTCTCCTGATTGTGGTCCAGTGGTTGCAGAGCTGTAGTCCCCGTCGCTGAAGCCTTCTTCGGTGCCATGACGAAGGTTTATGATCGCCGAAGATGTTCAAAAAACTGAGAGTGGAAGTGAGTTCACCGGAGGTGGGCGCCAATGTTGGGGACTTGTTCTCAAATGCTATGAGTTAAGAAGAAGGCAACATAGAAAAAATGTTAATCGTTAAGGTCCTTCGTCCTCCGAAGCATTATTTCCCTTAGGATATAATGGTTTACGGACGAAGGTTATGAAGGACGTACCTTCATAAATTCATTAAACAATGACGAAGGATGAAATATAAAGGATATAAAAGACAACATGAACAATTATATATTATTATTAGGTATAAACAGAAATACCGTTGAATTACAAGTGTACCTTTAATCGGAATGAGATGACAGTACAAGCGTGACGCAAAAAGCGAATGCCAAGTCAGCGTGAACAGTACGGGAGTACTGTTCACCTATTTATAGGCACGGGACACAGCCCGTACAAAATTACATTAATGCCCTTTACACTTGATAATAACCCTATAGTAATCTGTCGAGGTCTAAATAGCCTTTTCATCTTTAAGTCGGTTTCAACTGCTGCTGTCTCACCGAAGCTTTCCTGCTTACACCTTCGGCGCTTCACCAACCTTCGTATTATTCTGGTCTACTGTGATGCCTGATTTGAGTCCGAAGATACCTGTTCACACATTATACTCCAGAAACGCTATTAAATCCTGTTTTTGAGGACCTTCGGATGCCGAAGGTCCCCAACACTTGGTAATGGAAATTCATCCTTCGGACAAGCCTTGTTAAGATCAGTAAAATCAATACACATTCTCCATTTACCATTGGCCTTTTTCACCATAACAGTGTTAGCTAGCCATTCTGGGTATTTTACTTCTCTGATGACTCCAGCGCTGAGAAGTCTTTTCACTTCATTCCGAGCACCTTCGGCTTTGTCATCAGACATCTTCCGAAGCCTCTGCTTTCTGGGTCTGAAGGATGGATCAACATTGAGCGAGTGTTCAATAACATCCCTGTTGACACCACAGAGATCATTAGCTGACCATGCGAAGACATCTTTGTTGTTGAACAGAAACCTTATTAGGGTTTTCTCTTGCTCCTCAGACAATTGAGATCCCAATAGCACCTTCTGCTCTGCTATATCGTCACATAAAAGCATGGGCTTCGGCTGATCAGCCGAAGCGACCTTCTCCCTTCTGTACTTGTATTGCTCACAAGCTTCGGAACCATCTATGTTATGGATTGCTTTTGAATCTGTCCAATTTCCTTCAGCCTTTCTGGTAGCTTCCTGACTTCCATGAATAGCAATAGGCCCTTGGTCCGAAGGTATTTTCATGCAAAGATATGCTGGGTGAAGAATTGCTTCGAACGCATTGAGTGTTCCACGACCAATGATTGCATTGTAAGGGTATTCCATGTCAACAATATCAAACACAACTTGTTCAGTCCTTGTATTGTTGATAAATCCAAAAGTTACTGGCATCGTGATCTTGCCGAGTGCTACAATCTGCCTTCCTCCGAAGCAACAAAGGGGATGTGTAGCATCATGGATCTTATCTTCGGGCTCTTGCATCTGTCTAAAGGCCTTAGCAAATATGATATCCGCTGCACTGCCTATGTCAACCAAAACATTGTGGACCAGAAATCCTTTGATAACACAAGAAATAACCATATCATCGTTGTGAGGGTAATCCTTGAGCTGAAGGTCCTCTTGGGAGAAGGTAATCAGGATGTGGGACCATCTTGACTTGATGAAGGGTCCTTGCACCCCGACATGTTGTACCCTTCTCTGTGCCTCCTTCTTCTGCTTCTTGTTGGCTGGCTCTGAGCATGAACCGCCTGTTATTGGGAGTACGAGCTTCGGAGCCAAAGCAACTCTATCTTTGAACGAAGCCACCAGCTCAGAAAGTGGAAGTGAGTTCACCGGAGGTGGGCGCCAATGTTGGGGACTTGTTCTCAAATGCTTTGAATTAAGAACAAGGCAACACAGAAAATGTTAAATAATAATGCCTTTCGTTCGCTGAAGCATTATTTCCCCATGGATTTAATGAACTTCGAACGAAGGCCACGTACAAGATACCACGAAGGTTATACCTTCGTGATTAGACATACATTAATGTGAAATAAAATATAAAATACTAGACATTGTAGGAAATACAAATTACATTATTTATATATTTCATCATATAAATTTAAATGTTGAAACACAATATTTAGGTACATTTATAGCTTCGTCTCTGACAGAAAATGATTCCAGTACAATGCGCTAGCGATTACAGGATAGCGTGAACAGTGTCGGGGTACTGTTCACCTATTTATAGGTGAGAGCACCTAGAGGGGGGGGGGGTGAATAGGTGATCCTGTAAAAACTTAACTTATAGCCACAAAAACTTGTTAAGAGTTAGCACAATAATTGCCAAGTGGCTAAGGAGGAGATCTTGCACAATATGACAATCACAGAGAAGACACAGAGATTTATCCCGTGGTTCGGCCAAGTACAAAACTTGCCTACTTCCACGTTGTGGCGTCCCAATGGACGAGGGTTGCAATCAACCCCTCTCAAGTGGTCCAAAGACTCACTTGAATACCACGGTGTTTTTGCCTTGCTTATCTTTATCCCACTTGCGAGGAATCTCCACAAATTGGAGTCTCTCGCCCTTACACTTAAGATTCACAAAGAAGCACGGAGTAAGGGAGGGAAGCAACACACACAAATCCACAGCGAAACGCGCACACACACGGCCAAGATTCGAGCTCAAAGACTATCTCACAGTTTCTCACAAGAACGGAGCTCGAATCACTTAGAATCACAAACGAATGCGCTAGAACTTAGTGTGGATGATCAACAATGCTCAAGAGTTGCTTGGTGTGCTCCTCCATGCGCCTAGGGGTCCCTTTTATAGCCCCAAGGCAGCTAGGAGCCGTTGAAAACAAATCTGGAAGGCCATCTTTGCCTTCTGTCGTCGGGCGCACCGGACAGTCCGGTGCACACCGGACAGTGTCCGGTGCCCGATTCCTTTCCTTATTTGGCGAAGCCGACCGTTGCAGATGCGGGAGCCGTTGGCGCACCGGACATGTCCGGTGCACACCGGACAGTCCGGTGCCCCCTTCCGACCGTTGGCTCGGCCACGTGTCCCGCGCTGATCGCGCGACCGACCGTTGGCCCTGGCCGACCGTTGGCTCACCGGACAGTCCGGTGCACACCGGACAGTCCGGTGAATTTTAGCCGTACGCCGTCAGCAAATTCCCGAGAGCGGGCTCTTCGGCCGAGGGAGCCTGGCGCACCGGACACTGTCCGGTGCACCACCGGACAGTCCGGTGCCCCAGACCGAAACAGCCCCTTGGCTGTACACAGCCAAGTCTTCTCTTCTCTTCTTCTATTTGTTTCTAATACTTAGACAAATATATTAGTACACAAAACCAATGTACTAAGACTTAGAAACATACCTTTGTTGAAGATTTGCACTTTGTTCATCCATGGGCATTGATTCACATTTAAGCACTTGTGTTGACACTCAATCACCAAAATACTTAGAAATGGCCCAAGGGCACATTTCCCTTTCAATCTCCCCCTTTTTGGTGATTTATGCCAACACAACATAAAGCAGATAGAACAAGTGCAAAATCACTTCAAATAAAAACTCAAAATGGTTTTGATTCAATTTTGGCATGTATGGATCATCCTTTGCCACCACTTGGTTTGTTTTTGCAAATCAAACTCAAATCTCTATCTCTAAGTCAAACACACATGTTGAAGCATAAAGAGAGTCATTCCAAAAGAGATTGATCAAGGATTTCAAAAACTCCCCCTATTTCACACTTCTCCCCACAAGAAGCCAATTTTTGACAATAGAGACAATAAAAGCTTTTGACAAAACAAAAACTCTATTTTACTATTTTCAAAATCTCTCAAGTGGTAGCTGATCCATTTATCACTTTGGCCTTTATTTTCTCCCCCTTTGGCATCAAGCACCAAAACGGGATCAATCTTGGCCTTTTAACCCCATTGCCTCACCAAGATCTTCAATTAAGAGCAAATGGCAATAAGATTTTATGAGATGAACTTGGAATTAGTTACCCTCTCATCGGAGTGGAGTGGAAGTCTTTCATGGTCCAAGTCCACCTTTTCCCTTTCAATCCTCCTTCGAGACTAAATCATCAAACTCAAGCACATGGTTAGTCTCAAAGGGTCAAGTTGTAACACATCTCCCCCTAAACATGTGCATCACTTTGCAACGGATTTGTGAGGTCCAGGGAGTGTTTGTACAACTTGAGCACCATAATAAGCAACAAAATGCAAAAAGGAACATGATCAAAAGCATAAATACATGTATGCTACAATTCAATCCAGGTTCCGCGAATCTATGACATTTAGCTCACTACGCAACCTACAAAAGGTCTTCTCATCTAGAGGCTTAGTGAAGATATCGGCTAGCTGGTTCTCGGTGCTAACATGAAACACTTCGATATCTCCCTTTTGCTGGTGGTCTCTCAAAAAGTGATGCCGGATGTCTATGTGCTTTGTGCGGCTGTGCTCAACAGGATTCTCCGCCATGCGGATAGCACTCTCATTGTCACATAGGAGTGGGACTTTGCTCAGATTGTACCCAAAGTCCCGGAGGGTTTGCCTCATCCAAAGTAGTTGCGCGCAACACTGACCTGCGGCAACGTACTCAGCCTCAGCGGTGGATAGGGCAACGGAGGTTTGTTTCTTGGAGTTCCATGACACCAGGGACCTTCCTAAGAATTGGCACGTCCCCGATGTACTCTTCCTATCGACCTTACATCCGGCATAGTCGGAGTCTGAGTATCCAACTAAGTCAAAGGTAGACCCTTTTGGATACCAGAGCCCGAAGCAAGGCGTAGCAACCAAATATCTAAGAATTCGCTTCACCGCCACTAAGTGACACTCCTTAGGATCGGATTGAAATCTAGCACACATGCATACGCTAAGCATAATATCCGGTCTACTAGCACATAAGTAAAGCAAAGAACCTATCATTGACCGGTATGCTTTTTGATCAACGGACTTACCTCCTTTGTTGAGGTTGGTGTGTCCGTCTGTCCCCATCGGAGTCTTTGCGGGCTTGGCGTCCTTCATCCCAAACCGCTTTAGCAGATCTTGCGTGTACTTCGTTTGGGAGATGAAGGTGCCGTCCTTGAGTTGCTTCACTTGCAACCCAAGGAAGTAGTTCAACTCGCCCATCATCGACATCTCGAATTTCTGCGTCATCACCCTGCTAAACTCTTCACAAGACTTTTGATTAGTAGAACCAAATATTATGTCATCGACATAAATTTGGCACACAAATAAATCACCATCACATGTCTTAGTGAAAAGAGTTGGATCGGCTTTCCCAACCTTGAAAGCATTAGCAATTAAAAAGTCTCTAAGGCATTCATACCATGCTCTTGGGGCTTGCTTAAGTCCATAGAGCGCCTTAGAGAGCTTACACACGTGGTCGGGGTACCGTTCATCCTCGAAGCCAGGGGGTTGCTCCACGTACACCTCCTCCTTGATTGGCCCGTTGAGGAAAGCGCTCTTCACATCCATTTGGTACAACCTGAAAGAATGGTGAGCGGCATATGCTAGCAAGATACGAATTGACTCTAGCCTAGCCACAGGAGCAAAAGTCTCCTCAAAGTCCAAACCTGCGACTTGAGCATAACCTTTTGCCACAAGTCGAGCCTTGTTCCTCGTCACCACCCCGTGCTCGTCCTGTTTGTTGCGGAACACCCACTTGGTTCCCACAACATTTTGCTTCGGACGAGGCACCAGTGTCCAAACTTCATTGCGCTTGAAGTTGTTAAGCTCCTCCTGCATGGCCAACACCCAGTCCGGATCTAGCAAGGCCTCCTCTACCCTGAAAGGCTCAATAGAAGAGACAAAGGAGTAATGCTCACAAAAATTAGCTAATCGAGATCGAGTGGTTACTCCCTTGCTAATGTCACCCAGAATTTGGTCGACTGGATGATCCCTTTGAATCATCGCTCGAACTTGGGTTGGAGGTGCCGGTTGCGCTTCTTCCTCCATCACTTGATCATCTTGTGCTCCCCCTTGATCAAGCGCCTCCACTTGAGGTACCTGTTCGTCATCTTCGGTTGGGGGATGCACCATAGTCGAGGAAGAAGGTTGATCTCGTTCATCTTGTTCCTGTGGCCGTACTTCTCCAATCGCCATGGTTCGTATAGCGGCCGTCGGAACATCTTCTTCATCTACATCATCACAATCAACAACTTGCTCTCTTGGAGAGCCATTAGTCTCATCAAATACAACGTCGCTAGAGACTTCAACCAAACCCGATGATTTGTTGAAGACTCTATACGCCTTTGTATTTGAGTCATAACCTAACAAAAACCCTTCTACAGCTTTGGGAGCAAACTTAGAATTTCTACCTTTCTTCACTAGAATGTAGCACTTGCTCCCAAATACACGAAAGTAAGATACATTGGGTTTGTTACCGGTTAGTAGCTCATACGAAGTTTTCTTGAGGAGGCGATGAAGGTAGACCCTGTTGATGGCGTGGCAAGCCGTGTTCACGGCTTCCGACCAAAAACACTCGGGGGTCTTGAATTCTCCAAGCATTGTCCTCGCCATATCAATTAGCGTCCTGTTCTTCCTCTCTACCACACCATTTTGCTGTGGTGTGTAGGGAGCGGAGAACTCGTGCTTGATCCCTTCCTCCTCAAGAAATTCCTCCACTTGAAGGTTCTTGAATTCGGACCCGTTGTCGCTCCTTATCTTCTTCACCTTGAGCTCAAACTCATTTTGAGCTCTCCTGAGGAAGCGCTTGAGGGTCCCTTGGGTTTCAGACTTATCCTGCAAAAAGAATACCCAAGTGAAGCGGGAAAAGTCATCAACAATAACTAAACCATACTTACTCCCTCCTATGCTCAGATAGGCGACAGGTCCGAAGAGGTCCATATGCAGCAGCTCCAGGGGTCTTGAAGTGGTCATCACATTCTTGCTGTGATGCGCTCCTCCCACTTGTTTACCTGCTTGACAAGCTGCACAAGGTCTATCTTTTTCGAAATGCACGTTAGTCAAACCTATCACGTGTTCTCCCTTTAGAAGCTTGTGAAGGTTCTTCATCCCCACATGTGCTAAGCGGCGATGCCACAGCCAGCCCATGCTAGTCTTAGCTATTAAGCATGCATCTAGACCGGCCTCTTCTTTTGCAAAATCAACTAAATACAGTTTGCCGTCTAATACACCCTTAAAAGCTAGTGAACCATCACTTCTTCTAAAGACAGACACATCTACATTTGTAAATAGACAGTTATACCCCATATGACATAATTGACTAACAGATAGCAAATTATATCCAAGACTCTCTACTAAAAATACATTAGATATAGAATGCTCATTAGAAATTGCAATTTTACCTAACCCTTTTACCTTGCCTTGATTCCCATCACCGAATATAATTGAATCCTGGGAATCCTTATTCTTGACGTAGGAAGTGAACATCTTCTTCTCCCCCGTCATATGGTTTGTGCATCCGCTGTCGATAATCCAGCTTGATCCCCCGGATGCATAAACCTGCAAGGCAAATTTAGGCTTGGGACTTAGGTACCCAACTCTTGTTGGGTCCTACAAGGTTAGTACAAATTTCCTTAGGGACCCAAATGCAGGTTTTGTCACCCTTGCATTTTGCCCCTAATTTCCTAGCAATTACCTTCTTACCCTTTCTACAAATAGCAAAGGGAGCATTGCAAGCATAATAAATGGTAGAAGGTTTGTTTACAACTTTTCTAGGAACATGAGCAAAATTTCTCCTAGGCATATGCACAACATGAGAACTAGAAGCAGTCATAGCATAAGAATCATAAGCATGTGAATCAAAATCATTATAAGCATTTCTAGCATGTCTCCTATCATAGTACAAGAAAGCATGGTTCCTTTTAGCACTACTAGCCATAGGGGCCTTCCCTTTCTCCTTGACGAAGATGGGAGCCTTATGGCTTGTTAAGTTCTTGGCCTCTCTCTTGAAACCAAGACCATCTTTAATTGAGGGGTGTCTACCCACTGTGTAGGCATCCCTTGCAAATTTTATTTTATCAACTTCACTCTTGCTAGTCTTAAGTTGAGCATTAAGACTAGCCACTTCATCATTTAGTTTTGAAATTGAAACTAAGTGTTCACTACAAGCATTAATATCAAAATCCTTACACCTAGTGCAAATTGCAATATTTTCACTACAAGAGTTACTTGCTACTTCTAGTTTAGCATTTAAAACATTAATTTCACCTTTTAAAGAAGAAATGGTTTCATTACAAGTAGAAAGTTCACAAGAAAGTATTCCATTTCTTTTAACTTCTAGAGCAAGAGAATTTTGTGCACTAACAAATTTATCATGTTCTTCATATAAAAGGTCTTCTTGTTTCTCTAAGATTCTATCCTTTTCATTTAAGGCATCAATCAACTCATTAATCTTAGCTATCTTAGTTCTATCCAGTCCCTTGAATAAACTAGAGTAATCAATCTCATCCTCACTAGATTCATCATCACTAGAAGAATCATAAGCATTAGCATTATGAGTGATTACCTTCTTTTCCCTTGCCATGAGGCAAATGTGATGCTCGTTGGGGAAGAGAGCCGATTTGTTGAAGGCAGTGGCGGCGAGTCCCTCGTCGTCGGAGTCGGACGAAGAGCAATCCGAATCCCACTCCTTTCCAAGGTGTGCTTCGCCTTTGGCCTTCTTGTAAACCTTCTTGTTCTCTCTCTTCCCATTTTTCCCTTGCTCCTGGTCACTATCATTTTCGGGACAGTTAGCAATAAAATGACCAAGCTTACCGCATTTGAAGCATGATCGCTTTCCCTTTGTCTTGGCCTTGCTTGGCTGTCCCTTTCGACCTTTTAGTGCCGTCTTGAATCTTTTAATGATGAGAGCCATCTCTTCATCATTAAGACCGGCAGCCTCAATTTGTGCCACCTTGCTGGCTAGCGACTCCTTGCTCCTTGTTGCCTTTAGAGCAATGGGTTGAGGCTCGTGGAGTGGACCGTTCAACGCGTCGTCGACGTATCTTGCCTCCTTGATCATCATCCGCCCGCTCACGAATTTTCCAAGTACCTCCTCGGGCGTCATCTTCGTGTACCTGGGATTCTCACGAATATTGTTCACGAGATGAGGATCAAGAACGGTAAATGACCTGAGCAGTAGGCGGACGACGTCGTGATCCGTCCAACGCGTGCTTCCGTAGCTCCTTATTTTGTTGATAAGGGTCTTGAGCCGGTTGTAAGTTTGAGTTGGCTCCTCTCCCCTTATCATGGCGAATCGTCCAAGCTCGCCCTCCACCAACTCCATCTTGGTGAGCATGGTGATGTCGTTCCCCTCGTGAGAGATCTTGAGGGTGTCCCATATCTGCTTGGCATTGTCCAAGCCGCTCACCTTATTGTACTCCTCCCTGCACAAAGATGCTAAGAGAACAGTAGTAGCTTGTGCATTTCTATGAATTTGTTCATTTATAAGCATAGGACTATCCGAGCTATCAAACTTCATTCCATTCTCCACAATCTCCCATATGCTTGGATGGAGAGAGAATAAGTGACTACGCATTTTGTGACTCCAAAATCCGTAGTCCTCCCCATCGAAGTGTGGAGGTTTGCCAAGAGGAATGGAAAGTAAATGCGAATTCGAACTATGTTGAATACGAGAATAATCAAATGAAAAGTTCGAATTGACCGTCTTTTTGTAGTCGTTGTCATCATCTTTTGGGTCGTTGACGAAGAACTCCTTTTCCTTGTCATTGATCACTATTCCCTTCCCCTTAGGATCCATCTCTTCGGGCGGTAAGTCCCTTTGTGAAGAGAACGGCTCCGATACCAATTGAGAGCACCTAGAGGGGGGGGGTGAATAGGTGATCCTGTAAAAACTTAACTTATAGCCACAAAAACTTGTTAAGAGTTAGCACAATAATTGCCAAGTGGCTAAGGAGGAGATCTTGCACAATATGACAATCACAGAGAAGACACAGAGATTTATCCCGTGGTTCGGCCAAGTACAAAACTTGCCTACTTCCACGTTGTGGCGTCCCAATGGACGAGGGTTGCAATCAACCCCTCTCAAGTGGTCCAAAGACTCACTTGAATACCACGGTGTTTTTGCCTTGCTTATCTTTATCCCACTTGCGAGGAATCTCCACAAATTGGAGTCTCTCGCCCTTACACTTAAGATTCACAAAGAAGCACGGAGTAAGGGAGGGAAGCAACACACACAAATCCACAGCGAAACGCGCACACACACGGCCAAGATTCGAGCTCAAAGACTATCTCACAGTTTCTCACAAGAACGGAGCTCGAATCACTTAGAATCACAAACGAATGCGCTAGAACTTAGTGTGGATGATCAACAATGCTCAAGAGTTGCTTGGTGTGCTCCTCCATGCGCCTAGGGGTCCCTTTTATAGCCCCAAGGCAGCTAGGAGCCGTTGAAAACAAATCTGGAAGGCCATCTTTGCCTTCTGTCGTCGGGCGCACCGGACAGTCCGGTGCACACCGGACAGTGTCCGGTGCCCGATTCCTTTCCTTATTTGGCGAAGCCGACCGTTGCAGATGCGGGAGCCGTTGGCGCACCGGACATGTCCGGTGCACACCGGACAGTCCGGTGCCCCCTTCCGACCGTTGGCTCGGCCACGTGTCCCGCGCTGATCGCGCGGCCGACCGTTGGCCCTGGCCGACCGTTGGCTCACCGGACAGTCCGGTGCACACCGGACAGTCCGGTGAATTTTAGCCGTACGCCGTCAGCAAATTCCCGAGAGCGGGCTCTTCGGCCGAGGGAGCCTGGCGCACCGGACACTGTCCGGTGCACCACCGGACACTGTCCGGTGCACCACCGGACAGTCCGGTGCCCCAGACCGAAACAGCCCCTTGGCTGTACACAGCCAAGTCTTCTCTTCTCTTCTTCTATCTGTTTCTAATACTTAGACAAATATATTAGTACACAAAACCAATGTACTAAGACTTAGAAACATACCTTTGTTGAAGATTTGCACTTTGTTCATCCATGGGCATTGATTCACATTTAAGCACTTGTGTTGACACTCAATCACCAAAATACTTAGAAATGGCCCAAGGGCACATTTCCCTTTCAATAGGCACAGGGTGCAACCTGCGTAAAATTACATTTATGTCCTTTACAATCGACTACAATAATGATACAAAACATCATGGGTCTTTAAGTCAATCCATCTTTAAGTCGATTCGGCCCTTCATCTTGAGATCTGTCATTGTGCCGAAGCTCTATAGGTAATAGCTTCGGCGCTTGCCCCTGAGAAGATCTTCCGAAGGTGTTCTCTTTCTTTAGGATCTTCAGCTACGAAGCATACCCCCAACAGTAGCGAGATTCAGGAAGGTGTTTTTTGGACATTCAGCGCAAGGCCTCTCAATTATGTTTTTACGATCTAAGCTTGTTATGAAGGAACAAACTCGTCATATAAGAGGTTACTGTTGGGGTCCTGCCTTGCCGAAGGTCCTCAAGATGTCTTTACTTCTATATAAACTAATGTGTTTCGGGTATATAGTGAAGAACGAAATAAGTTGGCCTTCAGGCGAAGCGGTGAGTAGAGAAGCTTCATTTGTGTATATGCACAACAAAGGTGCAAGCCGAAGATCACCAGCCTCGGCATGAGGAAATCATCTGAAAGGGAAATGTGTCCTTGGGACATTTCTAGTTGTTTTAGTGATTAAATGCTCAACGCAATACTAAGAACTAACACTACTCTTATGAGCATGAGCACAAGTATTAAGAAAGCAAATTGAAGCAAAGGTATCCTCCTAGCACTTAGTCATTTGTTTGAGGTGCTAACAATGTTCATCTGAGTGCTAGGGAACTTCTCAAGTCAAGCCAAAATGTAGTGAAGAAGCCTGGCTAAGTATGGCGAAAAATTGGGCCAGTCTCAGCCTTACCGAACAGTCACCTGAGATGAGCTCGGGCGAGTCATAATTGCGCTCGGGCAAAATGTGACTATCCCCCATCCGAGGATGGGCTCAGGTGAGCTGGGTCTGTGTCTCCCATCTAAGGTTGGCCTCAGACGAATCGAGTTGTGATTGCTTCGGCGAGTCCTTACTACATCGGGCGAGTTGTGGCTTTGGGTGAGCTATGGTCTCAGGCGCGCTGCTGCCTCGTGCGTGTTGCTGCCTCGGGTGCGTTGTGGCATTGGACAATTTGTGGCCTTATGCGAGCCGTGTCCAGTGTGCCATGCGACTGAAGGCACACACCGGTCGGCTTGGCTGATGAAGGAAACATATCGCTGATTGTCAATCCAATGCATGCTGATAGGGAAGGCTGATTGGTTCCCAAATAAAGATCTAACGACTCCTAGGCTCCTTGGGGCTATAAAAGGGCCACCTAGGCACCCTGGAGTGGGACTCGAGCAGCACAATAAAACAAACACAAATGCATACAACACACTCTTAGACTTCGATCACACCTTGGTTCGTTCAAGAGAGATCTGAGCTTGCTTTGAGTTGAGACTGTTGGTTTTCATTTGTGCACTCTTTTATCCGCTTGTGTACGTGGTCTTGCTGCATTTTTGCTCTTGTTTGTGTTGGTAATCTCTCCCTTACTCTTGTTCTAGATTGTGATCATGCTGTGTAAGGTGTGAGAGACTCCAACTTATGGAGATTCCTCACAAACGGGAATATACTATAAGAAAGACAACAGTGGTACTCAAGTTTGATCTCTGGATCACTTGGGAGGGGTTAAGTGCAACCCTTGTCCATTGGTATGCCACAACATGAAGGTAGACCTTAGCCGAACCACGGGATAAATCATTGTGTCTCATTGTCTGGATTTCTTTAATTGCGATTCTATTCTTTCGACCCTCCACTTCACTTTCATTATTGCTCTAGTTTCAATACACATCTTGTGAGAGCAATTAAGTGAAGAATTCCTCTTTCTATTCTCCATTGAACTTGGTTTTAGATTTCACTAACCCCATCTATAGACCAAGTTTGTTGTTTTTAGTTAGGTTTTCGTAGGATCACCTATTCAGCCCCCCTCTAGGTGCTCTCAATTGGTATCAAAACTGTTCTCTTCATTAAGGGACTAACCGCCCAAAGAGATGGATCCAAAAGGCAAGAGAAAGGTGACTGACGACAAGGAGAAGGAGATCCTCCTCGGTGACAAGGAAGGAGAGACCATCGACTCCGGGTCCGGCAAAACCAAGGACGGGAAGAAGAAGCAGCGCATCAAGAAGATAGTGTACTATGATAGTGATGTTCCTTCATCTTCACCAAATGAGGATGACGACGACTCTTCTTTCAAGAAAAAGACGGTTAAACAAAACTACTCTTTTGATTATTCTCGCATCCTGACAACTCCAATGATCATTTACTATCTATTCCTCTTGGAAAGCCTCCTCACTTTGATGGGGAAGATTATTCTTTTTGGAGTCATAAAATGCGTACTCATCTATTTTCTCTTCATCCGAGCATTTGGGAAGTAGTAGAAAATGAATGCATTTTGATAGTAGTGATAATGCTATTTATATTCATGAGAAAATTCATAAAATGCCTAGGCCACTACTGTGCTTTTAACATCTTTATGCAGGGATGAATATAACAACATTAGTGTGAATCATCTAGGTCCCTAAGTGGTGTTTTGGTAATTAATGACAACTAATTGTGGACTAATAATTCTTGGAGCAATAAGAATGCAGGACTGGACCATAGGAAACAGTAAAGTCATTGGGACTCATAACCATTGACTGTGGATCAAGTGAAGGCAAAGGTAAAACATAGGTTTTTTTGCTTTTGCCAGTCAGCAGGTGTTTAGAGAAAAAATTGATCGGATTAATAGGATAGACAGTCATACTATTAAGAGGGGTCAATGAACTTGATTGGTGTAAAACTTAGTGCCTCATAGAGCATAAACGGTAGCATTTGCATGAGGGCTAATAGCGCTTCGGGTTTCAAAATACAAATCCTTCTGAACTAGCGGAAAACCTTTTTTCTCTGTGGTCAGTGGACTGTCCGAGCCAACAGGCGGGACCATCCGCGACACTGCCAGAGAGGTTTGCTGGCAGTCTATCTCTGTCTCCCTTCTCCGACCGTCCGGGCCAGGAGGCCGGACCGTCCGCATAAGCTAAATTGAGTTTGGGCAGGGACGGTGTGTTTTTGTGTCCTTACACTACGAACCGTCTGAGGTTTTTAGCTGGCCGGTAAGTGGTCCATGTGCGGACGTTCAACCAAGAATGGCAGATAGTCCGCCCAAATTACTTTGACTGACCAGCGCTATGTTATTCCAAGTTGCCAGGTCCCAGACCGTCTGACCCAGGAGGGCGCACCGTCCGGTCTTGACTTTTCTGACAGCAGTGACATGTTTCAAATAGTCAATATAGTCGTTACTGGTACGACGGACCGTCTGACCATCGGGCGTGGACCGTTCGCATGTGCGCATATGCTGTGCTAGTTGCACATAAAAACTATGTGTGTGGAGTGGGCTATAAATAGAAGTGGAGCTCGCGTGTGAGGGCTCTCTTGGCTACTCCTAGCACACATTGAGCTCATTTGTGATCCTCCTACTCAAATACTCACACTCGTTGATTGAGGTTTCTAGTGAGTGATTGAGACGTTCTAGTGCATTCGCATTCATTGTGATCTTTTGAGGCACTAGGTGGTACACCGGGCAATTGTCATCGACCTATTACTCTTGGAGGTTGCCGCCTCCTAGACGGCTTAGGTGCTGTTTCCGTCGAGCTCTCCATGAAGATTGTGGAGGAGCCACGAGATTGACTGTGAGGGGTTCGCGCCCACCTCGCCAGAGCGGCAAAGGCGAGGCTAGTGAAATCGAGGTATTGAGTGAGTTCTTGTCCACTTGGCTCAAAGATCAAGCCATGTATTGGCAGAGGAGCAAGTGAGAGCTTGAATTCCACCTCAACGTGGATTATGGGTGATCGGCAAATCACCGATACCACGGGATAAATTTCGGTGTCACTCTCTCAACTTTTATACATTACTTGCAAGTTGTTGGTAATTTGTATATTGTCTATCTTTTGTGGTATTAGCTTAAATTTCTCATTATATTTTGTTGTCTCATCAAGGCTAGTAATTTTATATCTCTTGTTGATTTGATTAAATTTCTCTAGTATATTTTATTTTAATCAAAACCGTCTATTCACCCCTGTTGGGGTCTTGTTCTCAAATGCTATGAATTAAGAACAAGGCAACACAAAATGTTAATGGTTAAAGACCTTCGTCCTTCGAAGCATTATCTCCCTTAGGATATAATGATCTTCAGACGAAGATTATGAAGGACATACCTTCATCATCTCAGTATGTGATAATGAAGGTAGAAGCATATGAAACATGGAGGATAACATAAATAATCATATTGAATCAACAAATTATTTATATTCTCATTATCTTATCATGAACAAACATGAATAACAAATTATTACATTTGTACCTTCGGCTTGAAAGAAGATGTGAGCTCAAGAGTGACGTGCGAGTGAATACAAGTCAGCATGAACAGTATGGTGTTACTATTCATCTATTTATAGGCATAGGACGCAGCCTATGTAAAATTACATCCATGCCCTTTATATTTACTATTGACTTAAGGACAATCTAACAAGGACTAGATAGCCTTTTCCTCTTTAAGTCGGTTTCATTTTCCACCGTTAAGCCGAAGCTTCTCCACGCGTAGCTTCAGAACTGGTTCATCCTTCTCCCAGGCCACGCTTTTCGTATTGTGTACAGCTTCATTCCGAGCACTACACCACAACCCAAAATCTGCAACTTACTGTCAGTCGCTAAAAGCCCTTTTAGCGTCTTACTATCCGTCGCTAAAAACATATGCCGACTACACGTATCCGACGCTATAAGTGCCGTCGGGATAAATCTATAGCGACGAACAACTTTTGCCGACTGATCATCTAGCACTAATTAAACATATACCGACTGACTTAGATATAGCGACGCACGGTTCATTAGGATATACGCTGACTAATGATTAGACGCTAAAAATTCTTTTAACGACTGTCAGTAAGTTGCAGAACATATAAACTAATTAATATATGTATATATATATATAAATATGAATAGACAATAAATATATTATTCTGCATAAGCATCAAACACAATTGGCAGATTAACATAGTTTTCTTTGAATATATCAACATAACAACCGTTATATTATAGCAGCCAATACATGTTTAGCTACAACAAAAAAATAGAATTCATGATAGCAGCCATTATAAGTTTAGCTACAACAAAATAGGATTCATGATAGCAGCTGTTACATGTTTAGCTAACCAAAATCAGGACTCAATCTACAAAATGATTCATCTCTGAGTCTCAAACAAAAAATCCTACATATAGCATGGCATGCCATGACATGTTTAGCTACAAATCAGGACTCATTGTCTACAAAATGCTATGTCAGTCTCTTGTTTGTCCAACTGCAGCTTGCCTCGAGTGCCATCCACCTGCAATCCAAAGATTACATTTGAATAAGTTGCCATCCACAATGAATTTCTAAAGCAGAGCAGATCAACCATATGTCCATTTTTAACAACAAAATGCTGGTCTTCGAGGCCAAAAAATGCAGAGCAACATTACCAAAAAAAATGTGTGGGTCTTTTTTTATCGTGCTTAATCTATGATCTTATTGTATCACAGAAGTGGGTGAGTATGAACAACTAGCACATCATGCACTCTAAAATAAATATATAATCAGCGAAGGAAAATATATATAAGGATATATTTAAATAGTTAATAGCTGTACAAATTTAAAACATCCAATGAGAGTGGGAAAATAAATCTAAGAATGTGAAGCTTGCTATCGTTGAACTTTTCTTCTTTATTAGACGATTAAGATAATGGTGCACTTCAGTCTTCAGTTCCAGGCATTCTAAGAGGCAAGTTGCATAAAATATATAGTGCCCCTGCCAACGTATTGCGAGTGGCCAGCAGGAAGCCCCACACGGCCACATCAATCTGCTGGAGCATTTTGAGGCCAATCCAAAGCCCACTGCTGTTGTCCGCTCACTATGGCAAAAGAGTGGCACCGTAAAGCAAGGATCCAATGGCTGCAAATTTTTTTGTTGACATGGATAGTCTAGCTGTGCAGCTATGCGCCCAGCTTTAATATAGTAGAATGTGGCTTGTAGAGAAAGAGAGAAAGAAACAACAAATAGAAGCACTACACATTGTGGCTAGAGCTGAAAACATACATGCACTATATATACAAGTGAGTCACAGTGCACATGTGGTTTGTTCTGTAGGTCTTCATGCCTAATTGCCTATGTGCTATGATTTTGACTAAAAATCCAATACTTGGAATGAAGTCTCATGTAATAGGTAAAGAAAGTTTGAGCATACCTCCAATACCTTGGGGTGATCCTGATGCCTTGCTAATCTTCATCTATCATGAATACAATTTTAGATTGTTTAGTCACTCATCACATATGCAAAAAGAAGAAGCAAAGTACTAGAGTAGTTCATTACCCTCTTATAAAGCCAAGCAACTGACATTTGATGAGCATCAGCCATCGTCTCTACATAACCATAAGGGCAAGGCAAAATGGCATCCCTTTTCAATACAATGTTCACAATAACTTCACAATATTCTTTCCCAAGAGGCACACCTCCCAGCAAAGTGTTAGGATTAGTTGAAATAATTGTTCCCTTAGCCACAGGTTGCTCAGGTCCAATAATGGCATATAATATTACATCCTTTCCAACCTAAGGCAAAAAATAAATTTATTAGAATTGAATCAATCTATGGAACCATATTAAATCATAATTAAAAACATGAAGGATGAGACTAATACAAGTTCATCATGTTGAATGCGAGAGGGGGCCTCATTCCTTGGTGGGACTGGGTGGGCTAAACTCGTAGTGATGCACCGTCGAGGCTGCTTTGGTGGGACTGCACCTATAGGACTATTTTGATGGCGTTGAATTGTTGGGGCTGCCCTAACATGATTGTTTTGAAGGCATTGCACTGTTGGGGCTGCACCAACAGGACTGCTTTGATGGTGTTGCACTATCGGGGCTGCACCAACAGGATCGTTTTGATGGTGTTGCTCACCATCATCACAGTGATGATTGATGTGATTTTCTGCACAATCTTCATCTTCTACAAATTGAGCGTCATGATGCGCTTCCACATCATGCTCTTCATACCTTCGGCTCTACAAACATACAAGAGAGAGAATACATAAAGAATAAATCTGCATAGGGTACAAATATATTTCACTAGCATTGAACTGAACTCCATTAGAATGTAACTAAGTTGTTGAAATACTTTACCCCATTCTGTCGTGAATTTGAACCATTATGTGAAATGAGTTCCACATCTTGCAATTCCCTTGCCATCCTTTCCTCTTTCATTTGCTCCTCCAATTCAGTTATGCGTTGTTGAAGAGCTACTTTCTCACATTCAGCCTTTTTACGGGCCAAACCTTCCATCTGCAGTCTTGTGGGTGTGTAACACTTCAACCCTGGTGTACCAACATCTTGGGGAGTTGGTCCTAAACCCAAAGCACGAACACGTCCTCTTGGCTCCTTTTCTCCACAAGCAACAGCAAATGCATCGCCCTCTTGAATTGTTCTTTGCTTCAACTCTGGATGGGCTTCAACTATGGCTTTCAATTTATTCTAAAAAAAGATGAATAGTTACAATACTATATACAACAAGAATTAGAGCCTACAATTCTTCTTCGAGGAATGAACTTACAATAATTGGTTCTGCATGTCTTGATGGAACTCCATTTTTTCTTGTATGTGTCTTGATATAGACCTCATCTCTTCTTGGAGAACGCCTTAGTTTATTAGCCTGCAAGTTTTGCAAATTTCAGCACTGAGATATCTATAAACTAATGTTTTAAAAAGTTCATGGAAAGTTTCACATACTAGTTCATGCGCAGAACAAGCAAAGCTCTTGCTGCCTGAAGTGTGATGATTTCCCACCTTTGAACGACAATCTTTTGCTATTTCTGAGCGAGTCTGAGTACAAGGTACATAGTGCAATTAACTATTGAAGAGCAAATAATGTGATCTCAATGGGAATATTAGTTTATACTTACTTCAGATTCAGATGACCTCCAATATTCTGTGAGAAACTTCCAATCATCATCATTAACTCTGCCTTTATGTCTTTCCTTTAGGTCTGCATCTGATATGTTTTCATCAAAAAATTGATGCTTTAATGTTGACTTAAAATCCTTCCATTTCCTTCTGGCGCTATCCATAAACCAACCGAAGGCAGCATCATCGATATCATAAATTTTCTATTTTTTCATGCAAAAGTAGCCAATTAGTGTATATGTGGGTAATAATGTACTAATCATCAAAGTAGGATAATGATATACCTTCATATCTTCCCACACCTCATACTTCTTTTGAGGATCCACAAGTCTCCAGTCAGAACAACCAACTGATAATTTCCTTCTCACATGGCAGCCAAGAGCACTAGAAAACCTTCTACAATTGTCCCCAATAGGCTGACCATATTTATTGAGTTCTACTTTGATTTTAGGCATGCTGGGCTTCCTTGCAAATATTTCATCTAATCTAGTGATACCCCTTCCTTTCCTCTTCTTTTCTGCGTTGTTGCGTGAATCTATTACATGTAATTTAAAATATGAGAAACTTGCTACAATACATGCTATAACAAGATACATATTTGCACAACAAGATATATATCATACATGGTACAATACCTTCGTTATCACATAAGAAATCTCCCATTGATTCACAACCAAGGTCTTCATTAATTTGTTCATTTCCATTTTCAACACAATTCTTTTGTGGCCTTGCACGCAGATTGTGACCTTCAGTTGCTACATCACTAGTGTTATGAATCCTCTGCAATCAATAAACATGATGTAAAAAACTGTTTTGAAATGAACAAATCCTATTTGAAGAGAATGTATATACATAACCTTAGTTCTTTTTGTAGTTCTACCATGTTGTTTCATATTGCTCAAAGTAGGGATATTAAGAGCTTCCAATCGCCTTTTGTTTTCTGCGATGGTTGCGAGTCGTTGTTCCTCATACTCGTTAAGGGAGGCATCCTTATCCCTTCTTCCGCTTGCCATATTTCCTAAAACAAAGAAGAAAGAGTACAACAAAACAGTGTCAATGAACTACTAGCAAAATAATGCAGCTACCCATGTGCATAGATAATACTTACTTTGTAGATTTTTTTAGATTTTTTTGGATCAACAAAGTAACCATCTATATCTCTTCTAGTAGTGGGGACAACACCATTAACAATATCAACAGTTACATTTGCATTCAGATCAAATAATGGCACAAATACACCATTATCAAAATCGGTATGCTCATTATCCAAAGTATCCAATTCAAACACATCTCTTGGTTTAGAGTGAACAACAGCAGCCCACTCAGTATCAATTGGATCTGGAACATAGTACACTTGAACTGCTTGTGATGCTAAAATGAAAGGCTCGTCAGATAATTTGTCACCTGTATTGAATAAATGCTTAAAGTTCACAGTTGTGATGCCTAACCGATCAATTTTGACCCATTTGTCTTGCACACGGTTGTCAACCCAATCACATTTGAAGAGGACCACATTTCCTTTATGGTGATAGTTTAGTTCAATAATTTCCTTGATAATACCAAAATAAGTTTTCTTTCCTATTATAATGTTATCATTGCTGCCCTTGTCAAAGATTGTTGACTCCGCAACCACAACAACCCCACTATTTTGAATAGGTCTACCCTCATCATATGATGATGTGTGAAAGTTGAACCCGTTCATGTTATAGCTACTATACTTATTTGCAACCGTCATTGGTGATTTAGCTAAAATTTTAATCTCATCTTGTGCTTCCCCATGCATTTCCTCTACCTGTGGGATTGAAATGCCACTATTAATGTGTGTGCAAAATAATCTCAAAAGACATTTGGTAAGAATTATACTTACACTTACATGCAACCTAAACCACTCATGAAAGGATTCATGCTGTAAGCGGTTGATATCTCTTTTATTTCGATGACCAATTGAGGACAAATAGTGAGCATGCTTGCTGCAAAGGTCATCTTATCACTTTAGCATACAAAGAAAAGCGATCATGTGATGACAAGAGATATAGATAACTTACTCCAAGTAAGGGGTTATATTGTCGTAGTTGAACAAAACATATCTATGAGCTTGTAGCCATGTTTTATGGTCTAAATTAACTAAACACTTCCCAGCCAATCCTTGGCCAATGGTATGGAAGAAAGGAGTTGTAGTACATACTTCGTCATACTCATATCTAACTTGATGGTTCAATTGAGTCTCACCATGTAAATAGCGAGCACAAAATGTAAGACACTCAGTAAACATAGACCATTCCATAATTGATCCCTCACAGTGACTCTTTGTATGAACAGAACCCTTCAATCTCATTAGATACCTATTCACATAAGTAATAGGCATGTTGAAAATGTTACAAAAATATTGTGTAAGTAATTTTTCACTAAACTGCAATATGAATAAAGTGTACCATGATATCAAAAAATTACCTCTCTATGGGCCACATGCTACGAAAATGGACGGGACCAGCTATCCTTGCTTGGGTAGGAAGATGTACCATCAAGTGTATCATGATATCAAAAAATGAAGGCACGAAAACGGTCTCAAGAAAGCTCAGGGTTTCAGCTATATTAGCCTCAAGCTTTTCCATATCGCTTATTTGAATGACAGGTGATGAAAGTTTCTTGAAAAAATTACTTATACGAATCACTCCAGCACTAACTATTTCCGGTAATATTTTCCTCAATGCAAGCGGCAACAAGTGTTGTAGAATAATATGGCTCTCATGACTCTTAAGCCCAATTATCTTTCTCTCATTAACATGTACATTATGACGTATATCAGATGCATAACCCTCAGGAAACTTCACACCTTTAAGTACTTGACAAAATAATTTCCTCTCATCAGGACTCATTGAGTAAGGTGCAGGTGGTAAATAAAATTGGTCTTCAACTTTAATAGGATGAAGATCACTTCTAATACCTAAAGCTTGAAGGTCGAACCGAGAATTCAAGTTATCCTTTGATTTCCCATCGGTGCCCATGAATATATTAACTAAGCTTTCGCTCACATTCTTTCCTATGTGCATGAAGTCAAAATTATGTCGCAACATTAAATCTTTCCAATATGGTAGCATGAACCAAATAGATCTCCTTTTGAAAATGACTAATGGTTCCCCTTTCTTGCGTCTCTTGCTTGTTGGTTTCTTCCCAGATGGGTCCTTGCCAAAAATTGGATTAAGATGTTTAGTGCACTCCAATATTTCCTCTCCCGATAGTGGAGTAGGTGCTGCCCTAAACTCAGTACAACCAAATTTGTTAACATCAAATCTAAATGGGTGGTTTTCATCCAAAAATCTGCGATGGTCCATATAGCAAGTCTTGCTACCATTTCCAAGTCTAAGTGAACTCGTGTAGTAATGGCAATCAGGACATGCTGCTTCACCTGATGTAACAGATCCAGATGCATATCCTAAGCCAGGGAAATCTGTAATAGTCCATATTACTGCAGCTCGCAGCTGAAAAAACTCACCCTTTGAAGCATCATAGGTTCTAACTCCATTAACAAACATATCTAATAAATCATCTACAAGTGGCTGGTAATAGACATCCATGTCACTATCAGGACTATTTCAGCCAGGAATCAGCAAAGAAAGGATGAAATTTGATTGCTTCATGCACATTGAAGGGGGGAAATTATATGGAATACAAATGCCAGGCCAAACACTATAGCTAACATTCATGCTCCTAAATGGATTAAAGCCATCAGTTGCAAATGCTAGACGAATATTTCGGCTATCTGCTGCAAACTCTGGATGTTTTCTATCAAAGTCTCGCCATAAAGGTGAATCTGCAGGATGCCTTAGCAAACCATCTTTTATCCGGTGTTCATCATGCCATCTTGCTAGACCTGCTACTTTAGGGGTCATGAATGGCCTTTGGAGCATTCTTGTTATTGGAATATAGCGGAGAACCTTTCTAGGAACCTTGTATATATGTTTCCCATCTAGACTCTTCCTTGTTGATTTCCAACGTGAAACCTTACATTTTGGACATGAATTCAATTTTGCATTATCCTTCGAATAAAGAATACAATCATTTTCACATGAATGAATACTATTGTATCCAATTCCTACAGATTTCACCAATTTCTTAGCTTCATAAAAGCTCTTAGGTAATGTTGAACCCTCGGGGAGTGCATCATTAAGTAGATCTAGTAGCAGGTTCATAGATCTATCAGTCCATCCTCCAAGGAGTTTGATGTGAAGCAATCTAACTAGGAAACGCAGCTGTGTATATTTCTTGCAATTAGGATACAACTCTTTTCTGTTTTCTCCTACCAATTTTTCAATGGCCGCTAGCTCATCACAACACCCAATAATGGAACTATTGTCCTCAAAATCACCTTTATCATCTAAACCAGCAGCTAAATCTCTAAGCAAACCAGATATGTCATCATCTTCCTTAGGCTCCTCTATAACCTCAGCATCGTCATAGTTCCCATGATTCACGGAAGAGCTAGCTTCTCCATGTAAGTTCCATATCATGTACCCTTTAAGAAACCCATCACATATCAAGTGCTCACGTACTTCACTTGCCTCTTTCCAAAATGAGTTGACACACTTTCTACAGGGGCATAAGATCTTACTTCCTACTGCTGAATTTCTAAATGCAAAAGCTAAGAAACCATTCACTCCTTGCAAATATGCCTTGCTGTGCCTACAATATTTTTATGTTAAATGACATTTTAACCATGTGTGTCATTCAATTTGGTGAAACATGCTTTGTACCTAGCATCATTATCGATCCATGTTTTATCCATCAACCTTTGTATAGGGGACCAGATAGCTTCCAAAATGAAAAAATATCATAAGAAATACTATAGTCATATAATTTTATATATTTATATTTATGTCCATGCATATGATATTCAAATCCACGTGTTATGAAAAACGATGAATAGAAAGACAATCATACCGTCACACAAGAGTCTGTGCGGGTTCTTTCACCTTTAGCCTTCTATTCAAATAAGAGGTTGTGGTAGCACTAGATCAAATGTAGATTCAAATGCTGCAGTGTATGAATGGATTAAATTAGATAAGTGCACATAAATGAGATAGTAAGCTACAAAGACATCATGGTGGTTCCAATTACTATTAGTCAATTTTTTCAGAAACAGAAGCTGGTTCAGCCTTATTGATAACAAAAAAATGAAATTGGTTCAGCCTTATTGTTTACATAGAATCTTGTGAATCCTTGATCTCCGAAGGCAAGTGCTATTTCATATTACTAGTAGCTTGCTCGTGCCTTGCGCGAGTCTTCGATCGATAGGTTTACAAAAATAGCATTGCTTTAAATATATATGAACAATAAAATATGTTAACACACAATTAGAAGTGATAGAAATATCTAAACATATAATTATTTGCCTTGTGGTTTACCATATTTGTCATAATTAGGGTCAGCAACCTATGCAATTCATATAGCCAATTTCATAAACTATCTTAACATGGGTGATTTTTTCATATAGCCAAATTGAACACAAGAAACCTGACATGACATCGACCTTGTTGTGTACAATCACACATGCACGTTTGCTTGCTTAAGCTTGTAAGCCATGCATGCCAATATCTGCACGGTATGACTCAGTGAACTTGACCTCGCCTGTGTTTTTTCCATGTGTTTTTTTTTCAAATTGAACAGCCACCCATCCTGCTACTAATTTGTTAGTCTGAAACCCATGCCATAGGAGTTGAACTGGGCACTACATTACTTGAAACTGTGCATTTATGAATTCTCATTTGCACTATAGTTGCCATACGCAGCTCCAAGTCACAATTTTTTATTTATTCTTACTACAATTTACACTAATCAAGTTTACAATTCACAAACATAGATAGGAAATTATCTATTCACCTACAAACCAAACTAGACTTCGTTAAGGAAAGAACATGGACTGACCTGCGCACTACTTTGCTGCCTCTGCCTTGTCTTTGGAGAATCAGGCGATGTCTCTTCTCTTCAAAAATTCCTTGGAGCAGCTTACGTTGATTTGGAATTGAGGAGGAGGCCGGCTTGACCACAACAACTTGGGGAGTGCGATGTAGCAGTGCGATGATTTGGAATTGAGGAGGAGTGCGGCTTGACCACAACAACTTGGGGAGAGATGATTCACGATGGATTTGGGACAGAGGATGCACACATGAGAGCTGAGAGGCAAGGGATGAATGCACGCACGACGCTAGCTAAACAGTCAAGGCGGCGGCTTGAATTGGGAAGGAGGATCGTCGCAGCTTGCGTTCGTGCTGACGCTGAACGGGGCGGCGGCAGGGCGACGATTTGGAATTGGAAGAAGAAAATAACTATCTAGGGTTTGGCTCAGTAAAAGAATAGGCGGCAGCTAGGAATTGGCCTGCTTCAGGTGGGCCACGCTTGTGAAATTTTCGCACCAATGGACCAAGTGAAGCGCGTGGAGGCAATTAGTCCTGAGCCTTTTTATGCCGACTGATCCAATGATGCAAAAAAACTTATACCGACTTACTGTTCAGCACTACGTGTGTGTATATATACCGACTGATGTTTAATTAGGAAATAGAAAATTAGCGACTGACAGCCTGTGACTAACATATACCGACTAACAGTTTGATGCTTATACTGTATTTATAGCGATGATTGTCAGACGCCAATTTAGTGTTGTGGTATAGTGGAGGTCGAAGGTCCCTGTGAGTGTATTATACTTGGAAAACATGTTAGTTGTGTTTTTGAGGACCTTCGGAAGATGAAGGCCCCCAACAATAGCCCCTCGCAGTATTAGTTTGGTATAACAACGAATTCAGACTGCGACGTGAACGAAGGCCCTAAGCCGAAGGTCCGAAAAAACACCTTCCCTTCGCTAGAATAGCGAAAGTCAATGACAAACGGGGCCCGCCAATTTGCAAAGCGCTAGGCGTATAAATAGGAACCCACAGCGGCAACATTTGATACGCCATTTCTGCTGCTTGCGTTATTTTCTCAAATTTTTAATTCTCGCTTAACAGCTCTCGCCTGATTTTCGAGTTTCGGTTTAAAGACGTGCTTGCTCCATATCTGAGGACTGAGGAGAAGAAGATGACTGAGGAGAAGAAGATAACTGAGAAGAAGAAGCTGTATGAAGAGAAGAAAGTTGCGGATCCCTTTATTGCTGGGTTTTATGAGTCTATGGCAAAGACGAATACAGAGAAAATTACTAACGAGATAATGGATGGTTTGTCTGAAGAATCTGATGACAGTGATAGTTATGATGTGGAGAGTGGAGATGAAGATTCTGAGGTCCGGCCCTGGCGGCCAAGCCATACCATCTTCGGAAAATCGACCATCAAACAAAGTCATATTTACACCATGAGAGGGAGATATTTTCGTGACATGTCTATTGTGAGGGTTGGAGGAGACAACACTGCCCCTGCTCCTGAGGAAAATGAAGTTGTTATTTACCGAAGCTTCTTGAAGGTAGGCCTTCGGTTCCCGTTGAGCAAATTTGTGGTTGAAGTGTTAAAGATATTCCATATCTTTCTTCATCAGATTACCCCCGAAGCTATAATTAGGATGGGGATGTTTGTCTGGGCTGTAAGGAGCCAGGGGCTGGAGCCGAGCGTGAAGTGCTTCTGCAATATGCACGAGCTATTATACGAGACGAAGGCTACCGGCAAATAACAATATCACAACAACTTCGGTTGTTACGGGTTCATTGCCCGCTCTAATGCAAGCTACCTGGTGCCAACATACCGGAAAAGATGGCCTGGGGCCTGTATGGAGGAGTGGTTTTATGTTAAAAATGATCTGATTGAAAGGAAGGATATCAAGGAAATCATACAGCGCCCCCATCTGGTCTCGCTTCGGCCTCCGAAGGTCGAAGGTGGCTATTGAAGGTGACGTCAAAGCATGTCAGAAGGCCTTTAGCAATGTTTGTGCCTTTATTGGCACAAGAGATATAGTCTAAGAGCACATAGCCTATAGGGTGTGGCCACTTGTGGATAGCTGGAAAATGCCGAAGGAGACTACTGCTGAATCCAGTGAAGGTGGCTTAATTCGATTGAAATATACCTTCAGATTTAGAGAGAAGTTTGACGAACCAAATGATGACTGGTTGAAATGCATTGAAGCTACCAGCGACGAGCTGCTTGGGACATATTCCAAGGCCGAAGATGATGCCTTGTCCGCAGCCTTCGGGGGTCGGGGCAAGAAAAGATTAAACAGAGTTTTTGACACAATTGGCTTCGTATATCCTGACTATAGCTACCCATTGAAGAAAGGAAAAAAGAGGAAAACTGCCGCTTCGGTCGCCATCGCTGTGCCGAAGGGCAAGAAAATGAAGGTTTTGATGCACCGGCCTCGGTATATTGAAACGACCGTAGTGCCTGAATTTGGTGAGGGGACCTCCTCTACTGCCAAAGCAGAACAAGCCACTCCCGCCGCTCAGAGCGCTGAAGGGTCTACTGTAGTGCTGAAGGTGCCTACAGTCGGGCCAACCAAAACCAAAGATGATTCGGCCGAAGAGCCAAAAGTGGAAAAAACAGTGCAAATGCTAGAAATTCTGAGCCTACCAGCAGAGGCAGAATTGCCGAAAGTGCAAAAAGCTCCTGCCGCAACTCCCAAGATAAGGAGGATGGTCAGCATGCTAGACACTGTCATGGAGACCACAAAGGCCTTGAGCCCTGCTCCTACTAAGAAAATTGCTGAAGACGTCAAAGTCCAGGCCGAAGCCGAAGCTAGGCCTTCAGTGCCCATTAAAACGAAGGCTGCCGCGACTAAAGATAAAGTTGAGCAACAAACTTCAGATACTGGCATGACATCGGGGCAAGATATGATGGAAAAAGCAAAATCTCCTGCCCCCGAAGCTCCGGCCGAAGATGTTGATTACATTATTCGACATGCTTCAGGGAAAAAATTATCCGAAGAAGAAATCATAGAAGCCAGACACTACGCCCAGAAACTAAAATATCCGAAGGGGGCCTTAGTGTTCAATGGCACTAACGAAGATGATTTCCTATACTGTCTCTCGGACAACAAAGAAATATCTGTTTGCCGGGAGATAGCTAAAAGTATGGGATTTCTGAAGCTTGAGGAAGGTCTTTCGGCTACGTCGAAGGTTGATCTTGCTGATAGCCTTGCGTACAACAGTATAAAGGTATAGAAATTAACTTTAAAGTTGGAAATGAAGTATTTCATTGTCATGCTTAATTCTTTCTTTTTCTTTGCAGGGCTTAATTTTTAGTAATGCCTTGAGGGCACAAAAGAGCGACGAAGACGAAAGCTATACAATAGCTCTCAGCAACCTTCGCTCAGAGGTAATTGAGCTGAGAAATGAAGGTTTGGAGAAAGACAATATTTTAATTTCATTGGTGAGTAAAATGAAAGAAGACGAAGCTAAGTACAATGCTCAGGCCGAAGCCCAAAAAGCCGAGGTTGAAAACCTTCGGAAACAACTTGCCGAAGACAAAGAAAATTGTGAAGTCGCGAAGGCCAGCCAAGAAATAAGTGAATGGTGGAAGGCCTGGCTAGAGAAAAATATTGAGGAGCTTCATGAATCAAAGTAAAGATGCTTCGAAAAATCCTTAGATTGCGTGAAAAATTTGAAAACAGCTTTGCTAAAGTTGGTGCCTACTCCTCTGAGGAGAACTTCATTCGAGGCGACCCCGAAGGCGTCATTGAGTGGATTAGCGGGGAAGCCGAAGCTTTTGAGGAAATTTTGAATGATCGCAAAGATATTTGTGCTTTCTCCAGTGCCCGAGGAGTCGCAGCTATTTTGGAGAAGGCTGGATGCGAACACGTGCAAGCTGCAGCTCAGGCTGAAGCCGTCTTCTCCATAAATGACACGAAGGACCCTTCAGCCGAAGCAACTTTAGTGGGCGGAAAGTTTTATTCTGATGTATGGGTGAATGGTGGCCGAGAATTGGCCAACGAAATTATAAAAAAGAATGAGAAAGACACCCATGACGCCCGAGAAGAAGCTAGGCGAACTGAAGAGGCTGCTGAATGGGAAAGGCGCATATGTATTGTTTTTGAATTTTAACTTCGGTACTTACTTTGTAGCTTCGAACTAATAGTTTACCTAATATAGCTGAGCTATCACCGCTACCAGAGCCGTACAACCCCCTGGCTGATCCGGAGATGAAAGAAGCACTAGATGTTATAAGCATTGCAAATTCTATTATCGATGAAGTTGTCGACAAGTCATTAAACGAAGCTGCAGAAAAGATCCTTAGAGAAGAGTAGACTGTTGTGATAATACCTTGTAACTTTATTGTAAAATACTTTGTAATATTTGATGTATGGAACAATTGATGGGACATGTAAATTACTGTAATATATCTCTTTACGATGCATGAAATTTGCACACATACCGTTTTTGAGCCTTCGGTGAAAAAACACCTTCCCTTCTTTTCATGCTTCGTAAAGAAAGAGCCCTTCTATGGAAAGTATGATAAAACTGTATTTCCCGAAGCACATTTTTATTTTGACAAAGCACTTGCCGAAGTTTTGCTTCGTATTCAATTTTTGTGACGTTAATGCGATATGATGTATGATGTAATGTTATACGGAATGATATGATGATATGATGCAAAATGATGGTGATGTCGACCATACACACACACGCGCCCACACTGTAACACACAAGACTCTACATCCACTTGGGAACGACTTTTGAGTCTTTAAGCTTTGCATCCCCTTAGGAACGACTTTTGAGCTTCTTCACCTTCTATTTCGGTGGTATTTAAGCTCTGCATCCCCTTAGGAACGACTTTTGAGCTTCTTCACCTTATATTTCGGTGGTATTTGGCTCTGCATTCCCTTAGGAACGACTTTTGAGCAGAAAACTTACGTTGCGCTCCCTTGGGAATGACTTTTTGCAGCTTCGGATCATAATTTTTGGCTCTGCATTCCTTAGGAACGACTTTTGAGGAGAAAACTTACGCTGCGCTCCCTTAGGAACGACTTTTTTGCAGCTCCGGGTCATAATTTTTGGCTCTGCATTCCGTTAGAAACGACTTTTGAGCTTCGGAATTTTACTCCACTTTCTTAGACATGTCTTTCAAGCTTCGTAAATCCATGAGGAAGATATATTTCACTCTGGTGCAGACACAATTATTACAAAAAATTGAAATTAAGTTCTTCATTACTTGTTTCTCACACAAAAAATAAAATGGCATAAAAGATAAAAGTACATAAAGTAGGATATTCCTCAGTATATATGCTTCAATTCTGGTACAGTGCTATTGACTGTACGAGCTTCGGACTCCTCCCTGAAGTCGCGCTGCTGTTGGGCGTGCTGGTGCCCTTCTGGCTACTGGCTTCGGGTATGAGTAGGTGGCAGTGGTGGTGGTAGTGGGAGCTGGGGCCAGGAAGTTTGTGAATGACTTGCCGAAGCAACAGAAGTTGCAGGTTGATTACTCACGTATTCTGGTATATAGGGAGAGTAGCATGAAGAAGTATGTAAAACCTGCTTTGGCAATCTCTTTTTGCTTCTGAATGGTAACCTGGCATGTTCTTGTAGTGTGGCCCTTGTCTTCACCACTGAATAAGCAATAGAGTTTCCTGGGCTGATCCCCATATCTTCCTCCAAAGCCCCTGCCGCCTCTGCCCCTTGGAGCTGGTGGACTGAAGGAGCTCTATTGTTGCCCTGAAGACTGTGAGCTATGCTATGGCCTCTAAAACTGGCTTCCTCTGTCATCACTCTGACTGGAGTTGTGGATTGATCTGACATGCCTAGGGTGGATTCTTCCTCCGAAGCCCCTAGTCATCTCAGAAAACCTATAAGCTTCTTCCCTTCTCTTGCGGAAATCATTATCGGCCCGGATGTACTCATCCATTTTCTGAAGAAGCTTCTCCAGAGTCTGAGGGGGTTTCCTGGTGATGTATTGAGTCGTAGGTCCTGGCCGAAGCCCTTTGATCATGGCCTCAATGACGATTTCATTGGGCACTATGGGCACTTGTGCTCTCAGACGCAAGAACCTTCGGACATACGCCTAGAGGTATTCTTCGTGGTCTTGCGTGCACTGGAACAAAGCTTGAGCAGTAACCGGCTTCGTCTGAAACCCTTGGATACTGGTGATCAACATGTCCTTCAGCTTCTGCCATGATGTGATTGTTCCTGGCCGAAGAGAGGAGTACTAGGTTTCGCAACATTCTTGACTGCCATAACGAAGGATTTCGCCATGATTGCGGTATTGCCTCCATATGAAGATATGGTTGCTTCGTAGCTCATTAGAAACTGCTTCGGATCTGAGTGCCCATCATACATGGGGAGCTGGGGTGGCTTGTATGATGGGGGCCATGGGGTAGCCTGCAGTTCTGCTGACAGAGGAGAAGCATCATCAAAAGCAAAATTTCCATGATGGAAATCATCATACCACTCATGATCATCGTAGGAATTGTCCTGATGAAGCTCTCTGCGTTGAGGTCTCTAGTCCTGGTCATCTTGAGTGAGATGACACATTTCCTCAGCAGCCTCATCGATCTTCTTCTGTAGATCGGAGAGACGAAGCATCTTCTCCTTCTTCCTCTGGACCTGTTGATGGATGGCTTCGAGGTCCCTTATTTCTTGGTCCAGCTCCTCCTCCTAAGGCGTTGGACTTGTAGCCTTCCTTTTTGGCTTCTAGCTTCACACAGTGTTTCTTGGTTGACGTCCAGTGGCTGCAATGCAGCCCCCAGCGCTGGAGCTTTCTTCGGCGGCATGACGAAGGTCACAGCTTGCCGAAGGTGGTCGAATGAGTTCACCAGAGGTGGGCGCCAATGTTGGGGACTTGTTCTCAAATGCTATGAATTAAGAACAAGGCAACACAAAATGTTAATGGTTAAAGACCTTCGTCCTTCGAAGCATTATCTCGCTTAGGATATAATGATCTTCAGACGAAGATTATGAAGGACATACCTTCAGCATCTCAGTATGTGATAATGAAAGTAGAAGCATATGAAACATGGATGATAACATAAATAATCATATTGAATCAACAAATTATTTATATTCTCATTATCTTATCATGAACAAACATGAATAACAAGAAATTACATTTGTACCTTCGGCTTGACAGAAGATGTGAGCTCAAGAGTAACGTGCGAGTGAATACAAGTCAGCATGAACAGTACGATGTTACTGTTCATCTATTTATAGGCACAGAACGCAGCCTGTGTAAAATTACATCCATGCCCTTTATATTTACTATTGACTTAAGTACAATCTATCGAGGACTAGATAGCCTTTTCCTCTTTAATTCAGTTTCAGTTTCCACCGCTAAGCCGAAGCTTCTCCAGGCGTAGCTTCGGAACTGGTTCATCCTTCTCCTAGACCACACTTTTCATATTTTGTACAACTTCATTCCGAGGCCGAAGGTCCCTGTGAGTGTATTATACTTGGAAAACATGTTAGTTGTGTTTTTAAGGACCTTCGGAAGATGAAGGCTCCCTATAACCCCCCTCAAGCCTACAGTTAGCGGCTTGGAAAATGCCAAGGAGATATGGGACACCCTCAACATCTTTCATGAGGGAAACGACGCCACAATGATCACCAAGATGGAGTTAGTGGAAGGTGAGATGGGGCGATTTTCTATGAAGAGGGGTGATGTAACACCCCTGGTGTTACTAGAACTAAAACTTGGCATGACATCATGTGCATTGGCATCTCTGTAATGGTAATGAACCTAGAGTGCATTTACTAGGCTTAAGAAAACTTTAAATGTGATCATGTGAGTAGTAGTGAGTAGAAAGTTCAGTTGAAAAACTTTATATTTGACCCCAAAAGTGAAATTTGTGATCTGGAAATATTTTGCTAAAAGTCAAAATATTAAAGTCATAGAGTTTTCCAAACCAAACAACTTTCGTGTGTGGAGATTTCCAAGTTCTATAAGAAAGAATTGGAGAAAAACTCAAAACTAAGTTTTTACCTAGGGTTGGGAATCTGAAAATGTTATCAGTTAGCTCCCTTTAGGCCTCTGTAACTTGTGATCTGTAGACAGTTTGGAAATGGTCACTGTAGTAAAGTTGTAGAGCTAGAACAGGTGTACAGACTTGATCAAATCACCAACCCTAAATCCATATGGAACTGGCCGAAAGAGGAACCCAAAGATGGAATGTTCAGTTTAGAAAATCAGAGTGAGATTTCAGCCTTGCTGATTTTGTAATCTGAAGCGGTTTTGGAAGCTCCTTATTGGCTGATTCTTGTAGTTCTGGGCTATGAGCAATGTAGGAAAGTGGAAGTTCATATACTGGAATACAAGTTTGATTAAGGATGTTGACACTAAAACCATATGAAACTAGTAGTAACAGTGGTCCAAAGATTCAATGTTTTAAATCTGGAGTCGGACTTGGCCCCATTTCAGCACACTGAGATTTGTGTGGTTGACCTAACTTTGGTGTTTCTTTGTGGATGATCTGTGGAGTATTGAGCCATACTCTTTATAGCAAAGTTGAAGAGCATATATTAGTGTGCAAGTTTGCTTAAAAGAGGTTGGTCTGGTACTATGCAAAACAAGGAGTAAAACGTCCTCAAAGTTACCCTGTCAGTTTGTGAGTCCAGGTTTTATTTCAGTTAACTGAAAGTATGGTCCTATGAGCAAGTTTGCTATGGAGAGGTAGCTCTGTCCTTATGGAGAAATTGGAGAAAAAGAGGGAGGAATCTGATTCTGCAATAGACTGAAGAAGTTCAGAGCAGTTTAGTGTAGTCCCAAAACAGCAGAAGTATCCCCATCCACTAACTATCCTAGGGAGTTCTGGGGTGTGCCATATCGAGAGAGACGTGTGTGTGTGTGGGGGGGAGTTTATCTGTCACAGCTTCAACACCCCGAGGATAAGTTTTGGGGGGGGGGTGTAAAACCTATCTACTTGGTGACTCAGCTGATTAACTGTTTGAAGTGCTGTCCAACATGCAGTGAAGGAGTATTCATGGTCACACTGTGTTTCACCTCGACGTGGTGATCATGCAGGAGATAAGTGGAGCATGTTGGCTCTCTTTTATCCTTTGTATATGACCCCAAAGAAAAACCCAACTTAGCTGCAGCAGCTGTCCTTGTTTTGGCATATGAAAATATTGGAAACCCTAACCCTAACAGGGGTTGGGTGATGTATTAATAGAACTTGAGTAAACTGGGCCAGGCCCATTACAGAGGGGTGACATAGTAATTACACGGGGAAAACCCCAAACCCTAAACAGGTATTCTAACACCCCCCACAGTCACAACTCTATCCTGTACATATGTTGAGACTGGAGCGAAAGTCTAAAAATACACTCGCCGGTAACCCGTTGGTGAAGATGTCGCGAACTGCAGCGTGGTGGGGACGCTGAGAACCCAAACGTCACCGGCGGCGACATGCTCGCGGACGAAGTGCAGGTCGATCTCCACGTGGTTCGTGCGCTGATGTTGCACGGAATTGGTGGAGAGGTAGACTGCACTGACGTTGTCACAGTAGACGAGGGTGGCGCGCTGGAGGGGACTGTGGAGCTCGTGGAGGAGCTGTCGCAGCTAGGAGGCCTCTACCACGTTGTTGGCCACTGCGCGGTACTCGGCCTCAGCACTGGAGCGAGAGACGACGGGCTACCGCTTGGCGGCCCAGGAGACGAGGTTGGTGCCCAGGAACACGGCGTAACCGGAGGTGGATTGACGCGTGTCTGGATAGCCAGCCCAGTCAGCGTCGGTGTAGACCACGAGTTCCGACGTCGGGGATGCTCAGAGTAGGAGGCCGTAGTTGAGGGAGCCGTGGAGGTAGCGCAGGATCCGCTTGAGAGCGGTGAGATGAGGCTCCTGCAGGGTGTGCATATGCAGGCACACCTGCTGGACGACGTAGGTGATGTCAGGCCTGGAGAAGGTGAGGTACTGGAGCGCGCCGGTCAGGCTCTGGTAGGACATCGCATCGGCGACCGGGGGCCGTCGTCCTCTGAGAGCTTCACCTGACTGTCGACAGGCGTGGAGCAGGGCTTGAAGTCGGACATGCCAGCCTGCTCCAGTATGTCGATGGCGTACTGGCGCTGATGGAGGAAGAGACCCTGGGGCCGGCGCTCGGCGGTGATGCCGAGGAAGTGGTGGAGGGGCCCCAGGTCCTTCATCACGAACTCCCGTTGCAGGGCGACGATCATGCGTTGTAGAAGGTCGGCGGTGGATGCCGTGAGCACAATGTCGTCGACATAGAGCAGAAGGAAAATGGTGTCGTCGCCGCAGCAGTAGATGAAGAGGGACGTGTCCGACTTGGCCTCGACGAAGTCGATGGAGGCCAAGTAGGAAGCGAAGCGACTGTACTAGGCCCATGGCGCCTGCTTGAGGCCGTAGAGGGAGCGGTTCAGCCGGCAGACCAGATCTGAACGAGCTTCGTCGACGAAGCCGGTGGGCTGGCTGTAGTAGACAGTCTCTGTCAGAGTGCCGTGGAGGAAGGCATTCTTGACGTCGAGCTAATGGATCGCCCAGTCCCGGGAGAGGGCAAGGGAGAGGACAGTGCGAACAGTGGCGAACTTGATGATGAGGCTGAAGGTCTCGTCGTAGTCCACGCCAGGGCGTTGGGTGAAGCCCCGAAGGACCCAACGGGCCTTGTAGCGGTCGAGGGAGCCATTCGAGGTAAGCTTGTGGCAAAATAGCCACTTGTCAGTGACCACGTTGGTGCCTGGTGGACACGACACCAGGTCCCAGGTGTGGTTGGTCAGGAGGGCCGCGTACTCCTTCTCCATAGCGCGTCGCTAGTGTGGGTCGGCGAGAGCGGTGCGAACAGAGGAGGGGACCAGGGAGGCGTCCGGCGGAGTGGTAGTCGTATCAGCTGCCAAGATCAGCCGGTCGATAGGTCGAAGAACGCCGGTGGCGCGCCGTGTCACCATCGGGTGGACGTGCCCAGTTTCACGGTGGATGGCAACTGGGTGATTGTGAACCATTTTACTAAGGTCGCACGCTTCTTACCGGTAAATGCTTTGTATCCAACGAAGACTTATGCCAAATTGTACATTGCTCGGATTATGAGTCTACATGGTGTGCCTAATACCATAGTGTCTGATCGAGGACCTTAATTCATCTCTAGGTTTTGGGAGGAATTCCACAAATCTCTTGGTACTAAGTTAATTCATAGTTCAGCCTATCATCCCCGAACTAGCGGGCAAACCGAAAGGGTAAATCAAATCCTGGAAGACATGGTGAGAGCATGTGTGTTAGCCTATTCCAGAAAGTGCGATGAGTGCTTGCCATTGGCTGAATTATCCTACAATAATAGTTACCAAGAGAGTATCAAGATGGCACCGTTTGCGGCTCTGACGGTGCAGAACTCCATTGAACTGACCAGGGCCCGGTGAGTGATATTTCTTTGGGCCAGATTTAGTAAAGGAGGTAGAAGAGAAAGTGAAACTTATTCAACATCATTTGAAGATAGCACAACATCGTCACAAACGTTATGCATATAAGAGAAGACAACCCTTATTTTTCCATGTTGGCAGTTTTGTGTATATGAAAGTCTCACCTACAAAAGGAGTAACTCGTTTTGGCATCAAGGGAAAGCTGACACCATGATATGTTGGTCCTTTCAAAATATTAGCACAATGTGGATCCGTGGCTTACAAAGTGAAGCTACCTGAGCATCTTTCGGCCATACATAATGTATTTCACGTGTCACAACTGAAGAAATGCCTTCAAGTACCTGACAAAGTGGTAGAAGTTTCCGATGTTAATCTTGAACCAGATCTCACTTATTCCATGTACCCTGTTAAGATTCTAGATCAAAGGGAAAGGGTTACTCACAGAAGGACTATCAAATTCTACAAAGTGCAATGGAATAAGCATTCTGAAGATGAAGCTACATGGGAATCTGAAGATTACCTAAATAGTCAGTTTCCTAAGTTTTTAGAATCATATAAGTCCTAAGTTTGTTGTAATCCATCCCTAATGTAAACCAGCCGGGGCGCCCACACCCTTGTCTAATAAGTGAAATAAGGAAATGAGATTATGACACGTTTCTTTTTCCATTACTTAGCCTCGAGCTCTAATCTCGGGACGAGATTTCTTTTTAGGGGGAATGATGTAACACCCTTGGTGTTACTATAACTAAAACTTGGCATGACATCATGTGCATTGGCATCTCTGTGATGGTAATGAACATATAGTGCATTTACTAGGCTTAAGAAAACTTTAAATGTGATCATGTGAGTAGAAAGTTCACTTGAAAAACTTCAGATTTGACCCCAAAAGTGAAATTTGTGATCTGGAAATATTTTTCTAAAAGTTAAAATACCAAAGTCATAGAGTTTTTCAAACCAAACAACTTTCGTGTGTGGAGATTTCCTAGTTCTATAGGAAAAAATTGGAGAAAAACTCAAAACTAAGTTTTGACCTAGGGTTGGGAATTCTGAAAATGTTATTAGTTAGCTCTATTTAGGCCTCTGTAACTTGTGATCTGTAGACAGTTTGAAAATGGTCACTGTAGTAAAGTTGTAGAGCTACACCAGGTGTATAGACTTGATTAAATCACCCAACCCTATATCGATATGGAACTGGTAAAAAGAGGAACCCAAAGATGGAATGTTCAGTTTAGAAAATCAGAGTGAAATTTCAGCCTTGCTGATTTTGTTATCTGAAGCGGTTTTGGAAGCTCCTTAGTGGCTGATTCTTGTAGTTCTGGGCTATGAGCAATTTAGGAAAGTGGAAGTTCATATATTGGAGTACAAGTTTCATTAAGGGTGTTGACACTAAAATCATATGTAACTAGTAGTAATCGTGGTTCAAATATTCAATGTTTTAAATCTGGATTCGGTCTTAGCCCCATTTCAGCACACTGGGATTTGTGTGGTTGACCTAACTTTGGGGTTTCTTTGTGGATGATCTGTGGAGTATTGAGCCATACTCTTTACAGCAAAGTTGAAGAGCATATATTAGTGTGCAAGTTTGCTTAAAAGAGGTTGGCATGGTAATATGCAAAATAAGGAGTAAAATGTCTTCAAAGTTACCCTGTCAGTCTGTGAGTCCAGGTTTTATTTCAGTTAAATGAAACTATGGTCCTAGTGCGATGTGCCTCACTTTGGGGTACTATAACTTGAGACCTGTGCATTATTGACCCTAGAAGTTTACAACAAAGTGAAAGACCAATGTTTTGTGAGCAAGTTTGTTGTGCAGAGGTAGCTCTGTCCTTATGGAGAAATTGGAGAAAAAGAGGGAGGAATCTGATTCTGCAATAAACTGAAGAAGTTCAGAGTAGTTTAGTGCAGTCCGAAAACAACAGAAGTATGTTGGGGACTTGTTCTCAAATGCTATGAGTTAAGAATAAGGCAACACAAAAAATGTTAAACGTTAAAGTCCTTCGTCCTCCGAAGCATTATTTCCCTTGAGGATATAATGATTTTCGGACGAAGGTTATAAAGGACATACCTTCATAAACACAACATATAATAATGAAGAAGAAAACATATGAAATGTAAAGGATAACGTAAACAATTATATATTATTACTAACTCATTTCTATATTATTACTATGAGAAAATAGAAATGATATCAAATTACAAATGTACCTTCAGCTTAAAAGAAGGTAATAGTACAAGCGTGACGCAAAAGCAAATGCCAAGTCAGCGTGAACAGTACGGGAGCACTGTTCACCTATTTATAGGCACGGGACACAGCCCATGTAAAATTACATCCATGCCCTTTACATTTGGTAGTAATTCTATAGTAATCCACCGAGGTCTGAATAGCCTTTTCATCTTTAAGTCGGTTTCCTTTTCTGCTATCACGCCGAAGCTTTCCTTCTTACAGCTTCGGCGCTGTGTCAACCTTCGTATTCTTTGGGCTTCTCCCACTGTGGTACCGATTCGAATCCGAAGTTACCTGTTCACACATTATACTCCAGAAACATTGTTAAATCATGTTTTTGAGGACCTTCGGAAGCCGAAGGCCCCCAACAGTAGCCCCTCGCAATATTAATTTGTTAGAATGATAAATTTAGATTGCGACATGGACGAAGGCCTTAAGCCGAAGGTCCGAAAAACACCTTCCCTTTGCTAGAATAGCAACATTCACTGACAAGCGGGGTCTTCCAATTTTTAATGCACTGGGTCGTATAAATAAGAGCATACCACGAGCTCACTTGGTACGCTTTCCTGCCATCTGCTTTTGCTTACTCAATTTTTAGCTCTTGCGCACCAACACTTGCTTGGCTTTTTAAGTTTTTAAGCTTCGGCTTTGAAAGCGATTTTTCAGCATCTTCGAAGATGTCTGAGGATAAAAGGGCTGCTGTCGAGATGAAGCTAAGTCTATCTGAAGAGAAAAACCTGGGGTTTCTTGAAGCCATGTCAAAGACAAATACAGAAAAGATCACCAAAGAGATTTTAGAAGGTTTATCTGAAGATACTGATGATAGCGACAGTTATGATGTGGATAGTGGTGGTGAAGACTCCGAAGATCGCCCTTGGCGACCAAGCCATGCGGTTTTCGGCAAATCAAGTATCAAAGAAAATCATCTTGTCAGCATGAGGGGAAGATATTTCCGGGACTTGTCCGTTGTGAGGGCCGACGAAGGAGAAAAGACTTGTCCGACTCCTGAGGAAAATGAAGTCGTAGTGTTCCGAAGCTTTTTGAAAGCTGGACTACGATTTCCCCTGAGCAGCTTTTTCGTAGAAGTACTGAAAACATTTGAAATCTATCTTCACCAACTTATCCCCGAAGCAATCATAAGGATGAATATCTTCGTGTGGGCCGTGAGAAGCCAAGGTCTGGAACCTGATGCGAAAAGTTTCTGCAACATACACGAATTGTTATACGAGACAAAACCCTGGGGTAAGGAACAGTATCACAATAATTTCTGCTGCTACAGTTTCGTCTCTCGGTCCGGGTCAAGCTGTCCCGTGCCAACCTTTCGGAAGAGATGGCCTGGCGACTGGATGACAGAATGGTTTTATGTGAAGAATGACCTGAAAACACGGGAATATATTAAAGGTATAATTATGCGCCCTATTTGGCAAAGCTTCGGCCTACGGAAGCCGAAGGTTGAAATGAACGAGGCTGCCGAAGAATGCCAAAGAGCCTTCGGGATTATTTGCTCTTTTATTGGAACGAGAGATCTGGTTCAAGAGCATATTGCCTTCAGAGTATGGCCACTCGCGGAAAAATGGGAAATGCCGCAAGAGACCATGAAGGAGGCTGACGAAGGTGGACTTATCAGGCTGAAGTATACTTTCAAATTTGGAGATAAATTCGTTGAGCCAGATGATGACTGGCTGAAAAGCATTGAAAATTTAAGTGATGAACTACTTGGGGTTTATTCAAAGGCCGAAGATACTGCATTGTCAGCAGCCTTCGAAGGCCGGAAAAAGAAAAGACTGAATCGAGTGTTTGACGCAATTGGGTTTGTGTACCCCGACTACCACTATCCAGCACGGGGCCAAAAAAGAAAAAAACGCAACTTCTGCACAGGAAACTGCTTCAGCCGCTCCCAGCGAGCCAGCGCCGAAGAGACAAAGGGTAAAGGTTCTCATACACCGGCCACGCTACATTGAACCAGCTACAGTGCCTGAGTTCGCCGGTGAAACCTCTTCGGCCACTGATATTAAAGAACCAACTTCAGTGTCGAAGATCGAAGAAAAAGCTGAAACACCCTCATCAGAGAAAGCAGAAAAACTGAGTACTGAGGGAACGAAAATATTGGAAATTTTAAGTCCTTCAGCAAGTGTTGAGACATTAAAAAACCAAAAGGGCCCAACGGTGACTCCGAAAAGAAAAAGAATGGTCAATGTGCTAGATGTTCTGGAGACAATTAAGTCCTCAAGCACAACTCCGAAGAAGACTGTTGAAACTTCCGAAGCGGAAACTGAAATTTTTGATACTAAAGCTCCAAAGCAACAAACTGAGGCTGAAGCTGGGCCTTCAGAGCCCACGAAGGTAAAATCCTTGGAAACCGAGGAAGAAGAAAAAATGACAGAGCCAATTATTGTTGAAGAAATCAGTGCTGTTGCCCCCGAAGCATCCCCCAAAGTCCTTGATTATATTATTCGACATGCTTCGGGGAAAAAGTTGTCTGAAAAAGAAAAGCAAGAGGCCCAGTTTTACGCCCAAAAACTGAAATATCCAAAGGGGGCGTTGATATTCAACGGCAGCGGAGAAGAAGACTTCTTGTATTGTCTCCCTGACAGCAAGGAGATTTCTGTCTGTCGGGAGATGAGCAAGAGCTTCGGTTTCCCAACACTAGAAGACGGGCTCTCGGCATTGTCGAAAAACGAGCTGGCCGACAGCTTGGCATACAATAGCTTAAAGGTGCAAAAAAATGAGGTCTTTGTATTTTTTCTTGAGACCAAAATTTTTCGTTTGCTTAAATTTATTGACGCACACACATTTTTCTTTGCAGGGCCTTATACTTAGCAATGCCCTCAGGGCCCAAAAAGATGCCGAAGACGAAGGGTGTGTTATGGCCCTGAGCAACCTTCGTTCCGAAGTAATTGAACTAAGGAACGAAGGTCTCGAAAAAGATAAAATATTACATTCATTGATAAATAGAATAAAAGAAGACGAAGCTACTTTTAAAGGTCAAACTGAGGCTCAGAAGCGTGAATTTGAAGATCTTCGAAAACAACTAGCCAGAGCTAAAGAGGAACGCATACTTGAAGAAACGAAGCGAGAACTTAGCGACCAATGGGCAAATCATTTAGAAGGAACTGTTGAAGAGCTTCGTTCGTCCAAGAAAAGATGCTATGACAAATCTATGGAGTGTGTTAAGAAAATGAAAGCTAGCTTCGCCAGCGTTGGCGCATTCTCGAGCGAAGAAAACTTTACAAGAGGCAACCCTGAAGGCCCCATCGAATGGATTAATCACGAAGCTGAGGCCTTTGAGGAAATTTTAAATAGCCGCGGAGACATATGCGCTTTTTCGGGTGCCAGGGGGATTGCCACCATTTTGGAGAGAAAGGGCTGTGAGCATATAAAGATTTTAGCACAGTCCGAATCTACTTTGTCTTTTAAAGATGCAAAAGATCCTTCAGTCGAAGCTAGCATGGTTGGTGGAAAATTTTTCACCGATATCTGGGATAATGGTGGCCGAGAAATGGCCCGAGAAATTATCCAGAAAAGCGAAAAAGGCATCCATGACGTTAGAAAAGTAGCAGAGGCTGCTGAGAAAACCGCAGAGCCCGAAGGGCAAATAGGTATTAACTAATGGTTTTTATTGTGTTATAATTTTTGATTTTAAACTTTGTTCGCAATTTGTAATAGCAATGTAGCCGTATCCTGTCCTCCCTCAGATCCTACTAAAGCGCCTCCAGGCCCTCAGCCGAAAGATGACGATGAAATTAAAAAGATGGCTGAAGCTATCATGGATCAAGTTGTCAATCAACTCCTGAACGAAGCTGCGGAAGTAGTACTTAGGGAAGACTAGGTGCTATTGTAAAAAACATTTGAAATGTAATATGTGTAATATCTTGTATACTTTTTTTTATGGTTCAATTCTTTACGATGCATGAAATTTACATACATACCGTTTTTGAGTTTTTGACGAAAAAACACCTTCCCTTCTTTTCATGCTTCGTGAAGAAGAATTTTCACAACTATATCCAGAGTGTTCTGATGAAGAATATCCAAGCTTCGTGAATACTTGTTTTCCGAAGCTACACTCCGAAGATCAATATTGTATCTCCTTGTGACTTAGCATGATTTTCCCTTTTTCAAAGCATTCTTCCGAAGATCAATATTGTGTCCCCTTCTTGTATATGCAGCATGATGTATGATGCTTATGCTATGCGAAATGATATGATGATGTTATGCTATGTAAAATGGTATTTATTCTGAAGATACACGCATATCCCTGCAATAAAACATATAATCTTTTTAAATCAGCGTTGACTTTTCGCTGTAAGCCTCCCTTAGGAGCTTCTTCGCCTTTTACTTCAGCGGAATCAGCGTTTATTTTTCGCTGTAAGCCTCCCTTAGGAGCTTCTTCGTCTTTTACTTTCGGCGGTATTCGCGTTGACTTTTCGCGCTTCGCCTTTTACTTAGGCGGTATCAGCGTTTATTTTTCGCTGTAAGCTCTGCATTCCCTTTGGAACGACTTTTGAGCAGAAAACTTACACTGCGCTCCCTTTGGAACGACTTTTTGTAACTTCAGCAAACTTACTCTGCATTCCTTAGAACGACTTTTTGTTGCTTCGAAGAATTCATACCGTGCCTTTTAAAATAAAATTTTGATAATTCGAAGGTCCTCCTTGCTATCGCAAATCTTTAAGCTTCAACACCTTAAGCCTATGGGGAAGATATATTTTCCTTGTGGCAAACAATGAAACTATTACATGAGATTTAAAAAGTGTCCTTTATTACACAGAAAAGTGGAAAAGTCTATTATCAAGGTAGGATATTTGTCAATAAATGTGCTTCGACTCTGGCACAGTGCTATTGACTGTGCGAGCTTCGGACTGTTCTCTGAAGTCCCTTTGGTGTTGAGCATATTGGCCCCCTTCTGGCTGCTGGCCTTGTTGCAGCGGTGGTGGAGGCGGAGGCTGTTGCCAGGAAGCTTGAGGTTGACTCGCCGAAGCTACAGAAACTGTAGGGTGGTTGCCTACATATTCTGGGATATAAGGCGAATGATACGAAGCAGTGTGCATGATCTGCTTCGGCTGACCCTGTTGTGCTGCAGCTTCGGCTATCTCCTTTTGCTTCTGGATGGTAACCTGGCATATCCTGGTGGTGTGGCCCTTGTTTTCACCACAGAACAAGCAAAATGTTCTCCTTGGTTGATCTCCAAATCTTCCGCCGAAGGCCCTGGCGCCTCTGCCTCTTGGAGCTGGCGGCCGGAAGGAGCTTTGCTGTTGCCCCGAAGCCTGTGAAGAGCCCTGTGGTCTTTGCTGCTGACTCCCCCTATCATCATTTTGAGTAGAGTTGTGAATTGACTTGACGTGCCTCGGATAAAATCTTCCTCCGAAGCCCCTGGTCATTTCGGAAAACCTGAAAGCCTCCTCCCTTCTTTGACGAAAATCATTGTCGGCACGAATATACTCGTCCATCTTCTGGAGCAACTTCTCCAAAGTTTGAGGAGGCTTCCTAGCAAAGTACTGAGCCGAAGGTCCTGGCCGGAGTCCCTTGATCATGGCCTCAATGACAATTTCGTTGGGCACTGTTGGTGCCTGTGCCCTCAAACGCAAGAACCTCCGGACATACGCCTGAAGGTATTCTTCGTGGTCCTGGGTGCACTGGAATAGAGCTTGGGCAGTGACCGGCTTCGTCTGAAACCCTTGGAAGCTGGTTAACAACATGTCCTTCAGCTTTTGCCATGAAGTGATCGTTCCTGGTCGAAGGGAGGAATACCAGGTTTGAGCAACACTCCTGACAGCCATAACAAAAGATTTTGCCATGACTGCAGTATTGCCACCATACGAAGATACTGTTGCTTCGTAGCTCATCAAAAACTGCTTCGGGTCTGAATGGCAGTCGAATATGGGAAGCTGGGGTGGCTTGTAGGACGGAGGCCAAGGTGTAGCCTGCAGCTCAGCGGACAGAGGAGAAGCATCATCAAAAGCAAAATTTTCATACCAGTCATCTTCATTGAAGAAATCCTCCTGATGAAGATCTTTGTGCTGAGGCCTTCGGTTCTGCTCATCCTGAGTAAGATGGTGAACTTCTTCAGAGGCTTCGTCTATCTGCCTTTGCAGTTCAGCTAGCCTGGCCATCTTTTCCTTCTTTCTCTGCACCTGTTGATGAAGCATCTCCATTTCTCTGATTTCTTGGTCTAGCTCATCCTCTTGCGGTGTCGGGCTGACAGCCTTCCTCTTCTGGCTTCGGGCCTCCCGAAGGGAGAGAGTCTCCTGATTAGGGTCCAGCGGTTGCAGAGCTGCAGCCCCAGTTGCTGAAGCTTTCTTCGGCGCCATAGCGAAGGTTTATGAGTGCAAGTGAGTTCACCGGAGGTGGGCGCCAATGTTGGGGACTTGTTCTCAAATGCAATGAGTTAAGAACAAGGCAACACAAAAAATGTTAAACGTTAAAGTCCTTCGTCCTCCGAAGCATTATTTCCCTTGAGGATATAATGATTTTCGGACGAAGGTTATGAAGGACATACCTTCATAAACACTACATATATTAATGAAGAAGAAAACATATGAAATGTAAAGGATAACGTAAACAATTATATATTATTACTAACTCATTTCTATATTATTACTATGAGAAAATAGAAATGATATCAAATTACAAATGTACCTTCGGCTTAAAAGAAGGTAATAGTACAAGCGTGACGCAAAAGCAAATGCCAAGTCAGCGTGAACAGTACGGGAGCACTGTTCACCTATTTATAGGCACGAGACACAGCCCATGTAAAATTACATCCATGCCCTTTACATTTGGTAGTAATTCTATAGTAATCCACCGAGGTCTGAATAGCCTTTTCATCTTTAAGTCGGTTTCCTTTTCTGCTATCACGCCAAAGCTTTCCTGCTTACAGCTTCGGCGCTGTGTCAACCTTCGTATTCTTTGGGCTTCTCCCACTGTGGTACCGATTCGAATCCGAAGTTACCTGTTCACACATTATACTCCAGAAACATTGTTAAATCATGTTTTTGAGGACCTTCGGAAGCCGAAGGCCCCCAACAGTATCCCCATCCACTACCTCTTCTAGGGAGTTCTGGGGTGTGCCATACTGAGAGAGATTTGTGTAGGGGGAAAGTTTATCTATCACATCTTCAACACCTCGAGGATAAGTTTCGGGGGGTGTAAAACCTATCTACTTGGTGACTCAGCTACTGTTGGGTACCGTAATTAGGGGTACCCCCAACACTCCTAAACACGGCTAGTAACCACCATCAGCACAAACCGCAAAGACTGATGGGCGCGGTTCAGGTCAAGGCCTCGTCTACCAAGGGACGCAATCTCGCCTCGCCCGAGCCCGGCCTCGGGCAGGAACAGTAGTCCCGAACAAATTCACGCCTCGCCCGAGGGCCTCCTCAGGTAGTGGGTGCACCCTCGGCTCGCCCGAAGCCCAGCTCGGGCAGGCTTCATCGAGAAGCAACCTTGGCCAAATTGCCTCACCAACCGACCGTATCGCAGGCGCATTCAATGCGAAGATCGCCTGACACCTTATCCTGGCACGCGTGCCTCAGTCGGCAAGGTCGAAGTGACCGCAGTCACTTTGCCCTTTCACTGATGGACCTGACAGGAAAACAGCGTCGCTCGCTCCGCTCCGACTGCTGTGCCACCCACCAGGGTGAGGCTGAGAACAGCCAAGTTCAGCCTCGGGCGCAACAGGAAGCTTCGCCTCGCCCGACCTTAGGCCTCGGCCTCAGAAGGAGGTCTCCGCCTCAGGGCTCGGCCTCAACCTCAGCCTTGGAAGGAGGTCTCCGCCTCGCCCGACCCCAGGGCTCGGCCTCAACTTCGGCCTCGGAAGGAGGTCTCCGCCTCGCCCGACCCCAGGGCTCGGCCTCAACCTCAGCCTCGGAAGGAGGTCTGCGCCTCGCCCGACCCCAGGGCTCAGCCTCAACCTCGGCCTCAGGAGAAGTCTCCGCCTCGCCCGACCTTGGGCTCGAACCGACCATGCCATGGGGGATACATCATTTCCCTACCCCTAGCTAGCTCAAGCTACGAGGGAACAAGACCGGTGTCCCATTAGCTCGCCCCGGTAACAAGTAATGATGGCTCCCCGCGTGCGTCCATGACGATGGTGGTTCTTAGCCCCCTACGGAAGCAAGGAGACATCAACAGGATCCCAGCAGCACCGACAGCTGTGCTTCTACAGGGCTCAGACACTTCTCCGACGGCCACGTTATCGCGTACACAGGGCTCTAGCACCTCTCCGATAGCCACGTTGGCATGTACACAGGGCTCAGGCACCTCTCTACCAGACACGTTAGCGCATAGCTACACCCCCCATTGTACACCTGGACCCTCTCCTTGCATCTATAAAAGGGAGGTCCAGGGCCTTCATGCGGGAGGGTCGCGCGGGGGAACGAGCTAACGAACAGGCTCACTCTCTCTCTCTCTCTCTCTCTCTCTCGCGAACGCTTGTAACCCCTACTACGAGCACACCCCCGGTGCGAGATAATACAGGCCGCGTTTTCCCCATGTGTTCCATCTCGCGCCAACCCATCTGGGCAGGGGCACGCAGCGACAAATTTACTCGTCGGTCCAGGGACCCCCCGGGTCCGAAACGCTGACAGTTGGCGCGCCAGGTAGGGGCCTGCTGCGTGTTAATGAACAACTTCCCGTTGAGTTCTAGATGGGTAGTCTTCAGCAACCTCTTCAACCCGGGATAGTGCTCCGCTTTGGGAGTCTCGAGTTCATGTCCCTCGACGGCAGCTACGACATGGTACTCCTCCCCCCGCAGCGCGACATCAACCACGACGATCGTCAGCTCGCCCGGTGGCAGCGAACTCGACGACGTCTTCCCCTCGTGGCAGAAGAGCAGCATCCGGGTTTGTCCCGTCACCCTCCTCGCCGCAGGAAGAGGAGACGGGGCAACCGTGGCCAGGCAGGAGGCAGCACCTCGTCGGCTGTCGGTCCGGAGCGAGTCGATGACGCCGGCACCCCAGCGGGGGACATGTCGGGCGTTGTCCTCGCACCTAAGACAACGACGAATGTCGTTTCCCCGCAACGTGCCAACCCCAAGCGGACAGATGATGCCAGCACACTCGCGAAGGACTTGCTGAGAGTTAGCCTCGTACCTGAGATAACGGTGCAGTCCGTCCCCGACACAACTTCGTCACCGTCCATCGATCAAGTGGTACCGTCCGTTTTCCACCCTGTGCCTTTTAGATTCAGCTTCGATCCACCAAGGGACCCCGCTTTGGTGAGCGCTTTCGTAAAGGCATATCCTAACCTTTCGGGGTACCATATGTGGTCATCTTGGGACCGACTGACGGCCGTCTCAACCTACGGGCCCTTGAGTTCCGAGGAAGAGGATGGTCCCGACTCCGGTTGGGATTTCTTCGGGCTCCGTGATCCCAGTGCCATGTGAGACTTCATGACCGCATGTGACTACTGCCTCTCCGGTTGCTCTGATGATGGCCACAGCCTTGACGACGAGGGTTGTGGCCCAATTTGTGAATGTTTCCACGTCGATCTGGGGGATCACGATGAAGGCAACCACCTTGGTATGCTGGAGGATGACGATCCCCTTGGGCCTGCTTCTTGCGTTAACATCCCGCGGGAGCTAGCTGTGGTCCCAGTCTCTACGGGGGGTCAGGACACACAGCTCGAGCAAATCCGCGAGATGCAGGCCAAGCTCGACGAGGAAGCAAGGCAACTTGTGCAGCTCCGGCAAAACATCGAGCAGGAGTGGGCAAGTCGAGCGCTCGCCGGAGAAGAGCGTCATCGGGCCTAGGACGTCCAGTGCCATATCGTTGACGATGCCAGGGCAAGGCTGACTCGGCCTCCAGCGGGGTCGACAAGAATCTGGCTGCAGCGGCAATACTACTCCGAGCAATGCCGGAGCCATCCACCACCAAGGGGCGGCGTATCCAGGGAGAACTCAAGAATCTCCTGGAGGATGCCGCGGTCCGACGGGCCAAAAGCTCTGCCTCCCGAAGGCAAGGGTGCCCCCCGGAGCATCGTGCAACGACTTCCCGACTGCTGCGGGAAGCCTCAGTCCACACTGGGCGCCCGCGGGACGCGACGCCTGCAACCCCGGATCGCCTCGGCAACGAGCACCACCGCCGCGACCGTCGAGCCCGCTTCGACGAGAAGGTGCGCCGAGGCTACCACCCTAGGCGTGGGGGACACTACAACAGTGAGGAGGATCGCAGTCCCTCGCCCGAACCACCAGGTCCGCAAGCCTTCAGCCGGGTCATACGACGGGCGCCGTTCCCAGCTCGGTTCTGGGCCCCGACTACCATCACCAAGTACTCGGGGGAAACAAGGCCGGAGTTGTGGCTTGCGGACTACCGGCTGGCCTGCCAGCTGGGAGGAACGGACGACGACAACCTCATCATCCACAACCTCCCCCTGTTCCTCTCCGACGCCGCCCGAGCCTGGCTGGAGCATCTGCCTCCTGCGCAGATCTCCAACTGGGACGACCTAGTCAAAGCCTTCGCTAGAAACTTCCAGGGGACATACGTGCGCCTTGGGAACTCCTGGGATCTCCGAAGCTGCCACCAGCAGCAAGGGGAATCCCTGCGAGAGTACATCCGGTGGTTTTCGAAGCAGCGCACCGAGCTGCCCAACATCACTGACTCGGATGTCATCGGGGCTTTCCTCGCTGGCACCACTTGCCACGACCTGGTGAGCAAACTAGACCGCAAGACTCCCACCAAGGCGACCGAGTTGATGGACATCGCCACCAAGTTCGCCTCTGGTCAGGAGGCGGTCGAAGCCATCTTCCGGAAGGACAAGCAGCCTCAGGGACGACAGCCGGAAGACGTCCCCGAGGCGTCCGCCCAGCAGGGCACGAAGAAGAAGGCCAAGAAGAAGTCGCAAGCGAAGCGCGACGCCGCTGACGCAGATCTCGTCGCTGCTGCCGAGCACAGGAACCCTCGAAAGCCTCCCGGAGGGGCCAACCTATTCGACAAGATGCTCAAGGAGTCGTGCCCCTATCACTAGGGTCCCATCAAGCACACCCTTGAGGAATGTGTCATGCTTCGGCGCTACTTCCATAAAGTCGAGTCCCCGACGGGAGATGGCAAAGGCCAAGACAACAACAAGAAGGAGGGCGACAAGGAAGAGAAGTTCCCCGAGGTCCACGGCTGCTTCATGATCTATGGTGGGCAAGTGGCGAACGCCTCGGCTCGGCACCGCAAGCAGGAGCGTCGGGAGGTCTGCTCAGTAAAGGTGGCAGCGCCAGTCTACCTAGACTGGTCCGACAAGCCCATCACCTTCGACCAAGGCGACTACCCCGACTGCGTGTCGAGCCTAGGAAGGTACCCGCTCGTTGTCGACCCCGTCATCGGCAACGCCAGGCTCACCAAGGTCCTCATGGACGGAGGCAGCAGCCTCAATATCATCTACGCCGAGACCTTCGGGCTCTTGGGGATCGATTTGTCCACGATCCGGGCTGGTGCGGTGCCCTTTCACAGGATCGTCCCTGGGAAGCGCGTCCTGCCCCTTGGACAACTCGACTTGCTGTCTGCTTCGAAACTCCCTCCAACTTCCGAAAGGAAACCCTCACGTTCGAGGTGGTCGGGTTCCGAGGAACCTACCACGCAGTGCTGGGGAGACCGTGCTACGCCAAGTTCATGGCCGTCCCCAACTACACGTACCTCAAGCTCAAGATGTCAGGCCCCAACGGGGTCATCACCGTCGGATCCACGTACCACCACGCATATGAATGCGACGTGAAATGTGTGGAGTACGCTAAGGCCCTCGCCGAGTCCGAGGCCCTCATCGCTGACCTAGAGTGCCTCTCCAAGGAGGTGCCTGATGCGAAGCGCCACACCGGCAACTTCGAACCAGCTGAGGCAGTTAAGTCCATCCCTCTCGACCCCAGCAACGACGACGACAAGAAGGTCCGGACCGGCTCCGAGCTTGACCCCAAATAGGAAGCAGTGCTCGTCGACTTTCTCCGCGCAAATGCTAAAATTTTTGCGTGGAGTCCCTCGGACATGCCGGGCATACCGAGGGACGTCGCCGAGCACTCGCTGGATATCCGAGCGGGAGCCTGACCTGTGAAGCAGCACCTGCGCCGCTTTGACGAAGAGAAGCGCAGGGCCATAGGCGAGGAGATCTACAAGCTGATGGCTGCAGGGTTCATCAAAGAGGTATTCCATCCTAAATGGTTGGCTAACCCAGTGCTTGTGAAAAAGAAAGGTGGGAAATGGAGGATGTGCGTCGACTACACCGGGTTGAATAAAGCATGTCCGAAGGTTCCCTACCCTCTGCCTCGCATCGATCAAATTATGGACTCCACTGCTGGGTGCGAAACCCTGTCATTCCTCGACGCCTATTCAGGTTATCACCAAATCAAGATGAAAGAGTCCGACCAGCTCGCGACTTCTTTCATCACACCTTTTGGCATGTACTGTTATACTACTATGCCATTTGGCTTGAGGAATGCAGGTGCGACATACCAAAGGTGCATGAACCACGTGTTCGGAGAGCACATCGGCTGAACGGTCGCGGCTTACGTTGATGACATCGTTGTCAAGACGAGGAAAGCCTCCGACCTCCTCTCTGACCTTGAAACGTCATTCAAGTGTCTGAGAGCGAAGGGCGTGAAGCTCAATCCCGAAAAGTGTGTCTTCGGAGTCCCCCGAGGCATGCTCCTGGGGTTCATTGTCTCCGAGCGAGGCATCGAGGCCAACCCGGAGAAAATCGCGGCAATCACCAACATGGGGCCTATCAAAGATTTGAAAGGAGTACAGAGGGTCATGGGATGCCTTGCGGCTCTGAGCCGCTTCATCTCGCGCCTTGGCGAGAGAGGGCTGCCCTTGTATAGCCTCTTAAGGAAGACCGAGCGCTTCACTTGAACCCCCGAGGCCAAGGAAGCCCTCGGAAACTTAAAGGCACTCCTTACAAATGCGCCCATCTTGGTGCCCCCCACTGCAGGAGAAGCCCTCTTGATCTATGTAGCCGCAACCACTCAGGTGGTCAGCGCCGCGATCGTAGTCGAGAGATGAGAAGAAGGGCATGCACTGCTCATCCAAAGGCCGGTCTACTTCATCAGTGAAGTGCTATCCGAGACCAAGATCCGCTACCCGTAAATCCAAAAGCTACTGTACGCAGTAATTCTGACGCGGCGAAAGTTGCGACACTACTTCGAGTCTCATCAGGTGACTGTGGTGTCATCCTTCCCCCTGGGGGAGATCATCTAGTGCTGAGAGGCCTCGGGTAGGATAGCAAAGTGGGCAGTGGAACTCATGGGCAAAACACTCTCATTCGTCCCTCGGAAGGCCATAAAATCCCAAGTCTTGGCGGATTTCCTGGCAGAATGGGTCGACACCCAATTGCCAACAGCTCCAATCCAACCGGAACTTTGGACCATGTACTTCGATGGGTCGCTGATGAAAACAGGAGCAGGTGCGGGCTTGCTCTTCATCTCACCCCTCGGGAAACATCTCCGCTACGTGCTGCGCCTCCATTTCCCGGCGTCAAACAATGTGGCCGAGTACGAGGCTCTGGTTAATGGGTTGCGCATCGCCATCGAGCTAGGGGTTCGGCGCCTCGAAGCTCGCGGCGACTCGCAGCTTGTCATTGACCAGGTCATGAAGAACTCCCACTGCCACGACCGGAAGATGGAGGCCTACTGCGACGAAGTTCGGCGACTGGAAGACAAGTTCTACGGGCTTAAACTCAACCATATCGCTCGACGGTACAACGAGACTGTGGATGAGCTGGCTAAAATAGCCTCGGGGCGGACAACGGTCCCCCGGACATCTTCTCCAGAGACATTCATCAACCCTCCGTCAAGATCGACGACACGCCCGAGCCCGAGGAGGCCTCGACCCAGCCCGAGGTATCCTCGGCCGCCGAGGGTGAGGCCCTGCACGTCGAGGGAGAGCGGAATGGGGTCACTCCTAACCCGAACTAGCAGTCCCCGTACCTGGAACATCTCCTCCGAGGAGAGCTACCCCTCGACAAGGCCGAAGCTCGACGACTGGCGCGGCGCGCCAAGTCGTTCATCTTACTGGGTGATGAAAAGGAGCTCTACCACTGCAGCCCCTCAGGCATTCTCCAACGATGCATATCCGTCGCCGAAAGACAGGAGCTATTGCAAGAAATACACTCGGGGGCTTGCGGTCACCATGTGGCACCTCGAGCCCTCGTAAGGAACGCCTTCCAACAAGGTTTCTACTAGCCGACCGCGGTGGCCGACGCCACTAGGATTGTACGCTCCTGCCAAGGGTGTCAATTCTACGCAAGACAGACGCACCTGCCCGCTCAGGCCCTGCAGACAATACCCATCACCTGGCCGTTTGCCGTGTGGGGTCTGGACCTCGTCGGTCCCTTGCAGAAGGCACCCGGGGGCTTCTCGCACCTGCTGGTCGCCATCGACAAATTCTCCAAGTGGATCGAGGTCCGACCCCTAACCAGCATCAGGTCCGAGCAGGCGGTGGTGTTCTTCACAAACATCATCGATCGCTTTGGGGTCCTGAACTCCATCATCACCGACAATGGCACACAGTTCACTAGGAAGAAGTTCCTGGACTTCTGCGAGGACCACCACATCCATGTGGACTGGGCCGTCGTAGCTCACCCCATGACGAATGGGCAGGTGGAGCGTGCCAACGGTATGATTTTGCAGGGACTTAAACCGAGGATCTACAACGACCTCAACAAGTTTGGCAAGCAGTGGATGAAAGAGCTACCCTTGGTGGTCTGGAGTCTGAGGACGACGCCAAGCCGAGCCATGGGGTTCTCGCCGTTCTTTCTAGTCTATGGGGCCGAGGCTGTCTTACCCACAGACTTAGAATATGGTTCCCCGAGGACAAAGGCGTACGACGACCGAAGCAACCAGACCAGCCGAGAAGACTCACTGGACTAGCTCGAAGAGGCTCGGGGCATGGCCTTACTACACTCGGCGCAGTGTCAGCAGTCTCTGCGACGCTACCACGCCCGAGGGGTTCGGCCCCGAGGCTTCCAGGTGGGAGACTTGGTACTTCGGCTGCGGCAAGACGCCCGAGGACGCCACAAGCTTACTCCTCCCTTGGAAGGGTCGTTCATCATCGCCAAGATTTTGAAGCCCGAGACATACAAGCTGGCCAACGAACAAGGTGAGGTCTACAACAACGCTTGGAACATCCAACAGCTACGTTGCTTCTACCCTTAAGATGTTTCAAATTGTTCATATACCTCGTTCTCTTTACATACATAAATAAAGTCTAACCGTCAAGGAAGGATCAGCCTTGCCTCGGCAAAGCCTGACCCTCCCTCGGGGGCTAGAAGGGGGGAACTCCTCTGCGTCAAAATTTTCCTTGGAAAAGTCTTTTGCCAGAACGACTTTCGCGCTTTTCGACTGCTTCGATAGCGGGGTCCTAAAAACTACGAGAGTACACATAAGCGGCAAGGCCGACCGAGCCGAGGGACTCCTACGCCTCCGGGATACGGATACCTCACTCATCACCTTCCGCAATAAGTAACTCACGCTCGGATAAGCGATTCTGCTACCGAACAAGTCCTAACGCTCGAAAACTTTTCTGCCGGAATGACTTTTGTGTCTTCTCGAGTATATCGATAACAGAGTCCTGCAAACGAGTGAGAGTGCACGTAAGTGGCAAGGCTGACCGAGCCGAGGGACTCCTACGCCTCTGGGATACGGATACCTCACTCATCACCTTCCGCGAAAAGTAACTCTCGCTCGGGTAAGCGATTCTGCTACCGACGAACAAGTCCTGATACTCGAAACAAGAGGAAAGGAAACACAGCTTTATAATATAATGATAAAGATGTTTAGGCCTCGACGGCCGCAAAAAACATACGCATACTACAGACAAACTGGTCCTGCAGGTTCGGATATCGGCAGAGGGAACAACAGCACCCTCGGCGTCGTTTCCACCTTCGGCGGAATCTGGCCCGGCCTCGGACGGCGACACGGGCGGAAGGATCTCCACCTCGAAGGAGGACGCCAGCACCGCGCTTGGGCCATCGCAGCCAGGGTCTCCGCCAGGGTCCCGGCCCGAGCGGACACCTCGGCTGGCCGCTCCGTAGCCTCAGCCAGCTGTCCCCCGAGGACCTCAGCCTGGCTCACGACCTCGGCAGCGTGACTCCGTGGTTGGTCCCGCTCGCGGATGACCTGGCCAAGCTCCAGCCGCAGCTGCTGCACCTCCTCGGCCTGGGAAGCCACCTGCTCCTGGGCCGACGAAGCCTCTTTTCGAGCCGACTCCGCCTCTGTCCACGCCAACACCGCTGCCTCCGGCTCTAGCTCATCGCAGAGCGGCCGAAGGTTCTAAAACTGAGCAAGAGAGGCCTTAAATGGCAAGGCCGACCGAGCCAAGGGACTCCTATGCCTCCGGGATACGGATACCTCACTCGTCACCTTCAGCGCAAGGCAACTCACGCTCGGTTAAGCGGTTCAGCTAGCCGACAGGCGAGTCCTAGTGCTCGAAATAAGGAAGAAACACGACATTACATTCAAATGCCCAGATGTTCAGGCCTCGACAGCCACAATGAACAAACACCCATACTCAGGGTACCATTGCAAACGGAACTCCGGTTCCACTCCCGTGGGTATGAACAACCTCCACTCCAGAGGGCCTGCGGGACAACAAACTCCAGGTGGCTCGCCGGCGACCACTGCACCAGCAGCGACAACGACCTCCGCTTCAGGCGGCTAAATAGCAGCAGCAATGACCTCAGGGCAAACGCTGCTGTGGAAAGGCCCTCGCCCATGCCCCCACACGAGGGGCGAGGACAAGCCATCAAAGCCAAAGAGCCGGGGTTCCGACCGCAGGTGGCACCGACGGTCTCGTCGGCGGAGAAACCTTCTCTGGCTGCCACCACCTCGGCACCGATGACAGCGGCCACCTGCGTGCCAGCGCCACGCCGACGAATGGCGGCCGCCCCAGCCTGCACCGGCAGATCCCCACTCAAGTCCTCATGGACGGGCCGGCACCGGCCTCCACGCGGAGGCGTCGTGCTGGAGTGAGGACAAGACAATCCAAGAACACGAACACCGCCCTAGCGGCGTACGACGTCTTGGACGATCCCCTCGGTGCAGTCGGCGATGCGGGAAGGGCCGCAGACATGCCCGACCTGCGCGGGGCGCGACAGTCGCCCGTGCGGTGGACGGACAACCACGCCCGGACCAAGCGGTAGGAGGCAACATCGGAGGCAGCGCCAGAGCCAGCTGAGCCAGCGTGCCAGGCATGCTGCAGCTGACGACGCTCGTGGCCGACGAGGCCCGCGTTGTCGAAGTTCGCCCCCTCTGTGAGGCCAGTGACAGCAGCCACCCGCGCACGGCACGACCGCCGCCCGGGGTGGAGGACGGATAGCTGCACCTTGTCCAAGCAGTAGCAGTTCGCCTTCCCCCGCATGGCTGGAGGACGCCTCCTCCGCACAGCTGGAGGACGCCCCTCTCCCCTAAACGCCGGAGGAAGAAGCGGGTCGCCGGCCCATGCGGGAGGTAGAACCCCAGCTCAGCTCGCCCTCCGCCACATCAAGGATGATGAAGATCCTTGAAGCTGAGGGCGGGGCAGAGGCTGCAGCCCGGCTTGCTTCTCCCCACCACCCAACTGGTGGTCATCATCCTAGATGACCATTGGTGAGGGAATGCAGCCGGGCTGCATGATGAAAATCCTTGAAGCCGAGCGATGGCTGAAGGGCGCCAACCCCCGCGAGGTCGCGCTCCTCCAACAGCAGCAAGACGAAGGCAACGCGGGTGCTCCCCATCCGGGGGCTCGGAAGGTGGAAGGGCGCGATGCATGAGGGGAGTGCGAAGGCATGGCTACCTCCCGGGGGATCGATCCCTTTTTAAAGGCGGCTCTCCCCACTCGCATCCTCAAGCGTCACAAGCAAAGTCTTCACCGACGTGCTCCAGGGTCCTCCCCCTATGACACGGGGGCTGCGTCCCACACGTCATGCAAGCTGACCCGAAATGGAAGAAGCCAAACCGCCGCACGCAGAGCATGTAACCGCCCCGCGGTTACAAGCACTCCTCCATCCTCGCCGAAACCAGCGGTCGAAAGGGCGGACTGCCATGCAGGTGGCGTGCAACCGCACCGTGGTGGCGCACCCCTTCGGCTTCGTCGCATCCGGCATGCAGGCCCAGGCCCACACGTCATGTAACCGACGCGCCGGTTACTACGTGCAAGAAACCGCACCGCCACTTGCGCCAATGCCGCGCCTTCTCGACTGCGGAACCAGTTCTGAGACTCGAGGCAGCCCTGCGCATGACCCAACAGTGCCAATCGAGCACAACGATCACGGGTCAGTCAGCCGCGGGAGGAGGCGCGACGGTTAATATGGCCAAAAGTGGACCAGCAGTAATTGCAGCAGACGGGCGGAAGCAGCGGTCGAATCGCCTGCAGGCTCGCGTCCCCTCCTGAAGCAGCGGGAGAGCCCTCTCCCACGGCATGAAGACGACGCACCCGTGTTCTGTTCCTTGAACGACTCGCGCACGCGGCCGCCCCGCGAATCGCCCGTTCCGTCGCATTAACTCCTCGGCAGGGCAAGCGACACCTTTAGCAGGCGAAGCGGGCGTCGTTTCACCTCCGCCATGATGACCGCGTCAAAAAAGGTGCGCCACACCATTTAAATTCATATCCTTTTCCTCTTCCCCTTTCTCTCTCTTGCTACAGGGACCGGGAAAGGGGATATTTCGAAAGGGATCCTTCTCAGCGAAGGAAGCGGGCCCCGAGCCCTCCTACTGATCAGGGGTTCGAAGGCTGGCCCCTCAGAAGGGTTCGACAGCCGTCCAGAGCACTCGGGCTCCAAGCCCATTACTGATCAGGGGTTCGAAGGCTGGCCCCTCGGAAGGGTTTGACAGCCGCCCCAGAGTGCCCGGGCTCTGCGCCCACTACTGATCAGGGGTTCGGAGGCTGGCCCTTCGGAAGGGTTCGACAGCCGCCCCAGAGCACGCAGAGTGAGGGATGACTCTGGGTACGTCCGTTACATGGCCGAGGCTCGGGCTACGCTCCCGAGGTACCCTAGGACATTTCCGAGACCAGCAGGAGCGATTTTGTAACAGAATCCCACCAGAGGGAGGCATCGAGCCCTCGGACCCTATCGAACGGGTCCGGGTCCGGCAAATCACTTGCATGTACTTTTGGAGCGCGCCTCTGGGCTACTAGCCGATCCTTATCGAACAGGGCACGGGCATCCACTCGGATCACCCGTTAGCAACTCACTGGAGACACCATGTTCGGCGCCCTCCGAGGGCAACATGACGCTTTCCCCCCTTCCTCCTTGCGGAAAGGCGACGAAGGGGCGTATAATAAAAGTCGAGACAGTCCTTGATCGTCCTCTCGCTCCGTGCAGAGGCTCGGGGGCTGCTCTCGCAACCCGGCTACGGCCAAACCGTTGACAGCATCAACAAACCAGCCTAAAAATTCGGAACCTAACCATGCACCCGGGCTACAATCAGGTCGCATGAGGGAACAACCAGGCCGGTCGAGGCATCACGAAAGGCATTAAGACCTCAGAGGAGTCAAACCACTCCTCCGAGGCCTCGGGGGCTACACCCGGTGGGTGCGCTCGCGCGCACCCACCGGAACAAAATATAACCGAGAAAGGCCGGTCCCCTCACAAAAATGCGGCAAAGCCTCCAAGCGAGTACCAACACTCCCTTTGAGGCTCGGGGGCTACTGTCGGGTACCGTAATTAGGGGTACCCCCAACACTCCTAAACACGGCTGGTAACCACCATCAGCACAAACCGCAAAGACTGATGGGCGCGGTTCAGGTCAAGGCCTCGTCTACCAAGGGATGCAATCTCGCCTCGCCCGAGCCCGGCCTCGGGCAGGAACAGTAGTTCCAGACAAATTCACGCCTCGCCCGACGGCCTCCTCAGGCAGTGGGCGCACCCTCGGCTCGCCCGAAGCCTAGCTCGGGCAGGCTTCATCGAGAAGCAACCTTAGCCAAATCGCCTCACCAACCGACCGTATCGCAGGCGCATTCAATGCGAAGATCGCCTGACACCTTATCCTGACACGCGTGCCTCAGTCAGCAAGGTCGAAGTGACTGCAGTCACTTTGCCCTTTCACTGACCGACCTGACAGGAAAACAGCGTCGCTCGCTCCGCTCCGACTGCTGTGCCACCCACCAGGGTGAGGCTGACAACAGCCAAGTTCAGCCTCGGGCGCAACAGGAAGCTCCGCCTCGCCTAACCTTAGGCCTCGGCCTCAGAAGGAGGTCTCCGCCTCAGGGCTCAGCCTCAACCTCGGCCTCGGAAGGAGGTATCCGCCTCGCCCGACCCCAGGGCTCGACCTTAACTTCGGCCTCGGAAGGAGGTCTCCGCCTCGCCCGACCCTAGGGCTCGGCCTCAACCTCGGCCTCGGAAGGAGGTCTCCGCCTCGCCCGACCCCAGGGCTCGGCCTCAACCTCGGCCTTAGGAGAAGTCTCCGCCTCGCCCGACCTTGGGCTCGGATCGACCGCGCCATGGGGGATACATCATTTCCCTACCGCTAGCTAGCTCAGACTACGAGGGAACAAGACCGGCGACCCATCTGGCTCGCCCCGGTAACAAGTAATGATGGCTCCCCGCGTGCGTCCATGACGACAATGGTTCTCAGCCCCCTAAGGAAGCAAGGAGACGTCAGCAGGATCCCAGTAGCATCGACAGCTATGCTTCTACAGGGCTCAGGCACTTCTCCGACGGCCACGTTATCGCGTACACAGGGCTCTAGCACCTCTCCGACAGCCACGTTGGCATGTACACAGGGCTCAGGCACCTCTCTGCCAGACACGTTACCGCATAGCTATACCCCCCATTGTACACCTGGACCCTCTCCTTGCATCTATAAAAGGGAGGTCCAGGGCCTTCATGCGGGAGGGTCGCGCGGGGGAACGAGCTAACGAACAGGCTCACTCTCTCTCTCTCTCGTGAACGCTCGTAACCCCTACTACGAGCACACCCCCGGTGCGAGATAATACAGGCCACGTTTTCCCCTTGTGTTCCATCTCGCGCCAACCCATCTGGGCAGGGGCACGTAGCAACAAATTTACTCGTCGGTCCAGGGACCCCCGGGTCCGAAACGCCGACAGCTGCTTAACTATTTGAAGTGTTGTCCAACATGCAGTGAAGTATTCATGGTCACACTATGTTTAACCTCGACGTGGTGATCATGCAGGAGATAAGCTAAACATCAAAAAATCAAATATGAGTAAACACAATTATTCTTAATGAAAATAAAATTAAACACTTGAAAGAAAAATGCATTACCATTTCTACCATTAATAAATTAAATGCATTATTTTTAGTTGATGGTTTTTTATAGTGTTACATAGGGACGGACCTACGTTATGGCCAGTGAGGGCACAGGCCCCCACTCAAATTTCTGGTTCCAATGAACTTCTTATCTTAATTATTGTAGATATAAAAGACCATTAGGTAGTAAGTTTGTATTTAGGCCCCCACTCAGTAGTTGGACCCCACCCGGATTTTAGGCTAGGTCCGCCCCTGGTGTTACAATTATGGTTAGTTCCATAACATAGCAAATATTCAGTTGCTTTTATTTTATCCACCTTGTTTTGATTTTGATGCACTATGATCTTATGCTTTTATCTTGTGATTTAGGCTGCATTGTGTTTGCAATGAGAATTCTTTGGCGTCGTTGATTAGGATGCTTGGGCTTAGATTATATCGCGCAAGCGATGATAACTCTATTCTGTATGACCATGATTTGGAAAGGTAACACGTGCTCTCTCTTAAATTGATCAGCTTCCCCTTCCTGACAATTTCCTCATTTTTATTTGTTAATTATGTTCTATTTGATAAGGATGGTCAGGAAGTTCCCGAGGAGATAATTAGGAAAGTTGGGGAGACATTTGAGAGAATTCTTAAGGAGGTACTACAGTCGTTGGCGCTTACATGATTTTTGACTGTCAAAGTAAGAGATGAATATGCAAATGACGTGCCTCTTATTCAAGCCATGGCAAACGTGCCTGGCAGGAATCCACATATGAAGTAAGTGGATCCACCTGATTGTCTTATGAGAATTTATTAGGTCTTTGATGACGAGCAAGTCAAAATTTATAGCAAGTCAAAATTCATCCCAATACATTCCAATATACACCAATCCACATAGAATTGAAATAACAGAACAAGGCCTAAATTTAGCTCAATACATGTGGATTGAGGTCAATACTAGAGTACCCAAACAAAATATAAAGTGGTATATATGTAGACTAGAGGCATATGGTTTGCTACTAACATGGAAAATATATCTCTGAAAAATTGGGATTAGGTCAGCAGTGCAGAACCTTTAGATACTCACATGCCCCTATAGGATATGCAGAACAATCAGATACTCACTTGTTCTGAATATTTTTTGTAGATAATTATTAGTCTTGAAACCACACAACAAATTTGCAATTAATTTTCAAATGAGATTCATCATTTATTGCAACTAACATTTGTTACGAGTCGTACTAAGCCCAATTAAATCTCTACTCTTTTAAAATTAGTCGTAGCCTCGTAGGGAAGTAATAATTATCTAATTGGTGAAATTAATTATTTTTTAAAAATAGTGAACTTAAGTGATAATTCTCTGTATTGCATCCTGACAGACTTGTTTTTGCTATTGTTGTCGTGACTCGTGACAATGCATTCATTTTATTAAACAAAATGAAATTAGATAATATCCATCTTATTCTAATGCCTCATCCTGGAGATAGAATCATGATGATTTTTTTCACTTCACTATTTTAGTAAATAAGAACAACCAGTGGTGGACCAAGAAATTGGCCAAGGCCCGGGCCGAAGCAAACATAAACTCTAATAGTAGCATATAAAGAAAAATTGTACGACGAAACAACGTTGTCATAGATGTTAAATATGACATACAAGTTATGATGTAGCTCCTTACAAATATATCATGTCAACATCAACATCATTGCTTCTTGCTCCAGAACCTTGAAGGAAATCATATTAAGAACGCGACTTGAAAGGTAATATTGAATAAATTTAATAATATTAGTAATTGGTACATACCACGAGTACGAGGTAGATTCACCCTGCGTGTTCTCATGCTTTGAAAATAATCCAATATCTTTGCATCCTCAATACTTGTAAATATATCCCTCTCAATATAACACACCATACGATGGTTAAGCCATTAGTCTCCTGTCTTATTCCGCAACTCAGTTTTAATGATATTCATAAATGAGAAAGCTCTCTCCACATATGTTGTTGCCACTGGTAAAATCAAAGCTAATTCAATGAGACGATATACAAATGGAAAAACAACATGTGTGTCACCCTGAACCATTCTCACAGCAAGATCACCTAGGTCATTGCAACTTAGAAAATCTGGATCAGCTCTCATATCAATAATGAATATCTCAAGTTGGTCTTTCAAAACTATGCAATCATATGTAGAGAAGTCCGCATCATACAATTTAGCAAGCTCAATTAACTTATGGTTCTTGAACTATGAATCATGAAAACTTCTTTGTCGGTCTCCCATCTTTTTGAGGATATATATGGCCAATTGGTTGACATAGACCCTATAACAAATACTCTCTTCTAACAGCATCCCTAATGTTAACATCGTATTCATCAATTGGTTTTCTAAGCCCAGGATCAGCAACTATATCGAATACCTGCTCAGAAGGTGGAATTTCTTGGGCTTGATTGTTACTGGTCCCGGTTCCCACTGTTGGTTGATAATTGAGGTTTGATCTTGGCCGCACATTAGGCACGACGGGTGTGAGAGATGGAGAGAAAAATGACTACAATGTTCTATGCCTGTTCTTCATTTTTATTGTTACTGGCTCCTTGTATTGTATCTGAAACATTTTACAAACACAATAAATCTCTATAAAACATCTAATTAAAGCCTTAAAAGTTAAAAGGGATTGAACACTTGAAGTCTTCTACCTGCTATTTCAACGGAAGGCGCGATGGCAGAGTGGCGGACTGGGCGGAGGACGACGCATGAGCTCGGCGGTGGACTGGCTAGACTGGTAGAGGCGACGCGGAGGTAGTGGCGGACTAGGCGGCGGACTGGGCGATTCTGAGCGGAGGCAGTGGCGGACTGGGCGGAGGCAGTGGTGGACTGGGCAGTGGCGGACTCGGCGGCGAGCTGGCCGCCAGAGGGCAGACCAGCAGAGGTGACGCGGCACGGCGGTAGCAGATGCAGGCTTGCAGCTCCTCAGCACAGTCCAGCCAGACTACGGAGGCAGCGGTCGGACATGAGCTCTTCTAAAAAATCTTGGGCTTGTGCCCCGGGCCGTGGCCCAAGCGGCCATTGGCCTGGGTCCGCCCCTGAGAACAACTGTCCCACATAAACATGGTCTACCTATATGACCTTCTTACATTGGTGAGCCCCTTCGAAGAAGGGAATTTTCTAAAGGGAAAAAGAGAGTATTCTCATTTGTGTTGCCCTGTTCTTGGTCTCTCTCAGGAGCTAAAAGCATGTGACCAAAGTGGTTTTTGAATTTTGGTGGGTTTCATGTTGGGTTTTCTTTTGCTTCTTCCCTTTAGGCACGGAGGTAGCACACTCTTCCTCTTGATAGTCTTTATATATCTTGTACCTACTTGCTCTATACTTTGGACAGCTCTCCAAGTCTTTATAATCATCAACTAGATATAGAATATAGTGAATTCTACACGCGTGGATCTTATCCACACCTATAGTGAGCGGTCTGATTAGTTTCTTAGCATAGTATGTGTTAGTAGGCACTTTGTTCTCTTTTGGAAGCATGTTTGCAATAATACTCAAGAACCATCAAAGTTATCATCAGACAAACCATATCTAGCTTTTAACATCAGCAACTTTAAAACAGACCATAGCATCATGAACTCTTTGGTACAATCCTTAGAATCATCATACAAAGGCTCTTCTCTTGCCTTCATCATGACCTCCATACCTGTCATGAAGAACATCGATGAATCTGTTTGATGACGCAATACTGACTCTAAGAATTCTGCATCTTTCCCATTTGTAACATTTGGTAGAACATGAGTTCTGACGCTTTCATTTCCTCCAGCGAAACCATGATCATTAACATTTGGCACTACATGATTGCTTTGGAGAAGAGGTTGTTGCATCTCTTGTACAAACTGAAATTCGTCAACCATCGCAGGGTTTCTAGTTGTATAAGGCAAAGAGCTACCCTCTCCATGCTTTATCCAAGTCATGTAATCCTTCATAAATTTTCAGCAGACCAGATGAGAAATGATTTGTTCTGTGTCATCAAATACGACAACAGTTTTGCAATCATTGCATGGACAATATTATGTGCTTTGTCTTTTTTCTCCAAGCATAGTTCTTAGCAGCAACAATAAACCTATGGACCTCAGGTATGTATGATGGATCTAGTCTTGATAAGTTATACATCTAGAATAACCTCTCCATCATTATTTATAAAAAAGTTAAATATTAAATACAAAAACCTAAGTAATATAATTAAAAAACTAAATATATCTCTACATAAACACACAAGAACACACCACAGAAACAACTAAATTTATCTTGGATAAACTAAATTGAGAAGTAAATATGAAAAGGAAGAGATAGGGACGTTATCTAACCATCTTATGCAACCTCGTTTGAGGAAAAAGAGACAAAACCTAACTACTCTTCTCTCTAACATATGGTGAAATCCTCGATCCAAAAAGTGGCTACATTGACCAACATTGAACAAAAGGAGGCAAGAGAAACATATACTAACCTTTCTTATCAACCTCCTTCCAAAAAATGAAGATAAAAAACTCTACCCTTGTATTTTGTGAAATCTGGACCTCCAAAATGGCCTCCAATGGAAGGTGGTTGCGAGCCTAAGTAACATAATTAAAAAACTAACAAAAATTTCTATTTCTCTCTCTCTCTCTACATAAACACATAAGAACACACCAAGGAAACAACTAAACATATCTTGAATAAACTAAATTGAGAAGTAAACATGAAAAGGGAGAGAGAGGAGAGACATTATCTAACCATCTTAAGCAACCTCTTCAGGAAATAGAGACAATAACCTAGCTAAAAGCATCTAGACCCCTAGTTGGTTTTAGTGATTAATGACAACATAAGAATATTGTGACTAACGTGTGTTTTGCAGAGTACATGGTAAGTTAGGTCACAAATGCAGGAAATTGCGCTCCAACATGTGAAAACAATCCCTTAGATGAAACTTGGAGCGACGGCTGAAAAAGGCAAATCAAAAGATGAAGGTCTTCATATTCTAAGTGTCGAAGTTATTGTGGGACACTTGGTATAGAGTTAGAACTTTTATTTTTACTTTACCGGTACTATAAAGAGGGGTTGTGGAAGAGTAGTTTGACCAAGAGATATCTAGTGTAGTGTTAGTGCATGCACACACTTGAAAATTAGCGCTAGGTGTCACTCAAGATCTCACTCACAAGTTGGAGTCGAAAACATTTAAAAAAACAAAAGGAAGAAAAGTGATGTAGTTTCTCTGGGTGCACTAGACCGTCCGGTGGTGCCCTGGACAACCATTCCAGAGAGTTTAGAGAACTTCCAAAGAAGCAAGAGAGCTACTAGAGAGATTGCAATCGTTTGAGGGAGGCACCGAACAGTCACTATGCAGTGTCTGATGCTTCTCTGTGCAAGGGTTAGTTGTTAGAACGAGCCGTTGGAAGCGCACTAGTGGCGCAACAGACTGTTCGGTGCAACCACACGGAGAACAGTATAGTAACGACTTGTTTGGGGTGGTTGTGGTATTTATACCCCTCCACCAACCATATTCATTGTATTGCTGCCCCAACCAACTAAAATTCATTGCTAAAGAATTGCAAGTCTAGAAAGCATAGTGAGGTGATTAGCAAAATCATAATCCCATGTTAGGACCTCATTAGTGCACATGAGAGCCACCTAAAGCACACACCGCATGCATTAGGCTTCTCTTGGTCAAGAAAAATTCTATGACTTATTACTTTTGATGATAGACATCACCTAGACGGCTCGATGGTGATTTGAACTCGTTGATCACCTTGGAGGCTTTATTGGTGACCCAACTCAGAGATTGTATGCGGCCATGAGGGATCCACTGCGCTGGAGAGACAAAGGATCATCTCATAGTGAGCACTTGGATCCACCGTACCGACTCTCCGATACCTCGCAAAAACCTTGGAGGAGTCTTCTTGCCCCTACTTTCCATTTCACTTTTACTTTGTGTATTTACATTCCTAGTATTTGCCATGATGACTTAGGGTATGCTTACTGTTTTCTACCTTTTGTGATTTAGCTAAGTAGTTGTGCTCTTATTTAAGATTTAATCTTTCACAAGAATTTTAGAGAAGCCTAATTCACCCCCCCCCCCCCCCCCCCGCGCGCTCTTGGGCATCGTGGTCCTTTCAATTGGTATCAGAGCCGTGTTGCTCCTAGTTTAGCTTAACTGCTAGAGTAACGATTTTCTATGGGGATGTACCTCCTCCCGTTTTTTATGGTGACAATTTTCCTTATTGGTAAATTTATATGGAAGTTTACTTAGAGGCTATAGACATTGGAGTCTACAAAGCCGCCATCCAAGGGTTCCCTTAAACTAGAGTGGAAAAGTCAAAGTCACATTTCTAGGGCCACCCAACAAGAGTTGGCCAAAACAAATTTGGATTGTAAAGTCTTTGATTGAGAATACAATAGGCCCCCTACAAGTTCGGGTGCCTCAAATTCAAGCTTGATCCCCTTTGCATGTAGGTGAACTACAAGACCGATGGGAGCCATTGGGTAATTGACACTGGTCATACTCAACATATGACTGGTAACCCACGGATGTTCACCTCACTTGACGAAAATATGGATGATCAAGACAAGATTACATTTAGGGATAATTCAAAAGGCTAAGTACAAGGGTTTGGCAAAGTGGCAATATCAAATGTCCTCTTGGTTGCTACCTTAAGTTTCAACTTGCTATCAGTCGGTCAGATGTGTGATCTTGGACTTCAATGCTTATTCACTCTGTCAGAAGTTGTTGTATGTAAAATGGATGATGAGTCAGTCATATTCAAAGGATTTAGATATATCAACCTATATTTGGTGGATTTCTCTTCGGAAGATGCTAACCTAAGGACTTGTCTCTTTACCAAAGCATCTCTCGGATGGTTATGGCATAGGAGGCTTGCACATGTTGGAATGAGTACACTCAAGAAGATTCTGAAGAAAGACATGGTTAGATGTTTGAAAGATGTTGTGTTTGAAAAGGACAAGCTTTGTAGTGCATGTCAAGCTGGAAAACAAGTTGCTAACACTTATCCTACAAAGGCATTTATGTCAACATCAAGGCCACTGCAAGTTCTTCACATGGATTTGTTTGGACCAACAACTTATGCAAGTGTTGGTGGCAACCTCTACTGCTTGGTCATTATTGATGATTATTCCAGATACACTTGGGTATTCTTTCTTCAAGAAAAGTCTAAGGTTGCATCAATATTCAAGAAGTTTGCCAAGAAAGCACAAAATGAATTTGACTACAAAATTAAGAAATTCAGAAGTGGCAATGGGAAAGAGTTTGACAACACCAACATACATGAATATTATGATGAAGTTGGGATCAAACATGTAGTGTCTGCAACTTATACACCTCAACAAAATGGATTTGTGGAAAGAAATTGTTGGGGGTCTTCATCTTCCAAAGGTCCTCAAAAACACGACTAACATGTTTTCCAGTATGGTATACAGTCGTAGGAAACTTCGGGTTTAAGACGAAGGCGTGTATGATATGAAAAAGTGTGATCTGGAAGAAGGATAGAGCAACTCCGAAGCTATGGCTGAAGAAGCTTCGACTCAATGCAAGAACGATGATGAAGGATGAAACCGACTTAAAAGGAAAAGACTGCTCAGTCCTCGACAAATTACCTTTTAGCTAATAGTAAATGTCAGGGACATGAATGTAATTTTACCCAGGCTGCGTCATGTGCCTATAAATAGATGAATAGTAACAACGTACTGTTCATACTGACTTGTAATCGCTCGCACGTCAGTCTCAGACTTTTACTTTCTGTCAAGCCGAAGGTACAAATGTAATTTAATATCATTAATGTTTGTTCATGATTATATAATGACAATATGAATAATCTAATGATTTAATATAATTATTCATGCTCTTTCTATATTTCATATGTCCCTGTTTATATTCTTACATATCAAAATGATGAAGGTATGTCCTTCATGACCTTCGTCTGAAGATCATTATATCCTAAGAGAGATAATGCTTAGAAGGACGAAGGTCTTTAACTATTAATATTTGTCTTGCCTTGTTCTTAACTCACAACATTTGAGAACAAGTGAACAATAGAAATAATAGAACCTTGATCACCCTTGCAAGAACCATGATTGATGAGTATAACACACTAGAGATGTTTTGGGCTAAAGTTGTGCATGCTATGCATCAAACAGGCTGTTTCCTCACCGGTTGCTTGATAACCCTCCCTATGAACTGCTAAATGCGAAAAAGCCAGATCTCTCATTATTCCGGGTGTTTGGGTGCAAATTCTACATCTACAAGAAACACCATCACCTAGGGAAGTTTCAAAGAAGATGTGATATTGGTTTCTTACTTGCTATTCATCAACATCCAAAGCACATCGAGTATTCAACCATGCCACTGGCTTGATATAAGAAACATATGATGTGGAGTTTGATGAGACCAACGGCTCCCAGGGAGCACATGAAAATCTTGATGATGCAGGTGATGAACCATTTAGTGAGGTTATGAAGAATATGCCAATAAGAGCCATCAAGCCAAAAGAAGATGAATATGAGGTGCAAGTCATCGACATGGCTTCTTCATCAAATGTACCACAAGATGATGAGAGTCATGTAAATGAAGATACATTTGTCTCTCAAGAACAAGCGGCGGTACAAGTCAAAGATGTTGATGCTCCACAACTTCCTCCCCAAGTGTTTGACAAAAGAACTTCATCTCTACTACAATCACATCCAGAAGATCTCATCATTGGGAGTCCTTCAAAAGGGTTTATTACTCAATCAAAAAAATTATTGTACATCACACTTTTATTTCTTGTGTTGAGCCTACTTGTTTAGGTAAGGCACTAAAGGATCTGGATTGAGTGAACGCCATGCATGAAAAACTAAACAACTTCACCCAGAATCAAGTTTGGATCCTTGAAGAGCCTCCACAAAAGTGGGTGTTTAGAAACAAGACACCAAAAAATTTCTCTCAAGTTGAAGGATTGCATTTTGGAGAGACCTTTGCACCAGTTGCTCGATTAGAAGCCATCCATATCCTTCTTGCATATGCATCCAACAATAATATCAAACTATATCAAATGGATGTAAAAAGTGCATTTCTAAATGGCTTCATCAATGAACTTGTATATGTTGAGCAACCTCGGGCTTGAAGACCCTAGATATCCCAATCATGTTTACAGGTTGTCCAAGGCGCTATATGGACTGAAGCAAGCTCCAAGGGCTTGGTATGAGCGTCTTCACGATTTCCTCCATGAGAAGGGCTTCAAGATTGGGGCCATGGACACCACACTATTCACCAAGAAGCATAACAGTGATATTTTCATTTGTCAAGTTTATGTTGATGATATAATCTTTTGCTTGGCAAATGATTGTTATTCCAAAGAATTTGGTGAGATAATGTTGAAGGAGTTCGAGATGTCAATGATTGGTGAGCTCACATTCTTCCTCGGCTTTCAAGTCAAGCAAATGAAAGAAGAGAACTTCCTCTCCTAAGATAAGTATTCCAAAGACTTGTTGAAAAGATTCAAATGGAGGATTGCAAGTGTTGGGGACTTGTTCTCAAATGCTAAGAATTAAGAACAAGGCAACATAGAAAATGTTAAGTGTAAAAGTCCTTCGTCCTCCATAACATTATATCCCTTTGGGATATAAAGCATCTCGGACGAAGGTTACGAAGGACGTACCTTCGTAAGCATGACAACGAGGAACGAAACATTCATATAAATCATGAGATATGAAAATATTTAAATGTTATCATAGAACCATCTCCATTTTTATTATTATAAACGAATGTAAATGACTTCAAATTACAAATGTACCTTCGGTCTTGAAGAATACAAGTGTGATGCGAAGGCAAATGACAGGTTCGCGTGAACAGTACGGGGGTACTGTTCATCTATTTATAGACACAGGACGCAGCCTGTGACGAATTACAATTATGCCCTTTACAAAAGTTTACAACATTATCTTAGACCTCTATGGATAAAAAGGTCATTCTATCTTTATGTCGGTTTGTAACGCCGAAGCTCTATAAAAAGGAACCTTCGGCCATTTCCTGGGGACGATTTCAGCCGAAGCTGCTTCTTTGCGCAAGACCTTCGGCGCAACGAAGCATGGCCCCAACAGTAGCCCCTTTCGCGGCGCTAGATCGTTTTTCGTAACGAGCTTGAACCGTGAAAAAATCCTCTCAAGCTTCGGGAAGCCGAAGGTCCAAAAAACACCTTCCCTGAGCTCGTTGCCGAGAAACGATTCATTTCCCGAGATCGTGTCGGTCCCACCTTGCAGAGTCACTGTTTGGTCTTTGCGGTCCACTGCGCAGCGAGTACAAGTTACTGCCCGCCTGGTGTAAAAACCCTGCCGCTTCGCCTTCTTACCTGCAGCACTATATAAACAGACGAGTAGGTGTGAAGTTACCACAGCATTTACTGCTATTTGCACTGTTTTGCTGCCAAAATTTTTAACCATCACCGAAGCTTGTTTGTCAGGTTTGAACGAAGCTCCATCTTGAAGCCTGCTTCGGAGAAAAAAGTATTAAAGTTTCACAAGTTCATAATTAAATGGCCAGAGTTCGCTCTACAGCTAGGGTTGAGCGTGAGGGGGACGAAACTGAAGCTTCGGAGACTGTGCCCATCTCCGAAGCGATGCAGCGCTCCGGACTGGTGACTACGGAAGAAATAGCTGCTGCCGGAGCAAACCCGACAGCTGCCGAAGGAGAAGGGAACATTGAAGAAACCGACTCCGAAGATGACTACCGTATTGCCATGCCCAGCAAACCCAGCCACCTAGACTTCGGAAAATCGACTGTTTCAAAGGTTGATCTCGCCAAGATGGTGAAAGCAGGTTTTTTCAGTGAAGATCAGAAGAAGCTACTTCGCTTCGGGGGAGAAGAGACCACCCCGAAGCCAGAGAAGGACGAGGTTGTCATCTTCAAAAGCTTTTTAAAGGCTGGGCTAAGATTCCCTGTTCACGAGATTGTTGCGGAGATATTGAAGAGGTTTGGCATCTACCTTCACCAGTTAACTCCTAACGCTATCGTTAGGCTTAGCGTTTATATTTGGGCCCTCCGAAGCCAAGCAGTGGAGCCTTTTGCTGACAGTTTCTGTCGAGTTCATGAATTGCATTATCAAACAAAGGCCCGAAAAGATGGGCTTCATGAAAACTTCGGTTGCTACAATTTTGCCTACCGGAAAACCGCAAAGTTTCCTGTAATTAGCTACCGAAGCAAATGGCCGGCAGGCTAGAAATCAGAATGGTTCTATGTCAAGGTTGATGAGGACAAGGAGAAGCTTGTGCAAAGTCCACTCGAGCTAACTTTCGGAGAAACCCGACCCCACTGCAACATGACACCAGAGGGTCAAACTCAACGGGCAATGGATGAATTCAGAATCATTGCAGAGCATATTGGTACCAGGGATCTGGTTCAAGAATTCTTAGCATTCAAAGTCTTCCCTACTCTGAAAAAATGGGAAATGCCAAAATTAAAGGGGGAGAAGAAGGAAGGGGATCTTGTCCGGCTTCCTTACCATTTCAAATTCAAGAAATATTTTAAGAAGCCCTGCCAAGAGTGGCTGGACACAGTTGAGGTGATGTGTAATGAAATTCTTGGAAATTATTCGAAAAAAGAAGATCAACTGATGACAGCAGCCTTCGGCACCCGTCCGAAGCGAAGGCTGAACCGAGTGCTTGATGCACTGGGCTTCGAATATCCTGACTATGCGCAGCTGAACAAGGGTGCTGAGGGCCAGAGAATAAAAAGAGCGGCCGAAGCTTTAAACAAGGATGAAGAACAACCACCAAAAAAGAAGAAAATTGTCAAGAGAAAAATATCAACTCCGAAGCGAAAACTATCCGAAGAAGAGGGGACCCCCACACCACCTTCTACCAGCGACGTGGAGGAAATTCTAAAGGTAATGACTGAACCCATGCCCACGAAGCTAAGTCCATTAGGGCCTCGACTGACGAAGCTTTTTCAAAAGGTGGCGGAGCCGGAAAAAACGAAGATAACCAAAGCAAAAAGGCAAAGAATTATTGCCGTAACAGAAGTTATTGACAAGACGCCACCGAGAGCATCAATTCAGAAAACAGCAGCTACTGAAGACACAACAAACGTCGAAGTCGCACCTTCGGAGGTCGCGGCTACCGAAGCCGCTACAACCGAAGATGTGAACTTAGAGACTACCATTGAGAATATCGACAAAATTTTGGAAGACATGGCTGCAGAAGAAGCTGCCGCTGCTGCTAAAAAAGTCATGGCCGCAGTGCCTGAGAAGGGGAAAGAAATAGCCGAAGTCGCTTCGGACGACGAAGCCTACATATTTCAAAATTTAATTGGACAAAAACTTTCGGAGGACGAAATAGAAGAGCTAAAAGACTATGCCAAATCTTGCGGATACAGGCCAGGAGCTCTTCTATTCGGAGGTGTGGACGATGAAAAATTAGGCTGCATTCGAGACCAAACCGGAGCTAAGGTCATCGGTACTCTGTTAAAGAGTATCGGTTTTCCGAAGCTAGAGACAGATATCAGCCGCTACCGACGACAGCATATCGTTGGCAGCTTATTTTATTCCAATTTCAAGGTAAACAATCTTTTCTCTGTTCCTTATTGCTTTGGATAATGAAAATGTTACTAACGAAAACTGTTTTTGTGCAGAGCATGCTACTGAGCAAAGCTCTGAAGATGCAGCAGGATTTGGAGGACAAAAAACACGAAGCTATAATTGGAAATTTAGAGAGCAAAATAAAAGAACAATCAGCCATCATCGAAAAGAAAGACTTCGAACTTCAATCAACCGAAGGCTTGCTGGCAGAGACCGAAGCTAAAATATCAGAATTGAATTCGAAGCTTATCGGTCAATCAAAACAGTTTGAACAAGAAAAGCTAGAGCTTAATTCTAAACTTGAAGCCGAAGTCCAAGCCAACTCAAATTTGAAGAAATCATTAACAAGCCTTCAGAATAAATGTTTGGATTTTAGCAACAATTGTATCCAACAACTAAAGAAGATCTTTTACTCAGTTGGAGCCAGCAGCGGGAAATTTACCCCTTCGGATGAAGATTTACCAAAAGCCTTCGATCATATCGAAGCTGAAATTGAAGAACTTGACGAAGTTATAGCTGGGCACGGTGACTTCTGTGCCTGGGTAGCTTCTCGGGGTACTGCTGCAGCATTCCTGAAGGCTGGCTGCGAGCATGGAAAGATCGTCAACAGGCCCAACTTCACCCTGTCTCCATCAATCCTGGACGATATACCTGACCTCGCCCGAAGTATCTCAAATAGATTTATAAAAATGATATGGACAAAAGGCGGGCGGGAGAAGGCTGGAGACGAAGCTCGAAGTCATCTTGAACCAGTAAGAAATCCTACTTTGTACTTACCTTCTCCTTCATACTTGATTTTTACTCTGGATACCTGGATTCATGTAGGATGTCGAAGCTGAAGGTGATTAAAGAATATGCCGCCGAAGCGGGAGCCTGAAGAAGATTAGTAGTAGTAGGCTAGAAAATTTGTAACAACTTGTTGTAAATACAATTAAACCGTTCTCAAGGAACTTTGTACATACCTTGTAATATATCCTTACCCTTTTATTAAGACGCTTTGATGTGGACGAAATCAATATTTTGAGCCGAAGGCGAAAAACACCTTCCCTTCTTTTCGTACACAACGAAGCATTAAAGACTGCTTCTTCTTTCTGCGGAAGCTTTGCTTTTTTGTACAAAACATAAAAGACTACTTCTTCTTTCTGCCGAAGCTTTTCTTTTTTGTACACTCCAAAACATAAAAGAATACTTCTCCTTTTTGCCGAAGCAACCACTTAGTAACACAGATGCCATGAATGAATGCTTATGAATGCAAATGCTATGATGTAATGTGATGTGCGAATGAATGTCCAAAACATATAACCGAAGCCACACTCAACCATTATTTCCTTGGAATCAACCACACATCAGCTCTGCATTCCCTTAGGAACGACTTTGGAGCTTCCTCGTCTTTTACTTAGACGGTATAAACTCTGCATTCCCTTAGGAACGTCTTTGGAGTTTCTTCGCCTTTTACTTAGGCGGTATAAGCTCTGCATTCCCTTAGGAACGTCTTTGGAGCTTCTTCGTCTTTTACTTAGACGGTACCAGCGTTGACTTTTCGCTGAGAGCTCTGCATCCCCTTAGGGACGTCTTTGGAGCTTCTTCTCTTTTTTCTTTTTCAGTTCCTGCACTCGATGGTGCGTTCTCAGCTGTTACATTTACATTTTTTGGGGGATTTTGCTCTTATAAGACTAAAAAAGGAAATTACACATGATGGCCCCATTAAAAACCTTTCTCCCCCTTCGGAAAGGAAAAGGGTGCCATGAAAAAGAAAAGAAAAAACATAAAAAATTACATCATGTTATACATAGTATCGCCGAAGCTCATCCGCATTCCAAGACCTTGGAATTTCGTTGCCATCCATGTCCTTCAATCTGTACGATCCAGGCCTTGACGAAGATACTACTAAGAATGGTCCTTCCCATTTCAACTGTAGCTTACCCACTGTATCTGGGTTAGCCACTCTCCGAAGCACCAAGTGTCCCGGCTCAATATTTTTTAACCGGACTTTTCTATCTCGCCATTTAACTGTTTCAGCCTGATATTTATTGATATTCTCCACGGCCTGAAGCCTGATCCCTTCTAAAGCATCCTTTTCCACAAGGCAAGCATCTTCGGGACCTGATTCTGCCGAAGCTACTACTCTTATTGATCCAGCTTTGGCTTCTTCCGGGGTTATTGCTTCGTCTCCGAATAATAACTTGAATGGGGTAAAGCCTGTAGATCTTGATGCTGTTGTATTGTGGCTCCACACCACTTTGGTTAACTGGTCTGGCCACTTTCCCCTGGGTTGATTGAAGATTAGCTTCATTATTCCTGTCATTATAATGCCGTTGGCCCTTTCAACAAGCCCATTCGACTCCGGATGCCTGACTGATGCAAAATGGATCTTCGTTCCAATTTGATCACAAAAGTTTCTGAAAGCTTCGGAGTCGAACTGCGTTCCATTGTCTACAGTGATGGCCTTCGGTACTCCGAAGCGACAGACAATGTTCTGCCAGAAAAACTTTTGGACAGTGGCCGAAGTTATTGTAGCTAATGGCTTCGCCTCAATCCATTTGGAAAAATACTCCACAGCTACTACAACATATTTTAGATTCCCTTGGGCCGGTGGTAATGGACCCAACAAGTCAAGGCCCCATCTTTGCAATGGCCAGATGGGTTGTATCAGCTGTGTCAAAGACGAAGGTTGCTTTTGATCTCTTGCACATTTTTGACAACCTTCGCACTTTTGGACTAACTCCGCTGCATCCGAAGCTGCCTTCGGCCAATAAAAACCTTGGCGGAACACTTTTCCAAGTAACGGCCTGGATCCGATGTGGGATCCACACAGGCCTGCATGTATCTCTTTCATCAACTCTATACCTTCGGCTCTAGATAAGCACTTGAGCAGCGGAGCGCAAACTCCATGTTTGTATAATTCCCCTTCTATCATGACATACGGACGAGCTCTTGCCTCTACTCTTTTATTGTAAGCTTCGTCATCTGAAAGGAACTTACACTGAAGGTAAGAGATTATTTCAGTTCTCCAATCTTCGCTGTAAACAGGAGATATGTTGAGGACTGCTCTTTCAAGGAGCTCCACTGAAGGTGCCTTTATTGTTTCGAAGAACACATCCGAAGGTAACGGCAGCCCCTGTGCCGCAGACTTAGCTAGCAAATCAGCATGCTCATTTTGTCCTCGAGGGATATTCTTGACAGAGAATCCTTCGAAGGATGCTTCGATCCTTCGGACCGTATCTAGATATTTTTCAAGCTTCGGATCTTTAGCCTTGCAACTTTTGTCAACATGACCCGAAACCACCTGGGAATCAGTTTTAAGAATTGCCCTTCTGATTCCCATTGCCTTTAATTTCCGAAGGCCCAGAAGCAGGGCTTCGTACTCAGCAATATTGTTTGTGCAGCTGAAATCAAGTCTTGCTGCATAACAAGTTTTGACCTTGGATGGTGAAACCAACACAGCAGCTGCACCTGCTCCGAAGATTCCCCAAGATCCATCACAAAATACTGTCCACACTTCGGCATCTTTATTTGCTTCTTCATCCTGAGCCCCTGGCGTCCAGTCGGCAATGAAATCTGCCAATGCTTGAGACTGGATCGAAGATCTATGCACATAATCAATGTAAAATTCGTTGAGCTCTGCAGCCCATTTCCCAATCCGTCCAGTAGCTTCTCTATTTCTCATTATATCCTTCAACGGCTGCGAAGAAGGAACAATGATATTGTATGCCTGAAAATAATGCCGAAGCTTCCTGGATGCCATTAAAACGGCATATAATACCTTCTCCAGCTCTGTATAATTTTTCTTTGAGACACTAAGGACCTCAGATACAAAATACACTGGAACTTGCTTCTTGAGCTGGCCATCAAGCTTCTCCTGGACAAGCGCCGCACTTACTGCTGAGTACGAAGCTGCCACATATAACAACAGAGGAGCCCCTGGTATTGGTGGAGTTAATGTTGTGAGATCTATCAAGTATTGCTTCAACTCTTCGAAGGCTTTTTGTTGACTTGGGCCCCATTGAAAGACTTCGGCTGACTTCAGCACCTCGAAAAATGGTAAGTTTCTTTCTGCTGATCTGGATATAAATCTGTTGAGAGATGCCAGCCTTCCTGTCAATCTTTGGGCCCCTTTTCTTGTAGTTGGTGGCTCCATTCGAAGTATAGCTTCGATTTTGTTTGGATTAGCTTCGATTCCCTTTGTTGAAACCAAGCATCCAAGAAATTTACCCTTCTTTACTCCGAAGACACATTTCTCTGGATTCAGCTTCAAACCAGCTTGTCTGAAGCTGGCGAAGGTCTCCTGCAGATCAGCAATATGATTTTCCTGCTTCGTGCTTTTGACGATAATGTCATCAACATAGGTCAACACATTTCTGCCTATTTGAGACTGAAGAACCTTCGCAGTCATTCTGCTGAAACTTCCTCCAGCGTTTTTGAGCCCTTCAGGCATCCGAAGATAGCAATACGTGCCACTTGGAGTTATGAAGCTAGTTTTCGGCTCATCTTCCTTTTTCATCCAGATTTGATGATATCCTGAGTAACAGTCCAAGAGACTCATGAGCTCTGAAGAAGCTGCTGCATCGACTAGAGAGTCTATCCTTGGCAACGGGAATTCGTCCTTCGGACAAGCCTTGTTGAGATCTGTGAAATCGATACACATTCTCCACTTGCCATTGGCCTTCTTCACCATAACAGTGTTAGCTAGCCACTCTGGATACTTCACTTCTCTGATAACTCCTGCACTGAGGAGTCTTTTTACTTCATTGCGAGCCCCTTCGGCCTTGTCATCAGACATTTTCCGAAGCCTCTGCTTTCGGGGTCTGAAGGATGGGTCAACATTGAGCGAATGTTCAATAACATCCCGATTTACTCCACAGAGATCATTAGCCGACCATGCAAAAACATCTTTGTTGTTGAATAAAAACCTTATCAAGGTTTTCTCCTGGTCCTCAGATAATTGCGAGCCCAACAGCACCTTCTGCTCTGCTATGTCCTCACACAATAGCATGGGCTTCGGCTGATCTGCTGAAGCTGCCTTCTCCCTTCTGAATTTGTACTGTTCACAAGCTTCGACTCCATCTATATTATGGATTGCTTTGGAGTCAGTCCAGTTACCTTCGGCCCTTCTTGCGGCTTCCTGACTTCCATGGATAGCAATGGGTCCCTGTTCCGAAGGTATCTTCATGCAAAGATAAGCAGGATGAAGGATTGCTTCGAAGGCATTAAGAGTACCACGACCAACAATTGCATTGTAAGGATATTCCATGTCAACAATGTCAAACACAACTTGCTCAGTTCTAGTGTGGTTGATGAATCCGAAGGTCACTGACATGGTGATCTTGCCCAGTGCTACAATCTGTCTTCCTCCGAAGCCACAGAGAGGATGTGTAGCATCATGAATCTTATCTTCTGGCTCTTGCATTTGTCTGAAGGCTTTAGCAAATATGATGTCAGCTGCACTGCCTGTGTCAACCAAGACATTGTGGACCAGAAATCCTTTGATAACACAAGAGATAACCATGGCATCATTGTGTGGGTAATCTTTGAGCTGAAGGTCCTCTTGGGAGAAGGTAATAGGAATGTGAGACCATCTTGTCTTGATGAAGGGTCCTTGCACCCCAACATGCTGTACCCTCCTCTGTGCTTCCTTCTTCTGTTTCTTGTTAGCTGGCTCTGAGGACGAGCCACCTGTGATCGGTAGCACCAGCTTCGGGTCCGAAGCAGCTCCAGCTCGGTTGTTGAACGAAGCCATCAGCTCAAAAAGTGGAAGTGAGTTCACCGGAGGTGGGCGCCAATGTTGGGGACTTGTTCTCAAATGCTAAGAATTAAGAACAAGGCAACATAGAAAATGTTAAGTGTAAAAGTCCTTCGTCCTCCATAACATTATATCCCTTTGGGATATAAAGCATCTCGGACGAAGGTTACGAAGGACGTACCTTCGTAAGCATGACAACGAGGAACGAAACATTCATATAAATCATGAGATATGAAAATATTTAAATGTTATCATAGAACCATCTCCATTTTTATTATTATAAACGAATGTAAATGACTTCAAATTACAAATGTACCTTCGGTCTTGAAGAATACAAGTGTGATGCGAAGGCAAATGACAGGTTCGCGTGAACAGTACGGGGGTACTGTTCATCTATTTATAGACACAGGACGCAGCCTGTGACGAATTACAATTATGCCCTTTACAAAAGTTTACAACATTATCTTAGACCTCTATGGATAAAAAGGTCATTCTATCTTTATGTCGGTTTGTAACGCCGAAGCTCTATAAAAAGGAACCTTCGGCCATTTCCTGGGGACGATTTCAGCCGAAGCTGCTTCTTCGCGCAAGACCTTCGGCGCAACGAAGCATGGCCCCAACAGCAAGCCAATCAAGGCACTAATGCCTAACTATGGACATCTCGACCTAGATGAGAGAGGTAAACCGGTTGACCAAAATCTCTACCGTTCTAGATTGGTAGTTTATTTTACCTTGCCGCATCTAGGCCCGACATCATGTTTAGTGTGTGTATGTGTGCTCGCTTTCAAGCTAATCCTATGGAATCTCATCTTAGTGATGTTAAAAGAATCCTTAGGTACCTAAAGCTCACCCCAAGCATTGGCCTTTGGTATCCCAAAGGAGCTACTTTTGATTTAGTTGGCTATTCTAATTTGGATTACGCCGGATGCAAAGTTCATAGAAAAAGTACATCCGGGGTGCCATTTGCTTGGAAGATCACTAGTCCATGGACCTCGAAAAAGCAAAACAGTGTTTCCTTGTCAACAACCAAAGTGGAATACATTTCCACGGGTGCTTGTTGTGCATAAATCCTTTATATGAAACAAACCCTTCTAGACTATGATGTAGTTCTACAAAAGGTACCTTTGTTGTGTGATAATGAGTGTGTGGTACAAATTGCTAATAATCATGCCCAACACTCTCGCACCAAGCACATTGACATCTGTCATCATTTCCTAAGAGATCATGTTGCTAAGAGAGACATTTTGCTAGGAGTGAGGACAGATGATCAACTAGCAGATATTTTCATGAAACCAATAGATGAATCATGCTTTTGCAAGTTGAGGAATGAGCTTAATATTCTTGATATCAGCAATTTCACATGAATCTAATATGGTGATGTCAAGTTTGCATTGCATATTTAGTTCCTTGTATTGCACCTAGAACTTGTCTAACCTAGTTAAGATAACCGTCCAAAAAGTGTGTGAAAAAGCATTACTCGGGCTCAAACTTGACAAGTTCTAGCTTTCTAGCTTTACTTGTGCTTAAATGTTCTTTATTGTTCAAATATTGATTCTTGAGATATGCACTTGTTACTAAACTTAGGGATGAAACCCCTAGTGTAACTCTCAAATGCAAATTCTCACATTTGACTATTTTCCTAAAAACTACATAACCTTTGGCAAAATATTTTGAAAAGTATGAGAGAATACGTGAGGGTGCCAATATCTATCCCAGTAGGTGTTCTTTTGCGTGCTTATAAGTTAGGATTTGTTTTGGTGCAAAATCCATAGATAAATTTCAAAATTTCTCTCAGTCTAGGCTCATTGGACAGTCTGGTGTGCACCGGGCACTGCACTGTGCGCTGTCCGATGCTCCAGCTTTCCTCGGTTTACACTACTTCTGTGTAAGCTATCCAATGTGCACTGGACACTACTTTGTGCAATGTACGGTGTGCCCATAACTGTGATTTAAATTTCTTTTCTCACCCGGGCTCGCTTGCCAGTCACTTGCTTCTCATTCTACTTCCTCTCCACATGCGCTTGCCCAAAGCTCCTAGCTCTGCTGCCACTGTGAGCTCCTCGCGGGCACCCTTGGCATCCCTGCACTTTGGTGACCTCACCCTTGTGCACCTTCTCTATCTGGTGAGCTTGCTCAGCCCTCTTCTCTCCCTATCCTCTTGTTGTTCTTTAGAGTTCTTAGTATCCAACCCATGTGCAAGTTCTTGTGAATCCAATGCGAATATGTGAATGCCTGTGAAACTTGTGTGATTCATGTGCACTAGTGTGCCTTCCCTTGCAAGTGCTTCATCCCCTCGGGGTTCTATCATGTGGGTTAAGCCTTTCCTTCAAATTCTTGTCTCCCTGCACACGACCTATTCGATAGAATGCCTAAACCAATAAAACAACTTCATTTATCACCTTGACTCATCCCAGAGTTTCACCAAGCTCCTAGTAGTTATTCTATCCCATAAACACTAAAGTCTAGCCAAGAAATATTCAAATTTCCTCCCCATTTCTTTTTGCACCTATCTCATAACCCAATTGAGCTTGTCTTCTATCAAATCCCAAAAGGTATCCACTGAGTCAATTCCAAACCCCACAACTCTTAGTATGACATTGCCCTATGCACAAACCCAACCCTCATACAAACTCCTCTAGTGCCATGAGTCAAGTTTGGCTCCCTATCCAAATTCTCTAGTTCATACAAGAAAATCTCCTAGGCCCTCCTCGTTCATAGTTGTGTGTCTATGCACCTATCCATTAAACTTTATCATGACCAAAATATCGTGACCTTTTGAACTCTTTCAAATGTCCATCCACTTGTGTCTATCTCATGATTACCACTCCTATGCCTCATATGCCAATCTCCATATCATACTATTGTGTCAAAACTCTCAAACCCTTCTAACTCTGTGTGTGTATTTACTCACATTTCATATACTTATGACTATGTGACTAATATGTGCTCACCTCTTTTTTTCATTTTAGTGTGACGGTGTGTCCGCTCGTGTGACTCTTCCCCTACTTGTTTTTCTTGAGAGACGAGCCCAGGTAGCAAACATTTCCTATCTCTATACTTATCTATTGTTGTGTTGTGACTTATCTTCTCTTATTCTCGTGCAGTGTGTCAACAATATATGGGCGAGTTTTAGTAGTCAGAGTTTGTGGTCAGTTCCAGAGAAGGACTTAGAGCAGTCAAAATGGTTAGGACGAAGAATGTCACTCCAGGAGGAGGGGGTGATGATTAGGGTCCCCCTCGCCCTTTTTTCAGGACAATGGCAATGAATTATACTTTGAGCAGCAGGGAAGGAATAAGAAGCGTAGATTGGATAGAGCTACTCGAGTAGCAATAGTAGCAGCAACAACTGATAAAGTAGAGCAGGGAGGTCAAATGAGGATTGGCTCTGACCAGATAGCTTTTCGTGTTAGACGCCTCTCGTCTCGGGTACGCTCCACTCCAGACATATTTGACCCCTCTGCTCCAGCCAGACACTACCACTCTAGTCGTCGCTACTTAAGTCACCACTACCCTCTCTACACCCACAGCCTCCACCACGCCTACTTCCACTGCTCCTGCTCCCGCTCCCACTCTGCGAGTCCTCTAGCTTTCTTCCAAGAGCATGACAAGACTCAGGTTCGGCCACTTGCTGCAGATGCGAGACTGTTTGATCTTCACAGAGCCACTATCGCTAGAGTTTGTCACTTCAGGGACGTGCTAGTGGACTCATGGCTTCTTGCTCAACGTGATCCAACAGCTAGTCCACTATTCAGCACTCAGACACATGAGTCCTACTATAGTGCTCAACTGACAGCTCAGATAGCCTTGAGGGCTCACCGACGTTTAGATATGGCAGCACTTCGTACAACAGCTGGTTCTAAGGTTGAGGGACACATCACCTACCTATCAGACTTGTACTCTTTTTTGACCTTTGGTGGTCACTACGTTGAGGCGTGGGTCCACATGTTCTACACTATAGTATGGATTAACCCCGATCACCAGTGGATAAGGTTTTGTTTTGAGCGAGAGGATGTCACTCTGCATGCTGCTCAGAATAGAGAGTTATTTGGTTTTCCTGAGTCGACGATGAGGCTTCATAGTCTCTGTTATGGTTCCTTAGACCCACCTTGTTGTCCTCTCGGTGGAGTCACTCCAGGCACATGTAACAACCACAAATTTATTTTGGGACTTATAGAGGTTCTCCAAAAGATTTGAGTTAAAATGTCATTTAATAATAGATTATTTCTTTATAAAGTATAAAAAGAATAAATAGTGATGTTCAAACTTTGGTAGTTCAAAATATGAAGTCAAAACTTAGAACCAAACACTAAAGCTAAGATCTAAGTTGAAACCTGGAACAAGAAATTCAAAATATTTGAGTGGAGAAAATTCATTCATGAACTACTTATTAAAAATGTATTTACCAAAATAAACAAAACAATTGTTATATAAAAATAAATAATACTTTGCATCATGCCGGATCTTTTGACTGCGCATATAGTTTGATTTGAAAGTCTGTCACAAATTTGAATTTGGATTAAATTTGGAAATTGGAGATTCAAATAGAAAAGGAATTTAGAAAAGGAAATGAAATAAAGGGGAATTCGTGCACTTGGGCCGACACTCTGGTTCCCTGGCCCAGCTCCTTGACTCTGCGCGACCCATCTCCTAATTATCCTGTCGGCCCAACTAACCCAGCTGGACTCCCCGCTCACACACTGTCGTGTGGGGCCCGATCCCCAGCGTCTCAGACTCCACACAGCTCGCGCACACACTCGAAACAGATTCTTTCCTCGCTGGCAGGTGGGGCCATGTTGTCGGGTTGTCCCTATCGACAAGCAGGAGCACTTTTGGTCCTCTCGAGGCATATCTCATCTCCAACCCGGCCTACCCGATCTTTGTGCCTTGCCAGCACATAAGTAGGAGCTCAGCTGAGGAACCGCCTTCGGTCCCTCAAACCCAGTACCCGTGTCATCACCGAGGGAGTGAGGAGAGAGATAGAACCTCGTCGCGGTCGAAGAAAGGGGCCAAAGACGTCGTGAGAGGGAGCTCTGGCACGACATTGTCGTTTCCATGAAAACCCGCCGGGGCGCTTCGGTGGGGAACTATGGAGTCCGAGCAACCTAGGTGGCGTTTGGTTCATATATTGGTAACATAATGGGTAACCGATAACGTTAAATCATGTTTGTTTAAGTCCAACCGTAATCGATACCATACTACAAATGGATACCGCTCTATTCAAATTTGTTACCACCGGTATTCGAGTGTGAATCGTTATCATTACCATTTACGTTACATTTCACGAACCAAACGGCACCCTAGTTCTAGACTATGGGGTCGAGCCGTGGGCTATGAATTCCTCGTTGATGACTCCTCCATGTCATCGAGCCACCACGGGTAATGTCGTGTAGCACCGTTGCATAGGGTGGAGCGTATGGCTAGGGAGCGTCTCTGAACCACGGGTAATGTACACAAGGGAGTATCTTGTCGGGAACCTCAACGCCACCACAATTCCTCACTGGGTTAGTTTGGGAGCCACAAAACCGGAGAGGATTGGAGGGACTAAATTCCCCTCTCTATTCAAAATTGAATATGGAGGGGATTTTAGCCCCTCCAATCCCCTCCAGTATTTGGATTCCCAAACTAGCCCTGGAGGTCATACACCGCTGCGGGGCCGTGCCATGCCGTCATCAGGAGTCTCTATGCCCTAAACCACGCTGAGAACCAATCCATGATGTTCTGTCACACCCGGTTCTGGGGGCAAAACCGAATGCATAACATATATGGGCTATGATTTATTTTTCACACATATGTTGAAATCATAAGTGTAATATAACAAAATACAATGCAATAAAGGCGTAAAAGGGAGTAGAGTAACTTTATTACATCATCCAAAACATTGTATCTTAACAAGTATCATAATCAAAGTGTCTGGGACCATAATTAGGGGTACCCCAAGACTCCTAATCTCAGCTGGTAACACCCATCAGCACAAAGCTGCAAAGGCCTGATGGGTGCGATTAAGTCAAGGCTCGGTCCACTCAAGGGACACGATCTCGCCTCGCCCGAGCCCAGCCTCGGGCAAGGGCAGCCGACCCCGGAGGATTTACGTCTCGCCCGAGGACCCCCTCAAGCAACGGACACACCTTCGGCTCGCCCGAGGCCCAGTCTTCACCAAGAAGCAACCTTGGCCAAATCGCCACGACGATCGACCGTATCGCAGGAGCATTTAATGCAAGGATGGCCTGACACCTTATCCTAATGCGCGCCCTTCAGTCGACAGAGCCGAAGTGACCGCAGTCACTTCACCGCTCCACTTACCGACCTGACAAGAGGACAGTGCCGCCTGCGCCGCTCCGACTGCTGTGCCACTCGACAGAGTGAGGCTGACAGCGGCCAAGTCCGGCCTCGGGCGCCATAGGAAGCTCCGCCTCGCCCGACCCAAGGGCTCGGACTCGGCCTCAACCTCGGAAGACGACGAACTCCGCCTCGCCCGACCCCAGGGCTCGGACTCGGCCTCGGCCCCGGAAGACGACAAAATCCGCCTTGCCCGACCCCAGGGCTCGGACTCGGCCTCGGCCCCGGAAGACGACGAACTCCGCCTCGCCCGACCCCAGGGCTCGGACTCAGCCCTGGCCTCAGCCGACGGTCTCCACCTCGCCCGACCCAGGGGCTCGGACTCGACCTCGGCCTCGGAAGACAGACTCGACCTCGACCTCGGAGGAGCCTCCGCCTCGCCCAAACCCAGGGCTCGGACCGACCACGTCACAGGAGGGGCCATCATTACCCTACCCCTAGCTAGCTCAGGCTACGGGGAACAAGACCGGTGCCCATCTGGCTCGCCCCGATAAACAAGTAATGATAGCGCCCCGCATGCTCCATGACGAGGAGGCGGCGGGGCAACCAAGGCCAAGCAGGAGGCGGCACCTCCTCGGCTGTCGAGCGAGTCGACGGCGCCGGCGCCCCAACGGGGGACACGCCAGGCATCGACCTCACGTCTGAGACGAAGACGAGCGCCGCTTCCCTGCAACACGCCAACTCCAAGCAAACGAACGACGCCAGCACGCTCGCGAGGGACTTGCTGGGCGTCACCCTCGTACCTGAGACGACGGTGCAGTCCGCCCCTGACGCGACTTCGTCACCGCCCGTCGACCAAGAGGTACCGACCGATTCCCGTCTCGTGCCTTTTGGATTCAGCCTCGACCCACCAAGCGACTTCGCTTCGGTGGACGCTTTCATAGAGGAAGATGACGAGCCCTCCGGGGTACGGTATGCGGTCACCCTGGGACCGGCTGACAACCGTCTCGACCTACGGGCCCTCGGGTTCCGAGGAAGATGACGAGCCCGACTTTTGTTGGGATTTCTCCGGACTTGGTAACCCCAGTGCCATGCAGGACTTCATGACCGCATGCGACTACTGCCTTTCCGACTGTTCCGACGGTAGCCGCAGCTTCGACGACGAGGACTGTGGCCCAAGTCGTGAATGTTTCCACGTCGATCTAGGGGGTCCCAGCGAAGGCAACCATCTTGGTATACCGGGAAACAGTGATCCCCCTAGGCCTGTGCCTCACGTTGACATCCTTCGGGAGCTAGCTGTGGTCCCAGTCCCTGTGGGGGGTTAGGACACACAACTCGAGCAAATCCGTGAGATGCAGGCCAGGCTCGACGAGGGAGCAGGAACACTTGAGCCATTCCGCCGGGACATCGGGCAGGAATGGGCAGGCCAACCTCCGGCCGGAGAAGCGCGTCATCTACCCTAGGGCATCCAGCACCACATCGCCAACGATGTCAGGGCAAGGCCGCCACCGGCTTCCAATGGGGTCGGCCAGAACCTGGCTGCAGCGGCAATACTTCTCTGCGCGATGCCGGAGCCATCAACCACCGAGGGGCGGCGTATCCAGGGAGAGCTCAAGAATCTCCTGGAGGATGCCGCGGTCCGATGGGCCGAAAGCTCTACCTCCCGAAGGCAGGGGTACCCCTCGGAACATCGCGCCGCGACTTCCCGATTCATGCGGGAAGCCTCGGTCCACACCGGGCGCACGCGCAACACAGCGCCTGCGGCCCCGGGTCGCCTCGGCAACGAGCACCATCACCGCAACCGTCGAGCCCACCTCGACGAGAAGGTGCGCCGAGGCTACCACCCTAGGCATGGGGGACGCTACGACAGCGGGGAGGATCGGAGTCCCTCGCCTGAACCACCCGGTCCGCAGGCTTTCAGTCGGGCCATACGACGGGCGCTGTTCCCGACCCGGTTCCGAACCCCGACTACTATCACAAAGTACTCGGGGGAGACGAGACCGGAACTGTGGCTCGTGGACTACTGGCTGGCCTGCCACCTGGGTGGAACGGACGATGACAACCTCATCATCCGCAACCTCCCCCTGTTCCTCTCCGACACCGCTCGAGCCTGGCTGGAGCACCTGGCTTCGGGGCAGATCTCCAACTGGGACGACATGGTCCAAGCCTTTGCCGGCAACTTCTAGGGCACGTACGTTCGCCCTGGGAACTCTTGGGATCTCCGAAGCTGCCGCCAGCAGCCGGGAGAGTCTCTCTAGGACTACATCTGGCGATTCTCGAAGCAGCGCACCGAGCTGCCCAACGTCACTGACTCGGATGTCATTGGCGCGTTCCTCGCCGGCACCACCTGCCGCGACCTGGTGAGCAAGCTGGGTCGCAAGACCCCCACCAGGGCGAGCGAGCTGATCGACATCGCCACCAAGTTCGCCTCTGGCCAGGAGGCGGTTGAGGCCATCTTCCGGAAGGACAAGCAGCCCCAGGGCCGCCCGCCGGAAGATGTCCCCGAGGCGTCAACTCAGCGCGGCACCAAGAAGAAAGGCAAGAAGAAGTCGCAAGCGAAACTCGATGCCGCCGATGCGGACCTTGTCGCTGCTGCTGAGTACAAGAACCCTCGGAAACCTCCCGGGGCGCCAATCTCTTCGACAAGATGCTCAAGGAGCTATGCCCCTATCATCAGGGGCCCGTCAAGCACACCCTTGAGGAGTGCGCCATAAGAAGGAGGCAGGGCCCACAACGGCGATAAGAAGGAGGATCACAAGGCAAGAGAGTTCCCCGAGGTCCACGACTGCTTCATGATCTACGGTGGGCAAGTGGCGAATGCGCACCGCAAGCAAGAGCGTAGGGAGGTCTGCTCGGTAAAGGTGGCGGCGCCAGTCTACCTAGACTGGTCCGACAAGCCCATCACCTTCGACCAGGGCGACCATACCGACCGCGTGCCGAGCCCGGGGAAATACCCGCTCGTTGTCGACCCCGTCATCGGCAACGTCAGGCTCACCAAGGTCCTCATGGACGGAGGTAGCAGCCTCAACATCATCTACACCGAGACCCTTGGGCTCCTGCGGATCGATCTATCCTCGGTCCGGGCATGCGCGGCGCCTTTTCACGGGATCATCCCCGGGAAACGCGTCCAGCCCCTCAGACGACTCGATCTACCCGTCTGCTTTGGGACACCCTCCAACTTCCGAAGGGAGACCCTCACATTCGAGGTGGTCGGGTTTCGAGGAACCTACCACGCAGTGCTGGGGAGGCCATGCTACGTCAAGTTCATGGCCGTCCCCAACTACACCTACCTCAAGCTCAAGATGCCGGGCCCCAATGGGGTCATCACCGTCGGCCCCACGTATCGACACGCGTACGAATGCGACGTGGAGTGCGTGGAGTACGCCGAGGCCCTCGACGAATCCGAGGCCCTCATCGCCGACCTGGAGAGCCTCTCCAAGGAGGCGCCAGACGTGAAGCGCCATACCGACAACTTCGAGCCAGCGGAGACGGTTAAATCCGTCCCTCTCGACCCCAGCAACGACGCCTCCAAGCAGATCCAGATCGGCTCCGAGCTCGACCCCGAATAGGAAGTAGTGCTCATCGACTTCCTCCGCGCAAATGCCGACGTTTTCGCGTGGAGTCCCTCGGACATGCCTGGCATACCGAGGGAGGTCGCCGAGCACTCGCTGGATATCCGAGCTGGAGCCCGACCCGTGAAGCATCCTCTGCGCCGATTCGACGAAGAAAAGTGCAGAGCCATAGGCGAGGAGATCCACAAGCTAATGGCGGCGGGGTTCATCAAAGAGGTATTCCATCCTGAATGGCTCGCAAACCCTGTGCTTGTGAGAAAGAAAGGAGGGAAATGGCGGATGTGTGTAGACTACACTGGTCTAAACAAAGCATGTCCAAAAGTTCCCTACCCTCTGCCTCGCATCGATCAAATCGTGGATCCACGGCTGGGTGCGAAACCCTGTCTTTCCTCGATGCCTACTCAGGGTATCACCAAATCAGGATGAAAGAGTCCGACCAGCTCGCGACTTCTTTCATCACACCTTTCGGCATGTACTGCTATGTTACCATGCCGTTTGGTTTGAGGAATGCGGGTGCGACATACCAAAGGTGCATGAACCACGTGTTCGGCGAACACATTGGTCGAACGGTCGAGGCTTACGTCGATGACATCGTAGTCAAGACGAGGAAAGCCTCCGACCTGCTTTCCGACCTTGAAGCGACATTCCGGTGTCTCAAGGCGAAAGGCGTAAAACTCAATCCTGAGAAGTGCGTCTTCGGAGTCCCCCGAGGCATGCTCTTGGGGTTCATCGTCTCCGAGCGGGGCATCGAGGCCAACCCGGAGAAAATGGCGGCCATCACCAACATGGGGCCCATCTAGGACTTGAAAGGCGTACAGAGGGTCACGGGATGCCTTGCGGCTCTGAGTCGTTTCATCTCGCGCCTCAGCGAAAGAGGCCTACCTCTGTACCGCCTCTTAAGAAAGGCCGAGTGCTTCACTTGGACCTTTGAGGCCGAGGAAGCCCTCGGGAACCTGAAGGCGCTCCTCACGAACGCGCCCATCTTGGTGCCCCCCGCTGCCGGAGAAGCCCTCTTGATCTATGTCGCCGCTACCACTCAGGTGGTCAGCGCCGCGATCGTGGTTGAGAGACGAGAAGAGGGGCATGCATTGCCCGTCCAGAGGGCAGTCTACTTCATCAGTGAGGTACTGCCCGAGACCAAGATCCGCTACCCACAAATTCAGAAGCTGCTGTACGCGGTGATCCTGACGCGGCGGAAGTTGCGACACTACTTCGAGTCTCATCCGGTGACTGTGGTGTCATCTTTCCCCCTGGGGGAGATCATCCAGTGCCGAGAGGCCTCGGGTAGGATTGCAAAGTGGGTGGTGGAAATCATGGGTGAGACAATCTCGTTCGCCCCTCGGAAGGCCATCAAGTCCCAAGTCTTGGCGGACTTTGTGGCTGAATGGGTCGACACCCAGCTCCCAACAGCTTCGATCCAACCGGAACTCTAGACCATGTTTTTCGACGGGTCGCTGATGAAGACAGGAGCAGGCGCGGGCCTGTTCTTCATCTTGCCCCTCGGGAAGCACCTACGCTACGTGCTACGCCTCCACTTCCTGGCGTCCAACAATGTGGCCGAGTACGAGGCTTTGGTCAACGGGTTGCGCATCGCCATCGAGCTAGGGGTCCGACGCCTCGACGCTCGCGGTGACTCGCAGCTCGTCATTGACCAAGTCATGAAGAACTCCCACTGCCGCGACCCGAAGATGGAAGCCTACTGCGATGAGGTTCGGCGCCTGGAGGACAAGTTCTACGGGCTCGAGCTCAACCACATCGCCCGACGCTACAACGAGACTGCGGACGAGCTGGCTAAGATAGCCTCGGGGCGGACAATGGTTCCCCCGGACGTCTTCTCCCGAGACCTGCATCAACCCTCCGTCAAGACCGACGATGCGCCCGAGCCCGAGAAGGCCTCGGCCCGGACCGAGGCACCCTCGGCTCGGCCCGAGGCACCCTCAGCCCAGCCCGAGGCACCCTCAGCCTAGACCGAGGCACCCTCGGCCCCCGAGGGTGAGGCACTGCGCGTCGAGGAGGAGCGGAGCGGGGTCACGCCTAATCGAAACTGGCAGACCCCGTACCTGCAATATCTCCACCGAGGAGAGCTACCCCTCGACCGAGCCGAAGCTTGGCGGTTGGCGCGGCGCGCCAAGTCGTTCGTCTTGCTGGGGGACGGGAAGGAGCTCTACCACCGCAGCCCCTCAGGCATCCTCCAGCGATGCATATCCATCACCGAATGCCAGGAGCTCTTACAAGAAATACACTCGGGGGCTTGCGGGCATCACGCGGCGCCCCGAGCCCTTGTTGAAAACGCCTTCCGACAAGGTTTCTACTGGCCAACCGCGGTGGCCGACGCCACTAGAATTGTCCGCACCTGCCAGGGGTGTTAATTCTACGCAAGGCAGACCCACCTGCCCGCTCAGGCTCTGTAGACCATACCCATCACCTGGCCGTTTGCTGTGTGGGGTCTGGACCTCGTCGGCCCCTTGCAGAAGGCACCCGGGGGCTACACGCACCTGCTCGTCGCCATCGACAAATTCTTCAAGTGGATCGAGGTCCGACCCCTAAACAGCATCAGGTTCGAACAGGCGGTGGCGTTCTTCACCAACATCATCCATCGCTTTGGGGTCCCGAACTCCATCATCACCGATAACGGCACCCAGTTCACCGGCAGAAAGTTCCTGGACTTCTGCGAGGATCACCACATCCTGGTGGACTGGGCCGTCGTGGCTCACCCCATGACGAATGGGCAAGTAGAGCGTGCCAACGGCATGATCCTGCAAGGACTCAAGCCGCGGATCTACAACGACCTCAACAAGTTTGGCAAGCGATGGATGAAGGAGCTCCCCTCGGTGGTCTGGAGTCTGAGGACAACGCCGAGCCGAGCCACGGGCTTCACATCGTTCTTTCTAGTCTATGGGGCCGAGGCCATCTTGCCCACAGACTTAGAATACGGTTCCCCGAGGATGAGGGCCTACGACGACCAAAGCAATCGAGCTAACCGAGAAGACTCACTGGACCAGCTGGAAGAGGCTCGGGACATGGCCTTACTACACTCGGCGCGGTATCAGCAGTCCCTGCGACGCTACCACACCCGAGGGGTTCGGTCCCGAGACCTCTAGGTGGGCGACTTGGTGCTTCGGCTGCGACAAGACACCCGAGGGCGGCACAAGCTCATGCCTCCCTGGGAAGGGCCGTTCGTCATCGCCAAGGTTCTGAAGCCCAGGACGTACAAGCTGGCCAAAAGTCAAGGCGAGGTCAACAGCAACGCTTGGAACATCCGACAGCTATGTCGCTTCTACCCTTAAGATGCTTTCAAGTCATTCATACACCTCATTCACACACGAAGTCTAACTATCAAGGAAGGGTCAGCCTTGCCTCGGCAAAGCCCGACCCTCCCTCGGGAACTAGAAGGGGGGAATCCCCTCTGCGTCAAAATTTTCCTCGGAAAAATATCTTTTCTGCCAGAATGTCTTTCGTGCTTTTTGACTACTTCGAAAGTGGGATCCCGAAAACGACGGAGTACACGTAAGCAGCCAAGGCTGACCGAGCCGAGGGACTCCTACGCCTCCGGGATACGGATACCTCACTCATCACCTTCTGCAATAAGTAACTCACGCTCGGATAAGTGATTCCGCGGACCGAACAAGTCTTCACGCTCGAAAATTCTTCTGCCGAAACGATTTTTTGGGCCTTCTCGACTATATCGATAGCAGAATCCTACGGACGAGTAAGAGTACACGTAAGCGGCAAGGCCGACCGAGCCGAGGGACTCCTATGCCTCCGGGATACGGATACCTCACTCATCACCTTCCGTGAAAAGTAACTCTCGCTCGGACAAACAATTCGGTTACCGACAAATAAGTCCAGATACTCGAAACAAGAGGAAAAGAAACGCAGCTTTACAACACGACGACAGTATGTTTGGGCCTCGGCGGCCGCAGAAAACATACGCACACTACAAGGTAAACCGATCATGCAGGCTCGGACCTTGACGAGGGAGAGAAGCAGCACCCTCGGTGTCAACTACACCTTCGGCAGAGCCCGACCGAGCCTCGGATGGCAACGCGGTCGGAGGATCTCCACTCCGAAGGACGACATCAGCACCACGCCCGGGCCATCGCCGCCAGGGCCTTCTCCAGGAATCCGGCCCGAGCAAACGGCTCGGCCGGCCACCCCGAAGCCTCAGCCAGCTGTCCCCCGAGGACATCAGCCCGGCTCGTGGCCTCGGCAACTCAACTCCGGCGTCGGTCCCGCCAGCGGATGGCCCGGCCAGGCTCCGGTCGACGAAGTCTTATTTTCGTGCCAACTCTGCCTCTGTCCATGCTGACACCACTACCTCCGGCTTTGGCTCATCGAAGAGCGGCCGAGGGTTCCTTTAACTAAGCAAGAGAAGCCTCGGGCGGCAAGGCCGACCGAGCCGAGGGACTCCCACGCCTCCGGGATACGGATACCTCACTCGTCACCTTCGCACGAGGAAACTCACACTTGGTTAAGCGGTTTAGTTAGCCGACAGGCGAGTCCTAGTGCTGGAAATGAGGAAAAAACACGGCTCCGTGCCAAAAATACATACATGTTCAGGCCCCAACAGCCACAATGAACAGACGCCGACACTGAAGGTGCCATTACAAACGGAACTCCGGTTCCACCTCCGCAGGTACGAACAACCCCCCCCCCCGATTGGATGGCCTGCGGAGCAACAGAAGGCCGACGGATGGCTCGCCGTCACCCGCTCCAGTAGCAGCGACAACGACTTCTGCTCCGAGCGGCCGAACAGCAGCAGCGATGACCTCAGGGCGGATGCTGCTGCCATAAGGCCCTCGCCCACGTCCCCATTCGAGGGGCGAGGACGAGCAGAAGGCCGTAGAGTTGGAGGTCAGTCCGCGGGCGACACCAACTATCTCGTCGGCGGAGAAACCTCTTCCGGCTGCCGCGGCGGAAGGTGGCACCGGAAGCAGCGCCGAAGCCGCTCGGACCGGAGAGCCGGACACGCGGCAGCTGCCGGTGCCACGAACGACGAACGCCCTTCCCCCCGATTGCTGAGGGAAGGAGCGGGCCGCTGCCCGCGCGGAGACCGACCCCAACTCGGCGCACTCCCCTCCCCAGCACTGACGATGAACATCCTTGAAGCTGAGGGAGGGGCAGAGGCTGCAGCCCGGCTTGCTTCTCCCCACCTAGGAGCTGGTGGTCACCGTCTTGGGTGACCACCGGCGAGGGGATGCGGCCGGGCTACCTGATGAAAATCCTTGAAGCCGAACGATGGCTGAAAGGTACCAACTTCTGTGAAGTTGCGTTCCTCCAACGACAAGGCGGAAGAGCTGCGAGTGTTCCCCATCCGGGGGCTCGGAAGGTGGAAAGACGCGACGCATAAAGGGAGCGCGAAGACATGGTTGCCTTTCAAGGGGGTCACCCTCCTTTTAAAGGCAACTCTCCCCACTTGCGTCCTCAGCCATCGCGGGTTGAGTCTTCTCCAACACGCTCCAAGGTCCTCCCCCCATGACACGGAGGATGGGTCCCACACGACATGCAAGCTGGCCAGGGACAGAAGAAGCCAAACCGCCGCGCGCGGTGCGCGCAACTACCCATCGGTTACGAGCATTCCTCCACTTTCGCCCAGACCAGCGGGTGAAAGGGCGGACCGCCATGCAGGTGGCATGCAACCGCACCAAGTGGGCGCACCCTTTCGACTCCAACGCATCTAGCATGGAGGCCCAGGCCCACACGTCATGTAACCGACGCGCCGGTTGCAACGTGCAAGAAACTGCACCGCCACTCGCGCCACTACCGTGCCTCCTCGACTGCGGAACCAGTACCGCGACTCGAGGCAACCCTGTGCATGACCCAACAGTGCCAACCAGGCACATCGGTCACGGGTCAGTCAGCCGCGGGAGAAGGCGCGACGGTCGATACAACCAGAAATGGGCCGGCAGTAATGGCGGTGGCAGGCGAGCGGAAGCAGCGGTCAAGTCGTCAGCCAAGCTCACGTCCCCTCCTGGGACAGCAAGAGAGCCCTCTCCCACGGCGTGAAGACGGCGCACCCGTGTTCCGTTCCTCGAACGATTCGCGCACGTGCAACGGCTGCCCCGCGAACCACTTGTCCCGTCACATTAACTCTGCGGCAGGACAGGCGGCACCTTTGGCAGGAGAAGCAGGCGACGCTTCACCTCCGCCATAATGACCGCGTCAAAAAAGGTGCGCCACGTCATTCGATTTCGTATCCTTTTCCTCTTCCTCTTTCTCTCTCTTACAACAGGGATCGGGAAAGGGGATACCCCGAAAGGGATCCTTCTCTACGAAGGAAACGGGCCCCGAGCCCCCCTACTGATCAGAGGTTCGAAGGCTGGCCCCTCGGAGGGGTTCAACGACCGCCTCAGAGCGCTCGGGCTCCGCGCCCACTACTGGTCAGAGGTTCGAAGGCCGGCCCCTCGGAAGGGTTCAACGGCCGCCTCAGGCCACTCGGGCTCCACGCCCACTACTGATCAGGGGTTCGTAGGCTGGCCCCCGAAGGGTTCGACAGCCGCCTCAGACGCAGAGCGAGGGATGACCCTGGGTACGTTTGATACATAACCAAGGCTCGGGCTACGCTCCCGAGGTACCCTAGGACATTTCCGAGACCAACGGGAACGATTTTGTAACGGAATCCCATCAGAGGGAGGCATCGAGCCCTCGGACCCCGTCAAAAGGGGACCGGGTCCGGCAAATCACCCGCAGGTACTTTTGGAGCGCGCCTCTTGGCCACTAGCCGACCCCTAACAAATGGGGCACGGGCGTCCACTCGGATTACCCGTTAACAGCTCACTGGAAACACCATGTTCGGTGCCCTCCAAGGGCAACATGGCGTTTCCCCCCCCCTCCTCCTTGCGGAAAGGCGACGCAGGGGCGTATGTAAAAAAGTCGAGTCTGTCCTTGACCGTCCTCTCGCTCTATGCGGAGGCTCAGGGGCTGCTCTCGCAAACCCGGCTCCGGCCAAACCGTTGACAGCGTCAACATACCAGCCTGAGAACTTGGAACTCGACTGAGCACCCGGGCTACAGCCAGCTCACATGAGGGAACAACCAGACCGGCCGAAGCATCACGAAACACATTAAGACCTCGAAGGAGTCAAACCACTCCTCCGAGGCCTCGGGGGCTACACCCGGCGGGTGTGCTCGCGCGCACTCACCGGAACAAAACGCAACCGAGAAAGGCCGGTCCCCTTGCAAAAAAATGCGACAAAAGCCTCCAAGCGAGTATTAACACTCCCTTTGAGGCTCGGGGGCTACTGTCGGGGACCATAATTAGGGGTACCCCAAGACTCCTAATCTCAGCTGGTAACCCCCATCAGCACAAAGCTGCAAAGGCCTGATGGGTGCGATTAAGTCAAGGCTCGGTCCACTCAAGGGACACGATCTCGCCTCGCCCGAGCCCAGCCTCGGGCAAGGGCAGCCGACCCCGGAGGATTTACGTCTCGCCCGAGGACCCTCTCAAGCAACGGACACACCTTCGGCTCGCCCGAGGCCTAGTCTTCGCCAAGAAGCAACCTTGGCCAAATCGCCACGACGACCGACCGTATCGTAGGAGCATTTAATGCAAGGATGGCCTGACACCTTATCCTGACGCGCGCCCTTCAGTCGACAGAGCCAAAGTGACCGCAGTCACTTCGCCGCTCCACTTACCGGCCTGACAAGAGGACAGCGCCGCCTGCGCCGCTCCGACTGCTGTGCCACTCGATAGAGTGAGGCTGACAGCGGCCAAGTCCGGCCTCGGGCGCCATAGGAAGCTTCGCCTCGCCCGACCCCAGGGCTCAGACTCGGACTCGGCCCCGGAAGACGACGAACTCCGCCTCGCCCGACCCCAGGGCTCGGACTCGGCCTCGGCCCTGGAAGACGACGAACTCCGCCTCGCTCGACCCCAGGGCTCGGACTCGGCCTCGGCCCCGGAAGACGACGAACTCCGCCTCGCCCGACCCCAGGGCTCGGACTCGGCCTCGGCCTCGGAAGACGACAAACTCCGCCTCGCCCGACCCCAGGGCTCGGACTTAGCCCTGGCCTCAGCCGACGGTCTCCACCTCGCCCGACCTAGGGGCTCGGACTCGACCTCAGCCTCGGAAGACAAATTCGACCTCGACCTCGGAGGAGCCTCCGCCTCGCCCAACCCAGGGCTCGTACCGACCACGTCACAGGAGGGGCCATCATTACCCTACCCCTAGCTAGCTCAGGCTACGGGGAACAAGACCAGCGTCCCATCTGGCTCGCCCCGGTAAACAAGTAATGATGGCGCCCCGCATGCTCCATGACGACGGCGGCTCTCAGCCCCATTACGGAAGCAAGGAGACGTCAGCAAGGACTCGACAGCCCCGACAGCTGTCCTTCCGCTAGGCTCTAGCGCTCCTCCGACGGCCACGACATCACACGAACAGGGTGCCAAAACCTCTCCGGCTACAACACGGCATGTACTTAGGGCACTAGCTCCTCTCTGCTAGACACGTTAGCATACTGCTACATCTCCCATTGTACACCTGGACCCTCTCCTTACGCCTATAAAAGGAAGGTCTAGGGCCCTCTTACAGAAGGTTGGCCGCGTGGGGAAGGACGGGACAGCGCGTGCAGGCCTCTCTCGCTCCCCCCCCACGCGGACGCTTGTAACCCCCTACTTCAAGCGCACCCGACCTGGGCGCGGGACAAACACGAAGGCCGCGGGTTTCCTCTTTTACTCCTGCCTCCCTCCGGCTTTTCCCCCCTTCGCGCTCCGTCTCGCGCCGACCCATCTGGGCTGGGGCACACGGCGATAATTTACTCGTCGGTCCAGGGACCCCCCGGGGTCGAAACACCGACACAAAGTACGACGATATTAAACATGGACACTCTTCCACAGGAAGGTGATTGGCGCATCGTTAGACTCAAAACTCATCAACGTCATCTGCGAGGTCTTCGTCATCACCCTCTGATCAAAATATTAGCAAGAGTGAGCTCACTTATGGTCGGGGCTCAGCAAGTGGGGGAAATAATGCAAAGTTAACAAGGTAGGCTATGGATAAGCGGTAAGCATTTTAGTTGGTCAATATTTTATTAGCAACACCTATCTTACTAATAAGTGTGTCCCAAATATCCCAATTCATCAAAGGCATAAGATTATATCAAACACTTAAGTGAAATCACTTAAGCAAACCACTGGTAGATCATCGGACCACGATTTATTTTCCATCTTTAAGTTCAATTATCATGTGAGGGTCCAGGTTGCTCTTAACCGTGAGCACGACTGATATATCAGTTTTACACTCTGCAGAGGTAGTACAACTTTACCCACAAGCCGTGTATCCCATCTAACCTGGGTTGATCGGACCCATAAACACTGCCTAGGTGAATGGCTAGTGATCCACTATGAGGCTTTCAGAAAATATCCTTAGTACAAAGCAACCCGCTAAGGTTTCCACGTCAGTATTGATGACCCTCTGGGTGAGGTAACTTAGCCAAGACTACCACCCCATGTTAACATGAGCTGCCACCAAACCACTGCCGCTTCCTCTTGCCCATATTTTAGGTAGGGTTGCTAAGCACTAAATCTATAGAGCTAATTACCAAAGCCAGAGCCATTATAGCACTGGTGGTTGCACTGTTATCCTGGGTGGTGACTCCATGTTCCATTTAATACAAAATCTTCTTGTTTAACCATCGGGTTAACATCATAAATAAAACTTCATTTTCGGAACATAATATCATTAAAAGAGTGACATCATATTTATCAAGTTGAGCAATAGCAAAAATATCTAAGCATAGCATTTATCCAAGGGTAATTCAAGGAATAGGGTTGGTAATTCTAGGAAATCCTTATTTAGGCGAATCCCATCAAGTTACACAATATCCAAAAAGTAAACATTATTATATGCATTCTTTGGGTACAAATAGAAATGCAGAGGAAGAATCCACTTGCCTTGATCGAACGTGTCCTGTGGGTCGTCCTCGAACATGTTTGGTTCGTCTACCCCAGAGTCAACTTCTAATCATCGATTCGCGTATCGTACATACAAAAGAATACACACACCAAATAAATAAACATACACCATTACATACACATTCATATATCACACAACTATACTCATAAATATGTCTAAAGCATAAATATTTTATTAATCCACTATATCTTCCACTTTGAGTTATAATTGGTGAAAATATGAGCAGGTGACTCGACGCTAGTTTATCTAGTATAAAAATGACTTAACAAATTTTACGGTTTCTTTATTACTAATAATAGTCCTTTGGGTTTCATCCTTTCCTTTCTAAATATAATTATACGTATGGATAAAATGTTTATTTATAAATCCCCTAACATTAATATTCCAAGAATTAATGTAAATTACTAATTTTGGACTTTAATACCATAATCATAGTTATTTTTACATAAATAGATACTTTCCTAATTTTAAGTGATTAAGTGATATACATACAAATACTTATATCTTGATTAGTGAAAATCTATATTTTAACCTAACTGATAATACATGGCCTATTACTTCTTCCATTTTCTTATATCAATAAAATTATACTTAAATCACTACTAACAATATCGTTCCATGTGCTAAAGCGAAGTTAATCCTAAACATTTCTAGTATTTCAATCAACAAGTTAGTGAATCATGACATTATTTATTTTCGAAATATAAAATAATACTCATGTCCAAAATATTGTTGCAGGGGCTAGTTCACATATAAGTGTATACATCGGGGTCTCTTTTTAATAGTTTATGAACTGAAAAGTATCTAAACTAAATTTACGCAAATCCAAGGGCTAAAACATAAAATAGTCATCTTCTACCTCGGGCTAGAGCTTGTGCACAGGAGAGAACTCGACGGGCAGGGAGCAGCGCAGGGCGGTCTCGGCGTCGAGCGAGGCCCCGGTGTGGGCGCGGACGGGGCTCCGGCGAACGGCGTGTAGTGCACTGGCGCGGCCGGGCGGACGGTCCGGTAGGGCACGGCGAGCTCGTGACGTGTGAGCGAGAGAAGAGGGCGCGAGAAGGAAGAGCGAGCTCAGCTGCAGGAGGCCGGTTCCATGGGCTCGACATCGGCTTTATAGGTAGGGAGAGGGAGAGCCTGGGAGAGGGAGGTGGCCAGCCATGGCAATTAATGGCGACGGCCAATTACTTTACCGTTGATGGCATCGTTGATGGAATCTGTTAATGGAAGAGAATGGGGAGAGAGGGAAAAGGGGAAACTGTCGCTGATTGAACGCTCCACTACTGCTTGGAGCTGAGGGGGTGCGGTGCGGTTTCGGCCGGGGTGCGGCGAGCGCGCCTGGCGGCGGCGCGGCCAGAGGTGAAAGAAGCCGCGGGGCCGAGGCGGGCCCACGCGTAAGAGAGAGAGAAAGGGAAGGGATGTAGAGGTGGCACGACGGCTAGGCCCTGGTGGGTCGAATTTGGCCGGCCGGTTAGGGTTTCGTTCGTTTTCTTTTTTTCTTTTTCATTAGAAATATAAACAAATATATTTTAAATATTTCTAAAAATCATAATAATTATACCAAACTTATCTATAACTAAAATACTAATTTTTGGACCAATGTTTTCCATATTAATTACTTGGGATTTTGATATAAAAGAAAATCTACAAAGCAATCATAAATCATATATGAGCAAACAAAAATTATTCTAAAGGTAAATAAAATCAAACACTTGAAAGAAAAATTCATTACTATATTTAACACTAATATTTTAAATATATTATTTTTAGTTGATGGTTTTTTTGAGGTGTTACAAACCTACCCCCTTTAAAAGAATCTCGTCCTCGAGATTAAGAAACTTCTGAGAATAACTGGAGGAATTCTGCTCTCAGTTCATCTTCTCTTTCCCAAGTGGCCTCATCTTCCGAATGATGACTCCACTGAACTTTACATATATTGATAACTTTACTCCGTGTAATTCTGCGAGATGTTTCCAAAATTTTGATAGGGTACTCTGAATAAGTCAAATCCTCATTAACATTGAGTTCTTCCATAGGTAATTGTTCTTCAGGTACTCTTAAGCATTTCTTAAGTTGTGACACATGAAATACATCCTGCACATCTGATAAACTATAGGGCAGCTCTAATTGGTATGCTACTTCACCTTTTCTTTGCAAAATTTTGAACGGGCCAATGTAGCGAGGAGATAGTTTAACCTTAAATCTTTTTATTCCTCTCATTGGTGAAACTTTAAGGTATACGAAGTCCCCAACTCCAAAGATAAACTCTCTTCTTCTATTGTCACCATAGCTTTTCTGTCTCGACTGTGCTATTTTCAAATTCTCTCTAACAATCTGTACTTGCTTTTCTTCTTTTGGGAGAATTTCTGGACCAAATACTTGACTTTCTCCGATCTGATTCCAATAAAGCGGTGTTCTACACTTTTGTCCATAAAGTTCCTCAAACGGTGCCATTTTTAGACTTGCTTGGTAACTTTTGTTATATGAGAATTCTGCATACGGCAAACTCTTATCCCAGCTTCTACCATGCTTTAGAGTGCAAGCTCTTAACATATCCTCCAACACTTGGTTTGTTCTTTATGTTTGCCCATCCGTTTGTGGATGATAAGCTGAGCTAAAGTTTAGCTTGGTATCCATGGACTCATGTAGTCTTTTCCAAAAGCGCGAGGTAAATTGGGTTCCTTGATCTGATATGATCTTCTTTGGTACTCCATGTAGACAAACAATCCTTGACATGTATAACTCTGCTAACTGAGCTCCTAAGTAGGTTGTCTTCACAGGTATAAAGTGTGCCACTTTAGTCAACCTGTGCACTATAACCCATATTGAATCATAGCCATCCCGAGTACGGCATAATCCAACTATGAAATCCATACTGATTTCTTCCCATTTCCATTCCGGTACTTTGAGAGGTTGTAGCAATCCTGCTGGTCTTTGGTGTTTAGCTTTAACTCATTGACACACATCACATAGTGCAACATGAGTAGCCACATCCTTTTTCAAACCGTACCACCAATACTTTTCCTTCAAATCCTGGTACATCTTAGTACTTCCAGGGTGAATAGAGTAAGCTGAATCATGGGCTTCTCTTAAAATAAGTTGGCATAGGTGCTCAATTTCTGGTACACACATTCTCTTTTTAAACCATACTGTGCCTTGTTAATCTTCTGTGAAATCTGAGGCTTTACCCAAATTAATCAGAGTTCTAATTTCCTTAATTTTCTCATTAGATTCTTGTCCTTTACGAATCTCTTGTTCTAAAGTAGGTTTAACTTCCATAACTGTTGCTTCCATAGTATTGAGTATTCCAAGGTTGAGTTGTTCCATTTCCCAGCACAATTCCTGTGACATCAAATGGGTAGTGATGTTGTTCACTTGACCTTTACAGCTCAAAGCATCTACCACTACATTTGCTTTTTCTGGGTGATATTGTATTTCCAAATCATAGTCTTTGATTAACTCAAGCCATCTTCTCTATCTTAGGTTGAGTTCTTTCTGCGTGAAAATATATTTCAAGCTTTTGTGATCCGTGAAGATTTTACACTTGTTTCCAATCATGTAGTGCCTCCAAATCTTCAAAGCGTGCACTACGACATCTAATTCTAGATCATGCATAGGATAATTCTTTTCATGCTTCCGTAATTGCCTTGAAGCATAGGCAATCACTTTTCCTTCTTGCATTAACACACATCCAGTCCTAGATGTGATGCATCGCAGTACACATCAAATTCTTTATGAATATCAGGCATAATTAACACTGGAGCAATGGTTAGCCTTTCCTTTAATTCCTCAAAACATTTCTGACATGCTTCATCCCACTTAAATTCTTTACCTTTCTCCAATAGTGAAGTAAGGGGTTTCACTATTTTGGAGAAGCCTTCAATGAATCTTTTGTAGTATCCTGCTAATCCAAGAAAACTCCTGATCTTGGACACATCTGTGGGTTGTTTCCAATTTAGTATTTCACTTATTTTACCAGGGTCTACCTTGATTCCTCCATTGGTGATAATATGACCTAGGAAATCGACTTCCTTCAGCCTAAAATCACACTTCGAAAATTTCGCATACAACTGATTGTCTCAAAGTTTTTGTAGAACTAATATCAGATGATTTTCATGTGCTTCTTCATTCTGAGAGTATACAAGTATGTTGTCGATGAATACCACAACAAACTGGTCAAGATACCCTATGAATACTTTATTCATCAAGTTCATAAAGTAAGCTGGTGCATTAGTCAGTCCAAAAGACATGACTAAAAACTCATATAGTCCATATCTTGTGGTTGAAAGGGAAATATGCACTTGGGCCATTTCTATAATGTTTTGATGATTAAATGTCCAACACATATTGATTAAGTTCTTATGTGCTAAATGAGTGAGAAGTGCAAATCAAAGAACAAGGTATGTTTCTAGACTTAGTGAATTGTTTTTTATACTAACATGTCTATCTAAGTGCTAGAAACAGTGCCTAGAAAAGAAGATTTGAATTGGAGAAAAGTTGGCAAAGTTCAGCCAACACCAGCTCGGGCCTAGCACACCGGACTGTCCGGTGGTGCACCAGACAGTGTCTGGTGCCCCAGGCTGGCTCAGCATCAACTAGGCGCTCTCGGGAAAAGAGAAAGGCGACGTGGCTATAAATCATCGGACTGTCCGGTGAGCCAAAGGTGCTCGCGGCCAACAGTTGGTTGTGCAATCCGCGGGCGACGCGTGGCCCGCAGCAACGGTCGGTTGGGCACTCCGGACTGTCCGGTGTGCACCGGACAGTGTCCGGTGCGCCAACCGATCCCGAGGGCCAACGGTCGGCCACGCCTGATATGGAAGGAAATCGAGCACTAGACTGCTACAGTGCTGTCCGGTGGTGCACCGAACTGTCTGGTGCACCACTCGAAAGAAGGCAAGAATTGCCTGCCAAATTGATGTCCAACGGCTCCTAGCTGCCTTGGGGCTATAAAAGAGACCCTTTGGCGCATGGAGCAATATACCGAGCATTCTCTAAGCATACTAAGACATCCAGACTCTGCCTCCACGCATTTCATCCGTTGTGTTAGTGAATTGAGCTCCGTTCGAGTTGTGAACTCCATGTGCTGTGTTTTGAGCTCAAGTCTTGGCTTGTGTGCGTGTGTGTGCTGCGGATCGAACCTTGTGTGTGTTGCTTTCCCTCCCTTACTCCTGTGCTTCTTGTGATCAAAACTTTGTAAGGGCGAGAGGCTCCAACTTGTGGAGATTCCTCGCAAACGGGAAAAGATCTCAAAGAAAAGACCGTGGTATTCAAGTTGACCATCGGATCACTTGAAAGGGGTTGAGTGCAACCCTCGTCCATTAGGACGCCACAACGTGGAAGTAGGCAAGTGTTACTTGGCCGAACCACGGGATAAAAACCACGTGTATCTTGTGTTCCTCCTCTCTGTGATTGTTTGTGTTTGCAAGAGCTCGCTCCATAAACTTGATTAACTCGCACTAACATCTTTATAATCAAGTTTGTGGCTATTTAGTGTTTGATTTTACAGTATCACCTATTCACCCCCCTCTAGGTGCTCTGAGTGGTGAAGGCTGTTTTAGGTATATCTTCAGTCCGAATCTTCAACTGATGATAGCCTGATCTAAGATCTATCTTTGAGAATACTTTTGCTCCTCTCATCTGATCAAATAGATCTTCAATCCGAGGTAACGGGTACTTGTTCTTAATTGTTACTTCGTTCAAGCTTCTATAGTCGACACACATTCTTCTTGAACCATCTTTCTTGTTCATGAATAGAACTGGGGCTCCCCATGGAGACAAACTGGGGCGAATAAAACCTTTTTCTAGTAATTCTTCTATTTGTTTCTTCAGTTCAATTAAATCTTTGACATCCTATCGTTAAGCTCTTTTTGAAATCGGTGCAGTTCTGGGTAACAATTCAAATAGAAAACTCTATATCATGATCAGGTGGCATACCTAGTAATTCTTCCGAAAATACGTCTGGGTATTCACACACTATTCTGATATGCTGCAAAGATTTTTCTTCCAACTGATTTACCATTGCTTCTGTTGTTGCTGGCATACTGACATTGACTTCAACTCTTTCTCCTTGCGGACTGGTTAATGTAACCATCCTTTTGGAACAGGATATTACTCCATCATACTTGGCCAAGTAGTCTATTCCAAGAATCACATTGATTCCACTTGATTCCAAGATTATTAGCTCTACTAGAAAGCTTAGGCCTCTAATTTCAATCTTAGTCTGAGGGCATGAGTGAGTGGCTCTAAGTTCACCTCCCGGTGACAGAATTAATAATTTCTTCTGCAAGGGATAGTTTGGTATATTATGTTTTTCCACAAATGACTTTGTTACGAAGGAGTGAGACCTCCAGAATCAAATAAAACTGATGCAGGTATGGAGTTAATAAAAAAACATACCATACACCACGTCGGCATCCTCAGGAACTGATTCCGCTGTCACGTGATTAACTCTTCCCCTACTCTGGTTTTGTGGAGTCTTGTTTTGTGCAGATCCATGAGTAGGTGTGTTCTGGTCAGTCCTCTGGTTGCTGTTCTTCTAGGGTGTCTGTTGATTACGCCTTGGACAGTTATTAGCATAGTGGCCAAGTTCGCCACACTTGAAACATCCATTAGGTTGGACTGGAGTAGTTGTGCTATTATTCTTGGCCGGTGTGTTCATGATGCTTCCTTGACAATTCTGCTATTGACCACTAGACCATTGACTGGTCTGAGTGATGTTCCTCTGTTGGTTATGATATTGGTTGCTCCACTGACCTTGATGTCCAGAGCGTTGTTCTTGATAGTTGTTGTTCCCACTCTGATTTCCGGAGCGCAACTGAGAACCTTGGGAGTAGTTCTGACAGGTATTCCTGCTGGTTTGCCCTTGGAACTTTCTCTTGTGATCAGACAACTCTTTCCTTTTGCTTTCAAGGCCAATTGCCTTATTAAGCAAAGTCTAAAAGTTGGGAAAGTTGTGGCTCTGTAGCTGATAGTTTAAAGGCCCAATCAAGCCTTCCAAGAAACGTTCTTGGCGCTTCTCGTCAGTATCCACTTCTTCTGGGGCGTAACGTGAAAGCTGGGTGAAGCGATCACGGTACTCACTAACGAACATGTTCCCATGTGTGAGGGAAAGGAACTCCTTCTTGAGCTTCATTGTCACACCCGGTTTTAGAAGGTAAACCGAATGCGAGCCATGTACGTGCCAGGATCAGAAACTCACGTACACAGCGATTACATAAATGACTCATCATAGCACAATGCTTCGAATAACAATAAAAAGTAAGTAATAATATTACAGACTAGAGCCATTTACATAATATAAATCAAAGTACAAAGAATCGAAACATAGCCAACATAAATTAACCCACCACATGCAGCTGACTGGGGGAGGTCGCTAGCCTAATCCTCGAACTCGTCGAAGTCCTGGAACTCCTGGAGATCTGCCTTGGCACCTTCTATACCTGACCATAGATTGCACCAAAGGCAACCTGGTGTTTTGTGAAAGCAAGGGTGAGTACACATCAACGTACTCAGCAAATGTCCCGTTTGGCTGATGTGGACTAGCTTTATGTGGAGCTAAGCTCAAAGCAGTTGCTTTTAGTTGGTCAGGTATTTATTAATAGTACAAGCCAAGTTTTAGCAATAACCCAAGTTGTTAACCCAAAAGTACTCCTTCCAAATGGAAAGAATACCAGAAATCATAATCATAACCACAATAGAAACCAGCATTATCTTCATCATCATCTATAAATAAAGTATCGCTTATCAATGTGTCACTAATCAATGGAGCTCCCAAGGCCGCTCATAACTATGAGCACGACTGATATATCAATTTCTAACCATCTGCAGAGGTTGCACACTTTACCCACGAGCCGTGATTCCCACTCTAGCATGGGCTTGCAAGACCCTTGTTCACTCCCGAGGTGAATGGCCAGGGATTCACTATGAAGCCTTTACAAAGATTCCCTGAGGCTATAGCCGCACGTTAGGTTTCCTAAATGTACCTCATTCCTCCCCAAGGGGCAAACCACCCTCGGTAGAGCGAGCCGCATACACCGAGCCTCATTGACGGCACGATGGCGAAGCAAACTACACCTTAGTTCCTCTAATTAATTAGCTAAGGGCGTCCCATACCACCCTCATGGCTGCACTGTTTTCCCGGGTGGTCATCCAACGAACAGGTCCTTACAAAGAGGCACTCGAGAAACCGCTCGAGTCCCCTAAAATGCCAGAAGTATATCATCATACCCAGAATAAAATCATAGTATCATCATTGTATCTCATCATCATCGATTAAAGTAAAGCGCTAGCATAGAACTAATCATAATAATCAATTCCCAAACAGATGCTTAGGGTCTTCAGTCTCATCATGTTCATTGATTAAAGGAAAACAGAATACTAGTCAATCCTTAGGTTGATCATGGTATGCGGGTTGATGAATTATAAAGTAAATAAGACATAATAGGTTAGAGGACACTTGCCTTCACCAAACAGATGCTCAGGGTCTTCAGCCTCGTAGAACTCGAAGAGTTCGATCTCTTGGTCACCGAAGCTTGACTGTCGATTCATCGAATCTCGGAAATGGACCGCAGTCTATTCATGACGTGCAACGAATACAAACAGGCACAAGCAAACATATACTTGCATAAGAATATTACACCATAAATTAACCCACCACATGCAGCTGACTGGGGGAGGTCGCTAGCCTAATCCTCGAACTCGTCGAAGTCCTGGAACTCCTGGAGATCTGCCTTGGCACCTTCTATACCTAACCATAGATTGCACCAAAGGCAACCTGGTATTTTGTGAAAGCAAGGGTGAGTACACATCAACGTACTCAGCAAATGTCCTGTTTGGCTGATGTGGACTAGCTTTATGTGGAGCTAAGCTCAAAGCAGTTGCTTTTAGTTGGTCAGGTATTTATTAATAGTAGAAGCCAAGTTTTAGCAATAACCCAAGTTGTTAACCCAAAAGTACTCTTTCCAAACGGAAAGAATACCAGAAATCATAATCATAACCACAATAGAAACCAGCATTATCTTCATCATCATCTATAAATAAAGTATCGCTTATCAATGTGTCACTAATCAATGGAGCTCCCAAGGCCGCTCATAACTATGAGCACGACTGATATATCAATTTCTAACCATCTGCAGAGGTTGCACACTTTACCCACGAGCCGTGATTCCCACTCTAGCATGGGCTTGCAAGACCCTTGTTCACTCCCGAGGTGAATGGCCAGGGATTCACTACGAAGCCTTTACAAAGATTCCCTGAGGCTATAGCCGCACGTTAGGTTTCCTAAATGTACCTCATTCCTCCCCAAGGGGCAAACCACCCTCGGTAGAGCGAGCCGCATACACCGAGCCTCATTGACGGCACGATGGCGAAGCAAACTACACCTCAATTCCTCTAATTAATTAGCTAAGGGCGTCCCATACCACCCTCATGGCTGCACTGTTTTCCCGGGTGGTCATCCAATGAATAGGTCCTTATGAAGAGGCACTCGAGAAACCGCTCGAGTCCCCTAAAATGCCAGAAGTATATCATCATACCTAGAATAAAATCATAGTATCATCATTGTATCTCATCATCATCGATTAAAGTAAAGCGCTAGCATAGAACTAATCATAATAATCAATTCCCAAACAGATGCTTAGGGTCTTCAGTCTCATCATGTTCATTGATTAAAGGAAAACAGAATACTAGTCAATCCTTAGGTTGATCATGGTATGCAGGTTGATGAATTATAAAATAAATGAGACATAATAGGTTAGAGGACACTTGCCTTCACCAAACAGATGCTCAGGGTCTTCAGCCTCGTAGAACTCGAAGAGTTCGATCTCTTGGACACCGAAGCTTGACTGTCGATTCATCGAATCTCGGAAATGGACCGCAGTCTATTCATGACGTGCAACGAATACAAACAGGCACAAGCAAACATATACTTGCATAAGAATATTACACCGTAAATTAACCCACCACATGCAGCTGACTGGGGGAGGTCGCTAGCCTAATCCTCGAACTCGTCGAAGTCCTGGAACTCATGGAGATCTGCCTTGGCACCTTCTATACCTAACCATAGATTGCACCAAAGGCAACCTGGTGTTTTGTGAAAGCAAGGGTGAGTACACATCAACGTACTCAGCAAATGTCCCGTTTGGCTGATGTGGACTAGCTTTATGTGGAGCTAAGCTCAAAGCAGTTGCTTTTAGTTGGTCAGGTATTTATTAATAGTAGAAGCCAAGTTTTAGCAATAACCCAAGTTGTTAACCCAAAAGTACTCCTTCCAAACGGAAAGAATACCAGAAATCATAATCATAACCACAATAGAAACCAGCATTATCTTCATCATCATCTATAAATAAAGTATCGCTTATCAATGTGTCACTAATCAATGGAGCTCCCAAGGCCGCTCATAACTATGAGCACGACTGATATATCAATTTCTAACCATCTGCAGAGGTTGCACACTTTACCCACGAGCCGTGATTCCCACTCTAGCATGGGCTTGCAAGACCCTTGTTCACTCCCGAGGTGAATGGCCAGGGATTCACTACGAAGCCTTTACAAAGATTCCCTGAGGCTATAGCCGCACGTTAGGTTTCCTAAATGTACCTCATTCCTCCCCAAGGGGCAAACCACCCTCGGTAGAGCGAGCCGCATACACCGAGCCTCATTGACGGCACGATGGCGAAGCAAACTACACCTCAGTTCCTCTAATTAATTAGCTAAGGGCGTCCCATACCACCCTCATGGCTGCACTGTTTTCCCGGGTGGTCATCCAACGAACAGGTCCTTACGAAGAGGCACTCGAGAAACCGCTCGAGTCCCCTAAAATGCCAGAAGTATATCATCATACCCAGAATAAAATCATAGTATCATCATTGTATCTCATCATCATCGATTAAAGTAAAGCGCTAGCATAGAACTAATCATAATAATCAATTCCCAAACAGATGCTTAGGGTCTTCAGTCTCATCATGTTCATTGATTAAAGGAAAACAGAATACTAGTCAATCCTTAGGTTGATCATGGTATGCGGGTTGATGAATTATAAAGTAAATGAGACATAATAGGTTAGAGGACACTTGCCTTCACTAAACAGATGCTCAGGGTCTTTAGCCTCGTAGAACTCGAAGAGTTCGATCTCTTGGTCACCGAAGCTTGACTGTCGATTCATCGAATCTCGGAAATGGACCGCAGTCTATTCATGACGTGCAACGAATACAAACAGGCACAAGCAAACATATACTTGCATAAGAATATTACACCATACAAGATAAAATATTATAGAAGCGAGCAATATAAAATAGAGCGCGCTTCTACGGTTATGCGAGGAAAAGGACCGCGATAGTCGAAGCTACGGTCGAGGGATTAGCGTGTTTACACTGAGCAAGTATTAATTGGAATATTTAATCCGACATTTCTCAAATATAAATAATATCTACTACTTAGTTTTGGCTAACTTACTGTTTTAATTGTGGATGATTAAATAAATAACTAATTAACTCACATGAGTAATTATAAGCGAACAGTTTAACCTCGCGCGCGGATAAGCGCGATATGCGTGAACAACATAGGGCAAGGCGTGCGACACTTGCGAACGACACGCAACGACGCGCGCGAAACAGCACCGCGGCAGGCGCATGTTACGCGCAGGCCGACACGATACAGAAACTAATAAATAAACAACATGATTAAACTAAATAATTATTAATGAGAAACATTTCAGTTAAGATTAATCATGTTGGTGACCAATTATAAATGCACAAATTGAATTCCTAAATTAGATTTTAAAATTGAAACGTCATTCTAGTAGCCATTGATTAAACAAACGTTTAAAAAATTAAATAAAATGTGCAACAGTGGGGATAAATATTTCTAAATTAAGATAATTTTAATACGAATCTAATGTAACTTAAATGGATCCAATCGGGTTTAAAACGCAAAGTTATCATTGTTTTAAACTAGACTGTAATTTGCGTACTAAATTACAGAACTGCCATCTTCTTCCTCACCTCATCTTCTTCCTCTCATCCATGGAAGAGAGAGGAGGGGGCTGCGCAGGGAGAGGACGAGGTCGGGCCGGCCGCCACCGCGCGGCCGAGCGCCGCCGGGGCCATGGGCTTGGGGGTGCGGCCAAGCCGCCACCATCGCGGGCGGCCGTCGCCACGGGGAGGTGAGGGGACCACGCCGGGGAGGGGAAACAGAGGGGGGGAGGGGCGCCGCCGCGGGCGAAGGTGAGGGGAGTGTGAGGGATGCCCTGCACGGACGGGAAAACGAAGAACACGAAGAAACCATAGGTACAACAATTGAGGTTTCTCACCGGGGAAGAAGACCCTCGCCGGAGCCAAGGAGAAATCCGTCGATTGTCGGAGATTCTGGGGTCCGATTGACGAACCAAACACGCCCCAATGAAGCTCTCGACGATACAAACACAATGGTACCCTCAGATTCCGCACACGATGCACGGATTGGGAGTAATTGCTCACCGGAGTTGGAACCGCTCCGAACTTCGGCGAGCAATACCGGGAGCTAGTGATCGAATTTGGAGAAACCGTTTCATGTTCTAGAACGGGCTCGACGAGATGAAGCCAGACATGTATATATATCTAGGGTTCGGATGAGATGGGAATTCGTTTAAAATTCGGATTTTACCATTTTTAAAATTCGGAAAATGCCTAGAAATCCATATTTTGTGCTCAAAATATTATAGATACTTTAAAAAATTCTAGAAAAATCCTATTAATGTTTTGCCACCTAATGAACTCAAAAAACATAATTAGAGTTTCTAAAAACATTTTTAAGTCCCTCAAATAAATATATTTTATTTTCTGGAAAATAGAAAAATATTTCGAAAAATACGAAAATCTACCGAGAGCTTTTATAGCATATACTAACATGTTTGAAACACATTTTGCACTTAGAAACACCGTGCAATGATATGAATGAAACAACCAAAGTGCCTCTAGGGCTCATTCCACTAGGTTTATGCTAAAATAAAACAAAATAATTCTCCATTTTTAGGAAAAAGAGAAGGAAAGCGAAGAATTGAGAGAGTAACACCTGAATTTGGTGGATATTAGAAAAGAAATTTTATACCTCCAAATTCAGGGTGTTACAAATCTAACCCACTTAACAGAATCTCGTCCTCGAGATTCAAGAAGAGGCTAGCAAGAAAATGAGATTGGTTCATTGGTTTTTCATAGCTTCTTCTAACCCAGCTTTGACTCCGTCGGCTTGACTTGTGAATTGGTTGCTTTGACCTGCAGATGCTTGAGACTGATTGATGCAATTCTTGAGGGTCTCCTGGACCTGTGGGTTAGGACCCACACACGATTTCGCTGCGCCACTATGATCTTTTTGGTTGATGTTGATCGCATTGTCTTCATTGGTGTTAGTGGCTACCCCCCTTAACAGGAGCGTTGGTATGCATTTGGTGAAGATGTTGTCGACCCTGATCTTGACTGATTAGGAGAGGTTGGAGGTCGCTGACTGGACAGGTGCAAGAGGAAAGAATAGCGAGAAAAGGTAGGCATAGACGGATTAGGGAGAGCAGGGGAGAGAACCCAACTACCTAAATATATGGCACTCACCTAGTGAACTGATGTCATTGCAGACTAAGGGCCACAACACATCAACACTCATCACAAAGAAGCAAATCAGTCATCACACAAAGACAAAGATCACAAGTATACAACAACAAACATCTCATTGCTATACGTTAATGTTAACTAGATTGTGGTCTTTCCTTACAAAAGGGAAACTACTCTAAGGTCATCAAAAGGCAAGGGGGAATAATAAGACATGTAGGATAGGGGCATGAGCATAATAAAGGATGGAGCTAAAGCAAGGATTGGAACCGACAGGGAGAGAATGCAACCAAGGTCAGGATAGGTAAAACACCATTCTCAAATCGAGATGGAAAAGATGATATTTCAAATGGTAGGCATAAGATAACATCATGGAAAGATCTAGAGATTACAAAGGTAAGGGGGATATCAAACAAAAGCTATGAGTGGCAACGTGGCAGAGGAAAAGGGAATGACCAAGAGCGGGTGGGTAAGACAACACTCTTGAACTAAAATGGGAGAGGAAACTTTAAAATGCGGGTACATGATAAGCATCAAGGTAAAGATCGAGGGATGACAAGGGTTAAGGTGATAACAGACAACCACATAACTAAGGATGTAGTTGAGACAAAACTTGCAAGGTGTCAAAGAAGGGGAAGCAGTCAATGATGGAATAGATGAGGCACTATCCCCGAACAGGGATGGAAAAGAGGAGGCTTCAAAGGGTAGGTTCAATGTAAGCAGGAAGGCAAGGGCATGGACATCATGAGGGTTTTAAAGGTAATAACTGACAAGGATGTAGGAGAGGAGGTAATTAGGAATAAGACAAAGGATATAAGTACTATAAAGGATGGAGTTAAGACCGGACCTGCAAATGGAAAAGGAGAGGGTACGTCCTAGGGCCAGATAGGTAAATCGCCGATCTCGAATTGAGGTGGAAGAGCAGGATTTTTAAAGAGTAGGAATAAAGATGAGTATCAAGGCAAGATCGATGGACGACAAAGGTGAGGGTGATAGCAAATAAAAATACAGCAAAGAATGGAATTAACACAAAACTTGTAAGGCGACAAGGAGTGAAAATAAATCAAGGGAGAGATAGGTAACTCACAGCTCTCAAACTAGGTTGAAAGAAAGGGGAGGCTTTTAAAGGATAAGTTCAAGGTAAGCATTCAGGTAGAAGACATCAATATTGCAAGGGTCAAAGGCGATAACTGACAAGGGTATGAGTGAAAAGATGAAGGCATTGAAGAGCCAGCGGTATGAGTACAACAAAGAATGGAGTTGCATGTAACACCTCTGGTGTTACTGTCACTAAAACTTGAGCATAACATGATGATCATTGGCATATCATGTGTTTGTTACACCTAGAGTACATTTACTAGGTAAAAATTTGAAACAAGTTGTAATGATGTGACTTGATATGTGATTAACCCTAGTACAGAGTGCTTAACCCTAACTTAGGGCTTATGGATGAAAGTGAAGCCCAAATAAGTAAAAACCTCAAAAGATATAAGAAATGATCACAAGGTATCCCATTTGATGGACTTTAGTGGCACCAAAACCCTAAATGTGCTTAAAGCCCTAAAAACAAAGGCTAGAAACCCAAATTGAAACCCTAGGGGGTTAAGTGCAAATTTTGTGCACTTTTGGACCCAAGTGCAAATACCAAAGTAATAGAACACCACAAATCATGTGTTTCTCACATTTGAGGATTTGCAAGTCAAATTGTGGGATTTGGACTTATTTGCAAAAGGGTACCCCATGAACTCAATGAGACTAAGTCTGAAATTCAGTGAATATGGTCAACTTTGGAGCTTTATATCTCCAAATCTACAAGAGTTTTGCTTGAGGTCAATACATCAAACCTGTAGAGCTAAAATAGGAGTGCAACTTTTCTTAAGAGATTAAACCTTGGTGTCATACATAATTTGGAGATAAATAGACCTAAAGTCGGGCTAACATTCAGTCATTGAACTGAATAATGGTTAATAGTGAAGTTAGGTGAACTTTGAGATTGGATTCGACCATGATCCAGTGATTGTTTGACTATGGTTGCTATAGCAAGATTGTAGCCGGATCATAGGGCAACAACTTTGTTACAGGCGGATAAACAAGTTGTCATGTAAAAATCTGAGATCTGGGCCCTGCAAATTGGTCTGTCAAGCGCTCTGAATGAGGATTCCATTGTACAGTAGCTAAAAAAGATCCCAAGATTCATCACCCTTCGTCGCAGGTGATCTACCGTCGCAATTCGCGCTTGCCTGGGAGATTCGTGCCACGGGAAGAGTGGATAACGTCGGGCATGGTGAGAATATCCAGAGCGGGGTGAATCCGATCGCTGGTCGGACCGTTCGCCGTGTCCCGCCGTGGTTAATCGCGTTGGCGTCACCGGAGTTCACTGTCGCGATAAACCGCTCTAGGTAGCTCGTTCATCGCCTCAGCCACTACCCTAGTAAAAGCCACGAATCACCGCGCCAGTGACTCAGTCCCTCTCTCTGGCCGCCGCGCGTCTTCTTAAAATTAGCCGCCACAGCCGATGGCATCTATAAATTGTCGTCCCAGTGAGTTCTGCTAAGTAATCACACACCCAAGGCACCCGCCCGTGCCTCAGATTGTCCACCAGAGCGCTCCAATTTTGAAGTTCCCCCAAATCAGTCAAAACTCCACCGTGAGTGAACTCACCGTGGATAGCTCCCTGCAGGTCCGTTCACAACCTCCTTGCTCTCGTTTCAATACCCCTGTGTGCTGTAGATGCTCATCAGTCCAGCTAATTGAATTAGACCTGGGTAGATCATTAGGAACACCTCGGATTATCCTCGGTATGCGCCATCACCGTGGACAGGGAGTTCTCGACCTGGAATTGTGTAATTAGTTGAGGGATTCTTGTCGTCGGGGTTAGAATTAGGGGTCGAGCAAACAAGGAGCCCAGCCGTTGTGTTTTTCGGCCTGAGTAAGCTCGCTGGAGCCACTACTCCGCCGTCCACGATCGGGGACCTCACCTTGCGAAGAAATAAAAAGGGAGGGGCCTTAGTGCAGATGTCAGTGAGACAGAGAAATAGTGGAGAGGATTCTTTACTGGTTTTTTCAAACGACGAGGGACCTCTGTGCAAAATACACACCGCGGGCGCGCGCGCGGGCGCGCTTTCGCCTGTGCGTGGGCCGATTTGGGCTAGTTTCAGCCCAGTACTATTCACCTTTTTTGTTTTTCTTTTTTCTACCATACTTAGGAAATCCATAGAAAATTATAGAAAAATGATAAAAATATGAGACCAATTTTGATGGACTCCTAAATTTTCCTAGTAATTAATAAAACTGGTTCCAAGAATTTTTGCCCAGACTAGGAATTATTTAGTATTTAAGATGGCTAAAACCTAGTCTTTTGGAATTTTAGAAATTATTTAATAACTCCAAAAATCACTAAACTTTTTGGATAAGCTTCATATGATATTTAGATCCCATGAATAAAGTTTGAATTGTTTTGGACATTGTTTGATTCCTAAACCCAAAACCCTAGTTTTCTAGGTGGTATCTGTCTTATGAAAATGAAGTACTGACTCCAGAAACCCTAGTTTCCCTGGTGCACCGTGAAGGAAAGTGGTATTCAAGATACAATTTGGTGTATCTTTTCTATTATTGCATTTTCATAAGCATTACATGAGCATTCATGGTTATATATGTTTATGTATAGAGAACGAGGAAGAAATAACTGTTGAAGAAGAGGAGACTGCTCCATCGACAGAAAATCCAGCTGCTGGGAACTGTTTCTATTTTGATATTTGTGGAACAGAGCCCGACTCTCCTACAAAATAAGGCAAGCCCCGGTGCATTTGCCACCTCCTTGCTGTTTTAAAATCTTTATCACCTTGTTTGATGCATTAGGTGATAGGAGTTGTGTGCCAAACAATTGCTGCATTTCCTTCCTTGAAAAATTGATTACCCTTCCTTGATACCCTTTTATGAAAAGGATTTTTATGATGCTTAGCCTTGCTTTAGAAAAACAAAATGTTTTGTTTTAAAACAAAAGTGATGCTACAGATTGGATGGGAAGTTTTCAAAAATAAAACTTGATGGTGAATCCATCATGGCCGTGATGGGTTCAACATCTGAAAAGATGTACCTCTGCCAGGTACCAAACTTTTGGTTTTCAATAATAAAGCTGAGACTGGGCGGTTGACTTGCACGAGAAGAGAGTCTCGGTATAGTGTCTCCGTCTAAGTCGATTAAGGACCTTATCGATGTAGGCTTGATGACCGAGGATCGTTTAACTGGTCACATGCCTCGTCATGGGTAAGTTTTGCCTCGGGCAAACTAATACCAGAAAGACCAACACGCAATGGGAGTGGAGAGACAGCGAGAGTAGCATGTACCCTCCGTGGCAAGAGGTTGTATGGTGGTGTATCTGTGCTCTCGGTTGGCGTGAACCCGGTCTGGTAGTAAGAACCCTGGTGGTGAGTTGACATATGCAAGGGTTAAGTGCTACATATGTCGTGTGATTGGAGATCCTCAGCTGAGTATTAATCTATTCGGATCGCCGTTACTTCTCGGACATGAAGACTTGGTCACTGACTTACACGTAGCATCCCAGTGAACAAAAGGGTTGATAAAAGACAGCTAGTGCAGGTCAAGTGCTTGAACTAGGGTAGAAGGAACTCTAGATTCAGGTAATGACTTAACTTGCTAATAAAACTGGATTTTTAAGGATCCACTTTTAGTAAGCATTTTTGCAAGCAGAGTCTTTGCTACTTGATTAGCCTCACCTTGACTCCCTTAAGCCAGCATATCCTTGAGAGTCTTTTATTTTGACGGGTAAGACTTGCGAAAGTACACTCCGTACTCAGGGTTTTCAAACCCATGTTGTTGTAGGTGAGGAAACAACAGACTTTTGCTGTTTTTGCACTAAGGTGGTGCCCAAGGACGAACCTCAGCAATGAAGCCGCGGGAGGATGTTGGCCTCCCTTTGAAAAACAATATACTTTTATGGGGGAGGGGTTTTTGCCTCCCAAGTTGGTAATAATAATACTTATGCACTCATATACCCTGGTTTTGTAATAACTATAACACTCCTTCTATATTTTGAAGAATGTAAATTAAGTTATTGTAATTCGCTTCCGCTTATTCGTTCCTCCGATGTGTTGTAATATTTACGTGACGGGTGAAACGCTCTTGGGCGAGGAAAAAGGATACAAATACTGAACTTGTCGAGTGATTATGTGCATTTATAGGGTTGTCCAAGGTCCGTGGGACAAGGACAACTGTAGGTGGGCCTAATGACTTGGGAGGTTCCGTCGCAGGTGGTATCGGAGCGAAGCCCATCTCTTCAGATATTATGAAGCATTTCAAAAAGAATTTTCAAATACTTATCCAAGAAAATTTCTTTCATTCTTACCTTGCCACTTTCTGAAAGTTCTCATCTTGTAAGACCAAGTAATAGAGTGCAAAATATAGGAAGTAGGATCAAAGAAGGTTGATTCCGTAATTATGCATGCATCATGTTTAAAAACTATACTAATAAATTTTCTCCCTTATGGAGATATGCCGCGTACGAGGAAAACCGCGTGCAAGTCCACTGGACCTATTGGCGTGCCTCATCATAAGTTGGCTCCAAGACATAAAGGGAGTAGCAGCGGTAGCAATGATCCAATCGGAGACTTGGAAGTACAAGTGGAACAGCCTCGGACGGAGCTACGTCACCGAAACAAGCTGTGGGCACAAGACAGTCATCGTATAAATGAGTTGGCAGCTGACGTCAGACGCCTGTAAGACGAGCTTGCTGAATGGGATTTGGCAGTCAATTGGGCCGTCAACTCACGTTCGGTTGCTTGGGACCGCGAAGCCAAAGCTCGTGCTCGTGTGGCAGAGCTTAGTGCGGCCCTCGACAACTTGCAGGTGTAATGCAATACTTTACATGAGGAAGTACATATACTGTATTCACGACTGCACCCGGACGTGCCTGCCGACCCTGTTGCAATGGGATCTAGACCATCAGGAACATCAGGTGAAGGACCTGATGGGGAGCTAGATATTTTTAGGCCTCCTCCTTCCATGAACCTGGCTGACGATCGGTCTCCCACGACAGGAAATGAAGAAACCAAGGACGACGAAGACTAGACTAGTATAGTTTAGAAACTATACCTATGTAAAATAAGTAATGAAGTCATGTTGTACACTTGAGTCTGTATCATTACATTTTGGTAATGTAAAATGATGGTGTGTATCAGCATGTTATATTTTTCACAAATGTTTCTTTGCCTCAGATGCCATCAAGGACTCGTGCGCATGACGGTGCGGGGGCTTCCCGTGGTCGGGAAGATACTCCTAATCCACCACCTGTACCACCAACGCTGGCCGAGGCTATCACCGCCTTGTTAATGCTACTGCAGATAATACCTGCTTCTTACGTGAGATGGCAGGTAATCAATTCCAGCAGCATGGCGGAAGAGCTCCTCCACAGGGACCGCGTGAAACCTCGTATCTGGACTTCTCTGAAACACGTCCCTCCACTCTTTGTTAAAGCAGAAGACCCTCTTGAAGCTGATGAGTGGATAAGGGTAATGGAGCAGAAGTTTGGATTAATCCATTTCACAGAAACACAGAAGCCGTTGTTCGCTGCCCAACAACTGAGAGGACCTACTAATACCTAGTAGGGAAATTTTGTGGTAGTTCAACCAGCCGGACATCGGGTCACTTGGGATGAATTTAAGCTAGCATTCCGTGAACACTATATTCCAGAAGGAGTGCTTCACATGAAACAAGAGGAATTTATTCGACTAAAACAAGGAGGGGATACTGTGATGCAGTATCTCAACAAGTTTAACCATTTATCCCAATATGCGATTGATCAAGTAAACACTGACCTGAACAAGAAAATATGCTTCATGAGAGGACTCAACGACCGGCTCCAAAGGAAAATGGCCACCTGCCTAGACCTTACTTACAACAGAGCTGTCAGCAAGCAGTAGAAGCCAAGAATACAGGCCAAGGAAAATCAAAGGGATTTGGAGGTGACAGGTCCAATCAGGGACCTGTGAAGCGAACCAGGTTGGTAATCCAACCTTTTAATCAGAATCGTTCTTCGCCTCATCCACCCTCCTATCCATTCAAACAGCTTGTTTTCATTCATCCTACCACTGCCCCCACTTCTACAAATCAGTCGAGTGCCCCTGGTGCTCGTTTCCTCGCCCTCCCTAGTTCCTCAACTGGCTGCTTCAACTATGGGAAGTCTGGTCATTTTATAAAAGACTATCCATATCCAAAGCAGAATAAGTTCAACAATCAACAGAATTCTAGGAGCTCCAATCAAGGCAAAGGGAACATGGTTAATAATTCAGCGGGCAAAAATGTCAAGAAGATTGGGCGAATTTATTACACTCAAGTGGCCACTACACCAGAAGGAGAGCCGGTAATGATGGGTACGTTCCTTGTGGCCAATCACCCAGCAGTTATTCTCTTTGATTCTGGTGCTTCACATACATTCACAAGCAAGAAATTCTTGGAAAAACATTGCATTCCTTGCAATGAACCAAGGGAAGGGTTTATTATCCATTCACCTGGGGGACAAATATTTACTAAGGAAGTAGTCTTCCATGTGCCAGTAACATTGGCTGAACGGGACTTTCCCACCAACATGATTGTTTTGAAAGGCCAAGATATAGATGTAATTCTAGGCATGAATTGGTTAGCCCAACATAAACCTATCCTCAACACGGACTTAAGGACTATCAAGTTGAGCCATGGCCATGAAGAGGTTCTCTTATCCATCCCTGTAGCTGTCCCCGCCAAACCATTTGGACGGGTCTATGAAGCTATCATCCTAGAAATCCAAGATATTCTGGTAGTATGTGAATTTCCGGATGTCTTTCCTGAAGATTTGCCTGGATTGCCTCCAGAAAGGGATGTAGAGTTTGTGATCGAACTGAAGCCCGGTACAACTCCTATTTCTAGAAGGTCGTATCGGATGCCACCAAATGAATTGGCAGAGCTCAAGACGCAATTACAAGACTTGCTTGAGAAGGGATTCATTCGGCCCAGTTCATCACCTTGGGGATGTCCCGCAATTTTTGTCAAGAAGAAGGATCAAACACTTCGAATGTTCATGGACTACAGACCCCTTAATGAGGTCACTATCATGAACAAGTACCCTCTTCCCCAGATCGATATCTTGTTCGATCAACTTACCAGAGCTCGGGTATTTTCCAAGATTGACCTCAGGTCGGGCTATCATCAGATCCGTATTCGACCCGAAGATATACCCCAAACCGCATTTACTACGCGGTATGGATTATTCGAATATTTGGTTATGTCCTTCGGATTGACAAATGCTCCTGCTCACTTCACATATCTAATGAACTCGATGTTTATGCCCGAGTTGGATAAATTTGTGGTGGTCTTCATTAACGATATCTTGATCTATTCCAAGAATGAAGAGGAGCATGCTAAACATTTACGTATCGTACTAACGCGCTTAAGAAAACACCAATTATATGCTAAATTTAGCAAATGCGCATTTTGGTTGGAGGAAATCCAATTTTTGGGACATGTATTGTCTACAAATGGAATTGCAGTTGATCCCAGCAAGGTCAAGGATATTCTTGAGTGCAAACCACCAACCACGGTACATCAAGTTCAAAGTTTCCTTGGGCTGGCTGGCTATTACCGCAGATTTATTCCAGATTTCCCCAGGATTGTGAAACCAATCACAAGTCTATTGAAGAATGATACAAAATTCAACTGGTCCTCAAGATGCAACGAAGCCTTCGAGCAGCTGAAGGTATTGTTGACCACTGCAAATGTATTGGCTCAACCGGACATTGAAAAGCCTTTTGATGTGTACTGTGACACATCGGGCAGTGGTCTCGGATGTGTCTTAATGCAGGAGGGTCGAGTTATAGCATATGCTTCAAGACAGCTGCGCCGACATGAGGAACATTATCCAACTCATGACTTGGAATTAGCTGTTGTGGTTCATGCCCTTAAAATATGGCATCATTATCTGCTAGGAAATATCTGCCATATATATACAAATCATAAAAGTTTGAGGTATATTTTTACCCAGTCAGAACTAAACATGAGGCAGAGAAGATGGCTTGAGCTGATTAAGGATTATGAATTAGAAATCCATTATCACCCAGGAAAGGCCAACATGGTGGCAGATGCACTAAGTCGCAAGGCTTCCTGCCATTGTCTTACAGTAAGGACTCCGAACACCACATTATGTCAGGAAATGGAGAAATTAAACCTATGAATGATACAACATGGAACCTTGAACCAAATGAAGCTTGAGTCAATTCTTCTGCAAAGGATTATTGATGCTCAAAGAAATGATAAGGATATGAAACATATTCATGAGAAAATAGAAGCCAGCAAAGTGAATTGTTTCAGAAAGGATGATCAAGGCATAGTATGGTTTAATAATCACATAGTTGTGCCTAAAAATGATGAAGTCCGCCAGCAAATTTTTGATGAAGCTCATCTTAGTCGATATTCCATTCATCCCGGGAGCACTAAGATGTATCAAGATTTAAATCAACATTATTGGTGGACAAAAATGAAGATTGAAATTGCACGCTATGTGGCGAAATGTGACACCTGTAGACATGTCAAAGCCATACATATGAAGACTGCTGGTCCACTACAATCTTTGCCCATCCCAACCTGGAAATGGGAAGACGTTAGCATGGACTTCATTGTGGGATTACCTAGGACGGCTCAAGGTTTTGACTCTATCTGGGTTATAGTTGATCGACTTACAAAATAGCCCATTTTCTACCGATCAAGACATCCTATCCTGTCCTCACCTATGCCCAGGTATATATTGCCCGTATTCTCAGTTTGCATGGAATTCCAAAGACCATAGTGTGGGACCGCGGATCGCAGTTTGTATCCGAGTTTTGGGAAGAATTACATAAGTCCCTATGTACTAAGTTGCTCTGTAGTTCGGCATACCATCGTCCTCAAACAAGTGGACAGACTGATAGAGTGAATCAAATACTCAAAGACATGTTACGGGCATGTGTTCTGGAATTCCCACAAAAATGGGATGAATGTTTACTATTGGCAGAGTTTTCATATAACAATAGTTATCAAGAAAGTATTAAGATGGCACCATTTTGAAGCATTGTATGGACGACGGTGTCGTACCCCCTTGAATTGGTCTGAACCAGGAGAAATGTGGTTTTTCAGACCTGATATGGTGAAAGAGATGGAAGAAAAGGTTCAACGAATCATACAAAACTTAAAAAGGCACAAGCTCGACAAAAGAGTTACGTAGACAAATTGCGCCGACCCTTGTACTTTCAAGTCAAAGATTATGTGTACCTGAAAGTATCACCAATGAAGGGTGTGACTCGTTTCGGTGTAAAAGGAAAGCTTGCACCCCGATACATTGGTCCATTCCCTATTCTTGAACAATGTGGACCAGTAGCATACCGACTGCAACTACCCGAAACATTGTCTGCAGTGCACAATGTGTTCCATGTATCCCAATTGAAGAAGTGTCTTCGGGTTCCAGATCAAACCATTGATGTGATGGATGTTACCTTGGAACCAAATTTAACATATTCAGAACATCCCATTCAAGTCCTGAATCAAAAGGACAGGGTCACCTGAAGAAGAGTTCTCAAATTTTATAAGATACAATGGAACCAACATACTGAAGATGAAGCTACATGGGAAACCCAAGACTTCTTAGAAAAGAATTTCCCTATCTTTTTAGCTTCATGTAACTTGTGAGATATGTACATTTGATTGTAAATATGAAATAGACCCATACAACCCCCTTCTTTGTAAGACAGTTAAGGGAATAAAAATGTGATGTGTTTCCTTTTCCACTACTTGCCCTAGGACTTTAAATCTCGGGACGAGATTCTTTTATGGGGGAAGGATGTAACACCTCTGGTGTTACTGTCACTAAAACATGAGCATAACATCATGAGCATTGGCATATCATGTGTTTGTTACACCTAGAGTTCATTTACTAGGTAAAAATTTCAAACAAGTTGTAATGATGTGACTTGATATGTGATTAACCCTAGTACAGAGTGCTTAACCCTAACTTAGGGCTTATGGGTGAAAGTGAAGCCCAAATAAGTTAAAACCTTAAAAGATATAAGAAATGATCACAAGGTATCCCATTTGATGGACTTTAGTGGCACCAAAACCCTAAATGTGCCTAAAGCCCTAAAAACAAACCCTAGAAAACCAAATTGAAACCCTAGGGTGTTAAGTGCAAATTTTGTGCACATTTGGACCCAAGTGCAAATACCAATGTAATAGAACACCACAAATCATGTGTTTCTCACATTTGAGGATTTACAAGTCAAATTGTGGGATTTGGACTTATTTGCAAAAGGGTACCCCATGAACTCAATGAGAATAAGTCTGAAATTCAGTGAATATGGTCAACTTTGGAGCTTTATATCTCCAAATCTACAAGAGTTTTGCTTGAGATCAGTACATCAAACCTGTAGAGATAAAATTGGAGTGCAACTTTGCTTAAGTGATTAAACCTTGGTGTCATACAAAATTTGGAGATAAATAGACCTAAATTCGGGCTGACAGTCAGTCATTGAACTGAATAATGGTTAACTGTGTAGTTAGGTGAACTTTGAGATTGGATTCGACCATGATCCAGTGATTGTTTGACTATGGTTGCTATAGCAATATGGTAGCTGGATCATTGGGCAACAACTTTGTTACAGGCAGATTAACAAGCTGTCATGTAAAAATCTGAGATCTGGGCTCTGCAAATTGGTCTGTCAAGCACTCTCAATGAGGATTCCATTGTACAGGAGCTGAAAAAGATCCCAAGATTCATCACCCTTCACCGCAGGTGATCCATCGTCGCAATTCTCGCTCACCTGGGAGATTCGTGCCATGGGAAGAGTGGATAACGTCGGGCGTGGTGAGAATATCCAGCGCGAGGAATCCGGTCGCTGGATGGACCGGTCGCCGTGTCCCGCCGTGGTTAATCGCGTTGGCATCACCGGAGTTCGCCGTTATCCGGCCAGGCTACGTGCCTCGATGCCTTACCACGTCGCAATAAACCGCTCTAGGTAGCTCGTTCATCGCCTCAGCCATTGCCCCAGTAAAAGCCACAAATCACCGCGCCAGTGACTGAGTCCCTCTCTCCGGCCGCCGCGCATCTTCTTAAAATTAGCCGCCACTGCTAATGGCATCTATAAATTATCGCCCCAGTGAGCTCCGCTAAGTAATCACACATCCAACGCACCCGCCCGTGCCTCAGATTGTACACCAGAGGGCTCCAATTTTGAAGTTCCCCCAAATCAGTCAAAACTCCACCGTGAGTGAGCTCACCGTGGCTAGCTCCCTGCAGATCCGTTCACAACATCCTTGCTCTCGTTTCAATACCCCTGTGTAAAGTAGATGCTCATCGGTCCAGCCAATTGAACTAGACCTGGGTAGATCATAGGGAAGACCTCGAATTATCCTCGGTATGCGCCATCACCGTGGACAGAGAGTTCTCGACCTAGAATTGTGCAATTAGTTGAGGGATTCTTGTCGTCGGGGTTAGAATTAGGGGTCGAGCAAAGACGGAGCCCAGCCGTTGCGTTTTCCAGCCTGGGTAAGCTCGCCGGAGCCACTGCTCCACCGTCCACGATCGGGGACCTCACCTTGCGAAGAAATAAAATGGGAGGGGCCTTAGTGCATATGTCAGTGAGACAGAGAGTAGCGTGTACCCTCCGTGGCAAGAGGCTGGACGGTGGTGTATCTGTGCTCTCGGTTGGTGTGAACCCGATCTGTTCTTAAGAACCCGGGTGGCGAGTTGACATATGCAAGGGTTAAGTGCTGCATATGTCGTGTGATTGGAGATCCTCACCTGAGTATTAATCGATTCGGATCTCCGTTACTTCTCGGACATGAAGACTTGGTCACTGACTTACACGTAGCATCCCAGTGAACAAAAATGGTTGATAAAAGACAGCTAGTGCAGGTCAAGTCCTTGAACTAAGGTAGAAGGAACTCTAGATTTAGGTAATGACTTAACTTGCTAATAAAACTGGATTTTTAAGGATCCACTTTTAGTAAGCATTTTTGCAAACAGAGTCTTTGCTACTTGATTAGCCTCACCTTGACTCCCTTAAGCCAGCATATCCTTGAGAGTCTTTTATTTTGACGGGTAAGACTTGCGAAAGTACACTCCATACTCAGGGTTTTCAAACCCATGTTGTTGTAGGTGAGGAAACAATAGACTTTTGCTGTTGTTGCACTAAGGTGGTGCCCAAGGACGAACCTCAGCAATGAAGTCGCGGGAGAATGTTGGCCTCCCTTTTGAAAAACAATATACTTTTATGCGGGAGGGGTTTTTGCCTCCCAAGTTTGTAGTAATAATAGTTATGCACTCATATACCCCGGTTTTGTAATTACTATAACACTCCTTCTATATTTTGAAGAATGTAAATTAAGTTTTTGTAATTCGCTTCCGCTTATTCGTTCCTCCGATGTCTTGTAATATCTGCATGATGGGTGAAACGCTCTTGGGCGAGGAAAAAGGATACATATATCGAACTTGTCGAGTGACTATGTGCATTTACAGGGTTGTCCAAGGTCCGTGGGACAAGGACAATTGTAGGTGGGCCTAATGACTTGGGAGGTTCCGTCACATTGCACCCAAGCTTACATGGGGTAAAGAAGAGGATCTAGCCAAGGCTGAGGTAAATTAAACACCGCTCTCAATTTGAGATAGGAGACTGGAGATTTTAGATAATAGACATAATGTAATCACAAGGCAGGATAGAGTGATGAGAAGGGTAAAGGAAATAACAAACAAAAACACAACAAATGATAGAGTTAAAAACTCGCAGGTGACAAAGAATAGGATACACCCAATGAAAAAAATAGGTAAAATACAACTACAAAATTGAGATGGAAGAGAGAAGGTTTTAAAGGACGGGTATAATGTAAGCATCAAGGTAAGCCATAGAGGCGATTAGGGTAAATGTGATAATGATGAAAAGCATAAGCCATGGACAGAGTTAAGGCAAGACTCACAAAGTGAAGAAGTGGAGAAAACAATCAAGGATAAGATAAGTAAGGTTCCATCAGGATGATATAAGTAAAGAAGTTCATTATCGAGGGATGTTATAAGAAACAACGAGATTAGCAGGAATGTGTGAAATAAAATGACCGCTCACGGATCATTAAGAAACAATGGTGGTCAAGGGCACGTTAACTGAAATGTCTTACACAAATACTGAGATATAAATGTAAGCACATATAAAAATAAGAGTATGCAAGATTCCAATGGTACGAGCATACCAAGACGAAGAGAGTACAAATTGCCAAAAAGATAGCGACTTAACAATTGAATAGGAAAGGGTCTCAAAAGACAGGAAGGTCATGGACATATAAACTGAAATGTTTAAATAGGCAGAAGTGTTTTATTAGAGGTAGGTATTGAACAAGAGTATTAAAGAATCCAGGGATACGAGCATGTCAATACCAGGGGAATAAAGATTGCCAAATGGTAGCAATTTAATGACGGAGGAGGGAAGAATCCCAACAGACAAAAAGGTTATGGTCAGGGGGCATCTACAAAGATGTCCCAAGCATAAGAGTGAGATCAGATCTTATAGGTTGAGAAAAGTATAAACTATAGTAGAATAAAATACTTTTGGCAAGGAGACATATAGGAGCACAACATAGAATTAGTCGAGGTGACTAATATTTTGAAGCAGAATCAAGGATGAGGTGAAGTAATAGTCAATAAGTCCTTAAAACGGACAATGCTACTCTAGGTTAGCGGTCCTACAGTCAGCACGGCTTTGATATCACTTATGTCACACCCGGTTTTAGAAGGAAAACCGAATGCGAACCATGTACGTGCTAGGATCAGAAATTCACGTACACAACGATTACATAAATGACTCATCATAGCACAATGCTTCGAATAACAATAAAAAGTAAGTAATAATATTACAGACTAGAGCCATTTACATAATATAAATCAAAGTACACAGAATCGAAACATAACCAACGTAAATTAACCCACCACAGGCAGCTGATTGGGGAGGTCGCTAGCCTAATCCTCGAACTCGTCGAAGTCCTGGAACTCCTATAGATCCGCCTCGGCACCTTCTTTACCTGAGCATAGATTGCACCAAAGGCAACCTGGTGTTTTGTGAAAGCAAGGGTGAGTACACATCAACGTACTCAACAAATATCCCATTTGGCTGAGGTGGACTAGCTTTATGTGGAGTTAAGCTTAAAGCAGTTGCTTTTAGTTGGTCAGGTATTTATTATTAGTAGAAGCCAGGTTTTAGCAATAACCCAAGTTGTTAACCCAAAAGTACTCCTTCCAAATGGAAAGAATACAAGAAATCATAATCATAACCACAATAGAAACCAACATTATCCTCATCATCATATGTAAATAAAGTATCTCTGATCAATGTGTCTCTAATCAATGGAGCTCCCAAGGCCACTCATAACCATGAGCATGACTGATATATCAGTTTCTAACCCTCTGTAGAGGTTGTGCACTTTACCCACGAGCCGTGATTTCCTCTCTAGCCCGGGCTTGTGTTCACTCCCGAGGTGAATGGCCATAGATTCACTACAAAGCCTTTATAAAGATTCCCTGAGGTTGTAGTCGCCCGTTAGGTTTCCTAAATGTACCGCACTCCTCCCCAAGGGGCAAACCACCCTCGGCAGAGCGAGCCGCATACACCGAGCCCCATTGACGGCACGACGGCGAAGTAAACTACACCTCAGTTCCTCTAATTAATTAGCTAAGGCCATCCCATACCACCCTCATGGCTGCACTGTTTTCCTGAGTGGTCTCCAACGAACTGGTCCTTACGGAGAGGCACTCGAGAAACCACTCGAGTCCCCTAAAATGCAACAAGTATATCATCATATCCAAAATAAAATCATAGTATAATCATTGTATCTCATCATGTTCATTGATTAAACTAAAGCGCTAGCATAGAACTAATCATAATAATCAATTCCCAAAGGGTAAACAAGGACAGGAAAATAGAATACTAGTCAATCCTTAGGTTGATCATGGTATGCGGGTTGATGAATTATAAAGTTAATGGGACATAATAGGTCAGAGGACACTTGCCGTCACCAAACAGATGCTTAGGGTCTTCAGCCTCGTAGAACGCGAAGAGTTCGATCTCTTGGTCGCCGAAGCTTGACTGTCGATTCCTCGAAGCTCGAAAATGGACCGCAGTCTATTTGTGACGCGCAACGAATACAAACAGGCACAAGCAAACATATACTTGCATAAGAACATTACACCATACAAGATAAAATATTATAAAAGCGAGCAATATAAAATAGAGAGCGCTTCTATGGTTATGCGAGGAAAAGAACCGCGATAGTCGAAGCTACGGTCGAGGGGTTAGCGTGTTTACACTGAGCAAGTATTAATTAGAATATTTAATCCGACATTTCTCAAATATAAATAATATCTACTACTTAGTTTTGGCTAACTTAATGTTTTAATTGTGGATGATTAAATAAATAACTAATTAACTCACATGAGTAATTATAAGCGAACGGTTTAATCTCGCGCACGGATAACGCGCGATACGCGTGAACGGCGCGCGGCAAGGTGCGCGACACACGCGAACAGCGAGCGACACTCGTGAACGACACGTGACAGCGCGCACGAAACAGATCCGCGGTGGGCGCATGTTACGCACAAGCCGACACGATACAGAAACTAATAAATAAACAACATGATTAAACTAAACAATTATTAATGAGAAAACATTTCAGCTAAGGTTAATCCTATTGGTGACTAATTATAAATGCACAAATCGAATTCGTAAATTAGATTTTAAAATTGAAACGTTGTTCTAGTAGCCATTGATTAAATAAACGTTTAAATAAATTAAATAAAATGTGCAATAGTGGGGATACATATTTCTATATTAAGATAATTTTAATACGAATCTAACACAACTTAAATGGATCCAATCGGGTTTAAACGCAAAAGTTATCATTGTTTTAAATTAGACTGTAATTCACGCGTAATAAATTACAGAACTGCCATCTTCTTCCTCACCTCATCTTCTTCCTCCCATCCATGGAAGAGAGAGGAGGGGAAGAGGAGGGGGTTGCGCAGGGGGAGGATGAGGTCGGGCCGGCCACCACCGCGGGGCCGAGCGCCACCGGGGCCACGGGCTGGGGAGGCGCGCAGGGCACGCACGAGGCGCGGCCGAGCCGGCACCACCGTGGGGAGGTGAGGGGACCACGCCGGGGAGGGGAAATGGAGGGGGGAGGGGCGCCGCCGCGGGGGAAGGTGAGGGTGGCCCTCCACGGACGGGAAAACGAAGAAAACGAAGAAACCCTAGGTACAACAATGGAGGTTTCTCACCGGGAAAGAAGACCCTCGCCGGAGCCGAGGAGAAATCCGTCGATTGCCGGAGATTAGGGGATCTAATTGACGAACCGAACGCGCCCCAACGAAGCCCTCGACGATACGAACGCATCGGTACCCTCGGATTCCGCACACGATGCACGGATTGAGAGCAATTGCTCGTCGAAGTTGTCACCGGAGTTGGAACCGCTCCGAACATCGGCGAGCAATACCGGGAGCTAGGGATCGAATTTGGAGAAACTGTTTCGTGTTCTGGAACGTGCTCGACGAGATGAAGCCAGACATGTATATAAATATCTAGGGTTCTGACGAGATGGAAATTCGGCTAAAATTCAGATTTTACCATTTTTAAAATTCGGAAAAGCCTAGAAATACATATTTTGTTCTCAAAATATTATAGATACTTTAAAAAATTCTAGAAAAAATCCTATAAATGTTTTGCCACCTAATGAACTCAAAAAAACATAATTAGAGTTTCGAAAAACATTTTTAAGTCCCTCAAATAAATATATTTTAGTTTCCAGAAAATAGAAAAATATTTCGAAAAATACGAAAATCTACAGAGAGCTTCTATAGCTAATACTAACATGTTTAAAACATATTTTGCACTTAGAAACACCATGCAACGACATGAATGAAACAACCAAAGTGCCTCTAGGGCTCATTCCACTAGGTTTATGCCAAAATAAAACAAAATAATACTCCATTTTTAGGAAAAAGAGAAGGAAAGAGAAGAACTGAGAGATTAACACCCGAATTTGGTGGATATTAGAAAAGAAATTTTATACCCCCAAATTCAGGGTGTTACATTTATGATTCCCGAGGGAATATGGTGAGCACGAAAGTTCACTTTGAATTCCTGCTAGGTTATGACATCAACATTAGCATGTGTCGCGGTGAAGGCATCCCAGCAGTCGGACGCAACACCTTTGAGTCTTCTCGAAGCGTACAAGACCTTCTCTCAATCATTGCATTGGGTGATGTTCAATTTCTTTCCAATGACCTTAAGCCAGTCATCGACATCCAAGGGGTCAACTGCATGAGAAAAAGCAGGCGAGTGATGGCTCATAAAATCCCAATGCTTATCTCTAGCTTATGGTGCTTGTTGTTGTTGATGCTGGTGCTGCTGGTTCTGCTGATTCTGTTGTATCTGCTGCACAGAAGTAGTGAGTCCTTACAGAAGCTGCATCTGCGCTGCGACGAATTGCTCCATATTGGGATTGGGTGGCGGTGGTGGCAACTGCTGACCATGCTGATTCTGGTGGTTACTGGAACCTATGTGAGTGTTCACCATCTGGTTGGTTAGGAAGTGCAATTCTGAGGTAAGTGAGGAGTAGAGAAGATTCTAGGAGGAATAGCTTATTATTAAGTTTGAGTTTATTATTATTTTTATATGTTCTTATGGCCATCATTCCATAAGACCATTGCACTCAAGCAAAAATCCAAATCAATCATTGCAGACAACAGCATCACATGGTTGTTATTATTATAAGTATAGTAATATAAAGGTGTTCATTGTCTACCGCGAAATCTAACTTATTACAATAAAAAAATCTATAGCAGCCTCGTGATGTATCCTGGTTCTCCATAGCAGATCCTCTTGCTGAAAGTGCATTCATCCCTTTTGTGAGTTTTGGTGATTTGGATAACAACACATTTAAAGGTCTAACAAGTTTGCTAAGTGTTGAACAGGAAATTCAGTATGATGAATATACTTGAATAGTGTATAATGATCAGTGAACAAATGTTCAACACAAGGTTAAATAACCAGTGAGACAATGCAAATGGATATAATATGGTCTCTATATTGGTTTGACTATATGGACAAGATCTGAGAAATCACTATGCATAAATATGATCAGAATAGAGGTTGAAGTGATTAAGAGGATTGGTCATGCCAGAGTGAATGAGATATGAGAAATCATGAATTGGCTTGACCATATTACTATTAGTCCATATATGCTTCTATGAGAATCAAACTAGAGCTTGATTGATCTTAGCATTTATATCTAGATGACATTTAAGCAAGGTTCACAATATTGAAGAAATGATTCTCTCAATGGATGCTCAATACGATGTGACTCAAGAATGGCTTGATAGGGTGAAGATAGCAAGGAAAGGGCTTCGAGGAACTAAGCGAAGGTGAAGGCCAAGCGACGGCTTGTGGATCGAGGTACCATGGCTAAGGTGAAGAAGAGAGTACTTGCACTTAGTCGATGAACTAATCAACTATGAAGAGTTATAATATGTTGATGCATCAGTAAAGTGACTTGAAGCCATGATTTGAACTCATATATGGTGAAATGGTACAAGTCACAGGGTTTGCTTTGTGTTTGCTTCAAAAGGTGAGACAAGGATGTTTGTGATACTTATGAAACAACGCCATGGAGAAATCACACATGAGACACCAATTACTCAAGGAGTTTACTCAATTATATTTTATTTAACTTGAGTATAGGAATCGTCGTACTATCAAGGGGGATCCAAAAAGAAGGTTGGTGTTGGTACTAAAGCTCAAAATCCTTGATCTAAAACTTCCATTTTACCCTTGTTAATCCTTAGTGAAAGTATGTAGTACAACCTTTTTAAGTCTATCTTAGCCAAAATTGCTCTCTCGAAAATACTGGTTCAGCTGGTTTCAGGCTGGTTCAGCTGGTATTCAAAAACTGGTTCAGCTGGTTTTCAGGCTGTTTCAGCTGGTATTCAAAAACCAGTCAACCGGGTTTTGGACCAGCTCAGCCGGACACTCAACCGGTTTTCAGTCTGGTGGAAACTGGTTCAACCGGTTTTAAAACCGGTTCAACCGGATTTTGCACTGTTCACTTTTTTCTGCCAGTCTGCTGTGTTAGCCAAAAAGCTGTGCGTAGCTTTTTGAAAATAGGTTCAACCGGTTTTGGGACCGGTTCAACCGGTTTTTGTGCAAAAAAGTAAAAAAACGGCTAGTTTTGGAGCCCCACCTATATATACTCACTCCTACCTCTCTCCCCATAATAGAGCACGACTTGGACTCCATTTCTAACCTGAGAAACACCTCCCACTCTCTCTCACACACCTCTTGCCTCTCCCATTTGAAATCTTTGGAGAGAAATCTTTGAGTGAGTTTGAGAGCTGCGGTTTTTGTGCTTCATCTCCAAATCTCTCTTGCTCTTCTTCATTCGAGCTTTGGTACTACATCGAGTTCTTTGTGGATTCATTACTCTGGAGCTTCTAGCTCCTAGACGACTAGGTGTCTCTTGTGAGTCTCCAAATCTTGTGAAAGACCACAAGAAAGTTTGTATTACCTGCTCATTTGAGCAAAGATTATTGTGTGGGCTTGACCTTTGTGGTCGGCAAAGGGAGGATTAGGGTTGAAAGAGACCCGGCTCTTTATGGGCGCCTCAACGAGGAAGTAGGGCACCTTGGTGGTGTGACCGAACCTTGGGATAAATCTTGTGTCTCTTGTGTTCTTGCTCATTGTGTTTGTTTGTGTTCTTTGTTCTCTCACCATTCTGTGGAAGATTTGTTTATATCTTTTTGGTGTGTGGATTTTGAGAAGTGCCCTTCTCAGATCTACTACTTTGAACCCTGTGGATCAACTAGAACATATCATTTCCAAAGTTAACTAGGTGGATTTTGAGATCAATTCAGTTTTATATCTCATTCTTTAGTTGAGCTCGTGCAAACCGGTTGAACCGGTTTTGACACCGGTTGAATCAGTTTTACCCAGTTCGTTTCTAGTTTTTGTTGAAAAAGTTTACACTTGCCTATTCACCCCCCTCTAGGCAACTTTCAATTGGTATCAGAGCCTAATCCTCGTTCTAACGCTTAACCGCGTGAGGAAAAGATCATGTCGGGGGGACTAAGAAATGAAAGTGCTTCTAAGCTTGAAAAAGTTGAGGTTGCCTCGACTTTATCTTTTGGTGCAGATGTTGATCCTAGGGCAGTAGATCTTGCCATGAGAATCGTCGAAAGGATGTTCCTCAAAATGAAGGAAGATGAGGCGAAGAACAAGATTGAAGAAGAAGAAAATGATCGATGGAGACCAAACGACGAATCCACCTCTTCACAAGGTTCGTCTTTCAAATCCACTTCTCATATGTGCTTTGTCGCTAGTGGGAGTGACAGTGAAAGCGAAAGTGAGGATGAGGATGAACATGAAAGTGACAGTGAAGATAAGGATGATCTTCAAAAATTCTTCGCTCAACTAAGCAAGAAGAACCAGATGAGCTTGCTCAAACTCATGGAAAGAGCAGAAGAACAAAAGGAAATGCTTCATAAGCAAGAAGATATCCTCATCGAAAAAATCAAAGACTTGGAGAAGTTGACCAAAGAGCATGAGAAGCTAAAGTGCTCTCATGATGATTTGGTCCAAAGGTATGAAGACATTTCAATTGAGCAAATTAAAGTTGTTAATCATTCATCATATATTGCTCAATTAGAAAATAAAAATGCTATGCTCAAGAACACAATAGAAAAGCTAAATATTGAAAATTTAGCTTTGCAAGAAAAACATGATATGCTTGTGTATGCTCTCATAAAAAAATTATGGATTCACATATCATGTTAAAAATGGCTCATGAGGTTGTGTTAACTAATTTGAAATCATAGCAACCTCACTTATGCACATGTACTCAAATAGAAACTATATTATCATGTGCTAACAAATGTTGCTCTCAAGAAAGCCAATCTTCCATTGAGCTAGAAATTTCAGAAATTAGTGATATTTCTATCACACAAGAAAATAAAGAGCTCAAGGAAGAAGTTGGAAGGCTAAGGAGCTTAACTCTTTTGAAGGGAAAGTGTCACGCTCAACCTTCTCATGATAATCGTGATAACATGGTGAAGAAGCTTGAGAAAGGGACAACCGCAGCATGCACAAACCCCCTTCAAAATAATGCTAAGTTCCCCAAGAAAGGCATGAGCAAACATCAAGAGAAGAAAGCCAAAGCTCATGAAAAGTGCCTCAACCATGCCTCCACATGCTCCACACAAGGTAACAAACAAGCCACTTTTCCAAATAAGAGAAGATGCACTAGAAAGTGTTATCAATGTTATGAGAAGGGACATGAGATTAAGTCATGTCTCTACATAAAAGATAGTGGCTTAACTTTAGAAAGAAAGAGGCTCACTAACCATGTAGCAAACAAAAGCAAGGCAAGAAGGAGTCTTGCAAAATTTAAAAACAGATTTGCTACACTTGTCGAAGAAAGGGACACCTATGCAAGGATTGTCCCATGAGTAAGTATCCTAAGCCTACCATGTCAATTCATTTGTATTCGCTTAGGAGACCCAAAAATGACATTTGTGCTAGAAAGGTAATTAGTTCACCTAAAACTAGCACAAAGGCCATTTGGGTGCCTAAGTACTTATTAGCTAACCTTGGTGGACCCATCCAAAAATGGGTACCAAAATGTACTTAATAAGTTTTGTAGGTACCCAGAGATGATATGAAGCTTTGGGGTGCTTGAGCAGATTAACGCAATTCTTATCTCAAGCTATCAATCTTACAGTGTCTATCCTTTAAGATTGACCCAAAGATGAATTGAATTGTTATATCACTAACTTCATATACATCTCTAGCAAGAACTTGTGTTGTAGGGAAAAGGATTAACCTTTGTGGGAATCAAGCAAAAGGCCTACAACTAAGGGATATCCAAAGGATGGTAACAATTAAGTCTTAAGTGCACATTGTTTTTAATTAGTATATTCCTTTGTGTCTTTTGTATCCACATAGGAAAAATGAAGCACTTGAGAATGAACTTAAAAGATTTTACCTTGCCTTGGAAAAGATCCAATTATATGGTAGACTGCAAGTTTATATGTTTATATTGTGGCAATCTACATGCTTTAAATTGGTTGTATGTATCTTGTGGCATATTTCAAATTAATTATCGTATTATTGTCATGACCTAGACATAAAGAGGATTATCCCATGTTCTTAAATGAATAGAGTGCTAAGTAAGAAATTCAAATTCTTAAAGCACTTACCAAAAGGGGAATTCTCTATATGACTAGAGTTGTGAGACTAATGTTTCTATCTAAGTGTTTATGTAGTCTCACAACATGAGAATGTGTTTCTCAAATGGAATGTGTCATTCAACATTCAAAAAAGATCAATCCAATACTATGTGATGTATTCGTTCTTGTTTAAATTGGTTTTGAGTCTTCTAAATTAATCACTCAACTATGAATTAAACTTGCCATGTAAACTTAATTAAATAATCATGCTATTTTCACCATGTTTAAATCAGTGTTATGCATGATGTTTGTAAGGGTAATTTAGTTCATATTACGAGGTTTTCTTATTTTAGTAACCTTCTTGTCATTCATACTAGAGGTTGCTAAATAGGAAACTATTGTTTGTGTTTCTAATTCAATCTCTTTTAAGCTATTTCATGGAAATTCATAAGTAGAGATTGTGCTCTTTCAATTGGAAAAATCACAAGCATTAAAGGTTAATCTTCACCTAAAAGAAAGATTAGGAATGCTCAAGGCAAAGGTATGGAACTAATTGCTTCAATTGGTTGTTGATCAATGGTAGTTCCTTTCAAGTGGCATTCTTTCAATTGGTAATAATTTATTCTATGGAAAGAAATGTCAATATAAAGGTTAAATTCCTTTTGGCTTAAATTTGTAAATTGGTGCATAATGTTAATTCACTCCTCCATGTGCATTAACTTAAAAGGAATTTAATTTATGCCTTTATGCCTCATAAATGACGATTTGTTTGCCATTCATATATAAATATCATCATTCATTAAATACTTCCTTGTACCACTAATATCTCTTTTCAAAGTGCTTTTTCGACTAGTTTTAAAAGGAAAAGAGATAACAAGCTAAAGAAGGAAGTCTCCACAATTGAAGAAAAGAAGAATACTTAGATGACACCATCTCATATAGTAAGATCTTTCAATTGATATAACAAATGGTACATTCTATATGGTGGTAAGTATTCTTAGGCATAAGTTAATTCATTGCAAATTTGTCATGCCTTGACCAATATATGTAATGTACTCCTCATGAGACTCTTAACTGAATTGAAAGTGCATTTGGCAAGTCATTCAAATACTTGATGCACATATCTAGTGGGAGCACATTATATATATATATATATCTTGTGTCATAGAGAATAAGTTTCCCTTGAGTAAGCTATACTAAGACAATCCATAATGGTAAATTTGTATCTCATTCATATGGATTGTAATCTTTGTTTTCCAAATAGCTACTCTTGATGTAGTTTAAAATTTCCTTTATCCTGTATCAAGTGCATAATAATCCTTTTTGTTGATATTCATCATATGCATATGCACTAACATGGATATTATTTTTGAACTATAAAAGGTGCAATTAGTGATCCATACTCTCTAAATTTTGGAAACCCATATTTTGATATCTTAGAAATCTACTTCAATCGGTATCCATATGCTTCACATTGAATTGGATCACTAAGTTGTAAATTTCATGCATAACTTGTCTTTATGATATGAATGCTTGTGCGACTAACCTTGATAAGCTAGGTGCACCCAAGGTCAAGCTAGGTTCATCATCAAGAAGGCAACACAATGATGTATAAAAAAAGGAGAAAAGGCTCCCATTCTTAACTCTAGTTTTTATCTATGTGATTAAATATTGACTTGAAACCATGTAAGATGGTTGACAAGTATATGTGGGTGCCTACACAAAGAGAAAGGTAACAATAAGGATTGTGTGGGTTCTCAAGGCTCTTACTACTAATCTCAAAGGACCCAATTCAAATTGGGTACCAAGATATGGAGCTTAAACTTGTTTTGCAGGATCACCTCCTTCAATGGATCAAGTTGAGTGCTCGATAATGGATGTATAAATCATATTTGGAGATAGTAGCAAGGGTGGTAATAACTGAATCTCAAGTGCATATTATTTTCAAATCTTATCTCTTTTGTGACTTGTGTAGCCACTAAGGAAGAAGAAGCACTTGAGGATACACATCAGTTGTTGATTATGAAATAAAGGTCCAATTGGAAGATGAATGAATATTATCATATGGTGAACAATCCAAAATTATGTGACATATTCTCTATAATTTGGATTTGATTCTTCTATATTAGACACTCACCATAATATGGATTAAGTCAGCCCTTTAAACTTCATTGAACAACCATTCATATTATCCATGTCATTCAAAATATATTGTGCATGAGGGTTCAAGGGAAATTTAGTCCATATTATGAGGTTTCTCTATTTTAGCAACTTGTTTGCCTTTCACATATAAAGGGTTGCTAAATAAGAAACTAGTGCTTGTGCTACTAATGCCATCTCTTGTGTTGAGTTTATCCATAGAAAATCTATGTTAAGAGATGGTGCTTGTTTTAAATTGGATAAATCACAAGCTTAAAGGATATTATTCAACTAAAGTAAGATGAAATTGATAAGAGGCCAAGGTATGAAAACTTACTCTCATTCAGTTGTTTTAGTATTCTATCCTTAGTGGGATGTACCATAGTATAGGTTAACTTCCTTGCAATATAAAATGTTAAATAGTGCATATAACTTTGACATCAACTATATGTGTGCACTAATTTAAAGTAATTTAATATATCCTTTTGGCTTTCAAGAATGATGATTCTTTTGGCATCCACACATAAGGATCATCATTTGTGAAACCCTCCCTTATGTTTTTAATGCTCTCTTTTCTAAGTGTTTCAACAAGGTCCTTCCAAGTGCTTTCAAGATGGATTGAAAATCTATGGATATAAGAGTCTTGGTTCTTTCAATCATTGAGTTTCAATGGGTCTCATATCAAGTATGATCAAACCAAGCAAAGATGAATAAAGTTCAAGATCACTTGGTTAGATGAAATCATAAAAGAAAAGAAAGCACAATGATTCAAGAAGGGAGTTACACATTTTTGTCATCCAAATAATGAAGATGTAGTGACATATTTATATGATATCCTTCATTATGAGGTTTGAGGTTCATATTAGCATGCTTTACCCTTTAGGATTTCAATTGATATACTTTCAGTTCTTAAACTTCAATTGACTTAATTTTCATCATCTATGTAAAGCATGTTATGTTAAACCAAGATATAGTGCAAACATCTCCTTTAACCTCGTATTGTTGATGTGCATAAGTGTACTTTGTGTACTCTTGCATGCACAAATTGAGGGAGAGTTTAGCCTATATCTTGTGAAACTAATGATTTCTTTCAAGTTCATGTTGTGTAGTCTCACACCTTGGAGAACATCAAATGAGGATGAATGGTTCCATAGAAATGAAAATGAGTTTATTTTGAACCTATCAAGAAAATGAGTTTCTCTTGATCATTTGAAGAGGATAAGTTTCTCTTCGAAATGTCAAGCCTATCAAAAGCTAAGATAGAAATTCATGATTATAATGGAGACCATGTGGTGTGGAACAAAGGTGTGTCACTCCATGAACTATTGTATTACATTTGTGTATCTAGGCTCTTACATGCTAGTGTGTGCATGTATATGCAATATCTTAAGTCACACCATAAGGTTGCACTTGTGGTGACGAAATCTCTAGATATTTGATTCATACCTCTTGTGGTGTTGTCATAAGTTAGTTTTAAGTCATGTTAGTGAGGTATGACTCAAACATGCTAACTTCTCAAGAATCTTGGTTTAAAATATTGCATATCATGTCTATTAGTATACCTTTTGATTATGAGTAATTCCTTCAATTGGTACTATTTCACATTTTCATACTTTATTTGTACCAAGGTTCAAATTGTAGAACTTAATCCCTGGGCCTCACAAGTCCAAGTGCATAAGCTAAACAAGTATTCATCACTTGTATGCATATATTTAGGGGGAGAATGGTCTATAATTTGAATCTTTGAGACTAACTTCATTTTCAAGTCTATTATGTGTGTAGTCTCAAATTAGAAAGGAACTTTCGAGCAAAGACAATTGCTTCCACTGCAAATTTTGATGGGTATCAAAGATTCTTTGCTCCAATAAATGTATCTTCTATACATTTCATAAGAGAATGAGTTTCTCTTGTATATGCTACTCCAATGTCATCTAAAATTGGTAAATATGTATCACATCTTTTTGGATTACAAATATCTGAAGTAGCATAGCTTATAAATTCTCCTGTCTAGAAATTAATTGATTAAATAGTGCACATGTTTCTTATGTTGCATGATTATGTTCAATTGATACTCATTTTATGCCAATGGTACTTTAAATTACAAATAAGTACTCTCAACTGGTATCAATTGAATTCATATATATGTGTGCAATAAATCTTGAGGAGAACTTAGTGTAATATGCAATTAGTGATCTGTTCATCTATCAAATTGTATCAATTGGTATTTTTAGTACATGGTCACTAGTTGTACAATCCATACTTGTGAAATTTTCATGTTGCCTCTTGTTGTGATAAGAAAATGCTAGGTGACATCTGGACTCCAGGTATCAAGATTTATCTTTCAAATTAGTATGACAATCTTCATTTGATATCTTGGACCTATGTAACAACTATGCCAACAAGAGCTTGCAAATGAATTCTAATCCAACACAAGTCTGGAAACCCCTTGAAAAGTTAAACACAAAGGTACATCACTTCATGTCACTTCTACATTACTTTTGTGTCATCTAAGGACCCTTTTCATGATAGCATGTTCAAATCTTGCTTAATCATAATTTCTACCCTTTATATTCTTTGTATCCTTTTTGGAGATTTATGACAAAGGGGGAGAAATTGTGCATTAAAGCTTACCTTAAGTCTTATGTAACTAAGTGTAAGAAGACTTTTGAAAAGGGGAAGAAATACTTGACAAAAGGGGGAGAATCATAAGTAAAAAAATAAGATGTGAGAATTATTGAGTGCATAGTATGTCATGAGCATCACGTTTATTTTATGACACACTGCTCCCCACGAATAGTATGATATATGTTGTCTCCATACTGTGTCCCAAATATGTGTTTTTGGCATTTGAGGCCAAAAGTGGTATTTTCTGAAATGCACATATTTAGGGGGAGGAAAATATATCATAGGATTCAAAATCTTATTTATCAAATCTTATGTAAGCTTTAAATGTGTTGTCATCAATCACCAAAAAGGGGGAGATTGAAAGTGCATTAATCCCTTTTGTGAGTTTTGGTGATTTGGATAACAACACATTTAAAGGTCTAACAAGTTTGCTAAGTGTTGAACAGGAAATTCAGTATGATGAACATACTTGAATAGTGTATAATGATCAGTGAACAAATGTTCAACACAAGGTTAAATAACCAGCGAGACAATGCAAATGGATATAATATGGTCTCTATATTGGTTTGAATATATGGACAAGACCTGAGAAATCACTATGCATAAATATGATCAGAATAGAGGTTGAAGTGATTAAGAGGATTGGTCAAGCCAGAGTGAATGAGATATGAGGAATCATGAATTGGCTTGACCATATTACTATTAGTCCATATATGCTTCTATGAGAATCAAACTAGAGCTTGATTAATCTTAGCATTTATATCTAGATGACATTCAAGCAAGGTTCACAATATTGAAGAAATGATTCTCTCAATGGATGCTCAATATGATGTGACTCAAGAATGGCTTGATAGGGTGAAGATAGCAAGGAAAGGGCTTCGAGGAACTAAGCGAAGGTGAAGGCCAAGCGACGGCTTGTGGACCGAGGTACCATGGCTAAGGTGAAGAAGAGAGTACTTGAAAGGAAAATAGGCTTACACCTTTTCCTAAATGATTTTGGTGGTTGAATTGCCCAACACAAATAATTGGACTAACTAGTTTGCTCTAGATTATAAGTTCTACAGGTGTCAAAGGTTCAACACAAACCAATAAAAAGTCCAAGAATGGGTTCAAATAAAAAAGCAAAAGACAACTGAAGGCTGCCCTGGTGGTCTGGCGCACCAGACTTTCCGGTGTGCCACCGGACAGTGTCCGGTGCACCAGGGAGAATCACTCCAAACTTGCCACCTTCGGGTTTCTGGAATTGCACTCCACTATAATTCACTGGACTGTCCGGTGTTGCACCGGGTTGTCCGGTGCGCCAAGCGGAGTAACGGCTACAACGCCAATGGTCGACTGCAAAATTGAGCAGTGAACAGTGAACAGTGCCGACTGCGCGCGTGGAGTCAGAGCAGGCGCCAGATGGCGCACCGGACAGTGAACAGGACTTGTTCGGTGCACCACCGGACTGTCCGGTGGCCCACATGTCAGAAGCTCCAATGGTCGAACCCTAATGGTTGGGTGACGTGGCTGGCGCACCGGACAGTGTCCGGTGGCGCACTGGACTGTCCGGTGCACCCTTCGACAGCAGCCTTCCCCAACGGCCATTTTGGTGGTTGGGCCTAAAAATACCCCCCAACCACCACTCTTCAAGGCAACCAAGCATTCACTACTCCTCATTCAATACAAGAGCAATACACAACACTCTAAGACACAAATCAAAGCCTTCGATCAAATCAAAGTCCACAATTCAACTCTAGTTTTAGGACTTGTGAGAAGATCGACTTGTGTTCTTTTGTTTTTCTTTTTGCTTGGTTGGCTTTCTTCTTTCTCTCATTCTTACTCTCAAAAGCTTTGTAAGCAAAGCAAGAGACACCAATTGTGTGGTGGTCATTGCTGGATCTAAGTGACCCGGGAAATCAAGGAAGGAAGCTCACTCGATCTAAGTGACTGTTTGAGAGAGGGAAAGGGTTGAAAGAGACCCGGTCTTTGTGACCACCTCAACGGGGAGTAGGTTTGCAAGAACCGAACCTTGGTCAAACAAATCTTTGTGTCATCTTCCTTATTTGCTTGTGATTTGTTTTTCACCCGTTCTTTCGGGCTTGATTATATTTCTAACGCTAACCCCAGCTTGTAGTTGTGCTTAAACTTTATAAATTTCAGATTTGCCTATTCACCCCCTCTAGGCGACTTTCAATTGGTATCAGAGCCCGGTACTTCATTAGAGCCTAACCGCTCGAAGTGATGTCGGGAGATCACGCCAATAAGAAAATGGTGACCAGCGAGAAGCCCGCCACAAGCCACGGGAAGGCTCCATCGGGAGAGTCCGGCAACAAGGTGAAGGGATCCCCTTCACACAACAAGTCGCATCGGAGCGGCGAGAAGAAAAAGAAAATGAAGAAGGTGGTCTACTACGAGACTGACTCTTCATCACCTTCTACATCCGGCTCCAACGCGCCATCTGTCACTTCTAAGCGCCATGAGCGCAAGAAGTTTAGTAAGATCCCCCTACGCTATCCTCGCATTCCTAAACATACTCCTTTACTTTCCGTTCCATTAGGCAAACCACCCGTTTTTTAGGGTGAAAATTATTCTATGTGGAGTGCTAGAATGAAAGGTCATCTAACCTCACTCCACAAAAGCATATGGGAAGTTGTTGAGTATGGAGCACAGGTACCACAGGTGGGGGATAAAGACTATGACTCGGATGAGGCCGACCAAATACGACACTTTAACTCCCAAGCAACAACTATACTCCTCGCCTCTTTAAGTCGAGAGGAGTATAACAAAGTGCATGGGTTAGAGTCCTCCAAAGATATTTGGGATGTGCTCAAGACCGCGCACGAAGGATATGAGGTGACAAGGATCACCAAGAGAGAAACGATCGAGGGGGAGCTCGGTCGCTTCATGCTTCATCAAGGGGAGGAGCCACAAGCGATGTACAACCGGCTCAAGACCTTGGTGAACCAAGTGCGTAACCTCGGGAGCACCAAATGGGATGACCATGAAATGGTCAAGGTTATTCTAAGATCACTTGTATTTCTTAATCCTACACAAGTTCAATTAATTCGTGGTGATCCTAGATATAAGCTAATGTCTCCCGAGGAGGTTATAGAAAAATTTGTAAGCTTTGAATTGATGATCAAAGGCTCCAAGAAAATCATCGAGCAAGGCGCCTCCTCCACACCCGAGATGCAACCCGTATCATTCAAGGCGATGGAGGAGAAGAAAGAAGAGTCTACATCAAGTAGACTCCCCATCGACACCTCCAAGCTCGACAACGATAAGATGGCGCTCATCATCAAGAGCTTCCGCCAAATCCTCAAGCAAAGGAGGGGGAAGGATTACAAACCCCGCTCCAAGAAGGTTTGCTACAAGTGTGGTAAGCCCGGTCATTTCATTGCTAGATGTCCATTATCAAGTGATAGTGACAGAGGCGACGACAAGAAGGGAAGAAGGAAGGAGAAGAAGAGGTACTACAAGAAGAAGGGCGGCGATGCCCATGTTTGCCGGGAGTGGGACTCTGATGAGAGCTCCACCGACTCCTCCTCCGACGAGGACGCCACAAACATCACCGTCAACAAGGGTCTCCTCTTCCCCAACGTCGGCCACAAGTGCCTCATGGCAAAAGACGGCAAAAAGAAGAAGGTAAAATCTAGAGCTTCCACTAAATATGCAACATCTAGTGATGAGGTTAGCTCTAGTGATGATGAGGATGATTTGCTCACCCTTTTGGCCAACTTAAACATGCAACAAAAGGAAAAATTGAATGAATTGATTAGTGCTATGCATGAGAAGGATGAACTTTTGGATAGCCAAGAGGACTTCCTAATTAAAGAAAATAAGAAGCATGTTAAAGTTAAAAATGCTTATGCTCAGGAGATAGAAAAATGTGAGAAATTAACTAGTGAGCTAAGAACTTGCCATGACACTATTTCCAACCTTAGATTTGAGAATGATAAATTAATTGCTAAGGTTGAGAAGTTAGATGTTTGTGATGATTCAATTGTTAGTCTTAGAAATGATAATGCTAGTTTGATTGCTAAGATTGACAAATTGAATGCATCACTCTCTAGCCTTAAAATTGAGAATGAAAAATTAATTGCTAAGGCTAAAGATTTAAATGTTTGCAATATTTCTATTTCCAATCTTAGAGATGAGAATGCTATTTTCAATGCTAAGATTGATGAACTAAATGCTTGCAAACCCTCTACATCTACCGTTGAGCATGTTACTTGTTGGGGACTTGTTCTCAAATGCTATGAATTAAGAACAAGGCAACACAAAGAATAGGTTAAAGGTTAACGTTCTTCGTCCTTTGAAGCATTATTTCCCTTGGGATATAACGATCTTCGGACGAAGGTTATGAAGGACATACCTTCATAAGTATGACATGTATAAACAGAGGATGAAGCTTATGCAACATAGGAAAACAACATAAACAATTATATGACATTATTAATTCAATTATATTATATCATCATGGAAAGATAGAAACAATATTGAATTACAAAAGTACCTTCGGCTTGACAGAAGGCAAAAAGTGTAATAGTGACGCAAAGGCAAGTATCAGTCAGCGTGAACAGTACGGGGGTACTGTTTACCTATTTATAGGCACGGGACACAGCCCATGTAAAATTACATTCAGGCCCTTTACATTTGCTAATAACTTTAAGGTAATCCATCGAGGTCTAAATAGCCTTTTCCCTTTTAAGTCGGTTCCCCTTTCTGCCGTTATGCCGGAGCTCCCTTGCATGTAGCTTCGGCGCTGCGTCAACCTTCGTATTGTTCATGCTCTTCACACCGTGTGATTCTGATCCGAAACAGAAGGCATGTTTTTTAGGACCTTCGGAAGACGAAGGCCCCCAACAGTAGCCCCTCGCAATATTAATTTGTTAGAATAACGAATTCAGATTGCGACATGGACGAAGGCCCTAAGCCGAAGGTCCGAAAAAACACCTTCCCTTTTCTAGAATAGCAATAGTCAATGATAGACGGGGCCCTCCAACTTGGAGTGCGCTGGGCGTATAAATAGGATCTCACACCGACTACATTTGATACACTGCATGTGCCATTTGCCTTATTTTCTCAATTTGTTAACTTGCTGCTTACTAACGCTTGATAGCTCTCAAGCTTTTTAGCTTTGGTTTGAAGGACACATTTTCGTCATTTCCGAAGATAAGATATCTCAAGACAAGAAGACAGTTGCTGAGACGAAGCTAACCGAAGAGGAGAAGCTTCTTGAGGAGAAGACTGCAGGATTTGTTGAGTCAATAGCGAAAACGAATATAGAGAAGATTACTAAAGAAATTCTAGAAGGCTTGTCTGAAGATACTGATGATAGTGACAGCTATGATGTGGAGAGTGGGGGCGAAGACTCTAAAGATCGACCCTGGCTACCAAGTCATGCAGTCTTCGGGAAATCAACTATCAAACAGAGTCATCTTGATAATATGAGAGGAAGGTATTTTCGAGATATGTCTATTGTGAGGGCTGACGTAGACAGAGTCGTTCCTGCTCCTGAAGAAAACGAAGTTGTAATCTACCGAAGCTTCTTCAAAGCTGGACTTCGGTTCCCGTTGAGCAAATTTGTGGTTGAAGTTTTAAAGACGTATCAGATTTTCCTTCATCAGATCACTCCCGAAGCAATTATTAGAATGGGGATCTTCGTCTGGGCTGTGAGGAGTCAAGGTCTAGAGCCAAGTGCAAGATGTTTTTGTAGCATGCATGAACTTTCGTACGAGATGAAGCCCTGGGGTAAAGAACAATACCATAACAATTTTGGGTGTTATAGCTTCATTGCTCGCTCTGGCGCAAGCTACCCGGTGCCAACGTTTCGGAAGAGGTGGCCAGGGCCTGGATGGAAGAGTGGTTTTACGTGAAAAATGATTTGAAGGCGAGAGAAGATATTAAAGAAATCATCATGCGACCCATCTGGTCCCGCTTCTGTCTCCGAAAGCCGAAGGTAGAAATTGATGAGGCAGCCGAAGCATGCCAAAGGGCCTTCAGCACAGTTTGCTCTTTTATTGGGACAAGAGACTTAGTTCAAGAACATGTGGCCAACAGGATATGGCCACTGATAGACAACTGGGAAATGGCAAAAGAAACCATCACTAACCCTAGCGAAGGTGGTCTGGTTCGATTGAAATATACCTTTAGGTTTGGAGACCAGTTTGTCGAACCAGATGATGACTGGCTGAAGTGTGTTTAAAATACTAGTGATGAGCTACTTGGAGCATACTCCAAGTCTGAAGATAATGCACTATCTGCGGCCTTCGGGAGCCGAAAAAAGAAAAGATTAAATAGGGTTTTTGATGCTATTGGATTTGTGTACCCTGACTATCGCTACCCGCCACGGGGGCAGAAAAGAAAGGGTGCAACTTCTGGAAAGGTTGCTACTTTGGCTGCTCCAAGCGAGCCTGCGCCAAAGAGGAAAAAGTTGAAGGTCCTTACCCACTGACCACGCTACATTGAACCGGCCATAGTGCCTGAGTTTGGCGGGGAAACTTCTTCAGTTACTGAAATGAAAGAACCTGCTCCTCCCACGCAGAAGATTGAAGAGCCGGCTGTAATGTCGAAGGCGCCTTCGACTAAGCTTATTGAATCGAAGGTTGACGAAGATAAGGCTGTAAGATCAAAAACTAAAGAAGTAACAAAGATGCCCGAGGTTCTAAGTCCTTCAGCAGAAGCAACAGTGCTGAAGGCAGAAAAAAGTTCTGTGGTAACCCCTAGAAGGAAAAGGATGGTAAATGTACTAGACATTTTGGAAACAACAGACTCCAAACGCCCTTCTTCCATAAAGAAGGTTGCCGAAAGTGCCGAGGCACAGGCTGAAGCTGATACTAGGCAGATAAAAGGTAAAACTGCAACAATTGAAGCTGGAACCGAGGCTAAACCCACAATGCCTGTTGAGACGAAGCTTTCCACACCCGAGCAAGGGGCCAAAGATGTACCTCCAAATATTGATATAGCTTTTGAGAGAAATATGGCCAAAGAAACCGAATCCCTTGCTCCCGAAGCACCTTCCAAATATCTTGATTATATCATTCGACATGCTTCGGGAAAAAGATTATCTGAGGAAGAAATTTTTGAAGCTAAACACTATGCCCGAGAACTGAAGTACCTGAAAGGGGCCCTAGTGTTTAATGGTACGGATGAAGATGACTTCTTGTATTGCCTCCTAGACAACAAAGAATTATCCGTCTGCCGGGAGATGGCCAGAAGCATGGGTTTTCCGAAGCTTGAAGTTGGCCTCTGTGCCATGACGAAGGACGATCTTGCAGATAGCCTTGCATACAACAGTCTGAAGGTACAAAAATTGTGAATTTGGAAGTTTATGAATTTTAAATTAGTCTTTTGTTCTTATGTTAATCCATTCATTCGTTCGTGTAGGGCTTAATACTTAGCAACGCCTTAAGGGCGCAAAAGAATGCTGAAGATGAGAGTTGCACTATTGCTCTCAACAACCTTCGAACATAGGTTATCAAGCTGAGAAACGAAGCCTTGGAAAAGACAAAATTCTACTTACATTGGTGGACAAAGTAAAGGGGGATGAAGCTAACTTCAAGGCTCAATCTAAAATCCAAAGGAATGAGATTGAAGACCTTCAAAAACAACTGGCTGAAGCCAAATTAAAATGTGTTGTTGCCGAAGCTGAACGAGATGCCAGTGAGTACTGGAAAAATTATTGTGAAAAACAGTTTCAGAACTTCGCTCATCAAAAGAAAGATGTTTTGAAAAATCTGTGGAATGCGTAAAAAAGATAAAGACTAGCTTCGCCAACGTGGGAGCATACTCAAGCGAAGAAAAGTTCATACGGGGCGACCCTGAAGGCGTAATCGAGTGGATCAGCGGTGAGGCCGAAGCCTTTGAAGAGATTTTGAGTGACCGCGGGGACGTCTGTGCCTTCTCTGGTGCGAGGGGAGTTGTAGCTATTTTGGAGAAGGCAGGGTGCGAACATGTTAAAACTTTGGCCCAGGCCGAAGCTGCCTTCTCCATTGATGATACGAAGGATCCCTCGGCCGAAGCAAGCTCAATAGGTGGAAAATTTTTCACTGATATCTGGGAAAATGGCGGCCGAGGGATGGCCCATGAAATAATGAAGAAGAACGAAAAAGATATTCATGACACTTGAGAAGCAACGAAAGCAGCTGAAAAAGTTGCGGAACTTGAAAGACGGATAGGTATTACTTAATGGCTTTTAACTTTGTTGTTTATTTTTGTGACTCCGAACTAATTCATGTCTTCTACCGCAGCTGAACTATCTCCTCCCCCAGAGCCATTCGACCCACTGGCCGACCCAGAGACAAAGAAAACAATAGAAATTATTAATATGGCCGAAGCTATTATGGATGAAGTTGTTACCAAGTTGTTAACCGAAGCTGCAGAAAAAGTTCTGAAGGAAGAATAGTAGCTGTTGTAAAAATATTTTCTAGAATATTAATGTAGCATTTGCTAAACTATGCTTGTAATATTTAGTGCTTATAGATTTGGATATAATATATGAATCATTTTGTAATTCAGTTCTTTGCGATGCATGAAACTTCATGTACATACCGTTTTTGAGCCTTCGGCGAAAAAACACCTTCCCTTCTTTTCATGCTTCGTAAAGAAGAGCTTTTATGCTTCGTAAAAATCCTCCATATTTTGTAAAACAACAATGCTTCGTGAACAATAATCCCCTTTTTCCGCGTCAGGACTGATGAAGCTGTGATTCTCAGCTTACTTTATGCCTTGGTATCTTTTCATTTTTTGTAAAGCATTGCCCGAAGATCGGCCTCGTTTTCAATTGATGTCATTGATGTGATATGATGTATGATGTGATGCTATGCGATATGATGTGATGATATGATGCAAAGAATGATGCTAATGTATCGTGCCAATGAATGCCCAAACACACACACCCGAAACTTCATCCACAACCTTCATTCCCTAAGGAATGACTGAAATCTCTTTGCCGTTTATTTTTCGGCTGCACCATTTATTTTTTGGTGTAAGTTCTGTATCCCCTAAGGAACGTCTTTTGAACTTCTTCGCCTTCTATTTCGGCGGTATTCGTGTTGACTTTTCGTGCTTCGTCTTATATTTCGGCGGTATTTGGCTCTGCATTCCCTAAGGAACGACTTTTGAGCAGAAAACTTACACTGTGCTCCCTTAGGAACGGCTTTTTGAAGCTTCGGCAAACTTACACTGCGCTCTTTAAGAACGACTTTTTTGTGGCTTCGGTGAAACTTTTACTGCAATTTTTGGCTCTGCATTCCCGAAGGAATATCTCTTTGTAGCTTCGGCATTCTCGTAATTCTATGACGAAGGTTTATTTCATTTTGATATAAACGAAGCTAGTACAAGAATTTTAAAATAACAAGAAAATTAGGTTTACATTGATTGTTCCTTATTAAAAAGAGAACGACAATGAATGTAAAAATTGTGCCAAAGGTAGGATATGTGTAAGTATATGTGTTTTGATTCTGGCACAGTGCTATTAACTATGCGAGCTTCGGACCCCTCCCTGAAATCTCGCTGCTGATGGGTCTGTTGACTCCCTTCTGGCTGCTGGCCTCGAGAGTAGGCAGGCTGTAGTGGTGGCGGAGGTGGAAGTTGTGGCCAAGAAACTTGCGGCTGACTAGCCGAAGCAACAGAAGTTGCGGGATGATTACCCACATATTCTGGTATGTAGGGTGAATGACACGAAGCAGTGTGTAGGACTTGCTTCGGTTGACTTTGCCGGGCTTCGGCTTCTGCAATCTCCTTTTGCTTTTGGATGGTGATTTGACATGTTCTTGTATTGTGGCCCTTGTCTTCACCACAAAATAAGCAGTAGATCTTCCTAGGCTGGTCCCCATATCTTCCTCCAAAGCCCCTAGCACCTCTGCCTCTTGGAGCTGGCGGCCGGAAAGAGCTTTGTTGCTGCCCCGAAGCTTGCGAAGAATACTGCGGCCTCTGCTGTTGACTTCCTCTGTCATCACTCTGGGTAGAGTTGTGAATTGACCTGACGTGCCTCGGATGGATTCTTCCTCCAAAGCCCCTGGTCGTTTCAGAGAACCTGTATGCTTCCTCCCTTCTTTGGCGGAAGTCATTGTCAGCCCGGATGTATTCATCCATCTTCTGAAGCAGTTTCTCCAGAGTCTGTGGGGGTTTTCTGGCAAAATACTATGCAGTAGGTCCTGGACGAAGCCCCTTAATCATGGCTTTAGTGACAATTTCATTAGGTACTGTAGGCGCTTGTGCTCTAAGACACAAGAACCTTCGGACATATGCCTGGAGGTACTCTTCATGATCTTGTGTGCATTGAAACAAGGCCTGGGCTGTGACTGGCTTCATCTGAAAGCCTTGGAAACTTGTCACCAGCATATCCTTGAGCTTCTGCCATGAAGTAATGGTTCCTGGCCGAAGAGAAGAATACCATGTTTGGGCCACATTTTGAACTGCCATGACGAAGGACTTGGCCATGACAGCTGCATTGCCTCCATATGAAAATATAGTTGCTTCATAACTCATCAAAAACTGCTTCGGGTTTGAATGCCCATCATACATGGGAAGCTGAGGTGGCTTGTATGATGGGGGGCCATGGGATAGCCTGCAATTCTGCTGCCAAGGGAGAAGCATCATCAAAAGTAAAGGTATCATGATTAAAATCATCATACCATCCATCGTCGTTGAACAAGCCCTCTTGATGAAGCTCCTTGTGTTGGGGCCTTCGATCTTGCTCGTCTTGAGCAAGATGACGTACTTCTTCAGTGGCTTCGTCTATTTGCTTTTGAAGATCAGCCACGGGCCATCTTCTCCTTCTTCCTTTGTACTTGTTGATGGATTATCTTCATGTTTCTGATTTCTTGGTCCAACTCCTCCACCTGGAGTGTTGGAATAGTGGCCTTCCTCTTCTGACGTTGGGCCTCTTGAAGAGAAAGGGTCTCCTGATTTGGGTCCAGTGGCTGTAGTGCGGCAGCCCCTGGCGCTGAAGCTTTCTTTGGTGGCATGACGAAGGTTAGTGCTTGCTGAAGGTGGTCGAAAAGGGTTCACCGGAGGTGGGTGCCAATGTTAGGGACTTGTTCTCAAATGCTATGAATTAAGAACAAGGCAACACAAAGAATAGGTTAAAGGTTAACGTTCTTCGTCCTTTGAAGCATTATTTCCCTTAGGATATAACGATCTTCGGACGAAGGTTATGAAGGACATACCTTCATAAGTATGACATGTATAAACAGAGGATGAAGCTTATGAAACATAGGAAAACAACATAAACAATTATATGACATTATTAATTCAATTATATTATATCATCATGGAAAGATAGAAACAATATTGAATTACAAAAGTACCTTCGGCTTGACAGAAGGCAAAAAGTGTAATAGTGACGCAAAGGCAAGTATCAGTCAGCGTGAACAGTATGGGGGTACTGTTCACCTATTTATAGGCACGGGACACAGCCCATGTAAAATTACATTAAGGCCCTTTACATGTCTAAATAGCCTTTTCCCTTTTAAGTCGGTTCCCCTTTTCTGTCATTATGCCGAAGCTCCCTTGCATGTAGCTTCGGCGCTGCGTCAACCTTCGTATTGTTCATGCTCTTCACACCGTGTGATTCTGATCCGAGACAGAAGGTGCATGTTCACATATTACACTCGGAAAACATTGTTAAATTATGTTTTTGAGGACCTTCAGAAGACGAAGGCCCCCAACATTACTATTTGCACTAGTTGTAGAGATATTAATGTTGATGCTATTCATGATCACCTAGCTTTAATTAAACAACAAAATGATCACATAGCTCAACTTAGTGCTAAGATTAATGAGCATGACTTAGAAAATGAAAAATTTAAATTTGCTAGAAGCATGCTCTATAGTGGGAGACGCCCTGGCATTAAGGATGGCATTGGCTTCCAACAGGGAGACAATGTCAAGCTTAATGCCCCTAAGAAATTGTCCAACTTTGTTAAGGGCAAAGCTCCCATGGTTCAGGATAACGAGGGTTACATTTTATACCTTGCCGGTTATCTCGAACATAAAATTAGGAGAATTCATTCTAGGAAGTCTCACTCTGGCTCTCATCATGCTTTTATGTATAAGAGTGAGGCATCTAGTTCTAGGCAATCCACTCATGTTAAATTGCCTAAGAAGAAAACTCCTATTGCATCAAATGAGCCTATTATTTCATTTAAGACTTTTGATGCTTCATATGTTTTAACTAACAAATCAGGCAAAGTAGTTGCCAAATATGTTGGGGCCAAACACAAGGGTTCAAAGACTTGTGTTTGGGTACCCAAGGTGCTTGTTTCTAATGTGAAAGGACCCAAGACCGTTTGGGTACCTAAGAACAAGGCCTAAACTTGTTTTGTAGGTTTATGCATCCGGGGCTCGAGTTGGATCATCGATAGCGGGTGCACAAACCACATGACTGGGGAGAAAAGAATGTTCTCCTACGAGAAAAACCACACTACAAGAAATTTGTCCTTTTATGACAAAATACCTAATGACAAGGTCAGTTATCATCATATAATGTCACATAATATGATGGAATTTTTTGAGTCGTCATAATTTCATGAGGCCATGAAGATTTTACGACTATAGTGTTTTTGTTGTCACATAAGGGTACGAAGATTCGTCATATGTTGTCAGGCGTCAGGAGTCAGTAGACGATTTTACTTTTATGACGCTTAGATGTGCCTTTATGTGATGATTTGGCGGCGTCACTTTATGTTTTTTTCCAAAAAAGGACTGTACCCCTTTCTGTTGACCGCATTCACTTTCCCATCTCCCCCACACCACCGAAGACGGAAGCGAGCGTAGGGCGGCCTCTGGCAGTGCGGAGGACAGCGAGCGGTGGGCGAGCGTCGTGAGGCTGGTGGCGTCTGGGCTGTGCACGACCGGCGTTGAGCAGGCTCCGGGCATAGCTGGCTCCCCGTCTCCCCAAGTGACGGCGCGGTAGCCTAGGCGGAGGCAACGCGAGCTCCGCTGCCAGGCCACCCGGAGGAGCACGGATCTCCAGTGACCGCCGCGACTAAATCAGGTTGGTAGGTGGCGTGCTCCTACTCCCCACTTGCTCATGGTGGGCACTGGTGCCATCAATCCCCTCCTTGTCCCCTTGGATTTGGTTGGCAGCGGCGCCCTCATCCCCTCCCTGTTCATCTTTCAATTGGAATCACAGTTGCTAATCATTCTCATGTGCATCAATAAGGGGTCATGTCACAGGCCTGGTCATCAACTGCGCGCTCTCGGCGGCGAAGCACAGCTAGGGATGTCGTAGAACCCAGGCCACTTGTTGTTGTTGCTGCAGGAACTGTGCCCATTGGCGTCGATCTGGAGGCGCCGATCGATGATGTGACCGGGTTGCCGTTGATAATGTGCCCAGATTGCAAGGATGTGAGGGTGTTTGCTGCTAATACCACGTACTCCAATAACGTTGGAAAGAGATTTTTCAAGTGTCCTAGGAAGAACCGTAGAAATGTCAGTGAAGTGGTTGAATAATTTGCATTGCCCAAATTTCATTCTTGTTTGCAGTGGTTGACTTTGCTGAAATTTGGATGCAGGGGACATGTGATAGGTTTTGGTTCGAGGAAGAATATTTGGTGTTCCTTCAAGATAATGGATATCTACCGTCAGCATCCTCCACCATTGCAGCAGGTTCGACAACCAAGGTTCCTGAGCTCGTGGGAAAAAATTGTCAGCTTAGAGCAAAATCTGAACAAGGTGACGGAAATGGTTAGCAAGAACAGAGATGGCATGGGAATCTTGATTTGTCTTGTGTGTGGATGTGTGAATGTAATAGTACTCCTGGTGTTTGCCATCTTCTTGGTTGTAGCTTTTGTGTTGAAGTAGGCAAAGTTGATGATGTACTGGCTTTTGTGTTGAAGTTGTAGTACTATTGAAGAACAAGTTGTATTGAACCTGTTGTGGTGGATGTATGTGTACTTCGTAGGAAATATGGGCCTTCGTGCTCTTGGACATCTCTTGTGTAATCTGTGTCTTTGTGATGTATGTTGGAAATAAAGATATCTATTGCTTATGATGGTTTACTTGTGTGCGATGAAATTTTTGGGGCTTGCATGTTTCTTCCAGCCTATACATTTTGTGACAGATTCTATACATTCCATGACAGAAGCTGGGCATTCCATGACGATGAAATTTTGGACTATATGTATATACAACATCATGTGAATCAATTCTGGGCACTGTAACTTGCATCATACATCTAGTATGCACTGAAAACAGAGTCATTGCATATAAGGTCTTACAAATTTAGAATTCAGATACAAATGTAGTAGCATAATTGAAATACACAATAGAATCACTAATAGAAAAAGTTCATGGTTCACAAGTATCTACAAATGCAAAGGTTAGTCATCATCACCGTCTTCTCCTGAAGTATTGCCTTCTTCTGGACTATGGTACTGAAGGTAGGTGTCATCTTCATCTTCTTCATCGCCGTGTGTGTTATCACCTTGAGTTGTATGTTTCTGTCGACGGATGTTTTCAACGAGGTTTCTACTAATAGGGCTGCCTGGTTCATTATCCATGTGCAACAAATCCAAATCAGGATGAATGTCTCCCACTACACCATCTCTCAATGAAGTATGCTCCTCTTGGTATGCCTCTTGACATCTCATCTGTACTTGTTCATGGATCGGTTCATTTGTGTCAGTCTCTTCAACAGCAAATATATGTCGGTGGCCAAATTCTTGTACCACTTGCCAACATGCACCTAACTTTGTATCTTCCAAGAAAAATACTTGTGAAGCATCTATGGCTATAATGAAAGGATCATTTTTATACCATCGACCTTGGTTGTTTATGCTCTTCAAATAACCATCATCTTTCATTTGGTATGTCCTTCCCTCTAGATTGTACCATTCACACCGTAATAAGATAACAGTTCTACGCCCTTTGTTGTTCTTACTGTAACTCAACTCAATAATGTCTGTGATTGTCCCATAGAAGTCAATTGTGTCATCACCGTGAGTACCTGCACTTTTGATGGTGGAGTTTTGTGTATTCCTATGTTCGTCACGAGCTAGAGTGTGGAACCGTACCCCATTGATTATACAGGTTGTGTATGAACGTACTCTCCGATCCGGCCGACATGCTAGTGAGTACAAGTCTTCATCAACATGTGTTGTGCCTTCATATTTCAATCTAGTAATCTGCAGGATGAAAACATATAGAATTAATGAGTTTCAAAATGTAGTGTATCATAAATTATTTAGTCATGTTGTAGAAGTTGCACACACATGATTCTCGAACCATGCAGCGAATTGTGTTGACATCATTTTTTCAACATCATTGACCTCTTGTTGTTCTAATTGTGCCCTGTACATGCTGTAAAGGATGAAGATAATTAGGTTTTTGTGACACAAGTATTGGATAAAGTTGGCTGCAATTGCATTAGAGCAATTACTTATTCTTTGTATTCATCAACCTCTTCACAGTTATGTAGTAAAACCAAACCATAGAGTCATAGTCTTTATCTTCATAATGAAGTTTTGAAGCACCCAAGAGGTCAATACCATGACCAAAAATAGAGTAACCATTGGGTGAGATGTCTCCATCCAAGTTTCTTTCTGGCCTAGTGAACCTATTAATGATGTCACTGAAGTATGTTGAGCATTGGGGCATACACTCATAGGCAGTGTATGCCTCTGCAATAGATCCTTCAGGTCTTGCTTTATTGCAGATGAAACGCTTAAAGGTGCCCAATCTTCTCTCAATGGGATACATCCATCCATACTACACCGGTCCTCTAAGGAGTGCCTCATCAGGTAAGTGTAATGCTAGGTGAACCATAACATCGAAGAATGCAGGAGGATAAATTTTCTCTATCTTGCAAAGGATAAGCACAATATCTTCCTTCATCTATTGTAGTGCATCAACCTTTAGAGTTTTTGAGCAAAGTTGTCTAAAAAACCTACCCAATTCAACAAATACTTCATATACATCTTTTCTCACCAAACCACGAAGGCCAGCTGGTAAAATACGTTGCAGTAGTATATGATAGTCATGTGTTTTTAGCCCATGCATTGATCCTCCTCCCTCCATATTAACACATCTTGATATATTGGAGGCATATCCATCTGGAAACTTAACATTGCTCACAAATTGCAAGAACTTCTTCTTTGCTTCTGGTGTTAGAACGTAACAAGCTTTCGGCTTTGAGGATGCATTACCACTGTCATCTAGCAAATGAAGCTCTTTTCTTATACCTCTTTCTTCCAAATCTACTCTAGCAGCAATTGTGTCCTTTGTCTTGTTTGGAATATTGAGTAGAGTTGACAAAATATTTTCACATATGTTTTTCTCTATATGCATAACATCAAGGTTGTATTGTAGCTTCAATTTTGACAAATATGGCAAATCATACAAGCTAACCTTCAGATGCCATACTGGTTCTCCATCACGGCGTCGTTTTCTTGATCTCGGCTTATCTGGATTCTTGCTAGGAACATAGCAAACTTCATCCAATATTGCCATAACCTCATCTGCACTAAATTTCCTTGGTGGTTCTCTATTTTCATGGTGGCCATTGAAAGATCTATTTTTCCTCCAAGCATGGTCGCTTGGGAGGAACCGTCTATGTCCTATGAATCCAATTTTGTTTGTCAGACATTCAGAGCATGGATTCTCATCACAGTGCACACATGCGAAGTAACCCTTAGTGGTTCTGCCTGACATGATACCTAATGCAGGATAGTCATTGATTCCCCATAGAATCGCTGCATGCAGGCTGAAGTCTTTGCCTTCATATGCATCATAAGTAGAGACACCATTCCAAAGAGTCATCATGTATGCTATCAAAGGTTGCATGAACACATGGAAATCTTTGCCCGGTGATTTTTTGCCTGGAATTAGTAAAGAAAGCATGTAATTGGGTTGGTCTATACACATCCAAGGTGGAAAATTGTATGGAACCACTATCACTGGCCATATGCTATATGAATTGGTCATCTGACCAAATGGGTTAAATCCATCAGTTGCAATGGCTAACCTCAAACTGCGGGGATCATCTGCAAAAGACTTGAAACTATCATCAAATTCTTTCCAAGCTTCTCCATCAGCAGGATGTCTCATTTCATTCTCAACCGGTACCCTCTTTTCCTTGTGCCATCTTGCATAATGTGTCCGCTGCTTTGAGATAAAGAGCCTTTGGAGGCGTGGAATTACTGGAAAGTAACGGAGGACCTTGTGAGGCACTTTCTTTCTGCCCTCCTTGTTCACTTTCCATCTTGTGTACCCACAAATTGGGCAATGGTCATCATCTTCATGATCTTTCCAAAATAGAGCACAGTCATACTTGCACACATGAATAGATTCATAACCAAAACCAAGCTTCCGAAGTAGAGATTTCAGTTCATTATAGGACTTAGGGAGGCCAGTCACATTCTTCAAAGATGACGAAAGCAACTCAAGGATTGCATCGATCCTAGAATTTGGTATCCAATTGTACACTTTTATATGCAGTAGTTTAATAATGAAACTTAGCCTAGACTCCTCGGTGCAACCTGGATAAAGTTCACGCTTTGCCTCTTCCATGATTTGCTGATATAAGTTGCCACCGACACCATGGCTTGCTGCGGTGTACAGATCTTGAATCAAACCTTGAACTCCCCGTTCACTATCATCTAAAATGACATCTTTAGCTTGTCCTTCATCATCAAGTGGAGCCTGGTCATTTTGGTCCCATGACATATATTCATAACCAATAGCGAGTGTGCCATCATCATCTTCTTGAACATTAATATCTCCCTCTCCATGGTAAACCCACCTTGTATAGCACCTAGAAATACCATTGATTTCGATATCCTCCTGTACCTCATCTTGACTTTTTTCTATATGGTTCAGGCATTTTCTACATGGACACTTGATTTTCTCATGTGCACTAAATCTAATTTTGACATGTCCCATGAATTGTTCAACACCAAGCATATATGGTTCACTAAATGGCACACTGTTGTATACCCAGCTTCTGTCCATCTCATCCTGGAGAAACATACGTGACAAAATTTTAGAAATCGAGATGGATAGAAATCGACAAAACACTTTTGACAGCTTGCTTACCTAAAACAATGGCCACGCCGAGGCTTCAGCTCTGACCACCGGTAGTTGTCGAGGGAGCAAATCCTGCTAGCAGCTAATCTTGCTGGCTAGGCTACAGCTGGGGTGCTTGTCGAGGGAGCAGATTGCCGGAGGTGGCGTGCATGGCGAGGCTGCAGGTGGAGGAGGGGGAGGGCGGCTACGGACAAAGCAAACCGAGGGAGCACGACAGGTGGAGGAGGGGGAGGGCGGCTACGGACAAAGCTGTGGTCGGCGACAAGGGAGCGCGACGGGTACCCGGTGAGGCAGTAGCTGTGGGGCCGGCGTCGTCGCTTCTGCAGGGCCGGCGTTGTTGCTTCTGCAGGGGCGGGTACCCGGTGAGGCAGTAGCTGGGTGGCCGATGTCTTTCAATCAACATTTTCCTTTTATTAATTCATGTCAAAATATTGTAACTAGTTTTTCTCCCACATACTTTCTCCAAATGTGATGATTTTTTTTCTAAAATCCTGATATATCCATGTATTGCATTTATATGCGTTGTATTCCATTGTAAAAAAATTGAACAAGTCAAAGTGGAATTTTTAAAAAATTGCAACTTTGAAGCACATTTGGAACCTCAAATGGGTTCAACCAAAAAAGTCATGAATACAAAGTTTGTACAAATAATCAAGATCTACATTCTTTATATAGATCAGTTTTTCATCTGATGAAGTGATGGTAACTTTGTTCTCAAATCTTACTCATCTCACTCATAGTTTCATATACTATTAGTGAGATGAGTAAGATTTGAGAACAAAGTTACCATCACTTCATCGGATCAAAAAATGACCTAAATAAAAAATGTAGATATTAGTAAGTGCAACAACTTCTATGTTTTTGATTTTTTCATTTGAACTTACTAAGTACCCCAAATTTGTGCCTGAAGTTCGAATATTTTTAAATTCAAAAATCAAACTCTCGAAACAAAGTCAATTGAGAAAATGAGCAAAACCAAAATGGTATATCTTGATGAGTGTAACAACTTCTATTCTTAGTGTTTTTTCATTTGAAATCATGTAGTACCCCAAAAATATGTTTCAATTCCAAATAGTACTAATTCTATCACTTACATACGACCCCTCCTGTCAGGACCCAAGATGGCCAGCTCTAGTTTCTCCCACCGACACATCTTGCCCACCGAGCCAGACGAAAATAGGACACTTCGGCCTCAACACGACTCCCGCCCAAGATGACCAAAATTCCCCTCCTACCTTATCCTCTCGGCTGCTCACCACCGCAGACAAGTCCAGTCCTCTCCCTCCCCTCAACCTAGCGCCGCCACTCACGCCCACCACGCCGCCGCACCGCCGCTGGTGAATGGATCCGTCCATCCCGTACACCGGCCTTGGCCTCTTCCTCCCTCCCCTCAACCTAGCTCCACCACTCGCGCCCACCACACCGCCGCACCACCGCTGGTGAACGGATTCGTCCATCCCGTACACCAGCCATGTCCTCCTGCTCACTCTCCTCGACCTAGCTCCGCCACTCGCACCCACCACGCTGGCACACCCCGCTGCCGGAGAACAATCCAGCCACTGGAGCCGAAGATCCACGGGCCGGACATCAACGAGCCGGCATCCCAAACCTCCACGGATACGCCTCCGCATAGGGAGTCCTGCTTAGCTCCGCAGATCCGTGCAGGCCGCGACGAAGGCTGCCTCACCGACCACCACCAAGGCTACCTCGCCGATAGACGCAGGCCCGCAGCCCCGACCTCTTCTACTGGCATCAGGAATCTGGTATTGTACCATGTGGTTTACTGGTAGTGCATCTCGTTCTAGCATTTATATATGTGTTCTTTCTAGCGTGTTTGTAGTTTTGTCTTCTTTCTACCATTAACCAAAATACTGATGCGTTAGTTGTTCCTTCAACTCATGTACAGAAATTGGATTTAGTTTCTGCTCTTTCTACGTTTCTCTGTAATAAGTAATAGAAGAAATGGAAAAAACCAAGTATGAGGTGGCAAGGGACGAGACTATAAAGCATGTTCAACAAGTTTTTTAATTCTTTGGGCATTCATGTCTTAGCACAGACTATTAGAGATGTTATTTCACCAAAAAAAGAAAGAGGGAAGAGGAAAGGCTATAGATTCTGACAATGATTACGATCCATGCTCTGACATTGAAAACCAATCTGACACTGATGATGACTATGATGATGACCACAATAATGAGGTCAATACTGAGGTGAGATGCATTGCTAACCAAATTTACATGGTCATGGCCTGCCTATTTCATACATATACTCCATTGTACCTAATAAAACATATACTTCTTTCATATACTCACCTACATTTTTCCTCTTGATAGGCGACACAGATGGTTCTAGGAACTCGCCCTCACCAAAAGAAGCAAAACGCAGGAACAATGCCAGCTGCCAACCACCAGCCACCACGCACACCAGTCAGATTGACAAGGCAAAGTGCAGCCATGCCTTCGCCTGGAGGACACCCGCCACCTAAGCCAAGACATCTCTTGCCTCCTAAGACCACTTCGAAAGCCACCCCTAAAAGAAATGTCATTTCCAGTAGTACCCAACAACAGGTCCAGGCCAGTACAACCACTACTGAGACCACTGAAACTACAAACCCAATGTCTTTTCCTCCAAAAATGACCAGGTCCACTCAAGCAATGTCTTCACGAGTTCCAAACACAATGCCTAGACCTACTAGATACACAAGGACTAAAGGAACCATGTCTACGCCTGGTGGACACACCATGCATAGTCCTCCTAGATTCACTAGGGCTAGTGCAGCCATGTCTTCTCCTGGTGCAAACCCTCACCATAGTCCTCCTAGATTCACTAGGGCTAGTGCAGCCATGTCTTCTCCTAGTGCAAACCCTCACCATAGTACTCCTGCAGCCACTGCTATCGTATCTTAGCAACCTACTCCCACAACTAGTGTTAACAAAATAGTTCCTACAGACAACTCACCAGGTGGGCACAGCTCTAGGCAAAGCAATGCCATCAATGAGTCAGCTGAGCAATTTGATGCTGCTACTTGAGAGGGTAATCCGAATGAAGGAGAACCAGTTGGTGACTTAGTTCCAGGTAAACAATAAATGTTCCAAGCATTGGTTTGTTCATTTAATATCTACATTTGTTACTTGTATAATAACACAATTTTATTATTATTTGCCAATGTAGCGCCCAAAAAGAATGTCCACAAGAAAACCATGGGTCATGGCTCAGAGAAGATGCTTAATAGGGGAAACCGGTTGGCTATCCACGTGGCTGAAGGGAAGAAAAGACCGGAGGTCCCACTTCAAGCAGCGAAGCTGGCATCAGAAACTGGTGTTGCCCTTAGAGACAACCTACCTATCTACAAATCTTGGAAGCTTTATGACAATGCCGTGGGGCAGGCAGAAGTAGGAAAAGTGCTTGACAAAGTCGCTGTGAGACAACTATTTAACTCCTCATATAATTTTTAGCATTAATCTACTCCCATGTGATATAACTATTTCTAATAAATTGTTTGTGTGGTTTTAGTCAAGGTTGGATGTCAATGTTAAGAATGAGGGACCAAGCAAAGATGCATGCATAAATATCATAAAGAGGGGAGTGAGGCAGACGAGGTATAACCTGAAAAGGAAGTACTTCGATGAGTCACTGACAAAAGAACAGTTGTTGGCCATGCAACCTCCACCTAAAATGAAGAAAGAGGATTGGACTGGGCTGGTAGAGTATTGGTGTGACCCAAAGAATCAGGTCAATAACTACATTTTCTGCTTTTGTTACTATGCAATGCAAAATAATATGTAATGCAAACTGTGCATGTGAATGAAAAATATGTATTGCATTTGTGCTATAGGAAAAATCTGCTAAGAACAAAGCAAACCGAGGCAACGTGCAGCTTCACCAAAGGACTGGAGCTAGGTCCTATATAGACCATCGTTACAGCCTGGTATGTATACTATGTATTTTCTAAAACTAGCTTCAAAGATGGGAAATATGTAGCATAATAATTACCATGTGCTACTGAAATGTAAAGTTACCATGTGCTCCAATTACTTCTGAGATGAGCTAATAAGTCATGAAATGAATAAGTGCAATATCTCTTTGGTTTGAAGGACTTACATTTTGGAGTGTTATTGACTATTCATTTCATCAGATGTGAGGTTTATGCCAATAGGAAAGGTGTGATATGTCATGAAATGAATAAGTGCAATAGGAAAGCTTTGATATGCCAATAGGAAACCCGTGTTGGTCTGTGGGGACAATATATGATTCTAGAGAGCTGCCAGGAGTAAGTACCGTTGGTACAGGAATTTGACGGGGTGTTACAAGTGGTATCACAGCCGACCCTCGAGGTTTCATAGGTGTGTGTGGGCTCAGGAGTTCGGGTATATGGAGCATGGCACATGTGGGCCAGGAGTGGTCACATGGCATGGCATATGATGACACTAGACACAAAGACGTGGCTAAGATGGGAGGTTCCTAGATTGGGGTTGATCGACGAGGATGTCGGTCTTTTAAAGGGGTGGATTGTGATATTCTGGCCCCTAGGATGGTGATCCTGGCCCAAGGCTTAATAGAATAAATAGAGTATCCATATCAACAAGGTGCATCTTCTATTTCGGAAGCCTATCTTGAAAGAACCTCCAAGTTAAGCGTGCTTGGCTTGGAGCAATTTGGGATGGCTGATCGACCAAGAAGTTTTCTCGGGTGCGGATGAGTGAGGACAAAGTGCGCATAAAAGACTTGTGTTGGTCTATGGAGACGATATATGATCCTAGAGAGTTTCCAGGAGTAAGTACAGTCGGTCCATGGATTGGACGGGATGTTACAAGTGGTATGAGAGTCGACCCTTAAGGTTTCACGGGTGTGTGTGGGCTAGGGGATTCACCATGGTGCATGGCGCATGTGGGCCTAGAGTGGTCACATGGCATGGCATATGACAACACTAGACACATAGACGTGGCTAAGAGGGAGATTCCTGGATCGGGGTTGACCGACGAGGTCGTCTGTCTTCTAAGGGGGTGGATTGTGATATCCTGGCCCCTGAGATGGTGATATCCTGGCCCAAGGCTTAAAAGAATTAATAGAGTATCCATACCAACAAGGTTCTTCTTTTTTGGAAGCCTATCTGAAAGGGAAATGTGCCCTTGGGCCATTTCTAAATATTTTGGTGATTGAGTGCCAACGCAAGTGCTTTTGTGTTGATCTATGCAATGTGGTGGACAAAGTGCAAATCATGTCAAAAGGTATGTTTCTCAGACTTAGTACATTGTTTTAGGGACTAATGTATTGTGTCTAAGTGCTGAAAACAGGAAAAGAACAATTGGAAATGTCTTGGCTCGAGCAGCCAAGACTTTGCTCAGTCTGGGAGCACCGGACTGTCTGGTGGTGCACCAGACAGTGTCCGGTGCGCCAGGCTGGCTCAGGCGAACTGGCCGCTCTCGGGAAGAAATAAACGGCGTACGACTATAATTCTCCGGACTGTCCGGTGTGCACCGCACTGTCCGGTGAGCCAACGGTCGGCCGGGCCAACGGTCGGCCGCGCGATCCGCGCGAGACACGTGGCCGAGCCAACGGTCGGGAGGGGGCACCGGACTGTCCGGTGTGCACCAGACAGTGTCCGGTGCGCCAACGGTTCCCAGGCGCCAACGGTCGGCTTCGCCAAATAAGGAAGGAGATCCACACCGGACAGTGTCCGGTGGTGCACCGGACTGTCTGGTGCGCCAGGCGACAGAAGGCAAGAATTGCCTTCCCGGATTGCTCTCAACGGCTCCTAGCTGCCTTAGGGCTATAAAAGGTACCCCTAGGCGCATGAAGGAGAATACCAAGCATTCCTTGAGCACTCTTGATCACTCACACTCCATTCTTGCGCACTTGTTCGACATTCTAGTGATTTGAGCTCCGTTCTAGTGTGCTAGTCTTTTGAGCTTAAGTCTGGGTCTTGTGTGTGCGTATTTGCTGTGATCTTTGTGTCTTGTGTGAGTTGCTAATCCCTCCCTTACTCCGTGCTTCTCTGTGAACTTCAAGTGTAAGGGCGAGAGACTCCAAGTTGTGGAGATTCCTCGCAAACGGGATTAAGAAAAGCAAAGCAAAACACCATGGTATTCAAGTGGGTCTTTAGACCGCTTGAGAGGGGTTGATTGCAACCCTCGTCCGTTGGGACGCCACAACGTGGAGTAGGCAAGTGTTGGTCTTGGCCGAACCACGGGATAAACCACTATGCCATCTCTGTGATTGATCTCTTGTGGTTATTGTGTTTTGTTGAGACTCCTCTCTAGCCACTTGGCGATTATTGTGCTAACACTTAACCAAGTTTTTGTGGCTTAAGATTCAAGTTTTATAGGATCACCTATTCACCCCCCCTCTAGGTGCTCTCAATTGGTATCAGAGTCGTTCTCTTCAATAAGGGACTAATCGCCCGAAGAGATGGATTGTAACACCCCACTGATCCCACACAATGGATGATACCAAAAAAACCTTTCTACAAAACTTATGCAACACATAGAGAAAGAAAGTATTGCAAAATCCGGCAGCACCTCCCTTGAAAGTAGCATAACAAGGGAAGCATATAGTTTATACAGGATATAAAAGAAAGATAATTGACATAGTATAATCAAAATGCAACGGTAGAAAAGAACATTCATGACCAGACAAAAGATAGACATCTCAGCCCACCAAACTAAACAGTTCAACTACCATGAAAGATTAGAATGTAATAATTCCCTAGACTTGACTCTTCCTGTTTAACATCATTATTAATCAGTTATTCCTTTATTTAAAAGTGTGGTGGCCGTGCTGCTACATCCCTTCCTTCCCAAAGCAAAGATCAGGTGCCTGCATCAGACAATGCAAGAGTGAGATGACACATCTCAGCAAGTAAAAAAACAAACAACAGTTGGACAATGCAAGCCAACCGTGCATAAGCAACCACATGGTTCCCAACTTCTTCCTTAAATATTGATTTGCAGCAAGTAAGCAAGTAATCAATTACTCAATGCCAAGATGAATTACAAAGTAAAGATCCACCTTATCCACATCACCAAAATAGGTTCCACACTTCACCCATGAATGCACATGGCTACAGATGCAACATGACTTCTGCCTTCATACCTCTAAGGATATGAAGCTGCATCATACCCCTTCTCGGGAAACATATGATGCTCATTGTACCGGTACGGTCGGACCATAAGATCGCGACGAAACTTCAATGCAATGGATGATGAATGCATTATGCATGTCAACAACATGAGTTCTTCCCAAATAAAATGTGCTAGACATATACTTCCACCCATTTCACATCAATAACCACATGGGTAACATGATCAAACCACACCCTCCACATGTATAATCAATAAAGCATGAATAATTTCCAACGATGGTACCCAATTAGGAATATGGATACGAACACAAATAGCACAACCATAATCAAGTATAAGACTCTTCAATCAAAAGACGAAATAACCATCACTGTTTTACTTGCCTTTACCGAAGTTCGGGCAAAATCCCTAAGAACGATCCGGAAGTCCACCACCTGTTTTTGACACCCAACTTAGTGCACCAAATTCTCATGAAAAAAAACTCAAAGACAACACCGCACCTACGCGCAATCTCAAACCCCGCCGCGGTAACAATTCTCCCCTCACTAACCAAACTGCAGCGGCGCTGCTTAACAATTCCATAACTTAAAATTTAGGACAGCAGTGATGATAAACAAAAACTTCAGAGACAACTACATAAAATTCCCCACAAGTTTTGTATACAACTCATGATTGAATTCTAACATCTACTTACCTCTAAACGGTCCTCAAAATAAACCCTGCAATCTGTTTTTTTCTGATTTGAGCAGCGACATACGCGGATTCAAACAGCGATAACTTTTAAAATATAATTCCGATTTGAGCGCATAAGTACTTGTTGGAAAGATAAGAAAAAGCCCTACATGATTCTCATACTGATTAACACTAATTACTCCCGAAACATCCCCAGAAACTACTAACCCTGCTGCTGTTCATCACTCTGAAAAATCTGTTTTCTGGACAGCCACATACCCGGATTCAAACGATGATAACTTTTAATTTATAACTCCAAATTGAGCGCATAAATACTCGTTGGAAAGATAAAACAAAGTTCTACAAGATTCTCATACTGATTAACACTAATTGCTCCCGAAAAATCCCCAGAAACTGCTAACACTACTGCTGTTCATCACTCTGAAAAATCTGTTTTCTGGACAGCCACATACCCGGATTCAAACGATGATAACTTTTAATTTATAACTCCAAATTGAGCGCATAAATACTCGTTGGAAAGATAAAACAAAGTTCTACAAGATTCTCATACTGATTAACACTAATTGCTCCCGAAAAATCCCCAGAAACTGCTAACACTACTGCTGTTCATCACTCTGAAAAATCTGTTTTCTGGACAGCCACATACCCGGATTCAAACGATGATAACTTTTAATTTATAACTCCAAATTGAGCGCATAAATACTCGTTGGAAAGATAAAACAAAGTTCTACAAGATTCCCAAATTGATCCCCATTAAATCTTCACGAAAAAAAACCTAAAAACTGCTGGAACTACCGCTGTTCATCCACCACGCAAAATTCTGGACAGCCCCCCTCTATCTAATCGCAAACGCAACATCTAATCAATTGAATCGCAGCGCAAATGAACAAGGGATGAACACAAAAGAAAAATCACCTTGGGTTCTCCCCTTTTCCTTCCTCCCTTCTTCCTTCCACCAAAACGATTGGAGATTCGCACCAAAAGACGATGATCCGAGCGACACGGAGTAGCACCTAGGGAGGAGGGGATTGGGGGGGGCGGCTAGGGTTTTGGTGGCTGCAACAATGGAGGGAGGAGGAGGTGGGCAGGGGGGGCGGCGGCCAAGGGGAAAGGAGGAGTGGGGGGCGGCTGCACATGGGGGGGTAGTTAGGAGGGTGGCGGCTAGGGTTTGGGAGGGCTAATGGGTCGAAACACCAATTGCGGCCCAACTAACCCACGCGACAGCTCCCGACCGCAACGCAAACGTCAAACCAAATAAATTCTACTGCCCTAGTTGCGAATGTTGTTCACAAAATTCCAAATCCCCAAAACAACAACTGGATGAGGGAAAAAAAACAAAAAGAACAACCCCCAACTTCTCTTCTTTGCAAACCGGGTATCACATTCTACCCCTCTTAAAAAGAATTCGACCTCGAATTCTGACGCTTCTAACGGAATGACACAAGAAAAGATTAGCGAATCAACAACACTTACCCGCAACGAAAAGTTCCGGGTACTTCTGCCGCATCAACTCCTCAAGTTCCCACGTAGCCTCGCGCTCTGACTGATTAGACCATAAGACCTTGACATACTTAATTGATCTCTTCCTCAACACACGCTCTGAGAATTCCAATATACGCACCGGACGGCACTCCAGAGTCAGATCCTGCTGCACCGCAATTGGTTCCACCTCAATCTGATGGTCCGGTTCCCGCAAGAACTTCCTCAACATAGAGACATGAAAAACCGGGTGTACCCCTGCCATGGAATCCGGCAGCAGCAAGCGATAAGCCAGGCTGCCCACTCGGGCCAAGATAGTGAACGGTCCAATGTATCTTGGGCTGAGCTTCCCAGAGACACCGAACCGAACAACTCCCTTAGTGGGTGATACCCTGAGAAGGACTTGGTCACCCACAGCAAATTCCAGATCCCGCCTCCTCACATCAGCATAACTCTTCTGACGACTCTGAGCTGCCAAAATATTCTGACGAATTTCCCGAACCTTTTCAGAAGTTTGCTGAACCCAATCAGGACCAACCAGGGATCTCTCTCCCAAAGTCTCCCAGCACAGAGGAGAGATACACCGCCTGCCATACAAAGCCTCAAATGGTGCCATCTTGATGCTAGCTTGGTAGCTGTTGTTATACGCAAACTCTGCCAGAGCAAGATGATCCTCCCAGCTACCCTTCCATGACAGAACACAAGCACGCAACATATCCTCCAAGGTTTGGATTGTTCGCTCTGACTGACCATCCGTCTGAGGGTGAAAAGCGACACTAAGCGAAAGCTTGGTGCCCAATGCACTATGGAGACTCTCCCAGAATTTGGATACAAATTTGGAGTCTCGATCAGAAACAATAGACTTAGGTACCCCGTGAAGCCTGACTACTTCCTTCATATACAAGGGAACCAAATCTGAAGCTGAATTCGTGGTCTTCATGGGAATAAAATGCGCAGACTTAGTCAAGCGATCCACTACCACCCAAATAGCATCCCTGCCACGAGGGGAACGAGGTTGACCCACCACAAAATCCATGGTGATATGCTCCCATTTCCACTCTGGAATTTCCAATGGCTTCAGCAAACCTGCAGGCCGCTTATGTTCGGCCTTCACGCGCTGACATACTTCACAGGCGGCCACATACTTAGAAATGGCAACCTTCATCCGCTTCCACCAGAAGTTTTGCTTCAAATCTCGGTACATTTTGGTTTCACCAGGATGGACGGTGTAAGGCGTTTTATGAGCTTCTCGCAGGATATCCAGCTTCACCTCTGATTTCTCAGGCACACAAAGACGGCCCCTGAAACGAACCAAATCATTCTCATCAATGGTGAACTCCCGCGGTTTACCATCACCAACCCTCCTTCGGGCTTCCTGCAAAAGACGATCCTGCTGCTGAGCCGCACGCACTCTCTCCATAAGAGAGGATTGAATAAGCATCTGAGTCTCCTCGCTAGCAGTGCCGACATAACACAAAGCGATCCCCAAACGGTCCAGATCAGCGATCAACGACAAGGCCACCTTTGGAACCCCGGACCTGCTAAGGGCATCCGCCACCACATTAGCCTTCCCCGGGTGATAATGAATGGACAAATCATAATCTTTAATCAATTCTAGCCACCGACGCTGCCTCAAATTTAGCTCCTTCTGAGTAAAAATATACTTGAGACTTTTGTGATCAGTGAAAATGTCACAAGCCTCGCCATAAAGGTAATGCCTCCACGACTTTAGAGCAAAAACCACCGCAGCCAATTCCAGATCATGAGTTGGATAATTCCCCTCATGCTTCCTCAACTGCCTTGAGCCATAAGCAATCACCCTGCCTTCCTGCATCAGCACACAGCCAAGACCAATACGCGAAGTGTTGGGTCTACGCTTCGGCGCCGAAGGTCTTATATAGAGAAGCGATCCTCGGATGAAGCTGTTTGTATAAGATAGCCGAAGGTTCCTCTTCGTAAAGCTTCGGCATTGCAAACCGACTTAAAGATAGAATGACCTTTTAGTCCATAAAGGTCTGAGTCAATGTTGTAAGTTCTTATAAGGGGCATGCTTGTAATTCCTCACAGGCTGCGTCCTGTGCCTATAAATAGTGAACAGTATTCCGTTACTGTTCACGCATTCTGGCATTTGCAATCGCATCTTTCGGAATACAACCTTTGTCAAGGCATAGGTATCATTGTATTTAATGATTCTACATATTAATGAATATAAAATGATACATCAGTGATTCATTCATCCATTTTATACCTTTTATTTTACATTACTTTATAATGCTTATTGAAAGTTTATTACGAAGGTTCAACCTCGTAACAATACTCTCATTAACCTTCGTCCAAGAAGCATTATTCCTTTGAGGATAATAGGTCTTGGACGAAGGACAGTTTCATTTAACATTTTATGTTGCCTTGTTCTTAATTCATAGCATTTGAGAACGAGTCCCCAACATTGGCGCCCACCTCCGGTGAACTCACTTCCACTTTTTGAGCTGATGGCTTCGTTCAACGACCAAGCTGGAGCTGCTTCGGACTCGAAGCTGGTGCTCCCGATCACAGGTGGCTCGTCCTCAGAGCCAGCTAACAAGAAGCAGAAAAAAGAAGCACAGAGAAGGGTACAGCATGTTGGGGTGCAAGGACCCTTCATCAAGTCGAGATGGTCTCACATTCCTATTACCTTCTCCCAAGAGGACCTTCAGCTCAAAGATTACCCACACAACGATGCCATGGTTATCTCTTGTGTTATCAAAGGATTTCTGGTCCACAATGTCTTGGTTGACACAGGCAGTGCAGCTGACATAATATTTGCTAAAGCCTTCAGACAAATGCAAGAGCCAGAAGATAAGATTCATGATGCTACACATCCTCTCTGTGGCTTCGGAGGAAGACAGATTGTAGCACTGGGCAAGATCACCATGTCAGTGACCTTCGGATTCATCAACAACACTAGAACTGAGCAAGTTGTGTTTGACATTGTTGACATGGAATATCCTTACAATGCAATTATTGGTCGTGGTACTCTTAATGCCTTCGAAGCAATCCTTCATCCTGCTTATCTTTGCATGAAGATACCTTCGGATCAGGGACCCATTGCTATCCATGGAAGTCAGGAAGCCGCAAGAAGGGCCGAAGGTAACTGGACTGACTCAAAAGCAATCCATAATATAGATGGAGCCGAAGCTTGTGAACAGTACAAATTCAGAAGGGAGAAAGCAGCTTCAGCAGATCAGCCGAAGCCCATGCTCTTATGTGGGGACATAGCAGAGCAGAAGGTGCTGTTAGGCTCTCAACTATCCGAAGAGCAGGAAAAAACCTTGATAAAGTTTTTGTTCAATAACAAAGATGTTTTTGCATGGTCAGCCAATGATCTATGCGGAGTTAATAGGGATGTTATTGAGCACTCGCTCAATGTCGATCCATCCTTCAGACCCAGAAAGCAAAGGCTTCGGAAAATGTCAGATGATAAGGCCGAAGGTGCTCGCAACGAAGTCAAAAGACTCCTCAGTGCAGGAGTTATTAGAGAAGTGAAGTACCCAGAATGGCTGGCTAACACTGTTATGGTAAAAAAGGCCAATGGCAAGTGGCGAATGTGCATCGATTTTACAGATCTTAACAAGGCTTGTCCGAAGGATGAATTCCCACTACCAAGGATAGATTCTTTAGTTGATGCAGCAGCTTCGTCAGAGCTCATGAGTCTGTTAGACTGTTATTCAGGCTATCACCAAATTTGGATGAAGAAGGAAGATGAGCCGAAGACTAGCTTCATCACTCCAAGTGGCACATATTGCTATCTTCGGATGCCTGAGGGGCTCAAAAACGCTGGAGGAAGTTTCAGTCGAATGACTGCGAAGGTTCTTCAATCTCAAATAGGCAGAAATGTGTTAACTTATGTTGATGACATCATTGTCAAAAGCACGAAGCAGGAGAATCATATTGCTGATCTGCAAGAGACCTTCGGCAGTTTCAGGCAAGCTGGCTTAAAGTTAAATCCAGAAAAATGTGTCTTCGGAGTGAAGAAGGGGAAATTTCTTGGATGCTTGGTTTCAACAAAGGGAATTGAAGCCAATCCAAGTAAAATTGAAGCTATACTTCGGATGGAGCCACCAACTACAAAGAAGGGGGCTCAAAGATTGACAGGAAGGTTGGCATCTCTCAATAGATTCATATCCAGATCAGCAGAGAGAAATTTACCATTCTTCGAAGTGCTGAAGTCGGCCGAAGTCTTTCAATGGGGACCAATCCAGCAGAAGGCTTTCGAAGAACTGAAACAGTATTTGATAGATCTAACAACATTGACTCCACCAATGCCAGGGGCTCCTTTGTTATTATATGTGGCAGCTTCGCACTCAGCGGTAAGTGCAGCGCTGGTCCAGGAGAAGCTTGATGGTCAAGTCAAGAAGCAGGCCCCAATATATTTTGTATCCGAGGTTCTTAGTTTGTCAAAGAAAAATTATACAGAGCTGGAGAAGGTATTGTATGCTGTCTTGATGGCCTCCAGGAAGCTTCGACACTATTTCCAAGCTTACAACATAATTGTTCCTTCATCACAACCTCTGAAGGATATTATGAGGAATCGAGAAGCTACTGGAAGGATCGGAAAATGGGCTGCAGAGCTCAATGAATTTTGTATTGAATATGTTCATAGATCTTCGATTCAGTCACAGGCGCTGGCAGACTTCATTGCTGATTGGACGCCAGGGACTCAGGAGGAGGAAACGAATAAAGACAACGAAGCCTGGACAGTGTTTTGTGATGGATCTTGGGGAACCTTCGGAGCAGGAGCGGCTGCTGTGTTGGTTTCACCTTCCAAAGTCAAAATTTGTTATGCGGCAAAGCTTGATTTTAATTGCACAAATAACATTGCTGAGTACGAAGCATTGGTTCTAGGTCTTCGGAAGTTAAAAGCAATGGGAATCAGAAGGGCCGTACTTAAAACTGATTCCCAGGTTGTTTCGGGTCATATTGACAAAAGTTGTAAGGCTAAGGATCCGAAGCTTGAAAAATATCTGGATATGGTTCGAAGAGTCGAAGCTTCCTTCGAAGGGTTTTCTGTCAAGAATATCCCTCGAGGACAAAATGAGCATGCTGATCTGCTAGCTAAGTCAGCAGCACAGGGGCTGCCTTTACCTTCGGATGTGTTCTTCGAAACAATAAAAGCACCTTCGGTTGAACTTCTTGAAAGAGCAGTTCTTAATATATCTCCTGTTTTTAGCGAAGATTGGAGAACCGAGATCATCTCTTACCTTCAGGGTAAATTTCTTTCAGATGACGAAGCTTATAACAAGAGGATAGAGGCAAGAGCTCGTCCATATGTCATGATAGAAGGGGAGTTGTACAAACATGGAGTTTGTGCTCCGCTGCTCAAATGTTTATCCAGAACCGAAGGTATAGAGTTAATGAAAGAAATACATGCAGGCCTGTGTGGATCTCACATCGGATCTAGGCCGTTACTTGGAAAAGTTTTCCGTCAAGGGTTTTACTGGCCGAAGGCAGCTTCGGATGCAGCAGAATTGGTTCAAAAGTGCGAAGGTTGTCAGAAATGTGCAAGAGATCAAAAACAACCTTCGTCCTTAACACAGCTCATACAACCCACTTGGCCATTGCAAAGGTGGGGCCTTGACTTGTTAGGTCCGTTACCACCGGCCCAAGGGAACCTGAGGTATGTTGTAGTAGCTGTGGAATATTTTTCTAAATGGATCGAGGCGAAGCCTTTAGCCACAATAACTTCGGCTACTGTCCAAAAGTTTTTCTGGCAAAATATTGTTTGTCGTTTCGGGGTGCCAAAGGCTATCACTGTGGACAATGGAACACAGTTTGACTCCGAAGCTTTCAGGGATTTCTGTGACCAAATTGGTACGAAGATCCATTTTGCATCAGTTAGGCACCCGGAGTCAAATGGACTCGTTGAAAGAGCCAACGGCATTATAATGACAGGAATAATGAAGTTAATCTTCAATCAACCCAGAGGAAAATGGCCAGATCAGTTAATCAAAGTGGTGTGGAGCCACAACACGACAACATCAAGGTCTACAGGCTTCACTCCATTCAAGTTGTTATTCGGTGACGAAGCAATAACTCCAGAGGAAGCTAAAACCGGATCAATAAGGATAGTAGCTTCGGCAGAATCAGATTCCGAAGCTGCTTATTCTATAGAAAAAGATGCTTTAGAAGGGATCAGACTGCAAGCCGTGGAGAATATCAATAAATATCAAGCTGAAACAGTTAAATGGCGGGATAGAAAGGTTCGGCTAAAAAATATTGGGCCAGGGCACTTGGTGCTTCGGAGGGTGGCCAACCCAGAAACAGTGGGCAAGTTGCAGTTGAAATGGGATGGACCTTTCTTAGTAGCATCTTCGTCAAGACCCGGTTCATACAGATTGAAGGATATGGACGGCAACGACATTCCTAGATCTTGGAATGCGGATGAGCTTCGGCGGTATTATGTGTAACTTGATGTAATTTTTGTTTTTTCCTTTTTCATGGCACCCTTTTCCTTTCTAAAGGGGGAGAAAGGTTTTTAATGGGGCCATCACATGTAATTTTCTTTTTTAGTTCTATAAGAGCAAAATCCCCCAAGAAATGTAAATGTAAAAGCTGAGAATGCACCATCGAGTGCCAAAAAAGAAAAAAAAAGAAAGAAGCTCCAAAGACGTTCCTAAGGGAATGCAGAGCTTACAGCGAAAAGTCAACGCTGATTCCGCCAAAAGTAAAGGCGAAGAAGCTCCAAAGACGTTCCTAAGGGAATGCAGAGCTTACAGCGAAAAGTCAACGCTGATTCCGCCAAAAGTAAAGGCAAAGAAGCTCCAAAGTCGTTCCTAAGGGAATGCAGAGCTGAGGTGTGATTGTTTTTAAGAAAATAATGGCTATAAATATGGCTTCGGACACGTGTTTGGTCATTCATTTGCACATCACATTACATCATAGCATTTGCATTCATAATCATTCATCTAGGCATATGTAGGATAATCATCTTCATCGCATAAAATGGTTGCTTCGGCAAGAAGAGAAAAAAGAAAGGGAAAAATTTCTATGAAGAAGAGCTTCGGAGAAAAGGAAAATGTTGTTTTCTATGCTTCGTTGCGTACGAAAAGAAGGGAAGGTGTTTTTTCGCCTTCGGCTCAAAAAAGGAAAATTTCGTCCACATCAAAGCATTTCTCATACATCAGTGAAAGGTTAAGGATATATTACAAGGTATGAACAGCATACATTAAAAACAAGTTTTTGTTTACATTTACAAAAGTTATCTCAAAAGTTTTTCAAGTACTGTCTGCAGTCTATTATCTAAATCTCCAAGGAGCTTCGGCTTCGGTGTTATTTTTGATCATCAGCTTCGGCTTCGTCATCCTACATGAATAAGGTCGTTGGAAGTCAGAATCAAGTTTACAGGAAAAGGTAAGCACAAGGTATGATTTCTTACTGGATCAAGGTGGCTACGAGCTTCGTCTCCAGCTTTCTCTCGACCACCTTTTGTCCATATCATTTTTACAAACCGATTCGAGATGCTTCGGGCGAGATCAGGGATGTCATCCAGGATTGATGGTGACAAAGTAAAATTTGGCCTATTGACAATTTTCCCATGATCACAGCCAGCCTTCATGAAGGCTGCAGCAGTCCCTCGAGAAGCCACCCAGGCACAGAAGTCACCATGCCCAGCTATGACTTCGTCGAGCTCGTCAATCTCCCCCTCAATATGTTCAAAGGTTTTTGGTAGATCTTCAGCTGAGGGGGTAAATTTTTCGCTCCTAGCTCCAACTGAATGAAAAATCTTTCTTAGTCGTTGAATGCACTTGTTGCTAAATTCTAGACATTTTTCTTGAAGATTTGTCAGTAGTTTTCTCAAATCCGAATTTTGCTGAGCTTCGGCTTCAAGTTTTGCATTGAGATCTTGTTTTTCTTGTTCGAACTGCTCAGACTGGCGGAGAAGCTTCGTGTTCAGTTCTGATATTTTTGCTTCAGCTTCCGCCAGTAAACCTTCGGCTGCCTGGAGTTCGAAGTTCTTTTTCTCGAAAGCATCTGATTGCTCCTTTATTTTGTTTTCCAAATTTCCAATTATAACTTCATGCTTTTTATCTTCAAGATCTTGCTGCATTTGCAAGGCTTTGCTCAGTAGCATACTCTACACAAACACAACCTTCGTCAGACATGTTTTTATTAGAAGCAATAAAAGCTAAGGGACAAGTCATTTACCTTGAAGTTGGAGTAAAACAAACTACCAACGACATGTTGTCGTCGGTAGCGGATGATATTTGCTTCTAGCTTCGGGAATCCAATACTCTTGGACAGAGTACTGATGACTTTGGCCCCTGTTTGGTCCCGAATACACTCTAATTTCTCGTCATCAACGCCTCCGAAGAGGAGTGCCCCAGGTTTGTATCCACAGGATTGGGCATACTCTTTAAGCTCTTCTATTTCAGCTTTTGTTAGATGTTCTCCAACTAAGTTTTGGAACGCGAAGGCTTCGTTTTCTGAAGCTTCGTCAGCAATTTCTTTTCCTTTCTTTGACGCTACGGTCACAGTCTCTCCGGCAGCAGTAGCAGCTTCTTCTGCAGCCATGTCTAGCAGCATTTGGTCAATATGTTCAATTGTGCTCTCTAAATTCAAATCTTCAGCTGAGGTAACTTCGGCGGCTGCGGCCTCCGAAGGTGCAATTTCAATATCTGCTCCCTCTGCAGCTGCTCGTGTTTTTTGGGCCGAAGCTCTTGGCGGCGTTTTGTCAATTACCTCTGTCACGGTAATGATTCTTTGTTTCCTTGCCTTGATTGTTTTCCTTGATTTCTCGGGCTCCTTGTCCTTCTGAAAAAACTTTGTCAGTTGAGGACCCAGCGGACTTAGCTTCGCAGGTAAGGATTCAGTCATTACCTTCAGAATTTCCTCAACAACAGCAGCAGAAGGCGATGCGGGGGTTTCTTCTGCTTCGGATATTTGTCGCTTCGGAGAAGAAGCTTTCCTTTTCTTTTGAATTTTCTTCTTTATTGGCTCTTTTTCACCTTCATCTAAGGATTCAGTTGCCCTTTTCCTTTTTTGGCCCCCGGCACCTTTGTTCAGATCTTCGTAGTCTGGGTATTCGAAGCCCAAGGCGTCCAACACTCGATTCAGCCTTCGTTTTGGGCGAGTGCCGAAGGCTGCGGTCATCAATTGATCTTCTTTTTTGGAATAATTACCAAGTATTTCATTACACATTGCTTCAATCGTATCTAGCCACTCTTGGCAAGGTGCTTTAAAGTACTTTTTAAACTTGAAATAGTAAGGTAAACGTACGAGTTCACCTTCTTTCTTTTCCCCCTGTAGCTTCGGCATTTCCCATTCTCTCAAACTGGGAAAAACTTTGAATGCTAAAAACTCTTGAACCAGGTCCCTTGTGCTGACATGATCTGCAATGATTCTGAATTCACTCATTGCTTGTTGTGTTGGACCTTCGGGTGTCATATTGCAGCGAGGTCGGGTTTCTCCGAAGATTAATTCCAGCGGGCTTTGTACAAGCTTTTCTTTGTCCTCATCAACCTTGACATAGAACCACTCCGATTTCCAGCCCGCTGCCCACTTGCTTCGGTAGCTAATTACAGGGAACTTTGTAGTTTTCCGATAGGCAAAGTTATAGCAACCAAAATTATCGTGTAATCCATCTTTTCTAGCCTTTGTTTGATAATGTAGCTCGTGAACCCGGCAGAAGCTGTCTGCAAATGGTTCCACTGCTTGGCTTCGGAGTGCCCAGATGTAAACAATAAGCCTAACGATAGCGTTAGGGGTCTGCTGATGAAAATAGATACCGAACCTCTTCAGTACTTCTCCAATAATCCCATGTAGGGGGAACCTTAATCCAGCCTTTAGAAAACTTTTAAAAATGACAACCTCATCCTTCTCTGGCTTCGGGGTAGTCTCTTCTCCACCGAAGCGCAACAACTTCTTTTGATTTTCAGTAAAAAAGCCCGCTTTTACCATCTTGGACAAATCAGCCTTCGAAACAGTAGATTTCCCGAAGTCCAAGTGGCTCGGCTTGCTTGGCATGGCAATGCGGTAATCATCTTCGGAATCAGTTTCCTCAACATCTTCTTCCTCTGCTTCAGCGATTGCTTGTTCTGCTTGTTTTGCATCATCATGAGGGATCTTTTCTGAAGTCACTAAACCCGATCGTTGCATGGCTTCGGAGATGGGAAGCGTCTCCGAAGCTTCCGTTTCGTCCCCCTCACGTTCAACCCTGGCGGTGGAGCGGACTCTGGCCATTTAACTATGAACTTGTGAAACTTTAATACTTTTCTCCTCCGAAGCAGGTTTCAAGATGGAGCTTCGTTTGATTCCGACAGACAAGCTTCGGCGGTGGTTAAAAATTTTGGCAGCAAAACAGTGCAAATAGCAGTAAATGCTGTGGTAACTTCACACCTACTCGTCTGTTTATATAGTGCCGCAGGTAAGAAGGCGAAGCGCCAGAAGTTTTACACCAGGCGGACACCCGCTCACACTCGCTGTACGGTGGACCGCAGAGACCGAACAGTAACTCTGCAAGGTGGGGCCGCTACGCACAGGGAAATTGAATCGTTTCTCGACAACGAGCTCAGGGAAGGTGTTTTTGAGACCTTCGGCGCTCCGAAGTTTAAGAAACTTTTTTCACGGATCAAGCTCGTTACGAAAAACGATCTAGCACCGCGAAAGGGGCTACTGTTGGGTCTACGCTTCGGCGCCGAAGGTCTTATATAGAGAAGCGATCCTCGGATGAAGCTGTTTGTATAAGATAGCCGAAGGTTCCTCTTCGTAAAGCTTCGGCATTGCAAACCGACTTAAAGATAGAATGACCTTTTAGTCCATAAAGGTCTGAGTCAATGTTGTAAGTTCTTATAAGGGGCATGCTTGTAATTCCTCACAGGCTGCGTCCTGTGCCTATAAATAGTGAACAGTATTCCGTTACTGTTCACGCATTCTGGCATTTGCAATCGCATCTTTCGGAATACAACCTTTGTCAAGGCATAGGTATCATTGTATTTAATGATTCTACATATTAATGAATATAAAATGATACATCAGTGATTCATTCATCCATTTTATACCTTTTATTTTACATTACTTTATAATGCTTATTGAAAGTTTATTACGAAGGTTCAACCTCGTAACAATACTCTCATTAACCTTCGTCCAAGAAGCATTATTCCTTTGAGGATAATAGGTCTTGGACGAAGGACAGTTTCATTTAACATTTTATGTTGCCTTGTTCTTAATTCATAGCATTTGAGAACGAGTCCCCAACACGAAGCATCCGTATAAACTGTGAAACGCTTACCGCTCTCAGGCAAAGCTAGGATAGGGGCGTCCACCAACTTGCTCTTCAATGACTGATAACTGATCTCACAATCGCCGGACCAGACGAAGGGAACACCCTTCCCCAAGAGCCTAGTCAAAGGCTTAGCAATGCTGGAAAAATTTGGTACGAAACGCCGATAATACCCAGCAAGCCCCAAGAAACTTCGGATTTCAGAGACACTAGAAGGTCTCTTCCACTCCACTACAGCCGCAACATTCTTGGGGTCAACCGCAATACCCTGCTGATTAATCACGTGCCCCAGGAAAGCCACTTCAGATAGCCAAAAGGCACACTTCTTCAACTTGCCATAGAATTGATTCTTCCTTAGGGCACCCAGAACGAGACGGAGATGCTGATCATGCTCGGCCTCGGTCTTTGAATAAATCAAAATATCATCCAGGAATACGACCACAAAATCGTCCAAGAATTCATGCAGCATCCTATTCATTGCTTCCATAAACGCAGCAGGGGCATTAGTTAAGCCAAAGGACATGACTATGAACTCATAATGCCCATACCTGGTGCAGAAGGCAGTCTTCTCAATATCCTCCTCACGAATCCTCAATTGATGATAACCAGAGTTCAAATCAATTTTGGAGAACACCTGGGCACCCCTCAACTGCTCAAAGAGGACCTCAATTCGGGGAAGCGGATATTTATTCTTGATGGTCACTTGATTCAAAGCGCGATAATCCACACACAGCCGCTTGCTTCTATCCTTCTTCTCAACAAACAATACTGGGGAGGCCCATGGAGACCTGCTAGGCCTAATGAAGCCCTTAGCTAGCAGATCATCCAATTGTCGCTTTAATTCAATCTGCTCCTTTGGAGCCATTCGATACGGGGCCTTATGAATAGGCTGCGTACCCGGGATCAGCTTAATCTCAAAAGCTGCATCGCGCTCCGGAGGAATGCCTGGAAGCTCTGCTGGAAACACGTCAGCAAAGTCACACACCACCCGGATGTCCTGCACCCGCAAGACAGCCTCGCCCTCCACCACCATAGAGAAGAAGATCCCCGACTTCCTTGACCAGCGATCAGGAAGCAATTGCGCCAACAAGGATAATGTGAACTTCGGAGAACTTCCCAAGAATACCACCTCCTTACCCGACGGCGCCTGCAATAACACTGTCTTCCAGAAGCAGGATATAACCGCGCGATACTGGGATAACCAATCCATACCCAAGATAACATCGAATGCCCCCAAGGAAATCACCACCAGATTAGCCGAAAAAACCTCATCAGCAAGAATGACGGAACACCCCTGACAAACTGAACAGCTACTAATGGAGCCATTAGCAGAACTGACCAAAATTGGGTGACCCAACCTCTGCACCGAAAGACCAGCCCGCGACACAAAATCCTCCGAAACAAACGAATAGCTAGCGCCAGAGTCAAAAAGAGCATGGGCTGCAAATGAATCAACTGAAATCGTACCTGTCACCACGTCTCCTTGCTCCCTGCCATCCGTAGCGGGTAGCACATAAGCTCCAGAAATACCCGCAGAAGAGGAAGCTCCCGGAGTGAAATTAACAGAAGAACCCCACTGAGCCACCGGAGGAGGCTGGCGCGGAGCTCCAAACTGAGACAACACAGGGGTAGACGGCGCAGGAGTAGGCACAACCTGATACTGCGGAAAACCTTGCATCGGCACGAACTGAGAAGTCCCGGGCACATAAAGCTGTTGTGGAGGAAGAGGAACTGAAAACTGCTGCTCAGCACTTGACATCATATTGATAGTGCCCTGAGAAGAGGAGGAAGCTATCGGCTCCCATCTGAGCTTCCCATTGGGATTCCTCCTACACACCACATCCTTGTGGTCCTGACTGCAGATAGAACACCTGCCACTCCACTGACACTCTGCACGGCGATGCGCATCACCACAGCGGAAACACACCAGCCCCAACCCGGGCTTAGGAACGGCCCGAAACCTCTGAGTACTTTCTCCTGAAGTACCTGAGTCAGAAGATTTGCCACGGTAAGGATGGTGGCGCTGATGCTGAGACTTGCCCCTCTTGTGAGCTGGACCTCCAGTGTTGCCCCTCCTCGTGTCCTGGCTACGAGGTTGATCAACACCCGAAGACTTCTGCGACTCCATGGTGTACTGGTGTTGCATCTCCACACCCAGCGCCTGCTCCACTGTGGTACGGAAGTCCACCAACGGAAAGGCCCCCAGAGCATGCCTGATAGAAGGCTTCAGACCCTGACGGAATTGGCTCGCCTTCTCCATCTCATTATAAGCCACATGAGGGACAAAGCGGACCATTTTGTTGAAGCCCACCTCATACTCTGTGACAGACTTCTTCTCCTGCTTGTAGGACTGCAAGTCAATCTTCATTTTCTCCAGAAAGGTGACCGGGTAGAATCTCCTTTCGAACTGCCTGATGAAAACATCCCATGATAGGACTCCTGGTGAGGAGGAGTGCGCTGCCTGCACGCCTCTCCACCAAATCTGCGCCTCACTCTTCAGCAGCTGAGTGCCAAAGCGAACCCGATCTTCATAAGCAATCTCGAAGACATTCATCTTATCCTCCACATAAGTCAGCCAATCTGCCGCCTCGACCGGAGTACCACTGCCATCAAAAGAATCCAACTTCATGCCCAACCACTGCATCAGAGAAAGACCACTGACTGGAAGAGGCACCCCGGCCCCGCCACCAGGAACAGCACCCGCAGGGACAGCGCCCCCGGGCACTTCTCCACCTCCAGCACCCTGAGCAGCACCTGCAGGGGCGACAGGAATGGCTTGCCTCAGAAGGGCCAACTCCTGCTGCATGGCCTGCATCGCGGCTAACATTGCCGCCGGACTCATCGAGTCCCCACTAGGAGCTTGCGGACTACCCCGAGCTCTACGAGGCGGCATAGCTATAGCCACAGGGATGAGAATAATAAGTATATGAGATAATGTCAAAACTAGCACAGAGAATAACATAATTATATCAATAGCAAGACCGAAAAACCCATCCTACATGTGCAGTGTGTCAATTTATTACTACTCCACTTGCTAGGACCTACAGCCTATACCTCTGATAGCAACTGTAACACCCCACTGATCCCACACAATGGATGATACCAAAAAAACCTTTCTACAAAACTTATGCAACACATAGAGAAAGAAAGTATTGCAAAATCCGGCAGCACCTCCCTTGAAAGTAGCATAACAAGGGAAGCATATAGTTTATACAGGATATAAAAGAAAGATAATTGACATAGTATAATCAAAATGCAACGGTAGAAAAGAACATTCATGACCAGACAAAAGATAGACATCTCAGCCCACCAAACTAAACAGTTCAACTACCATGAAAGATTAGAATGTAATAATTCCCTAGACTTGACTCTTCCTGTTTAACATCATTATTAATCAGTTATTCCTTTATTTAAAAGTGTGGTGGCCGTGCTGCTACATCCCTTCCTTCCCAAAGCAAAGATCAGGTGCCTGCATCAGACAATGCAAGAGTGAGATGACACATCTCAGCAAGTAAAAAAAACAAACAACAGTTGGACAATGCAAGCCAACCGTGCATAAGCAACCACATGGTTCCCAACTTCTTCCTTAAATATTGATTTGCAGCAAGTAAGCAAGTAATCAATTACTCAATGCCAAGATGAATTACAAAGTAAAGATCCACCTTATCCACATCACCAAAATAGGTTCCACACTTCACCCATGAATGCACATGGCTACAGATGCAACATGACTTCTGCCTTCATACCTCTAAGGATATGAAGCTGCATCATACCCCTTCTCGGGAAACATATGATGCTCATTGTACCGGTACGGTCGGACCATAAGATCGCGACGAAACTTCAATGCAATGGATGATGAATGCATTATGGATGTCAACAACATGAGTTCTTCCCAAATAAAATGTGCTAGACATATACTTCCACCCATTTCACATCAATAACCACATGGGTAACATGATCAAACCACACCCTCCACATGTATAATCAATAAAGCATGAATAATTTCCAACGATGGTACCCAATTAGGAATATGGATACGAACACAAATAGCACAACCATAATCAAGTATAAGACTCTTCAATCAAAAGACGAAATAACCATCACTGTTTTACTTGCCTTTACCGAAGTTCGGGCAAAATCCCTAAGAACGATCCGGAAGTCCACCACCTGTTTTTGACACCCAACTTAGTGCACCAAATTCTCATGAAAAAAAACTCAAAGACAACACCGCACCTACGCGCAATCTCAAACCCCGCCGCGGTAACAATTCTCCCCTCACTAACCAAACTGCAGCGGCGCTGCTTAACAATTCCATAACTTAAAATTTAGGACAGCAGTGATGATAAACAAAAACTTCAGAGACAACTACATAAAATTCCCCACAAGTTTTGTATACAACTCATGATTGAATTCTAACATCTACTTACCTCTAAACGGTCCTCAAAATAAACCCTGCAATCTGTTTTTTTCTGATTTGAGCAGCGACATACGCGGATTCAAACAGCGATAACATTTAAAATATAATTCCGATTTGAGCGCATAAGTACTTGTTGGAAAGATAAGAAAAATCCCTACATGATTCTCATACTGATTAACACTAATTACTCCCGAAACATCCCCAGAAACTACTAACCCTGCTGCTGTTCATCACTCTGAAAAATCTGTTTTCTGGACAGCCACATACCCGGATTCAAACGATGATAACTTTTAATTTATAACTCCAAATTGAGCGCATAAATACTCGTTGGAAAGATAAAACAAAGTTCTACAAGATTCTCATACCGATTAACACTAATTGCTCCCGAAAAATCCCCAGAAACTGCTAACACTACTGCTGTTCATCACTCTGAAAAATCTGTTTTCTGGACAGCCACATACCCGGATTCAAACGATGATAACTTTTAATTTATAACTCCAAATTGAGCGCATAAATACTCGTTGGAAAGATAAAACAAAGTTCTACAAGATTCTCATACTGATTAACACTAATTGCTCCCGAAAAATCCCCAGAAACTGCTAACACTACTGCTGTTCATCACTCTGAAAAATCTGTTTTCTGGACAGCCACATACCCGGATTCAAACGATGATAACTTTTAATTTATAACTCCAAATTGAGCGCATAAATACTCGTTGGAAAGATAAAACAAAGTTCTACAAGATTCCCAAATTGATCCCCATTAAATCTTCACGAAAAAAAACCTAAAAACTGCTGGAACTACCGCTGTTCATCCACCACGCAAAATTCTGGACAGCCCCCCTCTATCTAATCGCAAACGCAACATCTAATCAATTGAATCGCAGCGCAAATGAACAAGGGATGAACACAAAAGAAAAATCACCTTGGGTTCGCCCCTTTTCCTTCCTCCCTTCTTCCTTCCACCAAAACGATTGGAGATTCGCACCAAAAGACGATGATCCGAGCGACACGGAGTAGCACCTAGGGAGGAGGGGATTGGGGGGGCGGCTAGGGTTTTGGTGGCTGCAACAATGGAGGGAGGAGGAGGTGGGCAGGGGGGGCGGCGGCCAAGGGGAAAGGAGGAGTGGGGGGCGGCTGCACATGGGGGGTAGTTAGGAGGGTGGCGGCTAGGGTTTGGGAGGGCTAATGGGCCGAAACACCAATTGCGGCCCAACTAACCCACGCGACAGCTCCCGACCGCAACGCAAACGTCAAACCAAATAAATTCTACTGCCCTAGTTGCGAATGTTGTTCACAAAATTCCAAATCCCCAAAACAACAACTGGATGAGGGAAAAAAACAAAAAGAACAACCCCCAACTTCTCTTCTTTGCAAACCGGGTATCACATGGATCCTAAGGGAAAGGGGATGGTGGTCAACAACAACGAGAAGGAGTCTATCTTCAACGAGCCGAAGGATGACAAGCCTACCGACTCGGGCTCGGGCCACAAGCGCAAAGACGGGAAGAAGAAGAAGACAAGGCGCATCAAGGAGATCGTCTACTACGACAGCGACGAATCTTCCTCTTCCCAAAAGGACGACGACGACTACGAGAAAAAGAAAATGGTCAATTCGAACTTTTCTTTTGATTACTCTCGTATTCCTCAAAGTACAAATGCTCATTTATTATCTATTCCACTTGGTAAACCTCCTCATTTTGATGGAGAGGACTACGGATTTTGGAGTCACAAAATGCGTAGTCACTTGTTCTCTCTCCATCCTAGTATATGGGTGATTGTAGAGAGTGGAATGCACTTTGATAGTACGGATAGTCCCATGTTCATTAATGAGCAAATTCATAAAAATGCACAAGCTACTACTGTTCTTCTAGCTTCATTGTGCAGGGATGAATACCACAAAGTGAGCGGCTTGGATAACGCCAAGCAAATTTGGGACACCCTCAAGATCTCTCATGAGGGGAATGACGTCACAATGCTCACCAAGATGGAGTTGGTGGAGGGCGAACTCGGGAGATTCGCTATGATAAGGGGAGAAGAGCCAACCCAAACGTACAACCGGCTCAAGACCCTTGTCAACAAGATAAGAAGCTATGGAAGCACGCGATGGACGGACCACGACGTCGTCCGCCTAATGCTAAGGTCTTTTACTGTCCTTGATCCTCATCTTGTAAACAATATTCGTGAGAATCCTAGGTACACCAAGATGACGCCCGAGGAGATACTTGGAAAGTTCATGAGCAGGCGAATGATGATCAAGGAAGCAAGATACGTGGACGACGCATTGAATGGTCCAATCAATGAGCCTCAACCTCTTGCTCTCAAGGCAACAAGAAGCAAGGAGACGCTACCTAGCAAGGTGGCACAAATTGAGGCGGCCGGACTTAATGATGAAGAGATGGCTCTCATCATCAAGAGATTCAAGACGGCGCTAAAAGGTCGCAAGGGGCAGCCAAGCAAGACCAAGACAAAGGGGAAGCGCTCATGCTTCAAATGTGGTAAGCTTGGTCATTTTATTGCTAACTGTCCCGACAATGATAGTGATCAGGATCAAGGGAACAAGAGGGAGAAGAAGAAGAACTATAAGAAGGCAAAAGGCGAGGCTCATCTAGGCAAGGAGTGGGATTCGGATTGCTCCTCTTCCGACTCTGACAATGAAGGACTCGCCGCCACCGCCTTCAACAAGTCATCCCTCTTCCCCAACGAGCGTCACACATGCCTTATGGCAAGGGAGAAGATGGTATGTACTCGAAACTCTACTTATGCTTCTTCAAGTGAGGACGAATCTAGTGATGAGGATGAAATAGATTATTCATGTTTATTTAAGGGCCTAGATAGAACCAAGGTAGATAAAATTAATGAATTGATTGATGCCTTGAATGATAAGAATAGGCTTTTAGAAAAGCAAGAGGATTTGTTGTATGAAGAACATGACAAATTTGTAGAAGCACAAAAATCTCATGCTCTAGAAGTTAAAAGAAATGAAATGCTTTCTTGTGAATTATCTTCTTGCCATGAGACAATTTCTAACTTAAGGAGCATTAATGATGATTTGAATGCTAAGTTAGAAGTAGCTAGTAAATCAACATCTTGTGTAGAAATTGTTGCATCTTGTAATAGGTGTAAAGATTTTGACATTGATGCTTGTAGTGAACACCTAGTTTCAATTTCCAAACTTAATGATGAACTGGCTAGTCTTAATGCTCAACTTAAGACTAGCAAGAGCGAATTTGATAAGCTAAAATTTGCGAGGGATGCCTACACGATTGGTAGACACCCCTCAATTAAGGATGGACTTGGCTTCAAGAGGGAAGCCAAGAACTTAACAAGCCATAAGGTTCCCATCCCCGCCAAGGAGAAAGGGAAGGCTCCTATGGCAAGTAGTACTAAAAAGAACCATGCTTTTATGTATCATAATAGGAGACATGCTAGAAATGACTATAGAAGTTATGATTCACATGCTTATGATTCACATGCTATGTTTGCTTCTAGTTCTTCTCATATGCATGATTGAGATATGTCTAGGAGATATGTTCATCATGTGCCTAGAAAGAATATTGTTCATGTTTCTAGGAAAGTTATGGATGGTCCTTCTACAATATATCATGCTTTAAATGCTTCCTTTGCTATTTGTAGAAAGGATAGGAAGATAGTTGCTAGGAAATTAGGGGCAAAATGCAAGGATGATAAAACTTGCATTTGGGTCCCTAAGACAATTGTGACTAACCTTGTAGGACCCAACAAGAGTTGGGTACCTAAGTCCCAAGCCTAAATTTGTCTTGCAGGTTTATGCATCCGGGGGTTGAAGCTGGATTATCGACAGCGGATGCACAAACCATATGACGGGGGAGAAGAAGATGTTCACCTCCTACGTCAAAAACAAGGATTCCCAAGATTCAATCATATTTGGTGATGGGAACCAAGGCAAGGTGAAAGGCTTAGGCAAGATTGCAATTTCAAATGAGCACTATTTCTAATGTGTTTTTAGTTGAGTCGCTTGGATATAATTTGTTATCTGTTAGTCAATTATGCAATATGGGATATAATTGTCTATTCACAAATATAGATGTGTCTGTCTTTAGAAGAAGTGATGGTTCACTAGCTTTTAAGGGTGTATTAGACGGCAAACTTTACTTAGTTGATTTTGCAAAAGAGGAGGCCGGTCTAGATGCATGCTTAATTGCTAAGACTAGCATGGGCTGGCTGTGGCATCGCCGCTTAGCACATGTGGGGATGAAGAACCTTCACAAGCTTCTAAAGGGAGAACACGTGATAGGTTTAACTAACGTGCAATTCAAAAAAGATAGACCTTGTGCAGCTTGTCAAGCAGGTAAACAAGTGGGAGGAGCGCATCACAGCAAGAATGTGATGACCACATCAAGACCCCTGGAGCTGCTACATATGGACCTCTTCGGACCCGTCGCCTATCTAAGCATAGGAGGAAGTAAGTATGGTTTAGTTATTGTTGATGACTTTTCCCGCTTCACTTGGGTGTTCTTTTTGCAGGATAAGTCTGAAACCCAAGGGACCCTCAAGCGCTTTCTAAGGAGAGCCCAAAACGAGTTTGAGCTAAAGGTGAAGAAGATTAGGAGCGACAATGGGTCCGAGTTCAAAAACCTTCAAGTGGAGGAGTACCTTGAGGAGGAAGGGATCAAGCACGAGTTCTCCGCTCCCTACACACCATAGCAAAATGATGTGGTAGAGAGGAAGAACAGGACACTCATTGACATGGTGAGGACGATGCTTGGAGAATTCAAGACCCCCGAGCGCTTTTGGTCGTAAGCCGTGAACACGGCCTGCCACGCCATCAACAGGGTCTACCTTCATCGCCTCCTCAAGAAGACGTCATATGAGCTACTAACCGGTAACAAACCCAATGTCTCGTATTTTCGAGTTTTTGGGAGTAAATGCTACATTCTAGTGAAGAAGGGTAGGACTTCCAAATTTGCTCCCAAAGCCGTAGAAGGGTTTTTATTAGGTTATGACTCAAATACAAAGGCGTATAGGGTCTCCAACAAATCATCGGGTTTGGTTGAAGTCTCTAGCGACGTTGTATTTGATGAGACTAATGGCTCTCCAAGAGAGCAAGTTGTTGATTTTGATGATGTAGATGAAGAAGAAGTTCCAACGACCGCAATACGCACCATGGCAATTGGGGATGTGCGGCCACAGGAACAAGAAGAGCAAGATCAACCTTCTTCCTCAACAATGGTGCAACTCCCAACTCAAGATGATGAATAGGAGGCATGTGATCAAGGGGGAGCACAAGATGATCATGTAATGGAGGAAGAAGCACAACCGGCACCTCCAACCCAAGTTCGAGCAATGATTCAAAGGGATCATCCCGTCGACCAAATTTTGGGTGACATTAGCAAGGGAGTAACTACTCGATCTCGATTAGTTAATTTTTGTGAGCATTACTCCTTTGTCTCCTCTATTGAGCCTTTCAGGGTAGAAGAGGCCTTGCTAGATCCAGACTGGGTGTTGGCCATGCAGGAGGAGCTCAACAACTTCAAAAGAAATGAAGTTTGGACACTGGTGCCTCGTCCCAAGCAAAATGTTTTGGGAACCAAGTGGGTGTTCCGCAACAAACAAGACGAGCACGGAGTGGTGACAAGGAACAAGGCTCGACTTGTGGCAAAAGGTTATGCCCAAGTCGCAGGTTTGGACTTTGAGGAGACTTTTGCTCCTGTGGCTAGGCTAGAGTCCATTCGTATATTGTTAGCATATGCCGCTCACCATTCTTTCAGGTTGTTCCAAATGGATGTGAAGAGCGCTTTCCTCAACGGGCCAATTAAGGAGGAGGTGTACGTGGAGCAACCCCCTGGCTTCGAGGATGAACGGTACCCCGACCACGTGTGTAAGCTTTCTAAGGCGCTCTATGGACTTAAGCAAGCCCCAAGAGCATGGTATGAATGCCTTAGAGATTTTTTAATTGCTAATGCTTTCAAGGTTGGGAAAGCCGATCCAACTCTTTTTACTAAGACTTGTGATGGTGATCTTTTTGTGTGCCAAATTTATGTCGATGACATAATATTTGGTTCTACTAACCAAAAGTCTTGTGAAGAGTTTAGCAGGGTGATGACTCAGAAATTCGAGATGTCGATGATGGGCGAGTTAAGCTACTTCCTTGGGTTCCAAGTGAGGCAACTCAAGGATGGAACCTTCATCTCTCAAACCAAGTACACGCAAGACTTGATCAAGCGGTTTGGGATGAAGGACGCCAAGCCCGCAAAGACTCCGATGGGAACCGACGGACACACCGACCTCAACAAAGGAGGTAAGTCCGTTGATCAAAAAGCATACCGGCCTATGATAGGGTCTTTACTTTATTTATGTGCTAGTAGACCGGATATCATGCTTAGTGTATGCATGTGTGCTAGATTTCAATCTGATCCAAGGGAGTCTCACTTAGTGGCCGTGAAGCGAATTCTTAGATATTTAGTCGCTACGCCTTGTTTCGGGATCTGGTATCCAAAGGGGTCTACCTTTGACTTGATTGGATATTCAGATTCTGACTATGCTGGATGTAAGGTCGATAGGAAAAGTACATCGGGGACGTGCCAATTATTAGGAAGGTCCCTGGTGTCATGGAGTTCTAAGAAACAAACCTCCGTTGCCCTATCCACCGCTGAGGCCGAGTACGTTGCCGCAGGACAGTGTTGCGCGCAACTACTTTGGATGAGGCAAACCCTCAAGGACTTTGGCTACAATTTGAGCAAAGTCCCACTCCTATGTGATAATGAGAGTGCTATCCGCATGGCGGATAATCCTGTTGTACACAGCCGCACAAAGCACATTGACATCCGGCATCACTTTTTGAGAGACCACCAGCAAAAGGGAGATATCGAAGTGTTTCATGTTAGCTCCGAGAATCAGCTAGCCGATATCTTTACCAAGCCTTTAGATGAGCAGACCTTTTGCAAGTTGCGTAGTGATCTAAATGTCTTAGATTCGCGGAACATGGATTGATCTATAACATACTTGTGTTTATGCCTTTGATCATGTTCCTTATGCATTTTGTTACTTATTTATGGTGCTCAAGTTGTACAAGCACTCCCCGGACCTCACAAGTCCGTTGCAAAGTGATGCACATATTTAGGGGGAGATGTGTTACAACTTAACCCTTTGAGACTAACCATGTGCTTGAGTTTGCTTGATTTAGTCTCGAAGGAGGATTGAAAGGGAAAAGGTGGACTTGGACCATGCAAGACTTCCACTGCACTCTGATGAGAGGGTAACTTATTCCAAGTTCATCTTTATGATCTTATTGCCTTTTACTCTTAGTTGAAGATTTTGGTGAGGCAATGGGGTTAAAGGGCCAAAATTGATCCCATTTTGGTGCTTGATGCCAAAGGGGGAGGAAATAAGGCTAAAGCAATAAATGGATCAGCTACCACTTGAGAATTTTGAAAAAGTAGAGTTAGAGTTTTTGTTTGCCAAAATACTCTTATTTGCTTCTTTTGTCAAAAGTGGGCTTCTTGTGGGGAGAAGCGTTGATTATGGAAAAAGGGGGAGTTTTTGAAATCTTGAATCAATTTCTCTTGGAATGACTCTTTATGTATTAACAAGTGTGTTTGACTTAGAGATGAAATTTGAGTTTGATTTGCAAAGACAAACCAAGTGGTGGCAAAGAATGATCCATATATGCCAAATTTGATTCAAAACAAATTTGAGTTCTTATTTGATTTAATTTTGCACTTGATCTACTTGCTTTATGTTGTGTTGGCATTAATCACCAAAAAGGGGGAGATTGAAAGGGAAATGTGCCCTTGGGCCATTTCTAAATATTTTGGTGATTGAGTGCCAACGCAAGTGCTTTTGTGTTGATCTATGCAATGTGGTGGACAAAGTGCAAATCATGTCAAAAGGTATGTTTCTCAGACTTAGTACATTGTTTTAGGGACCAATGTATTGTGTCTAAGTGCTGAAAACAGGAAAAGAACAATTGGAAATGTCTTGGCTCGAGCAGCCAAGACTCTGCTCAGTCTGGGAGCACCGGACTGTCCGGTGGTGCACCGGACAGTGTCCGGTGTGCCAGGCTGGCTCAGGCGAACTGGCCGCTCTCGGGAAGAAATAAACGGCGTACGGCTATAATTCTTCGGACTGTCCGGTGTGCACCGGACTGTCCGGTGAGCCAACGGTCGGCCGGGCCAACGGTCGGCCGCGCGATCCACGCGAGACACGTGGCCGAGCCAACGGTCGGAAGGGGGCACCGGACTGTCCGGTGTGCACCAGACAGTGTCTGGTGCGCCAACGGCTCCCAGGCGCCAACGGTCGGCTTCGCCAAATAAGGAAGGAGATCCGCACCGGACAGTGTCCGGTGGTGCACCGGACAGTGTCCGGTGGTGCACCGGACTGTCCGGTGCGCCAGGCGACAGAAGGCAAGAATTGCCTTCCCGGATTGCTCTCAACGGCTCCTAGCTGCCTTGGGGCTATAAAAGGACCCCTAGGCGCATGAAGGAGAATACCAAGCATTCCTTGAGCACTCTTGATCACTCACACTCCATTCTTGCGCACTTGTTCGACATTCTAGTGATTTGAGCTCCGTTCTAGTGTGCTAGTCTTTTGAGCTTAAGTCTGGGTCTTGTGTGTGCGTATTTGCTGTGATCTTTGTGTCTTGTGTGAGTTGCTAATCCCTCCCTTACTCCGTGCTTCTCTGTGAACTTCAAGTGTAAGGGCGAGAGACTCCAAGTTGTGGAGATTCCTCGCAAACGGGATTAAGAAAAGCAAAGAAAAACACCATGGTATTCAAGTGGGTCTTTGGACCGCTTGAGAGGGGTTGATTGCAACCCTCGTCCGTTGAGACGCCACAACGTGGAGTAGGCAAGCGTTGGTCTTGGCCGAACCACGGGATAAACCACTGTGCCATCTCTGTGATTGATCTCTTGTGGTTATTGTGTTTTGTTGAGACTCCTCTCTAGCCACTTGGCGATTATTGTGCTAAGACTTAACCAAGTTTTTGTGGCTTAAGATTCAAGTTTTACAGGATCACCTATTCACCCCCCCTCTAGGTGCTCTCACTATCTCAAAAGAACCTCCAAGTTAAGGTTGCTTGGCTTGGAGCAATTTGGGATGGGTGACCGATCGAAAAGTTTTCTCGAGTGCGTATGAGTGAGGACAAGTGCGCACAAAAGATTCGTGTTGGTCTATGGGGACAATATATGATCCTAGCGAGCTGTCAGGAGTAAGTACCGCCGATCCAGGGATTGGACAGGGTGATACATTCTGTGGAGAGGATAAGGGGCATACAACTAGGACATGCCAAGTTACAATACAGAAACAAAAGGAGATAGCTAAGGCCTAAGCACGGCAAAATCAATCGAAATAAGTCCTGCATACTGCTTCGTGTTACTCCCCATACATTCCACAGTATGTGGGCAATCAACAACCATTTTCACATCCTACAGTTTTAGTAGCTTCAGCAAGCCACTCTCCAGCTACATGGGCCTTGCCACAACCACCAGTCATAGCCCCAACTTTGATTCACAACCAGTAACCCGAAGGGCATCACCAATTTCAGCAACAACACGATGCAAGGGAATAGTTTGAAGCTCGAACAATTAATAACACTGTTCCAGAATCAAGGCACATTTACTGAAGCCACACAGGGGCTGGGTTAAAACCTTTCATACACACCTATTGTAATTTTTATTTCTCTCGTTTTCATGTTTTTGCCTTAGAGACAATTTGAGAAGGTACAACCTTCGACACGTTGTAATAAATCTGCGGTTACACCATCGAGTGTAACAGTAAGAATGAAAAAGCTTCAGCGTCATTCCTACGGGGATGTAGAGCTAAAATACCACCTAATTAAAAGGTGAAGAAGCTCAAAGTCGTTCCTAAGGGGATGCAGAGCTTAGCTCCAAAGTCGTTCCTACGAGGATGCAGAGCTAAAATACCACCTAAGTAAAAGGTGAAGAAGCTCCAATGTCATTCCTAAGGGGATGCAGAGCTTAAATGCCACCTAAGTAAAAGGTGAAGAGACTCCAAAGTTGTTCCTAAGGGGATGCAGAGTCTTAGCATTACAAAGTGTTTTTTATTAACATTTATTGCATCATATCATCGCATCATCCTGCATCATAACACTGCATCATTCATCATCTTGCATCATTCAAAATAGTGGAAAAGAAGGGAAATTCCTCCTTCGTCCACAATGGTTAACCTACAAAGCTAAGCGTATCTTTGACAAAGAATAATGAAAGGATGCTACAACTTTACCCGTTGCTATTAAACGGTAAAGAGTTCCTCATACAAGAATTATAGCAAGGCCTTCGGGACTAATAATGTCACCTCGGCAATGGTATTCCTTATGCAAGACCTTCGAGTTTAATAATGTTGCTTTGGCGAAAAGGGGATTTTCTTTATGAAGCATGAAAAGAAGGGAAGGTGTTTTTTCGCCTTTAGCTCAAAAACAGTACGTGGGACAGTTTCATGCTACACAAATAAATATATTACATCATGAGATACATAGTTTGCAATTGCCTTTTACATAAAGAACAGCATACAAAATTTTGTAAATGTTTTATACATAGTCTAATCATCTTCCTTTAGTACTCTCTCAACAACTTCATTTAGAAGTCTATTTACAGCTTCATCAATTGCTGCATTTTCTATTCTGATTTCATCGAGAGTACCCTTCAGGGCTGGATCCATGTCAAATACGAAGCTACACCAAAATATAAGCTTTTGTCAGATACGAAGCTAAAATATTTACGAAGCCAATATGCTTATTAAGCTAAAATATGACAAATGTACCTATACGTCTTTTGTGTTCAGCGGCCTCTTCGACTTTTCTTGCTTCTTCTGAGGCAAGATGAGTATCTTCTTCATTTCGTCGGATGGCTTCATCTGCTATTTCTCGGTCGCCATTCATCCATACTTCATAATAGAATTTCCCAGTAAGGGCAGTAGCTTCGACTGAAGGCCCTTTGATGTCAGTCGCTGAAACTAAGTAGTTTGGCTGAATTACAGCCTTAACATGATCACAACTAGCTTTTCAAGCAGTGATACAGCCCCATGAGCCCCTACGCATGCACAAAAATCCCCCCTACTAGTTAGAACATCGTTAAATGCTTCGACTTTGCTCTCAATCCGTTTGATAACACCTTCGGGATCACCACGAATGAAATTTGCTCAGCCGAAAATGCACCAATATTAATAAAATCATTTTTCAACTTGTTTGAGCATTGCATAGCAATGGTATAGCACTCCTCCTTCTCTTGATGAAGCTCTTCAACATTCTTTTGAACCCTTAGCCATTCAGTGTCGGATATCTCGCGTTTCAACTCCTCCACGTTGAAATTCTCAGTAACTTCATCAATTTTCTTTTATAATCCTGCTACTTCAGATCTGTGCAATCCAACTTGAACAAATAAAACATATTCTAGATCAGCTATACGTTTTGCATCTGCTTCTTTTTCTTTCTCAAATTTGGCCAAGCTAGCTTCGCTTGCCTTTAACCTTTCGACCAAAGAAAGTAGGATTTTATCTTTTTCAAGCGCCTCATTCTAAAGAGTTATAACCTCCGAACGCAAGTTCCCTGTCATGGAACCTCCCAATGTATTAGGCCCACCTACAGATGTCTTTGTCCTAAGGACCTCAAATAGTCATGCAGGTGCGCTCAATGGCTCGGTAGGTCCGATTACCTGTATCTTCATCATATTGCCCAAGAGCGCTTATCCCATAACGTAGACATTACATACTATCAAAGTAAGCGGAAAGGAATACAATAACATAATTTACATTCAATCCAATCCCCCTCTGATCTTTTCATCCCCGCGGTAATATCCCACCCGAACCGAGCACGAATCTCGGCAGCCAGCTCGAATCATCGCGCGGAGATCACCGGCGGCCAGGTTCCCTAGACCCACGATCTTCTTCAGTTTACTGTACCATGCAGAGCTCATTCGGTGCGACTGACAGAGCATCTTGAGGGGCCTTTTTCTTTGATTTCTATGTGATGAGCCACTAATCCGACTACATCAAAGTTATTCTCCTATAAACCAGCTTCAACTTTTTCATAAGGGCCTTGAGTAGTTACTCACTAGGTCAAGCATAATTCGGCTCCAAAGTTCATCAGAAACCACTGACAGTATGTGTTCAGTGTAAGGCTCGACTGACAACCCGACTTCTAGGGCATTTTACTCCAATTTCTGTATAGTCCTAGGGCTCAGTCACTTAATCAAACTTGGACTACTATAGTAGCTCTACAAGTTTTCTATAATGATTTATAGCAAACCCTTCATGGATCAAGAGATACAGAAGCTTAATGTTAGCCTGTTAACACTATTTTCAGAGTTAAGAATATGGGTACTTTTGGATATTTTGCAATTTACCCCAATTTTCACCACAAAACATGGAAATCCCCAAACATGAAAGTTGCTTAACTTTGGTTATTCTGTCACTTTGATGTATACACTTTTGACTAAAAGTGCATAGAACTTGAAATCACCCTATATGACACTATTTAGGGTTTTAGGGTTCCAAATTAGGGTTTTGTGTGTTCTAGGGGACAAGTGGCACTTGAGCTCTCTAATTTTAACCTTTCTTGAACATTTCTACTAACTTGTTGAGATCATCCTTTAGTGCTCATCTCACAAGTCCACATGCTTCTAATCCTTGGGGAGAGACACTCCCACCTAGGGTCAAGGGCTTCTTTGACCAAGTCAGAGCATCACATCACATGTTTGTGTTGAAATTTTAGCCTAGTGGATGCATCCTAGGTGTATCATATATAATGAAATGCCAATGCATATGATGTCATGCCAAAGTTTTAGTTCTCGTAACACCAGAGCTGTTACATCCTTCCCCCATAAAAGAATCCCGTCCTGAGATTTAAGGCTCTAGGGTAAGTAATGGAAAAGGAAATGTGTCACAACCTTATTACCTATTTTCTCTTACAGAGCACGGGGTGGATGTGTGGGTTTGTTCTAACTTTACAATAAAGTGCATAAACTTTAAAGGTTACAAGAAGCTAAGAACTTAGGAAAATGTTTTTCTAAGAAATCTTTAGACTCCCATGTAGCTTCTTCTTATGTGTGTTGGTTCCACTGTACTTTGTAGAACTTGAGAGTCCTTTTTTGAGTAACTCGGTATTTCTGATCCAAAACTCAGATGAGATATTCTGAATAGGTAAGTCTGGTTCCAAATTAACATTAGACACATCCATAGTTTGATCAGGGATTCGAAGACACTTCTTCAATTGGGATACGTGGAACACATTATGTACAACAGACAGTGATTCTGGTAGCCGAATTATGTACGCAACCTGCCCACATCGTTCTAGAATAAGGAACAGGCCAATGTATCGGGGTGCTAACTTTCCTTTAACCCCAAATCGACTAACACCCTTCATCGGTGAAACTTTCAAGTACACATGATCTCCGATTTTAAAAATTAATGGTCGACGTCGTTTATCCACATAATTCTTCTGTCGTGCTTGAGCTTCTCTCAAGTTATGTCTTATGCGGTGGACCTTTTCTTTCGTTTCTTTAACTAAATCAGTGCTGAAAAACCACCATTTCCCGGGTTCTGACCAATTCAAGGATGTTCCACATCGCCGTCCGTACAGAGCTTCAAATGGTGCCATTTTAACTCTCTTGGTAACTATTATTATAAGAAAATTCTACCAACGGTAGACAATCATCCCACTTTTGTGGAAACTCCAAGACGCAGGCTCGTAGCATAACTTCTAGTATTTGATTTACTCTTTCCGTTTGTCTGCTCGTCTGAGGATGATAGGCCGAACTATGGAGCAATTTAGTGTCCAAAGATTTGTGCAACTCTTCCCAAAACTTGGATACAAATTGCGGTCCTTGGTCTGACACTATCGTTTTTGGCACCCCGTGCAAACTCAGGATACACGCAATATAGAGTTCTGCATACGTAATCACTGGATACTTCACCTTAACGGGGAGAAAATGAGCAGTTTTTGTGAGCCGGTCCACTATAACCCAAATAGAGTCATATCCCTTAGATGTCTTGGGTAATCCAACAACAAAATCCATACTTATGTCTTTCCATTTCCATGTTGCGATAGGCAATGATTGCAGAGGTCCAGCAGTGTTCATATGCACCTCCTTGACTCGTTTACAAGTTTCACATTTTGCCACATAGCGAGCGATTTCTATTTTCATCTTAGTCCACCAATAATGTTGTTTCAAATCTTCGTACATCTTAGTACTTATAGGATGAATAGAATACCGACAAAGATGAGCTTCATCCAAGATTTGTTGACGGAGTTCAGCATCCTTAGGCACCACTATGCGGTCGTTAAACCATAACACTCCTTGGTCATCCTTCTTAAAACAAGTAGCTTTGCCGACTTCCATTTTCTCGTGGATATGCTTCATACCCTTATCAAACCTTTGAGCATCAATAATCCTTTGTTGAATAACCGACTCAAGCTTCAAGTGCATCAAGGCTCCTTGTTGCACTATTCCTATATTTAGTCTTTCCATTTTCTGACATAAGGTAAGATCAGGCAATCCCACAGTGAGGCAATGACAAAAGGTTTTACGACTTAGAGCATCAGCCACCACATTAGCCTTTCCTGGATGATAGTGAATTTCTAGGTCATAGTCCTTGATCAGCTCGAGCCTTCTTCTCTATCTCATATTTAACTCTGACTGCGTGAAAATGTAGTTTAAACTCTTATGATTAGTATACATATGACATACATTTCCCAGCAGATAATTGTAACACTCAAAAATCACATTTTGATGATTTAAAGAATTTTCCAAAAGATTTGAGATAAAATGTCTTCTAATAAGTGATTTTTAATTCTTTATAGAGTATATTCCTCTAAATCAAATGAATAGTAGTATTAAAAGTTGTGTAGTTCAAAACTTAGATTTAAATTTTGAAACTAAAGAGTAAGTTGAAATTAATAATTAGAAGAAAGATTATTTTTTATTTTATTTATTCATTATTCCCTTTGTAAACTATAGCACTTTTTTTTAAAAAAAATATTTTTAAGTAAAATGATTCCTAGTAAAGATTATATTCTACTCTCCCCTAAATAAGTGGAGATTTAAAATAGACAAGAGAAAAGAGAAAATAGAAAAAACTTTCGGATGGATCCATTTTCCCTAGCAAACCGACATGCACTTTCTATATGTGTTTTTTAATCTTTCTTTATCCTCCTCGCCAGACTTTGCATGCATGATCTTCATGCACATTTGCGTTTAAGTGGTCAACCATCCGTGCATGCTTTCTCGCCGAAACTCACTCTGACATGCGGGCCCACGAACCATATGCTTCTTTCGTTTGTAACAAACCGCAACGAACCTCGCAGACTCCGCCGGCTTTGTAGCGCTCTAAACTCCAGCGTTCCTAAGCGTCATCGAAGTTGTTGCAACTTGAGTTGATCCTGCTTGGGTATAAATACGCCACCGTGACCCCTCAAATCTCCAAGCCACAGCCTAGAAGTCCTACGCACGCTGAGAGCCCGAGCCATTACTATTACTTTACTATATATGAAAGAAGGTTCAAAACGAACACAATCACGGTGTCCACGTCGCCCAAAATAACACTACGCGTCTGATTTGCATCCAACGGATGAGCGCGTCCAACAACACCGCCCGCAGCCTCGTTTTATGTTTCTGGAATCACTCGCTCCACTCTCTCTCTCTTGTTCTCTACGCCTCTCGATTCTTCTCGCCGACGCCTTCTCTCTCAGTGACTCTTTTCACCTTCGCGCTACAGTTCTTCCTCCTCGCTCTCACAGCCTCTTCATCGCGATGATTTTCTTTGGCCTGCGAAGCACCGCTCCCACGCATTCCTCCTAGAAGCATCGCGAGAGTGCGAGACACAAATCTTTCAAAAGAAAAAAAAACGTTGTTGTCGCTGGAGTTTACGAGTTCTGTTTTCGTCGCCTGGATGAGGTGAGGCGACGCTGCGATGGAGATGAGGTCGCGTTGAGGAGGTGAGGCGACGGAGACAAAGTGAAAACACAAAAAGAGGTATGTTCTCCTTCCCTTCGGCGATGTCTACCGCTGCATTTCGGCCCCCTCCCCACCATTCGGCGTTGGATTTTGCATAGCCCTTGATGCTAGGGTTCTGTGTTTTTTTGTATTCTCTTCGTTCTTCACTCCTTGACGCCGAGGATGGCTCATCCGGTGAATCGCTGCAATTCTCTAGTCTAGTGTTCATGATGAGATGCAGAGACGTAAGCTGGTATAGTGTACGCGACTGTGTTAACTGCTCGTGCTTTGCGCTGATGGTCCTCCCCCTTTCTCTGACCAGGGCAACGTCTAGAATAGGATGCTGCCAAGTGGTAGCAGTAAATTGGTTCATGCGTTGTAGCTGTTCGATGTTATGCCCTAGCTGAATGTGGTCTTGTGACGCATAAAAAAGAGGCAATTTAGGTGTTGATTGTTCACAGGAAGGTTAGGATTTAGTTATCAAAAGAAGTCTTCGAAAGCATATACACAACAATATAGGAAGCTATTTTTGGTGCCCCTACCATGTAAGGTGATACTAGACTTGAAGAACATTGCCTTGGTCGACCTAATTAAGCTCCAACCTAAAATAAATAGGTTTATGTTAGCAGAAAATTTTAACGATCATGCATGCACACACATGTATATGTTTCTAATAGTTGGTTAATATGTGCCTTTGATTTCTTACCAATGTATTGTACTTAACGTTCTTTACTTTTTCTATCACACATTTTTACAACATTAAATCTGATTGGTACTAACCTTTTCAGAATGCTTGTGTTGTAGTTGAAGAACAACTTTAGGACCATGTGACGCTTTGAAGAATAACTAATTTATATAAAAAGGTGAATTTCCCACTCCTTTTTTGAGAAAAGGTTTGCTGCTTATATTACTATTTTCTTTGCTGGAATCAAATGAAAAAAATAAAGTTTACCAGCCTCTTTGTCACATGAAAATTTTATTGTTTTATTATTAATGTTGATATGCTGGTGATATTTAGTTGATTGCATTCACCTGAGAACTAATACTATCCCTCACCTCTCTTTACCATGGAAATCTTAGGAGGTGTTTGGTTGGATTGTTTTGGTCTGTTAATGATTTACAGCGTGATCCGGTTACGTTTGTTGCTATTTGTTTTGGCCGTGATGTAATCGATTCATGCAGCATCAGTTACGACGCTTCAGATTGGCGATCCCGCCAGTCTTGCGGCACTATCCCATTACGACCATGTCCCTCCTCTCCGCTTGAGCAAACCAAACAATTGACGCTTTTCATTGCATCTCGTAACAACTAGCGCCGTCATTTGATTCCATTTATGTTGCCGCTCCCAAAACACAACCAAACAGCAAGTTAGTGTTATGCTAAATATGCTGCTAACGCCGACAAAAAAGGCTTCAAAACAAGTATGTACCTCGGTCTTATATGTAGATTTATATTTATCTCATTATATATTTGTTTCTTTGTATATATATATGGTACATACCTAGCCATGACATAAGCAATTATATAGTTCTAATGCTTTAACGTTCTTACATTACAATCGTTTTGGTTATGTATTATCTTTAGAGTTACAACTATTTCATTTTCATTATTAAACTTTTCAAATTCAATGTTCTCAAAATGTACCACATGAAAATTTTGTTGATCTATTTTTTATGCTGATAGAAAAGGAAGAATTCGAGGAATATAAGCATAAGGAGTCATGACTCCACCCTATCCATGAATATTATAAGAATTTCTATATTACAATCGCGGTAGGAAACGGCGCTTCAAAGACTATCCACGTCAGCTTCTAATTTATCATCTGTTGGATACTACATCAACGGCAAAGCGCAGCAGCCAAAAAACCAAGTGTTGACCATCAGTCTAGAGACTTCCACAAGCTCCACGAAACAAACCTTCAGACCCTTCATCCTCGCCTTTTCACGCGCTCAGATCCCCGATGATGCGTTACAATGCATCCTTGTGCTCCTCGCGTCCCTCGCCGCTGCCATCGCCGCAGCATCCTCGCACACTCACTCGCTCTCGTGCTCTGCCTCGGCCTGCCACCACCACCACCATCTCGCCTGCTGCTCGCCAATGGCCCCTGCCTCGTCGCTGGTTGCAGGCTCCTCCACTCACTCCGTCGCCTCCGCCACATCCTCGGGATATGATGCTCTGTCCCCTTCGGATCCGGCTATGATTCTTGTCCCTCGCGGCGCTCAAGTGGCCCCGCATGCCACTCTCCTAGCGTCATTCGTCGCCCCCTCTGCGCACGGCGGTGTCGGCGTCTCCAAGTGCCTCTTCGTGATGTTTTCCATCGATGAGTGTGGCATGTCATGCGAGATGTCTCCCCCTTCTTCTTGACCGGTTTAACTGCAACATAATGTTCATGTGGAGAACAGGCAAGTCTTATGGCGTTCAAGTGGCAATGGATTTATTGATGGGACTATCCTTTTAACCTGCAAATGGTTGGAATGACTAGAGCAGGAGATATTGTTGTTGGAGAATTGGGCTTCTTTGCTATAGGCCTCAAGTATTCACATTTCGAACAAAATCATTACGCCTGCAGGTTATGTACCATGACTGTCTCAGATTCTCCTATTCTTGTGGTAGGTTATGTAAACTGCTTTTGAATTTTTGGACATTTTTAGGCAGATATGCATACGGATGGGGACATACTGCTGAAATCAGAGTTGATCGATCCATCCTCAAGGAGCCTGCACCAGACCTTTAGTTTTGGACAGGAAAGAAAACCCTAATGAGGTATGCTCCCATTTTTGTCATGCATTTTATTATTCTGTTGAAGCAAGTGCCCACTACCATGCTGCATTTTCTTCAGTTCGATTGATGCCTGCAGGGTGTCCTGCTGAAGCAAGTGCCTACTACCATGATGCATTGTCTTCAGTTGGATTCATACCTGTAGAGTGTCAAGTTTGTACGCTGCTTCACAAGTCCCTGTTGTATCCAAACTTGACTAGGACAACTTGATCTTAGTCTGCTCAAAAGAGAAGTTGCAAGAACAACTTGATGTGCTTGATCGCCAATGTGATATGTAAGTATCTTCACAAATTGGTCCATGTAGTTTAAATGTAGTTGTCATGTATTTTAGCTTTCAAAGGGACAACCTTGCAGGTATTGGTTGTCTTTTATAGATTGCAAACTCCTAAAGAGTACACATCCCGGCAGATGGCACTTCTTGGCCAGTTCTGTACATAGAAATGCACACAAGATTTAACATTGCTGTTTGACCGAACATTATCCATCTACTTTCAACACATCAATAACACAACAAATAAATAGTTAATAGGTTATTATGATTTCTCATATATGACCTTATGAATTGAGAAGGGGCTACCCAGTCCATTGCTTCGTGCTACTAGATCTGACAATTTCATGTTCGGATTCTCCATCAGTTCCACATGTCTTTCTGATACTATTGCTTACCTTCTACCTTTTGCATTGTAACGTTAAATTATTTTAGGCTCTCAAATTCCTACATTTAGCTGCTAGATGTTGTCCAGTGTTGAAAACTACATCACACAATCATCGCTATATTAATATAGCAATAAAGAGGTCTAGATTAAATCATAAACTGAACAAGGTGTGCACCACGGGTTAATACCGAACTCAAGCCAATAGTGCACCAGGCACCAAACAAACTACCTTATGCTTTCAAGGGGCAAGAAAGTTTCTAAATCTTCATCCACCTGAACCTCCCTGATGCTTCGTCGCCATATTCACTCCAAAGAAAAAAAATACTTTTTGCAATAAAGTAGATGTGTATTTTAATGTCCTAAAATAACATTATTGCCCTTTATGTAATATTCCTGAAATTGTGTGTCTTTCCTTCGTCTTTCTCAAAGCTTAGAAATATTCTAAAGGAATTGTTGATTTTTATCTTTGGTTTGTTTGCGCCAAAACGAATGATTATAATGTTATATTATATATGTACCTTCATGTGTAACGATTCTCCTTTGCATATATATAAATCTGTTTGATCATATAGAAACAACGCGCGTGAGGCACGCGTTAGACACTAGTCGTGATTAAGCCAGAGAGATGGAGAGAGTACAACGAGGTATTTGAAAATCACCGCCATGCTTAGGGATGGCAACCGGGAAATCCCCGTCAGGTTTTGGCTTCCCATACCTGTCCCCGCGACAAAAAAATTCCCCGCGGGGATCCCCACGAATTCTTGCGGGGGGCATTTCTTCCCCATCCCCGTTCCCCGCAGGGATAAATCCTCATCGGGGATCCCCGTCCCCGCTTAAATTATAACTAGGTGTGTGCCCGTGCGTTGCAACGGGAACATATAATATCATGATAACTTATATATAAATGTGTTACATTGTTATGAGAAGATTTTGTAATCCATTGGTGATCCTGGCTATACATATAAATTTTGTTATTTTAATCTACTTGTTTCACCACTACATTGCAACCATCAATATCATGCAGACCTATATATATGATAGTTAGGTGTCTGTGCGTTGCGACGACTCACAAATCTATTACTACTCTATAACACCCTATTGTAGGCGTTCACAAGTGCACCGTGGTTCTGCCCGTCCTCCCCCTCGTGCAATCCCAGGAATCATCGCCACTCTCATTAATGAGCCTTACAATAGCCTCATATAACAGTATGCCAGCAAGTAGCCATATGAGCTGAATGGAGACCAAGGCACCAATAATCTCAATCTAGAAGAACCCATATGATTGTTGTGGTGTTGCTTCCCATCCAGCAGCCCAGAGAGAGAATAACGATAATGGCAAATGCTGCCACATCAGAAAGGTGTGCCGCATCAGTTAAGATGGCAAGATTGTTTGCTTTGATGCCCCCGACCACTTCCACCGTCATGAATATGATGCAAAGGATAACTGCGATTATAAGCTTCCTCATGGACGTGGATCTCTCCTTGGCATCTTTCGAGGAGTTACTGGAATCAGAGAAATAACAGGCAGCACCCTTGCACAATTTGTTCCCTGCTGCAACAGAAGCTGATGCTGAGATGTCTATTTTCACTTCAGCAATCTGAGAATGTAATGGATTATGGTTTTTCATCTGAAAGTAAGATAAAAATATAATTAATACACATCAACAAAGACGATGATAGATGCATAGCTGAAATGTCACAGTCTAAGAAAATTTGTTATATGCATTTCAATTCTTGCTACGGCTGGTGTGGAAATTGAAGAGGCAGGCAATCTATTTGTGCCACTAAAGGAGCAAAACTATAAGAAGAGTAGCACTGTCATGATAGTAAAAATCTCAAAACAAGCTAGAGTTCAATATTGAAAAAGTCAGTTCATGTATGGCCAAGGCAATTGCTTGCAAGGAAAAAGGAACTCTTCAAGAAAGATTCACACAAGAATGGTCCTCAATAACACAATATGCAGATTGCTGAGTAGTTTGACAGAACTTAAACAGGTCAGCGTTGACATGTCACTCTGTATCATGGCTGAATGAAAACAAGCAACCAATCAAACTGCTATTACATGTACATATGCTGGCTATTTGGGCCTGGTTCACTGATACGAGTTAAACTATGCTGAAGCAGGAAACCAATCATGTGCTTTGTGATCCATTGAAACATACAGTAGTAGCAGATCCATGTTGATCATATCAAGTTCCAAATAAGGGAACTGAGAAAATAACGGAACAGCAGGGGGGAAAAGCAATTGTTGCATTGTATCCAACTTCTCGAGTACATACTCTAGCTTCTTGCAACATATCTCATTAGCAATCCTTGTGCTGTAATCACACTTTTCAAATGGACGGTATTTGCAAGCACTTTTGATTTCCTCACGCAGTATCGTTTGAATTTCCTACTCCAATCAAAACATAATTAAGCAGTGAGTTACCATGAACAATCTGTGGCACGTATTCTGTGTTAAAGAAAAACAAATTTATGAGAAGATGCATATATTTACATAGTCAATTTGATGGAAACAAAGTAACATTGGCTAGAGCAAAATTTTGCAAACAACACTTCAAAACGACTGTCGATTTTCCAATAGTCTCTCTAGCATGAGAATAGAGACTTAGAGAGGATTCCAGCCTGTTTTTGAGGCATAAATAATTATACTCAAGTCAATAGAATGATGGCAATATTTAAACAGTGGTGTGAAGTAACAAGTAACAACTTGACTGACATCTTAATTGATGAACTATTATCAGGATAGCTCTCATATCCTGGAGTTAACAAGCTTGAAACACCCTTTGCTCTTGTGTTATTTAAGCGAAGAGCTACTTGCTCTAGGGAAAGCTGGCAAGATTTTAGAAGTGAGACTTAAAGCTATAAGCCAAAAATCGTAAAGATAAACAAAGAAATTATCTACCTGCATCTCTAATGAGCCAAATCCACCTTCTGAATCTAGAATATTTATCAAACCTTCCAACCCACCCAAGATAGACTTGATAAGGGACTCCACATAAGAGATAGAATCTCTGCCAATTTTGTTAACCTACATTTCAAACAAAGAAAGATTCAATAATAAATATGCCAAACACAGAAGAGAAATGCAGCCCTGTAGAAGAGGAATCTTAGTAACAGATTGGGGACATATTGTTATGTCATAGTAAGAGTTGGAGCATATAGGATTATTATGTCAATGGCAGTTCAAAGCCTTCAAATCCCAGGGCATAGTTGGTTGGCTTCTTGCTCAATAGATCAAGCATAGCAAATGTCCATCTTGCCAAGCAAAAACTAACCCTCAAAGCTAGTCATGTTGCCAAACTAAATCATATAGTGAGTTCAAATATACACCTCTTCAGGAATAATTGCAGAAGCACATTCTGGAAAACTGCAAGCGGCTCCAAGCCAAGCACAACAATGCTGTGGACGACCTTCTGGGCCAAACGTTGTATTTCTGAAGACCTGTAGGTCCCAGCAAAAAAGGACTTATTATCAGCATAAAAGTCTAGTTACTTAGAAAATATTTAAAGGACCATGCGAATCATACATCAATATAAACAAAATGTAAACTTACCGTGGTAAGATGCTGATGATAAAAGTAGAGTTTTTTAAGGCTTCCATGTTTGGAGAGTTGGCTCTCAAGTTCATCAACACATCTGCAGAACATGTTAACTCTAGTGAAATTCAAATTTGATGGAAACATAATTAAGCAGTGAGTTACCATGAACAATCTGTGGCACGTATTCTGTGTTAAATAAAAACAAACTTATGAGAAGATGCATATATTTACATAGTCAATTTGATGGAAACAAAGTAACATTGGCTAGAGCAAAATTTTGCAAACAACACTTCAAAACGACTGTTGATTTTCCAATAGTCTCTCTAGCATGAGAATAGAGACTTAGAGAGGATTGCAGCGCATAACGGATAATAACAGGAACTCACAGCCTAACGATATGAGGGCAAGTAGTGGGCTAGTACCTTCATAGCCATCATGAACTCGCGGCAGTGCACGCCGACTGTATCGGTGCGAGGGCCCTGAGAGTATCCCAGCTCCTCCATCACAGCTCCCGCAAGCTCCAGCACCCGCACTATCCGCTGCACACGCATGACAAACATCCAGCCAGCGTAAGGAACCGAACTGACAACCATTGAGATCGGGGCGCGGCAGGAAGGTTACCTTCTCCACGTGTTGAAGGCGCTGCAGGGAGCTACTCTGGCTCTGGGGAATCATCTTCAACGACGACGAGGAGGAGAGAGGGCGGAGAAGGGGATCAGTGGCGCCGAGGGTTGGACGGAGTGTCACGATCTGACGGCTTTGGGCTGGGTTGGGCTGAAAGGAAGAAATCAAATCGGGGACAGAGAGCACGAGCTAGAGCAGTCGAGCTGGTCAACTGACTGGATGGAGCGAGGACGTCGGTCTCGGACAGGCGCCGAGGCGGCTGAGGGGCGAGGGCAGAAACGGGGCCAAGGCCGAGCGCCAGAGCGGGCGGTCAGCGGTGAGCGGGCAGACGACGATGGGAAGAGTTGTCCTGCTCGACTCGCTCTCCCCGAGGTGGCATTCCGCGGTGGGGCGGCGATGGGAAGAGTTGGGAGGCACGAAGCCGCGGCGGCGTGGTACTACGAGGAGAGCGAGTCGAGCAGGTAGAGGAGCGGCCACAACGATGCTCGGCAGGCACGAACGGAGAGCTTGGAGTGGAGGTTAGCGGATGAGAGCGCATCATCGGGGCAGCCCGAGGCGGCGAGGCGGCGCTTGATGGACTCCGCGAGCGCGTGCTCATCGGGGAGGACCGCGGGGGCGAGGCGGCTGGAGAGGATCCGGTGGTTGATGGACTTCCAGCATGCCTCACATGGCGGGCGGGGATTGCGGAGGGTGGGCGAGGATCGCGGCGTTAGCGGCGGGGATTGCGGCGGGCGAGGATCGCGGTGTTAGCGGCGGGCGGGCGGATCGTGGCTGTCGCGTCTGGCGGGCGGGTGGGGTAGGGAGGCGGGGGCAATCTACAGTGCTCTCTTAATAGTTAGTAGAGATTTAAAATAAAGTACTCTATACATGTCAGGCTGACAATTTTGGTCACTAAGATGGGCATCATAAAACCTATGAAGAATCCAAATTGCCCTTGAAAACTGTCCTGATTCAAGATCAGCAAACTGTCTGGTTGATTTCTGTTATATAATTAGCAACTCAGCATTATTTGCTCTACTTTAAATAGACACTGTTGAATCACATGGAATTGAATATATAGATCATCATGTCCTCCTGCTTAGTCTTGTCCATGATATACACAATGGCAGCCTTAGACAGATAGGCTCTATTAAAGTTTCCGGTGACAAAATGGTCGATCTATTAGTGTTAAACCCTGCTGCTTTATAGAAAGCGTATAAGAGTACAAACAATGTTTAAACTCACACAAAAACTACGGACGGGGTTACCAGCTTACAAGATTTGCAGGCCAAAAGAGCAGGAAATGCTCCATTTTCAACAATCACAAGAATTGTCAAGGCATGATTACATGTTTACAGATAAAACAAACTAAAGCACTTGTAAGGGGGTGCGAGGGAGTACCTTTTCACTGTGAATTTTATGCCCAACAAAAAGAGAGCTAGAATGTACAGGTAAGGGGGTGTGAGAGAGATCCATGGATATAGATATAATATCGGCCATCATGACCCTGTGCAAAGAATTTCAAGCAAACTAAATAAACTGTTACAAAATGGTGATGGTACAACAGACATAATACAAACTTCATGTTTATTAACTCCAATATTAGATGATGGGTATATTAAGAACCACACCTGTAAAAAGTTCTCCCACAACTTCTCAAAAAGCAATGAACCCGGCGAACTCGGCTCCGCCATGGTGCGCGTGCTGCAGCTTCCTGCAACCAGACAAAACGATAAAACCGAAAAAGAAGCGTTTTTTTAGGTGGCAACTGAAGCTAAGCGCACCGGGAACCTGTGCATGTCCTCGCCGCCGAGCAGCATGCCCGCCGCCGTCGCCCTGGAGCAGGCAGCAACACGCGGAGAATAAAATGGGAATGGTGAGACCGGAGATAAAATGCTACCTTTAATTTGGTGGCGAGGCAGCCGCTGGGTAAAAATGGCACCTTTGGGTCTCGCTCTGCTGCTGCTGGTGCTGCTGGATCAGGAAGCTGAGGCTGACGCCTCCCTTGGGCAACGGCGAGAAGGGGTACGCGGATGCCATGAGCTACCACCTAACTTTGGGAATCGTCACGCGGGAGGGCTCTGGTTGCTACGTCGTCGCGGGGCTTCGCTGGTCCCGACGCTCCGTCTTATTGTCGATACCTATCAATTGCAGGTTGCAAAATTAGGTAATTCCAGACAGACACATCCATAGAAAAAATAAATTTGAAATTGACAACAAAGTTTCATCTTCCTATAATTCTGGATTTGGACAATAAGCTTAGCTCCAGCAGCACCGAGCACCAAAATCCCATCCTAGTAGCCCCATCTAACGACATTCAAGACAGAACAATTAGGATGGTGATGCGGGTTTGAGGGCTAGCCAACTTGCATCCCTACCTAGAAACACCTAAGGAACCCAGACAACAAACATATAGGAGTGAATATGAGCTGCAAAGGCACGTCAACTGCTATCCTGCAATTTATATGTGGCAGACAAAATTACTAAATTAGTGGAAAACCTACCTATTTATGCAGAGAAGTCCTCTATACTCCCATCGTTCAAACAATGGATACCGCCAAAACTGTCATACACCCATGCAGCCTTAAAAACACAAACAACTATCAAATAGCTGAGGATTAGGTGCAATGTCATATGGGATGTTATCTCCCACCCTATAAGCATAATAAAGATAGGTGGCAGATAACACTGGGTTCATACGCCCATTGTTCAAAACAATCAAAAAGAAAGGGTCCTTATAAATTTTGAATACTATTGTACTAAAAAAATACATACACACATACAGCCTAACTCTTGGTAAGAAGCAAGTTTAGACTTACTACTCATATCACCTAGGGACGGACCTTGTAAAGAACATGGGTATACAGATGCACACCCTATAATATCCATGTATACTTGTAATAGATCAGTTCCGAATATAAATAGTATGTCATAACTCACAACTCAAGGGCGATGAAGGACGATTATTGAAGAGGTGGATCGGCCGGTGGTCGATATTGAAGAAGGCAGTACCAGTTCATAAGATAGAGAGCGGATTGAAAATGTGGGTTGAAAATGTGATAAACTGTGTCATAGGATGTGCATCTACTGGGATAGCATCTATTGTCTATAAACATGAGCTGCAACTGCAACCATATTAATTATCAGCTGCTAGAGAGCAAAGTGGCAAGATAGAACATATAAACTTAACACAATCATACTAACAGAAACATATAGAGCTCTCTAAGATCTGTGACTACCTTTGAATTTTAGAACAGGGAGACAATTGCATCAATTTGTTCAGATAAATTATAGATTTTATTGGTCAAAACAATAACACAAGTAGCCAGCAGTGTGCTCAAAATACCTGTGACAGTTGAAAGCGCAAACAATTCCTTTGATAGTGCATCAACTTGCTCTTTGGTTGGGACCTGAAACAAGGGAAAAAGTCACATGCACAAACCTTATAGAAATAGGATGAGAATACTGAGTGAATAAATAGTGAAGAACTACTAATGAACAACTACCCAATAAAGACCAATTAAATTTAGTACCTTATGATGAGCATCCAAAAATGTCAAAAGCTTCGAGTAAAAAGCATCGCAGATTGCCATGGATGGAGAGTGATCAGGACTTGTGTATTCCACAACATCCATTACAAGTATGATTTCCATATCAGCATACATGCATAGGCTTTTCTCGTCATGTAGAAGTACCCTCTTAATCGGGATTGCTTCTCGAAACAAATACTTCATTTGGGCCAAATGACAGTACGATAACTTCCTGCAATGCAGAAATATTATCACCCAACTGTAACAAACAGATAAAAAATATTCCACACAGAAACTTTTGTCAAACACAAATATTTCTCTCGTAGTTATTACCTTTTTGCGAGTATTTCCACTTGGGTGGCAATATTATTAAATGTAGCCATCCTCTTCCGTAGGCGTAGCAACCTTATAGAACTCTCCATTCTATTAAAAAGATTCAGTAAATCCTTGTGCCTGACATTGTGAACAGGAAAGACAAGGTGAATGATCTGTAGGAAGCACACAAATACATGAGATATTGAGATGAAAATAAAAATGGATCACTTCTCCAGAAGTTCAATGCTTCTTGATCTCTGAGATCAGTTCATGCCTGGCGAAATACTGTCATTATAGTCTTCATCATCTATGTCACCCTCATCTTCCAGGAACTGATTTGCAAATCTATCTTTGTACCTCTCTTCAAGTAAATTCCTTGCCAACGAACTCACAACAACCCATTTGCTTCTAGATTCAAGCTTCTTTGGAGTGGGTGATTCAATTTTGCTTCCAGCATCTTCTGTGTCAACTTTCAACTTGTGCACAGTTGCAAGACTACTCGAACCATCATCATTAGACACTTGCGGTGATCCTTTCTCAAGGGCAAGCTGAGTAGCATCCCCCTCACTCATTTAATTTTCAGGTCACTGCAATACAATAATGGGATCATAAGTAATATACTCTAAACAAAATCAAACAATATTCATAGAAGTACATGGGTGAACTGCAGACAGTAGCACGGTACAACTAATGAACAAGTCAACTGAGGGTGAAAATTTCAGTCTTAGTGCTACTCCAAAAAAGCAACAGGCGATCTTCTTGCAGTGAAAGAAGTGGAACTTAAACGACAAACAAACTACAGATCAAACCATTACAAATGTTGGTGAATAAGAATTGACATTTCAAAGCCTCTCAAAATCTGCAGCTTGATGAATGAAAAATCTAACCTCTCCAAAATAACGGTGCAACAATCGAGTCTGCTAAGTCCAAAAGCAAGTGCATAATTCCACAAGTTCTTTTTACAATGGGTCATTGTCAACAGCACACTCGTGGTGCAGTAGACCAACAGAAAGGAATGCCATGCAAAGGATGCAATTCAAAATAGATCACCTAGCAAGCTATCTAATTAGACTCGAGGCAAGCAAGCATACTAAACAACAGGTGCTACTGAAGGTTTGACAACTACACCTATTTAGGATATTTTTATTATGAGAAATGATGTTTTATTTCTTAAATGCTTGGCATGTCTGTAGTGTGGAGTTACCATTTAGTGAAATAAATGCAGTATCTGCTGCATTTGGTAATGCACACCGTTGCACCGGCAGTTCCTCTGCCCATGCGCCATCCTCCATCTAGAAGGCATTCATCGCTCAGGGAACACCACAAAGACACGAATTTTATTCAGCGAAAATCAGAAATACAAAACGGTAAATCAAATCCCTAAGATCTTCTCTAGGCCATGTACGATTTGATTCTGCAAGTAAGAGGAGGAAACAAGAGTGAGATTTTGGAGGGCAGGAAGGGGATTACCTTGCTCTTGAGGTCATGGAGGTGAGAGGCATTCATCGCTCAGGGAACACCACAAAGACACGAATTTTCTTCAGCGAAAATCAGAAATACAAAATAGTAAATCAAATCCCTAAGATCTTCTCTAGGCCATGTACGATTTGATTCTGCAAGTAAGAGGAGGAAACAAGAGTGAGATTTTGGAGGGCAGGAAGGGGATTACCTTGCTCTTGAGGTCATGGAGGTGAGAGACAAGGGAGGTGAGGTGGTCAACGACGGCAACACTGCTCTCGATGGAGGCCGTGGAGGCAGAGGAGAGGACGACGACGATCTCCTTCTTGGCGAGGCGGTGGTTCACACGGCGAGCAGATCTGAGCGAGATGAGCACGACGAGTAGATCCACAAAAGTCGGCGCGTCCACCTCCACCGTGCCCGTTGTGCCCTCGCTGCCGGACATACTCAGCCGCTTCTTCAGCCACGTGACCGTGGGGCTCTCCGACGGCAGGAAGCGCCCCGATGCGGACGACAACGTGGGAGGCGCCACATCCGGGAGCCACTTGGCGGCGTAGTGCGACAGCACGGATTTCGCGGCTGATGCGGCGTTTAGGTAGTGGAGGACGGCGGGGCGTTCGGGAGGCAGTTGCGGGAGCGAGGTCGGCGGCACGTGCGGGAGGCAGTTGCACGGGAGCGGGGGTTGCTGGCGCGCAGGCGATGCGGGAGCGGCGGTTTGGCGGGCGTGCGGGAGCGGGGGCAGTCTACACTGCCCCCTTAATAGTTAGTAGATTATGACATACTTTCTTTGTTATTAATACAAAACATTGTCACTTATATACATTGTCAGATGCTAGAACTCATTAAATGTACATCAAAATAAACATATTTGTACAACGAGTTATCTCTTAACAATGTAATTATTTATTTTTATCATTATATATTACATGAAAACATCACCATATATAAGTTTAACGGGTCCCCGCGGGGAACGGGAATGGGGAATGTTTCCCCATCCCGTCCCCGTTTACCTATCGGGTGAGGATTTTTTCCCGTTTACATCCCCGCGGGGAGATAACCATCCCCATCCCCTAAATGGAGGAATTCCCCGTGGGGATTCGGGGATCGGGGCCTATTGCCATCTCTAGCCGTGCTAGCCACGTCGTGGTCCGCTTATCCATGTCCTGGACACTAATAAGCATCCTCTATCCTCTTGATCCTATTAGTCGTAGGCTCCACTACCTGTTTCGCGTCGTAGTGTTCAGATTAGCGCGGGGACATGGGATGAGAGTTTGTCAGCGAAGATATCTTTATACCTATGAACATCACGACTCTCTCGGTGGTCTCGATCCAGCCAACCAATCAGATGATGTTATGTCACCTATTTCTGTGCAGCCCCACTAATTTATTAAAGATACGATATCTTCTAGGTGAAATAATATATTTTAATTTGTTCAAATTATGTTAGGTTCATATTAATTTTGCATACGTGGTAATAATATTGTTTTAATCATACCACATGTTTTGAATAATTAATTGTTTGTTTGTTTATTTAATATCAATTAGCTAGGTAATCTAGTTAATCTAATTTATATATGTAACCTACGCTTATTATAAATAATTGTTAAAGTGATTATTATCAACTCAAATATTTTAATTTAATACCTGCTTAGTTTAAATGCAATATCTATTAGATTTATTGCGCCTAAAAATATTGTTTTAGCCCATAACTTTTGTGTTTTAACTCTGTTTTGATCCGTTCAAGTTACGTAAGCTTTGTAATAAAACTATCTACACGTTAGTAACCTTATTTTTAACATGTAACATGTTCTAAAAATGAATAATCAATTTGTTTACCCTGTGTTCATTGGATTAACTTTTCTAATTAAAGTTAAAGTAATGCTTTCAGTCCCTAGTTATAATTTGACTAAAATACGTTATCTAATCAAGTTATAATCTAGATAAGTTGAATTAGTGTTTTCTTTGGAATATCTTACTCACATGATTTATTAATCAACATGGACATAGTTTTCATATTTAATCACATAAAACTTCTAAGAAAACTATACCTTTTAACCATAACTCCGATTTTTGTGGTCCTTGAATGTACGATCTCGTAGCAGCGCGTAGGATACTCTTACGCTGTTTGTTCATATGCTTTGGTGTATTGTTACCATATCCATTATTTGTTTGATTGTATGTATTGCTATGAATACCAGCGAGGTTACGAGTCACTTGAAGACCAAATTGGTACCTGGAATCTCAAGTCCCAAGCAAGTTGTGCCCTTGATCACTTTTATTTACCCAATAATGTTCTCTATAATCATTTTGGCAAGCATAGGCTTAATTTTTATGGGACCCAATAGGTCACCCTAGTTTGGTCATTTTTACACCTTGTTTACCCCTGAACTATTTGGGTAGTTTTTGCTATTGCTCTATATGGTTTTTGGATTAATATTACATTATGATTATGTTCCAATTATACTGTTGTTTTACATATTGTTCATGACAAGATCATTATATTAATTGGAACATGGAGCTTAACTTGAGAAACACATGCCACCACAAGGGTGGAATGGGACGCCCTTGGCTGACTAATTAGGAAAGCTAGTGGAAGACTACCTTACCCGAAAGGGGCAAGGGCAGTAGGGGAGTATTTGTGTAGGGAGGTTCTCGGGTTGATTTTGCTGCGATGGTGATCAGACGAGGGATTCTTACATTGCTCTTCCTAGAAACTGTAGCGGGTTTTCGGAAGCTAGTGGAACTTTGTAAAGGCCTCGTAGTGGATCCCTAGCCATTCACCTCAGAAGTGTCAAGGGCCTTGCAAACCCTGGCGACATGGGATACACGACTTGTGGGTACAGGGTACAACCTCTGTAGAGTGTAAAACTGGTATACTAGTCGTGCTCACGGTCATGAGCAGCTTAGGACTCTCGCATGATTAATTTATGGAACTAAATTCAATTTGTTATATGCATTGCATCGCGGGTGTTGTTACCAATTTTGATCTACTACTTATTTGGGTTGGTATCTTATTATACTTAGTAATTGCTAATAAAATTTTGACCAACTTTAAAAGCAATGCTCGGCTTCAATCATCCTCTTTAGTAAGCCTTACACTTCACATGAGCTCCCACCTTTGGCGAGTTCATGCACATTATTCCCCACAACTTGTTGAGCGATGAACGTATGTGAGCTCACTCTTGCTGTCTCGCACCCCCCAGAGGCCAAGAACAGGTACCGCAGGATGAGGCGCATGGAGGATGTTGTGATGAGTTTGTGAGAGGTCTAGGCCGTCGTCTCCTAGTCAACTTTGGGTTGCTAGATCGTTGTCTCCATATGATGTAATTATTTATTTATTTTATACAGAACTCCTATTATATAGTAAAGATGTGACATTCGTTTCTGTACCATGAGTCATCATATGTGTGAGACTTGGTCCTAGCACACTTGGTGATTATGTTCCATGTTCGGGTCCCTAAAACCCGGGTGTGATAGAAGTGGTATCAGAGGAATGTTGACTGTAGGACGAAACCTAGATAGAACTGGATAACCCTTACCAGTGGCGGGCCCAGGATTTAGAGGGTGGGTAATCGAAATTTTTTAGGGCTAGTTTGGAAACCCTATTTTTGTAAGGGATTTTTATTTTCCCAAAGAAAATGGTGGGGACACCATTTTCTTAAGGAAAATGGGGACACCAAGGGATTTCTATTTTTTAAGGCAAAATAAATAATTTTCCTTGGAAAAATAAAAATTCCTTAGAAAAATGAGGTTTCCAAACATGATTTTTTGGAAGATTAAAACATGTCTATCGACATATATAGTTAATTATATATATAACCTATAATTAAGCACAAACACTATGGTCATAACTGATTCAATAACTAGTCTACTAAACTCAAATTTCATACAACTATTTTAAAAGTTTTAAATCTAAATGATAGTTAGTCAGTCAAGTGTGGGCACCTAGCTGCGCCGTGGAGCCACGATGTCTCAACGGAGGTGCTGGTGTCTCCATGGCACATGGGGCTGCAAGATGTAACCACGACTTGGTGGCTGGCGCATCTGGTGGCTCTGCCATGGTGCGACTACAATAGAGTTTGGGGATTTTTTTTGTCGTGAGGTACTGAAGTGGGCTTTGTCGCTTCGTTGGGCTTCATGGTACACGACAAACTATTGGATTAGTTAGATATGAAAGGTATGAAGGAGATATTTTAGTCCAAATTAACAAAATTCCTTTATTTATTTGATTCATTTTTTATTTTCCATACATATACACTATATACATGTATATATATTGAAGTTCTTTTGCCAAAAATAATGGGTATTCATTTGAATACCTTTGAATTCAATTGGGCCCGCCCCTGACCCTTACCTACTTACCTTTGCTACTCTGATTCTTTCTAATCTTTTCTTAATCTTTTTCATCCACTTTTGCTTTACTCTAATTACTCTTACCTTTTCACTCTAAAGACAAAAGTGGATTTCACACTTTGAAATCATGTACCTAAAGTGACCTTTAGGAACAGGAGACCTAATCCTAGGAGCCAAATCAAAACTATTTTTGTAAATATTTATATGCTTGAGTGTTTGTCCTTATGATAACTGCTTGATTCAATTCTTTGATTGAGTGTGATGAGTTGTGGAGTAATGTCCACAATTGCATCTGCATAATTATAGGCAAAAAAATAATTATTTTTATAGGGTAACTAGACAACCTAGATTGTCCCTCATTAAAATATATATAGCCTAACAGATCCATCTCATCTTCAAAGATTCTATCTTATTCTTAAAGATTCATCTTATACTAACAACTTTGTCTACCTCACCCTAGCACAACAATCACAATCTAGTCCAAATTAATTAGATCTTATCTAATCTAAACTGGCCATACCAATCTAATATAAAGCCCATCTAACCTAATATGATCTAATCAAATGTGATTAACTTAAATAGGTTAGTTAATACTGATGAAATAGATTAGACTCTACTATTAAACATGTTTTAACTTAGTCACTCTGCACTAAATTAAGAACGACAGACCAACTCGGCCATATGCAACTACCTTAACCATCCGATAGTTGCATAACCCCTATGTTTTAACCTAACAGAGATTCTGATCTACCTACACCATATGATCCATAGTATCTCAAAAGATTCTAACGTATCCTAATAGATCAGAATATCTCAAAAGATTCCAACGTATCCATACTATCTCAAACAATCCGCAAATGTTCTGCATGCTCCTCCTTATTCTTGGAATAGATCAGAATATCATCGATAAAGACCACCACAAATTTGTCTAATTCGGGCATGAACACCGAATTCATTAAATATGTGAAATGGGCTGGAGCATTTGTAAATCCAAAGGACAACCAAATACTCGAATAATCCATATCGAGTTGTGAAAGCTGTCTTCGGTATATCCTTGGGTCGAATTCTTATCTGATGATAGCCCGATCTGAGGTCAGTCTTAGAAAATACTCGGGCTCCTTTAAGTTGATCGAATAAAAGATCGATCTAGGGAAGGAGATACTTGTTTTTAATGGTGACTTCATTAAGGGGTCGATAGTCCACACACATTCGTAGGGTTTGATCCTTCTTCTTGATGAAGATAGCTATACATCCCCATGGCGATGAACTCGGTCTCATAAATCCCTTCCCCAACAAGTCTTGTAATTGTGTCTTTAGTTCTGCCAATTCAACGGGAGGCATACGATACGATCTTCTAGAAATAGGAGCCGTACCCGGTTTCAACTCAATCACAAACTCTACATCCCTTTCTGGAGGTAATCCGGAAAAGTGGAATGTCTTGTATTTCTTGCACTACAACTTCAAAAGCTTGTTCAAATGCTTTGACTGGAACAGATATAGGGATAGATAACCTGACTTCTTCTTGTCCATGACTTAGTTGAATAGTCCTCTGATCGACATTGATAATAGCCTTATTCTGGGCTAACCAATTCATGCCCAGAATCACATCTACGTCTTGCCCCTTTATAACTATCATATTGGTGGGGAAATCATATCCGACTAAATTCATGGGTACGTGGAAGACTACTTCCTTAGTAAAAATTTGACCCCTAGGTGATTGAATAACAAGACCCTTCTTTGATTCAACACTAGGTATGCAATGCTTCTCAACAAAAGCCTTGCTCATGAAAGTATGTGATGCACCAGAATAAAAAAAATGACGACAGGATGATTGGCAACGGAAAACGTACCCATCATCACAGGCTCTCCTTTCGGGGTGATAGCCACTTGAGTAAAGTAGACCCGTCCATTTTTTCTTTGATCTTTGCTTGCCTGAGTGCTTGCCACATTTCCCTTGCCTTGAGATGTGCTTCTAGAAGCCTTTTGGAAGTTTGATTTATTTTGCTTTGGATAGAGACAATCCTTGATGAAATGTCTAGACTTCCCACAGTTGAAGCAACTGTTAGATGAACTGGGTACGACGAGGAAACGAGTACCAGGGGAACTTAGCTGATTGTTTTGAGTAGGGGTAGTAGTGGGACACATGAAAACTAGTTGCTTGAAAGGATAGACGGGTGGACGAGGAAAAGAGCGATTTGGGTTAAAGGGATGGATCACCAACCTTGACCGCTTCTCGGATCCTAGAGAGGATCCTTTACCCCCTTCATGCCCAAATATTTTTGTCTTTCCCTACCCCGAATTCTTGGCCTCCACCGAAAGTGTTTTGTGCACGGCCCTGCTGTAAGTGAGATCTAGACAAGTGGATATCTTTCGCTGTAGTCGATCATTCAGACCTCTAATGAAACAATTCTTCTTTTTTAGGTCTGTGTCAACTTGCTCTATAGCATACTGGGAGAGATGGTTGAATTTGGTAAGGTATTGCATCACTTAGTCTCCTCCTTGCTTTAAGCGAACAAACTCTTCCAGTTTCATCTGTAGAACACCATCAGGAATGTAATGTTCCCTGAACGCTTGCTTGAACTCTGCCCACGTGACAAGATGTCCTTCAGGTTCAACAGCTACAAAGTTTGCCCACCAGGTACTGGCGGGACCTCTCAGTTGTTGGGTAGCAAACAGGGGCTTCTGGGTCTTTGTGCACCAAATCAGTCCAAATTTTTGCTTCATAACCCGAATCCATTCGTCTGCCTCCAAAGTTTCTTCTGCCTTATCGAAAATAGGTGGACGAGTTTCTGAAAACTCCATGTACGTAGTGTCTCTGGGGGCTTGGTGTTGACCTCTTCCTCCCTGTTGATGAATTTGATTCCCAGCCATTTCTCGAAGAAAATGAGTGTTATCGGCAGTGGCATTAATTAAGGCAGCGATAGCCTCTGCCAGCGTGGGAGGTACAGGCGGCGGGTTCGGAGTTTCCTCCCCACCACAGGAAGTTCCAACCCCATTCTGAGCACGAGTTCTGGATGGCATCTGAAGAAGAAAACATACTTGATTATTACATTCCACTATTACACAACCTCTGTTACATTATTCCAAACTTGTTCTAATTATACATACTCAGCTTATACAACTCAATTTTCCTTATTTAGATTACATAAGGAAACCACATACTACTACATTAATCTAGTTATCCGCGTCCTTGGCTGCTCCCACTCCACAGCTAGCTTCGAGAGAACGATCATCTGTGAGGTTCATGGAAGGAGGGGCTCCAAAGAGATCCAACTCCCCATAAGGTCCTCCGCGCAGCTACTCCTGATGCACCAGCTCCCATTGCCGCAACCTCCGGTGGCACGTTCGGATGTAGTTAGTCATATAGCACGTGCACTTCCTCGTGCAGAGTATTATTATACGCTTGCAGATTTTCCAGGGCTAAGCTTAGCTCTTCTAACCGGGCTCAGGCAGTCTCCTCGCAATCCCAGGCTATAGATTGTGAATTTACAGCCCAGTCAATAGACCTATCCTGCTCCACAATCTCTCACTGCAAACGGTCAACCTCTGCTTACAACTCAGCGATGCGGCGGCTATCACGCGCACGCTCCCTGCTTCCATGGCACAGTTCCATCGTTAGACGTTCAACTCTGACCTCCAGATCCCCTATGGGATCATTGCTCCCGTTACTGCTCCCTTCATGTCAAGGAGCCAACTGGTGCCGAAGTACACCCTAAGGTCCAATCGCCTTCCGTTGGGTAGTCTTGGTGCGTGCCATGTCTCTATAAGAGGGGAAGATTATTTAGTATTGTTTAAATATGATGCATGCATGACCTACGATTATGGAATCAACCACTTGTTGATCCCATACCTCCTATGTACACCTATTATTTAGCACTCTTTTACCCAACTTCAAAACATAAATTGCTATAAGAAAGGATAAAGGGAAGAATGAAAGAATATTCTAAGGTAAGTATTTTAAAATTCTTTGAAACACTAAGTAATGTCCGAAGAAATGGGCTTCGCTCCGATACTAGCTGTCACGGAACCTCCCAAGGTATTAGGCCCACCTACATATGTCCTTGTCCTAAGGACCTTAGACAGTCATGCAGGTGCGCTCAATGGCTTGGTAGGTTCGATTACCTGTATCTCCATCATATCGCCCAAGAGCGTTTATCCCATAACGCAGACATTACACGCCATCGGAGTAAGCAGAAAGGATTACAATAACATAATTTACATTCATAAGTAGAATATAGAAATAGTTGATTATTACATAACGGGTACAAAGTGCTTAAACTTATTATTACATCATAGGAAGGCAAAACACCTTCCCCAGGTTGGTCTTAGTTTTCTTCCTCCTGCTTTGGAACCACCTTGGAACAGAAATAGCAGAACTCAACAGTTTCATCACCTACAACATGGGTTTGAAAACCCTGAGTACGGAGTGTACTTTCGCAAGTCTTACCCGTCAAAGAAAAAAGACTCTCAAGGATATGCTGCCTTTGGGAATCAAGGTAAAGCTTATCAAGATTCAAAGACTCTTTTTGCAGAAAAGCTTACTATGAGTGGATCCTTAAAAATTCATTTTACTTATGATGTTAAGTCATTACCTACATCTAGATTCCCTTCTATTCTTAGATCAAGCACTTGACCTATACTAGCCATCTTTTATCACCCCTTCAGTTCACTTGTTGCTATGTGTAGAGCAGTGACCAAGTCTTCATGTCTGAGAAGTAACGGCAATCTGAATCGATTAATACCCATCTGGGGATCTCCAACCATATGACATATGTAGCACTTAACCCTTGCATATGTCAACTCACACCTTGGTTTCTCAAGACTAGAATGGGTTCATGCCAACAGAGAGCATAGATACTCCCCCATCCAGCCTCTTGCCACGGAGGGTACACGCTACTCTCGCCATCTCTCCACTCCCATTGCGTGGTAGCCTTTCTGGTATTGGCCCGACCGAGGCAAAGCATACCCATGACGAGGCATGTGTCCAGTTAAAAGGTCCTCGATCATCAAGCCTACATCGGCTCGGTCCCTAACCGACTCAGACGGAGACACTACACCGAGACTCCCCTCTCATGCAAGTCACTCGCCCGGTCTCATCATTATTACTTAAAACCCCAAAGTTTGGTACCTAGAAGAGGTACTTCTTTTCATATGTTGAACCCATCACGGTCATGACGGATCCACCCTCATCAGTCTTTTCTTTGTAAAATCCCCATCCCGTGTGAAGCCTCACCTTTTTCAAAACAAAACCTTTTGTTTTCTATCGCAAGACTAAGCATTAGAAAACTTGTTTGAATCAAACAGGTAAATAAGGAATGGTAACCAAATTTTCCAAGGAAGGAAATGCATCAATTGTTTATCACACAATTCCTATCACCTAATGCATCATATAAGGTGATAAAGATTTTAAAACATCAAGGAAAAAGGGATAATGCACAGGGGCTTGCCTTGTGTTGCAGGAGTTTCTGTTTCCACACCGTAGATATCGAAATAAAAGTTTTCTCCACTGGAGGATTCTCAGTCTACGAGACAACTTCTTCCTCTACTACGGATTATTCTTCATTCTCTATACATGATAATACATGTACATGAATGCTTATACTATGCCATGAATATGCAATCATATGATAGAAATATAGTAAGTTACGTCTTGAGTACAACTTTCCTTTACGGTGCGAATTAATCACTAAGATTTCCTAGTCAGGTGTTCCTTTAGGATTAGTATTAAGTAATTATTCCTATAAAGCTAGTTATTGGGTTTTCTAGTCAAATAGTATCCAACCCATTTCAAACTTCACTCAGGGTCTCTGACCATCATATTAAGTCTACCCAAAAAGTTCTATGATTTTTTATATTAGTAAACTATTTCTAAAATTCTAAAGGATTTTATTCAAGCACCTTTAAATGTTACATAATTCCAGGTTTGAACTAAAAATCTTGGGATTATTTTTATTAAATACTAAATGATTTTAGGAATCTAACAAAATTGGTCTCATAAATTTACCAATTTTCTACAGTTTTCTACAGATTTCCCAAGCTGATTGTAAAAAGAAAAGAATAAAACATGAATAGTAACGAGCTCAATTTAGCCCGACCGGCCCAAGGACAGGCGGAATGCGCCCGCGTCAGCGCTCGCGCATGTGGTTTTGTGCAAAGGTCCCTGGCCATTCAAATATCTAATACAGAGCCCACGACACTGTTTACTTGTATCACTGACAAATTCACATAGGTCCTCCTACTTCTATTCCTTCACGGTTCTAGGTCCCTGACGGCGCTTGGTTCGAACACCTGGTCGGAGTCGTGGGTTCCCGTCGCCGGCGACCCCCTCATGAGGTAACAAGCACTCGGACTTCATGCTCAAGACTACCCGAGCATATGCCCTCACCAAATTGGACTGCTCCGATCCTAATTCATGTTTGTTCATGACCACGGCGGTGCTAGAGCTCCGGTAAGCTCATTCTGAGCAACAAAATGCGGTACCGTTTAAATTGAAGATAGGTCGAGTATCACTGACTCACCAAAGGGAGCACAGGAGGTCCAGTCGATGTGAGGGCGCTCTCGGGAGGGCTCTGTGGTGGTGACGCAATATTCTCGATGTCTAGCTGTAGTAGCGTTCAATCAGTTAAGCTGGTGAGCTTCACTCGCACTAGAGGATGCTAAAACATGGCTCAGAGGGGCACGAGATAACCTGAGAAGGGCTGACCACGACGGGGTGTCTCACGGCGGCGACGGTGACCAGTTTTGGGGGAAATTTGGTGAACTTGCGCTCTGGTGAACAAGAAGGGTCGGCTGAGGGTGGACTGGGTTCGTACAGAGAGACGAAGCAAGGGAAACACTCAATTTATAGCGATCGTCCACGTGCTTTGCGAATTTGGGACGGAAGTGCACACGGTGGTGAATAGATGAGTCATCGAAACTCATCTACCGTGGCGCTCAATGGAGTAAAGTCTCGGGGTGGTAATTGGCTGTCTCTCACGACCAACTGTGATGTGGTAACATGGTCTATGGTGTGGTGTAACCGAGATAAATAATGGCCACCATGGCGACGGCCGCACGACCACGTCGCCGGGCAAGTGGGTATGGTGGGGCGGACTCAATCCAATCCCCCCTGATCTTTTCACCCCCGCGGTAATATCCCACTTGAACTGAGCATGAATCTCGGTGGCCAGCTCGAATCATCGCGCGGAGATCGCTGGCGGCCAGGTTCCCTACACCTGCGATCTTCTTTAGTTTACTGTACCTTACAGAGCTCATTCGGTGCGCCTGACAAAGCAACTTGAGGGGTCTTTTTCTTCGATTTCTATGTGACGAGCCACTAATCCGACTACATCAAAGCTATTCTCCTATAAACCAGCTTCAACTTTGTCATAAGGGTCTTGAGAAGTTACTCACTAGATCAAGCATAATCCGGCTCCAAAGTTGATCAGAAACCACTGATAGTTTGTGTTGAGTGTAAGGCCCGACTGACAAACCGACTTCTAGGGCATTTTACTCCAATTTCTATACAGTCCTAGGGCTCAGTCACTTAATCAAACTTGGACTAGTATAGTAGTTCTACAACTTTGCTATAATGTCTTATAGCAAACCCTTCATGGATCAAGAGATACAGAAGCTTAAAGTTGTCCTGTTAACACTGTTTTCAGAGTTAAGAATATGGGTACTCTTGGATCTTTTTCAATTTACACCAATTTTCACCACAAAACATGGAAATCCCCACACATGAAAGTTGCTTAACTTTGTTTATTCTATCACTTTCATGCATACACTTTTGACTAAAAGTGCATAGAACTTGAAATCACCCTATAGGATACTATTTAGGGTTTTAGGGTTCCAAATTAGGGTTTTGAGTGTTCTAGGGGGACAAGTGGCACTTGAGCTCTCTAAGTTTAACCTTTCTTGAACATTTCTACTAACTTGTTGAGATCATCCTTTAGTGCTCACCTCACAAGTCCACATGCTTCTAATCCTTGGGGAGAGACACTCCCACCTAGGGTCAAGGGCTTCTTTGACCAAGTCAGAGCATCACATCACATGTTTGTGTTGAAATTTTAGCCTAGTGGATGCATCCTAGGTGTATCATACATAATGAAATGCCAATGCATACGATGTCATGCCAAAGTTTTAGTTCTCGTAACACCAGAGGTGTTACATTCCCAAAGGCTATTTTTGTGCTCTCATCTTCGCAATATTTTTGAGCTTTTAAAGCTTTGCTCAAAATAAGACCCTAATAATGACAAAAAAATAAAACAAGTAAGTACTTTAATTAAAACATTTGTCAAGTGTTAACACAAGTAAATACTTTAATTAGCACAGTAAGAACAACCTTCAAGCTAGTATAAGCCAAGCAGTCTGCGAGATGGTCATTCGGCATTAAGGACAACCCGAGCTCAAGGTTTAGATAGCCCATGTTATCGATCATCTCTCGGCAGACATCAATTTTCTTGCTATCAGGTAGACAGTATAGGAAATCATGTTCTTCATCACCTCCGTACACTAGGGACCCTTGAGGATACTTCAAGTCCTTAGCATAGTGATGTGCTTCGGCAATTTGATGTTGTGTTAGTTGTTTTCCTGAAGCGTGACGAATGATAAATTCAAGATCCCCAATCAATGCTGCTTCGGGAGTTGGCAATGTAATTATTTTTGACAAACTCTCCTTTACTTGTTCAGATGACTTAATTTTCGAAGGCCCAGGAGCAGCGCCTACGTCGATAACTTCTTCTAGATCTCCAGTTTCATCTTTGGCCATCTTAGTAGGAGCAGGACTAGCCATCTTCGACAGCCTTAGAACAGTGTCTAGAACGCTGGCCATTATTCTCCCCTTCCTAGGAGTAGGTGCCAAGGCTGAAGTGGTTGTTACTCTTGAGAACCATTGTACCACTAGAGAACTCATCACCTTCGGCTGCTGATCAGTTTTCAAACTCTCTGATTTTGAATTCTCTAGCTGAATGGTAGGAACTTCGGCTCCTGCATTGGGTATTACCTCCAAAGTTGGGAGGATATCTTTGGCAGACTCAACAATCTCTGTCTTCGAACTCTCTGCAGCAGGCAGTAAAGTAGCCCTCTCCAAAAATATGACTTCGGTCGGTGAGTTACAATTTTCATTTTCTTTGCTTTTGGCTCGGTAGAGGGGGTCGTTGGTGCGATTTTCCTTTTTGGCCCTTGCTTCCGAGCCGGAAAGTAGTAATCAGGATAGACAAAATCGATGACATCAAATACTCTATTCAACCTTTTCTTTCCGCGAGCGGCGAAGGCGATATTCATAGCTTCATCTTCAGCTTTCATATAAGCCCCCAATAAATCATCACTAGTCGCTTCAATGGCCTCAATCCATTCATCATCTGGCTCTCTCAACTGACTTCTATAGCGATACAAATATTTCAGGTAAACTAGGCCACCTTCGCTTGAACTGTCGGTGGTCTCCTTCGGCATTTCCCATTCATTGACAAGGGACATACTTTGAAAGCAATGTGTTCTTGGACCAAGTCCCTGGTGCCAATGTAGCTGCACACAGTGTTGAAGGCCACCAGGCAGGCTTGAGCCTTATCACTATTCATGATCGAGGGCCTTCGGATGTTGAAGCGCGACTGAATTGGACGCTGAATTATATCATTTGTATCCTCCCTCTCAACCAAATCATTTTTAACATAAAATCATTGCATCATCTAAGATCCTGGCCATTTCTTCCGAAACATGGGGACAAGGCGTCTCGCTTTAGAGTGGCATACGAAGGAGGAGCAACCAAAATTATTATGATATTGCTCATTCCCCATCGCCTTTGTCTCGTAAGATAATTCATGTATGTTGTAGAAGCAATCAGCGTCTGGTTCTAACCCTTGGCTCCTCATTGCCCAGATAAAAACCCTGATTTTAATCAAAGCTTCGGGGGTGAGCTGATGAAGATATATCTCGGATCTTTTAAGTACTTCGACCAGCATCTTGTGCAAAGGAAACCGAAGCCCAGCCTTCATAAAGCCCTTGTTAACTACCACATAATCAGGTTCAGGAAAGGAACAGTGTTCTCTCCCCGGCTCTCACTATTGTTGTATCACGGAAATATTTGCCTTTCATTGCCTCAATCTGCCCTCTCTTAATAGTAGATTTTCCAAAGACAACATGAGTTGGCCTCCATGGTGAGAGCACCTAGAGGGGGGGGGTGAATAGGTGATCCTGTAAAACTTAAAACTTAACACCACAAACTTGATTAAGAGTTAGAACAATGAAATCAAGTGAGTAGAGAGGAGAGCTCTTGTGAAGCACAATAGACACAATAAGGACAAGCACAAGAGACACGAGGATTTATCCCGTGGTTCGACCAAGTACAAAACTTGCCTACTCCACGTTGTGGCGTCCCAACGGACGAGAGTTGCACTCAACTGCTCTCAAGTGATCCAATGATCAACTTGAATACCACAGTGTTCTTCTTTACTTTACTCTTTCCCGTTTGCGAGGAATCTCCACAACTTGGAGTCTCTCGCCCTTACAATAAGAATCACAATGAAGCACTAGAGTAAGGGAGGAAAGCAACACACTCAAATCCACAGCAAATACGCACACACAAGACCAAGATTTGAGCTCAAGACAATATCTCGAGGTTCTCACTAGAACAGAACTCAAATCACTAAGAATGTCGAACAAGTGCACAAGAATAAAGTGAGAGTGATCAACAATGCTCAAGGAATGCTTGGTGTTCTCCTCCATGCGCCTAGGGGTCCCTTTTATAGCCCCAAGGCAGCTAGGAGCCGTTGAGAGCATTTCAAGAAGGCAATTCTTGCCTTCTGTCGCCTGGCGCACCGGACAGTCCGGTGCACCACCGGACACTGTCCGGTGCGGATTTCTTTCCTTCTTTGGTGAAGCCGACCGTTGGAGGTTCAGAGCCGTTGGCGCACCGGACAGTCCGGTGCCCCCTTCTGACCGTTGGCTCTGTCACGCGTCGCGCGCGGATTACGCGGCCGACCGTTGGCCCAGCCGACTATTGGCTCACCGGACAGTCCGGTGCACCACCGGACAGTCCGGTGAATTATAGCCGTATGCCGCCGTCGAAGTCCCGAGAGCAGCCAGTTCGCAGATGCCAGCCTGGCGCACCGGACACTGTCCGGTGCACCACCGGACAGTCCGGTGCACCCACACCGAGCTGTCTTTGGCTGATCAAAGCCATCTTCTTTTCCAACTTGATTTCTCCTGTTTCCAGCACTTAGACACAATACATTAGTCTCCAAAACAATGTACTAAGTCTTAGAAACATACCTTTTTACTTGATTTGCACTTTGTCCATTACTTTGCCTAGATTAACATAAGTCCACTTGTGTTGGCACTCAATCACCAAAATACTTAGAAATGGCCAAATGGCACATTTCCCTTTCAATCTCCCCCTTTTTGGTGATTTATGCCAACACAATAAAGAGCAACTAAAGGAAGTGTAACATCATTACAAATGAGAACTCAAAATTGTTTTGATTCAAATTTGGCATATATGGATCGTTCTTTGCCACCACTTGGTTTGTTTTTGCAAATCAACCTCAATTTCCTATCTCTAAGTCAAACACACCTGTTGAAACATAAAGAGAGTTGTTCCAAAAGAAATTGATAAAAGATTTCAAAAACTCCCCCTTTTTCCCATAATCAACCATTCTCCCCACGAGAGGCCAACTTTTGACAAAAAGAGACAAACAAGAGTATTTTGACGAACCAAAAACTCTAACTCTACTTTTCAAAATTCTCAAGTGGTAGCTGATCCATTTCTTGCTTTGGCCCTTAATTTCTCCCCCTTTGGCATCAAGCACCAAAATGGAATCATTTTTGGCCCTTTAACCCCATTGCCTCACCAAAATCTTCAACTAAGAGTAAAGAGACAATAAGAGTACAAAGATGAACTTGGAATCAATTACTCTTTCATCGGAGTGCAGTGGAAGTCTTGCATGGTCCAAGTCCACCTTTGCCCTTTCAAACCTCCTTTGAGACTAAATTAAGCAAACTCAAGCACATAGTTAGTCTCAAAGGGTCAAGTTGTAGCACATCTCCCCCTAAATATGTGCATCACTTGCAAATGGACTTGTGAGGTCCGGGGAATGCTTGTACAACTTGAGCACCATAAATAACAAAGTGCATTATGGAACATGATCAAGGCATAAAACACATGTATGCTATAAATCAATCTAGGTTCCGCGAATCTAAGACATTTAGCTCACTACGCAGCTTGCAAAAGGTCGACTCATCTAGAGGCTTGGTAAAGATATTGGCTAGCTGGTTCTCGGTGCTAACATGAAACACTTCGATATCTCCCTTTTGCTGGTGGTCTCTCAAAAAGTGATGTCGGATGTCTATGTGCTTTGTGCGGCTGTGTTCAATAGGATTATCTGCCATGCGGATAGCACTCTCATTATCACATAGGAGTGGGACTTTGCTCAGATTGTAGCCAAAGTCCCTGAGGGTTTGCCTCATCCAAAGTAGTTGCGCGCAACACTGTCCTGCGGCAACATACTCGGCCTCAGCGGTGGATAGGGCAACGGAAGTTTGTTTCTTAGAACTCCATGACACCAGGCACCTTCCTAAGAATTGGCACGTCCCTGATGTACTCTTCCTATCGACCTTACATCCAGCATAATCGGAGTCTGAATATCCAATCAAGTCAAAGGTAGACACCTTTGGATACCAGATCCCGAAGCAAGGCGTAGCGACTAAATATCTAAGAATTCGCTTCACGGCCACTAAGTGACACTTCCTTGGATCGGATTGAAATCTAGCACACATGCATACGCTAAGCATAATATCCGGTCTACTAGCACATAAATAAAGTAAGGACCCTATCATAGACCGGTATGCCTTTTGATCAACGGACTTACCTCCTTTGTTGAGGTCGGTGTGTCCGTCGGTTCCCATTGGAGTCTTTGCGGGCTTGGCGTCCTTCATCCCAAACCGCTTGATCAAGTCTTGCGTGTACTTCGTTTGGGAGATGAAGGTTCCATCCTTGAGTTGCTTCACTTGGAACCCAAGGAAACAGCTTAACTCGCCCATCATTGACATCTCAAACTTTTGAGTCATCACCCTGCTAAACTCTTCACAAGACTTTTGGTTAGTAGAACCAAATATTATGTCATCGACATAAATTTGGCACACAAAAAGATCACCATTACAAGTCTTAGTGAATAACGTAGGATCGGCTTTCCCAACCTTGAAATCATTAGCAATTAAAAAGTCTCTAAGGCATTCATACCATGCTCTTGGGGCTTGCTTAAGTCCATAGAGCGCCTTAGAGAGCTTACACACGTGGTCGGGGTACCGTTCATCCTCGAAGCCAGGGGGTTGCTCCACGTACACCTCCTCCTTGATTGGCCCATTGAGGAAAGCACTCTTCACATCCATTTGGAACAACCTGAAAGAATGGTGGGTAGCATAGGCTAACAATATGCGAATTGACTCTAGCCTAGCCACAGGAGCAAAAGTCTCCTCAAAGTCCAAACCTGCGACTTGGGCATAACCTTTTGCCACAAGTCGTGCCTTGTTCCTTGTCACCACCCCGTGCTCGTCTTGTTTGTTGCGGAACACCCACTTGGTTCCCACAACATTTTGCTTGGGACGAGGCACCAGTGTCCAAACTTCATTTCTCTTGAAGTTGTTGAGCTCCTCTTGCATGGCCAACACCCAGTCCGGATCTAGCAAGGCCTCTTCTACCTTGAAAGGCTCAATAGAAGAGACAAAGGAGTAATGCTCACAAAAATTAACCAATCTAGAACGAGTAGTTACTCCCTTGCTTATGTCACCCAATATTTGGTCGACGGGATGATTCCTTTGAATCGTCGCTCGAACTTGGGTTGGAGGTGCCGGTTGTGCTTCTTCCTCCATTAAGTGATCATCTTGTGCTCCCCCTTGATCACACGCCTCCTCTTGATGAACCTGTTCATCTTCTTGAGTTGGGGGATGCACCGTTGTTGAGGAAGAAGGTTGATCTTGCTCCTTTTGTTCCAGTGGCCTCACATCTCCAATCGCCATGGTGCGCATTGCGGTCGTTGGAACGTCTTCTTCATCTACATCATCAAGATCAACAGCTTGCTCTATTGGAGAGCCATTAGTCTTATCAAATACAACATCGCTAGAGATTTCAACCAAACCCGATGATTTGTTGAAGACCCTATACGCCTTTGTATTTGAATCATAACCTAATAAAAACCCTTCTACAGCTTTGGGAGCGAACTTAGAATTCCTACCTTTCTTCACTAGAATGTAACATTTGCTCCCAAATACACGAAAGTAAGACACATTGGGTTTGTTACCGGTTAGAAGCTCATATGACATCTTCTTGAGGAGGCGATGAAGGTAGACCCGGTTTATGGCGTGGCAAGCCGTGCTCACGGCTTCCGTCCAAAACCGTTCGGGCGTCTTGAATTCACCAAGCATCGTCCTCGCCATGTCTAGTAGCGTCCTGTTCTTCCTCTCTACCACACCATTTTGCTGTGGTGTGTAGGGAGCGGAGAACTCGTGCTTGATTCCTTCCTCCTCAAGATACTCCTCCACTTGAAGGTTCTTGAACTCGGACCCATTGTCGCTCCTTATCTTCTTCACTTTGAGCTCAAACTTGTTTTGGGCTCTCCTTAGGAAGCGCTTGAGGGTCCCTTGGGTTTCAGAATAATCCTGCAAAAAGAATACCCAAGTGAAGCGGGAAAAATCATCAACTATAACCAAACCATACTTACTTCCTCCTATGCTTAGATAGGCGACGGGTCTGAAGAGGTCCATGTGAAGTAACTCCAGGGGTCTTGATGTTGTCATCACATTTTTGGCATGATGAGAGCTTCCCACCCGTTTACCTGCTTGACAAGCTGCACAAGGTCTATCTTTTTCGAAAGTTACATTAGTTAGACCTATCACGTGTTCTCCCTTTAGAAGCTTGTGAAGGTTCTTCATCCCCACATGTGCTAAACGGCGATGCCACATCCAGCCCATGCTTGTCTTAGCAATTAAGCATGCATCTAGACCGGCCTCCTCTTTTGCAAAATCAACTAAATAAAGTTTGCCGTCTAGTACACCTTTAAAAGCTAATGAACCATCACTTCTTCTAAAGACCGACACATCTACATTTGTGAATAAACAGTTATATCCCATATTACAAAGTTGACTCACAGACAACAGGTTATATCCAAGCGACTCAACTAAGAACACATTAGGAATAGAGTGCTCGGATGAAATAGCAAATTTTCCTAACCCTTTCACCTTGCCTTGGTTCCCATCACCGAAGATGATTGAATCTTGGGGATCCTTGTTCTTGACGTAGGAAGAGAACATCCTCTTTTCCTCCGTCATGTGGTTTGTGCATCCGCTGTCGATAATCCAGCTTGAGCCCCCGGATGCATAAACCTGCAAGGCAAATTTAGGCTTGGGTCTTAGGTACCCAACTCTTGTTGGGTCCTACAAGGTTAGTACAAATAGCCTTAGGGACCCAAATGCAAGTTTTATCTCCCTTGCATTTTGCCCCTAATTTTCTAGCAACCACCTTCTTATCCTTTCTACAAATAGCAAAGGAAGCATTTAAAGCATGATAAATTGTAGAAGGTTCATTACTTGTTTTTCTGGGCACATGAGCATTTCTCCTAGGCACATGACGAATGACATTTTTCCTAGCCAAACTTCTATCATACATCATAGTAGAACTTGAAACAAACATTGCATTTGAATCATAAGCATGTGAAACAATATCATTGCAACTTCTATCATGATAAACATTCCTAGAATATCTCGTATCATGGTATAAGAAAGCATGGTCCTTTTGCACACTATTTGCCATAGGGGCCTTCCCTTTCTCCTTGGCGGAGATGGAAGCCTTATGGCTTGTTAAGTTCTTGACTTCCCTCTTGAAGCCAAGACCATCCTTAATTGAGGGGTGTCTACCAATTGTGTAGGCATCCCTTGCAAATCTTAGTTTGTCAAATTCACTCTTGCTAGTCTTAAGTTGGGCATGAAGACTAGCCACTTCATCATTCAAATTAGAAATTGACACTAGATGTTCACTACAAGCATCAACATTAAAATCTTTACACCTATTGCAAATTGCAACATGTTCTACACAAGATGTTGATTTATTAGTTATTTCTAACTTAGCATTCAAATCATCATTTATGCTTTTTAAGCTAGAAATAGAGTCATGGCATGTAGACAATTCACAAGAAAGCATTTCATTTCTTTTAATTTCTAAAGCAAGGGATTTTTGTGCCTCTATAAACTTGTCATGTTCTTCATACAAAAGATCCTCTTGCTTTTCTAATAACCTATTTTTGTCATTCAAGGCATCAATTAATTCATTAATCTTATCAACCTTAGTTCTACCTAGGCCCTTGAATAAACATGAATAGTCTATTTCATCATCACTAGATTCTTCATCACTTGAGGAAGCGTAAGTACTAGTATCACGAGTGCTTACCTTCTTTTCTCTTGCCATGAGGCAGGTGTGATGCTCATTGGGGAAGAGGGCCAACTTGTTGAAGGCGGTGGCGGCGAGTGAGAGCACCTAGAGGGGGGGTGAATAGGTGATCCTGTAACACTTAAAACTTAGGCCACAAAAACTTGGTTAAGTATTAGCACAATAACCGCCAAGTGGCTAGAGAGGAATCTTCAACAAAACACAATAACCAACAAGATCAATCACAGAGATGGCACGGTGGTTATCCCGTGGTTCGGCCAAGACCAACGCTTGCCTACTCCACGTTGTGGCGTCCCAATGGACGAGGGTTGCAATCAACCCCTCTCAAGCGGTCCAAAGACCCACTTGAATACCACGTTGTTTTGCTTGCTTTTTCTCAATCCCGTTTGCGAGGAATCTCCACAACTTGGAGCCTCTCGCCCTTACACTTGAAATTCACAGAGAACACGGAGCAAGGGAGGGATTAGCAACGCACACGAGACACAAGAATCAGAGTGTCAACACGCACACAAGTCGCAACAAGAGCTCGCAACACAACTCAATGAGTTCACAACTCTACTAGAGCTCTATATGCTATCACAATGAAACGAATGCACGAAATCGATGTCTTGGTGCTTGGGAATGTTGTAGGAATGCTTGGTATTCTCCTACATGCGCCTAGGGGTCCCTTTTATAGCCCCAAGGCAGCTAGGAGCCATTGAGAGCAATCAAGGAAGTCTGATCTTGTCTTCTGTCGCCTGGTGCACCGGACAGTCCGGTGCACACCGGACACTGTCCGGTGCCCGATTTCCTTCCATAAATGGTACAGTCGACCGTTGGCAGCCTGAGAGCCGTTGGCGCACCGGACATGTCCGGTGCACACCGGACAGTCCGGTGCCTCCTACTAGCCGTTGGCCCGGCCACGTGTCCCGCGCAGATCGCGCGGCCGACCGTTGGCTCACCGGACAGTCCGGTGCACACCGGACAGTCCGGTGAATTATAGCCGTACGTCGACGATGAATTCCCGAGAGCGACGAGTTCGCTCGAGCCAGTCTGGTGCACCGGACACTGTCCGGTGCACCACCGGACACTATCCGATGCACCACCGGACAGTCCGGTGCTCCCAGACTCAGCAGATTCTTGGCTGCTCGAGCCAAGACATTTTCAATTGGATTTTTCCTGTTTCCAGCACTTAGACACAATACATTAGTCCATAAAACAATGTACTAAGTCTGAGAAACATACCTTTATCCTTGATTTGTACATTGTCCACCTTTTTACACTTAGGCACTTGTGTTGGACACTGAATCACCAAAATACTTAGAAATGGCCCAAGGGCACATTTCCCTTTCAATCTCCCCCTTTTTGGTGATTTATGCCAACACAACATAAAGCAAGTAGAACAAGTATTAAATCAATTCAAATAAGAACTCAAATTGTTTTGATTCGAATTTGACATATATGAATCACTCTTTGCCACCACTTGGTTTGTTTTTGCAAATCAAACTCAAATTTCTATCTCTAAGTCAAACACACATGTTAAGACATAAAGAGAGTCATTCCAAGAGAAATTGATTCAAGATTTCAAAAACTCCCCTTTTTTTTCATAATCAACACTTCTCCCCACAAGAGGCCAACTTTTGACACAGGAGACAATAAAAGAGTTTTGACAAACCAAAAGCTCTAATCTACTATTTTCAAATTTCTCAAGTGGTAGTTGATCCATTTATCACTTTGGCCTTTATTTTCTGCCCCTTTGGCATCAAGCACCAAAACAGGATCAATCTTGGCCCACCCCATTGCCTCACCAAAATCCTCAAATAAGAACACAAAGGCAATAAGAGTATAAAGATGAACTTGGAAAAGTTACTCTTTTCATCGGAGTGCAGTGGAAGTCTTGCATGGTCCAAGTCCACCTTTTCCCTTTCAATCCTCTTTTGAGACTAAAAACAGCCAACCTCAAGTACATGATTAGTCTCAAGGGGTCAAGTTGTAGCACAGCTCCCCCTAAATATGTGCATCATTTGCAAAAAGGACTTGTGAGGTCCAGGGAGTGTTTGTACAACTTGAGCACCACAATAAGCAACAATATGCAGAATGAACATGATCAAAGGCATAAACACATGTATGCTACAATTCAATCCAAGTTCCGCGAATCTAAGATATTGAGCTCACTACGCAGCCTGCAAAAGGTCTTCTCATCTAGAGGCTTGGTAAAGATATCGGCTAGCTGGTTCTCGGTACTAACATGAAACACTTCGATATCCCCCTTTTGCTGGTGGTCTCTCAAAAAGTGATGTCGGATGTCAATGTGCTTTGTGCGGCTGTGCTCAACAGGATTTTCCGCTATTCGGATAGCACTCTCATTATCACATAGGAGTGGGACTTTGCTCAGATTGTAGCCAAAGTCCCGGAGGGTTTGCCTCATCCAAAGTAGTTGCTTGCAACACTGTCCTGCGGCAACGTACTCGGCCTCAGCGGTGGATAGGGCAACGGAGGTTTGTTTCTTAGAATTCCATGACACCAGGGACCTTCCTAAGAATTGGCACGTCCCCGATGTACTCTTCCTATCGACCTTACATCCAGCATAGTCGGAATCTGAGTACCCAATCAAGTCAAAGTTAGACCCCTTTGGATACCAGATCCCGAAGCAAAGTGTAGCGACTAAATATCTAAGAATTCGCTTCACAGCCACTAAGTGACACTCCTTAGGATCAGATTGAAATCTAGCACACATGCATACGCTAAGCATAATATCCGGTCTACTAGCACATAAATAAAGCAATGAACCTATCATGGACCGGTATGCTTTTTGATCAACGGACTTACCACCTTTGTTGAGGTCGGTGTGTCCGTCGGTTCCCATCGGCGTCTTTGCGGGCTTGGCGTCCTTCATCCCAAACCGCTTCAGCAAATCTTGCGTGTACTTCGTTTGGGAGATGAAGGTGCCGTCCTTGAGTTGCTTCACTTGGAACCCAAGGAAGTAGTTCAACTCGCCCATCATCGACATCTCGAATTTCTGCGTCATCACCCTGCTAAACTCTTCACAAGACTTTTGGTTAGTAGAACCAAATATTATGTCATCAACATAAATTTGGCATACAAAAAGATCACCATCACAAGTCTTAGTAAAAAGAGTTGGATCGGCTTTCCCAACCTTGAAAGCATTAGCAATTAAAAAGTCTCTAAGGCATTCATACCATGCTCTTGGGGCTTGCTTAAGTCCATAGAGCGCCTTAGAGAGCTTACACACGTGGTCGGGGTACCGTTCATCCTCGAAGCCAGGGGGTTGCTCCACGTACACTTCCTCCTTGATCGGCCCATTGAGGAAAGCGCTCTTCACATCCATTTGGTACAACCTGAAAGAATGGTGAGCGGCATATGCTAGCAAGATACGAATTGATTCTAGCCTAGCCACAGGAGCAAACGTCTCCTCAAAGTCCAAACCTGTGACTTGGGCATAACCTTTTGCCACAAGTCGAGCCTTGTTCCTCGTCACCACCCCGTGCTCGTCCTGTTTGTTGCGAAACACCCACTTGGTTCCCACAACATTTTGCTTGGGACGAGGCACCAGTGTCCAAACTTCATTGCGCTTGAAGTTGTTGAGTTCCTCCTGCATGGCCAACACCCAGTCCGGATCTAGCAAGGCCTCTTTTACCCTGAAAGGCTCAATAGAAGAGACAAAAGAGTAATGCTCACAAAAATTAACTAATCTTGAACGAGTAGTTACTCCCTTGCTAATATCACCCAATATCTGGTCGACGGGATGATCCCTTTGGATCGTTACTCGAACTTGGGTTGGAGGTGCCTTAGGTGCATCTTCCTCCTCAACTTGAACATCTTGTGCTCCCCCTTGATCGTGCGCCTCCACTTGAGGTACCTGTGCGTTATCTTGGGTTGGGGGATGCACCATAGTTGAGGAAGACGGTTGATCTTGCTCCAAATGTTCCTGAGGCCGTACATCTCCAATCGCCATGGTGCGTATCGCGGCCGTTGGAACGTCTTCTTCATCTACATCATCAAGATCAACAACTTGCTCTCTTGGAGAGCCATTAGTCTCATCAAATACAACGTCGCTAGAGACTTCAACCAAACCCGATGATTTGTTGAAGACCCTATACGCCTTTGTATTTGAATCATAACCTAATAAAAACCCTTCTACGGCTTTGGGAGCAAATTTGGAATTCCTACCCTTCTTCACTAGAATGTAGCATTTACTCCCAAATACACGAAAGTACGATACATTGGGTTTGTTACCAGTGAGCAGCTCATATGAAGTCTTCTTGAGGAGGCGGTGAAGGTAGACCCTGTTGATGGCGTGGCAAGCCGTGTTCACGGCTTCCGACCAAAAGCACTCGGGGGTCTTGAACTCTCCAAGCATAGTTCTCGCCATATCTATGAGCGTCCTGTTCTTCCTCTCTACCACACCATTTTGCTGAGGTGTGTAGGGAGCGAAGAACTCGTGCTTGATCCCCTCCTCCTCAAGGAACTCCTCCACTTGAAGATTCTTGAATTCGGACCCGTTGTCGCTCCTTATCTTCTTCACCTTGAGCTCAAACTCATTTTGAGCTCTCCTGAGGAAGCGCTTGAGGGTCCCTTGGGTTTCAGACTTATCCTGCATAAAGAACACCCAAGTGAAGCGGGAAAAGTCATCAACAATAACTAGACCATACTTACTTCCTCCTATGCTCAGATAGGCGACGGGTCCGAAGAGGTCCATATGCAGCAGCTCCAGAGGTCTTGACGTGGTCATCACATTCTTGGTGTGATGTGCTCCTCCCACTTGTTTACCTGCTTGACAAGCTGCACAAGGTCTATCTTTTTCGAAATGAACATTGGTTAGACCTATCATGTGTTCTCCCTTTAGAAGCTTGTGGAGGTTCTTCATCCCCACATGTGCTAAGCGGCGATGCCACAACCAGCCCATGCAAGTCTTAGCCATTAAGCATGCATCTAGACCGGCCTCTTCTTTTGCAAAATCAACTAAGTAAAGTTTGCCGTCTAGTACACCCTTAAAAGCTAGTGAACCATCACATCTTCTAAAGACAGACACATCTACATTTGTAAATAAACAGTTATATCCCATATTACATAATTGACTAACAGATAGTAAATTATATCCAAGACTCTCCACTAAAAACACATTAGAGATAGAATGCTCATTTGATATTGCAATCTTGCCTAAACCTTTCACCTTGCCTTGGTTCCCATCACCAAATATGATTGAATCTTGGGAATCCTTATTCTTGACGTAGGAGGTGAACATCTTCTTCTCCCTCGTCATATGGTTTGTGCATCCGCTATCGGTAATCCAGCTTGAACCCCCGGATGCATAAACCTGCAAGGCAAATTTAGGCTTGGGTCTTAGGTACCCAACTCTTGTTGGGTCCTACAAGGTTAGTCACAATTTCCTTAGGGACCCAAATGCAAGTTTTATCACCCTTGCATTTTGCCCCTAATTTCCTAGCAACTATTTTCCTATCCTTTCTACAAATAGCAAAGGAAGCATTCAAAGCATGATAAATTGTAGAGGGACCATTCATAACTTTCCTAGAAGCATGAACAAAATTTTTTTTAGGCACATGATGAACATTTTTCCTAGGCATATCTCTACCATGCATATAGGAAGAACTAGGAGCAAACATAGCATACGAGTCATGTGAATCAAAAGCATTGCAACTCCTATGAGACTGTCTTCTATTGTTGTACATAAAAGCATGGTTCTTTTTAGTACTAATTGCCATAGGGGCCTTCCCTTTCTCCTTGGCGGAGATGGGAGCCTTATGGCTTGTTAAGTCCTTGGCTTCCCTCTTGAAGCCAAGTCCATCCTTAATTGAGGGGTGTCTACCAATCCTGTAGGCATCCCTTGCAAATTTTAGCTTATCGAAATCACTTTTGCTAGTCTTAAGTTGGGCATTAAGACTAGTTACTTCATCATTTAATTTTGCAATAGAAGCTATGTGTTCACTACAAGCATCAATGTCAAAATCTTTACATCTATTGCAAATAACAACATTTTCTACACAAGTTGTTGATTTCCTAGCTATTTCTAACTTAGCATTCAAATCATCATTAATGCTCTTTAAGCTAGAAATTGTCTCATGGCAAGAAGATAATTCACAAGAGAGCATTTCATTTCTTTTAACTTCTAAAGCATGAGATTTTTGTGCTTCTATAAATTTGTCATGTTCTTCATACAACAAATCTTCTTGTTTTTCTAGAAGCCTATTCTTATCATTCAAGGCATCAATTAATTCATTAATTTTGTCTACCTTGGTTCTATCTAGGCCCTTAAATAGACATGAATAATCTATTTCATCCTCATCACTAGATTCATCCTCACTTGAAGAAGCATAAGTAGAGTCTCGAGTAATACCTTCTTCTCCCTTGCCATAAGGCATGTGTGACGCTCGTTGGGGAAGAGGGATGACTTGTTGAAGGCGGTGGCGGCGAGTCCTTCATTGTCGGAGTCGGACGAGGAGCAGCCCGAATCCCACTCCTTGCCAAGATGAGCCTCGCCCTTTGCCTTCTTGTAGTTCTTCTTTTTCTCCCTCTTGTTCCCTTGATCCTGATCACTATCATTGTCGGGACAGTTAGCAATAAAATGACCAAGCTTACCGCATTTGAAGCATGAGCGCTTCCCTTTGGCTTTGGTCTTGCTTGGCTGTCCCTTGCGACCCTTAAGCGCCGTCTTGAATCTTTTGATGATGAGGGCCATCTCTTCATCATTAAGTCCGACCGCCTCAATTTGTGCCACCTTGCTAGGTAGCGCCTCCTTGCTTCTTGTTGCCTTGAGAGCAAGGGGTTGCGGCTCGTTGATCGGACCATTCAAAGCGTCGTCCACGTACCTCGCCTCCTTGATCATCATTCTCCCGCTAACGAATTTTCTGAGGACTTCTTCGGGCGACATTTTGGTGTACCTGCGATTCTCATGAATATTATTCACCAAATGAGGATCAAGAACGGTAAAGGACCTTAGCATCAGTCGGACGACGTCGTGGTCCGTCCATCGCGTGCTTCTGTAGCTCCTTATTTTGTTGATAAGGGTCTTGAGCCGGTTGTATGTTTGAGTTGGCTCCTCGCCCCTTATCATCGCGAACCGTCCAAGCTCACCCTCCACCAACTCCATTTTGGTGAGCAAGGTGACGTTGTTCCCTTTGTGAGAAATCTTGAGGGTGTCCCATATTTGCTTGGCGTTATCCAAGCCGCTCACTTTGTGGTATTCATCCCTGCACAAGGAAGCTAGAAGAACAGTAGTAGCTTGTGCATTCTTATGTATTTGCTCATTAATGAACATGGGACTATCCGAACTATCAAAGTGCATTCCACTCTCTACAATCTCCCATATACTAGGATGGAGAGAGAATAGGTGACTACGCATTTTGTGGCTCCAAAATCCGTAGTCCTCCCCATCAAAGTGTGGGGGCTTGCCGAGTGCAATGGAGAGCAAATGTGAATTTGAACTTTGCGGAATATGAGAGTAGTCAAAAGAAAAGTTCGAATTAACCGGTTTCCTTCTCTTGTAGTCGTTGTGGTCGTCGTCCTTTTGGGAAGAAGTAGACTCATCGCTGTCGTCGTAATAGACGATCTCCTTGATGCGCCTCGTCTTCTTCTTCTTCCCTTCCTTCCGTCTATGGCCCGAGCCAAAGTCGGTAGGCTTGTCGTCCTTCGGCTCGTTGACGAAGGATTCCTTCTCTTTGTCGTTGATCACGATACCCTTCCCCTTAGGATCCATCTCTTCGGGCGGTTAGTCCCTTTGTGAAGAGAACGACTCCGATACCAATTGACAGCACCTAGAGGGGGGGTGAATAGGTGATCCTGTAACACTTAAAACTTAGGCCACAAAAACTTGGTTAAGTATTAGCACAATAACCGCCAAGTGGCTAGAGAGGAATCTTCAACAAAACACAATAACCAACAAGATCAATCACAGAGATGGCACGGTGGTTATCCCGTGGTTCGGCCAAGACCAACACTTGCCTACTCCATGTTGTGGCGTCCCAATGGACGAGGGTTGCAATCAACCCCTCTCAAGCGGTCCAAAGACCCACTTGAATACCACGTTGTTTTGCTTGCTTTTTCTCAATCCCGTTTGCGAGGAATCTCCACAACTTGGAGCCTCTCGCCCTTACACTTGAAATTCACAGAGAACATGGAGCAAGGGAGGGATTAGCAACGCACACGAGACACAAGAATCAGAGTGTCAACACGCACACAAGTCGCAACAAGAGCTCGCAACACAACTCAATGAGTTCACAACTCCACTAGAGCTCTATATGCTATCACAATGAAACGAATGCGCGAAATCGATGTCTTGGTGCTTGGGAATGTTGTAGGAATGCTTGGTATTCTCCTCCATGCGCCTAGGGGTCCCTTTTATAGCCCCAAGGCAGCTAGGAGCCATTGAGAGCAATCAAGGAAGGCTGATCTTGTCTTCTGTCGCCTGGTGCACCGGACAGTCCGGTGCACACCGGACACTGTCCGGTGCCCGATTTCCTTCCATAAATGGCGCAGTCGACCGTTGGCAGCCTGAGAGCCGTTGGCGCACCGGACATGTCCGGTGCACACCGGACAGTCCGGTGCCTCCTACTAGCCGTTGGCCCGGCCACGTGTCCCGCGCAGATCGCGCGGCCGACCGTTGGCCCTGCCGACCATTGGCTCACCGGACAGTCCGGTGCACACCGGACAGTCCGGTGAATTATATCCGTACGTCGACGATGAATTACCGAGAGCGACGAGTTCGCTTGAGCCAGTCTGGCGCACCGGACACTGTCCGGTGCACCACCGGACAGTCCGGTGCTCCCAGACTCAGCAGATCCTTGGCTGCTCGAGCCAAGACATTTTCAATTGGATTTTTCCTGTTTCCAGCACTTAGACACAATACATTAGTCCATAAAACAATGTACTAAGTCTGAGAAACATACCTTTATCCTTGATTTGTACATTGTCCACCTTTTTACACTTAGGCACTTGTGTTGGACACTGAATCACCAAAATACTTAGAAATGGCCCAAGGGCACATTTCCCTTTCAGCGAGTCCTTCGTTGTCGGAGTCGGACGACGAACAATCCGAGTCCCACTCCTTTCCAAGGTGTGCTTCGCCCTTAGCCTTCTTGTAAGCCTTCTTCTTTTCCCTCTTATTCCCTTGTTCCTGGTCACTATCGTTATCGGGACAGTTAGCGATAAAATGACCAATCTTACCACATTTGAAGCATGAGCGCTTCCCCTTCGTCTTGGTCTTGTTGGGATGCTCCTTGCGACCCCTTAGCGCCGTCTTGAAACGCTTGATGATGAGGGCCATCTCTTCCTCATTGAGCCCTGCCGCCTCAACTTGTGCCACCTTGCTAGGTAGTGCCTCCTTGCTCCTCGTTGCTTTGAGAGCCACGGTTTGAGGCTCATGGATTGGGCCATTCAATGCATCATCAACGTATCTAGCCTCCTTGATCATCATCCGCCCGCTTACGAACTTTCCAAGTATCTCCTCGGGCGTCATCTTGGTGTACCTAGGATTCTCACGAATATTGTTCACAAGATGTGGATCAAGGACAGTAAAAGACCTTAGCATTAGGCGGACGACGTCGTGGTCCGTCCATCGCGTGCTTCCATAGCTCCTTATTTTGTTGACGAGGGTCTTTAGCCGGTTGTATGTTTGGGTTGGCTCCTCGCCCCTGATCATTGCGAATCTCCCAAGTTCGCCCTCCACCAACTCCATCTTGGTGAGCATGGTGACGTCGTTCCCCTCATGCGAGATCTTGAGGGTGTCCCAGATCTGCTTGGCGTTATCCAAGCCGCTCACCTTATGGTATTCATCCCTGCACAATGATGCTAGAAGAACAGTAGTAGCTTGTGCATTTTTGTGAATTTGCTCATTGATAAACATAGGACTATCAGTACTATCAAATTGCATTCCACTCTCTACGATCTCCCATATGCTTGGATGGAGAGAGAACAAGTGACTACGCATTTTGTGACTCCAAAATCCGTAGTCCTCTCCATCAAAGTGAGGAGGTTTACCAAGTGGAATGGAGAGTAACTGAGCATTTGTACTTTGCGGAATACGAGAATAATCAAAAGAAAAGTTTGAATTGACCGTTTTCTTCTTCTCGTAGTCGTTGTCGTCGTCCTTTTGGGAGGAGGAAGATTCGTCGCTGTCGTAGTAGACTATATCCTTGAAGCGTCTTGTTTTCTTCTTCCTCCCGTCTTTTCTTTTGTGGCCCGAGCCTGAGTCAGTAGGCTTGTCATCCTTTGGATCATTTACAAAGGACTCCTTCTCCTTATCATTGACCACCATCCCTTTGCCCCTAGGATCCATCTCTTCGGGCGATTAGTCCCTTTCTTGAAGAGAATGGCTCTGATACCAATTGAGAGCACCTAGCGGGGGGGGTGAATAGGTGATCCTGTAAAACTTAAAACTTAACACCACAAACTTGATTAAGAGTTAGAACAATGAAATCAAGTGAGTAGAGAGGAGAGCTCTTGTGAAGCACAATAGACAGAATAAGGACAAGCACAAGAGACACGAGGATTTATCCCGTGGTTCGGCCAAGTACAAAACTTGCCTACTCCACGTTGTGGTGTCTCAACGGACGAGAGTTGCACTCAACTCCTCTCAAGTGATCCAATGATCAACTTGAATACCACAGTGTTCTTCTTTACTTTACTCTTTCCCGTTTGCGAGGAATCTCCACAACTTGGAGTCTCTCGCCCTTACAATAAGAATCACAATGAAGCACTAGACTAAGGGAGGGAAGCAACACACTCAAATCCACAGCAAATACGCACACACAAGACCAAGATTTGAGCTCAAGACAATATCTCGAGGTTCTCACTAGAACAGAGCTCAAATCACTAAGAATGTCGAACAAGTGCGCAAGAATGAAGTGAGAGTGATCAACAATGCTCAAGGAATGCTTGGTGTTCTCCTCCATGCGCCTAGGGGTCCCTTTTATAGCCCCAAGGCAGCTAGGAGCCGTTGAGAGCATTTCAAGAAGGCAATTCTTGCCTTCTGTCGCCTGGCGCACCAGACAGTCCGGTGCACCATCGGACACTGTCCGGTGCGGATTTCTTTCCTTCTTTGGCGAAGCCGACCGTTGGCGGTTCAGAGCCGTTGGCGCACCGGACACTGTCCGGTGTACACCGGACAGTCCGGTGCCCCCTTCTGACCGTTGGCTCTGTCACGCGTCGCACGCGGATTACGCGGCCGACCGTTGGCCCGGCCGACTATTGGCTCACCGGACAGTCCGGTGCACCACCGGACAGTCCGGTGAATTATAGCCGTACGCCGCCGTCGAAGTCCCGAGAGCAGCCAGTTCGCAGATGCCAGCCTGGCGCACCGGACACTGTTCGGTGCACCCAGACCGAGCTGTCTTTGGCTGATCAAAGCCATCTTTTTTTCCAACTTGATTTCTCCTGTTTCCAGCACTTAGACACAATACATTAGTCTCCAAAATAATGTACTAAGTCTTAGAAACATACCTTTTACTTGATTTGCACTTTGTCCATTACTTTGCCTAGATTAACATAAGTCCACTTGTGTTGGCACTCAATCACCAAAATACTTAGAAATGGCCCAATGGCACATTTCCCTTTCACATGGTCGATCTTCGACGTCATCGTTGTCACTCTCTAGATCAAAACCTTCGTTGTCACTAGAATCTCCAGACAACCGAGCTAAAATTTCATCAATAATCTTTTCAACATTGGTCCTTTCCATAGCTTCGTAAAACCAGCTAGTGCAGGGTTTACACTTTTCTTCTCTTCGGCCATTTCAATATTGATTGAAACAAAAAACCGAAGCTCCAAAGCAATCACGATTGTGAAATTAGAAAGCTAAAACGACAAAACCAACATAAGCTTGATAGCACGAAAAATATTTTCATCGCAACCCTCATATATATATGCAAAGCATCACTGCACGATGGGCCCCATGATACAGAAAGGTTTTGCTATTCTAGCGGAGGGAAGGTGTTTTTCGGAGCTTTGGCTAAAGGCCTTCGTTCATTTTGGAGTCTGAATTTGTTACAAAGGAACAAACTAATACTACGAGGGGCTACTGTTGGGGGCCTTCGTCTTTTGAAGGTTCTCAAAAACACGACTAACCATTTGTTTTTAGTATATTATTAAGTATTACAGGAGCTTCTTTACCAGAAAATTTTCGGCATAGATCAAGGAAAGTACGACAAAGCAAGCTTCATCACGACGAAGCCGGAAGGCGACGCAGGGAGAAGGTGTTGTTCAAGTTGTCGAGTACAAATGACAATGTTGTCCCTATGACATTTGTAAATCTTGTATGTAATTGTTGAGGGCATGAATGTAATAACGTACAAAGCTGTACGATTGCCTATAAATAGATGAACAGTACCCCCGTATTGTTCACGCTGGATTGTAATCTCATTCACGTCATTACCTTCATGCAAGACGAAGGTACCAATGTAATATGAATTTTGATCAATATATTCGTTATAGAATAACTGTATGTGTCACGATATTACACTTATAATTATATTTTTATATTTGTGAGTGATGAAGACTTGTTCTTCATGACCTTCGTCCAAGACTCGTTATACCCAAAGGGGAATAACGTTTCGAAAGATGAAGGTCTTTAACGCATAACAAGTGTGTTGCCTTGCTCTTGATTCGCAGTAATTGAGAACAAGTGACCAATAGTGTGCACCAGACTATCTAGTGCTGCCCTGGACATCCATTCCAGATTGTTTAGAGAACTTCCAGAGAAGCTAGAGAGCTACCAGAGAGATTGCAATCGTTTGAGGGAGGCACCGGACTGTACGATGTGCACCAAATAGTCACTATGTAGTGTGTGGTGCTCCTCTACGCAACGGCTAGTTGTCGGACCTAGTCATTGGAATCACACTGGTGGCGCACCGAACTGTCCGAGGTGACCACATGCAGAACTGTTTAGTAATAGCTAGTTTGGGGTGGTTGGGGTATTTATACCCCCTCCACTAGCCATATTCATTATCTTGTTGCCCCAACCGACAAGCATTCATTGCTAAAGCATTGCAAGTCCACAAAGCATAGTGAGGTGATTAGCAAAATCATAATCCCATGTTAGAACCTCATTAGTGCACATGAGAGCCACCTAGAGCACACACCGCATGAATTATGCTTCTCATGGTCAAGTGAATGTCTATGGATTATTACTCTTGCTGATCGGCATCACCTAGACGGCTCGATGACGGTTGGAGCTCGGTGATCACCTTGGAGGCTTTGTTGGTGACCCGACATGGAGATTGTATATGGGCGTGAAGGATCCATCATGTCGGAGAGGCAAAGGATCATCTCAAAGTGAGCACTTGATCCTTGCGAGGACTAAGGGGGAGCAACACCCTTGCATGGGGCTCCAACGAGGACTAGTGGAGAGTGCCGACTCTACGATACCTCGAAAAAATCTTGGAGGAGTCTTCTTGCCACTACTTTACATTTCTCATTTACTTTGAGCAATTTACTTTATGTATTTGCTTTCCTAGTATTTGCCATGATCATGTAGGGTATGCTTATCGTTTCCTAGCTTTTGTGATTTAGCTAAGTAGTTTGGTGAAGTTGGGCTCTTGTTTAGGGTTTAATATTTCACAAGAATTTTAGAGAAGCCCAATTCACCCCCCCTCTTGGGCATCGTGATACTTTAACTAGCTACTCTTCTCTTTAACACATGGTGAAACCCTAGATCCAAAAAGTGGCTCAAGTTGAGAAAGAATGAAAAAAGGGGAGAGAGAAACATAAACTAACCTTTTAGCAACCTCCTTCCAAAAAATGAAGATTAAAACCTCTGCTCTTGTATTTTTATGAAATATTGACCTCTAAAATGGCCTCCAATGGAAGGTGTCTGTGAGAAATAGTTCAGCTCAAGGAGGCAGAAATGGTACTTATACCATAAACATCACTGGCAGTTGGCTTAAGGAACCTGCCAGTTGAAACATATTTATGATTGTGGTTTACTTAAAAAATCGCTAGTGGAAATCGTGTATTTCTACTTGTGGTTTCTGAAAGGAACACGGGCGCCTAAGAGGGGGTGAATTAGGGCTTCTAAAACTCTCACTAATCTAGGCCACAAATAAATCTCCTAAACAAAACATATGCAAACAACTAAACAAGAATGTGCAAACTAGGTTTTTATCCAACCTAAGTTCCAATCCTAAAATGTGGAAACTAAAGAACAAAGAATGCAAACTCACGTGGATGACACTAGTATTTTTACCGAGGTATCTGGAACCTCGCGAGGTCTCGACTAATCCTCATTGGTGCCTCTACGCAACGGGTAGCCCACACGAGGGCCAAGCACCACGGTTGAGTAGCTCCATAGAGAGTTGTAGGCCTTCTTCACGCGCAAGTGGTGCTCCACTTCCGGCTCCTCTCCGATGCTCCCCACCATCTTCACTATCGAGCTTCCGGTCGAATCGTCGTGGGCCTCATTCCCTCCAGTATACGATGGTGGACGCACCACAAATGCGATTGATGTCGTCTCGCAAGACTCGCACTCCACTCGGTACAATATTACAATAGCTCATGCAAGGGACGAGTGGTTTTGTGGGTTTTTTCTAAACTCACTCAACTAACTAGGAACAACCTAGAGCAAGCGCATAAGCAAGCTAACTAACCTAAGCACTTCACAAAAGCACCTATGCTAATCACCAAGTGATTCTATTAAACACTTGGGTGTTTGAAGCCTTGGAGATGTGTATCACATGTGTTGGTATGTTGTTTGGGCTCACAAACATTCAAATGGTTGGCTTGGGGGTTTATATATAAAGCCCCTGTTGGGGGTCTTCTACTCTGCGAAGGTCCTCAAGACGAAGATCCTGTGTAGAAGTAACAATGCGGAATACTGAAGCTCGGTAGCTTCGGTTCAGACCAAGCAAAGAAGGAAAAAGGACTAGTTAGACCTTCTTAGTTTAAATTTCTTGTAAACTAATGTTGAAGGACATGGATGTAATTTTACTCGGGCTGCGTCCCATGCCTATAAATAGATGAACAGTACCCCCGTACTGTTCACACTGAATTGTATTCACTCTCTCGCATCTTCGCCTTCGACCAATCCGAAGGTATCAATGTAATATTAACATTGTTGATATTCATATATGTTTTATGGAATGCAAGGATAAATGAATTATTAAAATATGATTATTATATTTATTCCTTTGTATTCTTACCCTTGTATTGATATGATGAAGGTGTGTCCTTCTTGACCTTCGTCCGAGAAGCATTATACCCGCAGGAGATAATGCTTCGAAGGACAAAGGTCCTTAATGATTAACAATTGTGTTGCCTTGTTCTTGACTTACAACATCTGAGAACAAGTGACCAACATTGGCGCCCACCTCCGATGAACTCACTTCCACAATTGCGACAATGATTTCGCAAGTCAACCAAGTTGTGGCACCTTTGGCTACAAAGCTGGTGCTCCCGATCACAGGCGGCTCAAGTTCTGAACCAGCCAACAAGAAGCAGAAAAAGGAAGCACAGAGGAGGGTACAACATGTTGGAGTGCAAGGACCCTTCATCAAGTCCAAGTGGTCTCATATACCAATCACCTTCTCCCAGGAAGACCTTCAGCTCAAGGATTATCCCCACAATGATGCAATGGTCATATCTTGTGTCATCAAGGGGTTTCTGGTCCACAACGTCCTAGTGGACACGGGCAGTGCGACAGATATCATCTTCGTAAAGTCTTTCAGGCAGATGCAAGAGCCGAATGACAAGATACATGATGCAACACACCCCCTTTGCGGCTTCGGAGGAAGACAAATCGTGGCACTTAGCAAGATAACTATGCCAGTCACCTTTGGCTATGTTCATAACACAAGGACAGAACAGGTTGTCTTTGACATTGTCGATATGGACTATCCTTACAATGCAATCATTGGACGAGGGACACTGAATGCCTTCGAAGCAATACTTCATCCAACATATCTTTGCATGAAGATACCTTCGGAGCAAGGGCCCATTGTTGTGCATGGAAGCCAAGAGGCTGCCAGGAGAGCCGAAGGAAGCTGGACGGTTTCGAAGGACATCCATAATATAGATGAAGTCGAAGCTCATCAGCAATATAAGCATAAAAGAGAAAAGGCTGCTTTAGCAGATCAACCAAAGCCCATGATTTTGTGTGAAGACATAGCCGAGAAAAAAGTGCTATTGGTATCTCAATTATTTGATGAACAAGAGAAGACCTTGCTGAGATTTCTATTCAACAACAAAGATATTCTTGCTTGGTCGGCCAATGATCTCTGCAGTGTCAATAGAAATATTATTGAGCACTCACTCAATGTAGACCCGGCCTTCAGACCAAGAAAGCAGAGGCTTAAGAAAATGTCAGATGATAAGGCCGAGGCACACGAAACGAAGTGAAAAGACTTCTAAGTGCCAGTGTTATCAGAGAAGTGACATACCTAGAGTGGCTGGCTAATGTTGTCATGGTAAAGAAATCCAATGGAAAATGGATAATGTGCATTAACTTTACATATCTCAATAAGGCATGTCCGAAGGATGAATTCCCATGGCCAAGAATAGATTTCCTTGTGGATGCAGCAGCTACTTCGGAGCTCATGAGCTTATTGGACTGCTACTCAGGCTATCATCAAATATGGATGAAGAAGGAGGATGAGCCGAAGACAAGCTTTATAACTCATAGTGGAACCTATTGTTACCTTCGGATGCCCGAGGGGCTCAAGAATGCTAGAGGAAGCTTCAGCAGGATGACTGCCAAAGTTCTTCACTCCCAAATTGGCAGAAATGTGCTAACATATGTTGATGATATCATAGTAAAGAGCACAAAGCAAGAAAACCATGTTGCTGACTTGCAAGAAACATTTGCCAACTTCAGGTGAGCTGGTCTTAAATTAAATCCATAAAAATGCGTTTTTGGAGTAAAGAAGGGCAAGTTTCTTCGTTGCTTGGTATCAACAAAGGGTATCGAAGCTAATCCAAGCAAGATAGAAGCCATACTTCGAATGGAGCCACCGAAGTCAAGGAAGGGTGCCCAAAGTTTAACAGGGAAGCTGGCATCATTGAACAGATTCATTTCAAGGTCAGCAGAGAGGAACTTGCCATTCTTCGAAGTGCTGAAGTCAGCCGAAGTCTTTCAATGTGGACCAAATCAGCAGAAAGCCTTCGAAGAATTGAAACAATATTTAATAGAGTCGACAACTTTAACTCCACCTTCGTCAGGAACTCCATTGTTGTTGTATGTAGCTGTTTCTCATGCTGCGGTTAGTGCAGCACTTGTGCAAGAGAAGCAGGAGGACCAGGCAAGAAAGCAAGTGCCAATTTACTTCATTTCTGAAGTGCTCAGTGCATCAAAGAAAAATTATACAGAGATAGAGAAGGAACTATATGTTGTACTAATGGCTTCTAGGAAGCTTCTGCATTATTTTCAAGCATACCACATCATAGTACCTTCTTCACAACCTCTCAAAGACATAATGAGGAATAGAGAGGCCACAGGAAGAGGTTGAAAATGGGTTGCAGAACTGAACGAATTCATTATTGATTTCGTTCATAGATCTTCGATCCAATCCCAGGCGTTAGCAGACTTCATTGCTGATTGGACACCAGGGGCTCAGGACGAAGAGAAAACAACCGATGCTGAAGCCTGGACAGTATTTTGTGATGGGTCTTGAGGAACCTTTGGCGCAGGAGCAGCAACTGTCTTGATTTCACCATCAAAAATCAAAACCTGCTATGCAGCCAGATTGGACTTCAATTGCATAAATAATATTACAGAATACATAGCCCTTCTCTTGGGGCTCTGAAAGCTTAAAGCAATGGGAATAAGAAGGGCAATACTCAAATCTGACTCACGGGTCATCTCAGGTCATGTTGACAAAAGCAGCAAAGCAAGAGACCCAAAGCTAGAAAATATTTGGATGCAGTCCAAAGGATGGAGGCTTCCATCGAAGGTTTTTCTGTAAAAAATATTCCAAGAGGAGAAAACGAGCATGCAGATTTGCTAGCTAAATCAGCGGCATAGGGGCTCCCGTTACCTTTAGAAGTTTTCTTCGAAACAATAAAAGCACCTTCGGTTGAGCTCATGGAAAGAGCTATGCTCACAATTTCACCAGTACATAGTGAAGATTGGAGGACTGAGATAGTATCTTTCCTTCAAGGTAACTGTCTTTCGGATGATGAAGTTTACAATAAAAGAATGGAAGCAAGAACAAGACCATATGTAATTATAGAAGGGAGTCTGCTCTCCATTGCTCAAGTGCCCGTCGAGAGCCGAAGGTCAAGATTTGATGAAGGAAATACATGCAGGCTATGTGGGGCTCATATTGCATCTAGGCCTTTGCTGGAGAAGGTTTTTAGACAAGGTTTTTACTGGCCGAACGCAACTTCGCATGCAGCAGATTTGGTTCAAAAATGTGAAAATTGTCAAAGATATGCCAGAGACCAAAAGCAACCTTTGTCTGTAACCCAGCTAATACAACCAACTTGGCCATTGCAAATATGGGGCTTAGATTTGTTAGGTCCACTTCCACCAGTGCAAGGCAACTTGAAATATGTAGTGGTGGCAGTGGAGTATTTTTCCAAGTGGATTGAGGCAAAGCCCTTAGCTACAATAACTTCGGCCACAGTACATAAATTCTTCTGGCAGAATATTGTTTGTCGCTTCGGCGTGCCGAAGGCTATCATCGTTGATAATGGAACTCAGTTCGATGTTGAAACATTCAAAACCTTTTGTAACCAGATTGGTACAAAAATACACTTCGCATCAGTGAGGCATCCGGAGTCAAATGGACTGGTAGAAAGGGAAAATGGAATTATAATAACAGGAATAATGAAGTCAATCTTCAATCAACCCAAAGGGAAGTGGCCAGACAAATTAATAAAGGTAGTGTGGAACCACAACACTGCTGTTTCAAGGTCAACAGGATTTACTTCGTTCAAGCTTATGTTCGGTGACGAAGCAATAACACCGGAAGAAGCAAGAACGATTTCAATAAGAACCTTAGCTTCGACAGAGGATGAAGGTGATTGCCAAGTAACAAAAGACACCATAGAAGGGACTAGACTACAAGCAATAGAGCACATCAATAAGTACCAGGCCAAAACAATCAAATGGCGTGACCGAAAGGTAAAATTGAAGAATATTAAGCCAGGACATTTGGTGCTTCGAAGAGTGGCCAACCCTGATACAGTGGGGAAGCTTAAGCTCAAGTGGGAAGGTCCCTTTTTGGTGGTGTCTTCGTCAAGACCTGGATCTTACAGATTGAAAGACATGGACGACAACGACATACCAAGGTCTTGGAATGCGGATGAGCTTCGTCGGTATTATGTGTAAAACAATGTAATTTTATTATTTTTTCCTATGGCACCATTTTCCTTTCAAGAGGGGAGAAAGGTTTTTAATGGGGCCATATGTTGTAATTTTCATTTTTTGTTTAGCCCTATGCAATACAAGGGCCAAATTCCCCACATGTAAACTGTAACAAAAAGGAACGCACCATCGAGTGCAAGTGGCCATGAAGAAGCTCAAAAGTCGTCCCTAAGGGGATGCAGAGCTAACATGTCATCTAAAGAGGTGAAGAAGCTCCAAAGTCGTTCCTAAAGGGACGCAGAGTAAGTCACGAAGCTCCAAAGTCATTCCTAAGGGAATGCAGAGCTAAAATGCCACCTAAATCAAAGGTGAAGAAGCTCGAAAGTCGTTCCTAAGGGAATGCAGAGCTTAAATGCCACCTAAGTAAAGGGTGAAGAAGCTCCAAAGTCATTCCTAAGGGGATGCAGAGCTAAAATACCACCTAACTACAAGGTGAAGAGACTCAAAAGATGTTCCTAAGGGGATGTAGAGTCTGGGTGTGTTTTTGGCATACATTTGCATTTTTCATCACATCATCCTTTGCATTCATGTGAGCATACATTAGTCATTCGTAGGCTCATCATCATGGCATAAAGCATAGATACTAACAGAAAAAACAAGAAATGTTTGTCCTTGACAAGAAAACGCTTTTTTGCATACAAAGATGCTTCGTCTTCAATGAAATGCTTTGATGCGAATGAAAAGAAGGGAAGGTGTTTTTCGCCTTCGGCTCAAAAGATTACAAGTAATGGTTTCGTTCACAACAAAGCAATCCACACATGAGCGAAAGGTAAAATGGTATTACAAGGTATTAACAAATATGTACAATATTTTGTCCAATTGTCAATTACAATTCTTAGCCATATAATATAGAGAGTTCCTAAGTCTTTCTACAGATAAGTACAAAAGGAGATTCTACAGTCTTCGGTACTTCAGCACAAGCTTCGGCTCAGTGACCTCCGGCGCCATCATCCTATAGGCAAGACAAGGTACAAGGTAATTGGAAATTTAATAAGGAAAAATCAAGGTAAAAAGACAAAGGTAAGGTTTCATACTGAGTTAAGTAGTTTCCGTGCTTCATCCCCGACCAATTCACGCCCGCCCTTTGCCCAAATTTGGGTAATAAATCTATTTCCTATGCTTCGGGCCTCGGTTGGAACGTCAACCAAGTCTAATGATGAAAGATTGAAATTTGGCTTGTTGACGGCCCTCGCCTGATTGCACCTGGCCTTCATAAACGTTGCAGCTGTGCCGCATGAAGCCACTAGGGCACAGAAATCTCTGTGCCGAGTTATAACTTCATCAAGGGCTTCAACTTCATTTTCAATATGATCGAAGGCCCCGGGGATGTCTTTGGTAGAAAGGGTGACTTCTTCAGAAGTGGCTCCGACTTACTTAAATATCTCCTTCAATCTATTAATGCATCGGGCGGCAAAGCCAGAGCATTTGTCCCAAAGATTCTTAATAGTTCCACTTAGCTTCGCATTCTTTTCAGCTTCGGCTTCGACCTTTGCTTTGAATTCCTTCGTTTCATGGTCAAAGCGCTCTGACCTTTTGTTCAAGGCTGCTCGAGCTTCAATTAGCTCCTCGCTCAGCTTATCATTCTGAGACCTTGCTTCTGCGAGAGAGCCTTCGGTTGATTGCAGCAGGATGTCTTTTTCTTTTAAAGAATCTTCATGTTTCTTAATCTTATCTTCCAAGCCATCAATAATAACTTTGTTTCTTCTATCTTCAGTATCCTGCTGCATTTTCAACACCTTGCTTAATAACATACTCTGCAAAACAAGTTAAAATTAGAATACTCAAACTATTATGAAGGTAATATAAAAAAGGAGAGAGTTTAGAGAAAAGCCTCACCTTGAAATTGGAATGAAACAAGCTACCGACAATATGTTGTCGTCTATAACAACTAATGTTAGACTCCAACTTCGGGAATCCAACGCTCTTGGATAAAGTGCCTACAATCTTCGCCCCGGCGTGGTCACGAATGCATCCTAAGATTTCTTCGTTGACCCAACCAAAGAGCATAGACCCCGGTTGGTAGCTGCAAGACATAGCGAACTCTTTCAGCACTAATTTATCTTCCTCAGAAAGTTCCTGGCCACCCAGGTGCCAAAGGTCAAAATCTTTCCCTTCCGGAGGAGTATCGTCAATTTCCTTCCCTTTCTCAGGCACTGTGGCCATGTCTTCCTCCGCAACCACATCTGATATAAGTTTGTCAATTTCGAACATTGTGGCTGCGAGTTCTTCAGCTTCGTCTCTGCCAGCATCTTCAGTATCCGAAGGAATTGCTGCTTTTACCGCTGAAGCTGAAGACGGTGTTTGTTCAATAGCTTGCATTATGTTCATAATCTGCCATTTCTTTTGCCCTCCAACCTTTTTCTCCGCAGCCGAAGGCACCTTCATCTTCTATAAAAGGTTGGTCAGTTCCGATCTCAAAGGACTTATCAGCTTGAATGGTGGGGATTCAGTCATTACCTTCAGAATTTACGCTACCTCGACAACAGTGGGAGACGAAGGGTTTAAGGTCTCCTTCGGTGCTTCATTTACCTTCGGTTCGGCAGAAGGTATCTCATCAAGTTTTCTTTTCTTAGGGGCTTGCACCTTCGGCTCCGGTGCCACTTTCGCCTTCTTCAGAGCCTTTTCGTCTGCTTTCATGGACCGAGCAGCTTCTCTGCTCAGAATGCTGACAACTCTTTTTCTCTTCGCTCCCTCGGCCCCTTTGTCAAGTCTCTCATAGTCTGGATATTCAAAGTTTAGTGCATCCATTACTCGATTTAGCCTTCGTTTCGGTTGGGTGCTGAAGGCAGCAGTCATTAGTTGATCCTCTTTCTTCGTGTAATTGCTAAGAATCTCATTGCACATAGTTTCGATCATCTCTAGCCATTCAGTGCACGGTTTCTTGAATTGCTTCTCAAATTTAAAATGGTAGGGGAGCCAAACGAGTTCATATTTCTTTCCCCCCTCTTTCTTCTTCGGCATCCCCCAACCACTAGAGGTCGGAAAGGTCTTGTTTGCCAAGTATTCCTGTACTAAATCCCTGGTGCTGATTTCGGCAGCCACCACTCTGAATTCAACCTCGGCCAGCTGGCACGGGGAGCCGAGTTGCATATGGCACAATGGTCTTGTCATTTCAAAGCTTAGTTTCATAGGACTCATAACCATGGTCATCAACTTCTCCCTCTTCTTCTCGTCAGCCTTCACGTAGAACCACTCATTTGTCCATCCCGGTTGGCCACTTGGTGCGGTAGCCGATTACCGGGGCTCTAGTGTCCTTTCGGTACGCGAAGTTATCGCGTCCAAAGTTTTTGTGAAGGCCATCCGCCCTAGCCTTCGTCTGGTAGTGCAACTCGTGCACTCGGCAGAAACCATCGGCATTAGCACTCATGCCTTGCTTCGGAGAGCCCATATGTAAACACTTAGCCTAACAATGGCATTTGGCGTTAGTTGATGAAGGTATATTTCAAACTTCTTCAAAACTTCTCCTATTATATCATATAGAGGGAACCGAAGCCCTGCTTTGAAGAAGCTTTTAAAGACAACAACTTCATCCTCGTTCGGCTCCAGAATCACCTCCTCGCTAGCAAAGCGAATAAGTTTACTCTCAGCTTCCCCAAAATAGCCCAGCTTCTTCATCATAACCAGGTCCTCCACTGACACAGTAGACTTTCCAAATTCAATATGGCTCGGTTTCGACGGGCTCAAGATACTATTGTCTTCTTCAAACTCATCATCACTCCCATCCTCGGCTACAGTTTGCTTAGCTTCGGCAGTGTCACCTTCGGCAACGGCCTCTTCTGGCACCACTAAACCCGATCGCCTCATCATTTCTAATATTGGCGCCATCTCCGTCATTTCAACATCATCTCCCTCATGAGACACCCTAGTAGTGGATCTCACTCGGGCCATGTCAAGTATCGCGGTCTCTTAAAACGAAGCTGACTTCGAATGATGAAGAGTGTGTCTGGAAACAACAAACCGGGATGCTTCGACTTTGGTTAAAAATTTTAAGAGCACAACAGTGCAATGGCAATGAATGTTGTAGTAACTCCTCACCAACATGTCTGCTTATATAGTGCTACAGGGGAAGAAGGCAAACCGCCAGACCGCCCACACTGGCTGAGCAGTGGACCGCAGTGGACCGCTCGGTGCTCGAAATATTTTAATCGTTTTTCGATAACGAGCTCAGCGAAGCTGTTTTTTTAGATCTTCGGCATTACGAAGCCTTTGTGCTTTTCCCGGATTGAGCTTGTTACGTAAAGAACAATCTAGCACCACGAAGGGGCTACTGTTGGGGGTCTTCTACTCTGCCGAAGGTCCTCAAGACGAAGACCCTGTGTAGAAGTAACAATGCGAAATGCCGAAGCTCGGCAGCTTCAGTTTAGACCCAGCAAAGAAGGAAAAAGGACTAGTTAGACCTTCTTAGTTTAAATTGCTTGTAAATTAATGTTCAAGGACATGGATGTAATTTTACTCGAGCTATGTCCCGTGCCTATAAATAGATGAACAGTACCCATGTACTGTTCACGCTAAATTGTATTCACTCTCTCGCATTTTTGCCTTCGACCAAGCCGAAGGTATCAATGTAATATTAACATTGTTGATATTCATATATGTTTTATGGAATGCAAGAATAAATGAATTATTAAAATATGATTATTATATTTATTCCTTTGTATTCTTACCCTTGTATTGATATGATGAAGGTGTGTCCTTCTTGTCCTTCGTCCGAGAAGCATTATACCCGCAGGAGATAATGCTTCAAAGGACGAAGGTCCTTAATGACTAACAATTATGTTGCCTTGTTCTTGACTTACATCATCTGAGAACAAGTGACCAACAACCCCCACTTAGAGATGGACAAACGGGCCGCCCGACCCGTTTAGGGCACGACTAACCAGGCACGCCAGTCAAACCGGGTCGAGCCTTAATGACCCGCGGGCTTTAGATCCTGTACGAGCCTAGCACGGTGCAGGCCTAAACGTGTCGGGCTAGCCCAACTAGCCCGACCTGGAAATAGGGTTGTGCCAGCCCGAGCCTGTTTTTCATATGTGCATAGCTAAATTAGCATAGCAGCAACAACCAGCAGCACAAGTGCACAACTCAATTACAGGCACACAGTAGACATACGCCTATCAAAGCTACAAGGCTACAACAGATCCATACATCAGGTGAGGTCGTGAGGAGGAGGTGTTACCTATGCGGCTTAGGAATGAAGCCGCTCTGCCGGAGCACCGATTCCATCGGCGATGGCCCACTAAAGAGACAAGAAAGAAGAAGACGGAGAGGAGACAAAGACGGAGACAGATCCTTGTAGAGGAGACAGAGAGACAAATATCGTGCCTAAGAGCCGGTTAGCCGGCCACACTGATGCAGCCTGATAGCCGACCAGCCGGTGACGGAGATGGATCTGTGGAGAGGAGCGGGCGCGCGGTGGAGACGACGAGAGCCGGAGACGGATCTGTGGAGAGGCGTGGTGCCACGGTCAACGGATGACGGAGACGGATCCATGGAGAGGCACAAGCGCACGACGAAGACGACGAGAGCCAGAGACGGATCCGTGGAGAGGCGCGGGGCCATGGGTAGCCTGTGACGGAGAAGGATCCATGGAGATGCGCGGTGGAGACGAATCCGTGGAGAGGAGCGGATGAGCGGTCGAGACGAATCCGTGATTTCATGCATAGGCGTGGCCGCGGCACCACGGCAGAGCGGAGGCAATTAGGGATTTAGGATTTCGGGGACAAGACGACGGGTGCGGTGTGGACTGTAACACCATAAAAACCATCAATTAAAAATAATGAATTTAGTTATTATATTAATTAGGGTAATAATTTTTTCTAAGTTTTTAATTATTTATTTGTATTTTGATCGTTTTCTTTGCATGCGCTTGATTGATTATCGGATGTTTATTATCAATTCCTTTTTAAAGAAAAACCTAGTAAATAATATAATAATTAAATAATATAATAGTTGTTGGTCTAAAAACAAGTATTTCATTTATAGATAACTTTGGTGAATTTTTAGGGATTTTTGAGCTATCTAAAAATGCATTTCGGAATTAAAAAAAACTAAACCTAATCTAAAACCGGCCCACTAGGGGCCCATGTCCCCAAACCCTAATACCTAGCCGCACGCCCTGCCTCTCCCAGTCCTCAAGCCGCCGCCGCCTCCCCACTCTCTCTCTCTCTTCTCTCCCCTGTTTCTCTCTCCCTTGCTTTTCTCTCTCACGAACCAGCAAGCCAGGCAGCAGGCCTTGCCGCGGCCGAGCGCCCGCCCCGCCGCGCGACTGCACCGCGCACCCTACGTGCTGCCCTGCACGCCGCACCGAGGCCGGCCCCACCGTGCGCAGGGAGCAGAGCCGCTGCTCGCCGAGCCGCCTCGCGCGCGCCCCTGCACCCAGGCCACGACGCCGCAGTGACCAAGAGCAAGTCCGCGATGCCGCCGCGCCCAAGTCGAGCAGACCCGCGAGCCCCGCGCGTCCGTTCGCCGACTGCGTTAAGGAATTATCACTGCGACCGTTTCTTCCTCTCCATTGCTCTCCCCATTGATGCTTGGAAGTAACCGAAGCCATTGATGGCACTTGAAGCCCCGCCGACCATTGATGTCTCCCCCTGGCCGACTCTTTCTTCTCCCCTCCCTCTCCTATAAAAGGCAGCAGAGCCCTCTCCATACTCTCCTACCCGAGCTCGCTTCTTTCTCTAGTGCTCCTCGCTCGCCAGTGCACTGCTCGTCATCGGAGGTTGCCGTTCATCGCCGGAGTTCACGGAGCCCGCAGTTCGTCGCTGGAGCCACACACTCGCCGTCCGTAGTCGAGACCCTGCTCTTCTCCACCCGGCCGAACCCCCGTCGAACTCTCCCCGTCGCACGCATGAACCTAAGGTTGAAGACGACCCAAATTATTTTGTGTATTTTATAAAAGTACTTTTTGATTCGATTCATGAGTTGTATATTTTGTTTGTTGTAATATGAACACATGTGATTCGCAATTTATGTGTATGTGTGTTATGGAATTGTTTGATAGATTCATGCGATTATTAGTACCGTGAGAATTCATGTTAATCGATGCGATGATTTTTGGATTAGAAAATATGACAAAATTTAGTAGTCACACGTTGATGATAAAAACAATAGATAGGAAATTTTGTAGGTAAATTTGGTCGCAATAAACTTAGAAACTATTTGGAGAATTATAGGTGCATTTTAAATGGATTTAGAAAAATGGTATAGAACGCATGTCATATGAATAATATAGGATTTCTAGATGATTTAGCTAATTATTTAATTAATATTTTCTTGTTATAAAGAAATGAGAAAATATCACCGGTAGTGTGGAAAATAGATTTTTGCTAGTTAAATAAACATGTTCGCAAATTTAGCACTTAAATTTTTAGAGTACTAGTTTATGTCAAATAATCTCGCTTGTGTTAGAAAATGTTCAATTAGTAGTCTATAAGGATTTTTAGAATGTTATATTCATTTTTGGCTATACTAAATAATTTGAGTTAGAAATAAAAAGGATAAAAGGGTATTAATTTATTTATTAGTATTAAAAGACGATAATTATCATTAATTTCATTGATGATGTTAAAATAAATTAATACTAGTTAAAACTGTATTTATTGCACCCACTCATAAATTCATCATTAGGATTCACAATAATAGCTATAATTGAATTAATAAGTATTTACGCGATTAGTACGTATTTAAGGCGTGATAAGTGCGATGTGTGTTTATTTGTGTATTGGTGTATGTTTATGTAATGGTGCATGTTTATTTATTTGTGTATGTTTTATTTTTGTATGTGCGCTATGCGACTCTATTAGAAGCCGACTGTGCGGTAGACGAACCGAACTCGTTCGAAGACAATTCGCAGGACTCGCTTGAGCAAGGCAAGTGGATTCTCTCTCTGCATATTCTGTTTGTACCTACTCATTGCATATAATAATGTTTACTTTTTGATATATTGCATAATTTGATGGGTTTACCTAATTAAGGATTTCCTAGATTTACTACCTGTATTCCTTGTTTAACCTGGGAAAATTATTAAGTTGTGCTAATTTGTGCTACCGCTCAACTTAATGATATTAATGTCACTCATTAATTGGTATTGATGTTTGTTGGGGACTTGTTCTCAAATGCTATGAATTAAGAACAAGGCAACATAAAATGTTAAATTCCAATGTCCTTCGTCCACTGAAGCACTATTTCCCCAAAGATGTGCTTCGGACGAAGGTTATAATGTTAGAATTACGAAGGTTATACCTTCATAATTTAACTCACAAAGATAACATAAAATAACGTAATACATAAGGCATTAAGACAAGTAGATTGAAGATGAATATCATCATTCATATACTATAAATTTAAGATGTTCAAATATAATATTTAGACACACTTATACCTTTGCCTTGACAAAGGGGAATTTCCGAGTGATGCAATTGCAATTACAGGGGTCCGTGAACAGTAAAGGAATACTGTTCACTATTTATAGGCACAGGACACAACCCGTGAGGAATTACAATCATACCCCTCATAAAAATTTACAACAATGACTCGGACCCTTATGGACTACAAAGTCATTCTATCTTTAAGTCGGTTTGTAATTCCGAAGCTTCACGAAGTGGCACCTTCGGCATCGCGTACAAGCAGCTTCAGCCAAAGCTGTTTCTTTCTACAGGACCTTCGGCGACGAAGCATGGTCCCAACAGTAGCCCCTTCGCGGTGCTAGATCGTTTTTCGTAACGAGCTTGATCCGTGAAAAAAGTCTCTTAGGCTTCAGGAAGCCGAAGGTCCGAAAAACACCTTCCCTAAGCTCGTTATCAAAAAACAATACAGCTTTCAAGCGTGCAGCGGTCCCACCATGCAGATTCACTGTTCTGGTTCTTGAGGCCCACCGTTCAGCGGGTGCGAGCAACTGTTTGCCTGGTGTAAAAATCCTGACGATTCACCTTCTTACCTGTAACACTATATAAACAGACGGGTAGGTGTGAAGTTACCACAACATTCATTGCTATTGTACTGTTTTGCTGCCAAAATTTTCGACCATAGCCGAAGCTTAACTTTCGCATTCAAACGAAGCTCCAACTTAGAATTTGCTTCGTCAGAAGAATAGCTTCGGAAGAGAAGACTATTATTTTTCAAGAAATTCAAAATTAAATGGCCAGAGTGCGGTCTACTGCTAGAGTTGAACGTGAGGGAGACGAAGCCGAAGGTATGGAGACTGTTCCTATCTCGGAAGCAATGCAGCGATCTGGGTTGGTGACGTCGGGAGAAGCTCCCGCTGCCGAAGCAGAACAGGCTGCTGCCGAAGCAGAACAAGGAGATATTGAGGAGGCTAATTCTGATGATGATTACAATATCTCAGTACCGAGCAAGCCTAGCCATCTGGACTTTGGAAAGTCGACTATCTCCAAGGCTGATCTTTCCAAGATGGTGAAATCGGGCTACTTCAGTGAAGATGAGAAAAAGCTGATTCGCTTCGGTGGAGAGGAAACTACCCCGAAGCCAGAGAAGGATGAAATAGTGATTTTCAAGAGTTTTCTTAAAGCTGGCTTGAGATTTCCTTTGAATAGGATGATTGCTGATGTGCTTCAAAAGTTTGGGATTTATTTTCACCAACTGACTCCTAACGCCATTGTTAGGCTCAGTGTTTATATTTGGGCTCTCCGAAGCCAAGCAGTGGAGCCATTTGCCGAAGGTTTCTGCCGAGTACACGAGCTACACTACCAAACAAAGGCCAGAAAGGATGGGCTACATGAAATTTTTGGTTGTTACAACTTTGCATATCAAAAAACCACAAAATTTCATGTCATCAGCTATCGAAGCAAGTGGCCGGCAGGCTGGAAATCGGAATGGTTCTACGTCAAGGTTGATGACGACAAGGAGAAGCTTGTGCAGAGTCCGCTTGAACTAATCTTCGGAGAAACCCGACCTCAGTGCAATATGACACCAGAAGGTCCAACCCAAAAAGCGTTGGCTGAATTCAGAATTATTGCAGAGCACATTGGCACTAGGGATTTAGTGCAGGAATTTCTTGCCTTCAGAGTATTTCCAACTATGAAGGAGTGGACTATGCCGAAGCCTACAGGGGAGAAGAAAGAAGGGGAGCTTGTTCGGCTACCCTACCATTATAAGTTCAAGAAATATTTTAAGGCTCCTTGCCAAGAATGGCTCGATACAATCGAGATAATGAGTACTAAAATTCTTGGAAATTACTCTAAAAAGGAGGACCAATTGATGACAGCAACCTTCGGCACCCGGCCGAAACGAAGGCTAAACAGAGTACTTGATGCTATAGGCTTCGAATACCCTGACTATGGGCGAATGGGCGGAGATGCTGGCGGCCCGAAGAGAAAAAGAATTGCCAGCGCTGTTGACGAAGAGAGCACCAAGGTGGCTAAAAAGAAAAAGGAGATTTCTGAAAAACTGAGTCCTGAAAAGCTGAGCCCTGAGCCGAAGGTGGCTGCTGCAAGAAAGAGAAAAACTGCATCTCCAGAACCAAAAACGTTGGTTCGGGAAGAAGATACTCCTACAACACCTTCTGCTGCCGATGTAGAAGAGATTATGAAGGTAATGACTGAACCCTTGCCTGTCAAGCTAAGTCCGCTGGCGCAGGAACTGACGAAGTTTTTTCAGAAGGACAAAGCAACTTCGGCAGAAGAAGGTCCTGCACTGCGGAAAAAACGAAGAATTATTCAGATAGCAGATGTGATTCATCAGACGCCGCCACCGGCGACAGTGTCGAAAGTTGCTTTTGTCGAGACCGCCGAAGCAAAAGGCGCCGCAGCCGAAACTACCAGGGTGGAAACCCCCGAAGCTGAAACCGGCGCAGCCGAAGCTACCGGGGCCGAAACCGGGGCCACAGAAGATCTGAACCTGGAAGACACACTTGAAGTTATTGATAATATACTTCTGAAAATGGCTGAGGAAGAAGCTGCTGTGGTTACAGCGAGCACAGCTACTGAAAAGGGGAAAAACAAGTTGAAGAGACTTTGGAAGAAAAAGATTTTAACTTTCAAGATTTACTTGGGCAAGAATTGACAGATGCTGAAAAAGAAGAGCTTAAAAAATATGCCATATCCTGCGGATATAAGCCAGGAGCTACACTGTTTGGTGGGGTTAACGAAGGAAAGCTGAGATGCCTTCGAAACCGCAGCGAAGCTAAAATTGTTAGGACCCTCTCCAAAAATATTGGCCTACCGAAGCTGGAAGCGGACCTCTGCCGCTACCAACGACACCATATCGCTGGAAGCTTACTTTATGCTAATTTTAAGGTAACAAATATTAATGCTATTTTATTATTATTATTATTATTATTATTATTATTATTATTATTATTATTATTATTTAGGTCGTTTTTTAACGAATATTGTTTTGACAGAGCATATTGTTAAGTAAGGTTCTAAAAATGCAACAAGATCTCGAAGACGAGAAAAACAAAGCCACCATCCAAGATTTGGCTGAAAAGCTGAAAATTATGAAGCTGATCTGAAAAAGAAGGACTTCACCATCCAAGACCTTGAAATCATGGTTAAGGAGCACGAAGGTGCATTAGAAAAGAAAGACTTTGTTATCCAGTCTATAGAAGGCTCCTTGACTGAAGTCCAAGCAGAGAACGACAGCTTAAAGAATGAATTGCTGAAACAATCAGAAAAATTTGAGCAAGAAAAGAAACACCTTGAAGCAAGCCTAAAAACTGAGATGGATAAAAATTCAAATTTGCAGAAATCCTTGAAGGACCTTCAAGAGAAATGCCTAAGCTTCGGCAGCCGATGCGTGCAGCGGCTGAAGGATGTGTTTCATTCTGTCGGAGCTAGCTCTGCAAAATTTACACCTTCAGCTGAAAATCTGCCCAGCACATTAGAATATATTGAAGGTGAGGTTGATGCCCTTGACGAAGTTATTGGTGGGCATGCCGACTTCTGCGCCCTGGTAGCTTCTCGAGGCACAGCTACCGCTTTTCTGAAGGCTGGCTGTACGCATGGAAATATTGTGAATAGACCAAACTTCAGCTTATCAGCATCAGATCTGATAGATATCCCAAGCCTCGCCCGAAGCATTGGGAATAGATTCATGACCCAGATCTAGGTAAGTGGCGGACGAAAAATGGCGGGTGACGAAGCTCGAAGTCATCTTAAGCCGGTAAGAAACTTATATTTTTTATTTTTATTTCCTCCTTGAATTTGCACCTTTCTTATTCTGTTGTTTGATATACACAGGATGACGAAGCTGAAGAATGACGAAGCTGAAGCTTGACGAAGCCTAGCCTGAAGTTTGATAGTTGCTTACAATGTATTTTCCTGCAAAAATTCTGGAGAAACTTTTGTAATATAATTATGGAACAACTCATGTAAATTTGTACATACCTTGTAATATACTTTGTTTCTGCTATCTGTGTACAATCTGCTTTGCTGTGGACGAAACTTCTCTTTTGAGCCGAAGGCGAAAAACACCTTCCCTTCTTTTCGTTCACAACGAAGCATGAAAATTTTTCCTTCGAAGTTTGTGTGGTATGATGATGATTCTACATATGTCTAAATGAATGCTTATGAATGCAAATGACATGATGAAATGTATTGTGCAGATGAATATTGGGACACATGTTCAAAAACCATAATCACAGCCCTTCATCCCCTTAGTAATGATTCAAATCTTTTTGCCGTTTACTTTTCGGCTTCACCTTTTACTTTTCGGTGTATCAGCGTTGACTTTTCGCTGTAAGCCTCCCTTGGGAGCTTCTTCGCCTTTTACTTTTAACGGAATCAGCGTTTATTTTTCACTGTAAGCTCTGCATTCCCTTAGGAACGACTTTTGAGCTTCTCCCTATTTCCTTTTTCTTTTTTCCTTTGCATTTACATTTACATTTTTTGGGGGATATCACTCTCATAGAATTGAAATAAAGAAAATTACATGTTGTGGCCCCATTAAAAACCTTTCTCCCCCTTTGGAAAGGAAAAGGGTGCCACAAAAAAGAATAGAAAAAATTACATCAAGCTAAACATAATATCGCTGAAGCTCATCCGCATTCCATGATCTAGGAATGTTGTTGCCGTCCATATCCTTCAATCTGTAGGAACCGGGTCTTGACGAAGATACTACCAAAAAGGGGCCTTCCCACTTCAGCTGTAATTTGCCTACTGTCTCAGGGTTGGCTACTCTTCGAAGTACCAAGTGTCCTGGTTCAATGTTCTTCAGCTTGACCTTTCTGTCACGCCATTTTATTGTTTCAGCTTGATATTTATTGATGTTTTCCACAGCTTGAAGTCTGATCCCTTCTATAGCATCTTTTTCTACAGAGCAATCAGCTTCGTCTTCGCCTTCTGCCGAAGCTACTGTTCTTATTGATCCTGCTTTGGCTTCCTCCGGGGTTATTGCTTCGTCTCCAAACAATAGTTTGAAGGGCGTGAAACCTGTTGATCTTGACATGGTTGTGTTATGACTCCACACCACTTTGATTAACTCGTCTGGCCACTTTCCCCTGGGCTGATTGAAGATTGACTTCATTATTCCTGTCATTATGATCCCATTAGCTCTCTCGACAAGTCCATTTGACTCTGGATGTCGGACTGATGCAAAATGGATTTTCGTGCCAATTTGATCACAGAATTCTCTAAAGGCTTCAGAGTCAAACTGTGTCCCATTGTCCACAGTAATGGCCTTCGGCACTCCGAAGCGACAAACAATGTTCTGCTAGAAAAACTTTTGAATAGTAAATGAAGTTATTGTGGCTAAGGGCTTTGCCTCAATCCACTTGGAAAAATATTCCACTGCCACTACCACATATCTTAAGTTCCCCTGTGCTGGTGGTAATGGGCCTAGCAAATCAAGACCCCACCTTTGTAACGGCCAAGTGGGTTGTATTAATTGAGTTAAAAACGCAGATTGTTTTTGATCTCTTGCACATTTCTGACAACCTTCGCACTTTTGGACTAAATCCGCTACATCCGAAGCTGCCTTTGGCCAATAAAATCATTGACGAAAAACTTTCCCAAGCAAAGGACTAGGTCCAATGTGAGATCCACACAGGCCCGCGTGTATTTCCTTCATCAATTCTATGCCTTCGGATCTGGATAAACACTTGAGCAACGGGGAACAGACCCCTCGCTTGTATAGTTCCCCTTCTATTATGACATATGGTCGAGCTCTTGCTTCTATCCTCCTGTTATAAGCTTCATCATCTGAAAGAAAATTACCCTGAAGGAAAGAGATGATTTCAGTTCTCCAATCTTCACTATAGACAGGGGATATGTTAAGAACCGCTCTTTCAAGGAGCTCGACCGAAGGTGCTTTTATTGTTTCGAAAAATACTTCCGAAGGTAAAGGCAGCCCCTGTGCTGCTGACTTGGCCAATAGATCAGCGTATTCATTTTCTCCACGAGGAATATTTTTGACAGAGAATCCTTCGAAGGAAGCCTCAATCCTTCGGACTGTATCTAAATATTTTTTAAGCTTCGGGTCTTTTGCTTTATAGCTCTTGTCAATATGACCAGAAATAACTTGGGAGTCAGTTTTAAGAATGGCCCTTTTGATTCCCATTGCCTTTAACTTCCGAGGACCCAAGAGCAGAGCTTCGTACTCAGCGATATTATTTGTGCAACTAAAATCAAGTCTTGCCGCATAACAAGTTTTAACTTTGGAAGGTGAAATCAACACAGCAGCCGCTCCTGCTCCGAAGGTTCCCCAAGACCCATCGCAAAATACTGTCCATGCTTCAGCATTTTTATTCGTTTCTTCCTCCTGAGCCCCTGGCGTCTAGTCAGCAATGAAGTCTGCCAACGCTTGGGACTGAATCGAAGATCTATGGACATAATCAATACAAAATTCATTGAGCTCTGCAGCCCATTTTCCAATCCTTCCAGTAGCTTCTCGGTTTCTTATAATATCCTTCAGAGGTTGTGAAGAAGGAACAATTATGTTGTAGGCTTGAAAATAATGTCGAAGCTTCCTGGAGGCCATCAAAACAGCATACAGTACCTTCTCCAATTCTGTATAATTTTTCTTTGATAAACTAAGAACTTCGGATACGAAATATATTGGGGCCTGCCTCTTAACTTGGCCTTCAAGCTTCTCCTGGACAAGTGCTGCACTTACTGCTGAATGCGAAGCTGCCACATATAATAACAAAGGAGCCCCTGGCGTTGGTGGAGTTAATGTTGTTAGATCTATCAAATATTGCTTCAGTTCTTCGAAGGCTCTCTGCTGGACTGGTCCCCATTGAAAAACTTCGGCTGACTTCAGCACTTCAAAAAATGGTAAATTTCTCTCTACTGATCTAGATATAAATCTGTTGAGAGATGCCAACCTTCCTGTCAATCTTTGAGCCCCCTTCTTTGTACTTGGTGGTTCCATTCGAAGTATAGCTTCGATTTTGCTTGGATTAGCCTCAATTCCCTTTGTTGAAACTAAGCAACCAAGAAATTTCCCTTCTTTACTCCGAAGACACATTTTTCTGGATTCAGCTTTAAGCCAGCCTGTCTAAAATTTGCGAAGGTCTCCTGTAGATCAGCAATGTGGTTATCTTGCTTCGTGCTTTTTATAATGATATCATCAACATAAGTTAGCACATTCCTGCCTATCTGAGAATGGAGGACCTTCACTGTCATTCTGCTGAAACTTCCTCCGGCATTCTTGAGCCCCTCAGGCATCCGAAGGTAACAATATGTTCCACTGGGGGTTATGAAGCTGGTTTTCGGTTCATCCTCCTTCTTAATCCAGATTTGGTGATAACCTGAATAGCAATCCAGCAGACTCATAAGCTCTGATGAAGCTGCTGCATCGACTAAGGAATCTATCCTTGGCAATGGAAACTCGTCCTTCGGACAGGCCTTATTGAGATCAGTAAAATCGATGCACATTCTCCATTTACCATTGGCCTTCTTTACCATGACAGTGTTAGCCAACCATTCTGGATATTTTACCTCTCTAATAACTCCAGCACTGAGGAGTCTTTTCACCTCATTGCGAGCACCCTCGGCTTTGTCATCAGACATCTTCCGAAGCCTTTGCTTTCTTGGTCTGAAGGATGGATCAACATTGAGCGAGTGTTCAATAACATCCCTGTTTACTCCGAAAAGATCATTAGCTGACCAAGCAAAAACATCTTTGTTGTTGAACAAAAACCTTATCAAGGTTTTCTCCTGCTCTTCGGACAGTTGAGATCCCAGTAGCACCTTCTGCTCTGCTATGTCTTCACATAAGAGCATGGGCTTCGGCTGATCAGCCGAAGCAGCTTTTTCCCTTCTGAACTTGTATTGCTCACAAGCTTCAGCTCCATCTATGTTATGGATTGCTTTGGAGTCTGTCCAATTTCCTTCGGCCCTTCTGGCAGCTTCCTGACTTCCATGAATAGCAATGGGCCCTTGGTCCGAAGGTATCTTCATGCAAAGATAGGCTGGATGAAGGATTGCTTCAAAGGCATTGAGAGTACCACGACCAATGATTGCATTGTAAGGGTATTCCATATCAACAATATCAAATACAACTTGTTCAGTCCTTGTATTGTTAATGAATCCGAAGGTTATTGGCATTGTGATTTTTCCAAGTGCTACGATCTGCCTTCCTCCGAAGCCACAAAGGGGATGTGTGACATCATGAATTTTATCCTCGGGCTCTTGCATCTGTCTGAAGGCCTTAGCAAATATGATATCAGCTGCGCTGCCTGTATCAACCAAAACATTATGAACCAGAAATCCTTAGATCACACAAGAGATAACCATAGCATCGTTGTGTGGGTAATCCTTGAGTTGAAGATCCTCTTGGGAGAAGGTAATTGGAATGTGAGACCATCTTGACTTGATGAAGGGTCCCTGCACCCCGACATGCTGTACCCTTCTCTGTGCCTCCTTCTTCTGCTTCTTGTTGGCTGGCTCTGAGCATGAACCGCCTGTTATCGGGAGTACCAGCTTCGGAGCCGAAGCAGCTCCAGCTTGATTGTTGAACGAAGCCATCAGCTCAAAAAAGTGGAAGTGAATTCACCGGAGGTGGGCGCCAATGTTGGGGACTTGTTCTCAAATACTATGAATTAAGAACAAGGCAACATAAAATGTTAAATTCCAATGCCCTTCATCCACTGAAGCACTATTTCCCCAAAGATGTGCTTCGGACGAAGGTTATAATGTTAGAATTACGAAGGTTATACCTTCATAATTTAACTCACAAAGATAACATAAAATAACGTAATACATAAGGCATTAAAGACAAGTAGATTGAAGATGAATATCATCATTCATATACTATAAATTTAAGATGTTCAAATATAATATTTAGACACACTTATACCTTTGCCTTGACAAAGGGGAATTTCCGAGTGATGCAATTGCAATTACAGGGGTCCATGAACAGTAAAGGAATATTGTTCACTATTTATAGGCACAGGACACAGCCCGTGAGGAATTACAATCATACCCCTCGTAAAAATTTACAACAATGACTCAGACTCTTATGGACTAAAAAGTCATTCTATCTTTAAGTCGGTTTGTAATTCCGAAGCTTCACGAAGTGGCACCTTCGGCATCGCGTACAAGCAGCTTCAGCCGAAGCTGTTTCTTTCTACAGGACCTTCGGCGACGAAGCATGGTCCCAACAATGTTCCAAAATTTAATTGGCAATTATGACATTAACCCGATGGTTAAGATAACATTATTTCAAATTAATTGGAACATGGAGTGACCACCCAGGATAACAGTGCAACCACGAGTGCTATCATGGCTTTGGCTTTGGTAATTAGCTTTATATGCTTAGTGCCTAGCAACCTTACCTGAAATATGGGCAAGAGGGGGAGCGGTAGGTGCTGGCAGCCACGTTAACATGGGGTTGTATTCTTGGCTAAGGTACCTCACCCAGGGGGCCACCACCATCGTCTTTAGAAACCTTAGCGGGTTGCTTCGTATTAAGCGTATTTTGTGAAAGCGTCATAATGGATCCCCAGCCATTCACCTCGGCAGTGTCTAAGGGTCCGATCAACCTGGGCTAGATGGGATACATGGCTTGTGGGTAAAGGTGTACCACCTCTGCAGAGTGTAAAACTGATATATCAGCCGTGCTCCCGGTTATGAGCGACCTGGACTCCTCACATGATAATTGAACTTGAAGATGGAATTAAATTGAGATTCGATGATCTGCCAATAATTTGCTTAAGTGGTTTCACTTAAGTGTTTTTGTTATATTCATATTCCTTTGTTTAATGGGATATTTGGGATTCACACTTATTACTAAGAGATGTGTTGTTAATAAAATGTTGACCAACTAAAATGCTTACTGCTCAACCTTAGCCTCACCTTGTTATACCTGCATTAATTTTTCCCACACTTGCTGAGCCCCGACCATAAGTGAGCTCACCCTTGCTAATATTTTGATCAGAGGGTGATGCTGGAGACTTTGATGGAGATTTTATCGACGATGAATTCTAAGTCTAACGATGTGCCGGTCATCTTCCTGTGGGAGATTGCCCCTGTTATTTATTTCCGCTTTACTTTGATGTGATACTTGTTCAAGATAGAATGATGCAGATGATGTAATAAAGTATTATACTCTCTCTTTACGCCTTTATTGCATTGTCTTTTGATATATTACACTTGTGACGTCAACATATGTGTGGAAATGGATCCTGGCACACATATGGTATGCGCTCGGTTCTACCCCCTGGAACCGGGTGTGACAGAAGTGGTATCAAAGCTATGCTGACCCTAGGTCATTAGATTAGTTAGAAATGGAAAGCCTAGTTGTTCAAAACTTGCTAATTTCATTCCTATAAATTCCTTTATCAGTCTTACCTCTTTGAAATTCAACTGAGTTGACACTTCTCTTGTAGATGGTTCGCACTCTCCAAACTACCCGCATCAACACCAGCTATGTCCCTCAGCCCCGGCAGATCCCGGTCTACCCAGTGGTAGTCGAGGAAGTTTCGGCGGGTCTCCCTCCCATCCGAGTGGAGAATGTAGTCAACCTGGAGGACAGCTCGGAGGAACAGCTGCCGACGCCCACTCCGTTGGCAGAGTCCCTGGCCTTCGCAGCTGGGTCATCGACGTCAGCACCGTCTGCACCAGCCTTCCAAGCACCTGCACCTGGAGGAGATGATCCCGACGACTCCGGAGACGACGATGATGAGGATGATGATGACGACGAAGGTGGAGACGAACACATCAACGAGGAAGCTGACTACGCCGAGCAGGACAACTTCTTGGGGTTTGGTCCTGTTGTCGAACATTACACATCAATGTTCGAGACGGGGCACTTCCCCAACCTGCTGCAAGAAGTGCTGCACGCGCTAGGCACCTACGTCTGCCCCCTGTACGAAACAAGGCGAGTGAGCGAGCCTCCCCGGGCTTGCTATTACATCACTCGCATCCACGTCAGTGTGATGGATGCAGGTGACAGGGGATTCAGGACTCTGTCTGCTCACGAGTCCCTGACACCACTGTCCACCTACGCTGCCTCGGTCAGCGATGCTGCCCGTCGGACCCTGTGGTCGCTCAGCCACACCTACCGGCAGCAGCTGTAGAACACGAGGTTCAGGCATCTTCCTCAACGTCTGAGTGGAGGAAGCCAGACCAACATCATCCTAGGAGAAGCTGGTGAGGATCGCTTCAACACCCTAGCTGGTGTAGTGGCCGGTCTCAACACCGACCTGGACAGTGCCACCCTGGATCGCTACAGGGTGCACTTGGAGCTGGAGAATGCCCACGCCAGGATTGCACCCCTAGAAGCCCAATTGCAAGGACTGGATCCGCCCGAAGCCCAGGTCCCCGCCATGGCGTTGTCTCCTCCCCGCAAGAGGCTGCGCTATGGAGAGCCCGGATCCGTCACTAGGCTGCTTTAAGTATTTTGAGCTATGATGTAATAAGTTAGTCTTCGCGTTAGACGATGAACACCTTTTTAAGTTATCATATTAATAAATAACAACCATGTGATGGTGATTGGTTGAAATGTTTGATTTGGATCTTTGTTTGAGTGTCATGGTCTTATGGAATGATGGCCATAAGATCATATAACAAAAAATAATAATAAACTTAGGATATTCCCCTCTAGAATCTTTTCTACTCTTCACTCCTCTAAGATGTTCACTTCCTAACCAATCAGATGGTGAACGCACGCCAAGGACCTAACAACAACAACCGAAACCAGCGTGGTCAACAAGTACCACCACCACCCCCACTAAATCCCAACATGGAGCAGTTCATCGCCGCCCAGATGCAGATTCTGCAAGGACTCACTGCGGCTGTTCAGCAAATACAACAGAACCAACAGAATCAGCAACCCCAGCAGCAGCAGTATGCACCCCCGGCCAGAGATAAGCACCGGGATTTCATGAGTCATCATCCGCCAACATTCTCTCATGCGGTTGATCCTCTAGATGTCGATGACTGGATAAAGGTCATTGGAAAGAAGTTGGACATCACCCAGTGCAATGACCGGGAGAAGGTCTTGTATGCCTCGGGAAGACTCGAGGGTTCTGCGTCCGACTGGTGGGATGCCTTCACAGCGGCACACCCCAACGCGGATACAATAACCTGACAGGAGTTCCAAGCGAACTTCTGCGCTCATCACATTCCCTCTGGAATCATGAAGTTGAAGAAAAAGGAATTCCTTTCCCTTACTCAAGGGAATATGTCTATCAGCGAGTATCGTGATCGCTTCACTCAGCTTTCATGATATGCCCCTGAAGAAGTGGATACAGATGAGAAGCGCCAAGAGTGTTTCCTGGAAGGACTAATTGGACCTCTGAATTACCAACTTCAGAGTCATACATTTCCCAACTTCCAGACACTGTTGAACAAGGCAATTGGCCTTGAGAGTAAAAGAAAGGAGCTATCTGACCACAAAAGGAAATTTCAAGGTCAGTCAAGCAGGAACACCTGCCCTAATAACGCTCAAGGTTCGCAGTTCTGCTCTGGAAATCAAGGCGGAAGCAATTATCAAGTGCAACGCTCTGGACAGCAAGGCCAGAGAAATAATCAAAGTCAGAACCAGCAAAGGAGCAACTCCCAGACCAACCAGAGGTCTGGTGGGAGTTCACAAAACCGTCATGGTGGCGCCAGTAACACGCAGGCCAGAAACAACGCACCTGTCCAACCCAATGGATGTTTCAAGTGCGGTGAGCTAGGCCACTATGCCAACAACTGTCCAAGGCGCAACCAGCAGACACCCTAGAAAGGCAATAATCAGAGGAATGACCAGAACACCCCCGCTCGTGGATCTGCTCAGAACAAGACACCGCAGAACCAGAGCAGAGGAAGGGTCAATCACGTCACTGCAGAGTCAGTGCCTGAGGATGCCGACATAGTGTATGGTATGTTCCTTGTTAACTCCATACCTGCATCAGTTTTATTTGACTCTAGAGCATCGCATTCATTTATAACTGAGTCATTTATGGGAAAACACAATATACCTAAGTATCCCCTTAAGAAGATATTGCACATTAGTTCACCGGGAGGTGACATGAAGGCCACACACTCATGCCCCCATGTTAATATCAAGATTCAAGGAATAGATTTTTCAGTCAACCCAGTGGTCCTAGGATCCAACGGTATTGATGTGATTCTTGGATGCAACTAGTTGAAAAGTTGTGATGGAGTGATACAGTGTGCCAAAGGAACAATTATGTTGACAAGTCCTCAAGGTGAAAGAATCCAAGTTAACATAGACAAGTCAACAGATGAAAAAGGGAAAACAGTGATCAATCACTTGGAAGAAAAGTCCTTGGAAAATATCAAAGTAGTGTGCGAATACCCAGACGTATTTCCGGAGGAATTACCAAGTATGCCACCTGATCGTGATATAGAGTTTTCTATTGAATTAGTACCCGGAACCGCACCTATCTCAAAAAGACCTTATAGAATGGATGTCAAAGATTTAGTAGAACTGAAGAAACAAATAGAAGAATTACTAGAAAAAGGTTTCATTCGCCCAAGTTCATCCCCTTGGGGAGCCCTAGTGCTATTTGTGAACAAGAAGGATGGTTCGAGGAGAATGTGCGTTGATTATAGAAGTTTGAATGAAGTAACCATCAAGAATAAGTACCCATTACCTCGGATTGAAGATTTATTTGATCAGATGAAAGGAGCTAAGATATTCTCGAAGATAGATCTAAGATCGGGATATCATCAGTTAAAGATTCGAGTAGAAGATGTACCGAAGACAGCCTTCACGACGAGATATGGATTATATGAGTTTTTGGTCATGTCGTTTGGACTGACTAATGCACTAGCATACTTTATGAACTTGATGAATAAAGTATTCATGGAATATCTGGATCAGTTTGTGGTCGTATTCATTGACGACATACTGATATATTCTCCGAATGAAGAAACACATGAAGATCATCTAAGGCTAGTCCTACAAAAGCTTCGTGACAACCAACTATATGCGAAGCTCTCGAAGTGTGATTTTTGGTTGAAGGAAGTTGCTTTCTTAGGGCATATCGTTACCGATGGTGGAATTAAAGTGGACCCAGGAAAGATAAGTGAGATACTAGATTGGAAGCAACCAAAGGATGCGTCTAAGATCAGAAGTTTTCTTGGATTGGCGGGATACTATAGAAGATTTATTGAAGGTTTTTCCAAGTTAGTGAAACCTCTTACCTGTCTACTGGAGAAAGGTAAAGAGTTCAAATGGGATGAAGCTTGTCAGAATTGTTTTGAAGAACTCAAGAAAAGGTTAACCACTGCACCAATATTGGTAATGCCAGACATCCACAAGGGATTTGATGTGTATTGCGATGCATCACACCTTGGACTTGGATGTGTGCTAATGCAAGAAGGAAAAGTGATAGCTTATGCCTCAAGACAGTTGAGGAAACATGAGAAGAATTATCCTACGCACGATTTGGAACTAGCTGTCGTAGTGCATGCTTTGAAGATTTGGAGGCACTATATGATTGGAAACAAGTGCAAAATCTTCACGGATCACAAAAGCCTGAAATATATATTCACTCAGAAAGAACTCAACCTCAGACAGAGAAGATGGCTTGAGTTGATTAAGGACTATGATTTAGAGATACAATATCACCCCGGAAAAGCAAATGTAGTAGCTGATGCTTTGAGCCATAAGGGTCAAGTGAACAACATCACTACTCATTTGATGTCACAGGAATTGTGCTGGGAAATGGAACAACTCAACCTTGGATTGCTCAATAATGTAGAAGCAACAGTTATGGAAGTTGAATCTACTTTGGAAGAAGAGATTCGTAAAGGACAAGAGTCTGATGAGAAAATTAAGGAAATTAAAGCTTTGATTGGTTTGGGTAAAGCCCCAGATTTCACGGAAGATGAACAAGGCACAATATGGTTTAAGAAGAGAATCTGTGTACCTGAAATCGAGCACTTGCGCCAACTTATTTTGAGAGAAGCTCATGATTCAGCTTACTCTATTCACCCTGGAAGTACAAAGATGTACCAAGACCTTAAGGAAAAGTATTGGTGGTACGGATTGAAAAGAGATGTTGCTACTCATGTTGCATTATGTGACATGTGTCAGCGAGTTAAAGCCGAACACCAAAGACCAGCAGGATTACTACAACCTCTCAAGGTACCAGAATGGAAATGGGAAGAAATCAGTATGGATTTCATAGTTGGACTACCCCGTACTCGAGATGGCTATGATTCAATATGGGTCATAGTAGACAGGTTGACTAAAGTGGCACACTTTATACCTATGAAGACAACATACTCAGGAGCCCAGTTAGCAGAGTTATATATGTCGAGGATTGTTTGTCTGCATGGAGTACCGAAGAAGATCGTATCGGATCGAGGAACCCAGTTTACCTCGCGCTTTTGGAAAAGACTGCATGAGTCCATGGATACCAAGCTAAATTTTAGTTCAGCTTATCATCCGCAAACAGATGGGCAAATGGAAAGAACAAACCAAGTGTTGGAGGACATGCTAAGAGCTTGTGCTCTAAAGCATGGTAGAAGCTGGGATAAAAGTTTGCCTTATGCAGAATTCTTGTATAACAACATTTATCAGGCAAGTCTAAAAATGGCACCATTTGAATCACTTTATGGACGGAAGTGTAGAACACCGCTTTATTGGAATCAAACTGGAGAAAGTCAAGTATTTGGTCCAGAAATTCTCCAAGAAGCGGAAAAGCAAGTGCAGATTATTAGAGAAAATTTGAAGACAGCACAGTCAAGACAGAAAAGCTATGCTGATAATAGAAGAAGAGAGTTGATGTTCGAAGTAGGAGACTTCGTATACCTTAAAGTTTCACCGATGAGAGGAATGAAAAGGTTTAAGGTTAAGGGAAAACTATCACCTCGCTATATTGGCCCATTCAAGATTTTGGAAAGGAAAGGTGAAGTAGCCTATCAGTTAGAGCTACCCGGTAGTTTATCGGATGTGCATGACGTATTTCACATATCACAACTCAAGAAGTGCTTAAGAGTACCCGAAGAATAGTTACCCATAGAAGAACTGAATGTTAATGAGGATTTGACTTATTCGGAGTACCCGGTCAGAATTCTGGAAACATCTCGCAGAATTACACGAAGTAAAGTCATTAACATGTGCAAAGTTCAGTGGAGTCATCATTCGGAAGATGAGGCCACTTGGGAAAGAGAAGATGAACTCAGAGCAGAATTCCCTCAGCTATTCTCAGAAGTTTCTTAATCTCGAGGACGAGATTCTTTTTAAGAGGGGTAGGTTTGTAACACCATAAAAACCATCAATTAAAAATAATTAATTTAGTTATTATATTAATTAGGGTAATAATTTTTCTAAGTGTTTAATTATTTATTTGCATTTTGATCGTTTTCTTTGCATGCACTTGATTGATTATCGGATGTTTATTATCAATTCCTTTTTAAAGAAAAACCTAGTAAATAATATAATAATTAAATAATATAATAGTTGTTGGTCTAAAAACAAGTATTTCATTTATAGATAACTTTGGTGAATTTTTAGGGATTTTTGAGCTATCTAAAAATGCATTTCGGAATTAAATAAAACTAAACCTAATCTAAAACCGGCCCACTAGGGGCCCATGTCCCCAAACCCTAATACCTAGCCGCACGCCCTGCCTCTCCCAGTCCTCAAGCCGCTGCCGCCTCCCCACTCTCTCTCTCTCTTCTCTCCCCTATTTCTCTCTCCCTTGCTTTTCTCTCTCACGAACCAGCAAGCCAGGCAGCAGGCCTTGCCGCGGCCGAGCGCCCGCCCCGCCGCGCGACTGCGCCGCGAACCCTGCGTGCTGCCCTGCACGCCGCACCGAGGTCGGCCCCACCGCGCGCAGGGAGCAGAGCCGCTACTCGCCGAGCCGCCTCGCGCGCGCCCCTGCACCTAGGCCACGACGCTGCAGCGACCAGGAGCAAGTCCGCGATGCCGCCGCGCCCAAGCCGAGCAGACCCGTGAGCCCCGCGCGTCCGTTCGCCGACTGCGTTAAGGAATTATCACTATGACCGTTTCTTCCTCTCCATTGCTCTCCCCATTGATGCTTGGAAGTAACCGAAGCCATTGATGGCACTTGAAGCCCCGCCGGCCATTGATGTCTCCCCCTGGCCGACTCTTTCTTCTCCCCTCCCTCTCCTATAAAAGGCAGCAGAGCCCTCTCCATACTCTCCTACCCGAGCTCGCCTCTTTCTCTAGTGCTCCTCGCTCGCCAGTGCACTGCTCATCGCCGGAGGTTGTCGTTCATCGCCGGAGTTCACGGAGCCCGCAGTTCGTCGCCGGAGCCACGCACTCGCCGTCCGTAGTCGAGACCCTGCTCTTCTCCACCCGGCCGAACCCCCGTCGAACTCTCCCCGTCGCACGCGCGAACCTAAGGTTGAAGACGACCCAAATTATTTTGTGTATTTTATAAAAAGTACTTTTTGATTTGATTCATGAGTTGTATATTTTGTTTGTTGTAATATGAACACATGTGATTCGCAATTTATGTGTATGTGCGTTATGGAATTGTTTGATAGATTCATGCGATTATTAGTACCGTGAGAATTCATGTTAATCGATGCGATGATTTTTGGATTAGAAAATATGACAAAATTTAGTATGACAAAATTTAGTAGTCACACGTTGATGATAAAAACAATAGATAGGAAATTTTGTAGGTAAATTTGGTCGCAATAAACTTAGAAACTATTTGGAGAATTATAGGTGCATTTTAAATGGATTTAGAAAAATGGTATAGAACGCATGTCATATGAATAATATAGGATTTCTAGATGATTTAGCTAATTATTTTATTAATATTTTCTTGTTATAAAGAAAGGAGAAAATATCACCGGTAGTGTGGAAAATAGATTTTTGCTAGTTAAATAATCAGGATCGCAAATTTAGCACTTAAATTTTTAGAGTACTAGTTTATGTCAAATAATCTTGCTTGTGTTAGAAAATGTTCAATTAGTAGTCTATAAGGATTTTTAGAATGTTATATTCATTTTTGGCTATACTAAATAATTTGAGTTAGAAATAAAAAGGATAAAAGGGTATTAATTTATTTATTAGTATTAAAAGACGATAATTATCATTAATTTCATTGATGATGTTAAAATAAATTAATACTAGTTAAAACTGTATTTATTGCACCCACTCATAAATTCATCATTAGGATTCACAATAATAGCTATAATTGAATTAATAAGTATTTATGCGATTAGTACGTATTTAAGGCGTGATAAGTGCGATGTGTGTTTATTTGTGTATTGGTGTATGTTTATGTAATGGTGCATGTTTATTTATTTGTGTATGTTTTATTTTTGTATGTGCGCTATGCGGCTCTATTAGAAGCCGACTGTGCGGTAGACGAACCGAACTCGTTCGAAGACAATTCGTAGGACTCGCTTGAGCAAGGCAAGTGGATTCTCCCTTTGCATGTTTGTACCTACTCATTGCATATAATAATGTTTACTTTTTGATATATTGCATAATTTGATGGGTTTACCTAATTAAGGATTTCATAGATTTACTACTTGTATTCCTTGTTTAACCTGGGAAAATTATTAAGCTGTGCTAATTTGTGCTACTGCTCAACTTAATGATATTAATGTCACTCATTAATTGGTATTGATGTTCCAAAATTTAATTGGCAATTATGACATTAACCCGATGGTTAAGATAACATTGTTTCAAATTAATTGGAACATGGAGTGACCACCCAGGATAACAGTGCAACACGAGTGCTATCATGGCTCTGGCTTTGGTAATTAGCTTTATATGCTTAGTGCCTAGCAACCTTACCTGAAATATGGGCAAGAGGGGGAGCGGTAGGTGCTGGCAGCCCACGTTAACATGGGGTCGTATTCTTGGCTAAGGTACCACCACCATCGTCTTTAGAAACCTCAGCGGGTTGCTTCGTATTAAGTTATTTTGTGAAAGCCTCATAATGGATCCCTAGCCATTCACCTCGGCAGTGTTTAAGGGTCCGATCAACCCGGGCTAGATGGGATACATGGCTTGTGGGTAAAGTTATACCACCTTTGTAGAGTGTAAAACTGATATATCAGTCGTGCTCCCGGTTATGAGCGACCTGGACTCCTCACATGATAATTGAACTTGAAGATGGAATTAAATTGAGATCCGATGATCTGCCAATAATTTGCTTAAGTGGTTTCACTTAAGTGTTTTTGCTATATTCATATTCCTTTGTTTAAATGGGATATTTGGGATTCACACTTATTTGTAAGAAAGGTGTTGTTAAGAAAATGTTGACCAACTAAAATGCTTACTGCTCAACCTTAGCCTCACCTTGTTATACCTGCATTACTTTTTCCCCACTTGCTGAGCCCCGACCATAAGTGAGCTCACCCTTGCTAATATTTTGATCAGAGGGTGATGCTGGAAACTTTGATGGAGATTTTGACGACGAGGAATTCTAAGTCTAACGATGCGCCGGTCATCTTCCTGTGGGAGATTGCCCCTGTTATTTATTTCCGCTTTACTTTGATGTGATACTTGTTCAAGATACAATGTTCAGATGATGTAATAAAGTATTATACTCTCTTTACGCCTTTATTGCATTGTCTTTTGATATATTACACTTGTGACATCAACATATGTGTGGAAATGGATCCTGGCACACATATGGTATGCGCTCGGTTCTACCCCCTGGAACCGGGTGTGACACAAACTATGGTCTAGGGGCTGGTGCTAGCCGTGTGACCGCATCGCGTGAGTTGTAGTGTAGGCTTTTAGGTTTTAGCCAGCCGAGCGGACTATGCAATGCTGGGCTCCAAGAGAACATACGTTGGTCCACATTTGAAAATACGAGCGAGACGGGCTTGGTCCATAAAGCGGGTCGTGTCGTGCTAGCCCAACAGGTTGTGTACTGTGCACAAGCCCGGCACGCCTATCCGGGTCGGGCTGGCATGGACCCGGTCAAAGCGAGTCGTGCCGGGCCGGTGAAGCGTGCATCCGTTCGTGCTTTTGGGCCGCGAGCCTTCTGTACATCTCTACCCCCACTCAGTTGTAGCCATTGGAGGAATCTACAATTTTTCTGTCTGCGTTGCACTGGACCAGTCCGGTGCGCCACTGGACCACCTGTTCGGTGCCTCCACATCAGCTAGTCATTGGCTTCTAGCGCTACAGTAGCGGTTCGGTGTGCCACTTGCACGGTTCAGTGCTCGCCACACCAGCCCACTAGCCATTCCCAACCGTTGGAACTGGTCTGGTGTGCCACCCACACGGTCCGGGCCTCCGGGGTGCCAGCTTTCCAGGTGCCCAAAAACAGGCTCTCTGGAACATTAGTGCGGTGTGCCACCGGACTCGTCCGGTGCACCAATCAACAACCCAATATGTTTTCTTTAGTTGTATTCACTTGGGCTTGTTTTTCCACTTGTGTCTTGGACTTTGCTTGATACTTTTAGGTCTTCATTGAGACTTTAAGTGTCTTCTTTTGAGGTGTTGCTCCCTCATAGCCATAGTCCAATCCACTTCGCATCCTGTGAGCTATAAAACACAAACACTTGGAAACATTAATTCACCAGTTATGTTGGTCATCAAACACCAAAATCCCTTAGTCAAATGGGTCGGGGTCTATTTTTTTACAATTTCCTTAAGTGAGCCACTAATGTAGACCTATTTCCACTGGCGGTTCAGTAAAGAAACCCACCAATCGAAATGCACAATTGCACTGGCATTTTTCTTAAAAACCGTGAATGCATATGTGTTTCCACCGACAGTTCTTGAGCCAGAATGGCCATTTTATTTCCATTGGCGTGAGAACTCTAAAACCGCCTGTAGAAATTATTGCCCATCGTAGGTATAGAGCTATTTTGTACTAGTGTATCCTGATCTCAACATGTCTACCATGTAACCTGCATAAATACATTTCATATGCTAAGTTAGAAACCATAATTTCAATCCCCGTGTCGCCATCGTCGCCACTTCCTCCTCACATCTTCGCCTTGTCGTCACAGAGTAAGTGGTAAAAAGTCTCGAGCGGCTTACGAGGATGGTGGCAGCGCGGCTCTTCTCATGTGCTCCGACACGATTTAGCCCCGCTTAATACCTACCCGACCCATTGTCCACTAGACCCGTGTCAGCCTGACCTGCTAACCACCGCGCCCATGTTGACCTGGCCCATTGTACATCGGGCTCATGTCGGTCTGATCCGATCACCGTGATGTGTTTGGGCTTTAGGTACGACACAATGGGATAGACCCAGCATCACTCAATTTTATTTTTCCCTAGCGTGGTGTACCATGCGAATGAACTCCCAATTAGATATATTGAGAATGAATGAACGCGGAATGCCTCTATGTTAGCCAATTCTCCTAAGTATGCTAGGAACTAGCCTATGTGCTCGTGTGTGCTCTTACCCTGATCACCCGAAAATTTCGCAAATTCGGGTATCCTTGTTCCTAGGGGGTATGGGTGGTAGTCAAATCGGTTGTCATAAGGTTTCCAATATGACTGTCCCCAGAGGGCCATGCTAATTGTAAGCTTGTCTCGAAACGCCTCAGTTATTTCTTCCCTTACTATGTCAATGGTGGCTGGTGGTAGCCCACAGGTCCTTTGGTCTATTAAAGGTGTGGGTGTTTGTGTATTATGTTGCTTACATGCCCAGGGGTTTGGGTTATGTGGAGGGCAACTCATATGACTGGTCATCTCTTCTCGGCCTCCTGGGGGGCGAAAAGTGCTCGCACCCATGCATCTGGTGTCGTAGGGAGTAAGGGGAAGCTTGGTTGATACAGGTATATAGATGGGTGATAACAATTTGCATCGTGATCTGTATACTCTATGTCGGACTGTTTGGTCAGATGCGTGAACCGTATGACTGTGTGCGCGGACCCTCCGGCTGTGTGCGCGGACTGTCCGGCTACGTATCTGGACCGCCCATTGATGTATTCGAACTGTTTGACACTGTGTTCGGATGGTCCAAAATGATCGATTAAGGTTTGCGCGGAATGCGGTGGCTCTTGCGTGGATTTTGGTATTTCGGTTCAGAGAATAGGGCCAGCCGTCGCTGATCCATATTGTCTATCCTCGTGCGTGGATGGTCAGGTCGTGCGCAGATCGGTAGATTTACCCCCGATCTGCGCTGGACACTGTGGTTGTCTAGGATATGTGTCCATAGGTATCCTCTAAAGTGGTTGTGCTTGGTCGAGCCAATTTTCAGCTGATGAATCATGCATATTCTCCTTGGTTTCAACCTTGTGTGCATGTGGGAAAATTACCAGCAACGGGTTTATCAAATGCACGAGCTAGCCTCTTGTAATCATCTTGCATACCCCCTATGATTTGTTACATTTGTTGTCGTTGCTCATCTATGTAAGATCTAAGAGATTGGGTTTCATTTGTTTCACTTACTTTGGGGGTACTGCAGTAGGTTAGAGTGAAGCCAGATCAGTCACTCGTTGGTGGACGACCTTGTGATTCCTGTCCACCTTGAAGTTGATCAGGAATTTCGCATGCGCTTCCTTGATCAGCTGCTCCTTGTATTCCTCGAACTCCTGCTGATATTCAACCGACAAAGTCTCCATAGTCAGCTCGATGAGGGCCGATCTGATAGATCTTCGCGCATTTTCTCCGGTGGAGTCGCCAAAAAGTATGTTAGGCGCCAATCTGGGCGCCAATCATTATGAGGTGTATCGGTGGGGTGCCCTCTGTGGCAGCGCGGACGATCCCGCGGCCTAGGGCCAGACGGTCCGTGACCTGCAGCAAGAGCTGAGTCTTCTCCGCGCCGAGTCAGACGTTCGTGCCTAATGGCAGACGGTCCGCGTGTGCATAGCACCTAGATCTGACCTCAGGGAAGAGAGATCACATGTTTTGTCTTGGGATCGATAGGCCACCCAAGACGCCTCTAAACGACGTAGAGTCGAAGAGATGTGAAGATTGAGGTGAAGAAAACTATGTTACTATCTATTCCTAGGTCAAAAATAAATGAACAGAAGATATACTGATTTTGGTTTGATTGTTGGTTGTTCAATCGGTCGTATCCTTTCGAATATATGAGGGGGAGATCTAGACCCGCTTTTAGACGTTGTCAAACAACTTCCATGAGTTTAGGGAGATAAATACGCATGGAGATAGGAGTCAATCCGTTTGGTATGATGTAATCGTGGACAGGCCGTGTCTAACGACGGACTGTCCGTAAGCTAAACCGTATGTCCATGTCCAGTGACACAAACGGTGCTCAACACAAGTGAAGAACAAATATATACTTGGATAACATAGTGGACAACAGAGCAATTAGTTCCGAGGCTTTGAATATGTGCATCTTCTCTTTCCTTTAGGACCTTTACACAGTATACACAGACACGTTCTCTGGTGTGTCGCACTTTCAACTCCCCTGTTTCTTACATGGCGAGCCGGCGAATGCATGGTCTGCCTCTGGTCGTCGGCCGTCCTCGCTGGTGGCTTGATCTAGCAGGGCTTGCCGGGCGTGCAGGCGAGGGAGCCGGCGTAGCGCGTGAGCCTGGTGACGTAGGACCCGTTCCTGGGCTTGATGAGGTCCTTCTTGTTGAACTGCCTGTTGATCTGGCCGCCGGTGACGGTGAAGTAGGCGCCTTCCATGAAGAGGTCGTTCTCGGAGTGCCACACCCAGTTTTTCCACACCGACTCCGGCGTGTCATGCTGCTTGGTGACCTGCTTCGCGGCAAGGTTGGGCGGCGCGATGTAGCGGTTGCCCTGGCTGATGATGGTGGGGGCCTTGCTGCCGCCGATGGCGTACATGAGCCAGTGCGTGTAGTCGTTGTTGACCACGTGGAAGAAGCCCCAGCGGCACCTTGGCATCCTCTGCACGAGGCCTCTGCCGAAGTGGTTGAAGGCGACAGTGATCTGCATGATCTGGTCCTCGGGATGCTTGTCGCTGGAGCTGAAGAGCATGACATCGTTGTGGTTGGTGAGGTGGCAGTTGGAGATGGTGACGCCGGTGGACTTGGCGATGACGTCGATGAGGCCGTCCTGGCAGTTGGAGAGGGAGAGGTGGTCCAGCCACACGTTGGTGGAGCCGAAGACGGTGATGCCGTCGCCGTCGGAGACGGTGCGCCAGCCGAAGTGGTCCGGCGAGTCGCGGACGTAGCCGCCGTCCTTGTTGGAGGAGACGATGTCGTTGATGTGGATGTTGTGGATGATGACGTTGTTGACGAACTGCAACGTGAGCTGCGCGCCGTTGGTGATGCGCACCTGCACGCCGCGGCCGTCAATGGTCTTGTCGCCGCGGATGATGAGCTCCTCCTTAAGCGTGATGATCATGGTCTTGGCGAAGGTGATCCACAGCGGCTCGATCTGGATGACGCCCCACCGGAGCGTGCCGGGGCGCGGGTTCACCACGTCGTCGTCGGTGCCGTCCGTCACCACGTAGAACTTGCCGGCCAGCCCGCCGGTGGTGTTGCGCCCGAACCCCTTGGCGCACCGCGCCAGGCGCTTCCGGTCCGTCGCCCAGTCCTGCCGGCACCGCCAGCACCGGTCGATCGGGTTCGTCGCCCTGCACGGCCCGCTGAACTTAGACTTCCTCGTCGTCGTCCCCATCATCTCCCGCCTCGTGCCAATGTCCTCCTTCTCGACGGATCTGCATTCAATTCGACGCTTCTGAGAACGTGGTGAATGCAAGCGTAGGTGGTGCGGTGTGGATATTATATTATATATATACGATGATCCAACAAGGACTGGGGCGCGTGCCTGTGGACTGCACGGTTAAGTTGGTTGGCGACCTCGACCGGGTCATGCTTGTACGTGGCCTCAGCCGCGGCGTCGGCCATGAGCTTGCGCTGCTGCCAGTATTCATCGAAGTCGCCGATATTGGCCTCCGACAGGGCTGCGGACAGGAAGAAGAAGACCAAGTACAGGACGAAAGAGCCCGGTCTGATCCATCGGAACCCATCCACCATGGTTATATAGATCTAGCTGTCTATCTATCGTCTACCTATATATATATATATAATAACTCCAATATCTCCTCACAAATAATCCCACCACGCACTGCGCCTCCTCCTACCTTTTATCTTTCTATGCAGAGACACTGCTAGGTATATGAAGGTAGGACGGCGGTGAGCGCCATTGCTCGGTCGTAGCGTCGGCGACGAAGGAAAGCAATATATTAACGTCCCAGGCCTCACACGACTCCACAAATAAGGTGGTAAAATTAGGGAGCGGTGATGCGAGGAGGGTGGCAAGCCGCATGTCGTACATTCCAGCTTTTGTCTTGTTGGCATGCGCTGCTCCAGATGCCGCATTGCGGACCACCACCAACAAAAAGAAGTACGGGAGAACATCGACCACCACCAACAAAAAGACGTACGGGAGAACATCTAATACGTGAAAGATCTAAAAATTTATTAGAAGAGAGAGTAGATGTGTTGGGCCTTTCTCTTCCGAAGGTTCTTAAAAACATGACTAACTATATGATTTTAGTATGACATAGACTATTACATGAGGCTTCGGCTTTGGAATAAAGTTTCTTTCATGATAAAGGCGTGTCTAATATGAAGATACAACCCGAAAGTGACATGGATAAAACACCGAAGATATGGCTAAAGGAGCTTCGGCTTGGTATAATAGCAAGGATGAAGGACGGAACCGACCTAAGGGAAAAAAGACTACTTCGTCCTTGATAACTCGCATTATAATTAAGAGTAAATGTTATGGGCATGGATGTAATCTTATTCGAGTTGCATCCCGTGCCTATAAATAGATAGACAGTAGCATTGTACTTTTCACGCTGGATTGTAATTTCTCTCTCGCGTCATCTTCGCATCCCCACCTTCTGACGAACCGAATGTATCATTGTATTATGAATATCATTAATGTTAATTCTTATATGTGGATATAAATAAAAATAAATTACGGGGATTTGATCATTGTCTTCTATTCTTTAATGTTCTTTCACATTTATATTTATATTTATATTTATAATTATAATTATATACTGAATGATGAAGGTACGTCCTCCATGACCTTCGTCCGAAGATCATTATATCCGAAAGAAAATGAAGCATCGAAGGACGAATGTCTTTAATCATTAATAACTGTGTTGCCTTGTTCTTGATCTATAGCATTTGAGAACAAGTGACCAACATTGACGACCACCTCTAGTGTACTCACTTCCACAACCTTCGGCGAAGCATCAACCTTCGTTATGTCGCCGAAGAAGACAGCAGCGCCAGGGGCTGCACTCCAGCCACTAGACACAAACCAGGAGACGATCTCTCTCCAAGAAGCCAGAAGCCAGAAGAGGAAGGCTACCAGCCCAACACTTCAAGAGGAGGAGCTAGACCAGGAAATCAGGGACCTAGAAGTCATTCATCAGCAGGTGCAAAGGAAAAAAGGAGAATATGTCCTGGTTGGTCGACCTTCAGAAGAAGATCGATGAAGCCGCTGAAGAAATACGCCACCTTACCCAAGATGACCATGACCGAAGGCCTCAGCACAGGGAACTTCGTCAGGAGAGCTCATTCAACGAAGAAGAATGGTATGATGACTTCCATCATGGTAGCTTTACCTTTGATGATGCTTCTCCTCTGGCAGCAGAATTGTAGGCTATCCCATGACCACAATCCTACAAGCCACCTCAGTTGCCCATGTATGATGGGCACTCGGATCCAAAGCAATTCTTGATGAGTTACAAAGCAACAATATATTCGTATGGGGGTAATGCTGCCGTCATGGCAAAGTCCTTCCTCATGGCAGTCAGAAATGTGGCTCAAACTTGGTGCTCTTCTCTCCGGCCAGGGAAAATTACGTCGTGGCAAAAGCTCAAGGACATGTTGGTCACCAGTTTTCAAGGCTTTCAGACGAAGCTAGTCACAACTCAAGCCTTGTTTCAATGTACACAGGACCATGAGGAATACCTTCAGACGTATGTCCGAAGGTTTTTGCGCTTAAGAGCACAAACGCCCACAGTTCCTAATGATATTGTCATTGAGGCCATGATTAAGGGGCTTCGGCCCGGACCTACAGCTCAATATTTTGCCAGAAAGCCTCCACAAACTCTGGAGAAGCTTCTTCAAAAGATGGATGAGTATATCTGAGCTGACAACGATTTTCACCAAAGAAGGGAGAAGGCCTACAGGTTTTCTGAGATGACCAGGGGCTTCGGAGGAAGACTTCACCCTAGGCATGTCCGATCAATCCACAACTCCAATACCAACGATGATAGGGCCAGCAATGCTCAACATAGCCATCATAGTTCTTAGACTTCGAGCATGCAACAGACTTCCTTTAGACCACCAGCTCCGAGAGGTAGAGGAGGAAGAAGTTTTGGTGGTGGAAGGTTTGGCAATCAACCCCGAAAGTTGTGCTGCCTTTTTTTGTGGCAAGGACAAAGGCCACACAACAAGGACATGACATGTTACCATTCAGAAGCAGAAGGAAATTGCTAAAGCTGAAGCGTGGTAGAATCAGCCGAAGCAAGTCCTCCACACTGCTTCGTGCTATTCTCCTTATGTCCCGGAGTATGTAGGCAACCAACAGCCTATGGCCTCTGTTGCTTCGGCAAACCATTCTTAAGCTTCCTGGGCCCATTTGCCACCACCACCATCACTAGCACCTGTCTTGGGTCATAGTCAGTAGCTAGAAGGGCAACGCCACGCTCAGCAACAACGTGACCTTCAGGAGGAGTCCGAATCTTGCATAGTCAATAGCATTGTGCCTGAATCAAAGCACATTTACTTAAGAGGCTATAGTGGTGCGACTAAAGAATATCCTGATCTGATGTATCTTAAATTTTTCTGCCTTTATATTTTCTTGCAAGAAAGACAATTCAAGAAGAATTAATATCCAGTTTGATGTAATAATAATACTTCGTTACATTATCAATTGTGGAGGTTGTTCCCAAGGGAGCGCAGAGTAAATTCCGAAGCTACAAAGTCATTCCTAAGGGAGCGCAGAGTAAGTTCCTAAGCTACAAAGTTGTTCGTAAGAGAGCGCAGAGTAAGTTCCGAAGCTCCAAAGTCGTTCCTAAGGGGATGCAGAGCTAAAATACCACCTAAATCAGAGGTGAAGAAGCTCAAAAGTCGTTCCTACGGGGATGCAGAGCTTAGCTCCAAAGTCATTCCTAAGGGTATGCAGAGCTAAAATACCACCTAAATCAGAGGTGAAGAAGCTCAAAAGTCATTCCTACGGGGATGCAGAGCTTAGCTCCAAAGTCGTTCCTAAGGGGATGCAGAGCTGAAACACCACCTAAGTAAAGGGTGAAGAGACTCCAAAGTCGTTCCTAAGGGAATGCAGAGTCTGGGTATGTTCTCGTGTAGCTGTGTGCTATCGGCATAAACATCATGATGCATCATACCATAACATCATTTTGCATAGCATTACATCATACATCATATTGCATCATCAAGAAAATTGTGGAAAGGGAAATGATCCTACGAAGATATGTGGATTACGAAACAATGTGTTGAAGCACGAAGTATACCTTCGACAGACATAATTTTACACAACAGTTACACACCAAGGAAATCTTCGTCGACAGCGATATTGAACAACAGTTGTGGCATATAAGAAGTTTTAATTCTTTGCGAAGCATGAAAAGAAGGGAAGGTGTTTTTTCGTCGAAGGCTCAAAAGTGGTATGTACACAAATTTCATACATCGCAAAGAAACTCAATACATTTATATATATACAAATATCTGATGTTTGACCCATACATAAATATTACATTTCCTAGTTAACAAGAATCTAGTCTTCTTTTAGTATTCTTTCGGCAGCTTCATTCAGTAGCCTGTCAACAACTTCGTCAACGATTGTATTGGCGACCTTCATCACATCCAAAGCCTCTTTTATGGCGGGGCCAGCCTCAGGATTGAATGGCTCCGGAGGTGGCGAAAGGCTAGCTGTAGCAAAGTATATGATAAGTAGGGTTCGAAGCCATAAACGAATAATAAAGTAAAAGGGCATTAAATAGTACCTATAATCAATGCACGTTCGGCAGCTTCTTCATCTTCCTTTGCTTCTACTCAGGCATCATGGGATTCTTTTTCATTTTTCTTTATTGCTTCGTCGGCTATCTCACGGCCACCCTTCATCCAAACATCAGAATAAAATTTTCCACCCATCAGAGTAGCTTCGACTGAAGGTTCCTTTGTATCGTCTATGGAGAAGATGACTTCTGCCTGGGCTGCAGCTTTAACATGTTCACAACCAGTTTTCTCCAAAATTGCTGCAACCCCTCGGGCACCGGCGAAGGCACAAAAATCCCCATGGTCGCTAAGTATTTCTTCAAAAGCTTCAACTTCTTCACCAATCCATTGAATGACTCCTTCGCGATCGCCTCGAATAAATTTTTGCTCCGATGAGTATGCACCCACCTTTGCAAAACTGTCTTTCAGTTTCTTTGCGCAATCCAAGGATTTCTCATAACATCTTTCCTTGGATTCACGAAGCTCCTCCACATTCTTTTGCAATCTTGAACTTGTCCATTCACTTATTTATTGCTTTACTTTTGCAACTTCAAAGTTTTCATTCATTTCGACAAGCTTTTTCCTTAGGTCTTCGACTTCAGCTTTGTGAGCTTCGGATTGTGCATTAAGTTTCGCTTCGTTGCTGTTCAGCCTATCCACTAAGGAAAGCAGTATTTTATCTTTTTCAAGCGCTTCGTTCCTTAGCGTACTAACTTCTGACCGAAGGTTCCCAAGGGCTATTTGACAGCTTTCGTCTTCCGCATTCTTTTGTGCCCTTAAAGCCTTACTTAGGATTAAGCCCTACAGAAAATAAAAAAAAGAGGATCAGCACACAATAATAAGAAAAGATACAAAATAATAATCTGTTTATAAGCTAAAACATCCTCACATTCAGACTGTTATAAGCAAGGCTGTCTGCAAGTTGATCCTTCGACATTACAGACAGGCCGAGCTCAAGCTTCGGATATCCTATATTGTCTGCCATCTTCCGATAGACAGATATCTCCTTATTATCCGGAAGGCAATATCAAAAATCGTCTTCAGTGCCGTTGAATACCAAGGATTCTCTGAGTACTTTAGATCCCTGGCGTACTGTTTAGCTTCGGCAATCTGCTCTTCCGATAGCTGCTTCCCCGAAGCATGTTGCACGATAAAGTCCACCTCTTCAACAGGTACTTCGGGAGCAGGAACTTTCTTGGGCGCATTTTCTTCTTCCAAGGTCAAAGGAATAGTTTTTGAAGCGTATGCCTCGATAGGAGTTGATGGACCAGCTTCGGCAGTATCTAGTGTCATATCAGCTTTGCTACATTTCTTTGGGATTTCACCCTTTCTATCAAGAGTTGAAGCAGGGGTTTGTACTCTTGAAGATTCCATAACAGTGTCTAGTACGCTGGCCATTTTCCTCCTTTTTGGAGTTGTTGCAGGAATTTTGGATACCTTCGGCAGCTCTGGCTCTTGTGGCGGGCTCAGGGTTTTCGGTTGCTCTCCCGACCTCCTTAATTCTGGATCTTCGACTATTTTCTCCTTAGCTTCGTCAGAACGCTTCGACACTTCGGTCGTCTCGGTTTTCTCCTGTTCCGCTATTATCATCAGTTTCGGCACTTCGGCCGATTCTCCCTTGGCTTCAGCAAGAGCGGGGTAATCTGGCTCAACAGCAGAAGAAGGCCCTTCAGCAAGCTTCGGCACTTTGGCCGTTTCAATATAACTTGGTCGGTGCGTGTAGCATCCCAAAAATTCAAATCTTGAAAATTTCTCAAACTCGCTCTAAATTCAAAATAAATTTTAAATTTCGTTTCAAAATGTTTGTTTGCAAGTTGATATCAACAAATAAATTATAGTGGTCTATATTCTCTCCAAAATCCTCCTCAAAATATCCTACAAATATTTCCCTAGAGATCCCCTCTGATTCTTTCCAGAAATACTACCCAAATATTCTACCAATATTTCTCCAAATACTTTCCTCTTGAGAAATACCTTCCGAATCATTTTTAAAGTCCCCACAAATATTTTCTCCATAATTTTCCTCATGCTCATACGTATACGTACGCCCCCGGTGTCATACAGTGAGCTCTACAAGCTAATTACACTTATACAAGACAAATCCATGCTTATCTCCCACTAATCCTCGCATCCTCACACTAATCCTCTCATCCTCCCCCCTAATCCCCCCACCTTGGCTATAAATAGAGGGGCAAGGGCCTCCTCTCAAGCCACCCCAAGCCATTTCATGGCAACTCTCTCCCTCCCCCCCCACACGCCCACTCCACTTCCCACACAAGCACACACTAGCACAAGGATCGTTTGGTCGTTCTTCGATCGTTCGTCCACCTGTTCTTAGTTTGTTCGTTCGTTCGTCCGATCGTTCATGGTTCGTTCGTCCAAATAATCTTTGTTCAGTCGTTATGCTGCCGAAATTCTGATCGTTCGTTCGTTCGATCATTCGATCGTTCATCGTTCGTTCATAGTTCCTATTCATCGTTCGTTCATAGTCCCTATTCATTGTTTGTCCAAATAGTCTTTGTCCAACTGTTATGCTACCGAAATTCAGATCGTTCGTTCGTCCGATCATTCAAGCGTTCGTCCGTTCGTTCATAGTCATTATTCATCGTTCATCATTCGTTCATAGTCACTATTCATCGTTCATCGTTTGTTCATACGCTACTATTCACCAACACTATTCATCATCGTTACTATTCATCATCGTTACTATTCATCGATGATATCTATAATTGCTTTTTCATCGTTACTATTCATCGATCATCCGATTGCCCAAAATTTCAACTACTCATCCATCATGCTGTCCAGTCCACCTAAGACCTGTCAGACCAATATTCCAGTCATACGAACTCCGGTGATTGTGATTTTCCTTCCAATAGGAACTTCCCATCTGGTCACCCATCTCAGGTTTCTCCAAGTTGAGCACGCTTAACTTTGAGATTCCTTCGAACCAGGCTTCCAAACTCAGATTCCAATAATTCTTATTTCTAAATTCTTATAAAACTATTCCCTATGCAACCATGACCATGGTTCATATCCCAGAAAACTCCCAAAATATTCTTGTCCCATATTCTACCTATAATTTCCCTTATTCAGGCTAAGTCAGACGATTCACTTGTCACTATTCTCACCAACAGTGAACTCTACTGTACTACACCACATACACCCAGCTATAAATAGACCCAGTTACCCTCTCCTTCTCCACACACTCAACACCCTCAGCCAAGGCAAACACCCCACCCACTCAGTTACTCCGCTCTGCCGGTTACACGCATAGTGTCGCTTGCCTCTAATCCACCCTCCTGGTAAGCACCTCCACTCCACCACAAGTAATATCACAACACCACATGACACAGATTCTCCTCAAGACTCTACCCATCCATATATCTCTATTCTGACTACTATACTAAATATTTGTTGATATACTTGCTGGTTTGTATGTTTGCTTGTTCATGTTGCATAGTTATCGGAGCGTTCGTGTTGTCTCGTGGAGGCCATATCTGCAAGTCTACGCCCGGCGGTGGAGCCAGAAGCCAGTTCCGCAAGCTCTCCCCCCATTCGCCGGTTAAAGCATCGGTAAGCTCACTGGATCCCTTTGATGCATAAATTACCTATGCTTTTTCAACCACAACCCTCAGCCTGTTCTTTTATGTATGATATGATTTTGAGTCAAGTTATTGTGGCCACCCAGCCTTTTGCCGCAATCAATCCTTGATATATTTGTTACAAATGATTTGAGAAAAGGTGTCAGTTTTCAAAAGAAAATGTTTTTCAAAAATGGGTATGATGAAGGGTTGTCACCCTTATCACCCTTGAGTGGGATGATCAGGGACTCCCTGGTTTAGGGGAGGGCCTAAGGTGATGGCTCAGCCGGGTTAGGTGTGAGCAGAAGGATTGTCCCCTCCTATAAGGACCGGTTTGTCATCCTTCACTACCTGTACTCATGACAAGTACAACCACTCGAGACTGTATGGGCAGTCACTCAATCTGAACTCGTATGGTCCAAACCCCAGGGTTATGATGGCTGGGGAGCATCGGGAGGATAAGGAGGGGGAATGTTTTGTCCGGTTTGGACATGGCGGTGGCCTGACTCCTTCCGGTATAACCGCTAAGGTAAGGACGTGCGGGGAAAGAAAGAGATTCGGATTCGGGTCTCATTGGCCATGAGATCGCAGAGCCGGACTAGTGGGTAAAGTGTACCCCTCTGTGCGAGTTTAAAAACTTATTCGAAAAGTCCGCGTCCACAAATATGGATGAGTCATGGCTTGGATTTGACAATTAGTGTTTTTTTTCCAAAAATACTTTTGAAAAGTGGTTTTAAAAGGTCCGGTTGTTGAGCCATGAGCTATGGTGGACAGGAAGTCCCGTAGCTGTTTTTGAAAAAGAAAACCAGTGGGAAACTGCTGAGATACCTGGATGGTTTAGTCCAAGGGATTTTGCTCTATATTGAAAAACTTCCTGCTCCTTTGGGATAGGATGCGCTTTGAAAAATACAAAATGTTTTACAAAATAACCCTGTATCAAATATTGATATTTCTGCAAAATATCCTGAGCTCCACATACTCCATGCATTATATCTGATTTCCCCATTCCGCGGGTGAAGGTGGGCTGCTGAGTACGTAAGTACTCACCCTTGCTTATTTGTTGTTTTTCAGAGAAGGAGATCGCTGATTGGGTAAGAGTTACGCCTGTTCCCAACCTTGCCTGTGGCTATTGGACCGCTGATTTGCTTCACTGCGTATATCGGGCTACTTCAGCCCCACTCTGATGATATGTCCCGAGTTGTGGACCAACTCTTAAAGTTGTTCGCCACCTTTATAGGTTTGTCTCGTTTGAGAAGATCTGGAATCATCTGGTGTGTAAATATGTTTACTAGCCTTTTGGGACTAATAATTGTATCACATTTGAGTCCCAGAGGATTGGGGCACTTCAGTGCGTCAAAACTTTAACCTTTTTTCTCTTCAGCGTGGTAGAGATAGCCAAAGCAGCAGCCTTTCTTTTCTTTCCCTGCTTTCGCGAGGGATAACAATAGTCTGGGTATACAAAACCAATTACATCAAAAACTCTGTTAAATCTTTTCTTGCCTCGCCCTCCGAAGGCCACTGTCATGGCATCATCCTCGGCCCTCGTGTAGGCACCAAGCAACTCGTCGCTAGTTGCCTCAATGCAATCTAGCCAGTCATCATTCGGCTCGTCAAATTAATTTATGTACCTGAAGGTGTACTTCAGGTAAACTAAACCATCCTGGCTGGATCCAGAAGCAGCTTCGTTCGGCATCTCCCAACCGCTTGCGAGAGGCCACACTCTGTAAGCAATATGCTTTTGGACTATGTCCCTGGTGCCAATATATGTCCAAACTGTGTTATACACAGCTTGGCATGCTTCTACATCATTCCCAAGGGCAAGAGACGGCCTCCTGATGCCGAAGCGAGACCAGATAGGGCGTTGAATGATACCCTTAATGTCTTCCCTTTCGACCAGGTTGTTTTTCACATAAAACCACTCTTGCATCCAGGACCCTGGCCACCTCTTCCGAAACGTTGGAACTGGATAGCTCACACCGGAGCGAGGTACGAAACTGTAGCAACCAAAACTATTGTGATATTGTTCTTTGCTAGTGGCCTTCGTCTCGTATGACAGTTCGTGAATATTGCAAAAGCATCTTGAATTTGGTTCTAACCCCTGGATCCTCATAGCCCAAATAAAAATCCCCATTCTGATGATAGCCTCGGGGGTGAGTTGATGAAGGAATATTTCAAAAGTCTTCAAAACTTCAACTAACAATTTATCTAAAGGGAACCGAAGTCCCGCTTTCATGAAGCTTCTGTAACCGACTACTTCATCAGCTTCAGGCAAAGGGGCACTGCTATCTCCCCGAGCCCTCATAATAGAAATATCGTGGAAGTACCTTCCCTTCATTGCATCAATTTGAGTTTGTTTGATGGTTGATTTCCCGAAGACAGTATGACTTGGTCGCCAGGGTCGATCTTCGGCACCTTCATTCCCACTCTCTATGTCGAAATCTTCATTGTCACTGGAACTTTCAGATATTCCAGCAAGTGTCTCACGAGCAATCTTTTCTGCGTTGGTCTCTTCCATAGCTTTATAAAACTCGGAAAGTGCTGGGTCGTCAGTCTTCTTCTCGCCAGCCATCAAGTCTTGTTGGAATGCCGAAGCTCACAATTCAATCGAAACTCGGAAGAGCAAGAAAATTTAGAACGATGAACACAGTGTACGCAGCTAAAATGGTGCAGCAAATGCTATCAATGCGAGTCCCTATTTATATGCCTAGCACCTCACAATATGGTGGGTCCTACATGTCTGCGTCTTTCACTATTCTAGCGAAGGGAAGGTGTTTTTTCGGACCTTCGGTTAAAGGCCTTCGTTCACATTGCAGTCTAAATTTGTTACAAAGAAACAAACTAATACTGCAAGGGGCTACTGTTGGGGGCCTTCCTCTTCTAAAGGTCCTCAAAACGTGACTAACCATATGATTTCAGTATGACATAGACTATTACAGGAGGCTTCAGCTTTGGGATGAAGATTCTCTCATGATAAAGGTGTGTGTAATATGAAGATACAACCCGAAGGTGACATGGATGAACATCAAAGCTATGACTAAAGGAGCTTCGACTTGGTATGATAGCAAGGATGAAGGACGAAACCGACCTAAGGGGGAAAAGACTACTTCGTCCGTGATAACTCGCATTATAATTAAGAGTAAATGTCAGGGGCATGGATGTAATCTTATAACCAGTTGCGTCTCGTGCCTATAAATAGATGAACAATAGCACCGTACTGTTCACGCTGGATTGTAATTTCTCTCTCGCGTCATCTTCGCATCCCCACCTTCTGGCGAACCGAAGGTATCATTGTATTATGAATATCATTAATGTTAATTCTTATATGTGGATATAACTAAAAATAAATTACAAGGATTTGATCATCGTCTTCCATTCTTTAATGTTCTTTCACATTTTTATTTATATTTATATTTATATTTATAATTATATACTGAGATGATGAAGGTACGTCCTTCATGACCTTCGTCTGAAGATCATTATATCCGAAAGGAAATGATGCCTCGAAGGACGAAGGTCTTTAATCATTAACAATTGTGTTGCCTTGTTCTTGACCTATAGCATTTGAGAACAAGTGACCAACAAGATGTCAGCCAAAAACAGTTTCATTAAGTAGGAAGTCATCACCAACTCTACCTAAGGAGAGTGATGTGCAACAAATCATCAAGTATTTGCATACTTTCTCTTATCTATGGCAAACAATGCTATGACATAGGTGGCAATAAGAGCCACCATGCCGGTAGCATGGAGCATCATAGAGGGAATGTTTTTTCCTCAATGACTAGAGCGCACTTCATCAATGTAAGAATTACCCTAACTAGAACACAAAAAAAGTGACAAGATCATCACAAAATATATGACCAAAGCTCGAGCGCTTGATTTTGAGATGATCATTGTAGGAAACGGTGATGACTAAGAGGGGTGAATTAGGACTTCTAAAACTTTCTCTAAACTAGGCCACAAATAAATCCCTAGAGCAAAACCTATGCAAATAATCAATCTAGAATGTGCAAGCTAGGTTTTATCTAAGTGTTGCTATCTCTATCGTAAAGTCTAAGTTTCAATCTAAATAATCTAACTAGAAAGATAAGATTGAAACTTAAATACTTAATATCAATGTAGAAGGTAAAGAGCAAGGTAGCGATGCAAACTCTCGTGGATAACGCCGATATTTTTACCAAGGTATCCTGAGAGCACCTAGAGGGGGGTGAATAGGTGATCCTATAAAAATCAAATATGTTTAGCCACAAAACTTGGTTAAGTGTTAGCTCAATAGAATCAAGTGGCTAAGGTCCAAGCTCTTGTGAAACACAATGGTCACGAAGAAAACAAGCACAAGAGACACGGTGATTTATCCCGTGGTTCGGCCAAGTATAACACTTGCCTACTCCACGTTGTGGCGTCCCACTGGACGAGGGTCGCACTTAACCCCTTTCAAGTGATCCAATGATCAACTTAAATACCACGGTGTTTTCCTTTCTTTTACTATCTCCCGTTCGCGAGGAATCTCCACAACTTGGAGCCTCTCGCCCTTACAATTGATGATCACAAAGAGGCACGGAAGTAAGGGAGGGAAAAGCAACACACACAAGACTCCAAGCACGAGCACAATCACGCACACAAGCCACAACTTGAGCTCACAACATAATGCGAGGAGTTCTCTACTCAAATAGAGCTCAAGTCACTATCACAAAGAATCAAATACGCGAGAATGGAGTCTTGGTGCTTAGAGATGATCAAAGAATGCTTGGGTATTCTCCTCCATGCGCCTAGGGGTCTCTTTTATAGCCCCAAGGCAGCTAGGAGCCGTTGGAGGCAATCTGGGAAGGCAATTCTTGCCTTCTGTCGGGTGGCGCACCGGACAGTCCGGTGCACCACCGGACAGACACTGTTCATGGTCTGGTGCGGATCGCCTTCCTAAAATGGCACAGCCGACCGTTGCAGAGTTGTAGCCGTTGGCGCACCGGACACTGTCTGGTGCACACCGGACAGTCCGGTGCCTCTTGCCGACCGTTGGAGCGGGCCACGCGTCGCCCGCGGATTTGGCGGCCGACCGTTGCGCTGGCGGCCGTTGGCTCACCGGACAGTCCGGTGCACCACCGAACAGTCCGGTGAATTATAGCCGTACGCCGCCGACGAATTCCCGAGAGTGGCCAGTTCGTCAGAAGCCAGCCTGGCGCACCGGACACTGTCCGGTGCACCACCGGACACTGTCCGGACCACCGGGCAATCCGGTGTGCCAGACTGCGCTGAGTCTTGGCTGCTCCAGCCAAGTCTTTTCCTTTCTCTCTTTTCTCTGATTCTAGCTCTTAGACAAATATATTAGTACAAAAACCAATGTACTAAGTCTAGAATCATACCTTCTTGTTGATTTGCACTTCATTCAGCATTTGGCACATAATTACTCACTCAATATGTGTTGGGCACTTAATCACCAAAAATATACAAGAAATGGCCCAAGGGCACATTTCCCTTTCAATCTCCCCCTTTTTGGTGATTTATGCCAACACATCAAAAAGCAACAAATAGAAGTGCAACATCAATGCAATTGAGAACAAAAATTGTCTTTTACAAGATTTGACATATTTAGATCGTTCTTTGCCACCACTTGGTTTGTTTTTGCAAATCAAATTTATTTTCCTATCTCTAAGTCAAACTCAGTTGTTTGGGCATAAAGAGAGATAAGCCAAGAGAGAAAATGATCAAGATCCAAAAACTCCCCCTTTTTCCCATAATCATAAATTCTCCCCATAAGAGACCAATATTTGACAATAAGAGTAAGAGTATTTTGACAAATCAAAAGCTCTAACTCTACTATTTTCAAAGTCCTCAAGTGGTAGCTGATCCATTTGCTTTGGCCTTAATTTCTCCCCCTTTGGCATTAAGCACCAAAACGGGATCATTATTGGCCCTTAAACCCCATCAATTAAGAGTAAAAAGGCAATAAGAGCATGGAGATGAACTTGGAGTAAATTACCATTTCATCGGAGTGCAGTGGAAGTCTTGCATGGTCCAAGTTCACCTTTCCCTTTCAATCCACCTTTGAGACTAAATTAAGTTAACTCAAGCACACGGTTAGTCTCAAAGGGTCAAGTTGTAGCATTTCTCCCCCTAAATATGTGCATCATTTAAACATGGACTTGTGAGGTCCGGGGATCCCTTGCACAACTTGAGCACCATAAATAAGCAATAATATGCATAAAGGAACATGATCAAAGACATAAAACACATGTATCCTATAGATCAATCCAAGATACGCGAATCTAAGACATTTAGCTCCCTACGCAGCCTGCAAAAGGTCTTCTCATCTAAAGGCTTGGTAAAGATATCGGCTAGCTGGTTCTCGGTGCTAACATAAAACACTTCGATATCTCCCTTTTGCTGGTGGTCTCTCAAAAAGTGATGCCGGATGTCTATATGCTTTTGTGCGGCTGTGTTCAACAGGATTGTCCGCCATGCGGACTGCACTATCATTATCACATAGGAGTGGGACTTTGCTCAGATTGTAGCCAAAGTCCCGAAGGGTTTTCCTCATCCAAAGTCGTTGCACGCAACACTGTCTTGCAGCAACATACTCAGCCTCAGCGGTGGATAGGGCAACGGAAGTTTGTTTCTTAGAACTCCAAGACACCAGGGACCTTCCTAGGAATTGGCACATCCCTGATGTACTCTTCCTATCAACCATGCACCCGGCATAATTGGAGTCTGAATATCTAATTAAGTCAAAGGTAGACCCCTTTGGATACCAGATCCTGAAGCAAGGCGTAGCAACTAAATATCTAAGAATTCGCTTAACGGCCACAAGGTGACACTCCCTTGGGTCGGATTGAAATCTAGCACACATGCATATGCTAATCATAATATCTGGTCTACTAGCACATAAATAAAGTAAAGACCCTATCATAGACCGGTATGCCTTTTGATCAATAGACTTACCTCCTTTGTTGAGGTCGACATGTCCGTCGGTTCCCATTAGAGTCTTTGCGGGCTTGGCGTCCTTCATCCCGAACCGCTTGAGCAAGTCTTGTGTGTACTTCGTTTGAGAGATGAAGGTGTTGTCCTTGAGTTGCTTCACTTGGAACCCAAGGAAGTAGTTCAACTCGCCCATCATAGACATCTCGAATTTCTGTGTCATCACCCTACTAAACTCTTCACAAGACTTTTGGTTAGTAGAACCAAATATTATGTCATCGACATAAATTTGGCACACAAATAGGTCACCATCACAAGTCTTAGTGAAAAGAGTTGGATCGGCTTTCCCAACCTTGAAAGCATTAGAAATTAGAAAATCTCTAAGGCATTCATACCATGCTTTTGGGGCTTGCTTAAGTCCATAGAGCGCCTTAGAGAGCTTACACACGTGGTCGGGGTACCGTTCATCCTCAAAGCCAGGGGGTTGCTCCACGTACACTTCCTCCTTGATTGGCCCGTTGTGGAAAGCGCTCTTCACATCCATTTGGAACAACCTGAAAGAGTGGTGAGCGCCATAGGCTAATAGAATGCGAATAGACTCTAGCCTAGCCATAGGAGCAAAAGTCTCCTCGAAATCCAAACCTGCAACTTGGGCATAACCTTTTGCCACAAGTCGAGCCTTGTTTCGTGCCACCATCTCGTGCTCGTCTTGCTTGTTGCGAAACACCCACATGGTTCCCACAACGTTTTGCTTGGGACAAGGCACCAGTGTCCTAAATTCATTTCGCTTGAAGTTGTTGAGCTCTTCTTGCATGGCCAACACCCAGTCCGGATCTAGCAAGGCCTCTTCTACCCTGAAAAGCTCAATAGAAGAGACAAACGAGTAATGCTCACAAAAATTAGCTAGACATGAGCGAGTAGTTACTCCCTTGCTTATATCACCCAAAATCTGGTCGATGGGATGATTCCTTTGAATCGCCGCTCGGACTTGAGTTGGAGGGGCCCGTGGTGCTTCTTCCTTCATAACTTGATCTTCGTGTGCTCCCCCTTGATCACATGCCTCCTCTTGAAGAACCTGTTCATCATCTTGAGTTGGGGGGTGCACCATTGTTGAGGAAGAAGGTTGATCCTGCACTTGGTGTTCCTATGGTCGCACATCTCCAATCGCCATGGTGCGAATTGCGTCCGTTGGAACATCATCTTCATCTACATCATCAAGATCAACTTGCTCTCTTGGAGAGCCATTAGTCTCATCAAATACAATGTCGCTAGAGACTTCAACCAAACCCGATGATTTGTTGAAGACTCTATACGCCTTTGTATTTGAGTCATAACCTAGTAAAAACCCTTCTACAGCTTTGGGAGCAAATTTGGAATTTCTACCTTTCTTCACCAAAATGTAACATTTGCTCCCAAATACACGAAAGTATGAGACGTTGGGTTTGTTACCAGTCAGGAGTTCATATGAGGTCTTCTTGAGGAGGCGATGAAGGTAGAGCCGGTTTATGGCATGGCAAGCTGTGTTCACAGCTTCCGACCAAAACCGCTCGGGCGTCTTGAATTCTCCAAGCATCGTCCTTGCCATGTCTATGAGTGTCCTGTTCTTCCTCTCTACTACACCGTTTTGTTATGGTGTGTAGGGAGCGGAGAACTCGTGCTTGATTCCTTCCTCCTCAAGGTACTCCTCCACTTGAAGATTCTTGAACTCGGACCCGTTGTCGCTCCTTATCTTTTTCACCTTGAGTTCAAATTCATTTTGAGCTCTCCATAGAAAGCGCTTTAGGTCCCTTGGGTTTCTATTTTATCCTGCAAAAAGAATACCCAAGTGAAGCGGGAAAAATCATCGACAATGACAAGACCATACTTACTTCCCCCGATGCTGAGGTAGGCGACGGGTCCGAAGAGGTCCATATGAAGTAGCTCGAGAGGTCTTGATGTGGTCATCACATTCTTGTTGTGATGAGCGCTTCCCACCTGTTTACCTACTTGACAAGCTACACAAGGTATATCTTTTTCGAAAACCACATTTGTCAGTCCTAACACATGTTCTCCCTTTAGAAGTTTATGGAGGTTCTTCATCCCAACATGTGCTAGACGGCGATGCCACAACCAGCCCATGCTAGTCTTAGCTATTAAGCATGTATCTAGATCGGCCTCCTCTTTCAAAAAATCAACTAAGTAGAGTTTGCCATCTAGTACACCCTTAAATGCTAATGAACCATCACTCCTTCTAAAGACAGACACATCAACATTTGTAAATAAACAATTGTAGCCCATGTGGCACAATTGACTAACAGACAGCAGATTATAGCCTAGCGACTCTACTAGATATACATTAGAGATAGAGTGCTCATTTGTATCTTGCCTAAGCCTTTGACCTTGCCTTGATTCCCATCTCCAAATATGATTGTATCTTGGGAATCCTTGTTCTTGACGTAGGAGGTGAACATCTTCTTCTCCCCCGTCATGTGGTTTGTGCATCCATTGTCGATAATCCAGCTTGAGCCCCCGGATGCATAAACCTGCAAGGCAAATTAGGCTTGGGTTTTAGGTACCCAACTCTTGTTGGGTCCTACAAGGTTAGTTATAATAGTCTTTGGGACCCAAATGCAAGTCTTGTCTCCCTTGCACTTGGCCCCCAACTTCCTAGCAATCACTTTCTTATTCTTACAACAAATTGCAAAAGAAGTTTTGCACGCATGGTAAATTGTAGAAGGTTCATTACATACTTTCCTAGGCACATGAGCAACATTTTTCATAGGAATATTTCTACCATGCACAAAAGAAGAACTTGAAGCAGTCATAGCATGTGAATCATAAGCATAACTCCTATGAGCATTTTTAGAAAATTTTCTATCACTATAGATGAAAGCATGATTCCTTTGCGCACTGTCAGCCATAGGTGCCTTCCCTTTCTCCTTGGCGGAAATGGGAGCCCTTTGACTTGTTAAGTTCTTGGCTCCCTTTCGAAAGCCAAGCCCATCCTTAATAGAGGGGTGTCTACCAATAGTGTAGGCATCCCTTGCAAATTTTAGTTTATCAAAATCCACCTTGCAAGTCTTAACTTGAGCATTAAGACTTGCAACTTCATCATTTAATTTAGTAATGGATGCCAGGTGTTCATTACAAGTATTAACATCAAAATCCTTGCACCTATTACAAATTACAACCTGTTCCACACATGAACTAGACTTATTAGCTACTTCTAACTTACCATTTAACTCATCATTAACACTCTTCAAACTAGAAATAGACTCATGGCAAGCAGAAATTTCAGAAGATAAAATCTCATTCCTTTTAGTTTCTAAAGCAAGAGATTTTTGTACACTAATAAACTTGTCATGCTCTTCATATAAAATATCTTCTTGCTTCTCTAACAATCTATTCTTTTCATTTAAAGCATCAATCAATTCATTGATCTTATCAACTTTAGTTCTATCTAAACCTTTGAATAAACTTGTGTAGTCTACTTCATCATCACTTGAAGAAGCATATGTAGGGGTATCTTGAGCGCTTACCATTTTTCCTTTGCCATGAGGTAGGTGTGGCGCTCGTTGGGGAAGAGAGATGACTTGTTGAAGGACGAGGCGGCGAGTCCTTCATCGTCGGAGTTGGATGAAGAGCAATCCGAATCCCACTCTTTGCCAAGGTGCGCCTCGCCCTTCGCCTTCTTGTAGGCCTTCTTTTTCTCCCTCTTCCCACTCTTTTCTTGTCCCTGGTCACTATCATTATCAGGATAGTTAGCAATAAAGTGACCAGTCTTACCACACTTGAAGCAGGAGCGCTTTCCCTTTGTCTTGCTCTTGTTGGGATGCTCCTTGCATCCTTTTAGCGCCGTCTTGAAGCGCTAGATAATGAGGGCCATTTCATCCTCGTTTAGCCCGGTCGCCTCAACTTGCGCCACCTTGCTAGGTAGCGCCTCCCTGCTGCTTGTTGCTTTGAGAGCAACGGTTTGAGGCTCGTAGATGGGCATTGGGCCATTCAATGCCTCATCAACGTATCTTGCTTCCTTGATCATCATACGCCCGCTTACAAACTTTCTGAGTATTTCCTCGGGCATCATCTTTGTGTACCTAGGATTCTCACAAATTGAGTTCACAAGATGAGGATCAAGAACAGTGAAGGACCTGAGCATAAGTCGGACGACGTCGTGGTCCGTCTATCTCGTGCTTCCATAGCTCCTGATCTTGTTGACCAGGGTCTTGAGCCTGTTGTATGTTTGCGTTGGCTCCTCTCCCCTGATCATTGCGAACCTTCCCAGTTCGCCTTCCACCAACTCCATCTTGGTGATCATGGTGGCGTCGTTCCCCTCATGAGAAATCTTGAGGGTATCCCAAATTTGCTTGGCGTTATCCAAGCCGCTCACCTTGTTGTACTCGTCCCTGCACAAGGATGCTAGCAAAACAGTGGTAGTTTGTGCATTTTTATGGATTTGCTCATTAATGAAAACGGGGTTGTCAGTACTATCAAAAAGCATTCCGTTTTCAACAATCTCCCAAATACTTGGATGGAGAGAGAATAGGTGACTACGCATTTTGTGACTCCAAAATGAGTAGTCTTCTCCATCAAAGTGCGGAGGTTTCCCAAGTGGAATTGAAAGTAAATGAGCATTGGAGTTAAACGGAATACGAGAATAATCAAATGAAAAATTTGAGTTAACCAGTTTCTTTTTCTCGTCGTCGTCGTCTCTTTGGGAAGAAGAGGACTCGCCGTTGTTGTAGTAGACGATCTTCTTGATGCGCCTCTTCTTCTTCCCGTCTCTTTTCTTATAACTCGAGCCAGAGTCCGAGGGCTTATCATCTCTTGGCTCGTTGACGGTGGACTCCTTTGTCTTGTCGTTGACCACCATCTCCTTTCCCTTAGGATCCATCTCTCCGGGCGATTAGTCCCTTGCGTGAAGAGAACGGCTCCGATACCAATTGAGAGCACCTAGAGGGGGGTGAATAGGTGATCCTGTAAAAATCAAATACGTGTAGCCACAAAACTTGGTTAAGTGTTTGCTTAATAGAATCAAGTGGCTAAGAAAACAAGCACAAGAGACACGGTGATTTATCCCGTGGTTCGGCCAAGTATAACACTTGCCTACTCCACGTTGTGGCGTCCCACTGGACGAGGGTCGCACTCAACCCCTTTCAAGTGATCCAATGATCAACTTGAATACCATGGTGTTTTCCTTTCTTTTACTATCTCCCGTTCGCGAGGAATCTCCACAACTTGGAGCCTCTCGCCCTTACAATTGATGATCACAAAGAGGCACGAAAGTAAGGGAGGGAAGAGCCACAACTTGAGCTCACAACACAATGCGAGGAGTTCTCTACTCAAATAGAGTTCAAGTCACTATCACAAAGAATCAAATACGCGAGAATGGAGTCTTGGTGCTTAGAGATGATCAAAGAATGCTTGGGTATTCTCCTCCATGCGCCTAGGGGTCTCTTTTATAGCCCCAAGGCAGCTAGGAGCCATTGGAGGCAATCTAGGAAGGCAATTCTTGCCTTCTGTCGGGTGGCGCACTGGAAAGTCCGGTGCACCACCGGACAGGCACTGTTCATGGTCCGGTGCGGATCGCCTTCCTAAAATGGCACAGTCGACCGTTGCAGAGTTGTAGCCGTTGGCGCACCGGACAGTCCGGTGCCTCCTGCCGACCGTTGGAGCGAGCCACGCGTCGCCCGCGGATTTGGCGGCCGACCGTGTGGCGGAACTGCCTGAATTATTCCAACTTAAGTGCCTAAGTCCTGCCTCAAAGGCTAGACCACACTTAAATGGGAATAACCCGTCAACCCCTCGGATCTAGTCCGACGAGGCCACTGACAGGATCAAGTACCACAATCTCACTCGATGCTAAGTCACAGAGCAAATACAATAAAGCATAAAACCATATATTAAGGAGTATTAAGCATATTACATCATCATCGGAGTTTTAGCAAAACTAGTCATCATTGTTCGACGTGCAGCGGAATAAAACTAACGATAAATAAACAGAGAGATGGGGAAGCTTGTCCCATCACTCCTCATGCTCCTCCTCAGCCGAGGCAGGAACCCACTCGACTGTCCAACCCGGTGGCAAGATGGACGACCAAGTCACTCCAGCAACCATGTCCTCCAAAGAACCTGTAAAAATTATGCCACAAGCAAGGCTGAGTATACTAATACTCAGCTAGACTTACCCGGTGTGAGGAGTCTACTCCTCTACCTCTAGACATGCAGCTGTTTGGCTGAGGGGTTTGGTCGCCAAAAGCACTAGCTGAGTTTATAAATCAAGTTTTAGCTTTGTCAAGTTTTAGTGTGACTCTCTTAAGACTAAATGTATACCTATCTAATCACACATGGTATCAAACATTTAGCAATCAACAACTTTTGCCAAGTCATCTCATTTCCACTTGTTACTCAATGTAGCAGCATGGATCAAGCAGTCTCATTAGCTGCGAGAAGCAGACGATTCGAATCGAGTTTTTAAACCATGCAAGGTAAACCTAAACACACGATGTGGCGAGGCATTCCGTCCCCACACATCAACCGTCCCCATCGATTCCCTGGCAACAGATCAGGGCTCACCGCCTTGGCGTACAATGCCTCACTGACCCCGACTGCCGTCGTGCAGTGACCGCACTTATACCCACCATAACCGGAATGGGAGACCACATCTCAGGTCGCGTGAGGGGTAAAGTCTGCGGGCAGGTTCACTCAGGTACTAGGCTTACCGATTTACCATATTTCTCGGTATATGTTTAATACGTTCAAACGCTTGACACACGGTACCACACCTTAATCCTTATTCCAATTTCCGTCTTGGAGACGACGCATCCCCATGGACCGTCGTCAACAGACCATCATCATTCCGATATAAAATGGATACAATCAATTTCTGACCTCGCGCGAGTGCTAGAAAAAACACTCGACTTCTACCGAGATCTCTAATTAGTAAAGCAACTACTCGACCTAGCATACTAGTATCCATCTCAAAAGGATTCCTGAGATCATGCAACTAGGGTTTCAGTCAACTCCTACACTTAAGTGCATAGTACAAGCCTACAAACATTAAGTGCAGTAAAATAACATAATATAATTGGTTATGCATAAAATCGGGGCTTGCCTTCCAAAGCTGGGGCGGGCAGATCCTCTGTTGCAGGCTCTGGTGCTGGATCCGGGGCTACCTCCTGAGCAACACCATGCTCCGGCACGAGGACGTACTCTCCTTCAACGAGGTTGCAATCTATCGAATGCAATGAATATGTATGTCATGATTATGCAGGATTTAACAACATTATGCTAAAGGAAGAAAAACTAAGTTAGTTAGTAACTTAGAGTTTCTAGGTCATACGTGGCTTTTAGTGGTTTATGCTTATCACTCTAGGTTTAGGTTTTGTTAAGGATAAGCATAGTGGATTTGTATTTCCCTTATATATTTCAGTGGGTAATTTACAAAGGGTTTTAGGGTGACACTAATTTCCACCATTCATTTTCCCCTTCTTTATTTTCTATTTATGAATTCTAGTGTGGGTTTGAACTACAACAATGGTTTAACTTTTTCCAAAAATTCTGTAAAAATTACAGTGGGTTACCCTTGGTCACTATAGTCTGTTCTATGAATTTGAGGTACAGAATAAAAAGAGTATGCCTTGGACAAAAATAACAAGGGTTGGGCAAAGGGGGGGTCACTTTGCACTACAACTCTTAACTAGGGATGAGTTCTGTCCTAAGGGTTATTTTTGTTGGTATCTAACAATAATCACAAGCTCCTGTGCCAAAATCACAGAAAGTTAATTGGTGGTCATTTAATTGTGATTTTCTAAAGTTTAATGTCAAAAAGGCACTTTCTACTACCTTGTTATTTGAAAAATGTCAAACAGCTGATTTCATATTTTTTCTATGTTCTTAATAACAAATCATTAATTATCCCAAGGTTTGGGGTGTTTTCACCTTGGGGTTATTTTTCTAGGGTTTTTCTAAGTTTTCCTTGTTTTCTTAAAATAAAAGGTATCCCAATTATTTTATACTAAACCAAGGTATAATAAAATTTTCTAGTTAACTATACTGAATAAGTAGACTAACAAAAATATGGGTGCTCCCTGGTTCTTTATTTACACCTCCATTAATATTTTCTCTAACTTTAGGCTGAAAAGGATTTAAATGATAAACTCTATCTTAACTGGGTGTACAGAGGGGTTTATTATTTTTAAACAGGTTAGGAAATGATTAGGTATTTCTCCAAATTTTCTTAACCTCAGTCTAAATGTGCAACTATTTTTCCTCCTATTATTTAGCTTTTGGCCAAATCAATATTTAAATCAGAACCTTAAAGTTTTCTGTAACACTTAGGGGTTTTATATTTTTCTTAAGTAGTTTACATTATTTAAGATCTGGCAAAATTGGTTTGACTCGATTTGGGTGAACAAAACAGAAGATATGAATTATTCAAGTTCTGTTTGAATTTAAATCAGATTAATAAAAAGGTTTCCTGGAAATACCACTTTGCACGAAGACCTCGGGTTCTTTCGAAACTAATCCTCTCAGTTATACCCCTGCGCTACTATTCCTCTGAGTCACTGACAATGCACAAAACCCCCTAGCCTTTTCTTCTTCTCCCCCGCGGTCCCTCCCCAGGTTTAAACAGTACCCGCGGAAAAGAAAAGGGCGGCGCGGCTTACCGGTGGTGAGAGAGGTCCGGCGAGGGGCGGGGTTGGCTCCAAGAGGTCCTGGCGGTCACAACGGTGTACGGCTCGACGGCGGAGGTGGCCAGAATCGTCTGGTCCACGTGCGCAGGCGGGTGATCTCGTCGGTGGTGGGTGTTCCGGCTAAACCACGGCGATCTAGTTCAATCAAATGGCACGATGAGCTTCACGGGGTGACGCAGAGGCTATGTGCACAAGGAATCGAAAAATGGAGCAGAGGATTACCCGGTCTACGTTCACCGGCGATCGGGCGAAGTCCAGCAACCGTGGACTGGCTTCTCCGGCGAAGCAAAGTCCGATTCCTTGCTCGGGTAGCTTCACCGAGGCGTGCACAGTCTCTTCCAAGGGTCGGGCATGGCTGGGAAGGGTTCTGTTGGCCGGTCTACGGTGGCAGGGGCTCGGGTGGCCGCGGGCACGCCGTGCACGGGGCAAACGCCTGTGGTTTCGGGCTCCGGTGAGGTCGAGCGTGCGCGGAGGAGTACGCTTGACGCCTGAGGGTGATTTATAGGCGCGGGCGCGAGCAGGCGACGCAGGCGTGGCTTGGCGTGGCGCGGGGCGCGCGGGGTCGGGCGCGGGCGTGCTCTGGCGCGCAGAACGCGTCGAACACGTGGAGGTGTTCATCTGCCCGTGTTCAAAAGCTTGCTGAGATCGCAAACGTGCGAATCTTGGCAAAAATCCGGTGCAGACCTCTTCCTGGCACCTATGGCTATCTCTTGTATGTGAGTTCCAAGGGAAGATAAGCCCTAGGTCAGAAGATATGCGGACGCCAAATCTGGCTTGTCTCACTGCCCACTTCGCGACAAAAGTGATGCCAAGACATGTCAAACGTTAAGGGCTCGATCTCAACTTTTTCGAGGGGGTGCCTTAGGTGGTATGCCACATTTTTGGTATAGAACTTAGGTGGTTTTGGTGCCATCTTCAAGGTGAATACGGTGGATCTTTAGATTAGGTGTAGATTTTGACTTAGAGAGAATTAGAGAGCTCTAGCTCTTTATCTACTTAAGGAATGGATTTGGGGTTTCTTAAGGGGTCTTTTTGCAATGTTTCCTCTCTATATTTGTAGATTAATATGTTACTTAACTTTATGCCAAAGGTTTGGTCATGATTTGCACATTTCCTTAATCTCTCCCCCTTCAACCAAGGTTTTTAGGAGATATGGGTTCAAGAGGGGTCTAGGGTTTACTCCCTTCTTGTCCAAGGTGATAAGTGCACAAAAGCTTGGGTAATGCTTTTAGTCCTTCACATTTCTTGGTTAAAACATAGTCTCCAAGATTCTTATACTCTTCTCCTTAAGTTTCTTCCACATGTGATCACAGTCATTAGTGCATAAATGTGCCATAGCCATGGTAACACTTGGGGTGTTACAGACCGTTGCGCTGGCGGCCGTTTGCTCACCGGACAGTCCGGTGAATTATAGCTGTACGCCGCCGTCGAATTCCTGAGAGTGGCCAGTTCGCCAGAAGCCAGCCTGGCGCACCGGACACTGTCTGGTGCACCACCGGACACGGTCCGGTGCACCACCGAACAGTCCGGTGTGCCAGACTGCGCTGAGTCTTGGATGCTCCAGCCAAGTCTTTTCCTTTTTCTCTTTTCTCTGATTCTAGCTCTTAGACAAATACATTAGTACAAAAACCAATGTACTAAGTCTAGAATCATACCTTCTTGTTGATTTGCACTTCATTCAGCATTTGGCACATAATTACTCACTCAATATGTGTTGGGCACTTAATCACCAAAAATATACAAGAAATGGCCCAAGGGCACATTTCCCTTACATATCCGGAACAACGCAAGGTCCTGATTAATCCTCGTTGGTGCCCCTACGCAAAGGGAAGCCCACGCGAGGGCCAAACACCACGGTCGAGTAACTCCATAGAGAGCCGCATGTTGGCCTCTTATTTTTTATTACTGAATTATAAAATAAGGCAACACAATTGTTACATGTTAAGGACCATCGTCCTTCGAAGCATTATTTCCTTTTGGGCATAATGGATCACGAACGAAGGTCATGAAGAACAAGTCATCATCATTCATAAATATAAGAATGTAGTTACAGATGTAACATTATATTGTTTATTCATTTCATATCAAATATTAAATAACAATAAAATCCATATCATATATTGACAAAATGATACATAATGTATATTATATTTGTACCTTCGGCTTGCTCGAAGGCGAAAGCGAGAGTGCAATTCCAATCCAATGGGAATACTGTTCATCTATTTATAGGCAAGGGACACAGCCAAAGTAAAATTACATTTATGACCTTAACATATACACATAATTCTAATACAAACATTAGGGATTAAAGGGTCTTTTTCTCTTTGGCTTAACATCGCATTTGACCTTCGTAACCACGTTGAGCTGAAGATACACTCCTTCGGCATTTTGCTCATGTTTGTTGTAGCTTCGGCACTCATTCCCGTTGCTTATAGGCAATTTCTCCATCCTGAGGACCTTCGACAGAGAATGAAACCCCCAACAGTAGCCCCTTCGCGGTGCTAGGTCATTTTTTCATAACGAGCTCGATCCACGAAAAACACGAAGGCTTCTGAATACCGAAGGTCCAAAAAATACCTTCCATGAGCTTGTTATTAAAAGACAAATAAAAAGTTATGGCCTTTGTCGGTCCACCGATCAGCCAGTATGCGTGCTACGGCAGTTCGCCATCAGCACCTACAAGGCTATATAAACAGATGAGTTGGTGAGAAGTTACTACAGCATTCATTGCTATTGCAACGGTGTGCTATTGAAATTTTTTTACTAAAGCCAAAGCTTTTTGTCATCTTTGCACTTGCTATGTGACCTTCGTACAAATGTGAAATTAGTTGAAATTTAGCTTCGTTTTAAATAACTAAAATGGCTAGAGTCAGGTCTACTGCCAGGCTAACAAACGAAGGTGAAGAGACTGAGGCTACTGAGACAGCCCATTTCAGAAGTGATGAGATGTTCTGGATTGGTTTTCCAAGAAGGAGAAGGGTCTGTTCCGAAGAAAGATGTCGTTATTGCCGAAGCTGCCAGTGATGATGAAGAGGATGATGACATCTTGAGTCCGAGCAAGCCTAGTCGTATTGAATTTGGAAAATCCACTGTAAAGGTAGAAGGTTTGATTTTGATGAAGAAGCTTGGATATTTTGGAAAAAAATGATGATGAATTGATAAGGTTGGCTGGAGATGAAGTAATTCTAGAGCCAAGAGATGATGAAGTTGTTGTTTTAAAAGCTTCTTCAGAGCCAGACTTTGGTTCTCTCTGTATGAAATGATTGGTGAAGTTTTAAAGAAGTTTGAAATCTACCTTCATCAGCTAACTCCAAATGCTATAGCCAGGCTTAGTGTGTACATATGGGTTCTTCGAAGCCAAGGAAGGAGTGCCAATGCTGAAGGATTTTGCAGGGTACATGAACTCCATTACTAGACTAAAGCGAGAGCACATGGACTGCATAAGAACTTCGGATGTTACAATTTTGTGTACCGAAAGGATACTAAGGCCCTGTGATTGGATATCACACCAAGTGGCCGGCCGGTTAGACAAGTGAATGGTTTTATGTGAAAGCTGATGAAAAGAGAAGGGAGAAGCTTATGACTATGGTGACGAGTCCCCTGAAGTTGAGCTTCAGCACGACAAGGCCATTATGCAACATGTAACTCGGCTCCCCTGCCAATTAGCTGAAGTAGAGTTCAGGGTTGTGGCTGAACATATCAGTACTCGGGACCTGATTCAAGAATACTTAGCGTATAAAACTTTCCCCACATCGAGTGGATGGGTAATGCCGAAGAAGAAAGATGAAGGGAATAAATTTGAACTTGTAAGACTTCAATACCATTTTAAATTTCAGAAAAACTTTAGCAAACCCTTTGCCGAATGGTTGGAAGTCATCGAGACAATGTGTATTGAAATCCTCGGAAATTATACTAAGAAAGAGGACCAGCTAATGATCGTTGCCTTTGCACACGAGATAAACGAAGGTTAAATCGAGTGATGGACGCCCTTGGCTTCGAGTATCCTAACTATGAGAGACTTGTCGAAGAAGCTGGGGAGTAAAAAAGAAAAGGGTTATGAGTATCTTGAAAAGGAAAAGGCAGAGATCTGTCGAGAAGGATAGGAAGAAAAGGTAAACAAAGAACTCGAAGTTGACACTAGAACCTTCGGTATCAAAGAAATGGAAGATTATGTCATCTAGCCATGGAGAAGAAGAAAGACCTTCTCCGCCGAAGCATTATGCAGAGACCCCTTCGGCAACTTCTATTGGTGTGACAGAAATTCTAGAGGTAATGACTAAACCCTTGCCTTTCACGATGCTAAGTCCTCTAGGATCAGAGCTAACAAGCTTATTATAGCCACAGAAGAAAAGTACTAAGGGAACTGCCGAAGCAGAGGTAGACAAGGAGCCTTCGGCACCCGATGGGGGGAACACACAAAAAATGTCGGATGATGAATGTGATGAGGGTTGTTCTTGATACCCCACTTCCTGTGATTCAAAAGAAAGTTGCACCCTCTGAGCAATTTCTCCGTCCTGAGGACCTTCAGCGGAGAAGGAGACCCCCAACACCACGGGCCTTCTCCACGTGCAAGTGGTGCTCCGCTTCCGGCTCCTCTCTAACGCTCCTCACGGTCTCCACTATTGAGGTTCCAGCCAAAACGTCGTGGGCCTCGTTCCCTCTGGTACATGGTGGCGGTCGTGACACAAACTCAGTTGTCATGGTCTCGCAAGACTCTCGCCCCACTCGGTACAATTACATCGGCTCGCGTAAGAGCCGAGGGGTTGTGTGATTTTTCTAAACTCACTCAACTAACTAGGATTCACCTAGAGCAAGCGCTAAAGCGGTCTAACTAACCTAAGCACTTCGCAAAGCACCTACGCTAATCATCAAATGATTCTATTAAGAACTTGGGTGTATGAGCACTTGGAAATGTCTATACTATGCCTTGGTATGTTGTTTGGGCTCCCACACCTTGAAATGGCCGATTGGGTGAAGTATATATAGGCCCCAACTCAATTATAGCAGTTGGAGGAAAGTTGTACCTTTCTGTGGCACACCGAACAGTTCGATGGTGGGCACCGGACAATCTGATGTAGGGATAAAAACGGGACGGATACAGCTGGATACAAGGTCATCCTGTATACTACCCTAATGTATTTCTCTCGGATACGGAACCGGATACAGGTAGTTAAGATTTGGGATGGATATAGGACGGGACCGGGTAATAATCCGTGCGGGTAAGAAACAGATAACAGATACTACTCGTGTAGGTACCGGATAATTGTCGAGTAGTTCGTCCTGATGATATTAATTGTACAACCACCCAACAAATACATAAATTAAGCAATACATAATCATGCATATGATAGATCAAATGTAGGAAAGGAAACCGATAAAATTGACATCATGCAGTTCAAAGTTACTAATTACAAGGACATTGTAGAACCAACATCGTAATATTAGAAATTCATAAAATATTCTAGTTTCACTCAAAAATTGCAAGTAAGTTAAAAAAATAAACATTTTATACGAAGACAACTTAAGTCCTCATATGAAAATGATAGGGTAAAGTACTGATTATGTTGAAACTTGGATATTTAAAGTGATTTCACATGTAACTCATACAAATAAGTGGACGTGAAATGAAAGAAATGAGGCATCTTATAGATCTTATGATCCAAACACTTTTATGGTTATATATGAACATATGTTGTGCCTCCGTAAATTTTCATGATTTTTTGAGGCTATTTATATATTATTAATTTCTTGTCGTAGAAAATGATCAAAATACAATTAAATCCATCAAATAACGTAGCGTCGACTGGAAATTGCAAATAAGTTACCAATACTAATAAATAGTCTATACAAAGATAACCTTAAGTTCCCCATGTGGAGATAACCTTAAGCCCCCACATAAAAATGATAAAGTATATTAATTTGATATAAATTTGGACATAATTTTAATGATTTTGGCCTAAATATGTGTTTAAACAAAAAATTGATGTACTACAAAGTTATAGATCTCTTCGAGCTCTACAATTTTCATATAAACTTTATCTTCATCCGATTTCATATGTAAAAGTTATGATTTTATAACTATATTATTATGCAGAAAAAGAAAAAACGGGTACCCGAATTCCGGGTACCCGTATCCGACCCGACTATCCAGGTATTTACTGGGTAGTCCTCGCTCCGTATCTGACCCGTATCGGAAGCTACAGTGTCTGGGTATTACCCGTATTCGTCCCGAATATAAAAATACCCGAATCCGTATTCGGAAAAACGGGTATTTGCACTATTCGTATCCGGTACCCGAAGGGTATACCCGACCCGTTTTCACCCCTAGTCTGATGCCCTGTCCGATACGCCACTAGCCGTTGGATCTGCCAGTCGACCGTTGGCACTGTCAACCTTTACACTGGACAGTCCGGTGCGCTCCTCCATAGTGCCACCAGGAACTAGCCGTTGGGCTACTGTTCCCTGGTGCACCGGACAGTCCGGCGTGTGGCACCGGACAACTCGGTGTGCCACCGGACAGTCCGCCAGTGGCAACACAATTCTTTGTTTCTTGGACTTTGCTTGGTACTTGTTGATCTTTACTTGTGATCTTCATAATGTCTTCTTTTGAGGTGTTGCTTTCCTCAATGCTTTAGTCCAAGTCACTTTAGCATCCTGTGAACTACAATCATAAACACTAGCAAACACATTAGTCCATAGGCTGTGTTAATCATCAAACACCAAAACCTTTTGAGCCAAATGGCACGGGGTCCATTTTCCTTACAATCTCCCCCTTTTTGGTCATTGATGACAACGCAACCAAAGCAAGAAAATATAACAAAAATTTGGATGAAAATATGGAATCTACTTGCTAGGATGCATGAGTATCCCCACAAAGTGATATTATGGTCTTAAGCCTCCCCCTAACTTCATAATTCACTTACTTCCTATTTTAGACCAAAGAACCAAAACCACTTTCAATATCAAAAATTGAAATTTTAAATTTGGTGGAGTTTGGTGTTTGATATAATTTTCATTGCTTTGGTCCCTAAAACTTCTCCCCTTTGGCATCAACCACCGAAAAGGAAGACATTAAAAGCATGTAGGAAGCAAATAAGACTAGCCCTCTTAAAGGACTTACAATTGAAGCACTAAAAAGATTACTCCCCCTAAACGAGTGTTCTCCTTTTGAAAGAATCTTCTCCCTCTTTAGAGACAAAGAAATACTCCCCCTGACAGAGATCTTCTAGTTAGGAAAAGACATGTGAAAAATAGAGGAACAAGACATGATTTGATTAGACGAACTCCCACTATGCATAGGTAACAGATATATTTTGACAACATATGCGTTTATAGCAACATGGGAAGTATAATATATAAAATGTAGTCTAATCAAAAGACTGAAGAAGACATGTAAAAGATACCAAATGTAGATATGAAACCAAATGTAGTCATGTGAGACAAGAAACTACTTGTAGATTTGCAGTGGAAGCTTATTGTCTTTCTCCGGGGACTCCATTTTCCTTCAATGAGACTATTACATATAATAGACTTGAAAATTAGGTATTAGTCTCAAAGACTTAGATTATAGAGTAACCTCCCCCTGAAAGTGCGCATACAAGTTTTTTAATACTTGTATGAGACATGCACTTTGATTTTGATATCAAGAGGGGAAAATTATCTATAATCCGAGCTTTGGCATATATAAGTTAAATGATACCAATTGAAGTATTATACCACTTGTAGTATATTGATTGTAGTATATGTCATGTGAAAATACCAATTGAAGTATCATTTTCTTAGGAACGTTGAATAAGCTATGTGTCGTGCTTAACTAAACATTTTAAACCATGTAGGCTTGCTCAAGAGTATGAATTGAAAACGAGCAATCCTACCATGTGATTGTCCTAGTACGCATGTAGTTAGTATCAAAAGTAAATATCACATGTAAAACTAGGCATTTAAAGTAAAAACTAGATACGAGAAAATAGATACGCATATCTAAAAAGGAAATACAATAAATTTAGTTACCTTAGTCGTGGGTGGGGAATTTGGGTCCAAAGTTTACACTAACCCACTTGGCAATAGACTTGATCCAATATGATGTATCCCATGATATACATCCTAATTTTGCCAAGTCTCCAAATTCCTCGCTGTCCTTCGGACTTCTCACTTCCCTCTTGGGATCCAAACTTTCTTGGTGCTATTCATGGTTGAGATAATCTCCTTTAGCACCCAAATGTGTTTGGTCCCTTTTCCTTTGTTGGCTTTCTTGTTGGCTTTGATTGCTATCACGTTTCCATTGTTTTTCTTCTTGATTAAGTATGGTGTAGCAGCCTTTTTATTCACCTTGTTGATGTAGGTGTTGGAGATTTTACTTGTTGGCTTTTGCTTGAGCTTTTGCTTTTGCTTATCCCCAGTCTTCGCCTTGCATTTGTAAGACTTGTGGCCTTCCTTGTGACAGCCTACAAATCACAGTTTCTCCCTCCACAGGCTTGTTTGCTCCTGCAGTGGTGTTATCCTGGGGAGGTTGGATTTGTTTGGCTTTGCCTTTCTTTTCATACAAAGTCTTACCAAGACGAGCCACTTCTTGCTTTAATTGCTCATTCTCCATTGCAATCTCATCCGAACATGTTTCTATAACAATATTCTTAACAGGAACTTGATTGCAGGGGTTAGAATCGTCAATTAAATCAAAGCAAGAAGTAGAAGCATCTTTCTTAATTATTTCAGATATATCAACCAAAGATACTCCTGGGATGCTACCAATGTTTTCTAGCTTAGTAGTTAGCTCATTATTATGTATGCTAAGAATTTCCATTTTCCCTAGCAGGTTTTCAATGACTTCTTGAGAGCTATCTAGCTTAGCCTCAAGCTTTTCGTTCCTTTTAATAATAAGGCCATCATCGGTAGCTGAGGATGGAACACTATATTCTCATTGCTCAATTTTAGTTGATAGCTCACAATTCAAATTTGCAAATGTTTCAAATTTTTCTAGCAAACATTTATAGTCATTTTGAGAGCTAATCAACTTATTTTTCAAAGTTTTAAGTTGAGCCTTTTGTTTAGTGCATACATCCTGAAAAAATTTACGGCTTCCGCAAGCTCATCTACGAGGGAGGTCTTTCCCTCACCTTCATCATCACTGCTGCTATCATCACTAGAGGATGGAATACTCATTTTACCCCTTGCCATAAGGCACTTGTGTGATGACCGTGATGAGGATCGGTGGCTACGCGTCCTTGGGGTTCATCTTTTCTTGAAGAGTCATCCCGAGTTTTAACACTTGTAAGCGCATTGCCTTTGTCCCTCCCCTTTGTGGGTTCGGCCATATTTGGACAGCTGTCCCTGAAGTGGCCCTTCTCCCCGCATGCGAAGCATCCTCTCTTTCTTTGCTTTTTCCTGTCAATGTTAAAGAGAAGATCCTTGACCTACAGAGGCACACCCATTAGATTAATCTTGCAGATCATCCCAATTACCTTTCTGATGTGTCAGATTGTTTCTTTGTCCTCAGAGGATGATGTTGATGGTTGATTATTTTCATCATCACCACTTTCTTCTTCCTCCTCATCTTCACTTGAGGAACTTGGAGTGGGAGCCTTCTTCTTGCCTTTTCTTTCATCACATGCAAAAGCATATGGTCTTGAAAAAGTTGGCTCCTCTTGTCGACCCATTTTCTCGACATCTCAAATGCCGCAATTTTTCCGATCACTATAGTCGGGGTCATTGTACTCAAGTCATCCATGTTGTGAATAATAATGATGATGTTCCCATATCTTTGTTGTGGTAGTAGGGAGATAATCTTCCTCACAATGTCCGCATCACCTAGCTTATTAATGCTAATAGAATTGAGCTCATTGATGATTAGATTCAAATGGGAATACATATCTCTACAAGCTCATTATCCTTCATAGCAAAAGAATTATACTCATTTAAGACTAGGCAATGTTTTTCCTCACGGAGATTGGATTTGCTGTCATGGAGCTCATGCAATTTTAGTCAAATCTCATTAGCAGTTTTTAATGTAAAAACTTGATTATCCATGCTAAGAGATTCATACAAGCAATTTTTGGCTCTAGCTTTTAAATGAATTTATTTTTCCTCACTCGTGGTGGGTTTCTCGGGATTCATGGGTGGTTCCATCCCGTCACGAGTGACTCTCCAAACACCTAGATCAATGGCCTCTAGGTAACAAGCCATTCTAGCACTATAATATGGGAAGTTAGTGCCGTCAAAGTGTGGTGGCCTATGGGTATCCATCCCCTTCCTCTAAAAAGCATAGGCTCTTTTAGCGATGAAGCAACAAAAACGTTTCAAATGAGCCAAACCAGGATTTGATATCAATTGTAGGAAACAGTGATGCCTAATATGGGGGTGAATTAGGACTTCTAAAACTTTCTCTAAACTAGGCCACAAATAAATCCTTAGAGCAAAACCTATAAAAATAATCAATCTAGAATGCGCAAACTAGTTTTTGTCTAAGTGTTGATATCTCTACCGCAAAGCCTAAGTTTCCATCTAAATAATCTAACTAGAAAGACAAGATTGAAACTTAAATACTTCATATCAATGTAGAAGGTAAAGAGCAAGGTAGAGACGCAAACTCTCATGGATGACAGCGGTATTTTTACCGAGGTATCTGGAACCACGCAAGGTCCCGACTAATCCATGTTGGTGCCCCTATGCAAAGGGAAGCCCATGCAAGGGCAAAGCACCATGGTCGAATAACTTCGTAGAGAGGCGCGGGCCTTCTCCACGCGCAAGTGGTGCTTCGCTTCCGGTTCCTCTCGGACGCTCCCCGCCATCTCCACTATCGAGCTTCTGCCCGAAACGTCGTGGGCTTTGTTCCCTGCTGTACACGGTGGCGGCCGTGACACAAACTCGGTTGTCACAGTCTCGCAAGACTCTTGCCCCACTCGGTATAATTACAATGGCTCGCTCAAGAGCCGAGGGTTGTGTGGTTTTTGTAAACTCACTCAACTAACTAGGATTCACCTAGAGCAAGCGCTAAAGCGATCTAACTAACCTAAGCACTTCAAAAAACATTTATGCTAATTACTGTATGATTCTATTAAGCACTTGGAAATGTCTATACTATGCCTTGGTATGTTGCGTAGGCTCCCACACCTTGAATTGGTCGGTTGGGTGAAGTATATTTTAGCCCCAACTCAAATATAGCCATTGGAGGAAATCTGCAGCTTTCTGTGGCACACCGGACAATCCGGTGGTGGGCACTAGATAGTCCAGTGCCCTATCTGGTGCGCCACTAGACGTTGGATCTGTCAGTCGACCGTTGGAGCTATCAACCTTTACATCGGACAGTCTGGTGTTGCACTGGACAGTCCGGTGCGCTCCTCCACAATGCCATCAGGAACTAGCGGTTGGGCTACTATTACCTGGTGCACCGGATAGGCTTGCGTGTGGCACCTAACAGTCCTGTATGTGGCACCGGAAAGTCCGATGTGCCACTGGACAATCCGGTGTCCTCGACCAGACAGTCCGCCAGTGGCAACACAATTCTTCGTTTCCTGGACTTTGCTTGATACTTGTTGTAATACCCAAATAATTAGAGTTGTAGAATGTACAAGAATTGGGAAATATAAAAGGGTTTATTAGGCTACTTGTGTTGTTTTTCTCATTTTTGCATATTTAAATCATGGAGTCACCTTGACTACCAACAATTATATTAAATAAAGGAAATAGTGCATCATGTTGGAGTTTATTTGTTTGTGCGTTTAATGATAATAATAATAATAATAGCGATAAAAATGTATTAATGTTGAAATTGGAGTTAAACCTGATTTAAAAACTAGAATTTGAAAATGAAATAGAAAGAAAAGAGGAGAAAAGGAAAACCCTATATACAATGTGAAGAAAAATATGTAAATAAATATACCTTTTTATACTGGTATTTTTAGTTTGTACATTTAAATCTAGGTAAAAAATTTACAGCAAAAATTTGGATTTAAATTTGAGATTCAAAAATAAAAAAGAAAAGAAAATAGAAAATAAGAGAAAAAGAAAAGAAAAGAAAAGGGAAAGCCATGCACTAGGCCGGCTTCTGTTCTGCTCGGCCCAATGACCCACACGCGCGGCCCAACTCCTTCCGCCGTGCCAGCCCAGTTGAGGATGGGAGTAGTGGCGTCGACACCCTGGGTCCACCGGCCAGTCACAGCGTTCCTCGCTGTGGATCGTGGGATGGACTCTGTCGCACCGACAGGTAGGGCCACGCCGTCAGCACCCTTCTGTCTGTCTTGTGGGACCCGGAGCGCAGTGACTTCCCCTTCTTCTCTTCTCTCCCTCGACCATAACAGACCGCAGCGAAATCGCCAACAGTGATCTCGCGCCCACCTGGCCAAATCGCACCCAGACTTTGGTTCTGGCTATAAAGCCGCGCCTCGCAACCCATACTCGCGTCTATCTTGTGTTAGTCGGTCCTCACCACCTAACCGAACGCCATTGTTGTGGAGTGACCGTCACCAACCCAAGTGTATTCCACCACGCAGTCGACCCGTCGGGGCATTGCAGTGTAGTGCTGGGGGCGCCCCGCGTGTTTCTAGGGCATCGCCGGGCAGGAGGGGCCCGTGGGCGAGCTGGAATTGCTCGTCGGACTTGGATTGGACCGGGGAACTGCGCCATCACGTCGCCAGACCCGCCCTCACGACGAAAAGCTGATATGTCTACTCTGGCGAAATCGCCTTGCTCTTCCCTTTCTTGCGGTATAGTTTTTGCGCTATGGTTGGATCGGCGGGTGACTGATTTACCATACTCCGGCAATGTCCTCCGCCGCGTGTCAGTGCGCGCCGCCACGTTTCTCCATCGGAGGTAGGGAAGGGCCTCGGTCGTTGATCTGATGGCCAACGACTGAGATTAGATTCTCGGTGGAGCGCGCTTCAGCCGTTAGATGGGTCTGTGCGGTGAGGATCGAATTGACCATAACGATTCGCGGGGGACTGTTTTGGGCCATCGGATCTGATCGGATGTGATCGGAGTGAGGAAGTTATGGGGCCATAGATCTCTAATCCAATGGTTGAGTTCGTGTACTGGTTCGTGAAGATGACAGTCTAATCTAGGTCGTCTGTTTTTTATCCGACGGTTCGGATCAGGGGATACCCTTCGGTCCGATCGTTTTGCAAAAGAGTTCCTGCACTTTGAGGAAACTAACCGGCAGTCCATCGGGTGTAGTGTAGAATTTAATTTATGTCCCGAAAACTTACGAGTTAGCTCCCGCACTTTCCTGTAATTATGTGCACAGTCCCGAGGGCTGGTAAATGGGATAAAACCAATATAGAAAATGATTTTAGTATTAAAATAATTTTAGAAATTTGTTTAAATCATAGTAAATTCATTTTAATTCCTTTTTGACCCATTCCACTTGCAATAATTTTGTTTTAATATTATTTATCACCTGGTAACTTTGTTTATTCATAAAACATAGAATAGAATTATTTACCTTGTTTACTCTACACTAACCACATAAAACCTTCAAAAAATCATAACTTGTTATCTGTAACTCTGAATTTAGTAATTCTCGAACCTACGATCTGATTGCGATGCGTAGGATATTATCATGCTTTATATTCCTCTGTTTGGTGTGATGTTAATTTCTCATATACCATGTTTGTTTTTATTATTGCGAGTAGACGATCAAGTGATTGAGGAGCCCAGAACTCAACAGGTGGAAAATACTGAGCAGGAGCTCTTTGAAGGCAAGTTGTGCCCTTGACCTCTTTTATTTACCCAATAATGTTCTATATAATCACTGTGGTATTTTTAGGCTTAATTTTGATGGGACCCAATAGATCACCCTAGTCTGCTTTATCTTGTGCCTCGATCACCACTGAACTTTTGGGTAGTCACTACTATTGCTCTATGTGGTTTTGGGTGTTGAAATAAATATGCTTCATGATCATACTTTATTATTGTTATTCTATTCTTTAATCTTCATGATAAGACTATGGTGCTAATTGGAACATGAAGCTTAACTTGAGAATATTGTGCCACCACAAGGCTGGAATGGGACGCCCTTGGCCAAGTAATTAGGAAAACTACGGAGAGATTACCTAACCTGAAAGGGGCAAGCAGGGAGGCGTCGCTGCAGAGTATAGGAAGGTTCTCGGGTTAGATTGCCTCACTTTCCGGACAGGGGATTCCTATGCTTCCTTCTTCCTGAATCTGTATCGGGTTTTCTCGAACTAGTGGAACTTTGGAAAGGCCTCGTAGTTTTACCCTGCCTCGTCTCCTCAGTAGAGATGAATGGGTCTTCTAGACTCCTTGGCAACTGGGTGACATGACTTGTGGGTAAAGGGCGCAACCTCTGCAGAGTGTAAAAGTGGTATACTAGCCGTGCTCGCGGTCATGAGCAGCTCAGAACTCTCGCATGATTAATTTATGGAATTAAACTCAATTTGTCATTTGCATCGCATTGTGGTTTATTATTAATTTTGATCTACTATTACTTTGGGTTGGTATACACTTACATTTAGTAATTGCTAATAAAATCTGACCAACTTATTAAAAGCAGTGCTCAGCTTTAACCATTATTTGTTGATCAGCCTTACACTACACATGAACTCCCACCTTTGGTGAGTTCATGCACATTATTCCCCACAACTTGTTGAGCTATGATCTTTTGTGAGCTCACCCTTGCGATATATAACACCCCCTACAAGTGAAGAGCAGGTAGTCCAGGAGGAGGTCTACAACGAGGAGTACGAGCTTATCTAGGTGGTGTCTCCTAGTCAGCTTGAGGGCGCCAAGGAATAATATTTAGTTCGCTTTATGGTTCTCATTTATTTTTGTAAGATACTTCCACTATGTAATAATGATATTGGTGACATTTATCTCTATACACTTTGTCATCATATGTGATGTTCTTCTTTGGCGCACATATGAGACGCACCCGGCTTTACCCCTTAAATCCGGGTGTGTCACTTGTTGATCTTTACTTGTGATCTTCATAATGTCTTCTTTTGAGGTGTTTCTTTCCTCAATGTCTTAGTCCAAGTCACTTTAGCATCCTCTGAACTACAATCATAAACACTAGCAAACACATTAGTCCATAGGCTGTGTTGACCATCAAACACCAAAACCTTTTGAGCCAAATGGCCCGGGGTCCATTTTCCTTACAATCTTCCATGTCAAGCCAATTGAAGATGGAGAATTGGTCTTCTATATTTTCTCCAGCGTGGATGTGGAGTAGAACTCTATTGTGAAACTATAGAGACATGATCATTGCAAGCATTAATATCAAAATCATTACATCTATTGCAAATAGATATATGCTCCAAAGATGAACTAGAAACACTCAACTTTTCTATTCTAGCATTTAAATCAATATTTGTACTCTTAAGGCTAGAGATAGAAGCATGACATGATGAAAGTAGCCTAAAGGGGGTGAATAGGCTAAATCTAAAAATTATCACCACAAACTTCGAGATAATTTTAAATCTATAGTTCAACTTGTGCAGGCAAGTTCAACTGCTATAAAGGCAAAGTTGAACTACTATGAACTAGTCCAACTGCTAGAATAAATCTAGGCTATAACTACGTGGAAATAGAAGGGGTATTTTAGAATGGAAAACGCGAGGGATAAACTAAGTGTGGATGATGAGAAATACGTGAGTTAATTCACCACAAGGTCCACACGGCGAATAAACCAATATATCTATCTTGCCAAATGAAAATCACAATCACAGATCAAGCAAGAACACAAGACACAATATTTTATCCTGAGGTTCAGCCACACCACAAAGGTGCCCTACTCCCCGTTGAGGAGCCCACAAAGGACCGGGTCTTTTTCAACCCTAATCCTCCACAACTCGACCACCAAGGTCAATGGATTCTTTTCTCAAACTTGCTCACAAGAGCGGGGAATAAAACTTCTTGGGGTCGTCCACAAATTTGGAGACTCCCAAGCAACCTCAATTTGTCTAAAACCCTAGGGTTTCGAAAACAACAATATCGCACAAGAGGTGTTTGCAACAAGCTTAAGAGATGAGAATGAGAGGAGAGAGGAAAACCAAATTCGTGAGCACAAGCACAAACCACACACCCAAGGGGCTCCTTCAATCAATTTGATTTGAGAGCTAGATCGGGTGTGAGAGGTAGAGAGGGAGTGCCTTTGTCTCGAGTTAGGTGAGCAATAAGTGTGTGGGTGACCAGTAGTTATGAGGAGAGAGATGTGAGGGGGTATTTATAGAATCTCCTCAAAAAGAGCCATTGGGATCAATTTTTCTGTGGAGGATCGATTGAACCGCCCCTAGGGCAGGTTCAATCGCTCTGGCTGACTGTCAGTCTGTCTGCCATTCTGACTAGCATACTGTTGGACAATCTGTTCAAATTGACCTGACACCAGTTGAACGGCCCTAGGGGGTGGTTCAACTGCCCTGGTGTCAGATGACAGACAGACTGCAGGCCAGACTGGGCAGTTGAACCGCCCCTAGGGACTAGTTCAACCGGTTTTGACCAAGAAGTTTAGGAGAGAAAACCCAGTTGAACTGGCTCAGAGGCAAGTTCAACTAGTTTTGGTCAGAGAGTTTCATAGTTGAAGTTGAAGTTCAACTCAGATGAAAAATCTCAACTCAGCTAAAGAAGTTCAACTCTGCTGAAAAAGCTCACCTCAGCTGAAGAAGTTCAACTCTGCTGACAAAGCTCAACTCAGCTAAAGAAGTTCAACTCAGCAGAAAAAGCTCAACTCAGCTGAAGAAGTTCAACTCAGCTGAAAAAGCCCAACTGATTTTCAACAGGAACACTCTCCATTTTTCAATCCTAACAACAGTCATACACAGAGTGTCCAAGGAATTTTGGTTTTTGAAATAGCTTTTGAATTTAGAGGCATGAGCTATAGCAAACACTTTTACCTGTGTGAAAACTACTAAGGAAGAAATAGATCCTGCGACTCAAGATATATATGAAATTTTACACGTTCGTCGCATGGAGTCTTTTCAAGGCACCACTGATGTGGTTGCTTTGTCCTTGAAACTTTCCTTTTTGAATTCTCAACAAAAGTTGTAACTCATTTAATTTCTGTAGATACTGAGCATACACTAGGAGCAAACTTGTTATTACCCTTATTTGTTTTGTCATTAAATCACCAAAACCCTCAGTTAGGGTTGATTGCACTTTCACATGAAGATAGCTCAAAAGCAAGCATTTCATTGTTTTAACCTCTAGAGCAAGATATTTCTCTACTTCAACAAATGTATCATGTTCTTAGTATAGCAAATCCTCTTGCTTCTCTAACAATCTATCCTTCTCATTTAAAGTATCAATTAACTCATTAATTTTATCTACTTTTGATATATCTAAGCCCTTAAAAAGATCACTATAATCTACATCATCATCGGAATCCTCATCACTATAAGAAGTGTACTTGGGAGTGTCACGAGTACGTACCTTCTTCTCCTTAGCCATGAGGCATGTGTGTTGCTCATTGGGGAAGAGAGAAGACTTGTTAAAGGTGGAGATGGCGAGTCTCTCATCGTTGGAGTCGGATGAAGAGCAGTCTGAATCCCATTCCTTATCGATGTGTGCCTCGCCCTTCTTCTTCTTATAAAACTTCTTCTCCTCCTTCCTTTTCTTGTCTTGTTCATGGTCATTTTCATTATGGGGACTGAAAGTCGCCTAGAGGGGGTGTGAATAGGGCGAATCTGAAATTTATAAACTTAAGCACAACTACAAGTCGGGTTAGCGTTAGAAATATAAACGAGTCCGAGAGAGAGGGCGCAAAACAAATCGTGAGCAAATAAAGAGCGAGACACGATGATTTGTTTTACCGAGGTTCGGTTCTTGTAAACTTACTCCCCGTTGAGGTGGTCACAAAGACCGGGTCTCTTTCAACCCTTTCCCTCTCTCAAACGGTCACTTAGACCGAGTGAGCTTCTCTTCTCAATCAAACGGAACACGAAGTTCCCGCAAGGATCACCACACATTGGTGTCTCTTGCCATGGTTACAATTGAGTTTGATCAAAAGAAGAATGAGAAAGAAAAGAAGCGATCCAAGTGCAAGAGCTCAAATGAACACAAATGTCGCTCTCTCTAGTCACTATTTGATTTGGAGTGATTCCGGACTTGGGAGAGGATTTGATCTCTTTGGAGTGTCTAGAATTGAATGCTATAGCTCTTGTAATGTGTTGGAAAACTTAGATGCAATTGAATGTGGGGTGGTTGGGGTATTTATAGCCCCAACCACCAAAATGTGGTCGTTGGAAGTCTGCTGTCGCATGGCGCACCGGACAGTCCGGTGCGCCACCGGACACTGTCCGGTGCGCCAGCCACATCAGCCAGCCGTTAGGTTCTGACCGTTGCAGCTCTGACAGATGGGGCCTCTAGGCTATCCGGTGGTGCACCGGACAGGTCCTGTAGACTGTCCGGTGCGCCAACTGTGCGTGCTCTGTCCTCTGCGCGCGCAGGCGCGCATTAAATGCATTGCAGTCGACCGTTGCGCGCGAAGTAGTCGTTGCTCCGCTGGCACACCGGACAGTCCGGTGTGACACCGGACACTGTCCAGTGCTTCACCGGACAGTCCAGTGAATTATAGCGGAGCGGCCTCCCATTTTCCCGAAGGTAGCGAGTTCAGCGTCGAGTGCCCTGGTGCACCGGACAGTCCGGTGCGCCAGACCAGGGTGCCTTTGGGTTGTCTTTTGCTCTCTTTGTTTGAACCCTTTCTTGGTCTTTTTATTGGCTTATTGTGAACCTTTGGCACCTGTAAAACTTATAGACTAGAGCAAAACTAGTTAGTCCAATTATTTGTGTTGGGCAATTCAACCACCAAAATCAATTAGGAAAAAGGTGTAAGCCTAATTCCCTTTCAATCTCCCCCTTTTTGGTGATTGATGCCAACACAAACCAAAGCAAGTATAGAAGTGCATAATTGAACTAGTTTGCATAATGTAAGTGCAAAGATTACTTAGAATTGAACCAATAAATATTTTCATAAGGTATGCATGGATTGTTTCTTTATTTTTAACATTTTGGACCACGCTTGCACCACATGTTTTGTTTTTGCAAATTCTTTTGTAAATTCTTTTCAAAGTCTTTTTGCAAATAGTCAAAGGCAAATGAATAAGATTTTGAGAAGCATTTTCACGATTTGAAATTTTCTCCCCCTGTTTCAAATGCTTTTCCTTTGACTAAACAAAACTTCCCCTCAATAAAATCCTCCTCTTAGTGTTCAAGAGGGTTTTAGATATTAGTTTTTGAAGAGGGTGTACCAATTTGAAATTCTATCAAAAATAAGATACCAATTGAAAAAATTCATCATTTTAAGACCTTTTCTTAACTTAAATTTTGAAAAATTGGTGGTGGTGCGGTCCTTTTGCTTTGGGCTAATACTTTCTCCCCCTTTGGCATGAATCGCCAAAAACGGATACTTGAATGAAATATAAGCCCTTGAAACTACTTTCTCCCCCTTTGGCAAACACAATATGAGTGAAGATTATACCAAAGTTGGAGAGTTGCTCAGAGCAACGGCGAAGGATGAGTGAGTCAATGGAGTGGAGTGGAAGCCTTTGTCTTCGCCGAAGACTCCAAACCCCTTTCAATCTATGACTTGGTTTGAAATTCACCTGAAAACACATTAGTCATAGCATATAAAACAGACATGATCAAAGATATATTAATGAGCTATGTGTGCAAGTCATCAAAAGAAATTCCTAGAATCAAGAATATTTAGCTCATGCCTAAGTTTGTTAAAGGTTTGTTCATCTAGTGGCTTGGTAAAGATATTGGCTAATTGTTCCTTAGTGTTAATATATGCAATCTCGATATCCCCCTTTTGTTGGTGATCCCTTAAGAAATGATACCGAATGGCTATGTGTTTAGTGCGACTATGCTCAACGGGATTATCTGCCATGCGGATTGCACTCTCATTATCACATAGAAGAGGAACTTTGGTTAATTTGTAACCATAGTCCCTAAGGGTTTGCCTCATCCAAAGTAATTGCGCGCAACAATGGCCTGCGGCAATATACTCGGCTTCGGGGTAGAAAGAGCTACAGGATTTTCCTTCTTTGAAGCCCAAGACACCAGAGACCTTCCCAAGAACTGGCAAGTCCCCGATGTGCTCTTTCTATTAATTTTACACCCCGCCCAATCGGCATCCGAATAACCAATTAAGTCAAATGTGGATCCCCTAGGATACCAAAGCCCAAACTTAGGAGTATGAATTAAATATCTCAAGATTCGTTTTATGGCCGTAAGGTGAGCTTCCTTAGGGTCGGCTTGGAATCTTGCACACATGCATACGGAAAGCATTATGTCCGGTTGAGATGCACATAAATAGAGTAAAGAGCCTATCATCGACCGGTATACCTTTTGATCGACGGATTTACCTCCCGTGTCGAGGTCGAGATGCCTAGTGGTTCCCATAGGTGTCTTGATGGGCTTGGCATCCTTCATCCCAAACTTGCTTAGAATGTCTTGAATATACTTTGTTTGGCTAATGAAGGTGCCCTCTTGGAGTTGCTTCACTTGAAATCCCAAGAAGTACTTTAACTCCCCCATCATAGACATCTCGAATTTTTGTGTCATGATCCTACTAAATTCCTCACATGTAGATTCGTTAGTAGACCCAAATAAAATATCATCAACATAAATTTGGCATACAAACAAATCATTATCAAGAGTTTTAGTAAATAAAGTAGGATCGGCCTTTCCGACTTTGAAGCCATTAGTGATAAGGAAATCTCTTAGGCATTCATACCATGCTCTTGGTGCTTGCTTGAGCCCATAAAGCGCCTTAGAGAGTTTATATACGTGATTAGGGTACTCACTATCTTCAAAGTCGGGAGGTTGCTCAACATAGACCTCCTCCTTGATTGGTCCATTGAGGAAGGCACTTTTCACGTCCATTTGGTAAAGCTTGAAGCCATGGTAAGTAGCATAGGCAAGTAAAATGCGAATTGGTTCTAGCCTAGCTACGGGTGCATAGGTTTCACCGAAATCCAAACCTTCGACTTGTGAATATCCCATGGCCACAAGTCGGGCTTTGTTTCTTGTCACCACACCATGCTCATCTTGCTTGTTGCGGAAGACCCACTTGGTTCCTACAACATTTTGATTAGGACGTGGAACCAAATGCCATAACTCATTCCTAGTGAAATTGTTGAGCTCCTCTTGCATCGCCACCACCCAATCCGAATCTTGTAGTGCTTCCTCTACCCTGTGTGGCTCAATAGAGGAAACAAAAGAGTAATGTTCACAAAAATGAGCAACACGAGATCGAGTAGTTACCCCCTTTTGAATATCGCCGAGGATGGTGTTCACGGGGTGATCTCGTTGGATTGCTTGGTGGACTCTTGGGTGTGGCGGTTTTGGAACTTGTTCATCTTCCTCATCTTGATCATGGGCATCTCCCCCTTGATCATTGCTCTCCTCTTGAGGTGGCTCAACTTCTTGATTTTCTCCTTCATCATTTTGAGCCTCATCCTCATCTTGGGTTGGTGGAGATGCTTGCATGGAGGAAGATGGTTGATCTTGTGCATTTGGAGGCTCTCCGGATTCCTTAGGACACACATCCCCAATGGACATGTTCCTTAGCGCGACGCACAGAGCCTCTTCATCACCTATCTCATCAAGATCAACTAGCTCTACTTGAGAGCCGTTAGTCTCATCAAACACAATGTCACAAGAAACTTCAACTAGCCCAGAGGACTTGTTAAAGACTCTATATGCCCTTGTGTTTGAATCATATCCTAGTAAAAAGCCTTCTACAGCCTTAGGAGCAAATTTGGATTTTCTACCTCTTTTAACAAGAATAAAACATTTGCTACCAAAGACTCTAAAATATGAAACATTGGGCTTTTTACCGGTTAGGAGTTCGTATGATGTCTTCTTCAGGATTCGGTGTAGATATAAACGGTTGATGGCGTAACTAGCGGTGTTGACTGCCTCGGCCCAAAACCGATCCGAAGTCTTATACTCATCAAGCATGGTTCTTGCCATGTCCAATAGAGTTCTATTCTTCCTCTCCACTACACCATTTTGATGTGGCGTGTAGGGAGAAGAGAACTCATGCTTGATGCCCTCCTCCTCAAGGAAGCCTTCGATTTGAGAATTCTTGAACTCCGTTCTGTTGTCGCTTCTAATTTTCTTGATCCTTAAGCCGAACTCATTTTGAGCTCGTCTCAAGAATCCCTTTAAGGTCTCTTGGGTATGAGATTTTTCCTGCAAAAAGAACACCCAAGTGGAGCGAGAATAGTCATCCACAATAACTAGACAGTACTTACTCCCGCCGATGCTTATGTAAGCGATCGGGCCGAATAGGTCCATGTGTAGGAGCTCTAGTGGCCTGTCAGTCATCATAATGTTCTTGTGTGGATGATGAACACCAACTTGCTTCCCTGTCTGACATGCGCTGCAAATCCTGTCTTTCTCAAAATGAACATTTGTTAGTCCCAAAATGTGTTCTCCCTTTAGAAGCTTGTGAAGATTCTTCATTCCAACATGTGCTAGTCGGCGATGCCAGAGCCAGCCCATGTTAGTCTTAGCAATTAAGCAAGTGTCGAGTTCAGCTCTATCAAAATCTACTAAGTATAGCTGACCCTCTAACACTCCCTTAAATGCTACTGAATCAACACTTCTTCTAAAGACAGTAACACCTATATCCGTAAAAAGACAGTTGTAACCCATTTTACATAATTGAGAAACTGAAAGCAAGTTATAATCTAAAGAGTCTACAAGAAAAACATTGGATATGGAATGGTCAGGTGATATAGCAATTTTACCCAATCCTTTGACCAAACCTTGATTCCCATCCCTAAATGTGATAGCTCGTTGAGGATCTTGGTTTTTCTCGTAGGAGGAGAACATTTTCTTCTCCCCTGTCATGTGGTTTGTGCACCCGCTGTCGATGATCCAACTTGAGCCCCCGGATGCATAAACCTACAAAACAAGTTTAGTTCTTGATTTTAGGTACCCAAACAGTTTTGGGTCCTTTGGCATTAGATACAAGAACTTTGGGTACCCAAACACAAGTCTTGGTGCCCTTGTGTTTGTCCCCAACATACTTGGCAACTACCTTGCCTGATTTGTTGGTTAGCACATAAGATGCATCAAAAGTTTTAAATGAAATGTTATGATCATTTGATGTAGTAGGAGTTTTCTTCTTAGGCAATTTTGCACGGGTTGATTGCCTAGAGCTAGATGTCTCACCCTTATACATGAAAGCATGATTAGGGCCAGAGTGAGACTTCCTAGAATGGATTCTCCTAATTTTGCTCTCAGGATAACTGGCAGGGTACAAAATGTAACCCTCGTTTTCCTGAGGCATGGGAGCCTTGCCCTTTACAAAGTTGGACAATCTTTTAGGAGGGGCAGTAAGTTTGACATTGTCCCCCTTTTGGAAGCCAATGCCATCCTTGATGCCAGGGCGTCTCCCACTATTGAGCATGCTTCTAGCAAATTTAAAATTTTCATTTTTAAGACATGCTCATTAATCTTAGCATTAAGTTGAGCTATGTGATCATTTTGTTTCTTAATTAAAGCTAGGTGATCATGGATAGCATCAACATTAATGTCTCTACATCTAGTACAAATGGAAACATGCTCAATGGTAGATGTAGAGGGTTTGCAAGAATTAAGTTCAACAATCTTAGCACGTATAATATCATTCTTATCTCTAAGATCGGAAATGGAAGCATTGCAAACATCTAAATCTTTAGCCTTAGCAATTAGTTTTTCATTATCATTTCTAAGGCTAGCAAGAGAAACATTTAATTCTTCAATCTTAGCAAGTAATTCAACATTATCATCTCTAAGATTGGAAATTGGAGTATCACAAACATTTGAATCAACCTTAGCAATTAAACTAGCATTCTCACTTCTAAGGTTGTCAATAATATCATGGCACGTGCTTAGCTCACTAGATAATTGTTCACATTTTTCTACTTCTAGATCATAAGCATTCTTAACCTTAACATGCTTCTTATTTTCCTTAATTAGGAAGTCCTCTTGGGAGTCCAAGAGTTCATCCTTCTCATGAATAGCACTAATTAGTTCATTTAATTTTTCTTTTTGTTGCATGTTTAGGTTGGCAAAAAGTATGCGCAAATTATCCTCCTCATCACTAGCATTATCGTCATCGCTAGAGGATGCATATTTAGTGGAGGATTTTGATTTTACCTTCTTCTTTTTGCCGTCTTTTGCCATGAGGCACTTGTGGCCGACGTTGGGGAAGAGGAGGCCCTTGGTGACGGCGATGTGGACGGCGTCCTCGTCGAAGGAGGAGTCGGTGGAGCTCTCGTCGGAGTCCCATTCACGGCACACATGGGTATCGCCGCCCCTCTTCTTGTAGTACCTCTTCTTCTCCTTTCTTCTCCCCTTCTTGTCGTCGCCCCTGCCACATTTAGCAATGAAATGACCGGGCTTACCACACTTGTAGCAAACTTTCTTGGAGCGGGGCTTGTAATCCTTCCCCCTCCTTTGCTTGAGGATTTGGCGGAAGCTCTTGATGATGAGCGTCATTTCCTCGTTGTCGAGCTTGGAGGCGTCGATGGGTTGTCTACTTGATGTAGACTCCTCCTTTTTCTCCTCTGTTGCCTTGAATGCGACCGGTTGTGCTTCGGGCGTGGAGGGGCCATCTAGCTCAATGATTTTCTTTGAGCCTTTGATCATCAACTCAAAGCTCACAAAATTTCCTATCACTTCCTCGGGTGACATTAGTGTATATCTAGGATTTCCTCGAATTAATTGAACTTGCATAGGGTTAAGGAAAACGAGGGATCTTAGAATAACCTTGACCATCTCATGGTCATCCCATTTGGTGCTCCCGAGGTTGCGCACTTGGTTCACAAATGTCTTCAAGCGGTTGTACATGTCTTGTGGCTCCTCCCCTTGGCAAAGCCGGATGCGACCGAGCTCCCCCTCGATCGTTTCTCGCTTGGTGATTTTGGTCACCTCGTCTCCTTCGTGCGCGGTCTTGAGTACGTCCCAAATCTCCTTGGCGCTCTTTAATCCTTGCACCTTGTTATACTCCTCTCGACTTAGAGAGGCGAGGAGTATAGTGGTGGCCTGAGAGTTGAAGTGTCGGATTTGGGCGACCTCGTCCGAATCATAGTCTTCATCCCCCGGCGATGGTACCTGTACTCCGATCTCAACAACATCCCAAATGCTAGTGTGGAGTGAGGTTAGATGATGCCTCATTTTATCACTCCACATATTATAATCTTCACCATCAAACATGGGTGGTTTGCCTAATGGGACGGAAAGTAATGGAGTACATTTTGAATGCGAGGGTAGCGTAGGGGAATCTTACTAAACTTCTTGCGCTCATGGCGCTTAGAAGTTACGGACGGCGTGTCGGAGCCGGAGGTGGATGGCGACGAGGAGTCAGTCTCGTAGTAGACCACCTTCCTCATCTTCTTCTTCTTGTCACCGCTCCGACGTGACTTGTTATGTGAAGGGGATCCCTTCACCTTGTTGGCGGACTCCCCGGATGGAGCTTTCCCATGGCTTGTGGCGGTCTTCTCGCCGGTCCCGAGATCCCTCTTAGCGAATGCTCCTGACATCACTTCGAGCGGTTAGGCTCTAATGAAGCACCGGGCTCTGATACCAATTGAAAGTCGCCTAGAGGGGGGTGAATAGGGCGAATCTGAAATTTATAAACTTAAGCACAACTACAAGCCGGGTTAGCGTTAGAAATATAAACGAGTCCGAGAGAGAGGGCGCAAAACAAATCGTGAGCAAATAAAGAGCGAGACACGATGATTTGTTTTACCGAGGTTCGGTTCTTGCGAACCTACTCCCCGTTGAGGTGGTCACAAAGACCGGGTCTCTTTCAACCCTTTCCCTCTCTCAAACGGTCACTTAGACCGAGTGAGCTTCTCTTCTCAATCAAACGGAACACAAAGTTCCCGCAAGGATCACCACACAATTGGTGTGATGAGGACATCACTTCTATACATACAATGAATGAACCGATAACACGATCTCGTGCACGACAGCTAAATCTCCAGGTACGTTCTACCCTAGTCAATTGTGTTTCAGAGCTTACGCTTGGGGCCATAGATGTTTTGATGATTAGGTACCTTGGAGAGGACCAGCAAGGACTTGGGAAAGGCCAAGGTGTTGAGGAGGAGCAGCAAGGGCGTCCACAACAGAAAGGAGATCAAGTCCAAGTCAGCTGCGACTCCATCTCGGGTTCCAGGACCAGTCTGCACTAAAATGGACGCCCAAGATGCATCCGGACTCCGATTGCGACGGACTGGATATGGTTGGAAAGATAACGAGATTATCTAACCAACCCAACTAGTTCCACCCTAAAATTCATTCGGAGTCAACGGGAATCGTCGAAACAATTCAGCGTTCAGATTCTATTTTGGTGCTGCGACACCGTCTGTTGGGCCGTTGGGCCGTGTATCGCATCGGAGCCTATTAGGGGCGAGTCCAGGGCTACGCACGCCCTAATACTCTATTTATTCAGCAGCCGCCGCCACATTTAGGTTTGAGTTTTGCTTAGATCAATTCTGTCATCGAACAGTGTCACCGTCATCGGCTTGTGAGACCCCCTCCCGTAATCAATACAATTTTGGTTGCATTTCTTTCCTGTTCTTGCTTGTGTTCTTGATTGCGCTTGCAGGGATAAGCCTTCGTGGCGAGGTCATTCGTGTGTCACGGGTGATAACCAACGGAGTCGTGGTGTAGTGATTGCGAGGAACCGTTCGCTCGGAGCCTTGGATCATCAACGTCGAGATCTCCACTCAATCAAATTATCGTATCTCACGGAAGATCGGGCCGCGTCTACTATCAATTGGTATCAGATTTCTAGGTTGCCCGTGAGGTATAATTCTACCTTTAGATTAGTTTTGTTTCGTCCCATAGTCCACAAAACGCCAAAAAAAATTACGATCAGTTTATTCCGACCTAAAACCATCGCCTTAGCCTTTGCACAATTCAGTTTTAGAGTCCGCAGTTCTGAGTTCGTGTTCTAGTTGAGTTTGGTTGCTGGATTAGATTTGTTTTGGTTCAGTTTGATTGTATCCATCCACTTCCATCCTACAAAACCGACCCTATCTACAAAACAGATCCTATCTCTATAACCGACCCTATCCACAAAACAGATCCTATCTCTACAACCGATCCTATTCACAAAATAGATCCTATCTCTACAACCGACAATATCCACAAAACAGATCCTATATCTAAACCGACCATATCTAGAAAACAAATCCTATCTCTAAAACTGACCCTGTGCTCCATAGCCTTCGGTTCGGTTCCTGCCGATTTGTGCTTTTGAAAACCATAACTTGAGGTACCTTCAATAAAACGGGCATAACTTTTCGCTCGGTGCTCCGTTTGAGCTCAAATTTTTACAGCAGATTCCTGACTCCATTCTGGGGTGACCCAAACTTGCCTACGGCCTGTTTGGTTCGGTCAAAAAATTAAAAAAATCGGGAAGATAATTTAAAAAATTGTTTAAGTGTTTTCATGAATTTCAGAGATCCTTTGTGAATTTCTCTAGGCCACAATACAACTCTGTTTCAAGTGAAATTTTTGTGTGCTTCCATCCTTTGTATTTTTGGATCAGTGGTAAAAAATTCAGAATATTTCGAGCTCTTTTGCTTTTGAAACGCGCCTTTGATTTCTACTAGTGGTGAAAAATCTGCCCTATTTACAGAACTGCCATTCCCACTAGATACTTGTACCTCCTTTCTTGTGCTTTGGTCCAACTGTTCTATTACATTTTCTAGGCCAGCAACTAGGACGAGTACTTGGAACACTTATTCAGTATTGCTATCTGTTACTGACTTGTGTGCCACATATATATATTTAGTCAGCCTTCCCATAGCTCCAATTTTCTCTCGAGCAGAACAAGTACTCTTTTGCAATCACACCCACGCTCGTTAGACAGTCACAACGGTCACTGTTTGCCACCTGCAGTGCTGGTAAGAACGTTGTAAGAGCGGGGTAAGACGCTTCATAAATTGTATTCCACCACCTCCACCACCACCCTGAGAGATAGTTGTAGGGTTCACATTGTTTGTTGCCTTTTTGTCTCTATTTTGTGCTAACAATGACAGGACCAAAGAATCAAATGGACAAGGACAAGGGGCCTAAACTTAACGACGATGAGTGTGTCTCTCAAATGGAATTGAAGGAGATGATGCGCGCGATGACTGAAGCTTTTAAAAAATACCAGGACTCTGCCTCGACATCCTATGAGCAGCTTGATCGACGAGTTGCTGAACTTGTTACACGCATGGACGTACTGGAGGCTCGTCCCCCACCACCAACTCCAGCCCCAGCTCACTCTCCTGTGGACGACGACGATGACGATGACGATGATGTTTATGCACCGCTGCGACAACGCCTCGCACGTAATCGATAAGGTATGGGAGGTAATGGTAGACGTCATCATCATAATCCTGAACCAGACCATGATCCATTTGCTAAGATTAAGTTTTCTATTCCACCGTTCATGGGTTCTTATGATGATGAAGCTTACTTAGACTGGGAGATGACGGTAGAACAAAAATTTAATTCCCATCTTGTTCCTGAGCAGCATAGGGTTAGACAAGCCACTAGTGAATTTAGAGATTTTGCTTTCGTTTAGTGGAATGAACTTGTTAACACACATGCTGCACCACAAACATGGAATGCGTTAAAAGAGGAGATGCGAGCTCGCTTTGTTCCCCCTTCTTATAGACGTGATCTTCAAAAAAAATTGCAACGCTTAGATCAGGGAGACATGTCGGTACAGGAATACTACCAAGAACTTCAGAAAGGTATGCTACGATGTGGGGTAGTTGAGGATCCGGAGGATCAAATGGTTAGGTTTTATGGGGGATTGAGGCGGGAGATTCAGGATATTGTTGATTATAAAGAATATCATTCTATACAACGCTTGTTCCATCTTTCTATGTTGGCAGAAAAAGAATTGCAGGGTCGTCAACAACGGAGGAGCAGCACTTTTGCTCCACGCCAGCCACCGGCGCCATCCAAGGCGTCATCATCTTCGGGCGTACGGACGTCCACATCTTCCACTGTACCTTTGGGTGTTGCAGCAAAACCTGCTACGACCACCTCTTCCATAGGCCGCTCCTCCGACATCAAGTGCCACCGCTGCCAGGGACTTGGTCATATTCAGCGAGATTGCCCCAGCAAACGGGCATACATTGCTACTGGTGATGGTGGGTATGTTAGTGCTTTTGATGTTGAAGATGAAGATACTGTTGGAGCTAACATTGCAGAGACTTATGATGGTGATGAAGAGGTTCTTGGTACAGCAGCGACCGAGACCTATAAGGCCTTGATTGTGCAACGAGCTTTGAGTACCACGGCTAGTGACGACGACAACAGACAGCGCCACAACCTTTTCAACATGTTCCTCATCGTCAAGGAATGCCGTGTACATACCATCATTGACGGTGGTAGCTGCAACAACTTGGTGAACGTTGAGGTGGTCAAGAAGCTTGGCTTGACCACACGAGAGCATCCCCACCCTTATCACATTCAATGGTTTAACAACAGCGGTAAGTTCAAGGTAACAAAAACAGCAAGGGTGCATTTTTCTATTGGCTCTTACCATGACTTTGCTGATTTCGATGTGGTGACTATGGTTGCTTGCTCTCTTTTACTGGGATGTCCTTGGGAGTTTGATACTGATGCTATTCACCATGGTAGATCTAATAAATATACTTTCATGCATAAGGGAAAGAAAATTGTGTTGCTTCCTATGACTCCCACTGAGATTGTCCACTTTGAACATGAGAAAAAGACTAATGCTAAGCAAAAAGGTGTTTTGAACTCTGAAAATCAGCAACCTATTAAGTTAAAAACTCCTACTTTGCTAGCCACTAAATCTGATCTTGATGAGTTACATGCCTCTCTTGGACTTTGCTATGCCCTAGTGTGCAAAAATGCTTTCTATTCCATTGATGATACATCTATTGTCTTGCCACCTGCTATTGCTAACCTTTTGCAAGAGTATATGGATGTGTTTCCCTATGAGATACCCCCTGGATTGCCACCTGTGCGAGGCATTGAGCACAAGATTGATTTAATTCCAGGGGCGAGCTTGCCCAACCGTGCTGCCTACAGGACCAACCCCGAGGAGACTAAGGAGATTCAGCGCCAGGTCCAGGACCTTCTGGACCGAGGGTACATTCGTGAGAGCCTTAGTCCTTTTTCTGTTCCTATTCTTTTGGTTCCTAAGAAAGATGGCACTTGGCGCATGTGTGTTGATTGTAGAGCCATTAATAACATCACAATTCGGTACAGATATCCTATTCCTAGATTGGATGACATGCTTGATGAATTAAGTGGTTCTATTGTTTTCTCTAAAATTGACTTGCGTAGTGGATACCACCAGATTCGTATGTCTTTAGGTGATGAATGGAAAACTGCATTTAAAACTAAGTTCGGTCTTTATGAGTGGTTAGTCATGCCTTTTGGGTTAACTAATGCGCCTAGCACTTTCATGAGATTGATGAACGAGGTTTTACGTGCTTTCATCGGTAAATTTGTGGTGGTATATTTTGATGATATTCTTATCTATAGTAAGTCTCATGATGATCATATTGAACATTTACGTGTTGTTTTTGATGTTTTGCGTGATGCATGTTTATTTGGTAACCTTAAGAAGTGCACCTTCAGCACCGATCGTGTGTCTTTTCTTGGATATGTTGTGAGATCGCAGGGCATTGAGATGGATGAGGCAAAAATTGTTGCCATCACGAGCTGGACACTTCCAAGCACGGTCACGCAGGTTCGAAGTTTTCTTGGTCTTGCAGGATTCTACAGGCGATTTGTGCGGGATTTCAGCAACATTGCAGCACCTCTCCACGAGTTGACAAAGAATGGAGTGTCGTTTCGTTGGGGACCATCACAACAACAAGCCTTTGATGCCCTCAAGTCGAAGCTCACACAAGCACCACTGCTGCAACTTCCTGATTTTGACAAGACATTCGAGCTCGAGTGTGATGCGAGCGGCATTGGGATTGGAGGAGTGCTCATTCAAGGAGGTAAACATGTTGCTTTCTTTAGTGAAAAATTGAATGGTCCAACTCTGAATTATTCTACATATGACAAAGAATTATATGCTTTAGTACGAGTTTTACAAACTTGGCAACATTATCTATGGTCTAAAGAATTTGTCATACATTCGGATCATGAATCTTTGAAGTATCTTAAGGGACAATCTAATCTAAACAAACGACATGCTAAATGGATTGAATTCATAGAATCATTTCCTTACATTATTAAGCATAAAAAAGGGAAAGGATAATGTAATTGCTGATGCTTTATCTAGACGTTATACTATGCTGTCCCAACTTAATCATAAAATATTTGGTTTGGAGACTATAAAGGAATTATATGCAGCTGATTTGGACTTCAAAGATGCTTTTGAAAATTGCAGAGAGGGAAGAACGTGGCAAAAATTTATGCTGCTTGAAGGCCTTCTCTACCGTGCTAACAAGTTGTGTGTTCCAGCTAGCTCCGTTCGTCTTCTACTCTTGCAGTAAGCACATGGAGGTGGCTTGATGGGACATTTTGGTGTTAAGAAGACCGAGGATGTGTTGTTTACTCATTTCTATTGGCCTCGGATGCGGCGTGATGTTGAGCGCTACGTCTCTCGTTGCACCACGTGCAACAAAGCTAAGTCCCGACTTAACCCCCATGGTCTTTATTTGCCTCTTCCTGTTCCTCGTGCACCTTGGGAGGATATTTCTATGGATTTTGTTTTGGGATTGCCTAGAACAAAGAAGGGGAGTGATAGTGTTTTTGTCATTGTCGATCGTTTTTCAAAGATGGCACATTTTATACCCTGTCACAAAACTGATAATGCTTCACATATTGCTGATTTGTTCTTCACTGAGATTGTGCGTTTGCATGGTGTGCCAAATACTATTGTTTCTGATAGGGATGCTAAGTTTTTAAGTCATTTTTGGATAACTTTGTGGTTTAAATTGGGAACAAAGTTGTTGTTTTCTACTACTTGTCATCCCCAAACTGATGGGCAAACAGAGGTTGTTAATCGCACTTTATCTACCATGTTGCGGGCTATTTTGAAGGATAATTTGAGGTTGTGGGAGGAATGTTTGCCACATATTGAGTTTGCTTATAACAGATCGATTCATTCCACAACCAAGCTTAGTCCATTTATGGTAGTATATGGTTTTAATCCTCGTGCCCCAATTGATTTGCTACCTTTACCACATTCTGAAATAGTGAACTTGGATGCTACACAACGTTCTGAATTCATTCTTAAGTTACATGAAACAACTAAGTTGCAAATTGAAAAGATGAATGAAAAGTATCGTATTGCTGCTAATAAAAGTAGGAAGGAAATGAAATTGGAACCTGGTGACTTGGTGTGGGTTCATTTGAGAAAGGATAGGTTTCCGGATTTGAGAAAGTATAAACTTATGCCACGAGCTGCAGGTCCTTATTGTCGGCGTTTCGACCCCGGGGGGTCCCTGGACCGACGAGTAAACTGTCGCCGCGTGCCCCAGCCCAGATGGGTCGACGCGAGACGGAGCGCGAAGGGGGTAAACCGGAGGGAGACAGGCGTAAAGGGGAAACCCGCGGCCTTCGTGTTGTCCCGCGCCCAGGTCGGGTGCGCTTGCAGTAGGGGGTTACAAGCGTCCGCGTGGGAGGGAGCGAGAGGCCTGCACGCGCCGTCCCGTCCTCCCCGCGCGGCCAACCCTCTCGTAAGAGAGCCCTAGACCTTCCTTTTATAGGCGTAAGGAGAGGGTCCAGGTGTACAATGGGGAGTGTAGCAATGTGCTAACGTGTCTAGCAAAGAGGAGCTAGCGCCCTAAGTACATGCCGTCGTGGCAGCCGGAGAGGTTTTGGCACCCTATTCATGAGATGTCGTGGTCGTCGGAGGAGCGCTGGAGCCTTGCGGAAGGATAGCTATCGGGGCTGTCGAGTCCTTGCTGACGTCTCCTTGCTTCCGTAAGGGGCTGAGAGCCACCGTCGTCATGGAGCACACGGGGCGCCATCATTACTTGTTTACCGGGGCGAGCCAGATGGGATGCCGGTCTTGTTCCCTGTAGCCTGAGCTAGCTAGGGGTAGGGTAATGATGGCCCCCCTATGACGTGGTCGGTCCGAGCCCTGGGTCGAGCGAGGCGGAGGCTCCTCCGAGGTCGAGGTCGAGTCTGTCTTCCGAGGTCGAGGTCGAGTCCGAGCCCCGGGTCGGGCGAGGCGGAGACCGTCGGCTGAGTCCAGGGCTGAGTCCGAGTCCTAGGGTCGGGCGAGGCAGAGTTCGTCGTCTTCCGGAGCCGAGGTCGAGTCCGAGCCCTAGGGTCGGGCGAGGCGGAGTTCGTCGTCTTCCGGGGCCGAGCCCGAGTCCGAGCCCTGGGGTCGAGCGAGGCGGAGTTCGTCGTCTTCCGGGGCCGAGCCCGAGTCCGAGCCCTAGGGTCGGGCGAGGCAGAGTTCGTCGTCTTCCGGGGCCGAGTCCGAGCCCTGGGGTCGGGCGAGGCGGAGTTCGTCGTCTTCCAGGGCCGAGCCCGAGTTCGAGCCCTGCGGTCGAGCGAGGCGGAGCTTCCTATGGCGCCTGAGGCCGGACTTGGCTGCTGTCAGCCTCACTCTGTCGAGCGGCACAGCAGTCGGAGCGATGCAGGCGGCGCTGTCTTCTTATCAGGTTGGTCAGTGGAGCGGCGAAGTGACTGCGGTCACTTCGGCTCTGTCGACTGATGAGCGCGCGTCAGGATAAGGTGTCAGGCCATCCTTGCATTAAATGTTCCTGCGATACGGTCGGTCGGCGTGGCGATCTGGCCAAGGTTGCTTCTTGGTGAAGACTGGGCCTCGGGCGAGCCGAAGGTGTGTCCGTTGCCTGAGGGAGCCCTCGGGCGAGACGTAAATCCTCCGGGGTCGGCTGCCCTTGCCCAAGGCTAGGCTCGGGCGAGGCGAGATCGTGTCCCTCGAGTGGACTGAGCCTTGACTTAATCACACCCATCAGGCCTTTGCAGCTTTGTGCTGATGGGGGGTTACCAGCTGAGATTAGGAGTCTTGGGGGTACCCCTAATTATGGTCCCCGACACTTATAAAGTTCTTGCAAAAATTAATGATAATGCATATACACTTGAGTTGCCGCCAGATTTTGGGGTTAGTCCCACCTTTAACATTTCAGATTTGAAGCCATATATGGGTGACGAAGATGAGGCCGAGTCGAGGACGACTCCAATTCAAGAGGAGGATTATGAGGACATCACTTCTATACATACAATGAATGGACCGATAACACGATCTCGTGCACGACAGCTAAATCTCCAGGTACGTTATACCCTAGTCAATTGTGTTTCAGAGCTTACGCTTGGGGCCATGGATGTTTTGATGATTAGGTACCTTAAAGAGGACCAGCAAGGACTTGGGAAAGGCCAAGGTGTTGAGGAGGAGCAGCAAGGGCGTCCACAACAGGAAGGAGATCAAGTCCGAGTCGGCTGCGACTCCATCTCGGGTTCCAGGACCAGTCTGCACTAAAATGGACGCCCAAGATGCATCCGGACTCCGATTGCGACGGACTGGATATGGTAGGAAAGATAACGAGATTATCTAACCAACCCAACTGGTTCCACCCTAAAATTCATCGGGAGTCAACAGGAATTGTCGAAACAAGTCAGCATTCAGATTCTGTTTTGGTGCTGCGACACCGTCTGTTGGGCCGTTGGGCCGTGTATCGCGTTGGAGCCCATTAGGGGCGAGTCCAGGGCTACGCACGCCCTAATACTCTATTTATTCAGCAGCCGCCGCCACATTTAGGTTTGGGTTTTGCTTAGATCAATTCTGTCATCGAACAGTGTCGCCGTCATCGGCTTGTGAGACCCCCTCCCGTAATCAATACAATTTTGGTTGCGTTTCTTTCCTGTTCTTGCTTGTGTTCTTGATTGCGCTTGCAGGGATAAGCCTTCGTGGCGAGGTCATTTGTGTGTCACGGGTGATAACCAACGGAGCTGTGGTGTAGAGATTGCGAGGAACCATTCGCTCGGAGCCTTGGATCATCAACGTCGAGATCTCCACTCAATCAAATTATCGTATCTCACGGAAGATCGGGCCGCGTCTACTATCATGGTGTCTCTTGCCTTGGTTACAGTTGAGTTTGATCACAAGAAGAATGAGAAAGAAAAGAAGCGATCCAAGTGCAAGAGCTCAAATGAACACAAATGTCGCTCTCTCTAGTCACTATTTGATTTGGAGTGATTCCGGACTTGGGAGAGGATTTGATCTCTTTGGAGTGTCTAGAATTGAATGCTATAGCTCTTGTAATATGTTGAAGGTGGAAAACTTGGATGCAATTGAATGTGGGGTGGTTGGGGTATTTATAGCCCCAACCACCAAAATGTGGTTGTTGGAAGTCTGCTGTCGCATGGCGCACCGGACAGTCCGGTGCGCCACCGGACACTGTCCGGTGCGCCAGCCACGTCAGCCAGTCGTTGGGTTCTAACCGTTGGAGCTCTAACAGGTGGGGCCTCTAGGCTGTCCGGTGGTGCACCGGACAGGTCCTGTAGACTGTCCGGTGCGCCAACTGTGCGTGCTCTGTCCTCTACGCGCGCAGGCGCGCATTAAATGCGTTGCAGTCGACCGTTGCGCGCGAAGTAGCCGTTGCTCCGCTGGCACACCGGACAGTCCGGTGTGACACCGGACAGTCCGGTGAATTATAGCGGAGCGGCCTCCCATTTTCCCGAAGGTAGCGAGTTCAGCGTTGAGTGCCCTGGTGCACCGGACACTGTCCGGTGGTGCACCGGACAGTCCGGTGCGCCAGACCAGGGTGCCTTTGGGTTGTCTTTTGCTCTCTTTGATTGAACCCTTTCTTGGTCTTTTTATTGGCTTATTGTGAACCTTTGGCACCTGTAAAACTTATAGACTAGAGCAAAACTAGTTAGTCCAATTATTTGTGTTGGGCAATTCAACCACCAAAATCAATTAGGAAAAAGGTGTAAGCCTAATTCCCTTTCAGGGACATTGTAGAATAAAATGATGTATTGAAGCACGCACGCTTCCCCCTTTATTTGTTCTTGTGGGGTACTCCTTGCATTCCTTGAATGAGGTCTTGAAGCGATTGATCACAAGTGTAACACCCCTGGTGTTACTAAGACTAAAACTTGAGCATAACATCATGACCATTAGCATATCATGTGTTTGTCACACCTAGAGTGCATTCACTAGGTAAAAATTTCAAATATGTTGTACTGATATGACTTGATGTGTGCTTAACCCTAGTGTAAGATACTTAACCCTAAATCTGGACTTATGGATATAAGGGGAGCCCAAGCATGGGAAAACTTCAAAAGCTATGAGAAATGATCCTAAGATATCCTCTTGAAAGGACTTGAGTGGCATCCAAACCCTAAAATACTAAAAACCCTGAAAAGACCCCTAGAAAACCCTAAATTGGAACCCTAGGGGGCTAAGTGTAAATTTGGTGCACTTTTGGACCAAAGTGCAAAAACCAAGGTATTAGGGCACCTCATATCATATGTTTCACACATTTAAGGATTTGCAAATCAAATTATGAGATTTGGGCTTATTTGCAAAAAGGCACCCTATACCTCTCATGTGCCTAAGTCCAAAATCAGTTGCATAAGGCTGACTTTGGAACTCTGTATTTCCAAAAATACAAGGAATTTGCCTACGGTCAACACATCAAACTTGTAGAGCTATAATAGGAGTGCAACTTTGCTTAAGTAACTAAGCCTTGATCACATACAAAGTTTGGAGTAAAATATGCACAAAGTTGAGTTGTCAGTTGCACTGATAACTGAATTATGGTTACCTATGACATTGGCAGGACTTTGAGGTCGAATTGGAGTGAGATCTAGTGATCAATTGGGTATAATTACTATAGCGAGATTGTAGCTGGATTATAGGGCTACAATTTTGTTACAGAGAGGTTAACACATTCTCACACAAAAATCTGAGATTAGGGTACTGCAAATTGTGCTGTCAGATGCTCTGAATGGCTCCCTGATGGTACAGTGCCAGAAATATCTCTGGTGCAGAGCACCTCGCCGCCGGTGATCTTGCGTTTGGATTCGCGCCAGCACCGCGATTCACGCTCCGTTAAATGCAGATAACAATCCCCGGGTAAAAAGGTCTCGCCGTGGATGAACTTGAAGCACAGTGAACGCTCTGTCGCTTATCCGGTTACCGGCGACGTGGCCGCATGACCCTCGTCGTCATACCGCCGTTCCTCGCGGTCATGACACACCGTCGGCCATCTCACCATGTCGCAGTTAATCACAATACATAGCCCATTGGTCTCCCAAGATCTTGCCACGGTAATGTCCACGAATTGTTTGCGCCAGTAACCTCTTCCCTCTCCGGTCGCCACCGCGCCATCTCAAATTCACGGGCCACCGCCTCGGGCCCTATAAATAGAGTGTGCCATTGGCTCCGCTAGGTAGTCACGCACCCAATACACCAACTCGTGCCTCAAATCGTCCACCAGAGCTCACCAATTTGGGATTTCCCCCAAATCGGTCAAGAACACCGTGTGTGTGAGCTCGTCGCAGTCAGTGATCCATATGTCCGATCATGTTCTCCTCGCTCTTGTTCTAGCATTCCTGTGTGCCCTTGAAGCTCATCGGTCCAACCAATTGCACTGAACCGGAGTAGATCGACGGGAACACTTTGAATTGTCCCCGGATTGCATGGTCACTGTGAGTAGAGAGTTTGGGGGCTAGAACCTTGCAATTGATCGAGGGGAAACGATTGTTAGGGGTTAAATTATGTGTCAGCCAAGCTAGAGCCCTAGCCGTTGTCTATTCCGGCCAGTACGAGCTCGCCAGAACTCGGCCTGTCGCCGTTCACCGTCGGGGATCGCGGGCTGTGAAGGAATAGAAGTGTGAGGGTCTCGGTGTAATTATCAATGACTCATGGAAATAGTGCTACGAACTCGGTTCAGATTGTTTAAATCACCAGGGGCCTTTTGAAAGGGAAATGTGCCTTTGGGCCATTTCTAAGTATTTTGGTGATTGAGTGCCAACGCAAGTGCTTTTGTGTTGATCTATGCAATGTGGTGAACAAAGTGCAAATCATGTCAAAAGGTATGTTTCTAGACTTAGTACATTGTTTTATGGACTAATGTATTGTGTCTAAGTGCTGGAAACAGGAAAGATTGAATTGGAAATGAGATGGCTCTGTTCAGCCAAAGTCAGCTCGGTCTGGGTGCACCGGACTGTCCGGTGGTGCACCGGACAGTGTCCGGTGCGCCAGGCTGGCTCAGGTGAGTTGGCTGCTCTCGGGAAGAAATTAACGGCGCACGGCTATAATTCACTGGACTGTCCGGTGTGCACCGGACAGTGTCCGGTGAGCCAACGGTCGGCCACGCGATCTGCGCGGGACACGTGGCCGAGCCAACGGCTAGAAGGAGGCACCGGACTGTCCGGTGTGCACCGGACAGTGTCTGGTGCGCCAACGGCTCTCAAACCCCAACGGTCAGCTTCGCCAAATAAGGAAGGATATCCGCACCGGACAGTGTCCGGTGGTGCACCAGACTGTCCGGTGCGCCAGGCGATAGAAGGCAAGATCAGCCTTCCTGGAATGCTCTCAACGGCTCTTAGTTGCCTTGGGGCTATAAAAGGGACCCCTAGGCACATGGAGAAAAACATGAAGCATACTCAAAGCATTCCTAAGCACCAAGACTTCGATTCCACGCATTTGTTTCTTCGTGATAGCATCTAGAGCTCTTGTTGAGTTGTGAACTCGTCGGGTTGTGTTGCGAGCTCTTGTTGCGACTTGTGTGCGTGTTGACATTCTGATTGTGTCTTGTGTGCGTTGCTCATCCCTCCCTTACTCCGTGCTTCTTTGTGAGCTTCAAGTGTAAGGGCGAGAGGCTCCAAGTTGTGGAGATTCCTCGCGAACGGGATTAAGAAAAGCAAAGCAAAACACCGTGGTATTCAAGTGGGTCTTTGGACCGCTTGAGAGGGGTTGATGGCAACCCTCGTCTGTTGGGACGCCACAACGTGGAGTAGGCAAGCGTTGGTCTTGGCCGAACCACGGGATAACCACCGTGCCATCTCTGTGATTGATATCTTTGTGGTTATTGTGTTTTGTTGAGACTCCTCTCTAGCCACTTGGCAATTATTGTGCTAACACTTAACCAAGTTTTTGTGGCTTAAGTTTCAAGTTTTATAGGATCACCTATTCACCCCCCCTCTAGGTGCTCTCAATTGGTATCAGAGCCGTTCTCTTCACGAAGGGACTAATCGCCCGAAGAGATGGATCCTAAGGGGAAGGGAATCGTGATCAACGATAAGGAGAAGGAGTCCTTCATCAACGAGCCGAAGGATGACAAGCCTACCGACTCGGGCTTGGGCCACAGACGCAAAGATGGGAAGAAGAAGAAGACGAGACGCATCAAGGAGATCGTCTACTACAATGACAACGATGAGTCCACTTCTTCCCAAAAGGACAACGAAGACAACGACTATGACAAACGAAAGACGGTTAACTCAAACTTTTCTTTCGATTATTCGCGTATCCCGCATAGCTCAAATACACATTGTCTTTCCATCCCTCTTGGCAAACCTCCACACTTTGATGGGGAGGACTACGGATTTTGGAGTCACAAAATGCGTAGTCACTTGTTCTCTCTCCATCCAAGCATATGGGAGATTGTTGAGAATGGAATGAAATTTGATAGCTCGGATAGTCCTATATTTATTAATGAACAGATTCATAAAAATGCACAAGCTACTACTGTGCTGTTAGCCTCTTTGTGCAGGGACGAGTACCATAAGGTGAGCGGCTTGGACAATGCCAAGCAGATCTGGGACACCCTCAAGATCTCTCATGAGGGGAACGACGTCACCTTACCCACCAAGATGGAGTTGGTGGAGGGCGAGCTTGGAAGATTCGCGATGATAAGGGGCGAGGAGCCAACCCAAACATACAACCGGCTCAAGACCCTCATCAACAAAATAAGGAGCTACGGAAGCACACGATGGACGGACCACGACGTCGTCCGCCTAATGCTAAGGTCCTTTACTGTACTTGATCCACACTTGGTAAACAATATTCGTGAAAATCCTAGGTACACCAAGATGTCGCCCGAAGAAGTCCTTGGAAAGTTCGTAAGCGGGCGAATGATGATCAAGGAGGCAAGGTACGTGGACGACGCGTTGAACGGTCCAATCCATGAGCCTCAACCCATTGCTCTCAAGGCAACGAGGAGCAAGGAGGCGCTACCTAGCAAGGTGGCGCAAGTTGAGGCGGCCGGGCTCAATGATGAAGAGATGACCCTCATCATCAAGCGCTTCAAGACGGCGCTAAAGGGTCGCAGGGGACAGCCAAGCAAGACCAAGACAAAGGGGAAGCGCTCATGCTTCAAATGTGGTAAGATTGGTCATTTTATTGCTAACTGTCCCGATAATGATAGTGACCAGGAACAAGGGAGCAAGAGGGAGAAGAAGAAGGCATACAAGAAGGCTAAGGGCGAGGCACACCTTGGCAAGGAGTGGGACTCGAATTGTTCGTCATCCGACTCCGAAAATGAAGGACTCGCCGCCACCGCCTTCAACAAGTCATCCCTCTTCCCCAACGAGAGTCACACATGCCTCATGGCGAAGGAGAAGAAGGTATGTACTCGAGACAGTACTACTTATGATTCTTCTAGTGATGATGAGTCTAGTGATGAAGAAATAGATTACTCTAGTTTGTTCAAGGGATTGGATAGAACTAAAATAGATAAGATAAATGAATTGATTGATGCCTTGAATGAAAAGGATAGACTCTTAGAGAAACAAGAGGACCTTTTATATGAAGAGCATGATAAATTTGTTAGTGCACAAAATTCACTTGCTCTAGAACTTAAAAGGAATGAAATGCTTTCTAGTGAAGTGTCTACATGTCATGACTCTATCTCTAGCTTAAAGAGAATTAACAATGATTTAAATGCTAAACTAGAAGTAGCAAATAAATCTAACTCTTGTGTAGAACATGTTATGATGTGCACTAGGTGTAAAGATTTTGACATTGATGCTTGTAGTGAACACCTAGTTTGCATTTCTAAATTAAATGATGAAGTAGCTAGTCTTAATACCCAACTTAAGACTAGCAAAAGTGAATTTGATAAATTAAAATTTGCAAGGGATGCCTACACGATTGGTAGACACCCCTCAATTAAGGATGGACTTGGCTTCAAGAGGGAAGCCAAGAACTTAACAAGCCATAAGGCTTCCATCTCCACCAAGGAGAAAGGGAAGGCCCCTATGTCTAGTAGTGTGCAAAAGAACCATGCTTTTATGTACCATCATAGGAGACAGTCTAGAAATGCTTATAGGAGTTATAATGCTTATGATGCTTTTGATTCCCATGCCATGTTTGCTTCTAGTTCTTCCCATATGCATGGTAGAGATATGTCTAGGAGGAATATTGTTCATGCTCCTAGGAAAGTAATGAATGAACCTTCTACAATTTATTATGCTTGCAATGCTTCCTTTGCTATTTGTAGAAAGGATAAGAAGGTAATTGCTAGGAAGTTAGGGGACAAATGTAAGGGAGACAAAACTTGCATTTGGGTCCCTAAGACCATTATCACTAACCTTGTAGGACCCAACAAGAGTTGGGTACCTAAGACCCAAGCCTAAATTTGCCTTGCAGGTTTATGCATCCGGAGGTTCAAGCTGGATTATCGACAGCGGATGCACAAACCATATGACGGGGGAGAAGAAGATGTTCACCTCCTACGTCAAAAACAAGGATTCCCAAGATTCAATAATATTCGGTGATGGGAACCAAGGCAAGGTAAAAGGGTTAGGTAAAATTGCTATTTCATCTGAACACTCTATATCTAATGTGTTTTTAGTTGAGTCTCTTGGATATAATTTGTTATCTGTTAGTCAATTGTGCAATATGGGATATAATTGTCTATTCACAAATGTAGGTGTGTCTGTCTTTAGAAGATGTGATGGTTCACTAGCTTTTAAGGGTGTACTAGACGGCAAACTTTATTTGGTTGATTTTGCAAAAGAAGAGGTCGGTCTAGATGCATGCTTAATTGCTAAGACTTGCATGGGTTGGCTGTGGCATCGCCGCTTAGCACATGTGGGGATGAAGAACCTCCACAAGCTTCTAAAGGGAGAACACGTGATAGGTCTAACTAACGTACATTTCGAAAAAGATAGACCTTGTGCAGCTTGTCAAGCAGGGAAACAGGTGGGAGGCTCTCATCACACCAAAAATGTGATGACCACATCAAGACCCTTGGAGATGCTTCATATGGACCTCTTCGGATCCGTCGCCTATCTAAGTATAGGAGGAAGTAAGTATGGTCTTGTTATAGTTGATGATTTTTCCCGCTTCACTTGGGTATTCTTTTTGCAGGATAAATCTGAAACCCAGGGGACCCTCAAGCGCTTCCTCAGGTGAGCTCAAAATGAGTTTGAGCTCAAGGTGAAGAAGATAAGGAGCGACAACGGGTCCGAGTTCAAGAACCTTCAAGTGGAGGAGTTTCTTGAAGAGGATGGGATCAAGCACGAGTTCTCCGCTCCCTACACACCACAACAAAATGGTGTGGTAGAGAGGAAGAACAGGACGCTCATCGATATGGCGAGGACTATGCTTGGAGAGTTCAAGACCCCCGAGCGCTTTTGGTCGGAAGCCGTGAACACGGCTTGCCACGCCATCAACCGGGTCTACCTTCACCGCCTCCTCAAGAAGACTTCGTATGAGCTGCTAACTGGTAACAAACCCAATGTGTCTTATTTTCGTGTATTTGGGAGCAAGTGTTATATTCTTGTAAAGAAAGGTAGAACTTCTAAATTTGCTCCCAAAGTTGTAGAAGGGTTTTTATTAGGTTATGATTCAAATACAAAGGCGTATAGGGTCTTCAACAAATCATCGGGTTTGGTTGAAGTCTCTAGCGACGTTGTATTTGATGAGACTAATGGCTCTCCAAGAGAGCAAGTTGTTGATCTTGATGATGTAGATGAAGAAGACGTTCCAACGGCCGCAATGCGCACCATGGCGATTGGCGATGTGCGACCACAGGAACAATTGGAGCAAGATCAACCTTCTTCCTCAACAATGGTGCATCCCCCAACTCAAGACGATGAACAGGTTCATCAGGAGGAGGCATGTGATCAAGGGGGAGCACAAGATGATCATGTGATGGAGGAAGAAGCACAACCGGCACCTCCAACCCAAGTTCGAGCGACGATTCAAAGGGATCATCCCGTCGACCAAATTTTGGGTGATATTAGCAAGGGAGTAACTACTCGCTCTAGATTAGTTAATTTTTGTGAGCATTACTCCTTTGTCTCTTCTATTGAGCCTTTCAGGGTAGAAGAGGCCTTGCTAGATCCGGACTGGGTGTTGGCCATGCAGGAGGAGCTAAACAACTTCAAGCGTAATGAAGTTTGGACACTGGTGCCTCGTCCCAAGCAAAACGTTGTGGGAACCAAGTGGGTGTTCCGCAACAAACAGGACGAGCACGGGGTGGTGACGAGGAACAAGGCTCGACTTGTGGCAAAAGGTTATGCCCAAGTCGCAGGTTTGGACTTTGAGGAGACTTTTGCTCCTGTGGCTAGGCTAGAATCTATTCGTATTTTTCTAGCATATGCCGCTCACCATTCTTTCAGGTTGTACCAAATGGATGTTAAGAGCGCTTTCCTCAACGGGCCAATCAAGGAGGAGGTGTACGTGGAGCAACCCCCTGGCTTCGAGGATGAACTGTACCCCGACCACGTGTGTAAGCTCTCTAAGGCGCTCTATGGACTTAAGCAAGCCCTAAGAGCATGGTATGAATGCCTTAGAGACTTTTTAATTGCTAATGCTTTCAAGGTTGGGAAAGCTGATCCAACTCTTTTCACTAAGACTTGCGATGGTGATCTCTTTGTATGCCAAATTTATGTCGATGACATAATATTTGGTTCTACTAATCAAAAGTCTTGTGAAGAGTTTAGCAGGGTGATGACGCAGAAATTCGAGATGTCGATGATGGGCGAGTTGAACTACTTCCTTGGGTTCCAAGTGAAGCAACTCAAAGATGGTACCTTCATCTCTCAAATGAAGTACACGCAAGACTTGCTAAAGCGGTTTGGGATGAAGGACGCCAAGCCCGCAAAGACGCCGATGGGAACCGACGGACACACCGACCTCAACAAAGGAGGTAAGTCCGTTGATCAAAAAGCATACCGGTCAATGATAGGATCTTTACTTTATTTATGTGCTAGTAGACCGGATATTATGCTTAGCGTATGCATGTGTGCTAGATTTCAATCTGATCCAAGGGAGTGTCACTTAGTGGCCGTGAAGCGAATTCTTAGATATTTAGTCGCTACGCCTTGCTTTGGGATCTGGTATCCAAAGGGGTCTAACTTTGACTTGATTGGATATTTAGATTCCGACTATGCTGGATGTAAGGTCGATAGGAAGAGTACATCGGGGACGTGCCAATTCTTAGGAAGGTCCCTGGTGTCATGGAATTCCAAGAAACAAACTTCTGTTGCCCTATCCACCGCTGAGGCCGAGTACGTTGTCGCAGGACAGTGTTGCGTGCAACTACTTTGGATGAGGCAAACCCTCCGGGACTTTGGCTACAATCTGAGCAAAGTCCCACTCCTATGTGATAATGAGAGTGCTATCCGAATAGCGGAAAATCCTGTTGAGCACAGCCGCACAAAGCACATTGACATCCGGCATCACTTTTTGAGAGACCACCAGCAAAAGGGAGATATCGAAGTGTTTCATGTTAGCACCGAGAACCAGCTAGCCGATATCTTTACCAAGCCTTTAGATGAGAAGACCTTTTGCAGGCTGTGTAGTGAGCTAAATGTCCTAGATTCGCGGAACTTGGATTGATTTATAGCATACATGTATTTATGCCTTTGATCATGTTCCTTATGCATCTTGTTGCTTACTTGTGGTGCTCAAGTTGTACAAACCCTCCCCGGACCTCACAAGTCCTTTTTGCAAGTGATGCACATATTTAGGGGGAGTTGTGCTACAACTTGAACCTTTGAGACTAACCGGGTGCTTGAGTTTGCTTGTTTTAGTCTCAAAGGAGGTTTGAAAGGCAAAAGGTGGACTTGGACCATGAAAGACTTCCACTGCACTTCGATGAGAGGGTAACTTATTCCAAGTTCATCTCACGTACTCTTATTGCCTTTGTATTCTTATTTGAAGATTTTGGTGAGGCAATGGGGTTCTAGGGCCAAGATTGATCTCGTTTTGGTGCTTGATGCCAAAGGGGGAGAAAATAAAGGCCAAAGCAATAAATGGATCAGCTACCACTTGAGAGTTTTTGAAAATAATAGAATAGAGCTTTTGGTTTGTCAAAACTCTTTTATTGTCTCTCTCGTCAAAAGTTGGCTTCTTGTGGGGAGAAGTATTGATTATAGGAAAAAGGGGGAGTATTTGAAATCTTGAATCAATTTCTCTTGGAATGACTCTCTTTATGTCTTAACATGTGTGTTTGACTTAGAGATAGAAATTTGAGTTTGATTTGCAAAAACAAACCAAGTGGTGGCAAAGAGTGATCCATATATGCCAAATATGAATCAAAACAATTTTGAGTTCTCATTTGCATTGATATTGCACTTGTTCTAGTTGCTTTATGTTGTGTTGGCATAAATCACCAAAAAGGGGAAGATTGAAAGGGAAATGTGCCTTTGGGCCATTTCTAAGTATTTTGGTGATTGAGTGCCAACGCAAGTGCTTTTGTGTTGATCTATGCAATGTGGTGAACAAAGTGCAAATCATGTCAAAAGGTATGTTTCTAGACTTAGTACATTGTTTTATGGACTAATGTATTGTGTCTAAGTGCTGGAAACAGGAAAGATTGAATTGGAAATGAGATGGCTCTGTTCAGCCAAAGTCAGCTCGGTCTGGGTGCACCGGACTGTCTGGTGGTGCACCGGACAGTGTCCGGTGCGCCATGCTGGTTCTGGCGAACTGGCTGCTCTTGGGAAGAAATTAACGGCGTACGGCTATAATTCACCGGACTGTTCGGTGTGCACCGGAAAGTGTCCGGTGAGCCAACGGTCGACCGGGCCAACCGTCGGCCGCGCGATTTGCGCGGAACACGTGGCCAAGCCAACGGCTAGAAGGAGGCACCGGACTGTCCGGTGTGCACCGGACAGTGTCCGGTGCGCCAACGGCTCTCAAACCCCAACAGTCGGCTTCGCCAAATAAGGAAGGATATCCGCACCGGACAGTGTCCGGTGGTGCATCGGACTGTCCGGTGCGCCAGGCGACAGAAGGCAAGATCAGCCTTCCTGGAATGCTCTCAACGGCTCCTAGCTGCCTTGGGGCTATAAAAGGGACCCCTAGGCGCATGGAGAAAAACATGAAGCATACTCAAAGCATTCCTAAGCACCAAGACTTTGATTCCACGCATTTGTTTCTTCGTGATAGCATCTAGAGCTCTTGTTGAGTTGTGAACCCGTCGGGTTGTGTTGCGAGCTCTTGTTGCGACTTGTATGCGTGTTGACATTCTGATTTTGTGTCTTGTGTGCGTTGCTCATCCCTCCCTTACTCCGTGCTTCTTTGTGAACTACAAGTGTAAGGGCGAGAGGCTCCAAGTTGTGGAGATTCCTCGCGAACGGGATTAAGAAAAGCAAAGCAAAACACCGTGGTATTCAAGTGGGTCTTTGGACCACTTGAGAGGGGTTGATTGCAACCCTCGTCCGTTGGGACGCCACAACGTGGAGTAGGCAAGCGTTGGTCTTGGCCGAACCACGGGATAACCACCGTGCCATCTCTGTGATTGATATCTTTGTGGTTATTGTGTTTTGTTGAGACTCGTCTCTAGCCACTTGGCAATTATTGTGCTAACACTTAACCAAGTTTTTGTGGCTTAAGTTTCAAGTTTTATAGGATCACCTATTCACCCCCCCCCCCTCTAGGTGCTCTCACCTTTGCGCAAAGTCGTTAGCGCAGGCGCACACGCGGGCACTTTCACCTGTCGTGGGTTGTCTCGGGTCAGATTGTGCCCAGTACTGTTGACCTTTTCTCTTTTTCTTTTTTTACCAGACTTTGGAAATCCATAGAAAATCCTAGAAAAATGCTAAAAATGTGAGACCATTTTGTTGGACTCCTAAATTTCTATAGTATTTAATAAAAATAGTTCCAAGATTTTTAGTCCAAACCAGGAATTATTCAGCATTAAAAAGGGCCAAAACCTAGTCTCTTGGAATTTTAGGAATTATTTGAAGACTCAAAAAATCACCAAACTTTTTGGATAAGCTTAAAATGATATTTAGAAACCTTGGGTGAAGTTTGACTTGATTTGGACAACGTTTGATACCTAAACCCCAAAACCCTAATCTTGTAAGTAGTGTCTGCCCTATGAAATAAAATACTGACTCCAAAAACCCTAGTTTCCTGGAGTACCATAAAGGAAAGTTGTATTCAAGATACAACTTGATAAACATTTTCTATTATTGCATTTTTATAAGCATTACATGAGCATTCATGGTTATATATGATTATATAGAGAGAACAAGGAAGAAGTAGTGGTTGAAGAAGAAGGAGTTGCACCACCACCACCTGAAGGTCCCCTGCCGGGAACTGCTTATATTTTGATATTTGTGGAGCAGAGCCCGACTCTCCTATAACACAAGGCAAGCCCCGGTGCATTTGCCACCTCCTTGCTATTTTAAAATCTTTCTCACTTGCTTGATGCATTAGGTGATAGGAGTTGTGTGCTAAACAATTGATGCATTTCCTTCCTTGAATCTTTTTACCATTCCTTGATTACCTGTTTTCTTAAAAAGGTTTTTCTGATGCTTAGTCTTGCTCTAGAAAAACAAAATGTTTTGTTTTGACAAAAGATGATGCTCCAAGTGGGATGAGATGTTTTCAAAAATAAAACTTGATGGTGGATCCATCATGGTCATGATGGGTTCAACATCGGAAAAGATGTACCTCTGTCAGGTACCAAACTTTGGGTTGAAATGATAAAGCTAAGACCAGGCGAGTGACTTGCACGAGAAGAGAGTCTCGGTGTAGTGTCTCTGTCTGAGTCGATTAAGGACCGTCTCGATGTAGGCTTGATGATTGAGGACCTTTTAACTGGTCACATGACTCATCATGGGTAAGCTTTGCCTCGGGCAGACTAATACCAGAATAAGACAACACGCAATGGGAGTGGAGAGATGGCGAGAGTAGCGTGTACCCTCCGTGGCAAGAGGCTGGACGGTGGTGTATCTGTGCTCTCGGTTGGCGTGAACCTGATCTGGTCTTAAGAACCCCGGTGACGAGTTGACATATGCAAGGGTTAAGTGCTACATATGTCGTGTGATCAGAGATCCCCAGCTGGGTACTAATCGATTCGGGTTGCCGTTACTTCTCGGACATGAAGACTTGGTCACTGACCTACACGTAGCATTCCAGTAAACAAGAAGGGTTGATAAAAGGATGGCTAGTATAGGCCAAGTGCTTGAACTAGGGTAGAAAGAACTCTAGATTCAGGTAATGACTTAACTTGCTAATAAAACTGGATTTTTAAGGATCCACCATTAGTTAAGCATTTTTGCAAATAGAGTCTTGATTCTTGATTAAGCCTTACCTTGACTCCCTGAAGCCAGCATATCCTTGAGAGTCTTTTATTTTGACGGGTAAGACTTGCGAAAGTACACTTCGTACTCAGGGTTTTCGAACCCATGTTGTTGTAGGTGAGGAAGCAGCAAACTTTTGTTGCTTTTGCTCTAAGGTGGTGCCAAAGGAAGAATCTCAAGAGTGAAGCCTCGGGAGGATGTCTCCTCCTTAAAAACATTATACTTTTAAGCGGGATGGGTTTTTGTCTCCCGAGTTTGTAATAATAATACTTCTGCACTCATATACCGCTGGTCTGTAATAACAACACTATTTCTATATTTTTAATGTAAATTATGTTACTATAATTGCTTCCGCTTGTTCGTTCCTCCGATGTGTTGTAATATCTGCGTGACGGGTGCAACGCTCTTGGGAAGGGTAAAGGATACAGATACCGAACTTGTTAAGTGATCAGGTGCATCTACACGGTTGTCCGAGGTCCATTGGACAATGACAACTGTAGGTGGGCCTAATGACTTGGGAGGTTCTGTCACAGCTGGTATCGGAGCGAAGCCCATCTCTTCAGATATTATGAAGCACTTCAAAAAGAATTTTCAAAGGCTTATCTAAGAAAATTTCTTTCATTCTTATCTTACTACTTTCTGAAGTACTCATCTTGTAAGACCAGGTAATAGAGTGCAATATATAGGAGGTTGGGAGTCAATGAAGGTTGATTCCGTAATTATGCATACATCATGTTTTAAAACTATACTAACAAATTTTCCCCCTTATGGAGATATGCCGCCACGTACGAGGAAAACCGCATGTAAGTCCACTGGACCTATTGGCATACCTCGGCATCAGTTGGCTCCAAGACATGAAGGGAGCAACGACGGCAGTAATGACCCCATCGGAGACCTAGAAGCCCAAGTAGAGCAGCTTCGGACGGAGCTACGTCACCGAAACAGGGTGTGGGTAGAAGATGGTCAGCGTATGAATGAGTTAAGAGCTGACGTCAGACATCTACAAGACGAGCTTGCTGAACGGGATTGGGCAATCGATTGGGCTGTCAATTCACGATCAATTGCTTGGGACCGGGAAGCCAAAGCTCGTGCTCGTGTGGCAGAGCTTAGTGCGGCCATTGAAAACTTGCAGGTGTATTGCAATACTTTACATGAGGAAGTCCATGTACTGTATTCGTGACTGCACCCAAACGTGCCTGCCGACCCTGTTGGAATGGGAGCCGGACCCTCAGGAATAGCACGTGAAGGACTTGGTGGGGAATTGGACCTTTTTAAGCCCCCTCTTTCTATGAACCTAGCTGATGAGTGGTACCCTACAACAGACAGTGAAGCAACCAAAGACGATAAAAACTAGAGTAGTATAGTTTAGATATAATGCTAATGTAAAATAGGTAATAAGTCATGTTGTACATTTTGAGTCTGTATCATTACATCTTGGTAATGTAAAATGATGGTGTGTATCAGCATGTTAAATTTTCCCCAAATATTTATTTGCCTCAGATGCCATCAAGGACTCGTGCGCATGACGGCGCGGGTACTTCCCGTGGTCAGGAAGACACGCCCAATCCACCGCCTGTACCGCCAACGTTGGCTAAGGCTATCGCTGCCTTGGTCAATGCGACCGCCGACAATACCCGCTTTTTACACGAAATGGTAGGAAACCAATTCCAGCAAAAAGGCCAAAGGGCACCTCCCCAGGGACCATGTGAGACTTCATACCTGGACTTCTGTGAAACCCGTCCCCCACTCTTCGTGAAAGCCGAAGACCCTCTGGAAGCCGATGAATGGGTACGGGTTATGGAGCAGAAATTTGGACTAATCTGCTGCATCGAAACCCAGAAGCCGTTGTTCGCCGCTCAACAGTTAAGGGGCCCTACCAGTAATTGGTGGGGAAATTTTGTGGCAATTCAACCAACTGGCCATCAGGTCACGTGGGACAAATTTAAGTTAGCGTTTCGTGAGCACTATATTCAAGGAGTGCTACACATGAAACAGGAGGAATTCATGCAACTCAAGCAAGGGGGAGATACTGTTATGCAGTATCTCAACAAATTTAATCATTTATCCCAATACGCAATTGATCAAGTAAATACTGACCTAAAAAAGAAGAATTGCTTCATGAGAGGCCTTAACGACCGACTTCAAAGAAAATGGCCACCTGCCTAGATCTCTCATACAGCAGGGCTGTCAGCACAGCGCTGGTAGTAGAAGCTAAGAATACAGGCCAAGGAAAATCGAAGGGATTCGGAGGTGACAGGTCCAATCAGGGACCTCAAAAGCGAACAAGGTAGGTAATCTAACCTTTCAATCAAAATCGTTCTTCACCTCGTCCACCCTCCTACCCATTCAAACAGCCTGTCTTCATTCGCCCTGCCACCGCCCCCACTCCAACAAATCAGCCGAGTGCCCCTGGTGCTCGTTTCCCCGCCGTCCCTAGTTCCTCAACTGGCTGCTTCAATTGTGGGAAGTCTGTACATTTTATCAAAGACTGCCCATATCCGAGGCAGAACAAATCCAACAATCAGCAGAACTCAGGGAGCTCAAATCAAGGCAAGGGAAACATGGCAAATAATTCAGTGGGCAAGAATATTAAGAAGACTGAGCGAATATACTACACTCAAGTGGCCACTACACCGGGGGGAGAGCCGGTTATGATGGGTACGTTTCTTGTGGCCAATCACCCAGCAGTCATTCTCTTTGATTCTGGTGCTTCACATACATTCTTAAGCAAGAAATTCGTGGAAAAATATTGCATTCCTTGCACTGAATCAAGGGAAGGGTTTATTATTCATTCGCCCAGGGGACAAATATTTACTAAAGAAGTGGCTTTCCATGTGCCCGTAACATTGGCTAAACGGGACTTCCCACCAACATGATTGTTCTGAAAGGCCATGAGGGCATGAATTGGTTAGCTCAGCACAAAGCTATCCTCAACACTGATTTGAGAACCATCAGGTTGAGTTATGGCCATGAAGAGGTTCTCTTGTCCATCCCTGTAGCTATTCCAGCTAAACCATTTGGCAGAGTCTATAAAGCTATCATACTAGAAATCCAAGATATTCTGGTAGTGTGTGAGTTTCCGGACGTCTTTCCTGAAGATCTGCCCGGATTACCTCCAAAAAGAGATGTAGAGTTTGTGATTGAACTGAAGCCCGGTACGACTCCTATTTCTAGAAGGTCGTACCGAATGCCTCCAAATGAGTTGGCAGAGCTCAAGACTCAATTACAAGATCTACTGGAGAAGGGATTCATTTGGCCCAGTTCGTCACCTTGGGGATGTCCCGCAATCTTTATCAAGAAGAAGGATCAAACGCTTCATATGTGTGTGGACTACAGACCCCTTAATGAGGTCACAATCAAGAACAAGTACCCTCTTCCCCGGATTGATATCTTATTCGATCAGCTTACTGGAGCTCAGGTATTTTCCAAGATTGACCTCAGGTCGGGCTATCATCAGATCTGCCGACCCGACGATATACCCAAGACCGCATTTACTACGCGGTACGGATTATTCGAATATTTGGTTATGTCTTTCGGATTCACGAATGCTCCTGCCCACTTCACATATCTAATGAACTCGGTATTTATGCCCGAGTTGGACAAATTTGTGGTGGTCTTCATTGATGATACCTTGATTTATTCCAAGAATGAAGAGGAGCATGCTCAGCATCTATGATCGTATTCGCTTAAGGGAACATCAATTATATGCTAAATTCAGCAAGTGGACGTTTTGGCTGGAGGAAATCCAATTTTTGGGACATGTATTGTCTGCAAATGGGATTGCGGTTGATCCCAGCAAAGTCAAGGATATTCTAGAGTGGAAATCGACAGCCACTGTACATCAAGTTCGAAGTTTCCTGGGACTGGCTGGCTATTACCGCAGATTTATCCCGGATTTCTCCAAGCTTGTGAAGCCAATCACAAGTTTATTAAAGAATGATACAAAATTTAACTGGTCCTCAAGATGCAACAAAGCCTTCGAGTAGTTGAAGGTATTATTGACCACTGCTCCGGTATTGGCTCAACCGGACATTGAAAAGCCTTTTGACGTGTATTGTGACGCATCGGGCAGTGGTCTCGGATGTGTCTTAATGCAAGAGGGACGAGTTATAGCATATGCTTCAAGACAATTGCGCCGGCATGAGGAACATTATCCAACTCATGATTTAGAATTAGTTGTTGTGGTTCATGCCCTTAAAATATGGTGTCATTATCTGCTGGGAAATATCTGCCATAAATATACAGATCATAAAAGTTTGAAGTACATTTTTACCCAGTCAGAACTAAACATGAGGCAGAGGAGATGGCTTGAGCTAATTAAGGATTATGAATTAGAAATTCACTATCACCCAGGCAAGGCCAACGTGGTGGCAGATGCACTAAGTCGCAAGGCTTCCTGCCATTGTCTTACAATGAAGACCTCTGACATCATATTATACCAAGAAATGGAGAAGTTAAACCTAGAAATGATTCAGCATGGAATCTTGAGCCAATTGAAGCTTGAGTCAATTCTTCTGCAAAGGATTATTGATGCCCAAAGAAGTGATATGGGTATGAGATATATTCATGAGAAAATAAAAGCTAGTAAAGCAAATTGTTTCAGAACGGATGATCAAGGCATAGTATGGTTTAATAACCGCATAGTTGTGCCCAAAAATGATGAAGTTCGCCAGCAAATTTTGGACAAAGCTCATCTTAGTCGATATTCCATCCATCTTGGAAGCACTAAGATGTATCATGATTTAAAGCAACATTATTGGTGGACAAAAATGAAGATTGAAATTGCATGCTATGTGGCGAAATGTGACACCTGTAGACGTGTCAAAGCCATACACATGAAGACTGCTGGTCCACTGCAATCTTTGCCCATCCTGACTTGGAAATGGGAGGACATTAGCATGGACTTCATTGTGTGATTACCCAGGACAACAAAAGGTTTTGACTCTGGGTTATAATTGATCGGCTTACGAAAATAGCTCATTTCTGCCAGTCAAGACGTACTACCCGATAATCACTTATGCCCAGATATATATTGCTCGTATTCTCAGTTTGCACGGGATTCCAAAAATTATAGTGTCGGACCGCGGACCACAATTTGTATCCAAATTCTGGGAAGAACTCCACAAATCTTTGGGTGCTAAGTTGCTTCACAGTTTGGCCTATCATCCTCAAACCAGTGGGAAGACTGAGAGAGTGAACCAGATACTTGAAGACATGTTACGGGCATGCGTTCTGGAATTCGCACAGAAATGGGATGAATGTTTACCATTGGCAGAATTTTCATATAACAATAGTTATCAAGAAAGTATCAAGATGGCACCCTTTGAAGCTTTATATGGACGACGGTGCCGTACTCCATTGAATTGGTCTGAACCAGGAGAAAGGTGGTTTTTCAGGCCTGATATGGTGAAAGAGATGGAAGAAAAAGTTCAACGAATTATACATAATTTGAAAGAAGCACAAGCTCGACAACAGAGTTATGTAGACAAACGACGCCAACCCTTGTACTTTCAAGTTGAAGACTATGTGTATCTGAAAGTATCACCAATGAAGGGTGTATCTCATTTCGGGGTAAAAGGGAAGCTTGCACCCCGGTACATTGGTCTGTTTCCTATCCTTGAAAGGTGTGGACCAGTGGCATACCGACTCCAACTACCCGAAACATTGTCTGCAGTGCACAATGTGTTCCATGTATCCCAATTAAAGAAATGTCTTTGGGTTCCAGATCGAACTATTGATGTGACGGATGTTACCTTGGAACCAGATTTAACATATTCAGAACATCCCATTCAAGTCCTGGATCAAAAGGATAGGATCACCCAAAGAAGAGTTCTAAAATTCTATAAGATACAATGGAACCAACACACTGAAGATGAAGCTACATGGGAAACCCAAGACTTTTTAGAAAAGAATTTCCCAGGCTTTTTAGCTTCATGTAATTTGTGAGATATGTACAATTGTTGTAAAAGAGGAGTAGACCCCATACCACCCCTGCCTTGTACAAGAAATAAGGAAATAAAAATATGACGTGTTTCCTTTTCCACTACTTGCACTAGGACTTTAAATCTCGGGACGAGAGTCTTTTATGGGGGGAAGGATGTAACACCCCTGGTGTTACTATCACTAAAACTTGAGCATAACATCATGAGCATTAGCATATCATGTGTTTGTCACACCTAGAGTGCATTCACAAGGTAAAAATTTCAAATATGTTGTACTGATATGACTTGATGTGTGGTTAACCCTAGTGTAAGATACTTAACACTAAATCTGGACTTATGGATATAAGGGGAGCCCAAGCATGGGAAAACTTCAAAAGCTATGAGAAATGATCCTAAGATATCCTCTTGAAAGGACTTGAGTGGCATCCAAACCCTAAAATACTAAAAATCCTGAAAAGACCCTTAGAAAACCCTAAATTGGAACCCTAGGGGGCTAAGTGTAAAATTGGTGCACTTTTGGACCAAAGTGCAAAAACCAAGGTATTAGGGCACCTCAAATCATATGTTTCACACATTTGAGGATTTGCAAATCAAATTATGAGATTTGGGCTTACTTGCAAAAAGGCACCCTATACCTCTCATGTGCCTAAGTCCAAAATCAGTTGCATAAGGCTGACTTTGGAACTCTGTATTTCCAAAAATACAAGGAATTTGCCTAGGGTCAACACATCAAACTTGTAGAGCTATAATAGGAGTGCAACTTTGCTTAAGTAACTATGCCTTGATCACATACAAAGTTTGGAGTAAAATGAACACAAAGTTGAGCTGTCAGTTGCACTGATAACTGAATTATGGTTACCAATGACATTGGTAGGACTTTGAGGTCAAATTGGAGTGAGATCTAGTGATCAATTGGGTATAATTACTATAGCAAGATTGTAGCTGGATTATAGGGCTACAATTTTGTTATAGAGAGCTTAACACATTCTCACACAAAAATCTGATATTAGGGCACTGCAAACCGTGCTGTCAGATGCTCTGAATGGCTCCCTGATGGTACAGTGCTAGAAATATCTCTGGTGCAGAGCACCTCACCACCGGCGACCTTGCGTTCGGATTCACGACAGCGCCACAATTCACGCTTTGTTAAGCGCAGATAACAATCCCCGGGTAAAAGATCTCGCCATGGATGAACTTGAAGCACAGTGAACGCTCTGTCGCTTATCCGGTTACCGGCGACGTGGCCACGCAACCCTCGCCATCATACCGCCGTTCCTAACGGTCATGACATGCCGTCGGCCATCTCACCACGTCGCGGTTAATCACAATACATAGCCCATTGGTTGCCCAAGAACTTGCCACGGTAACGTCCACGAATTGCTTGTGCCAGTATCCTCTTCCCTCTTCGGCCGCCACCGCGCCATCTCAAATTCACAGGCCACCGCCCTCGGGCCCTACAAATTGAGTGTGCCATTGTCCCCGCTAGGTAGTCACGCACCCAATACACCAACTCGTGCCTCAAATCGTCCACCAGAGCTCACCAATTTGGGATTTCCCCCAAATCGGTCAAGAACACCGTGTGTGAGCTCGTCGCGGTCAGCGATCCACAGGTCCGATCATGTTCTCCTCACTCTTGTTCTAGCATTCCTGTGTGCCCTTGAAGCTCATCGGTCCAACCAATTGCACTGAACCGGAGTAGATCGACGGGAACACTTTGAATTGTCCTCGTATTGCGCGGTCACCGTGAGCAGAGAGTTTGGGGGCTAGAACCTTGCAATTGATCGAGTGGAAACGATTGTTAGGGGTTAAATTATGTGTCACCAAGCTAGAGCCCTAGTCGTTCTCTATTCCGGCCAGTACGAGCTCGTCGGAGCTCGGTCTGTCGCCTTTCACCGTCGGGGATCGCGGGCTGTGAAGCAATAGAAGTGCGAGGGTCTCGGTGTAATTGTCAGTGAGTCATGGAAATAGTGCTACAAACTCGGTTCAGATTATTTAAATCGCCAGGGGCCTTTACGCAAAGTCATTAGCGCAGGCGCGCGCGGGGGCGCTTTCGCCTGTCGTGGGCTGTCTCAGGTCAGATTGAGCCCAACACTGTTGACCTTTTCTCTTTTTCTTTTTCGACCAGACTTTGGAAATCCATAGAAAATCCTAGAAAAATTCTAAAAACGTGAGACCAATTTTGTTGGACTCCTAAATTTCTATAGTATTTAACAAAATTAGTTCCAAGATTTTTAGTCCAAACCGGAAATTACTCAGCATTAAAAAGGGCCAAAACCTAGTCTCTTGGAATTTTAGGAATTATTTGAAGACTCAAAAAATCACCAAACTTTTTGGATAAGCTTAAAATGATATTTAGAAACCTTGGGTGAAGTTTGACTTGATTTGGACAATGTTTGATACCTAAACCCCAAAACCCTAATCTTCTAAGTAGTGTCTGCCCTATGAAATAAAATACTGACTCCAAAAACCCTAGTTTCCTGGAGTACCATAAAGGAAAGTTGTATTCAAGATACAACTTGATATACCTTTTCTATTATTGCGTTTTCATAAGCATTACATGAGCATTCATGGTTATATATGATTATATATAGAGAACGAGGAAGAAGTAGTGGTTGAAGAAGGAGTTGCACCACCACCACCTGAAGACCCACGTGCCGGGAACTGCTTATATTTTGATATTTGTGGTGGAGAGCCCGACTCTCCTATAAACAAGGCAAGCCCCGGTGCATTTGCCACCTCCTTGCTATTTTAAAATCTTTCTCACTTGCTTGATGCATTAGGTGATAGGAGTTGTGTGCTAAACAATTGATGCATTTCCTTGCTTGAATGTTTTTACCATTCCTTGATAATCTGTTTTCTTAAAAAGGTTTTTCTGATGCTTAGTCTTGCTCTAGAAAAACAAAATGTTTGGTTTTGACAAAAGATGATGCTCCAAGTGGGATGTGATGTTTTCAAAAATAAAACTTGATGGTGGATCCATCATGGCCATGATGGGTTCAACGTCGGAAAAGATGTACCTCTGTTAGGTACCAAACTTTGGGTTGAAATGATAAAGCTGAGACCGGGCGGGTGACTTGCACGAGAAGAGAGTCTCGGTGTAGTGTCTCCGCCTGAGTCGATTAAGCACCGTCTTGATGTAGGCTTGATGATTGAGGACCTTTTAACTGGTCACATGCTTCATCATGGGTAAGCTTTGCCTCGGGCAGACTAATACCAGAATAAGACAACACACAATGGGAGTGGAGAGATGGCGAGAGTAGCGTGTACCCTCCATGGCAAGAGGCTGGACGGTGGTGTATCTATGCTCTCGGTTGGCGTGAACCTGATCTGGTCTTAAAAACCCCGGTGGCGAGTTGACATATGCAAGGGTTAAGTGCTACATATGTCGTGTGATCGGAGATCCCCAGCTGGGTATTAATCGATTCGGATCGCCGTTACTTCTCAGACATGAAGACTTGGTCACTGATCTACACGTAGCATTCCAGTGAACAAGAAGGGTTGATAAAAGGATGGCTAGTATAGGTCAAGTGCTTGAACTAGGGTAGAAAGAACTCTAGATTCAGGTGATGACTTAACTTGCTAATAAAACTGGATTTTTAAGGATCCACCATTAGTAAGCATTTTTGCAAATAGAGTCTTGATTCTTGATTAAGCCTTACCTTGACTCCCTCAAGCCAGCATATCCTTGAGAGTCTTTTATTTTGACGGGTAAGACTTGTGAAAGTACACTTCGTACTCAGGGTTTTCGAACCCATGTTTTTGTTGGTGAGGAAGCAGCAAACTTTTGTTGCTTTTGCTCTAAGGTGGTGCCAAAGGAAGAATCTCAAGAGTGAAGCCTTGGGAGGATGTCGTCCTCCTTAAAAACATTATACTTTCAAGCGGGAGGGGTTTTTGCCTCCCGAGTTTGTAATAATAATACTTCTGCACTCATATACCGCTGGTCTGTAATAACAACACTCTTTCTATATTTTAATGTAAATTAAGTTACTGTAATTGCTTCCGCTTATTCGTTCCTCCGATGTGTTGTAATATCTGTGTGACGGGTGAAACGCTCTTAGGAAAGGTAAAGGATACAGATACCGAACTTGTCAAGTGATCAGGTGCATCTACAGGGTTGTCCGAGGTCCACTGGACAAGGACAACTGTAGGTGGGCCTAATGACTTGGGAGGTTCCGTCACAACAAGCGCCATTTCATCCTCATTAAGGTCGGTCGCCTCAATTTGCGCCACCTTGTTGGGGAGCGCCTCCTTATTGGTCGTCGTTTTGGGAGCAACGGTCTGCAGCTCGTATTGTTGAGGAAGAGGCTCATTGGCAATGTTGTCAACGTATCTAGCCTCCTTGGCCATCATTTGCCCCCTCACAAATTTGCCAAGAATTTCTTCAGGTGGCATTTTTATGTATTTAGGGTTCTCACAAATAAGGTTCACAAGATTAGGATCAATAACTGTAAATGACCTTTGCATTAGTCAGACGACGTCGTGATTCATCCATATTGTGCTCCCATAGATTTGTATCTTGTTCACCAGGGTCTTGAGCCTGTTGTACATCTGAGTTGGCTCTTCACCCATCTTCATGGTGAACCTCTCAAGTTCACCTTCGACCAGCTCCATCTTGATGATCATGGTGATGTTGTTTCCCTCATGAGAAATCTTGAGGGTGTCCCAAATCTCCTTAGCGTTGTCCAAACCATTAACTTTGTTGTATTCATCCCTAAATAGAAAAACTTGGTCTATAAAAAGTATTAGTGCAAACTAAAACCAAGTTTGGGTGAGAAGAGGAGAAAAAATGGATTCTTCACTTGGTTGCTCTCTTGAGATGTGTATTAAACTAGGAGCAATATTGCAAGTGAAGTTTAGCACTAAGGAACACAAAAAATCACAATAAAGTGAAGTGAAACAGGAGACACATTGATTTTTCTTGTGGTTCGGCCAAAGCCTACCTCCACGTTATGGTGACCTCCTTTGGTCAAGGGTTGCACTCAACCCCTCTCAAGTGATCCAAAGATCAAACTTGAGTGCCATGATAATCTTCCTTATAACAATCATGTTTGTGAGGAATCTCAAGTTTGGAATCTCTCACGAACTTACACAATGGTTACAATCAAACTTAGAGTAAGGAGGGAGTAGAACACACACAAGAGCAAATCATAGCAACACACACAAAGACAAGAGCACAAGAACACAACGACAGAGTTACAGCTCAAAACAACGCCCAAATATATCTAAAATCACTTGAAGGCGTGGTTGCAGCGTATCGAAATGTTGTGTAGCTCTTGAGGTGCTTAGATGTTGCTCTAAGGCGCCTAGGGTCCCTTTTATAGCCCTAAGGGGGTTAGGAGTTGTTGGTGTCCGTGGGTGCATCGGACAATGCGCGTGCAACGGTCACAGAATCACTGATTGACACACTTTACACTTTAGGGGCACCGGACTGTCTGGTGACCCATTTGATCGTTAGCGTTAAGTGACGTGGCCGAAGTAGCCGTTGCTGGAGGTCATCGGGCTGTCTAGTTTGGGAGCTTGGACTGTCCGGTGATTTTTAGCTGGAGAAACCCGAGGCTGAAGTTTGGCACCGGACTGTCTGGTGACCCATTTGACCGTTAGCGTTAAGTGACGTGGCCGAAGTAGCCGTTGCTGGAGGTCATCGGACTATCTAGTTTGGGAGCTTGGACTGTCCGGTGATTTTTAGCTGGAGAAACCCGAGGTCGGGCAGTTGGTCGTACGAGACACCAGCCTATCCGGTGTGCCTAGACTAGAGCTAAACTTGGCTCTTTTGAGCCAAACCTTTCCGATTTCTTTTGGCTCCACTTGAGAAGTTTCCTAGCACTTAGACAAACATAGTTTCCAACTAAAACCATTGACTAAGTGGTAGAACCATACCTTTTTCACCTCTTTCCACAAGGATTTAAACTAAGTCCAAAGGGCACTTTCTTTGCAAAACTGAGTTAATAGCCAAAACAAAGTGCTAGAAACAAAGATGAAAGTATGTGCAACTTATCCAAACACTTAAACCTTATGTTTATGATGGTTTGCTCAAAGTTGCACTTTGTCCCTCGAATTCAACTCGTTTTGACTTGGCGTCTTCAATTTGTTTTTTTCTAAACATGTGTTCATGATCATATAAAGAGAGTTAGTTCTAGGGGTGAAAACAGGTCGGGTATACCCGTCGGGTACCGGATACAGATAGTGCAAATACCCGTTTTTTATACGGATTCGGATATTTTTATATTCGAGGCGGATACGGATAATACCTGGATAGTGCAGCTTCGGATTTGGGTCGGATACAAAGCGAGGACTACCCGGTAAATACCCGGATATTCAGATCGGATACGGGTACCCAAAATTCGGGTACCCGTTTTTTCTTTTTCTGCATAATATAGTTATAAAATCATAACTTTTACATATGAAATCGAATGAAGATAATGTTTATATGAAAATTGTAGAGCTCGAAGAGATCTATAACTTTGTAGCACATCATTTTTTAAACACATCTTTAGGCCAAAATTATTGAAATAATGTCCAAATTTATATCAAATTAATAGACTTTATCATTTTTATGTGGGGGGCTTAAGGTTATCTCCATGTGGGAATTTAAGGTTATCTTTTTATAGACTATTTATTAGTATTGTTAACTTATTTGTTATTTTTGGTCAACGCTACAATATTTTATGAATTTAATTGTATTTTGATGATTTTCTATGACAAGAAATTAATAATACGTAAATAGCCTAAAAAATCGTGAAATTTTACAGAGGCACAACATATGTCCATATATAACCATAAAAATAATTGGATTATAAGATCTATAATATGTATGTGTTTATTCCATTGCACTTTCACTTATTTGTATGAGTTACATGTAAAATCACTATAAGTATTCAAGTTTCAACATAATCAGTACTTTACTTTATCATTTTCATGTGAGAACTTTAGTTATCTTCGTATAAAATGTTTATTAGTTTTTATAACTAAGAGCACCTAGAGGGGGGTGAATAGGTGATCCTGCAAAATTCAATACTAATAACACAGACTTGCTTTATAATATGTTAGTTAGATTAAACCAAGTGGTTATAAAGCGAGTTCTTGAGATGGAATCAATCACACAGAAAAGCAACACAAGAGACACGCTCTTTTTATCCCGTGGTTCGGCCAAGTAACACTTGCCTACTTCCACGTTGTGGCGTCCCAATGGACGAGGGTTGCACTCAACCCCTTTGGAGTGATCCAATGATCAACTTGAATACCATGGTCTTTTCTTTTTATAGTTCTCTTCACGTTTGCGAGGAATCTCCACAAGTTGGAGCCTCTCGCCCTTACAATGTTGATCACACAAGAAGCATAGAAGTAAGGGAGGGAAAGCAACACACGCAAGACTCAAATCGCAGCAAACACACGCACAAAAGCCAAGACATGAGCACGAGATCATGGCGCAGGGAGTTTGCAACTCGAATGGTGCTCAAATCTCTAACACTATGAACTGATTGCGTGATTGCGGAGTCTAGGAGTCTTAGGATGTTAAGTGAATGCTTGGTGTCCTGCTCCATGCGACTAGGGGTCCCTTTTATAGCCCCAAGGCAGCTAGGAGCCGTTGGAGATCAACTTGGAAGGCAATTCTTGCCTTCTGTCGAGTGGCGCACCAGACAGTCTGGTGCACCACCGGACATGAACAGTACATGTCCGGTGCTCGATCTCCTTCCTTTTCTTGCAAAGCCGACCGTTGGATCTTTGGTCCCGTTGGCGCACCAGACACTTTCCGGTGCACACAGGACAGTCCGGTGTGACCATCCGACCGTTGGCTCAGCCACGTGTCACCTGTTGATCGCGCAGATGACCATTGGCCACGGGCGCCATTGGCTCACCGGACAGTCCAGTGAATTTTAGTCGTGGCGCCTTCTCCTTTTCCCGAGAGCGACGAGTTCATCGCCGAAATTCTTGGGCGCAGGCACTGATGACTCACCGGACAGTCCGGTGATTTATAGCCACGTCGCCCCGTCGATTCCCGAGAGCAGCCACTTCGCCGCCGGGCCAGCCTGGGCACCGGACAGTCCGGTGTGCCAGGCTGGTGCTGGTTTGGTTGATCACTGCCACTTCTTCTTCAACCCTTTTTCTCTTTTCTTGGCCATGCCTTTAGCACTTAGATAAACATGTTAGTACCCAAAAACAATTTACTAAGTCCAGAGACATACCTTGTTTCTTGATTAGCATCTTGGCACTTATAAACTTAAAACAATGTGTTGGACATCTAATCACCAAAATAATTATTGAAATGGCCCAAGGGCACATTTCCCTTTCAATCTCCCCCTTTTTAGTGATTTATGCCAACACATTAAAAAGCAACTAAGAAGTGCAAATTTGAGACCAAATTTTTCTTCACTTAGTATTTGGCATATTTGGATCACTTTTGCCACCACTTGGTTTGTTTTTGCAAACCAAATTACTTTTCCTATCTCTAAGTCAAACACGCTTGTTTGGGCAACTAGAGAGATATTCAAAGAGTAAAATTGATTAAGTGCCAAAAACTCCCCCTTTTCCCATAATCAAAATTCTCCCCCATAAGAGATCAAATTTTGCACTAAGAGTTATTTGGACAAAATACAAATTCTAACTCTACTATTTTCAAAATTCACAAGTGGTTGGCTGATCCATTTGCTTTGGCCTTAATTTCTCCCCCTTTGGCATTAAGCACCAAAACGGGATAACTTTTGGCCCTTTAATCCCATTGCCTCACCAAAATGTCAATTTGAAGCAAAAAAGGCAATGAGATCACAAAAAGGAACTTAGGACAAGATACATTTTACCGTAATGCAGTGGAAGCTCTTTCCTGTCCAAGTTCACTTTCCCTTTCAATGTGCCTTCGAGACTACATCAAGTGCACTCAAACAAGCAGGTTAGTCTCAAAGGAGTCAAGTTGTAGCTCATCTCCCCCTAAATATGTGCATCACTTGCATATGGACTTGTGAGGTCTGAGGATGACTTGTACAACTTGAGCATCATAAATAAACAATAAATGATGTAAATGCTCAAAGTAACATGATCAAAGGCATGAAACACATGTATGCTATAGATCAATCCAAGTTACGTGAATCTAAGACATTTAGCTCACTATGCAACCTGCAAAACCTTTTCTCATCTAAAGGCTTGGTGAAGATATCGGCTAGCTGGTTCTCAGTGCTAATATGGTAGATGTCGATATCTCCCCTTTGAGGGTGGTCTCTCAGGAAGTGATGCTAGATGTCTATGTGCTTAGTGCGGCTGTGTTCAACAGGGTTATCCACCAAGCGGATTGCACTCTCATTGTCACATAGGAGTGGGACTTTGCTCAGATTGTAGCCAAAGTCCCGGAGGGTTTGCCTCATCCAAAGCAGTTGTGCGCAGCACTGTCCTGCGGCAACGTACTCGGCCTCAGCGGTGGATAGGGCAACGGATGTTTGTTTCTTGGAGCTCCAGGACACTAGGGACCTTCCTAGAAATTGGCACGTCCCTGATGTGCTCTTCCTATCAACCTTGCACCCGGCATAGTCGGAATCTAAGTATCCGATTAAGTCAAAGGTAGACCCTTTTGGATACCAGATCCCGAAGCAAGGCGTAGAAACTAAATACCTAAGAATTCGCTTAACAGCCACAAGGTGACACTCCTTGGGTCGGATTGAAATCTAGCACACATGCATACACTAAGCATAATGTCTGGTCTACTAGCACAAAGATAAAGTAATGAACCTATCATTGACCGGTATGCCTTTTGATCAACGGACTTACCTCCTTTGTTGAGGTCAAGATGTCCGTCAGTTCCCATCGGTGTCTTTGCGGGCTTAGCATCCATCATCCCAAACCTCTTGAGAAGATCTTGAGTGTACTTCGTTTGGGAGATGAAGGTGCCGTCCTTGAGTTGCTTCACTTGGAATCCAAGGAAGTAGGTCAACTCGCCCATCATCGACATCTCAAACTTTTGCATCATTACCCTGCTAAACTGTCACACCCAGTTTTAGAAGGCAAACCGAATGCGAACCATGTACATGCCAGGATCAACAATTCACGTACACAGCAGTTACATAACTGGACATCATCACATAGTGCTCAAATAATAACATAAAAGGGGAATAATAGTCAATTACATCATATGTCTGAGACATCCACATAGTCTTTACAATAAATCAAAGTGCGGAAAAGAAACGTAGATAAATGCGGCCTTCACAGGTAGCCGACTGGGGGTTGCCGCTAACCCACACCTAGAACTCGTCGTAGTCTTGGAACTCCTGGAAGTCTCCTTCCACGGCTTCATCCTCTCCTGAGCAGGGGTTGCAATGCTGACAACCTGGGGGTTTGGTGTGTAGAGCAAGGGTGAGTACACATCAACATACTCAGCAAGTATCCTGTTTGGCTGTAATGGACTAGCTTTATGTGGGGGTAAGTCAAGCAATTGCTTTTAGTTGGTCAGATTATTATTACTAGTAGAGAAAGCCAAGTTTTAGGATTAACCCACGTTATTAACCCAAGCGTACTCCTTTCCAAACGGAAAGAGCACCACTTACCATTACCAGAGTCAATACCAAGAACCATCAATCTCATTACCACCTGCAAATCCGAACATCTCTGATCAAGTACCACTAATCACTGGAGCTCCCTTGGCCGCTCATAACCGTGAGCACGGCTGATATATCAGTTTTCTAACACTCTGCAGAGGTTGTGCACTTTACCCACAAGCCGTGATTCCCTTTCTTCCTGGAGATCATGACTCTCCATTGATCACTACCAAGGTGACCCAGCAGGGCATCACTATGTAGCCTTTACAAAGATTCCCCGGGGCGGTAGCCACCAGTTAGGTTTCCTAAATGCACCGCACTCCTCCCCAAGGGGGCGAACCCAAGCTTGGCAAAGCGAGCCGCATACACCGAGCCCCATTGACGGCACGACGGCTAAGCGAACTACACCTCGGATCCTCTAATTATTCAGCTAAGGGCACCCCATTCCACCCTCATGGTTGCACTGTTTTCCCGGGCGGTCATCCAACGAACAGGTCCTTACGGAGAGGCACTCGAGAAACCGCTCGAGCCCCCTTGAAGGACACAAGTATAAAATCATAATAAAAGAGGGGAAAACAACGTATCATTGATAATTCTCATCATGTTCATTGATTAGAGTTGAGCATTAGCATAAAGCTAAACAATAATAATCCAACCCAAATAGGTAAACAAGGACATGGATAACAAAAGCTAGTCAATCCTTAGGTATAAATGTGTAATGCGGGAGGTGAATTAAAGTATGTATAGGACAGAGATAGGTCAAGGGACACTTGCCTCCACCAACTGACTGCTGCTCAGGGGCTTCTCCTGCGAGTTCTTCAGACTCCTCAACCGGATCGTTTTCTATGCGAGCGCAAACATACATACATCCATCCATTCGAATTAGGAAACAAACAGTACACCATACAAGAGAACAAATAGATTAAATATGCATAGAGTATGACATACGATATTGCATTGGCCATGGTTAGAAAGAGACGGGGGGAAGGTCTCGCAGGGGTTAAAGTTTATACTCAAGGCGTATTACGGGTAGACGCATAACTAATCGTTATGTGCTCTAGTTCCACTTAGCTCTAACAAAAAGGATTAGTCACATGCACTAATAGAATCATAACCATTTTCAGTTGATCAACATAAAATAAGGTGGATGATTAACTACATGAATTACCTAACGTAACTAATTTCCAACTTGAGTTTCCATTCATTAATTAAATAACGCGATCACTACACATGGAATACACACGGAGGGTAGACGGGCACGTCTAGGGGGTAGACAAGCGCGTCAAGGGCACGGCGAGCCGTGCCAAAGCACTGTGCGCACCACGCGAGCACGCACACGCACGGCCGCGCTGATGCGTCGCGAACGGGTCACGCACACGCTGGGGCCGAGCTGCGCACGCGCTGCGTTGCGCGCCGTGGGCGACAACGGGGCCATGCCGAGGCCGACCGCGCGGGGCCGCGCGCTGGCCGAGCTCAAGGCCGCGCGCCATGGGCACGCCGGGCTGAGCTCAAGGCCGCGCCGGGCAGGGGCGGGGCACGCCAAGGCGGGCGGGGCCGAGCCGCCATGGCCGGCGAACCGGGCCGGGCCACGGCCGGGCGAGCCGCGCGGGGAGGGCGCCGCGCCGGGCGGGGGAAGGGGGGCAGCGCCGAGGGGCACCAAGCCGGGGCGCCATGGCTGGGCCACGGCCGCGCGCCGGCGAGCCGGAGCCGCGCCGCGCCATGGCCGGACGGGGCGCACGGGCGCGCGAGGGGCAGGCGCGTCGGGCGGGGCGGGCTGCCGGGGGCGGGCGGGGCCGCGCCGAGACGCCGCGGGCGAGCGGGGCCGCGCCGGGATGCCGGGGGCGAGCAGGGCCGCGCCGGGACGCCGCGGGCGGGCGCGATCGTGCCATGGGGAGGGCGCCGGTGAGTGCTGGGGAAGGAGGGGGGAGGGGCTTACCGCGCGGGGGCTAGCACCGGCGGCGCGCGGCGGTTCGGCGAGCGGGGCAGGGGAGCGGGGCGGGTCAGGCAGGGGAGGAGAGAGAGGGGTTTTGGGAGGGGGAGAGCCTGACGGGTGTGACCTGCAGGAGGGGCGGCGGCGGTTTCCAACCGTCGTGCCGAGGGCACAGCGTGGGGACTAGGGGGGCTGGCTAGGCCGCAAGGCCAGCTGGGCCGCCACGGGGCCCACAGCAGGGAAAGGGGAGAGAGAGGGGGGAGAAAGGCCGGCTGGGCCAGCTGGCCAGCTGGGCAACGCGAGGGGGGCGGCTGGGCCAAAAAGGGAGGAGAGGGGGGAAGAGGAAAAGAAAAAGGTTTTTTTCCTTTTTCTAAAACCCATTTTCTAGATGAATGCCTTCACAATTTCAATTAATCAAAATAAATGCATGGTTCGGCATGGTGCAGCAAACAAAATAAAGTATTTTAGGGTTTTGCTTTACACGAGATCTCAAGCCGAATCCCGCTATAACTTTGGAAAAGATCAAGGCTTAGTGAGCGGAAAAGGAAAAAAAAAGAAAGGGTAACGCCCAAATTGGCGAGTGAAGAAAAGAAAAAAAATTCAACTCCAAAATTCAGGGCGTTACATAAACTCCTCACAAGACTTTTGGTTAGTAGAACCAAATATTATGTCATCGACATAGATTTGGCAAACAAAAAGATCACCATTACAAGTCTTTGTGAAAAGAGTGGGATCGGCTTTCCCAACCTTGAAAGCATTAGAAATAAGAAAATCTTTAAGGCATTCATACCATGCTCTTGGGGCTTGCTTAAGTCCATTGAGTGCCTTAGAGAGCTTATATACATGGTCGGGATACCTGTCATCCTCAAAGCCAGGGAATTGTTCCACGTATACCTCCTCCTTGATTGGTCCATTAAGGAAAGCGCTCTTCACGTCCATTTGGAACAACTTAAAAGAATGGTGAGCGGCATAGGCTAATAAAATCTGAATTGATTCTAACCTAGCCACAGGAGCAAAAGTCTCCTCAAAATCCAAACCTGCGACTTGGGCATAACCTTTTGCCACAAGTCGAGCCTTATTTCTTGTCACCACTCCGTGCTCGTCTTGTTTGTTGCGGAACACCCACTTGGTTCCCACAACGCTTTGTTTTCGACGTGGCACCAGGCTCCAGACTTCATTCCTTTTGAAGTTGTTGAGCTCTTCCTGCATGGCCAACACCCAGTCTGGATCCTGCAGGGCCTCTTCTACCCTGAAAGGCTCAATAGAAGAGATAAACGAGTAATGCTCACAAAAATTAGCTAATCGTGAGTGAGTAGTTACTCCCTTGCTGATGTCACCCAGAATCAGATCGACGGGGTGATGTATTTGGATCGTTGCTCGGACTTGGGTTGGAGGGGCCCGTGGTGCTTCTTCCTCCATAACCTGTTCTTCTTGTGCTCCCCCTTGATCTTGCCCCTCTTCTTGAGGTACTAGTACATCGTCTTGAGTTGGGGGATGCACCATTGTAGAGGAGGAGGGTTGATCTTGTTCTTGTAGTTCTTGTGGTCGCACATCACCTATCGCCATAGTTCGCATTGCGGCCGTCGGAACCTCATCCTCATCTACATCATCAAGATCAACTTGCTCTCTTAGAGAGCCATTAGTCTCATCAAATACAACGTCACTAGAGACTTCAACTAATCCTGATGATTTGTTAAAGACCCTATACGCCTTTGTATTTGAGTCATATCCTAGTAAAAACCCTTCTACTGCCTTGGGAGAAAATTTCGAATGTCTACCTTTCTTCACCAGAATGTAGCATTTGCTCCCAAATACACGGAAATAAGAAATGTTGGGTTTGTTACCAGTTAGGAGTTCGTAGGAAGTCTTCTTCAGGAGACGGTGCAGATAGAGCCGGTTTATGGCATGGCAAGCTGTGTTCACAGCTTTCGACCAAAACCGCTCAGGCGTCTTGTACTCTCCAAGCATTGTTCTCGCCATGTCGATTAACGTCATGTTCTTCCTCTCTACCACACCATTTTGTTGTGGTGTGTAGGGAGCTGAGAACTCATGCTTGATGCCTTCCTCCTCAAGAAACTTTTCAACTTGAAGATTCTTGAACTCAGACCCATTGTCGCTTCTTATCTTCTTCACTTTTACTTCAAACTCATTTTGCTATCCTTAAGAAGCGCTTTAGGGTTCCTTGGGTTTCGGATTTGTCCTGCAAAAAGAATACCCAAGTGAAGTGGGAAAAATCATTAACTATCACAAGACCATACTTACTTCCCCTGATGCTGAGATAGGCAATTGGACCGAAGAGATCCATGTGAAGAAGTTCCAATCGTCTTGATGTCGTCATTACATTCTTGCTGTGATGAGTGCTTCCCACCTGTTTCCCTGCCTGGCATGCTGCACAAGGTCTATCTTTCTCAAAACAGACATCGGTTAGTCCTAACACATGATCTCCCTTTAGAAGCCTATGAAGGTTCTTCATCCCAACATGTGCTAGACGGCGATGCCAAAGCCAGCCCATATTAGTCTTAGCTATTAAGCATGCATCTAGATCGGCATTCTCTTTCGAAAAATCAACTAAATAGAGTTTGTCGTCTAATACACCCTTAAAGGCTAATGAACCATCACTGCTTCTAAAGACAGATACATCAATATTTGTAAATAAACAATTGTAGCCCATATGACATACAGACAGCAAATTGTACCTGAGCGACTCTACTAAAAACACATTTGAAATCGAGTGCTCGTTCGTGATGGCGATCTTGCCCAATCCTTTAACCTTGCCTTGGTTCCCATCTCCAAAGATAATAGTATATTGGGAATCCTTGTTCTTGACGTAGGAGGAGAACATTTTGTTCACCCTTGTCATATGGTTTGTGCATCCGTTGTCGATAATCCAGCTTGAGCCCCCGGATTCATAAACCTGCAAGGAATTTTAAGCTTGGGTTTTAGGTACCCAACTCTTGTTGGGTCCTACAAGGTTAGTCACAACAATTTTTGGAACCCAAATGCAAGTCTTGTCTCCCTTGCATTTAGATCCCAATTTTCTAGCAGCTACTTTGGCATTTTTACATGAAAGCACAAACAAAGTATTGCAGGCATGATAAACAGTAGTAGGACCATTGCAAACTTTCCTAGGTGCATGGGACATAGCATGATTATGCCTAGGCCTATTTCTACGATAAGCATAAGTAGAGCTGGAAGCAACCATAGCATGAGAATTATGATAAACAGGTAAAACAGCAAGATCATAACTCCTATCATGATGAGAAACTTTCTTAATATGAGTATAGAGATAAGCATGGTTCTTTTTGTCATGTGAAGAATATGAACTACTAGCCATAGGAGCCTTCTCTTTCCCCTTATTGCGATCGGAAGTCCTTTGGCTTGTTAAGTTCTTGGTTTCCTTTCGAAAACCAAGTCCATCCTTAATTGAGGGGTGTCTACCAATGGTGTAGGCATCCCTAGCAAATTTTAGTTTATCATAATCATTTTTGCAAGTCTTAAGTTGATAATTAAGACTTGCAACATCATTATTTAATTTGGCAACAGTGGCAGCATGTTCATCAAAATCAACATCTTTACACCTATTGCAAACAACTACATGTTCTACACATGAACTAGTTGCATTTACTTTCCCTAGCTTAGCATTCAAATCATCATTTAAATTTGTTGGGGACTTGTTCTCAAATGCTAAGAGTTAAGAACAAGGCAACATAAAATGTGTTAAATATAAAGGTCCTTCGTCCTTCAAGACATTATGTCCCTTCGGATATAATGTATTTCGGACGAAGGTCATGAAGGAAAAATCCTTCGTAAGCACCATAGATAATAAGGAGGAATTCATATGCAAAATATGAAGAGTAATATAGATATCATTATCAATTTATTATTATTTGCGTTATCATATCCAGAATAACAAGTTATAAATGTACCTTCGGTTTGACGGAAAGTAAAGGTACAAGGCGTGATGCAAAAAGTGAATGCCAAGTCAGCGTGAACAGTACGGGAGCACTGTTCATCTATTTATAGGCACGGGATGCAGCCCATGTAAAATTACACCCATGCCTTTACATTTGCTAATGACTCTATAGTAACCCATTGAGGTCTGAATAGCCTTTTCATCTTTAAGTCGGTTCCCCTTTTCTGCTGCCATGCCGAAGCTTCTCTGCACATAGCTTCGTGATCATCTTATCCTTCGTCATAATCGCCTTCCGTCTTACTCAAGCTTCGTCCTGATCATACTTTTGTATACTCATAACCCGATTCCGAAGATACCTGTTCACATATTTCACTTGGAAAACATTGTCAAATCATGTTTTTGAGGACCTTTGGAAGCCGAAGGCCCCCAACAGTAGCCCCTCGCAATATTAATTTGCTGGAATAATAAATTCATATTGCGACATGGACGAAGGCTTTAAGCCGAAGGTCCAAAAAAACACCTTCCCTTTGCTAGAATAGCAACAGTCATTGACAAGCGGGACCCTCCAGTTTTCAACGCACTAGGTGTATAAATAAGAGCTCACCACGAGTTTAGTTGGCACGCTTTCTTGCCATCTGCTCTTGCTCACTCAACTTTTAGCCTGTGCGCAACAACACTTGCTTGGCTTTTAAAATTTTTAAGCTTCGGTTTCGAGAGCACTTTCTCAGCGTTTGCGAAGATGTCTGAGGATAAGAAAGTTGTTGGTGATTCGAAGCTGAGCCTTTCTGAGGAGATGCATCTGGGCTTTCTTCAATCAATATCAAAGACCAATACAGAGAAGATTACTAGGGAGATTTTGGAGGGTTTATCGGAAGATACTGGTGACAATGACAGTTATGATGTGGATAGTGGTGGTGAAGACTCCGAAGATCGACCTTGGCGACCAAGCCATGCGGTTTTTGGTAAATCAAGTATTAAAGAAAGCCATCTTGTCAATATGACGGGCAGATATTTTTGCGACTTGTCTATTGTGAGGGCTGACGAAGGAGAGAAGACTTGTCCGACTCCCGAGGAAAATGAAGTCGTGATATTCCGAAGCTTCTTAAAGGCTGGACTGCGATTTCCCTTGAGCAGTTTTGTCGTGGAAATACTGAAGATATTTGAAATCTACCTTCACCAACTTACTCCCGAAGCAATCATAAGGATGGGCATCTTTGTGTGGGCCGTGAGGAGCCAAGGTTTGGAACCAAATCCAAAAAGCTTCTGCAACATACATGAGCTATTGTACGAGACGAAACCCTGGGGTAAAGAGCAGTATCACAACAATTTTGGCTGCTACAGCTTCGGCGCCCGATCTGGGTCAAGTTGTCCCGTGCCAACCTTTCGAAAGAAGTGGCCCAGCGACTGGATGACGGAATGGTTTTATGTGAAGAATGACTTGAAAACACGGGAAGATATTAAAGATATCATTATGCGTCCTATCTGGCAACGCTTCGGCCTCCGGAGGCCGAAGGTGGAAATGAATGAAGCAGCCAAAGAATGCCAAAGAGCCTTCGGTGTGGTTTGCTCTTTTATTGGGACAGGGGATTTGGTCCAAGAACACATTGCCTTCAGAGTATGGCCACTTGTAGAAAAGTGGGAAATGCCGAAGGAGACCATTAAAGAAACTGACGAAGGTGGATTAGTTAAGCTAAAATACACATTCCAATATGGAGATAAATTCGTCGAGCCAGATGACGACTGGCTAAAAAGCATTGAGGCCATAAGTGATGAATTGCTTGGAGTATACTCAAAGGCCGAAGATACTGCATTATCAGCGGCCTTCGGAGGCCGAAAGAAAAAGAGACTCAACCGAGTATTTGATGCAATTGGGTTTGTCTACCCCGACTACTGTTATCCAACGCGGGGTCAAAAAAGAAAGAATACATCTTCTGCGAAGGAAGTTGCTTCAGCAGCTCCTAGCGAGCCGATGCCGAAGAGGAAAAGGGTAAAGGTTCTCACACACCGGCCACGTTATATTGAACCAGCCACAGTGTCTGATTTTGTCGGTGAGACCTCTTCGGCCACCGAAGCTAAAGAACCAACTCCCCTACCGACTATTGAAGGGTCGGCCGAAGTGCCGGCGACAGAGAAAATAGAAGAACTGAGGGCTGAAGATCCAAAAACATCAGAAGTTCTAAGTCCTTCAGCAGAAATTGGGGCAGCAACAAGCCAAAAGGGGCCAGCAGTGACCCCCAAAAGAAAAAGGATGGTTAACGTGCTGGATGTTTTGGAGACAATAAAGTCTTCAAGCACAACTCCGAAGAAAACTGTTGAATCTTCTGAAGTGCATATTGAAGCACCTGATGCCGAAGTTTCAAAACATCAATCTGAGACTGAAGATGGGCCTTCAGAGCCCACCAAGGTGAAATCCTTGGAGGTAGAAGAAACAGAAATAACAGAACAAATTTCGGCTAAAGAAACTGGTACTGCCGCCCCCGAAGCTTCTTCCGAAGCCTTCGATTATATTTTACGTCATGCTTCGGGGAAAAAATTATCTGAAAAAGAAAAACAAGAGGCCCAGTTTTACGCCCAAAAATTGAAATATCCAAAGGGGGCGTTGATTTTCAACGGTAGTGGAGAAGAAGACTTTTTGTATTGTCTCCCTGACAGCAAGGAGATTTCTGTCTGTCGGGAGATGAGCAAGAGCTTCGGATTCCCAACACTAGAAAACGGGCTCTCGGTATTATCAAAAGACGAGCTAGCCGATAGCCTGGCGTATAATAGCTTAAAGGTGCGAGAATGAGGTCTTCGTATTATTTCTTGAAATCAAAAATTTTCATTTATTTAACTTATTGAAACCAAACTTTTTGCAGGGTCTTATACTTAGAAATGTCCTCAGGGCTCAGAAAGATGCTGAAGACGAAGGGTGCGTTATGGCCCTGAGCAACCTTCGTTCCGAAGTTATTGAACTAAGGAACGAAGGTCTTGAAAAAGATAAAATATTATATTCATTGATAAATAGAATAAAAGAAGACAAAGCTACTTTTAATGCTCAAGCTGAGGCTCAAAAGCGTGAAATTGAAGATCTTCGAAAGCAACTAGCCAGAGCTAAAGAGGAGCGCACACTTGAAGAAGCAAAACGAGAAATCAGTGAACAATGGGCAAATCATTTGGAGAAAAATGTTGAAGAGCTTTGTGCATCTAAGAAAAGATGCTACGACAAATCTATGGAATGTGTTAAAAAAAGTAAAAACTAGCTTCGCCAGCGTTGGCGCTTTTTCAAGTGAAGAGAAATTCATAAGGGGTGACCCCGAAGGCCCAATCGAATGGATCAGCCACGAAGCTGAGGCCTTTGAAGAAATTTTGAATAGTCGCGGAGACATATGCGCCTTTTCAGGTGCCAGGGGGATTGCTACCACTTTGGAGAGGAAAGGCTATGAGCATGTGAAATTTTTGGCACAATCTGAAGATGCCTTATCCTCCAAAGATATAAAAGACCCCTCGGCCGAAGCAAGCCTGGTCGGTGGGAAATTTTTCACCGACATCTGGGATAATGAAGGCCGGGAAATGGCCCAAGAAATTATTCGAAAAAGCGAAAAAGGCATTCAAGATGCTAGAAAAATAGCCGAGGCTGCTGAAAAAAGTGCAGAGCCCGAAGGGCAAATAGGTATTGACTAGTGGTTTTTGATTCTTTGTTGTAATTTTTTGATTTCGAACTTGTTCACGGTTTGTAATATTCACAGTTTGTAATAGTAATATAGCCGTATCTTCTCCTCCCTTAGAACCTGTCGAGCCATCTGCGGACCCCCACGCGAAGGGGGACGACGAAATTAGGAAAATGGCCGAAGCCATCATGGATAAAGTTGTTGATCAACTACTAAACGAAGCTGCAGAGATAGTTCTAAGGGAAGATTAGCTGTTATTGTAAAAAACATTTAGAATGTAACATTTGTTGTGTGTAATATTTTGTAACTTTGAATGTAATATATTAGCTGTTTATAGTTCTATTCTTTACGATGCATGAAACATCATATACATACCGTTTTTGAGCCTTCGGCGAAAAAACACCTCCCCTTCTTTTCATGCTTCGTAAATAATATCCGTGTTCTCATAAAATCAGTAACCAATCCTCGTAAAATCAATAATCAATAAATCTTTCCATTTCAGAGTTTGAGGAAGGTATAACTCTTCAATAGCTATTTTTTGTGCCTTGTCACTATGTCTTCAAAACAATCTTCGAATATCAATACCGAGACTCCCTTCTTGCGTTGTTGATGCAATATGATGTATGATATTATGCTATGCAAATGATGTAATGATGTGATGTTATGCAAAATGATATTTGCTGAAGGTCGATGTTTTTTCACTGCAAGCCTCCCTTAGGAGCTTCTTCGCCTTTTACTTCAGCGGAATCAGCGTTTATTTTTCGCTGTAAGCCTCCCTTAGGAGCTTCTTCGCCTTTTACTTTCAGTGGAATCAGCGTTTATTTCTCACTGTAAGCTCTGCATTCCCTTCGGAACGACTTTTGGGCAGAAAACTTACACTGCGCTCCCTTAGGAACGACTTTTGCTGCTTCGAAGAAATTACGCTGCGTTCCTTAGAACAAAATTTTTGATAATTCGAAGGTCCTTCCTGCCACCATAAATTCTTATGCTTCGGCAACTTAAGCCTATGGAGAAGATATATTTTCATTATGTTAAAAAGCGAAACTGTTACAAGAGATTAAAAACGACAAAAAACACTTAAGCCTCCCATAATTGTTCCTTATTAAAAAGAAAATAATACTGAATGCGAAAAACTGATGTCGGGGTAGGATATCTGTCAGTAAATGTGCTTCGACTCTGGCACAGTGCTATTGACTGTGCGAGCTTCGGACTCTTCTCTGAAGTCCCGTTGAAGGTGAGTGTGCTGACTCCCTTCTGGCTGTTGGCCTCATTGCCTTGGTGGTGGAGGTGGAGGCTGTTGCCAAGATGCTTGGGGTTGGCTTGCCGAAGCAACAGAAGCTACAGGGTGGTTGCCTACATATTCTGGAATATAAGGTGAATGGTACGAAGCAGTATGCATGACTTGCTTCGGCTGACTCTGCTGCGCTGCAGCTTCTGCTATCTCCTTTTGCTTCTGGATGGTAACATGGCACATCCTGGTGGTATGGCCCTTGCCCTCACCACGGAATAGACAATAAATTTTCTTTGGTTGATCCCCAAATCTTCCTCCGAAGCCCCTAGCGCCTCTGCCCCTTGGAGCTGGCGGCCGGAAAGAGCTTTGCTGCTGCCCCGAAGCTTGCGAGGAGTACTGTGGCCTTTGTTGTTGACTCCCTCTATCATCACTCTGAGCAGAGTTGTGAATTGACCTGACGTGCCTCGGATGGAATCTTCCTCCGAAGCCCCTGGTCATTTCAGAGAACCTGTATGCTTCCTCCCTTCTTTGGCGGAAGTCATTATCAGCTCGAATATACTCGTCCATCTTCTGGAGCAGCTTCTCCAAAGTGTGAGGAGGCTTCCTGGCAAAGTACTGAGCTGCAGGTCCCGGCCGAATCCCCTTAATCATGGCCTCAATGACAATTTCATTGGGCACTGTTGGTGCCTGTGCCCTCAGACGCATGAACCTTCGGACATACGTCTGAAGGTATTCTTCGTGGTCCTGGGTGCACTGGAATAAAGCTTGAGCAGTGACTGGCTTCGTTTTAAACCCTTGGAAGCTGGTTATCAACATGTCCTTCAGCTTTTGCCATGAGGTGATTGTTCCTGGCTGAAGAGAGGAGTACCAGGTTTGTGCAACACTCTTGACAGCCATGACGAAAGACTTTGCCATGACTGCAGTATTACCACCATACGAAGATATGGTTGCTTCATAGCTCATCAAGAATTGCTTCGGGTCTTAATGACCATCGTACATGGGGAGCTGGGGTGGCTTGTAAGACTGGGGCCAAGGTGTAGCCTACAGTTCTGTTGACAGAGGAGAAGTATCATCAAAAGCAAAATTTCCATGATGGAAATCTTCATACCAGTCGTCCTCGTTGTAGAAGCCCTCCTCATGAAGCTCTCTGCGTGGAGGCCTTCGGTTCTGGTCATCTTGAGCAAGATGATGAACTTCTTCAGAGGCTTCGTCTATCTGCCTTTGTAGGTCAGCTAGACGAGCCATCTTTTCCTTCTTCCATTGGACCTGTTGATGGAGCATCTCCAAGTTTTGGATTTCTTGATCCAAGTCGTCCTCCGGAGGCGTTGGACTAGTGGCCTTCCTCTTCTGGCTTCGGGCCTTCCTAAGAGAAAGGACATCCTGATTGGGATCCAGCGGCTGGAGAGTGGCAGCCCCTGTGGCTGAAGCTTTCTTCGGCGGCATGACGAAGGTGATGCTTGTCGAAGGTGTTCAAAACTCAAAAAATGGACGTGAGTTCCCCGACGGTGGGCACCAATGTTGGGGACTTGTTCTCAAATGCTAAGAGTTAAGAACAAGGCAACATAAAATGTGTTAAATATAAAGGTCCTTCGTCCTTCAAGACATTATGGCCCTTCGGATATAATGTATTTCGGACGAAGGTCATGAAGGAAAAATCCTTCGTAAGCACCATAGATAATAAGGAGGAATTCATATGCAAAATATGAAGAGTAATATAGATATCATTATCAATTTATTATTATTTGCGTTATCATATCCAGAATAACAAGTTATAAATGTACCTTCGGTTTGACGGAAAGTAAAGGTACAAGGCGTGATGCAAAAAGTGAATGCCAAGTCAGCGTGAACAGTACGGGAGCACTGTTCATCTATTTATAGGCACGGGACGCAGCCCATGTAAAATTACACCCATGCCCTTTACATTTGCTAATGACTCTATAGTAACCCATTGAGGTCTGAATAGCCTTTTAATCTTTAAGTCGGTTCCCCTTTTCTGCTGCCATGCCGAAGCTTCTCTGCACATAGCTTCGTGATCATCTTATCCTTCGTCATAATCGCCTTCCGTCTTACTCAAGCTTCGTCCTGATCATACTTTTGTATACTCATAACCCGATTCTGAAGATACCTGTTCACATATTTCACTTGGAAAACATTGTCAAATCATGTTTTTGAGGACCTTCGGAAGCCGAAGGCCCCAAACAAAATTCTTTAAGCCAGAGATAGATTCATGAAATGTAGACAACTCAGAGGATAGCATTTCATTTCTCTTATAAGAGCTTCTTTAAGCCAGAGATAGATTCATGAAATGTAGACAATTCATGAAATGTTTTTGAACACTAATAAATTTATCATGCTCCTCATATAAAATAGCTTCTTGCTTTTATAGAAATCTATCTTTTTCATTAAGAGCATCAATTAATTCATTTATCTTGTCGACTTTAGTTCTATCTAATCCCTTAAACAAATCAGTATAGTCTACTTCATCGTCAGATGATTCTTCATCACTAGAAGAAGTATACTTGGGAGTGTCCTGAATATATACCTTCTTCTCCTTAGCCATAAGGCACGTATGACGTTCATTGGGGAAAAGCGAAGATTTGTCGAAGGCCGAGGCAGCCAGTCCTTCATCGTCGGAGTCGGATGAAGAACAGTCAGAGTCCCATTCCTTTCCAAGGTGCGCCTCGCCCTTCACCTTCTTGTAGTTCTTCTTTTTCTCCTTCTTCCCATGCTTTTCTTGTGCCTGGTCATTCTCATTATCGGGATATTGAGCTATAAAATGACCAGTCTTACCGCATTTGAAGCAGGAGCATTTTCCCCTTGACTTGTTCTTGTTGGGGTACTCCTTTCGTCCTTTAGTGCGGTCTTGAAACGCTTGATGATGAGCGCCATTTCATCTTCATTGTGCACGGCAGCCCCCACTTGTGCTACCTTGCTAGGTAGTGCCTCCGAGCTGCTGGTTGCTTTGAGAGCAATGGGCTGCGGCTCGTAGACGGGAAGTGGACCATTCAAGGCGTCATCCACGTATCGTGCCTCCTTCACCATAATGCGCCTGCTCACGAATTTTCCAAGGATTTCCTCGGGCGTCATCTTGGTGTACCTGGGGTTCTCACGAATAAGATTTACAAGATGGGGGTCAATAACTGTAAATGACCTAAGCATGAGTTGGATGACATCATGATCCGTCCATCTTGTACTCCCATAGCTTCGGATTTTGTTGACCAGGGTCTTGAACCTGTTGTAGGTCTATGTTGGCTCCTCTCCCCTGATCATCGCGAACCTCCCCAGCTCGCCTTCCACCAGTTCCATCTTGGTAATCATGGTGGCATCATTACCCTCATGTGATATCTTGAGAGTATCCCAGATTTGCTTAGCATTGTCCAAGCCGCTCACTTTATTGTATTCATCCCTGCCAAGAGATGCTAACAAAACAGTAGTAGCTTAGGCATTTTTGTGTATTTGTTCATTAATGAATACAGGGTTATCAGTGATATCAAAGTGCATTCCATTTTCTACAATCTCCCAGATACTAGGATGGAGGGAGAACAAATGACTACGCATTTTATGACTCCAAAAAGAATAATCTTCTCCATCAAAGTGTGGAGGTTTTCCAAGTGGAATTGACAGTAAATGCGCATTTGAATTGAAAGGAATGCGAGAATAGCCAAAAGAGTAATTCTGATTGACCATTTTCTTTTTCGACGAGGAGTCATCGTCATCCTTGGTGAAGAAGAGGAGGCGTCGTTGTCATAGTAGATGATCTTCTTGATGCGCCTCTTCTTCTTCCCGTCCCTCTTCTTGTGATTCGATCCTGAGTCAGTGGGCTTGTCGTCTCTTGGCTTGTTGAAGAGTGACTCCTTCTCCTTGTCATTGACCACCATCCCCTTACCCTTAAGATCCATCTCTTCGGGCGGTTAGTCCCTTAGATGAAAAGTATGGCTCTGATACCAATTGAGAGCATCTAGAGGGGGGTGAATAGGTGATCCTACAAAATTCAATACTAATAACACAGACTTGGTTTATAATATGTTAGTTAGATTAATTAAACCAAGTGGTTATAAAGCGAGTTCTTGAGATGGAATCAATCACACAGAAAAGCAACACAAGAGGCACGCTGTTTTTATCCCGCGGTTTGGCCAAGTAACACTTGCCTACTTCCACGTTGTGGTGTCCCAATGGACGAGGGTTGCACTCAACCCCTTTCAAGTGATCCAATGATCAACTTGAATACCACGGTCTTTTCTTTTTAGAGTTCTCTTCCCGTTTGCGAGGAATCTCCACAAGTTGGAGCCTCTTACCCTTACAATGTTGATCACACAAGAAGCACAGAAGTAAGGGACGGAAAGCAACACATGCAAGACTCAAATCGCAGCAAACACACGCACGAAAGCCAAGACGTGAGCAAGAGATCATGGCGCAGGGAGTTTACAACTCGAACGGTGCTCAAGTCTCTAACACTATGAACTGATTGCGTGATTGCGGAGTCTAGAAGTCTTAGGATGTTAAGTGAATGTTTGGTGTCCTGCTCCATGCGCCTAGGGGTCCATTTTATAGCCCCAAGGCAGCTAGGAGCCGTTGGAGATCAACTTGGAAGGCAATTCTTGCCTTCTGTCGGGTGGCGCACCGGACAGTCCAGTGCACCACCGGACATGAACAGTACATGTCCGATGCTTGATCTCCTTCCTTTTCTAGCGAATCCGACTGTTGGATCTTTGGTCCCGTTGGTGCACTAGACACTTTCCAGTGCACATCGGACAGTCCGGTGTGACCATCCGACCGTTGGCTTAGCCACGTGTCGCCCGTTGATCGCGTAGATGACCGTTGGCCGCGGGCGCCATTGGCTCACCGGATAGTCCGGTGTACCACCGGACAGTCCAGTGAATTTTAGCCGCTATGCCTTCTCCTTTTCACGAGAGCGACGAGTTCGTCGCCGGAGTGCTTGGGCGCGGGCGCTGACGACTCACCAGGCAGTTCGGTGCACCACCGGACAGTTCGATGATTTATAGCCACGTCGCCCCGCCGATTCCCGAGAGCAGCCACTTCGCCGCCGGGCCAGCCTGGGCACCGGACACTGTCCGGTGCACCACCAGATAGTCCGGTGTGCCAGGCTGGTGCTGGTTTGGTTGATCACTGCCACTTCTTCTTCAACCCTTTTTCTCTTTTCTTGGCCATGTCTTTAGCACTTAGATAAACATGTTAGTACCCAAAAACAATTTACTAAGTCCAGAGACATACCTTGTTTCTTGATTAGCATCTTGGCACTTATAAACTTAAAACAATGTGTTGGACATCTAATCACCAAAATAATTATAGAAATGGCCTAAGGGAACATTTCCCTTTCAATAACTTATTTGCAATTTTTTAGTGAAACTAGAATATTTTATGAATTTTTTATATTATGGTGTTGGTTCCACAATGTCCTTGTGATTAGTAACTATGAACTGCATGATGTCAATTTTATCGGTTTCCTTTCCTACATTTGATCTATCATATACTTGATTATGTGTTGCTTAATTTATATGTTTGTTGGATGGTTGGGCAATTAATATCATCGGGACGAACTACCCGACAACTATTCGGTACCTACCTGAGTAGTATCTGTTATCTGTTTCTTACCCGCCCAGATTATTACCCGGTCCCATCCTGTATCCGTCCTGAATCTTAACTACCCGTCTCCGGTCTTGTATCCGAGAGAAATACATTAGGGTAGGATACAGGATGACCCTGTATTCATCTCGTTTTCATCCCTAGTTAGTTCAAAGTGGTGTGTTGAGCATTTAATCACCAAAACATCTAGAAATGGTCCAATGGCACATTTCCCTTTCACATGACCTATGTTTCGCTCGGCCTGCGGTGCACTCATAACCTATTGAACCTAGATCTGAGTACGCCGACCATCAACAGGACTCGCAATACGATGAGCCACGCCGAGACCCAGGCTACGGAGGCCAAGGGTCGGTGTGGCGTAGAGGTAGTAATGATGGCGCTAGATCTCCACACCACTTGTACCGCCTACCATAAAGGACGTAGCCAGGGAAGCCCAGACGACTAGGGCACAAGACGACAAGCACGATTTACTAGGGTAGAATGTCTCGTTTTACCCCGGCTCGGTAGCTCCTTCTAAGATAAGGAGCCGATAACCGATCCCCGCCTTGGTCTATTAAAGGGGAGGGTCATAGATGGACACAAAGGAGAACACAACGCACACGAATACACATAAGAAACACAGACGGACCAGAAGACCCGGAGGACTACGGAGGCCAGAACGAACCACCACGACGTCCAAGGCTTAGCAGAGAGCTCTAGTCACATAGTCCTTAGGTCTAGCCACGCATAAGAGACTTGTGAGCTCTTCTTCCCTCTCTCACCCACTTGTAATCCCTACTATGAGCATTGAGCAACAACGGTGCCGGTAGCGTGAGCCACCAAAGACTAAATATAGGGACGTTCTGCCCGAACCAGTATAAACTTTACGCCCTCTAAGCACACCATCCATCACCTGGACCGCGCACAAACAAATTCACTTGTCGGAGCTAGGTTTGAAACACCTGACACATCTTTTCTTTCTCAATGCTAATTTTCATAGCTTCTCCACATGCTCGATTATAGAACTTTTACTGTGAGTGTGAGGAAATGAGCTAATCATATTATCAATATTTTGATATGCAACATCTGAAAATCATCAACTAGCTAATCATCAGTTGGGCGGTAGATGAGACATTTGCTAAACTTATTAGTCAAGGACCCAAATTGATGTTTAGCTAATTTTAACAGATAAATAATAGTTATAGAGAGTCAAATAGATCTTAACATAACTAAGGGTCATTTGATGGGTCCCAAACAAGATCTTAAAATACAAGTACTTTCTTTTCTTATTTCCATTCTTATTCTTTCTCTGTTGAGATGAGTATCAGTCGTTACTGGGGAATTAGTGACCAAGCACCCAATTTCTTCTTGTTGAATTCATGCATGTTGTAGATGAAAGATGATCAATAGATAACTTGATTAGTGTCCCTTTGCATTTAGCTCAAACTTTTCTTCGAATTTGGTTTGGGTCTGAGTTGTTATGTTATGTTCTCCATTCTTTGAGTCAGATTTTGGCCAGATCAGGGCAGAGCGAGAGGGGCCAGCAGGGGCCATGGCCCCGCCTAAGGCTGCGACATACACACATATATATACTCAAAATTTTGTGTAGTCTAAATATATATTTTAGATTTTGTGCAGCATAATTAATTGAAGGTTTAATATAGTGGTTAGTAATATATGATCCATAACTCTATTGTAGTATGTCAACCAAAGTTTAAAAGAGACAAAGAATATAAGATAAAATATTTATTGAATGACCAATCGATGACGTGTGATATCAAACCTAACTTGCAGCATACGTTAATATCTAAACATCACCCCTTTATGATTCATCTTATCATTTGGCTGGGTAGCTGCCAATTGCCGCCGACTGCTTAACTTGCCTCTGCCATAGCCCCACAACCAAAGTCCAGAGAAGGTGATCACGTGAATCAACAGAATGAGCGCCAACAGCCCAACAACGTCGATCACTAGAATCACATGTCGCAGCTAGGACGTCCGCATAGACTACAAAACTAGATCCAAATATGGCTAACTTTATTATGTTTGTATTGTTATTACGACACAACTTTAATTCAATATATCTATTAGCTACAAAATGGATTCATGGACTAAGATAATTTATAAAGAACTAGATTCTTATTCCATATCGAGTGCTTAAGCTTAATAACATCATAAAATATTTTTTCACCATATAGTATTGATGAATTGGTCGACCTCCTTACATTATAATCCTGGATGTATTGTGTATCTGAATTAGAACAGGTGCAATTCAAATTTTAAGTGCTTCATCATTTTGATAACCAGTATTTTCACTATACTGTTTCAGTTATGCATTTGTTGCCTGAAATTTTCGTAGTGACAATCGCGTACACACATGTATATCCGAAATAAACTGAATAGAGGTAGCCGGTAGGAGCAAAAGTGAGAAAACATCTTCTTTCCCTAAAACCTTTTATAAATAGAAACAATCTAAAATAAACTGCTCCATTGGGTCCTTTCTCAGTTCCCCTTTTCTAATATTTTTTCTTGAATAGAGGGGGGCAAGTAGCTTTTTTCTCAGTTCACCTTTATTCCTTACACTAGCGGGCCTAATTCCAACACTTTTTATTTTTCTCATATAAATGAATTTGTCATTTTTCTTCTCCTACATAAATTATTGAATTTGGAAAATCAAGTACCCACCACTCATTATCATCCTGCCCTAATTGATTGAGCCATGTGCTGATTTTTCTGATCTTAATGCAATTGTCACATGAGTGAGTTTCTTATTTACTATTCTCATTCTATTGGAGTAGTTCACAAAGCCAACTATCATTCTGTCACTTCTCATTCCATCAATGACTATTTAAGTGTCTATGAGTTCTTTTGCTAAAAGATGAATTTGTCAACTAGAGTCAAGCCCATATGTTTTATTTCAACTGTAGCATTCAAATATCTTGGAAAACTGATGTTGGAAGTTGGCTTGATGTTGGCTCATCATTGTGATTGCTATGGTATGTATTACTTAAACCATAACTATGTTTGGTAAGGTTTATCTGTAAAGCATCAACTCCGCTTGGTGCAAAAAATAATGAGTGAGCCAAGGAAACTTTTATCCTCTTCACTTGATAGAGCTGAGCTCAACTCTTTTGAATACTTTGGTAACCATTGTCCTCTTCATCTTCCCACTCCACTACTCCAGTTATGTTTCATCAGCGCATCATCATTACTTAATATTTATCATTCATGTGATTCATTGCATGATCATTATCATTTTGTTTCTTTATTTGCATGGACATGAATTGTTACAAAATGATGTCCTCGCACTCCTGTGGACACCATAGTTGGCAGATGTTCTGGGATATATGCTCATTATTGCTTGGATACTTATGGAGGCAAGGAAAAGAAAAAGGTTAAGAATATGTCAAATTACTCCTTGTTCTTTGGTTAGATGATATTTCCAAACCCATTCGTTGAGGTGTAAGACAATCCTGGGTTTACCTGTTCATTCTCCAAACGGTTGATCAATCATGGTTTTCCACTTCTTCCAAGCTTGATCCTAACCATTCCTTATGTGATTTAATGTTGTTAGTTTATGTTTAGTTTATTATTGTTGTGTATTTATGACAAATATGGACCACAAGATGGTCTTGTTCCCAGTGGCAATGGCCAACGTATCGCTGGCTGAGACGGATAGCGTGGTGTTGCAGTTGTCCTCGATGGCGCTTGTGATTGGTGTAGTGGGACTGTGCTCCCTGCATGATCCCAAAGAAAAGACCAAAGTTGAAACAAGAGACTAAAATAATGTGGTGTGTTGGAATCCTGAATTGCAACATATGGATACTATTTTGTTTGAGAATACCTTTAATCTTTAATTTATTTTCATGGACATGGTTTTTGTCTCTATGGCGTCATGTCAATTCTATCAATTCGAATACTATATATTATTTGTAGATCAATGTAGAATATAATTTTCTTGCATGATATAATTTTTGAAACATGTTTAAACAACCATATTATTTATATAAAGTCTACTTATATGATATATAGAAATTGTTGCAACGTACGAGTACATAACTAATTGGTAAAGATGAGGGAGTTATATAGACCTTTTTTGAAAAAAAAAATTAAGATTTTTTGTTTTTCACTAAGAGCATCTCGAACAATGTGTTCTATAAAAGTGCCCTAAAAATTTAAAATAGATATATTTTATAGAATTTAGGGCACCAATAAAAAACCAACTCCAATAGTAAAGCCCTAAATCAAGCGATTAACTGAAATATGTTAATCTACTTTGTTCGTTTGAAAACGAATGTTCTGTGAAGCGTCCCTTTGTTTAGATCTAGATAAGGGGCAACATAATAAAGTGCAATATATTCGTGACATTTCAAGAAGTGACATATATTTTTTTCTAATTTTTATATAAAATAAGCACTATTGGAGTAGTTTTTTAGCTTAAAGCCTATAAATTAATTTGGAGCATTGAGATAAGTCACTATTAAGGACCTATTTGGATACAATGTCTCTTAAAACTATGGTTTTACAATACTATACATTGCAATTGTCATGACAATATCGTAGTTTTGATTAACTCCAAAACAAATACCATGGTTTTGAGAAACATTGTTTGGATACAACATTATAAACCATGATATTAGGCAAAAGCTAGCCATGACATGAAAATTTTGGGTTGGAGTGGAGTTTTCAATACTCCAAAAATACCATGGTATCTAGAATACCATGATTTTGAAAACATAGTTTTCAGGAATGCAACCAAACACCTTATGACATAAAAATACCATGGTATTCTTAAAAACAATGGTATTGTCTGGAACCTCGCAAGCCTCATAAGGCTACGGAGGCGAGGAATTTGGCACCACTAGATTTAATACATTTCGATTATGTGAGATGAACAGAATAATTACTAAAGGGAGCAAGCAATATTTTATTACTTTTATCGATGATTCTACTAGATTTTGTTATGTGTAATTCTTGAAATCAAAAGATGAAGCTTTGCATGATTTTAAGACCTATAAAGCTGAAGTTGAAAATCAACTCAAGAGAAAAATTAAATGGTTAAGCTCTGATCGCGGTGGAGAATACTTTTCGGGTGATTTTTCTGATTTTTGTGTGGAACATGGTATTATTCATGAGAGGACACCGCCATACTCACCACAATCCAATGGGGTTACTGAAAGAAAGAACCATACTCTAACTGATTTGGTTAACGCCATGTTAGAGACTTCGGGACTATCTAAGGAATGGTGGGGTGAGGCGATCTTGATGGCATGTCATGTCCTGAATAAAGTTCCCACAAAGAACAAATAAATCACACCAATCAAGTATTGGGAAAATAAGAAATTAAATATCTCCTATTTGCGCACCTGGGATTCTTTGGCTAAAGTGAATGTGCCAACTAACAAGAAGTGCAAATTAGGACCGAAAACTATTAATTGTGTGTTTCCTTGGGTATGCTTTCCACATCATTGGATATAGGTTTTAATTATAAACTCTAGAGTACCAGACATGTGGGTTGGTACAATTATGGAGTCTAGAGATGCTATGTTTTTTAGGACGAATTCCCCATGAAAGCTACACATGATACGTCAAATGATGAACGAACTATACCCCATCAGCATTTTTCTGGTAGAACACACTGAGGAATCCCATATACATAATCCTATGGAAGATGACAATGTATCAACTCGAAAGAGTAAGAGACCAAGGATTGCAAAGTCCTTTGGTGATGATCACATTGTATATCTTGTGGATGACACACCAAGTACCATTGAAGAGGCATATTCCTCTCCTGATGCTAACTTTTGGAAGGAAGCAATAAGGAGTGAGAAAGATTCTATTATGTCTAATGCAACTTGGGAGGTCGTTGAGCGTCCTTATGGGTGTAAGCCCATTGGGAGTAAATGGGTGTTCAAGAAAAAGCTTAGGCCTGATGGTACTATTGAAAGGTACAATGCAGGGCTTGTAATTAAAGGCTATTCACAGAAGAGTAAGGAAAATGGACCCTGTGACATTTGGCTAAAGGGATTTTGGTGTTTGTTGATCAACATAACCTATGGACAATATGTTTGCTAGTGTTTGTATCTATAGTTCACAGGACGCGAAGAGGATTGGACAAAGGCACTGAGGATGCAACACCTCAAAAGAAGACATAAAAGAAGCGTAGACATCCAAGACTCAAGAAAAAAAGAAGCCCAAAGAAACAACAAAGAAATCCATGAAGTGGGCAGTCAGCCGGCGCACTAGTAGCGCACCGGATAGTGAACAGTAACATGTCCGATGTGCACCAGATAGTTTGCGCAGAGGGGCCCACAACTAGGCACCCTCGGGCTGTAGCACTGGACTGTCCAGTGTGCACCGAACAGTCTGGATAACGGTCAGATCCAACGGTCGACTGCTACAGACCCCAACGATCGGCTGACATGGCAGGGCACTAGATAGTGAACAGTGCTTGTCCGGTGTGCACCGGACTGTCCTGTGCGGCCATTGACAGAAAGCTGTTGCTTCTGTCCAACAGCTATAATTGTGGGGGAGGCTATAAATACCCCCCCCAACCGACCATTTGGAGGTGTGGGAGCCCAAAAAACATACCAAGGCATGCTGTAGACATTTCCAAGTGCTCATACACCCAAGTGCTTCATAGAATCACTTGGTGATTAGTGTAGGTGCTTTGCGAAGTGCTTAGGTTAGTTAGACCGCTTTAGCGCTTGCTCTAGGTGAATCCTAGTTAGTTGAGTGAGTTTAGAAAAAACCAACCCCTCGTCTCTTGCGCGAGTTGTTGTAATTGTACCGAGTGGGGTGAGAGTCTGCGAGACCGTGACAACCACGTTTGTGTCACGGCTGCCACCGTGTACCGGAGGGAACGAGGCCCGCGACGTTTCAGCCGGAAGCTCAATAGTGGAGACGGCGAGGAGCGTCCGAGAAGAGCCAGAAGCGGAGCACCACTTGCGCGTGGAGAAGGCTCGCGGCTCTCTACGAAGTTACTCGACCGAGGTGCTTAGCCCACTTCCGTATTTATATTAAGCATTTAAGTTTCAATCTTGTCTTTCTAGTCATATTATTTAGGATTGAAACTTAGCCTTTGCAGTAGAGATAACAACACTTAGACAAAACCTAGTTCGCACATTCTAGATTATTTATTTGCATAGGTTTTGCTCTAGGGATTTAATTGTGGCCTAGTTTAGAGAGAATTTTTCAGAAGTCCTAATTCACCCCCCACCTTAGGTGTCACTGTTTCCTTCAATTGGTATCAGAGCTCCGTTTTGCTCATTTGAAACACTTTAGCTTCACCACTAATCGAACCGACACTTTTTAGAGGAAGGGGATGGATACCCAAAGGCCACCACACTTTGATGGCACTAACTTCCCATATTATAGTGTTAGAATGGCTTGTTACCTAGAGGTCATTGATCTTAGTGTTTGGAGAGTCACTCGTGACAGGATGAAACCACCTAAAAATCCCGAGAAGCTCACCACGAGTGAAGAAAAAGAAATTCATTTGAATGCTAGAGCCAAAAAATGCTTGTATGAATCTCTTAGCATGGAAATTTTCAATCAAGTTTTTACGTTTTTACATTAAAAACTGCTAATGAGATTTGGCCAAAATTGCATGAGCTCCATGGCGGCACATCCAATGTCCGTGAGCAAAAACATTGCCTAGCCTTAAATGATTACAATTCATTTGCTATGAAAGATAATGAGCTTGTTAGAGATATGTATTCTCGTTTGAATCTAATTATCAATTAGCTCAATTCTATTGGAATTAATAAGCTAGGTGATGCGGACATTGTGAGGAAGATTATCTCAATACTACCACAACAAATATATGGGAGCATCATCACTATTCTTCACAACATGGAGGACATGAGTACAATGACCCCGACAATTGTGATCGAAAAATTGCTACATTTGAAATGTCGCGAAAAATGGGTCAATAAGAGGAGCTAACTTCTTCAAGACCATATGCTTTTGCATGTGATGAAAAGAAGAAGGGCAAGAAGAAGGCTCCCACTCCAAGCTCCTCAAGTGAGGAAGAGGAAGAAGAAGAAAGTGATGATGGTGAAGATAATCAACCATCAACATCATCCTCAGGGGATGAATAAACAATCTGACGCGTCGGAAAGGTAATGGGGATGATTCACAAAATTAATCTAATGGGTGTGCCTCTGCGGGTCAAGGATCTTCTCTTTAACATTGATAGGAAAGGCAAAGAAAGAGAGAATGCTTCGCATGCGGGGAAAAGGGCCACTTCAGGAACAATTGTCCAAATATGGCCGAACCCACAAAGGGGAGGAGCAAAGGAAAGGCGCTTACAAGTGTCAAAACTTGGGATGACTCTTCAAGCGAAGATGAACCTACAAGGACATGTAGCCACTGGTCCTCATCATGCTCATCACGATCATCACGCAAGTGCCTTATGGCAAGAGGTAAAATGAGTATTCCATCCTCTAGTGATGATACGTAGTAGTGAGGGAAATCCCTCCTTAGATGAGCTTGCAGAAGCTGCTAAATATTTTGAGTATGTATGCACTAAACAAAAGGCTCAACTTAAAACTTTGAAAAGTAAGTTGATTAGTTCTCAAAATGAGTATAAATATTTGCTAGAAAAATTTGAAACAATTGCAAATTTGAATTGTGAGCTAACAACTAAAAATGAGCAAATAGAGTCTAATGCTCCATCCTCAGCTACCGATGATTGCCTTATTAAAAAGAATGAAAAACTTAAAGCTAAGTTAGCTAGCTCTCAAGAAGCCATTGAAAACCTGCTAAGGAAAATGGAAATTCTTAGCATAAATAATAATGAGCTAACTATTAAGCTAGAAAACATTGGTAGCACCCCAGGAGTATCTTTGGTTAAAATACCTAAAATTATTAAGAAAAGATGCTTCTACTTCTTGCCTTGATTTAATTGATGATTCTAACCCCTGCAACCAAGTTCTTGTTGAGAATGTTATTATAGAAACATGTTCGAGTGAGGTTGCAAAGGAGAATGAGAAATTAAAGCAAGAGGTGGCTCGCCTTGGAAAGGCCTTGTATGACAAGAAAGGCAAAGCCAAACAAATCCAACCTCCTCAGGATAACACCACTGCAGGAGTGAACAAGCCTGTGGAGGGAGAAACTGTGATTTGTAGCCTATGCCATAAGGAAGGCCACACGTCTTATCAATGCAAGGCGAAGACCGGGGATAAGCAAAAGCTCAAGCAAAAGCCAACAAGCAAAATCTCAAACACCTACATCAACAAGGTGGATAAAAAGGCTGCTACACCATATTTTATCAAGAAGAAAAAGAATGGAAAGGTGATAGCAATCAAGGCCAACAAGCAAGCCAACAAAGAAAAAGGGGCCAAACACATCTGGGTGCCAATGAAATTATTTCAACCATGAAAAGCACCAAGAAGTTTTGGATCTCAAGAGGGAAGTGAGAGGTCCGAAGGACTTTGGGGAATTTGGAGACTTGGCAAAATTGAGATGTATATCATGGGATGCATCATATTGGATCAAGTCTATTGTCAAGTGGGTCTGTGAATACTTTGCACCTAAATCCCCCACCCATGACTAAGGTAACTAGATTTATTGTATTTCCTTTTTAGATATGTGTATCTATTTTCTTGTATCTAGTTGTTACCTTACATGCCTAGTTTTACATGTGATATTTACCTTTAATATTAACTGCATGCATACTAGGTCAATCATATGGTAGGAATGCTTGCTTTCATTTCATATTCTTGAGAAAGGCTACATGGTTTAAAATGTTTAGTTAAACATGACACATAGCTCATTTAACATTACTAAGTAAATGACACTAATGCATCAAAAGTTTATATCCTACTAGTGCTACTCTCCAAATGGTGTCATTTTGACTTATATGTACCAATGCTCGGATTATAGATAATTTGCCCCTCTTGATCTCAAAATCAAGTGCATGTCTCCTACAAGTATTCAAAAATTATACGCACACTTTTAGGGGGAGGTTACTCTATAATCTAAGTTTTTGAGAGTAATACATGTTTTCAAGTCTATTATGTGTAGTAGTCTCATTGAAGGAAAATGGAGTCCCCAGAGAAAGACAATAACCTTCCACTGCAAAACATCAAAAAATTTCATTTGGTTCCACAAGAGGTTTCATTCTTCAATTGATATTCAAGAAGTGGTTCCATTCAACAATTGGTATCATTTACATGTCTTCTCCAAACTTTGATTAGACTATATTTTCATATTTTATGCTTCCTATGTTACAATAAAAGCATATGTTGTCAAAATATATCGTTTACCCATGCATAAGGGGAGTTAGTCTAATCATACCATAGCTTGCTCCTCCCTTTCTATTGTTCTTTTCCTAAGTAGATGATCTCCGTTAGGGGAGTATTTCTTCGTCTATGACAAAGGGGGATAATATTCTTTTAAAATGGAGAACACTCTTTTAGGGGGACTAATCTTTTAGAACTTCAATTGATAAATCTTTTAGAGGGCAAGTCTTTTTGCTTCCTATATGCTTTTAATGTCTTCCTTTTCGGTGGTTGATGCCAAAGGGGGAGAAGTTTTAGGGACCAAAGCATGAAAAATATATCAAACACCAAACACCACCAAATTTAAAATTTTAAAATCTTTGATCTTATAAGTGGTTTTTGGTCTTTCAAGTATCTTTGGTCTAAAATATGAAGTAATTGAATTATGGAGTTAGGGGGAGGCTTAAGTCCATAATCTCACTTAAGGGGACACTCATGCATCCTAGCAATTAGATTGCATATTTTAATCAAAATGTTTGTTATATTTGCTTGCTTTGGTTGTGGTGTCATCAATCACCAAAAAGGGGGAGACTGTAAGGAAAATAGACCCCAGGCCATTTGGCTAATTGGATTTTGGTGTTTGATGATCAACATAACATATGGACTAATATGTTTGCTAGTGTTTGTATCTATAGTTCACATGATGCGAAGAGGATTGGACTAAGGCACTAAGTATGCAACACCTCAAAAGAAGACATAAAAGAAGTGTAGACGTCCAAGACTCAAGAAGCCCAAGACTCAAGAATAAAAGAAGCCCAAGGAAGCTGCAATTATTGGGGTGATACTTGATTAATCTTTCTAATCCATCTTTTTTATTTCTATTTCTTTTATGCCTTTAAGGTGGGTTTGAACTACAAGATAGTTTTACAAATTTCCAAAAATTTTGTAAGAATTACAGTGGCTTCTCACTGGTGTATAACTCTCTGTCTCAAAATTTGGGGCTTAAAAAGTGAGGGTTTCTCTCTGTACAAAATTATCAAATATTAGGGCAGAGGGGGTGTTTTGAACTACAACTCCCTTTTAATTGTGGGTTATTTTCTAAGGCTTATTTTTGCTGACATTTAGGTGTAATAACATGGTTTTGTACAACTTTTTAGCCACTAATACTTAATGGTTATTTTACTCTGATTTTCTAAAGTTTCTAGCCAAAGGGGTGCTTTCTACTACCATTATACTTGAAAAATATCAAACAACATATTTCTAAAATTTCTTATCTTCTTCTTTGTGCAAGAGCAATCATTCTAGAAATTGGTAACTTTTTGCTTAAGGGAAAGGGTGGTAGGAATTTCTTGAATTAAATGGTCTTTTTCATAAGGTAGGGACAATGAGTGTTATTTTGTAGTTTTGAATAGGTTTTGCATTTTTCTCTGGTGGCCTACTTCATTAATAATCTGGTAAAAAATTATTTGCCCATTGTTGCACACTTTTTGGCTTGCTTATGATTTAATTGGAATATGGCTAAATACCAAGTTTTATTTGTTCAACCCACTTAAGATGATGGGCTGGGGTGTTTATCATTTTTGTAGTGGTGTTCTAGTAGTTAGGAGTCTACTGAATTTTTCTTACCAATTTTGAAATGGTCCTTATATTTTTAATAATGGCTTTTCTGGTTTAATTAGTGCATAATAAAACATTCCACCTTGAATTTGTTCTCGACTAGGGTTCTTTATATTTTTCCTAAGTTCTTCATTATTTAAGTGAATTAGGAAAAATATAAACATCCTCTGTTCATTAATTTTTATTTCCTTTCCTAATTTCCTAAGTTTTGGGCAGATATAGTTTTTAATAGATAACCCTATTTTAATCTTTTATACTAGGGTGGTTTAGTATTTTTAAACAGTGCTTAAGTTGGGTTCGAACTTCTACAAATTTTTCCTAAGTCCAGCACAGAAGCATAACTATTTTTCTTCATTTTAATAAGGTTTGGGTAGTTTCCTTATTTAATTCCAAACTCTAAAATTTAAAATAGAAAGCACAAGGTTCATTATTTTTATTTGATAGTTCATAATATTTTAAATCCAGTATAATTGGTTTGACTAAATTTGGTTGAATATTTCTCAAGATACAAATTTCCTAAGTTCTCTGCCTATTTTAAAAGAATAAATCGAAATGGTTTAAAGGAAAAAGGTTTTGCATCTGGGTCCCTGGCGAAAGATTCTAAATCCATTACAGACAGGTCCTCAGTTTACTATTCACATGAGTCTATGACTATGCAGAAAACCCCCTAGGTTTCTGTGAAAACGAACTTGCGATCCTTCCCCTAATGGAACAGTGACCGCAGCGGAGGAACAGGGCGGAGGGGCTTACTGGTGGTGAGACTGCTCCGGTGAAGTGGTCGAGGGTGTAGGGGAGGTCTTGACAGTCACGCCGATGTGCGGATCGTCTCCGGCGATGGTCGGAGTAGGTCGGTCCACGTGCGCAGGCGGGCGAACTCGTCGGCGGCGAGGATTCCGGCCTGCTCACGGCGCGATATTCCAATTGGTTAGCTCGGGAGGCTCGACTAGGTGATGTAGAGACGGTTTGTGGAAGGAATTTGAGAATGGTGCAGATACTTACCCGGACCACGTTCGTCGATGAGCGGAAGGAGTCCGGCGAGGCTCTGCCGGGTCTGAGGACTTGGGGAGCTTCACGGGCCTCTGGCGAAGCTAACCGAGCAGCTGGCGCAGCCTGGAAGTGGCTGGAGTGAGCTGGCCGCGGTGGGCGAGGCTCGGGGGGCTTGGCAGGCGGTGGCGCGGTGTGTTCAGAGCAAGGTCCGGTGAACTATGGCTTGGGCAGGGCCGAGAGCGCGGGGGGGAGTACGGCCGAGGCCTTGGGGCGACTTTATAGGCACAGCGCGGTGCACGGGCAGGCGTGGACTGGCGTGGGCGTGCGGGCGTGCACGGCTGGGCGTGGGTGCGCGAACTGGCGTGAACCGGGCGTGTCAGCTACGATCGAACACGTGGCTTCAGTGTTTCTGCCCGAGTTCTAATACCGATAGGGCGCAGATCTTTGCGAATTTGGGCAAGATCGCTGTGTAGGATTTGTTCTCCCGACTACACTCAGTCGTTTGCGCATGGAGTCGAGCGATTTCGGGTCAAGGGCGGAGAGTTGTTGCCTCGGCAATGTGGGAGTGTCACAGGGTGGAGTCCCAAGGCAAATCCCTGCCAAGATCATGTCAAACGGCAGAATTTTGCTCCCAAACTTCTCCAGGTTGTGTTCAAGGTAATTTGGCGCCTCTTTCATAATTGGGTTTTGTAGATTTGAGTTTTGGAAAACAGATAACACGGCTGAACTTTACAAAGGGCTGAAAATTCAGTTCTGAATTTTCTGAATTTCCCTTTTGAAGTTTAGCTTGAAGGGTCTTTTTGAGAATTTTCCAAAGCCTTGCTGGTCAAACTTTCTTACTATATTTTGGAGTTTATTTAGTGCACTTTAACTTTGTTATTTGGTTCTCATCATGATTTTGTGTTTTTGAAAATCTTTTTACAAGTTTTTCCCTCTTGCACTAAAATGGCCTATTTAGGGTTATTTAGGGTTTGTGAATTCTTCTCACCCTGAGGTGCATGACATGGTTAAGGCATAATTCTTAAGATGAAAAAGACTTAATTAAACCTTTATTCCTAATTTTTGAAGTCCTTTACTCAATCTGGTTCACATGTGATAATGGTTATGGGTTAGCTCTGAGGAGAAACCCTAGGTGACACTGGGGTGTCACAGCCTTCCACCTTAAAGGAATCTCGTCCCGAGATTCGGGTCGGAGTCCTCCCGAGGTGAAGCGAAGGTTAAGGCTTGCTTGAAGTGGGTGGTTTATTCATTAAGGTTCTTCTTGGCAAATTGCTCTTTGAATGTCATCTTCTTTGCAACTTCCGAAGGAAGTCCTTTTAACTTTAGTCTTACAAATAACTCTTTTTATATTAAGATCATTTTTCTTATGTTTTGATTCAAAGGGCAGGGGGAGGGGTTGGGCATGGTTACGTACCAATTCCCTTAGGTAGACAATCGGGGAAGTTGGAACGTAGAAATTCCTTAGTCTCCCAAGTAGCCTCTTCCTCTGAGTGATTACTCCATTGGATCTTGATCGATTTAGCCCGAGTTGATCTTTCTTTGCAATCCAGAACTTTGGAAGGGTACTCTTGGTACGATAGATCTAGCTCTATCTCCAATTCTGGTTCTGCTATGATCTCAGTCGGCAATCGAACACATTTCTTTAGCTGAGATACATGGAATACATCGTGGATGGCAGACATTTTTGGAGTTAACTTCAATTTGTATGCCACGAGTCCACATGCTTCTATGACCTCATAAGGTCCAATGTAACGAGGGGCTAACTTGCCTTTGATCCCAAACCTCTGCACTCCTTTGGTGGGTGATACCTTCAATTATACGAAATCTCCTACTTCAAACTGGAGAGGTTTCCTTCTCTTATCATGGTAACTCTTTTGCCTGGCCTGAGCAGCTTCTAGATTCTTCCTGATTAGCTTGACCTTCCTTTCAGCTTCAGTCACTAAGTCAGGTCCAAAAATTTCTCTTTCTCCAGGCTGAGACCAATTGAGGGGTGTTTGACACCTTCTTCCATATAGGGCTTCGAAAGGTGCCATCTTTAGGCTGGATTGATAACTGTTGTTATAAGCAAACTCTGCCAAGGAGAGGTACTTATCCCAGTTCTTGCCACAATCGATCGCACAAGCCCTTAGCATATCTTCAAGAATTTGATTTACCCTTTCAGTCTGTCCATCAGTCTACGGGTGGTAAGCTGAACTTCTGATTAGCTTGGTTCCCAAAGACTCTTGCAGTTGTTCCCAGAATCTGGCAACAAATTGGGCTCCTCGGTCAGAGACAATGGTCTGGGGTAATCCGTGCAGACACACGATTCGGTCAATGTACAACTCTGCATACTTCTGAGCCTTATCAGTGGTGTGCACTAGAAGAAAATGTACCACTTTTGTCAATCGGTCCACAATGACCCAAATTGAATCATGATGACGAGAGGTGTTGGGCAGACCCACAATAAAACCCATGCTGATGTCATCCCATTTCCACGAAGGTATAGATAGGGGTTGCAAGGCTCCAGCTGATTTCAAGTGGCTTGCCTTTGTCCTCTGACATGTGTCACATTCTGCTACATATTGGGCTATCTCCCTCTTCATTCTAGTCCACCAATACAAGGGCTTCAAATCATGGTACATTTTGGTGCTTCCTGGATGCATGGAGAATTTGGAGAGATGGGCCTCATCCAAGATTTTCTTCTTGAGATCCTTATTTTTAGGAACTACCAATCTGCTTTCAAACCACAATATACCCTTTCCATCTTGGCGGAAACATTTATACTTCTCTGTCTTCTGATGGAGGTTCTCTTTAATGATTTGCACTCCCTTGTCACTGAGTTGGGCCATAATGATCTGGTCTTGCAAAGTCGGCTCAACGGAAATGTGAGACAAAGCACCACAAGGAATCACTTCAATCTTCATTTTACTCAACTCATCACATTGGGTGTTGATGCGAGAATCCATCATAACACAGTTGCACTGCGATTTCCGACTCAAGGCATCTCCTACCACATTGGCTTTCCCTGGGTGATAGTGTACCTCCAGGTCATTGTCCTTGATCAGCTCTAGCCATCTTCTCTGCCTCATGTTGAGATCAGCCTGAGTAAAGATATACTTGAGGCTCTTATGATCTATGAAGATGTTGCAGTGGGTTCCCATCAAATAGTGTCTCCACATTTTCAATGCATGAACCACGGCTGCTAACTCCAAGTCATGAGTGGGATAATTTTGCTCATGAGGCCTAAGTGCTCTTGATGCGTAAGCAATGACTCGGTTGTCTTGCATCAAAACACAACCTAGTGCAGTGCCAGAGGCATCACAGTACACATCAAATGGCTTGCTACTGTCGGGTTGCGCTAACACCGATGATGCGGTCAGATGTTGCCTCAATGCATGGAAGGCATCTTCGCACTTCTGACCCCAAACAAACTTGGCTCCCTTCTTCAACAGTTCAGTCATGGGCTTCGCAATTCGAGAGAAATCCGGAATGAATCTTTGGTAATAACCAGCCAATCCCAGAAAACTTTGAATCTGACGGACAGTTGTTGGCGGCTTCCAGTTCATCACCTCTTGCACCTTATCGGGATCAACAGCTATACCTGCCTGAGAGATAGTGTGACCCAAGAATTTGATTTCCTTTAGCCAAAAATCACATTTTGACAATTTGGCATAAAGACGGTGCTCTCGCAGACGTTGAAGCACTACATGCAAATGACCGGCATGTTCTTCTTCGCTCTTTGAGTACACCAAGATATCATCGATGAAAACCACCACGAACTTGTCCAATTCAGGCATGAAGGCAGAGTTCATTAGATACATGAAATATGCTGGTGCATTAGTCAGCCCAAATGACATCACTAGATATTCATACAACCCATATCTGGTTGAGAAGGCAGTCTTCGGAATATCACTTGCTCGTATCTTGATCTGATGATAGCCGGGGCGAAGGTCTATCTTGGAAAACACTTTGGCTCCGACCAATTGATCGAAAAGAACATCAATACGAGGCAAAGGATACTTGTTCTTGATAGTCACTGCATTAAGTGGGCGGTAATCTATGCACAGCCTCAAGATTTCATCCTTTTTCTTCACAAACAAGGTTGGACATCCCCAAGACGAAGTACTCGTGCGGATGAAACCTTTGTCCAACAATTCTTGCAATTGCTTCTTCAGTTCTGCCAACTCAGCGGGTGGCATCCGGTAAGGCCTCTTGGAAATAGGTGTCGTTCCCGGTTGCAACTCGATGGCGAATTCAATGTCCTGGTCTGATGGCATTCCTGGTAATTCATCAGGAAAAACATTCCCATACTCACAGACCACTAGAATCTTCTTTAGGGGTAACTCTATCATAGCAAAAGCACATGATCGAGTAGAATCTTGGCTGGGCAGAAGTAAGGTGAAACTCCCACAGATTGGGGATTTGATTTCAACGATGCGGCTGGCTACATCTAGCACTACTTGGTTTTGGGTCATCCAATCGGCTCCCAAAATAATGTCCACATTTTCCAATCTTAGGATAAGGAGGGTGGTTTTGACAATGTGGCTTCCCAGTCGAATAGGCACACTTTGATTTAATCGGTTTGATGCAACCTTGCCTCCTGGCGTTGCGATCATAAAAGATCCTTGGGTAAGATAGAGAGGCAATTGACACTTAGCACTAAACTTCTGGCTAATGAAGCTATGAGATGCACCAGAATCAAACAGAATTAATGCAGGTTGATTATAAACTGAAAAGATACCAGTCATGATGGGGCTTCTTGAGGTAACTCTTCCAGAGTAGTGAAGTTGAGCTTCCCTTGCCTGACTTGCACCTTCTACTTTCTTCCCTTCTCTTGATTCGATGCTAACATCTGCCTTTGTTGATTCCTTGGGCAATTCTTGGCATAATAGCCCACATTGCCACAAGTGAAGCACTTGTTCCCATTTCCCTGGCGAAACTGCTGCTGCTGTGGAGGTTGGTTGTTCCTTAGAGCGGGAGCTGGAAAACGACTAGGTGCTGGATGCTGCTGCTGAGGTGGCCTGATCACCCATCTACCTGTCTGCTGCTGAAATCCCCTGCTCTGATTGTGGGAAACAATCCTGAACCCCTGGTCTGAGCGGAGGGTGCTGACATTGGTGCCTTCCTCTTCTTCTCTGCCTGGTGAGCTACAATACAATCCTCCTAGGAGATGGCCAGGTTGACCAACTCATTGAAGCTATCTGCCCGAACAGTGTTGAGATGCTCACGCAACTTGGTGTTGAGACCCCTACGGAAGTGGTCTCTCTTCTTCTCATCAGAATCAGCATGATACCCTGCGTACTGGCACAGGTCGTTGAAGGCCTGAGCATACTGCAATATCGTCTGGGTTCCTTGATTTAGTGCCAGAAATTCATTCAGCTTGCGATCAAGAATTCCGGCTGGGATATGGTGCCCTCTGAAAGCAGTCTTGAATTCCTCCCAAGAAACTTCATGACCAGTAGGTAGCATGGCGCGGAAATGGTCCCACCAAGTCCGAGCAGGTCCGCGAAGCTGCTGTGCGGTGAAGCGAGCCTTGGTGTCATCAAGGCAGTCTCCCATGAGGAGGGGAAACTTGGACTCCACAACGCGCAACCACACGTCAGCGTCCAATGGATCCTCTGCCTTGGTGAACAAGGGCAGCTGCGTACTCAGGAACTCCTGGTAGGTTGCCGCGGCCGGAGGTCGCTGTGGCTAGGGATGGCAATTTTACCCGCGGGTTCGGGTATCCACGGATATCCGACCCGTCGGTTTCGGGTTCGGGTACGAAATTTAACCCGCGGGTCTTACCCATATCCGACCCATGATAAAATCGGGTCGGGTACGGGTTTAATATTTTACCCGCGGGTCCTGGCGGATATCCGGAATTTTCAGTTTTCATTTTTTCAGCCCACCAGAAACCGGTCGGCCCAACCCAATGTCCTTTATTCAATCACCCAGGAACCCTAGTTTCTCTCTCACCTCAACCTCACGCAGCGCAGTCACGCACAAACTCAACCACCAGCCGCCACTCCACCAGAAAGCAGAAACTGAGAAACCGCTCCTGTCCTGCTCCTCGTCGGCGTACGACGTCGACCCTACCGTCCTGTCGCCCTGCTGTCCTGCCGCGGTACCGCACTGCGTGGCTGGCTGGCTGCGTGCCTGCGTCCCTGCTCGGCTGCCCCAGCCACCTGGCCGTCAGTCCGCCACCCGCCATCGCCACTCCGCCGGCGAGGAGCGAGATCCAGGCGACCAGGTGAGTGCCCAGCCCGCCCAGCACCGCAGTCCACAGCACGCCCTGCGTCCGGCGTCCCTGCTGCCCGTGTTGTTTGCCCGTCTGCTCACTGGGTGCCGCTACCAATTGTTGCATAGGCTTCACGGTGGACTGAATTACTAGACGTCGGTGTGGTGACTGCCTGACTGGCGAGTGGCGACACTGTGCCGGACCAGCTGCTACTTTCTGTCCAAAGAAAATCATTGCTGTTCAAAGAGATGAAGCCTAAAATATCATTGTTGTAATGATGTTTTTGTTCTTTGCTGGCTTGCTGCCCAACAGTCCAAGTTTTGTGTAATCATGTATTCATGTCCAAGACTCTAAGAGACCTTTGTTGTTTTGTTGAATTGAATACTTTGAAATTTGGTTCAAGTGTAAACGCTATATACTCATATATTGCTTGCAGCTTGCTTCTGTAACAATAATCAGATTTATTATGTCTTGTTTTTTTTGTTCTACCTTGTCATTTGTCAACCATGTGTTTTATTTGTGTGGAGTGTAATTATACCCACGGGTATCCGATACCCGCCAGATACCCGATGGGTACGGGCACGGGTACAAAATCCTACCCGCGGGTATAGTCGTGGGCGGGTATGAGTAATACCCGCGGGTATTGTCGCGGGCGGATATTTACCATACCCGATCCGAACCTAACCCATTGCCATCCCTAGCTGCGGCTGGCCTCCACCGTGCTGCTAATGGTGGGGCTGGTGCTGCAAGAGCTGTCACAGAATTTCGTTCTGCTAAGCCATCAGCTCCTGCACCGTGGGAGCTGGGGGAGGTGGCGGGGGAACTTGCTCGTTTTGCCCACGACGCTGCCTAGCTGTCATCTGAAAACAAAGATTGTCGCCATTGTTATCCCAATTCACAATTTCAACAACATGCTTTTATCTCTTAGGGAAAGAAATTGTCATAATCATAACATTAAGCTTGAACGAGGATAACACGGTCACAAACATTCCACTGATCTCAAAAGTTCTCATGGGTTACATCAATTAGGGGAAAGTACTCGTAAGCCTAGTCCAAAATCTGTCATTAACTAAGCTCGCGTAGGTTTCTATCCTCCTAAAGCGTCAAAATGACTCATCAACCCTGAGTAGTGGAAGCGACACTGGATACGGGTGAAGGGGCATCACGGAGGTAGTCACATTGGCACTAGAGGCTGGTCCTAACTCCTCGGGAGCCTCTTCTCCCTCGCTTCCGGCCTCATTGGCCTCCATCTCCAGGTGGTGCATGTCTAGGTGGTCATTGGCTTCCTCAAGCTCCTGCTGCACATCATGGAACTGGTTTTCTAGGACATCAATGGCGTTGTCCTAGATTTCCACCTGCTGCTCTAGGGTGGTGATGCGCTGGCTCAACCTTTCCACCTGTAGGTCCTTCTCTACCAGCTCTAAGGACAAGTCGACCACGAAGTCCTCTCGGTTGTCAAGGGTGAGCTTGGTGGTTCGAGCGAGGTTGGCAAGATGTGCCATAGCGTCGCTCTGCAGGGCCTAAAGGCGGTACAGCGCACTCATGCACTAAACGGTGATCCTCCCAACCAAGTCATGATACATCGCCCATACGTCCTTCACATGGCTCACACGGTTGCACCACATGGGGTCGTCCCTCTTCTCAGCAGGGAAGAGTCCTAGTGGGTGCATTACCATCTTCAGGGGATGGTAGCCACAGAAAGTCATCAGGGTCTTCATAGTTGCCGCTTCGGTGGTGTCGTCCGTCCTGAATCCAATTGTCTCAGAGTCAAGGGAACGCCAACCCGGCTGAAGGGGATGAGCCTCCAGAGTCAGCCAGACTCGGCAACGTGGCACCCAATGCTCCTCATACAGTTGCACTGTATACAAAGGGGGCGTAGGGTAACCGGCGGAGTTGAGCACTTCCCACAAGATGGAAGGAAAACCCTCGTGAGAAAGGAAATCGGAACTGAAACGAGTGTCTCCTCCACTGGCGGGGTAGGTGAAGTCATCTGCAGAAGGGTATTAGATGTAAAGATTATGGTGGAAGAAAGATAAATAAAAGAGCCTGGGTGGTTAAAAGAAAGTGGGCTAGATCAAATTTTTACTTCTTTAATTCCTAATCCTTTTAGTTTTATAATGCATGCATGCTGAACATAACGTCTCCTCTCTGAATCATAAGGGTGCTTTTTTAGGGCATCCTTTAAAAATCTAAAGACTAGCCCACATGGCCTACTTAATTAGCCACCTATTTCTCCCACTATTCCTAAGGCCTTTCGTCCTAGGTCTAGCGTTCTAGTCCTGACGATTCAAATACTGGTTTCTAAGGAAGTTTTAGATTTTTGAAAGTTGGTATTCATGGTTTATTGCTCTCTCTGTGGTGGTATTTGCTCCGATACCAGCTGTGGATGAACCGCCCGGATTATTCCAGCTTAAGTGTCTCAGTTACGCCTTAGAGGCCGCAACACACTTAAATCGGAATAACCCGTCAGTCCCTCAGATCTAGTCTGATAAAGCCACTCATCCAGGATCAAATACCACTAACTCACTCGATGGTGACTCACAGATGAAATACAATAAAACAGGAAAACCTCAAAATACTGGAGTTATTATATAAATCGGAGTTTTTCAAGTAGCTGATATAAGTTCATGAAATAAACTACAGCGGATAATCGATATCGTCGAAAGCAAGGGATAGGGCAACGCCTAGCCCACTACTCCTCCTGCTCCTCTCCTGCCGGAGCAGCATCCCGCTCGACCGCCCAACCCGGTGGCAGGGTGGTAGGCCAAGTTACACCATCAACCATATCCTGAAGCGTACCTGCAAAAATTATGCTACAAGCAAGGCCGAGTATACTAATACTCAGCTAGACTTACCCGGTGTGAGGGATCTACTCCTCTACCTCTAGACAGTGCAGTTGTTTGGCTGAGGGGTTTGGTTTGCCAAAAGCACTAGCTGAGTCTAAAATCAATTTTTAGCTTTTCCGATTCTAGTATCATTAATTTAGCTAAGTTTGCTCTTTCTAAGCATACATGGTAACAATCATTTAATACAATCAACATGTTATCTCATGTAATCCTCATTTCACTTCTTACTCAATGTAGTACAAGGGGTCAAGCAGTCTCATTAGCTACGAGAAGCAGAAGATTCAAATCGAGTTTTAACCTTGCAAGGTAAACCTAAATACACGACATGTAGGGGCACTCTGTCCCCGCACACGTCAATCGTCCCCATCGATTCCCCGTTCGCGGCCAGACCTCACCGCCTTGGCATACAATGCTCCACTGACCCCGGCTGCCGCCGTGCAGTGATCGCACTTGTACCCACCATAGCTAGCATGGGAGACCCAATCTCAGGACACGTGAGGGGTAAAGTCCGCACCCGGCTTCACTCAGGTACTAGGTTTACCGGTTACCATATTTCCCGACATGTGTTTAGTACGTTCAAACGCTTGACTCAGGTATCCACACATTAATCCTTAATTCCTTTTTTCCCGTCTCATGGACAAGGCATCCTCCCTGGATCCAAGTCCATAGATCATCATAGATCCCGTTATCAAGATTATCAAGATGAATACAATCAATTCCTGACCTCGCGCGAGTGCTAGAAAAATCACTCGCCTTCTACCGAGATCCTGATTTAGCAAAGCAGCTACTCAACCTAGCATACTGGTATACATCTCAAAAAGGAATCCTGAATTCATGCAACTAAGGGTTTCAAGCAACTCCTACACTTAAGTGCACATTACAAGCCTACAAACATTAAGTGTAGTAAAGTAGCATATATATATATATATATAACTTGGTTATGCATAAAATCGGGGCTTGCCTTCAATTGCTGGGGCTACGGGGAGATCCTCGATGGCAGGCTCGGGAGCTAGCACCTGATCTTCCTCGTGGATAGCTCCTTGCTCAGGGATGAGCATGTACTCTCCGTCAGCGAGGTTGCAATCTAATGAATGCAATGAGTAAGATATATGTATGGCATGATATGTAATTTAGTAACTAAAAATTGTATGGTGAAAGATTAATTAAAAGGAAATAGAGCTAAGTCTGGCTATTAGAGATTTTTGGGGTGTCCTTAGCAAGTTTGGGTCAAGCTTGATTATTGAATGGTTAGACCATTTTTAGTGTTCTACTGATTTTCCTTTTTATATCTTAGTGATATTTTTTAACAAGATTCTTAGCTGCAATTATTGGGGTGATACTTGATTAATCTTTCTAATCCATCTTTTTTTTATTTCTATTTTTTTTATGCTTTAAGGTGGGTTTGAACTACAAGATAGTTTTACAAATTTCCAAAAATTTTGTAAGAATTACAGTGGCTTCTCACTGGTGTATAACTCCCTGTCTCAAAATTTGGGGCTTAAAAGTGAGGGTTTCTCTCTGTACAAAATTATCAAATATTAGGGCAGAGGGGGTGTTTTGAACTACAACTCCCTTTTATAGTGGGTTATTTTCTAAGGCTTATTTTTGCTGACATTTAGGTGTAATAACATGGTTTTGTACAAATTTTCAGCCACTAATACTTAATGGTTATTTTACTCTAATTTTCTAAAGTTTCTAGCCAAAGGGGTGCTTTCTACTACCATTATACTTGAAAAATATCAAACAACATATTTCTAAATTTTCTTATCTTCTTCTTTGTGCAAGAGCAATCATTCTAGAAATTGGTAACTTTTTGCTTAAGGAAAAGGGTGGTAGGAATTTCTTGAATTAAATGGCCTTTTTCATAAGGTAGGGGCAATGAGTGTTATTTTGTAGTTTTGAATAGGTTTTGCATTTTTCTCTGGTGTCCTACTTCATTAATAATCTGGTAAAAAAAATTTGCCCATTGTTGCACACTTTTTGGCTTACTTATGATTTAATTGGAATATGACTAAATACCAAGTTTTATTTGTTCAACCCACTTAAGATGATGGGCTGGGGTGTTTATCATTTTTGTAGTGGTGTTCTAGTAGTTAGGAGTCTACTGAATTTTTCTTACCAATTTTGAAATGGTTCTTATATTTTTGATAATGGCTTTTCTGGTTTTATTAGTGCCTAATAAAACATTCCACCTTGAATTTGTTCTCGACTAGGGTTCTTTATATTTTTCCTAAGTTCTTCATTATTTAAGTGGATTAGGAAAAATATAAACATCCTGTGTTCATTAATTTTTATTTCCTTTCCTAATTTCCTAAGTTTTGGGCAGATATAGTTTTTAATAGATAACCCTGTTTTAATCTTTTATACTAGGGTGCTTAGTATTTTTAAACAGTGCTTAAGTTGGGTTTGGGCTTCTACAAATTTTTCCTAAGTCCATCACAGAAGCATAACTATTTTTCTTCATTTTAATAAGGTTTGGGCAGTTTCCTTATTTAATTCCAAACTCTAAAATTTAAAATAGAAAGCACAGAGTTCAGTATTTTTATTTGATAGTTCATAATATTTGGAATCCATTAAATTTGGTTTGACTAAATTTGGTTGAATATTTCTCAAGATACAAATTTCCTAAGTTCTCTGCCTATTTTAAAAGAATAAATCGAAATGTTTAAAGGAAAAAAGGTTTTGCATCTAGGTCCCTGGCGAAAGATTCTAAATCCATTACAGACAGGTCCTCGGTTTACTATTCACATGAGTCTATGACTATGCAGAAAACCCCCTAGGTTTCTGCGAAAACGAACTCGCGATCCTTCCCCTAATGGAATAGTGACCGCGGTGGAGGAAAAGGGCGGAGGGGCTTACCGATAGCGAGACTACTCCGGTGAAGTGGTCGAGGGTGTAGGGGAGGTCTTGACGGTCACGCCAATGTGCGGATCATCTCCGGCGATGGTCGGAGTAGGTCGGTCCACGTGCGCAGGCGGGCGAACTCGTCGGCGGCGAGGATTCTGGCCTGCTCACGGCGCGATATTCCAATTGGTTAGCTTGGGAGGCTCGACCAGGTGAGAGACAGTTTGCGGAAGGAATTTGAGAATGGCGCAGAGACTTACCCGGACCACGTTCGCCGGTGAGCGGAAGGAGTCCGGCGAGGGTGATTCGGGGTCTCCGGCGAGGCTTTGCCGGGTCCGAGGACTTGGGGAGCTTCACGGGCCTCTGGCGAAGCTAACCGAGCAGCTGGCGTAGCCTGGAAGTGGCTGGAGTGAGTGGCCGCAGTGGCCGAGGCTCGGGGGGCTTGGCGGGCGGTGGCGCGGCGTGTTCAAGGCAAGGTCAGGTGAACTTTGGCTTGGGCAGGGTCGAGAGCGCGCGGGGGAGTACGGCCGAGGCCTTGGGGCGGCTTTATAGGCACGACACGGTGCACGGGCGAGCATGGACTGGCGTGGGCGCGCGGGCGTGCACGGCTGGGCGCGTGTGCGCGAACTAGCGTGAACCAGGCGTGTCAGCCGCGATCGAACACGTGGCTTCAGTGTTTCCGCCCGAGTTGTAACGGCGATAGGGCACAGATCTTTGCAAATTTGGGCAAGATCGATGTGTAGGATTTGTTTTCCCGACTACACACTATCGTTTGCGCGTGGAGCCGAGCGATTTCGGGTCAAGGGCAGAGAGTTGTCGCCTCGGCAATGTGGCAGTGTCACAGGGTGGAGTCCCGAGGCAAATCCCTGCCAAGATCATGTCAAACGGCCGAATTTTGCTCCCAAACTTCTCCAGAGTGTGTTCAAGGTAATTTGGCGCCTCTTTCATATTTGGGTTTTGTAGATTTGAGTTTTGGAAAACAGAGAACACGGCTGAACTTTACAAAGGGCTGAAAATTCAGTTCTAAATTTTCTGAATTTCCCTTTTGAAGTTTAGCTTGAAGGGTCTTTTTTGAGAATTTTGCAAAGCCTTGCTGATCAAACTTTCTTACTATATTTTGGAGTTTATTTAGTGCACTTTAACTTTGTTATTTGGTTCTCATCATGATTTTGTGTTTTTCAAAATCTTTTTACAAGTTTTTCCCTCTTGCACTAAAATGGCCTATTTAGGGTTATTTAGTGTTTGTTAATTCTTCTCACCCTAAGGTGCATGACATGGTTAAGGCATAATTCTTAAGATGAAAAAGACTTAATTAAACCTTTGTTCCTAATTTTTGAAGTCCTTTACTCAATCTGGTTTACATGTGATAATGGTTATGGGTTAGCTCTGAGAAGAAACCCTAGGTGACACTAGGGTGCCACAATATCTTCACCAAGCCATTAGATGAGAAAACCTTTAGCAAACTTAGGAATGAGCTAAATGTTCTTGATTCTCGGAACTTTGATTGAAACTTTGCACACATAGCTCATTTATATACCTTTGATCATATATCCTTTATGTCTACGACTAATGTATTTTCAAGTGCATTTCTATGCCAAGTCGTAGATTGAAAGGGAAATGGAGTATTCGACGAAGACAAGGCTTCCACTCCACTCTACCGGTATCTTTTATCCTTCGTCATTACTCTGCACTCCAAATTGGTATAATCTTCCACTAATACTTATTTGTACCAATGGGGAGAAAGTAAAAAGGGCTCACAAAGTCTCCGTTTTTGGCGATTAATGCTAAAGGGGGAGAAAGTATTAGCCCAAAGCAAAAGGACCGCATCACCACCTAATTTTAAATTGTGTTTTGAAAATTTTAATTGGTATATTTCAAATTAGTGTGATTATTTTCAATTGGTATATCTGAAGATAGTTTTTCAAAATATTTCCAATTGGTATCTACTAAAACCCTCTTGAAAACTAAGAGGAGAATTTCAATTCATGGGGAGTTTTGTTTAAAGTCAAAGGAAAAGCATTTGAAACGGGGGGAGAAATTTCAAATCTTGAAAAATGCTTCTTGCAATCTTATTCATATACCTTTGACTATTTGCAAAAGACTTTGAAAAGATTTTTCCAAAAGAATTTGCAAAAACAAGTGGTGCAAATGTGGTCCAAAATGTTAAATATCAAATCAAACTTATATACTCACAAATGCTTTCATTTCAAAATAACTTATGCACATCTGTCAAAATGCAAACTAGTTACATTTCTACACTTTATATTTGCTTTGGTTTGTGTTGGCATCAATCACCAAAAAGGGGGAGATTGAAAGGGAAATAGTCTCAATATTTCCTATAATTGATTTTGGTGTTTGACGACCATCACAAACCTTGTGGACTAACTAGTTTGCCTAGTTGATCATTTCACAGGTGCATAAGTTCATCTACAACTATTCTAAATCGATTGTGCGAAATACCGTAGATTATTCCAGACAGGAGAAGATTTTTGGAAAAACACCTAAGCGCAGACCGTCCGGGCCCTTGCGGCGGACCGTCCGTGGCACCAAGGTGACCCTTGGACAGGAACACTGCAAAAACACAAGTCTACACTACGGACCGTCTGATGGAGAAGCGAGCACCGTCCGAGACCAAGCGCGGACCATCCGGTCGGTGAAGAACCAGAAAACCCGAAGGTGACGGGTTCGGTAAAATGAATTTTAAGTGTCCTCGCAGACTGTCCGGGGTGCACGACCGGACCATCCGCGACTGTGGTACCTGACATCTGACGACACATTTAATGCACATTAGTCGTTGATATAGCCGTTACTGCTGACCGTTGCGATTTCAGCCGTTGATGTGCAGGGGTGGACCGTCCGGACTAGGGGCGCAGACCGTCTGTGGTCGACAGAAAGGGAGCAACGGCTAGGAAGTGGTTGGGGGCTATAAATACAACCCCAACCACCTCCATTCACTTCACACCCAAGCACTCCAATCCTTCACATTCAATACAAGAGCGAGCAATCCATTCAAAGACACAATCAAAGCTTCCAATCTCTCCAAGTTCCACAATTGAGACAAGTGATCATTAGTGATTAGTGACTTGAGAGAGAGAGAGTGATCTGTGTATTATTTGTCGCTCTTGTCGCTTGGCTTTTGCAATCGTGCTTTCTTCTTTTCCCATTCTTATTCTCAAGTGCTCTGTAAGCAAGGAAAGAGACACCAAGTGTGTGGTGGTCCTTACGGGGTCTTAGTGACCCGTGAGATTAAGGAAGAAGGCTCACTCGGTCTAAGTGACCGTTTGAGAGAGGGAAATGGTTGGAATAGACCCGGTCTTTGTGACCTCCTCAACGGGGACTAGGTTCTTTGGAACCGAACCTCGGTAAAACAAATCACTGTGTTCATCCGCTTGTTTTCCATTTGATTTGTTTTTCCCTCTCTGCAGGACTTGAATTAAGTTCTAACGCTAACCTCGGCTTGTAGTGTGTGCTTAAGTTTATAAATTTCAGATTACGCCTATTCACCCCCCTCTAGGCGACTTTTAGGTGCATCAAGTGAGATGGGCTTGAGACCCACCTAAAGTTTATCGACCTCTTCTATGTGATTGGAGATCCCGTGAATTAGAATGGTGAAACAAGCTAGTGGTAGACTGAGAGGAAAGACCCTTAATAAGGCTCATTTTAGATGCATATCTTTCCTTACTGTAAGGTAGGTTGGTGTTTACACCTTAATATGTTCCAAGTGGCTTTGTGAAGCAAAGATGTTGTCCTACAGAACACCTTTAGAGGAACATACATATACGGGTTAATTGCTAGTCATAGATTATGAGATCTGGGTGGTCTCTAGATACCCATGAAAAGCTATGGAGTTTGACTTATATGCTCCAACCAGAGGGGATGCGTTCGACAATCTAGTACGGGTAAAGAGATTATATGAAACTTATTCCATGCAAAACTGCCAATTCAAGGCTTGGGCCATTGTGTAGTTGTGGTTAAGTGTAGTCTAGGTTCTAGGTGGATGTTTAACTTAATAGTCTCCATCGAAACACCAGTATATCAAACGTTTGAGATGATGGGAGCATTTTAGCGTGACTTAGCATTTTGGTGGGGATTGTTGGATTAATGTGGGCTTGGCCCAAATTAATATTCAATAAAGTCAAATCTATTGAGAAGTTGAGAAAAGGATGAAGGACTGCCACACGTGCGTGCCACCGTTGGCCGGGTCGTGATTCGTGGTAGATCGGACCTTGGTCCGAATATTCCTTCCCCATTTTGCCTGGAGTGATGACAATCATGATGGCCATCTATTTCCTATCTTATGACTAGTAACGAACGTCGGTTTCTGGCTCTAATGGCTCGTCAGTTTCTAGCTCTGATGATGCTACCATTATTGTCTGTTGCCCTTCTCTCCTCCCTCTATCTGTGTATAAGTATGGAGGAGGAGGATGCTCTTCTGGTTAGATGCACAATCTCTTAGACGCGTTGCAATCAGCACATTCTCGTCCCACCTTCTGCAAGCGCAGAGAGAGTGAGAGAGCAGGCCTCCGAAATCGCCGTCAGCAGAGGTACATTTGCACGGGTGTGCAGGCGATCAAGTTTTTGGGGAGCGTACTCGCGACTGCTCGCTTTGTCTGCTCGACCAACACTGATCTGATTCTTCGTTGTGTGCGGGCGATCAAGTTTTATGTGAGTAGTGATACACACATGCACATACATGTCATCACATACATCACACTGGTTTTTTGGATTAAATTAAAAATGATAATGCCTAATTTTTTAACAGGTTTATCTGTAAAGCATCAACTCCGCTTGGTGCAAAAATTAATGAGTGAGCCAGGGAATTTTATCCTATTCGCTTGATAGAGCTGAGCTCAACTCTTTTGAATACTTTGGTAACCACTGTCGTCATCTTCCCACTCTAGTTGTGTTTCATCAGTGCATCATCGTTATTTATCATTCCTGTGATTCATTGCATGATCATTATCAATTTGTTTCTTTATTTGCATGGACATGAATTGTTACAAAATGTTGTCCTCACACTCCTGTGGACACCATAGTTGGCACATGTTCTGAGATCTATGCTTATTATTGCTTGGATAGTTATGGTGGCAAGTAAAAGAATAAGGTTAAGGGTCCGTTCGTATCGACCGGATTGGCCTGTTTCTAGGCTCCTTCCAGGTGGAATAAATTGGTCTGTGTTGGAACTTGCTCTCCTGGGCAAGTAGATCCAACGGGGGAGTGGAAAAGAATGCAAGTGAGGTTAAATGTGGGATGGCAATAGCTCTGTTAATCTGGCCTCTCAAGGGCACTGTACGGGGGTATTTATAGGTACTCGAGCGACCACCCGTCCCTTGTCAAAGACGGTTATGCCCTCGAGTACCCGGTCTATCCCTAGAATATTCTCACAAGAGGAGGTTATAGACTGTCATTACAGAAAAGGCTATTACAAACGCGGCCCGTAATATGCTTATCCGCGTGGGGCCCGTTATAGTGGGCCGAATCTCACCTGGGCCTTCCAACGCGGTGAGGATGTGGGGCTAGTAGACTTTGACAGAGCCTTCATCTTGCCACAGAGAGGACGAAGGGGGACCACGCCGGTCTTCATCCGATCGGCGCCTCCGGCTTGCTCGGGCGCGTTCTGTGGATGTGGTCTTCGTCGACGTGACGAGACGACAAAGGCATCGAGCGAAGGGTAGCGTGTTCGCCTTCGCCCCAACATTTGTCCTCCGAGGGGCCAGTTTGACGAAGTCATCTGGTGCCGAAGACGTCGCTAGATGGTGGAGACGCTGCCCTCGCTCGAAGTGGTCCCGCGGGGTTTTTTGAAATGTGACCGTTGATGGACGTGTTACTGTTGGACTGTGGGTTTCCCGAAGCATCATGTCCTGTCTATAAAAGGGGCGGTGCGGCTAGGACTATTTCTTACCCATTGCGTGCACCGTGGAAACCCTAATTTTTTCAAACCACTCGCCTGCCCTCCTGCTTCGGAAATCTGGCCCGCTTCAAGCAGACCGCGCGCTGCCGCCGACGGTACATAGCAATGTACTTCTTCCTCATCTGCTGCGAGTGCGTCGTCGGCTGGTCCGTCGTCCGAGGATACCCTAAGTGATTTGGTGGCGACGGAGTTGCATCCGGGCCACACCGTGGAGTTCGGCACTTCGAGGGTTTCCTCGGTTCGCGTGCAGTAGATGCAGCATCTTGGATACTTTGGTGACGGTGTTGGGCGGGTTCTGGGCGCCGAGAAGATCCCCGAGCCTGAGGGCGAATTGGTTTTGTTCGAGGCGTTTTTCATTGCTGGCCTTCGCCTCCCGGCGCATCGTTTCGTGGTGGAGGTTTTGCGGAGATTTGACGTGCAGGTCCACCAGTTGACACCTAACGTCGTGGTTGCCCTGGCGAAGTATGTTTGGGCGGTTGCGTCATACGGCGGTCGGATGTCTGTGGAAGTCTTTGCCAAGAACTATTGTCTGCACTGGCAAAAGAAGAAAATAGGAAATAAGATTGCACAATTTGGATCGTGCACCTTCACACCGAGGACTGGGAAGACTTTGGTGGAAGTTGTGGAAATAGTCCCTTGTGCTCGGAACAAGTGGGGCAACTGGTGGGATTTTTGGTTTTATGTCTTTGGCGGGGAAGTTGAAGATCTCCCTGGGCTCCCTGCCGCCATCATGTGCTCTCACTGTTATGTGGCATTCCCGCCGTTCAAGGTGGCGGAGGAAGATGAGGACGAAGGAGCCCTTCGGTACGCTGCCCGCATGAGTAGCGGGCGCGATCTTGTTGAGGAATTCATTGGATATGGAGTATGGCCCTTGGCACACGGCTGGGTACTTGGCGATGTGTGCCCTCGCCGGATGCCATCTTGGGCTATCAGTTGGTGCGAAGTCTTGCCTTCGCCTTGGATTTGCGGGGCAGGGACCCGGCCACGTTTATGCGTGAGGTGGAGGCCGAAGTCGCGAGGATTGTGGGGCGATACGTGCCGAGGACGGAGACCTTGAGTAGTTGGGACATTCACGGTTCTAATGTTCGTTTGAACCGCATTTTTGAGTTGAACCGCCTGCCATATGGTGGTTACTCGGGAGACAACGATGCTATTGTCGTCGACCGTTGGGGAAAAAGGGCGACGACATCGGTCGACAAAGGCTCTTTGCGGGGAGTTGTGTCAGCTGCGGCCACTAAAAAGAGGAAACTAGGTACTGCAGCTGAGGGGTTGGGGGTCTCCGATCATTTTGCTGTGGATTTATTGGGAACTTGCACGGCCCCCAGAGAGAGGATGTCTTCGCTCGAGCTCCGGGAATCTTCTGCACGAATGTTGGAGGTTACCGGGGGTCGGTGGCCTAGGAATGTTCCGATCCCCAGGCGGCCGGCGAGGACATTCGTACTTCTCGATTTGCTCGTGAGATGAGGATTTTCCCTTACGGGCGGAATGTTGCTGCTGTTGTGTCAGCAGTGATGGAAAAGGATCACCAAGACGCATCACGAAAGCGTCGGGCGTTTGCTAGGGTGGGGGACCCGCGCTGCGAGGACAAGATGGCTCGGGATGTTGCGAAGTCTGCCGCCCCTGGTGCCAGCAAGCCTCCGACCGGTGCGAAGTCCGCTACCCCTGTCCCCAGCAAGCCACTTCTGGTCGTGCCCGTGCCAGAGCGAAGGCCTCTGTCGCCGTCGCGTGCTGCAGAGACGGAGGTGGGCAAGGTCGGGGCCTCCATGGATATTTCCGTGGCTGACTATCTTCTGGGCGGCGTTTCAATATTCGACGTGCATACAGGGCGTGGACTTGTTGGTGAGTTTTTTTTTGGATTAGATTTCTGACGAGGTTGATGTAGGGTCGGAGGCTAGGCAGCTGGTTGTTGCCCCGACATCTGTGGCGGCTGGGTCGGTCGCCGTGGTGACTGGTATGATGGGGTCTGCGCAGGACCCGTGGGCCCAGTTTTGCGCCAGCGGTGAGATCTCTTCGACCGCCGCCGCTAAGGACGTGGCGGGCTCAGTTACGCAGCAGCTGAAGCATGTAAGTTGCCTTCGAGTTTTATTTTTTTGTTTTTTTAATGACTTCGATTTCGACGGTGGTTGATGCCAGGCGACCGCCTTCGCCGAACAGATTGCGTCCGGGGCCCTGACCTCAGAGTTCGCTGCCGAAAAGCGGCGACTTGAAGGGAGGAATGAGCGCCTCCGGACACAGCTCTCTGAGGCTATGCGGGACAAGTCAGCCGCGGAGAGCAAGAGCCGCAATCTAATGGACAAGCTATCGACGGCGGAGTCCAAAAAGGAGGAGCTTGGCCGTCGGCTAGCCGCGGAGAAGGAGGACGCTGACAAGGCCTGCGCGGAGGCTCACGCTGTGCGTGCCGAAGCTAAACTTGCGTGCACCGAAGCTAGCCTTGCCCTCCAACGTGCTGCGAAGGCAGAGGCGAACCACCAGAGCCTTCACGGTCATCTGGATAAAACGGAGGCCTCTACCCACACAGGGGTGGACCGAGCACGTGCATTGCTCGTGGATGCGTACCGACAACTTGGTGCGCGAACGGCCCCCTTTGATTCATCTGGGAAGGAGGTGGGCCTCCGCTTTCTTGGGTGGCTGCATGAGGAGCTGGAGGTGCTCCTGTCGATCGTGACGGGTCTTATGTCCTTCGCTTCGCTCATCACCTGTGAGGGGGCCGCGAACGCCTTGTCCCATGAGGGATGCAGGCACTTCGAAGTCTTCAATCGGTCCGATGAATACTTCAACCACGAGATCTTCCAGGTTGAAGATGTGGTGCTAAAGCGCTCCGCTGGGGCACTTTATGATAGGATGTGGGGCCCTCACCGCCAGGACACTGTCCAGGAAAGGTCTGATTGGGCGATGGAGCAGGTACAGATTTTTGTTATTTTATTTGATTTTTAGGGAAATGTACTAATGTTTGGTGCTATTTTTGTAGATGGCCAATGATGAGGAGATCAAAGACCTGGGTGATCTGAAGAGCGCGACCCCTTTGGCGGAGGGTGCGAGGGCGGGGGCTGAGGACCAGCTGGCGCCGCTAACTGGTGTTGGCGAGGACGACCCAGCGGCCGCCGTTGCGTTGCCTGAGGATACTACGGGGGCGGCCGCGCTGGCTTTCGAAGACCCTGCATCTTCGGCCAGCCCTACGCAGGTGGCGGAATAGACTTAGAGGCGTGGGGTGTAGGGTTTTGTTTCTGTAATACTGAAACTCGGTTGCTGCGCAGGTTCCGACGTCTGGGCCTGCGCAAGCAACCTCCACTGATGGTATTAATTTTGTGGCGGTCGTGAACGAAGTGCCTGCTAAGGAAGGTTTTTCTGGTTCTGAGTCTGGGCCTTTTTCGTCTGATGGTGGCGGTTTTGAGAGCCCATTTTCTTGGACTGAGGAGTCTTCGGATGAAGATTTGGATTATTTTGCTGCGTTAGATGTGGCCGTGGTGGAGTCATCGCCACGGCTGGGGATGAGCGAAGCGTTGGATCCCCCGGCCGGGGAGAGGATCGAATGCCATCAACGAAGGGTGGTGGCGAAGCATAGTGTTGGTAAGAGCTCGCGAAGTGGGAGGCGCCGTCGGATGGGGTTGGAGCAAACTCGTCTTCGTGTAGATCGGGGGTAATCAATGCGACTTGCTATCTTTGTCGGTGAGGACGAGTATTGGTGAGGGGGACCTACAGAATTTGTTTGCGGGTGAGGAATTAAAAATAATGTTGTTTAATTATCGGGAGGTGGGTATTATCCCGAAGGTTGAACCGATGTAGAGTGTGTGATGCCCTCGCTTGTCGTGTGGTAGTAGAGGGCGCAATTTGTATTTATTTGCGCGGTGGGTCTGGTGATCCTTCGTTGTGTGTATGTAATCTATTTGTATTGTAATGTGGCCTATTGCCCTTCGCTTGTCCGGCAGCACCCTTGGGCGACTTTTGCACGAGGTTGTCTTTCAGTAAAAAGACTTCGTATTGCACACTTGTTGTGCTTGTCCGGCTGCACCCTTAGGCGATTTTTGCACGGAGTGTCTTTTAGTAAGACTTCGTATCGCGCACTTGTTGTGCCAGTCCGGCTGCACCCTTAGGCGGCTTTTGCACGGAGTGTCTTTTAGTAAAACTTCGTATTGCGCACTTGTTGTGCCAGTCCGGCTGCACCCTTAGGCATCTTTTGCACGGAGTGCCTTTTAGTAAGACTTCGTATCGCGCACTTGTTGTGCCAGTCCGACTGCACCCTTAGGCGTCTTTTGCACGGAGTGTGTCGCACGCGAGGGTAGTCTACGCTACCTGTCGCGGTGACTTCGAATTGGTCGAATGCCGAAGACCGTCGAAGCGGTCTTTTTTGACATGGTTGCACTTGAGTTTTTGTTTTTGCGGGGGCTTTTACTGGTATATTACATGGCTCTGCCTCGTTAAAAACCTCACCCCTCGGGAGTAAAAGAGTGCGGGCTAGAACAATATTGTTTGCTGGATTACAAGGGCGCGTGAGAGTTAAACAAAAAATTTCCGAAGATTATCAATGTTCCAGGAGTGCCCTAAATCTTCACCGGAAGGTGTTACCAGCCTGTAAGCACTGGGGGATGTCTTCGCCTTGACTATGAATGGGCCGTCCCACTTCGGCTCTAGCTTGCCCCGTGACTCTGTCCAGGTAGTTCTTGTGAGTACGAGGTCCCCTTCGTTGAATTCCCTTGGGATGACTGTATTGTCGCGCTAGGCCTTGGTTTGAACCTGATATTTGTCGAGGGCCTGCAGGGCGAAGACGCGGTCTCCGTCAATTAGGTCCTTGGAGGTTGGTTCGTCGACATCGAGGATGGCTGACCTGTTTGTTCTGGGGGACCCGTGTTTTAATTCTTGCGGTGTCATGCCTTTAGATCCATACAAAAGGTGGAAGGGTGTGAATCCGGTTGCCCGGCACTCTGTCGTGTTGAGGGCCCATATTACTCCAGGCAGTTGGTCGACCCATTTGCCCTTTTTGTCGTCAAGAAGCCTTTTCTTGATGGCGGTAAAAAATTTTCCATTGTCACGCTCAACAACGCCGTTGGACTATGGGTGGTACACCGAGGCGAAGACAGGCTTGGTGCCGATGAAAAAGCAGAAATCTCTGAAGTCTTGGTTGTCGAACTGTTTGCCGTTGTCGACTGTGAGTTCGGACGGGACTCCGAAGCGGCAAACAATGTTTTCCAGAAGAATTTTTGTGTGGTCTTCGATGCTATGGTGAATACTGCCCTGGCCTCAATCCACTTTGTGAAATATTCGACGGCAACGAAGGCAAACTTGAGGTTCCCTTGAGCTGTAGGCAGTGGTACGACGATGTCCAGCCCCCAGCGTTGAAGTGGCCATGTGTGGGCGATAAGTTTGGTGAATTGCGAGGGGCTGCCCGATCGAGGGGAGAAGTTTTGGCATGCTTCGCATGACCTTGTGACTCGGTTGGCAGTGCAGATTATTGCGGGCCAGTAGAATCCTTGTCAGATCACCTTAGCAGCGAGGGCCCTAGGTCCTGAGTGGGAGCCGCAAGTTCCGCTGTGGACTTTGCGGACGATTTTTATGTCTTCGGTTTCAGTTATGAACTTTAGCATTGGCTGGTTGATTCCTTTTTTGTATAGCTATCTCTCGACCAGTGCGAAGTCTTGGCTTCTGTGCTTCAGTCGTTTGGCCTCGTTGCGGTCGTTGGGATGATAGTGACCTTGCAGGTACAGGGTTATTGGGGCCCGCTAGTCTTCGGCCATGATGAGATTGACAATGCGGTGGCCTTTTGTGTCCTGAGTTATTTGCGAGCCTTTGGGGTTGCAGACAGCTGGTGTGCTGATGACATGATAGAACACGTCAGAGGGCAAGGCCTCGCCCTTGGCTGCTGCTTTGGCCAACGCATCGGCCTCTTCGTTCTTAGCGCGGGCGACGTGCTGCAGGGTGAAACCCTTGAATTGCTTCTCGAGGCTGCGAACAGCTGTGAGGTATTGCATGAGCGCGGGGTCTTTGGCTGAATATTCCTTCTCGACCTGGCCGGCGACTACTTTGGAGTCTATTCTGATTATGCAAGTGGTGACACCGAGTGCTCGTAATTTGCGGAGTCCCAAGATGATGGCTTCATACTCTGCTATGTTGTTGGTGCATCTGTCGGACTCCAAGGCGAAGCTTAGGCGGACGACATATCTGTATTTGACCCTTGTGGGTGAAGTGATGATTACCGCAGCGCCTACCCCCGCGTGGCACCACGCGCCGTCGCAGTGAATGGTCCATACTTTCTCTGGGGACTCTTCTTGTTGTTGTGTTGGTCCCGTCCAGTAAACGATGAAGTCTGCCAAGACTTGTGATTTAATCGCTGTTCTAGGTTCGAAGGTGATGTGGTACCCAGAAAGTTCCGCTGCCCATTTGGTGATTTGGACGGATGCCTCCGGGTTCTGGAATAGTTCACCCAAACCTCTGTCCAAAGTGACCCGTACTTTGAATGCTTCGAAGTAGTGGCGCAGCTTGCGTGATGCCATGACAACTGCGTATGATTTTTTTTGCAGCTCGGTCATGTTGCACTTGGAAGCCGTGAGGACTTCGGAGACATAGTACACTGGGCATTGTCGGGTCGTGCCCTCTCTGTCCTGCTCTTGGACCAACGCTGCAGTTGATCACCATGGCGTCAACGTGAGGAGCGCTGCGCATATCAATGTCCCTGACTTCGAAGGTGAGTGGTACATGTGACCACCTTGTTTGTACCACTGGGCCGGTGAGGGCGACGTGGTTCACACTTCGGTAGTGGTCCCTTTTCTGTCGCTTCGTTTCGAAGTCCACACTAGACCCTCCGGTGATCATGTGGATGACTCCGCGATATGGTTGTTCGGCGAAGTCTTCCTGCTTTGGTGCTTGGGGTGATTATGGTGGTGTGGATTTGGGTGATGCAGAGGTGAAGGCGGATGTGGTAGAACTTGCACTTCCTGATGGTGCTGGTACGCGTGATTGGGTGGATCCTAGACGTGCTCGTTGTTGTAAGGTTGCTAGTGGTGATGGTGGTATGTATGCGCGACGACTCTCTAGTTGTCGACTGGCTGTGCTTTGGACATCCTATCCTTGGTGGCCTTCGTTTCTAGGCAATCTCTTGTTGGGTGCGCGCAGTCTTTGCCATGAAACAGACAGTAGAATCGGCGTGGCTGCTACGTCCATCCTCAGCCTCTTCCTCTGGTGATATTACCGCGGCCTTGGGGGGATATTCCTGACGGCGAGCGGTTTCTCCGGCTGGGTGCTGATTGACTATGTTGTGCACCTGCTGCTGACTGCGGCTGTCTCGCCCGGAGTCTGGCTGCGAAGGCCTGGTCCAGGTTCTGCTGGACTGTGGAGGGTCCTTAGGCTTCCTCTGAGATTTGACTTTTCGCTGATGCAGCTCTTCGAACCTGGCATATTTCTCGAATAGTTGGTATAGTTCTTGGAGATTTTTGGGTGGGTCCCTGATGCAGTGACTGTAAAGGACGCCAGCCCGAAGGCCACTGATGGCGTAATGGATCGCAATGTGGTCGTCGACCGATGGTAGTTGCGACTTGAGGGTCATGAATTTTCTGTAGTACTCCCGAAGGGTTTCCTTCTCTTGTTGCTTGCAGAGTGATAACTCAGCCAGGGCGTCGGTGTCGGGTCGACACCCTTGGAAATTGAGCAGGAACTTGTCCCGGAGTCCCTTCTAGGAGTCGATGGACTGTGGCGGTAATCTGGTGTACCAAGTTAAGGCCGGACCTTCGAGCGAGATGATGAAAGATTTGGCCATTGTGGCGTCGTCCCCTCCGGACGATGCGACGGTAACTTGGTAGCTCATGATGTATTGTGTTGGGTCAGTGCTGCCATTGTATTTGGGGTAGGTGCCTGCCCTGAAGTTGGCGGGCCAGGGTGATGCTTGGAGTTGTGGAGCCAGGGGGCTTCGCTCATCGAGGTAGTTGATCCCTTGGAAAGCTGTGGCATGAGGAATGAAGGGCCCGCGCTATGGTATGAATAGGTCTTCGGCTGGGATGTGCTGCTGGAGGGGCGGTCCATGCTGCAAATTGTGCTGGCCTTCATTCTGCATGAGCGCGATTTCTTGCTCAAGCTCCCGGGCTCTGTGCTCCTTGTCCTGTATCATCTGGCGCACCTTGGCCTGCACAGTGACGCGTTGGCGCTTGGCCTCGAGGATGTCTTTCTGCTTTTGGAGGTTGTGGTTCTTGATGCGCAGGGCCCACAACTTTAGCTGGTCTTTGGCTGAGATGCCTATGACTTCATCGTTCTCTATTGCGTCTTCGCCCTCTGATGGAGCGAAGCCTGGGGGTGGTACTTGCGGTAGGCCTCCGGAGCTGCAGGTGCGTAGGGTGCCTTCGGGGGTGGGGTGCTCTTGGCGCTGTCTTTTGCTGACAACTTCATCTTCGAAGGCCTCTTGGGGGGTGTTGTCCGCGAGGGCCTTGCCTTTTTTCTCAGCCAGCAGCGCTGCCTTCGCTGCTTCATCGATGGATGGGGCTGCCTTCGAACGGTGGGCGCCAAATGTTGGAACTTGCTCTCCTAGGCAAGTAGATCCAACGGGGGAGTGGAAAAGAATGCAAGCGAGGTTAAATGTGGGATTGCAATAGCTCTGTTAATCTGGCCTCTTAAGGGCGTTATACAGGGGTATTTATAGGTACTCGAGCGACCACCCGTCCCTTGTCAAAGACGGTTATGCCCTCGAGTACCCGGTCTATCCCCAGAATATTCTCACAAGAGGAGGTTACAGACTGTCATTACAGAAAAGGCTATTACAGACACGACCCATAATACGCTTATCCGCGCGGGGCCCGTTACGGTGGCCCGAATCCCACCTGGGCCTTCCAACGCGGTGAGGACGTGGGGCTAGCAGATTTTGACAGAGCCTTCATCTTGCCACAGAGAGGACGAAGGGGGACCACGTCGGTCTTCATCCGATCGGCGCCTCCTGCTTGCTCGAGCGTGTTCTGTGGATGTGGTCTTCGTCGGCGTGACGAGACGATAAAGGCATCGAGCGAAGGGTAGCGTGTTCGCCTTCGCCCCAACAGTCCGGTTTGGAATTCGGTTGGAGCCATTTCAACCGTTCGTTTAGGCCTGAACTTGAAGCAAAACAGACCCGGTTTGAACTTTCCCCTCCCTCCATGGCCCTGGAACAAAGCCTTGTGTTGTCTTCTTCGGACAGAATCCTGGCCACGATAGTGCAAGGTTTGAGTGAACTACCTGGATCCACTCTATTTGGGCTAAGAATAAAAATAGACCTGTTTTCAATCCGTAACAAACGAACGAGCCCTAAAGATATTTCAAATTACTCCTTGTTCTTTGGTTAGATGATATTTCCAAACCCATTCGTTGAGGTGCAAGACAATCCTGGGTTTACTTCATTCTCCAAACAATTGATCAATCATGGTTTTCCACTTCTTCTAACTTTGCCATTCCTTATGTGATTTAATGTTTTTAGTTTATGTTTTAGTTTATGATTGTTGTGTCTTTATGACAAATACAGACCACATGATGGTCTTGTTCCCAGCGACAATAGCGAGTGTGTCACTGGTTGAGACGAATAGCGTGGTACTGCGATTGTCCTCAACGACGCTGGTGATCGGTGTAGTGGGACTGTGCTCCCTGCAGGATCCAAAAAAGAGCCAAAGTTGAAACAATGCAAGAGACTGAAATAATGTGGTGTGTTAGAATCCTGAATTGCAACAAATGTATATATTTTGTTTGAGAATACCTTGATCTTTAATTTATTTCCATGGACATGGTTTTTGTTTGTGTGGCGTCATGTCAATTCTATCGATTCGAATACTATATATTATTTGTAGATCAATGTAGAATATAATTTTCTGGTATGATATACATTTTTTGAAACATGTTTAAACAACTATATTATTTAAATAAAATCTACCTATATAATATATAGAAACCATTTGTAACACACGTGCACCTAACTAATTGGTAAAGATGAGAGAGTTATATAAACCTTTTTTGAACAAAATTAAGATTTTTTGTTTTTTCATTAAGAGCATCTCCAATAATGTGTCTAAATAGATATATTTTATAGAATTTAGACACCAATAAAAAATTCAACTTCAACAGTAAAGTTCTAAATCAAGTGATTAACTAAAATCTATTAATATACTTTGTTTGTTTGAAAATGAACGTTATGTGAAGTTCGTTTGTTTAGATTTAAATATAGGGTAATCTAATAAGGTGTAGTATATTTGTGACATTCAAGAGATGACCTATTTTTTTACAATTTTTTATAAAATAGATACTATTGGAGCAGTTTTTTAGCTTAAGACCTATAATTTAATTTGAGCATTGAGATAAGTCTCTAAGAGCAGTTTTTTAACACGTGTCATTGAAGTGGTTTTCGTAGAGAAAATATTAGTTAATAGTTAAATATAAATATCCCCGAACGACGAAGCGCCCTTCGATTCCCTACTCAAACGCAGCCGCCGAGCGCCTCTCGCCTCTCGCCCTACAGGAGGCACCCTACAGAACCCAACCAAAAAGCGCCGGCGGCAAACAGAACCCAACCCAAAGCGCCGGCGGCAAGCGAAGAGAAAGCGCCGGCACTAATCCGACGATGGACGCGTCGGCCGGCGGCGGCGGCAACTCCCTGCCGACCACTGGCGCGGACGGGTCGAAGCGCCGCGTCTGCTACTTCTACGACGCGGAGGTGGGCAACTACTACTACGGGCAGGGCCACCCGATGAAGCCGCACCGCATCCGCATGACCCACGCGCTGCTCGGCCGCTACGGCCTCCTCGACCAGATGCAAGTGTTCCGCCCTCACCCTGCCCGCGACCGCGACCTCTGCCGCTTCCACGCCGACGATTACGTCTCCTTCCTCCGGTCCGTCACCCCCGAAACGCAGCAGGACCAGATCCGCGCGCTCAAGCGCTTCAACGTCGGCGAGGACTGCCCCGTCTTCGACGGTCTCTACAGTTTCTGTCAGACGTACGCGGGGGGCTCTGTTGGCGGCGCCGTCAAGCTCAACCATGGCCATGATATCGCCATCAACTGGGCCGGCGGACTCCACCACGCCAAGAAGTGCGAGGCCTCCGGGTTTTGCTATGTTAATGACATTGTCCTCGCCATCCTCGAGCTCCTCAAGTACCACCAGGTATTCCAAATCTCGACGAATTTTTGATTTTTTTGAATCTATAGTTGGATTGGATGGATATAATTACCCATGTTTTGTAAACTGTAATTGCACGGCAGCGCGTTCTGTACGTGGACATTGATATCCACCACGGGGACGGCGTGGAGGAGGCTTTTTATACCACAGACCGGGTGATGACAGTCTCATTCCACAAGTTTGGAGATTATTTCCCTGGGACAGGGGACATTCGTGATGTTGGGCACTCAAAGGGTAAATATTACTCCCTGAATGTTCCCCTGGACGATGGTATTGATGATGAGAGCTACCAGTCGTTGTTCAAGCCAATAATGGGCAAGGTGATGGAGGTCTTCAACCCTGGTGCAGTCGTGCTCCAGTGTGGTGCGGATTCATTGTCGGGTGACAGGTTGGGCTGTTTCAACCTCTCTATTAAGGGTCACGCAGAATGTGTAAGATTTATGAGGTCCTTCAACGTCCCGCTGTTGCTGCTTGGTGGTGGTGGGTATACCATAAGAAACGTTGCACGGTGTTGGTGCTACGAGGTATGTATTCCTTACGGGGAAAACACACATTTGTTATGCCTTTCCAGTTTCCACTTTTCTGTTGTTTGTTATTCCATTAATTCCAATAAACCTTGTGTTCTGTCAGAGGTCATCTATAGGCATCGGACAGTTAGGGGCAAAATGCCAAAGATTTTCTTTCCTTCAATATTTTGCATTGTTTTCATGAAATAGGATCATGATTAATTATTGATTAGGAGGATTCTGTAAAACAAGGATAGCTTGCTTAGATGTTAAGTAAGCCTCTCCATGACAATTATCTTGCTTGGCCTCAACGGCCATCTTTCACGTCTCTCTCGCTCGCCTACTCCCTGCGCTGCTGGGGGTACACACTCCGACCATCGATCTCCAGCCCTTAGTAACCAGGTTCTTGGATCGACGGGGTCGAGAAACAAGAACGTGGTAGGTGGTACAATACTTATTTTTTTAACACTACGGAGACAAGATTGTTCCTGCGTTCCCAGAACAAAGAACATGGACAAGTTTTAGATTCCTGGTTTCAAAGCTCCAACTTGCATAACTTATGCAACCGCGGTAGGATTCTATATCCTATCAATCTAGTATTGGAGGTGCTGGTGACGATGACTCTGAGAAGCAACGTCAATCCTACCACCGTGAAGGGCCCAACGGATGTCATTATGTAGCTGGCCAATTTCTCCACCCTCATGTCGTCACTAGAGCACCGACACACGTCTTCCTCTATGGGCGCCATGTACCTAGGTTTCCCCTATGGGATGTTCTCATTCTTCTCCACTACCACTGTTGTGCCATCCTCCACCACCGTGCCCACCGCTCTTAGCTGAATCGTCCTGTGTACTGCGACAGCCACTGCTATCCCATCTGCCTCTCTTCCCATCTTAGCAGATCAACTTTCCCTCCCCGCCATCTCTGCAGCTAACATTTCTATAAGGGCCGTCGTTCCCATCTACATGTGTGCCCTCCACTGTTGTCGCTATCGGCGTGGTCGTCTCCATGACATGTTCCATGTGGGGCTGCTCGAGCCGTTTTGTGGGGACCCCCGATGACTCAGGCACCCATGCCGCCTATACAGGATAGCCAACTACTTCCTAAGCCATATCGTGTTTTGCGGGCCCAACTATGCTGGGTGTCTGGCACGTCCTCGTTCAGTTGCGTGGCCTGCCCAACGATGACACTGTTGAAGTGTATAAGTGGATTGTCTACCTTCTACTATCAACTTAAGCTTTTGGGTTCAACTGGTTAGTGCGTCCATTCTAACATGGTATCAAAGCCAGAGGTTTCGCGTTCGAATCCTGGCGGAGGCTTTATTTGTGCCTCCACCCATTTATTTCCACGTTTGCGCCTTTCTCTCTGGCTGCATGTGAGTGGGGGTGTTGAAGTATATAAGTGGATTGGCTATCTTTTCCCATCAGTTTAAGCTTTTGGGTTGAACTGGTTAGTGCGTCCATTCTAACAGACACCACTTGAGAGTGCTAATAATTCAAGGACCTCTACCCTAATGTCCAACTCGAGGATGAGCTGCTTAAGGAGGTGGGGAGATGTTATGGTCAGCGTTACCAAATATTTTTCTTCATCAAATATTTTGCATTGTTTTCATAAAATAGGATCTTGATTGATTCTTGATTACGAGGTTTTCATAAAAATAAGGATAGCTTGCTTAGAGATCAAGTAAGCCTTTCTATATAAGGAGAGATTTCACACGCCTATTCCCTGTGTACGACCACAACTCCTCTGCCGTCGAAGGTACACGTCCCGACCATCGATCTCCTAGTCGTACAACTTCCGCAGCTGTGGTAGGATTTCGGATCCTATTACCTTGTCAGATTAATTATTTGAAATTGTTAAGTTTATTGAGAGTTTAACGCTTTGTATGAACTTTTTTCCCTAACTGCATTGAAATTATTGGAATTAATATAATAACAAACAACAATTGTAGTGCCCACTGCCTTAGAATATGCAGGATGGAATTTATGAATACTCACATAAAAGTATTATTTCAAAGGAAAACAAATAGCCTTCTAAATCATGCTACGTATGTGTTATACATATGCTGTATTCTTCAACTTTACATATAACATTTTATTCAAGTACATATGTGTTGTCGATTTGTAACTTTGTAGATAATTGATTTTCCAGCGTTCCCTTTTGCTCCCTTTGAAGCACCATCTGCATTGCTGTCCATGTCTCCCCTTGTGTTTGTGCTGTGAACCCAGTAAAAAAAAATCTACCTTCTGTCTGCAAAGTAAACTACATGTTATGTTTTCTAGCTGTGTTCCAAATTTATTTTTTTGTTAGGATATTTTTATTTGTCCTAATATGTTTTTGATGTTTATTAGGATATATCAGAGCAATATTTGAAATACCAAGATGACAGTTTTTTTTTGAATTAGTTATCTATGCAGTACAATAGTTTCTGCAATGTCTTCTTTTTTGGAATGCGTCATCTTGTTTTAAAGAATTTATTTGTACCAATGTTGTTGACTTTCTACTTGTTGAGTGCTGACAAGTACTGTTACCTAATTTTGTAAATAGTTTCAAGATGTGTTTTAAATTTACTAAGATGTCACAAAAATGTTCTTTTTGCTATTTACTGCATTATAGGCTCTTCACATTTTTAATTATATATGAATAGCTTATGTGTAAACGAAACACTTATTTTTTCTTTAAAGATTATATCTCTTCAAGTTCCAACATAATTCCATTATACTCTTTTCATGTTGTTCAATGATTAGGATTGAGACTACTATTGTTATTTCAGATATGCATTCTAATCTCACCAATTTAAAGTCTTTGAGTAACTGTTCTTACCTTTTCCATATTTGTTGAGCAGACAGGAGTTGCCCTTGGTCATGAGCTCACTGACAAGATGCCACCTAATGAGTACTATGAGTATTTTGGTCCAGATTACACTCTACATGTCGCTCCAAGTAACATGGAGAATAAAAACACACGGCATCAATTGGATGACATAAAATCAAAACTTCTAGATAATCTTTCAAAACTCCGACATGCTCCTAGTGTTCAGTTTCAAGAGCGACCTCCTGAGGCTGAGTTACCTGAGGTGAGGATTCTGTTACAAGAAAAAAATTTAATTGCATGATGTTGCTTTTATCCTTTAAAATAAGCCAGGAACAAATACAAGGCATATTTAGTAGAGCTAGTGTTGACAATACTAAATAATTGCACATACCGAAGTCTATTGAACAGAATTAGTAAGAAAATCTGAAAATGTACTGGAATTTCAGATTTTTTCTCAAACAACGTAGGTGTGTGGCATTTCATTAAGAAAGGAAATCTTACAAACGGGAGGGCTAGAGGCAACCTTCCCAACACACTCCACTCACTAATTCATAGCTAAAAAGAAAAGAAATTTGTGCCATGGCAAAAATAAAAGCCCCCCTCCCCCCTAGTTAGTGATGGGGAAATGGCTATTGACAATTGTGACTAATATATAGCACCACTGTTTAAACTATATGGATAATGGCATTGCTTGCTTCTGCTTTCTTTCTGGGTAAATAACTAAAATACTCTGGTCAAACATTCCTGGTCCTAGGGCTGGTATAGTTTTGTCCTACTCATGTTGGCATAGTGTTGCCGGCATTTCCTTTTCTGCCATTTATTGTCAATTGTTGTATAGTTCTGTTTGTATGCCTGGAACTGAATTAGAAACCGGACTGGCTCACCAGTTGAGCTGCAAAAACTGGAAGAAAATGAAAAAAAGGGGCAGTGTAAAGAACATGGGCTCTACCATGTGTACCGTGTACCCACAATGCAAACAGATGGAAGACAGAGGAAGTCTAGTGTCATTCTAAAACTGCAGTCCCTGCTGCAAAGGTGCAATTATATGGAGAATCTAACTCGGACGGTAGGAAAAAGACCCCCCCCCCCCCCCCCCCCCACGGTATTATAAGAAAAGGCTCAATCGGAGCCTTGATTGAGAAAGGTCATGAAAGCTGGTCCCTCGTGCATCATGAGGGTCCGCCCCCTATAGGCCAAATCTTTACTCGTGCTTTGAAGCCCTCCCAGCCCTTACACGAAGATCCACCCCATAGGCCAGTCCATCTTGTATGCACATAACTAGGGGTGACCTTTTTTAACCTCAGCATGAAATTTGCTCTCACTGGGATTCAAACTTAGGGACTGAGGAGTGCTACTAAGACCATCTAACCAACTCAGCCAGAGGCCCTTTCGCAACTATATGGAGAAACTACATAACACCTTCGAAAGCAAAATTGCAACTCTGAAAAAGAAGGGGGAAATAAAAGAACCCTTAATAGTCCAACACACCACCAAAGATAATCAAATTGCCATGACATGCATCTACAAAATTGGAACAGCTTAAAAAATTGGATAATTCAACTCAATAAACACAAAAAATGTAGCCTAAGGAAATATGCAATTCCTAGATGAATACAAATGAAAAATTCCACAAAAGCTTCATCCCATCTCCATGGCTGCCACTAAGTCTATGATCCAAGGAGTATTTTGTATCTCATAAATAATTAAGTCAACATATTGTGGCTAATTTTTATTCATGTTTGGTATAGCAAGATGAAGACAAAGAGAATCCTGATGAAAGACATGATGCTGATTCTGATGTGGAGATGAATGATGCCAAACCTTTGCAGGACTCTGGAAGGTATTTGTTATTGTTTTCTCATGTAATTTGTAGCAGCAATCACTTCAGGTGGCTATATTGTGTGTTCTATTTTGTGCAATTTTCTAACATAGGAGGGGGAATTTAAGAATGAAGAAAGAATCTGCTGAGACACATGCAATTGGTCAGATGGCTCTCTAATTTAACGCGTGTTTAATTTAATGATGTATCCATGACATTTCAAATGTTTTTTTGGTATGTAAGGTCATGTACAACCCTATTTAATACGGGGTTTCTTAAGGGGTCTCTAGGGTGTGAATAAAAAAAATACAAGAGGCCGTCTCTACACAATTCTTCATAAATATTGTCTCTTAACTGCATATGATCTAGGGGTTTAGTTGTATCATGTCGTCTCTTAGTTGTCTCTTATACTTGAAAAACCGATCCGTGGTCTCAAAGTTGTCATGCCCTACGGTGTACTTGAACTAGAAGGCATGTAAGAACTATTGGCATGTGTTTGTTTCTAGGACATGGTGGGATGAGATACACTCCCCAATTTCTAGGGATGGGCAGTCCTTGTTTTCTGTTTGGTTGAGGGGATAGGACAATCCCTGTTTTCCTTTTGGTAGTAGGGATAAGGGGGGATGGGATGAATGATGTATTTGACATCGTTAGTCACTATTTAGTGGGACCCATATGTCAATATTTTTATTTTTTATATAAAAAATCTTTCACCCAACACCAATGGTCTCGATTGTCAATCTCTTAATTTTTATATAAAAAATCTTCCTCCCAACCCCATGGGTTTCGAGTGGCATCACCACTACATGACCCCCATGAACCCGAGTAGCATCGCTGCCATGTCCCATGTCATGCGTGAGAGCTTGCCGTCGTGCCCCACACCCGACATGCGGGAGCTTGCTGCTGACGCCACATGTAGAGCTCAAGGACAAGGACCCCACACACAAGATTGGGCCAGTTCCACGAGTTTCAGTTGTCGTGAGCTTGGGACCTACGATCTCATTGGGAAAGGTGGTGGAAGAGCTTGGGACTTATGAGCTCGTTAGGGGAGGCTCCTGCTTAGCCGCTCATTAGAGTGCCCATCTGTCCATTCCCCCTTGTTGTGTGTCTATCACCCGCACACTATGTGATGGGTGAGGACACGATCACCTGCTCGTTTTCTAGGGATAGAGGTGCCCAACATTTGGGGGCAATATTCTCCTTAGGGCTTGTTTGGTTAGAAGGGGATTTATGACCAATGGATTTCTACTCCCTCTACTTCTATGGTGACCATTGATTGGCAGGCGCTGGGATATGAAATGAGGGACCTCCAACAACTAGAATTGCCATTCACTCATGACGAAATTCGGTGTACCGTCTTCTCCATGCCGTCTGACAAGGCACCGGGTCCAGATGGCTACACGTGTGCCTTTTTTAAGACATGTTGGGGCATCATCGGGAATGATTTGACAGCCGCACTCAACTATCTATACCAACTTAATTCCCAAGGATTCAAGTTGTTAAGCTCAGCTAATATTGTTCTACTCCCAAAGAAAACCGAGGCTCTTAAGATCACAGATTTTAGGCCTATCAACCTTATTCATAGTATTGCTAAAATCCTCACCAAGCTACTGGCCAACAGACTTGCTCCCACCTAAATGCTATGGTTTCCAACTGTCAGAGTGCCTTCATCAAGAAAAGAAACATCCACAATAATTTCCTTTATGTGCAACCCACCATTAGGGAAATGCACAAGCATAAGACGCCTGCATTCTTCATGAAGCTCAACATCCATAAGGCTTTTGACACAATCAACTGGAGCTACCTCATCGAAGTCCTACATGCTCTGGGCTTTGGTTAGCGGTGGCATGAATGGGTGCCCATCCTCTTCCGCACGACCACCTCCACAATGCTCATAAACGGTCGGCCAGGTCCAAACAAAACTTTACCATGTCAAGGGGGGCGCCAGGGAGGTCCCCTCTCGCCATTGCTATTCATCCTAGCTATGGACCCTCTTCAACACATACTTGACCTGGCAACCGACCAAGGCACACTATCCCCATTGCCCCATGAGACGGACAACTAGATGGAGAACCTCGCTATACGCGAATGATGGGGCCATTTTTCTAAACCTGGTCGGACAGGACATGCAACCAGTTGTGGTGATTCTCTAGGCTTTTTGGGCAATTCTCTGGCCTCCACATAAACCTAGAAAAAAGGTCCGTACACCCAATATGTTGTGAGGACGTTGATCTAGACCATGTCCTTGAGCCCTTCAACGGGGTGCGAGAATCCTTCCCCTGCCGCTACCTTGGCCTGCAGCTTCATACACGCCCCTTAAAGAATCTGCACGTTCAACCGCTCATTGAATGAATTGCTCAGAGACTTCCTGGTTGGAAAGGAAAGTGGCTAAATAGAGCTGGCCGTCTCACTATTGTCTCTTCGGTCCTCTCTTCCATACCAACCTATCATCTGACGGTGTTCCCACTTGCGGTCTCGGCTCGTAAGCGAATGGATAGAATCAGAAGATCCTTCTTGTGGAAAGGGAAAGAAAACACTAACGGAGCTCACTGTTTAGTGAATTGGACAACGGTCACAAGACCGAAGGACTTGGACAGGTTAGGGATTCTGGACCTTGATAAATTTGGCAGAGCTTTACGCCTTAGTTGGTTGTGGCAGGAATGGGTGGATGACACCAAACCATGGGTTGGCATGGATACCACGACAGACGACACTGATCGAGCACTTTTCATCGCCTCAACAAAAGGTTGTCATTGGAGATGGCCATAAATGCCGTTTCTGGCATGACACATGGCTTGATGGTGAGACGCCACGCCACGCCACTTAGCACCTAGTCTCTTTGTGATGTCCAGGATGAAAAACGGATCAGGCTACATGGAGCTCCGAGATAATCACTGGATCAATGCACTGCGAGGCCGAATCACCACTGCAGCCTAGATACATGAGTTCGTTTCCCTTTGGAACAGAACCCAGGACACTCACCTTAGACCTAGCATGAGGGACTCCATTCTCTGGAGATGGACGACATACGGAACATACTCCACTTGCTCATCATGCCGTATTCAGTTTAGAGGCTCTTTCGGGCCTTTCCGGTCCGGCCTAATCTGGAAAGCACATGCTGAAAACAAGTGCAAGGTTTTCGCATGGACAATGGCAAGGGAGAAAGTACTCAACGCGGAAAATTTACAAAGAAGGGGCTGGCCTCACCAAGATCACTGCGCTGTATGCAATGGGTCAATGGAGACATGTATCCATTTGGCATTGCTTTGCGCTTTTGCCAAATCAGTTTGGAGCCTCACCCTGGCTTGGGTGCATTTCGACGAAAATCTAATCATTTCGTCGAAGGAGCCTAGCAAGCTGATCCGGTGGTGGGAGGAATCCCATGCCAAGATTCCGAAAAGTGAGAGGAGGCGATTCAATGGGGTAGTGATTTACACTATTTGGAACATCTGGAAAGGACGGAACAGAAGGATCTTTATTGGCACTTTTGAAACGGCAGCACAAGTTGCCCCTAGAGCGAAAGAGGACATCGAGCAACGGATAAGGGCCTTAACCTGGGAAGTGTAGATTCTTTTATTTTGGTTTTATTGCGCCTTTGCCCTGTTGTGAGGGAGCTTTTTTAATTTAACCATGTATATAAACTCTTTCCCTATCTTAATTGAAAGGCAGAGCTCCTGCCATTGCGCTTAAAAAAAGGACGTGGCTTCTATCGTCTTCTCCAACGAAGCAGTAGTAAGGTTTGATCTGATCCCCTGGTTATGGTTACACTCAAGGATGTCTCAGCTCTGATTCCTTAACCCAACTTGGCGAGATGGCGATCAGAGAGGAACTGGGGTGTTGTTGTATACGACCTGTGGACTATGGTTGCAACAATGTAATTTTTTTATCAGGTTCCTATATGTAATTGGCCCTCGTTATGGGTATGAATGAATGAAATCACCCCTTCTCAAAAAAAAAGGTGAAATTGCTTATCCTTTTTAACGAACTTTTTATAGGTATGATTACAAAACAAGTTCAAATTCTACTTCATTATAATGTTCTATTAAACATGAATAAATCTAAAAATATATATGGTCAGTTATTACATATTTTTTTTAACAAATGCTTCAGATTTGAGATGTTTGACTAAGAATTAGCCATGTGTTCTTAATATGAGTGATTTTATATATTTTTATTTTAGTGTTTTTCAACTAATTGGTTTGTCATTTCTTTATGCTCATATATGAATATTTATGTGTGTAAGGGCTAGTTTGGAAACTTAAATCCCTCCGGGATTCCCGGTGATTGAGTGGGAAATTCTCACCCAATCACCAGGAATCCCGGAGGGGATTTAAGTTTCCAACTAGCCTTAAGAGCTAATTTGGTGATTAGGGATCCCTAGGGGATCCATGGGGGAGGAATCCCCTCGCAATTCAATTTTGAATAGCAAGAGGATTTCTTCCTCTTGGGATCCCCGGTCACCAAATCAGCCCTAAATGTGTTAAAATGTCATGAACAGAGGTTGCTCTGATCTTTAAGTATGATTCTGAAGTTAGTGTGAACAAAGTTCTATTTGGCACATTTGTTTATATTCCTGTCTCTGCCCTGGCTTTTCATTCAAGTGTTGTACAACCTTAGGAAAGGTATTGAAAATATAGTTGGCTGAAAAAATTGAAACTGTGGCATGTAATTATATATTGTTGATTTTACTCAATGTCAAAAGAAATACTTGTGATCAATATTGTCCACATTGGTCTCGTTCGGTTTTCAACACACAAACATTCATATTTATAACTGAGGCAATCCACATTCATATTTGTATACAACATGACCATGTACGCCTCTGTTTTTGAAGAAAAATGTGAAAACAGATATAGAGCGACTAATATCCATTTGTACTCTATATTGCACCCCTGTGCTGGTGTAACATATATACCAATGCACATGGTACAGTTCTGTTCCTTACTATACCTTTGACAGTTGGGATCAGCTACCCTGAAGGTGTTGTAGTGTGCGATGTGTTCATGTGGTATGGCTCAAGAAAAAACCCACCGCGCTCGCGTCGCTCCCACGCGGGGCGACACGGGCGGCTCCCAAGCCCACCGCCGCTTTCCCTCTCTCTCTTCTCCTCTCCTGCCACGCCGCCGCCGGAGCTGGCCGCCGGCATGGCCGTCCGGCCGGCAGGGAGGGTGGCGGCGAGGCTCTCTTCTTCGCGTTGGTGACGCGCTCCGCAGCAGGCCGGCAAGCCATCCCTCGCGCGGCTGCGTGATTTTGTCTGGGTGGCTGCTGCGGCTGTGGCGGCGCCGGCTGGTGCCCGCGCAGTTGCAGGGGACGATGGCTGGGGTCGCTGGCCCGTGGCCCAGGCGGTCGGATTCGGTGCTCGTGGGCCAGATCTAGACCCTGTCGACCGGATCTGCCTCAACAGCTGGCAGTTGGTGCGGTGGCAGCAAGTGGCGGTTGCGGTGGCGGCAGTTGGTTGGGGCTTGTGCAGGTGCTGTGGGGTGGCGCTCTCTCCTTTGCCACCTCTCCCCTCACGTCCTTACGCGTCGCTCACTCCGCGGGTGACACGGGCGGTGACTCCGCCACCATGGCCTCCTCGTGGGTTCGGCGAGGCCTTGTTTGGAGCTACGGTCGTCAGATCTGGCTCCCCGGTGGTGATGTGTGGCAACAACAAGTGGACAGCAGTGGCCCTGGTGGCGACTGCGGGGTTTGTGCGTTGGCGGCGGAGGTAGCTTGCTTTTGTCCTGGGGGCCTCGCTTGGCATTGTGCTGGGTTTTCTTGGGCGAAAGCCTTGGCGACGGCAACGCTCCTGGGCGCCGCTTCCCCTGTTGAGGGCGTCGTGCTTCCCAGCACTGTCTTACATGGGCGAAAGCCCCGTCCATTTCGGACCGGCGACGGTGGCGTCCTCGATGTCACTCCCTTCCTGAAGGGGTCGCTACTGCTGGCGGGGGCAGGACAGAGGATCAAGGTTTTGGAAGTCTCGCTGGTGAAGAATCGGAGCTGTCTCGAGTGGGGTGTCTCGTGCTTCGCAACGACGGCGCGCCGCATTCTTCCTCCTCCTGGGCCGATGTTTGTAGTCGTCGTCGTTTTTCATTTAGCCTTGTGCTGCCTATCTTGGGGAGTCGGAGCTGCGCGTCACTTGTGTTGAGCTCGGCAACGATGACTCAGGATGTGTATTGTGTGGGGGGTTGCTGTTGTCTGGGTTGTGTGTATGCCCTGTGTAGGTTTTGGGTCCGGTTTTCCTTAAAACTGGATCAATTCCTTTCTTCTTAATTGAGAGGCAGAGCTCCTGCCGTTACGTTCAAAAAAATGTGGTATGGCTTGACATGAAACCCTGACTTGAGAGATGCTGGGCCAGGACCAAACGGGACTGGAATCAGCTCCTTTGTGGCAAACATAATTTTATACACCCATATGACTTGATGGCTAAACTGTAGGACAGCATCTTTGCCTTGTTTTTCCTTTCACATCTAGTTATGAATCTGGAGATAACTTAGATATTAGTGGAGATTGTCAAATACCTACCCCCACCCTGTTGCTTTCTCTCATGTACAGTGTGGCAGCATCTGATATAGTCACTGGGTAACTTATACCTTGCTATTAGGTTTCTGAGATTGATAGGACTATGCATATGCAGCAAAAGAGTTACAGTAAAGAGTAGTTTCTGTTGTGATGCTTGAGATTGATCGAAGTCTTTTGCAAGTTAAAATTTCTCGAATATTTGCATGCTAGTAATATGCCTTACATAGGATCTGTTGTAATGGTTTCTAATATCTTTAGATAAGTGTCCCTTGTGCTTTAGTAATTCCTATGTTTCCTGGCAGTTCATGACTCCATTCTTCATTAATCTGTTCTACTGATTCTTGTTGGAGCAATTATAGGCTTCTAGCAAGAACGTCTTCCTGATAAACTTTTCTTTTTCTCTAGTTATATATCATTCCCCATTACTCACATTCTTGTTTTTGTACTGTACAGGATGTCAATAGTGTAGCTGCAGAACATTCTAGAGGCACTGGACCTGTGGCTGATGGAGTTGGTTCCTCGAAACAAACCTTTGTAAGTGCTATTTTATCAGAACATTAAATACATCAACAGCTACGAGGTGTCCATGCTTAGCGTGGTCCGGTGTACCAAATCATATTTTTATACAGTTATATATTGTTGCATGCAGCCGAATGCCACTAGTCGAATGGCCATAGATGAACCAAACGCTCTTGAGAGTTGAGCAAGAGGGTTCAAACAAATTGCAGGACCAACCATCGATGCACCTCAAGTAGCTAATGTCATCTGTAGCCTGTCGATTCTTTTGCGCAAATTCATTAACTGTAGGCAAGCCATGCGTGGACTGAAGCAGGGAGCAGAAGCAAGTGCTCGACCAAGAAGTTGTGCATCTGAAATCTATATTTTTTGCGCGTCATATTTGTATTACCGACAGTTGCAAACGATGGTTTAATCATGAAAAATTTGTCTTTCCACCCTTGGCTTCTGCAGTGGAAGGGGTTGATATCGTAGTATGCATCAATTATGCATTTTGTCCATTCCCCATCCCCAAATGAGAAGTGGGTAGTCCCCGACGGGTTTTGAATGGCCAACAGTTTTAAGGGAGGGAAGCAGCCCGGAGGCCAAAAAAAAAGCAACGAGATGTACGGCATCAGATTGTTTGCAATGTTTTTTTTTTCTAAATTTGATCATTTATATCTTACTTTTACGCCACGTTATCTAAATTCTGCCCCTATTTTTCTCTCTACTGCAGCCGTTTCTATTAAATTCTTTGTCTACTTTATTTTAACTATAAAATATCATTTTTTATACCTATTTATCATTATTTATCTATTTTTTTCCAACTAACAACTCCTGACGTGCACACAAATCCACGGGCATGCTTCTGGTGGTGCCTAGTGCTTTCTGCCACCACTTCAGCACGAAGAGGATAATTTGGCAGATACTGTTATAGCAAAAAAAAGCCTCCTAAACCGTAAAACCGCTACAGAGCGCAAGTGTAGGGGAAGACCGAAGGGAGTCACTAAGGCCTAGTTTGGGAGCTAAAATACTGGAGGGGATTAGAGAGGCTAAAAGTTCTTCTATTCAAAATTGAATAAGAATGAGATTTTAGACTCTTCAATTCCCTCTGATTTTAACTCCTAAACTAGTCCTAAAGGCGGTCTCATGCGAGCATGTCCAGAATAGATAAATGGATGCTTGTGGGTAAAATGGCTATTACTTTTTTTCTACCCATACCCTCCCTAAGAGTACCACCATTTGCTTGTGGGTAAAATGGCTATTACTTTTTTTCTACCCATACCCTCCCTAAGAGTACCACTATTTGTTCCTTAAAAAGCTCTCAACTCAATTCTAGCAACCTGCGAGGACAAAGATATAGCCTCCAACAGTTCTCAATTCTTATATTGTTACATATTTTTAAAATTATGCTAACTTAGCTTTTGTAGTTATTACTTATAACTTCAAATTTAGTTTTTTTATATGGTAAAGTTTAATAATCATCATTCTTTTTTAATCACTAGTCAGATGTTTGTGCATCGCTACAGTTTTTATATGTTATATGACTTTGTTTTAATAAAACACAAAAACATGTGTTTTGTTGGTTAGGTGAGTGTGAATCCACCCAACAACCAAGGTTCGAACCCTCACTTGTGTACAATGTTACCTTATTTTTGCATAACCATGAAAACTTGTAGGCGTGGGCGTTGAAGTTGATGTTTGGACCGCAAGTTAGGTTAGAAAGAAGTCTAGAGACTTTTTTTTGCAAAATGGACAATGGTGGAAACCAGAAAAATGATGCTTTATAGTAGTGCAACATAGCCTGTTCCCAAGTCTAGGTACAAGGAGGAAGGTTGCGTTAGGCATGGCAAGCTAGCTATAAAAACCTAGCCACTCAAAATGAAGATGAAACCCAATAGAAAACCGTTGGGGCGTAACCCTCTTAGCGACACGCCATATCGGAACCCGGGTATGGTGTTAAATGGGCAAGGGCCGGGATGCCACCCCTTGGTGGCGCGTCATGTCGTGATATGAATGCGGTGTCAAGTGAGCAAGGATCGGGTCGTCGCTTCCTTAATGGCGCGCTACATCGGTGCCTGGGTGTAGTGACAAATGTGCAAGGGTCTTCGCATCTGTCTCAATGGGTGCGAGGAGTAAGGAAGCTAGTTGAGTCGACTAGGATCCGTGTAGGTAGTTGGAACGTAGGGTCCCTTACAGGTAAGCTAAAAGAGTTAGTCGATGCAGCGAGAAGGAGGCGTGTTAGTATCATATGTGTCTAGGAGACAAAATGGAAAGGGCAAAAAGCGAAGGAGGTGGAGAACACTGGTTTCGAACTATGGTACTCAGGAACAGTGGCAAACAAAAATGGAGTGGGTATCCTGATTGATAAGACCCTCAAGGATGGAGTGGTGGGCATCAAAAGGCCGGGAGATAGGATTCTCCTAGTCAAACTAGTTTTGGGGATGTAGTCTTGATTCTTGAACATTAAGTGCATATGCTTCTCAGGTTGGTCTTAGTGAGAGCGAGAAGAGGAAGTTCTAGGAAGACTTAGATGGCATGGTCAGAGCGGTTCCCACCAATGAGAAGCTTTTCATAGGAGGAGATCTCAATGGTCATGTAGGTTCAACAAATGTAGGTTATGAGTTGGCTCATGGAGGTTTCGGGTATGGTAGTAGGAATCAAGGAGAGGGTATTTTGGACTTTGCTGTAGCCTACAACCTAGTGATAGCCAACACTTCCTTCAGAAAGAGAGATTCTCATTTGGTGACTTTTAGCAGTGGCCATCGTTCGAGCCAGATTGACTTCGTGCTCATAAAGAGAGAAGATAAACAAACTCATTTGGATTGTAAAGTGATACCTGGAGAGAGTGTTGTACCCCAACATAATCTTGTGGTGGCTGACTTCCGTTTTTGGATCAGTACCCATAGGGTTAAACAAGCCAAAATTGTGAGGACGAAGTGGTGGAAACTCAAAGGGCAGACATCCAAAGTTTTTAGGGAAAGAGTTTTTGTGGAGGGCGCTTGCTCCGAAGAAGAAGATGCAAATATCATGTGGGTGAAGATGGCACTTGCGTTAGGAAGGTGGCGTCAAAGGTGTTTGGAGTGACTAAAGGGAGCAGTGGTGAATCTAAGGATATTTGGTGGTGACTGAGGATGTTCAAAAGGTAATAAAGGAGAAGAAAGAATGTTACAGGAGCTTGTTCCATGATAGGAGCACGGTCAACATTGAGAGGTATAAGGTGGCAAAGAAGACTGCAAAGCGAGCAGTGAGTGAGGCAAAGGGTCGAGCCTATGATGATCTTTACCGAAGACTAAGTACAAAGGAAGGGGAGAAAGACGTCTATAAGATAGCTAGGATTCAGGAAAGTGAAAGGGAAATGAGCTTAATCATTTCCTATAATCGATTTTGGTGGTTGACGTCCATCACAAACCACATGGACTAACTAGTTCGCTTAGACGTCATTTATCTCAGGTGCACAAGGTTCAAACACAAACCAAGAAAGAAATTAAGTTGGTGACTCAAATAAATTTGGAGCGATGACTTGAGAGTGTGCTGCAAGTGGCGCAGCGGACAGTGTCCGGTGCCCCAGGCCGAGCTCCACTCGAACTGGCCACTCTCTGGTTTTACCAGGGAGCGCTTCGCTATAATTCACCGGACTGTCCGGTGTGCACCGGACATGTACGGTAAGCCAACGGAGCAACGATAACCTACGCTCAACGGTCGACTGCAAAAGCGCATAGTGCAAGTCAGATGTCAAGCTACGAAGTTGAAGTGTCTCAATCCTCTGGGACTCAAATGTGAAACAATTACTAGTCCCAGGAGGCTAGTAAACACATTCCTTACTTCAAATAGTACAGAGTTCGAATAAAAGTTATTACAATACCAGAGTACAAGCTCTAATGAGCCTGAAACACAAAGAGCAGTGAAAAATAAACTAGCCCAAGCCACAGGCAGAACTGGGTGCAGACACAACCCCCTTCTAGTCGAGCATAGCAGAAAAGAAGTCTTCAGCTGCTGAAAAACATAAATAAATCTGGGTGAATACACTAGGTATTCCGGAAGCCCATCCCGCCTGTAAGGAGGGAGGGACCTATATAATACATGCTTTATATGGTGGAGTTGAAGTCACTCTTCTTTTTTAGAGAAAGGCAATACTTTGATGGTTTTCCCTAAAGGAAGAAGTAGCACATTTTCACACTCAACCACCACTGAGCTTCCTGCTCCCGTGGTATTGTTTTTCATTTCCAAAACACCCACACACATATTTCCCTATTGGCAGGGATCATAAAATACTAATTGTCATACCACACCAGACTCGTCCATACCAGTGGACACGGACTATTCGAATAGGTTTGAACTCTGCGTAGAGAGGTACACTTTACCCACTAGTCCGGTTTCTGCCATCTCACCGTCGTGAGATCTAAATGCCGAATCTCTCTCTTTCCTCGCACGTCCTTACCTTAATGGTTATACTGGAAGGAGTCAGGCCACCGCCATGTCCAAACCGGACAAAACATTCCCCCTCCTTATCCTCCCGGTGCTCCCCAGCCATCATAACCCTGGGATTTGGACCGTACGAGTTCAGATTGAGTGACTGCCCATACAGTCTCGAGTGGTTGTACTTGTCATGAGTACATGTAGTGAAGGATGACAAACCGGTCCTTATATGAGAGGACAATCCTTCTGCTCACACCTAACCCGGCTGAGCCAACACCTGAGGCCCTCCCCTAAACCAGGGAGTCCCTGATTATCCCACTCCAAAGGTGATAAGGGTGAATACCCTTCATCATACACTTTTTGAGAACATCGTTTAGTAAAAACACCACCCTTTTCTCATCCCACTTTTTGTACTCAAAAGATATTCTTTAATGCGGGCTATCTCTCTTCTCACGATGCAAAAGACCCAACCCTTATTCCCGGCTTAGGTAGTGGTAGAAAGAGTAGGTAATTTATACATCAAGGGAAGAATGGACTTGCCTTCGTCGAAGTTCTCCTAACACGAAAGATGTATTTCGGAGAGGTCGGGTTCCTGCCCTTCTTCCAGAGCTACAAATTCCGGAGGATCGGATCCCTCTTCTCCTAGCAAAAATAGGTAAGGAACAATACATCAACCATGGTAGCTTGGTGGAGTGTGCCAACTTTTAAATATTATTATTTTGTGCCCTATAATTTATTTAGACTATTTTTGGTGCATAAAATATCAATATATGCATAAATACATGAAAATAGGAAAAAGAGATGGAAAAAGGAAAAGAAAAGTGATTTCCTGCTAACTGGGCTAGGGGGGATTTCGGCCCAGCCGAGCGCGGCGCGCGCGTGCGCGGGCAGGCGGCCCAGCCGACCCACCAGCGGGGGAAGGCGCAGGGACGGCGCCGTGGGCGCGGGCCCACGTGCCAGCGAGGAGGGGGGAACGACGTTAGGGGGGATGACGCAGGGGGGAGGCGGTTCGCGGCGGGGAGAACCGATCGCCGGTGAAGTTCCGCGATGGTTCTTCGCTGGTGGTCCGGTTCTGCGTCGATGGGATGGTGGTAAGGCATGAGCAGGCGTAGGGGATTACGGTGGAGGGGTTAATTTGGTCGGAGGGCGCTCGGGATGGCCAGTCCACGGCAAGGTGGCGGGCGCTTGTGACGGTGAAGTCACCGGCGAGGCTAGTGTCCACAATAGGCGAAGGGGGGGGGGTGCGTGCTGAACTTGGGGCGCAGTGGCGGAGCTTAAGATCTATAGCAATTTGGCTATAAGCTAACAAAGGGGAGAGGGAGGGGCTCACCAGAGAGAAGGAAGGCGGCGGCACCGGGCGTGATTCGGTCCAGTGGGGGGGGAGAGGGAGTGGCCAAGGCCAGTGTGAGGAAGGATGGAGCTCATGCGGTCCTTTTTATAGGCGGGCGGGGTGGGGAAGGGAGGAGAGGTGGCAAGCACCGGTGAGCTTGCCACGACAGTGATGATGGTATGCAGTGGCGACAGGACGACTAAGGCAGGCGGGGTGAAGGGACGGCTCGGGCACAGTGTGCGGTGGCGCAAGGCGCCAAACCGAGCTAGCGAGCGCGTTAATGGCGAGGCGATGGAGCGAGCGGCGGCCGACGGTGATCGCGTCGATAGCAGATCACGGGCGGGGGAGAGAGAGCTGACAGGCGGGGCCCGCCTGTCAGAGAGAGGGTGGTCAAGAGGGAGCGAGGGCGGGCACGGCTGACGGGTGGGGCCGGTCGGTCAATGGGGAAGGGAGGAGCGCAACGCGCGAGCGGGCTCGTGGGGGATGGGCCGAGGGGGGGGGGAACGACGCGAGAGAGAGAGAGGGGGTTGGGCCGGATCCGGCCCAGCCGAGGGGGGAAGGATTTCCTTTTTCTTTTTCTTTTTCTTTTTTCTTTTTCTTTTCTATTTCTATTTCTATTTCTTTTAATCTCCTTTTTCTTTTGAACAAATATTTAGCTATATTTTCTTGGGTGTCAAAATATTCTATGTGATGTGCTACTAACAACCATGGTGTATGCATGTGATGAATGAAATGCCTTATGAGGTGGGGTCTTAGGAGATAATCAAGGGGGGGGTTAGGAGATTTAGGGTTTCTAACATTGGGATTAAATTTTGGGATGTTACAAACCTACCCCACTTAAAGGAATCTTGCCCTCGAGATTCAGACTGGGCTTGAGAAAAGGTAAGGGTATTCCCTCCTCAAAGAGTCCTCACTCTCCTAGGTAGCTTCCTCTCCTCCCTCTCTGCTCCACTGAACTTTACAGAGTCTCACTTCTGAGTTTCGGGTCTTTCGGATGGCTGAGTCAAGAATCTTTACTAGCTTCTCTCGGTACTGCAGATCCTTCTGAATCTGAATTGCCTCTTCTTCGATGTGACTTTTTGGCACTTTTAGGCATTTGCAGAGCTGGGATACGTGGAACACATTGTGGATATCTGACATGGATTCTGGCAATTCAAGGTGGTAGGCTGCGGGTCCTATTCTGCCAATGATAGGATAGGGGCCAACGAATCATGGAGCTAGCTTCCCTTTCACTTGAAATCTTTTGACTCCCCGCATCGGGGAGACCTTGAGGTAGACGAAGTCTCCTTCTTTGAACCTGAGTTCTCTCTGCCTATTGTCTGCGTAACTCTTCTGCCGACTCTGAGCTTCGGGGAGTCTTTTGCGGATTAGGGCTACTTTCTCTTCTACCTCCTTAATGAAGGCAGGCCATTCCAGTTTCTTTTTCCCTAGGTTGGACCACATCAGAGGGGTCTGGCACTTTCGTCCATACAAGGCTTCGAACGGTGACATCTTGATACTAGCCTGGTAGTTGTTGTTATACGAGAACTCTGCATATGGCAAACTGGACTCCCAATTCCTATCAAACGTCAACACACAGGCTCTTAACAAATCCTCGAGGACCTTGTTGACACTTTCTGTCTGACCATCTGACTGAGGGTGATATGCGGTACTAAAGTCTAGCTTGGTGCCCATAGCTTGCTGAAGGCTCATCCAGAATTTTGAGGTGAACTGTGTTCCTCTATCTGACACTATCTTCCATGGAATACCATGGAGTCTCACTATTTCTTTAAGATATATCCGGGCAAGGGTGGCTCCTCCGAAGGTAGTTTTTACTGGGATGAAATGAGCTACCTTGGTAAGACGGTCAATTATAACCCAGATAGAATCGTTCCCTTTTTGTGTCCGAGGCAGTCCAATTACGAAATCCATGCCTATTTCTTCCCACTTCCATTTGGGTACTGGGAGGGGTTGAAGTAGACCTGTAGGCTTCTGATGCTCTGCCTTAGTTCGCTGGCAAGTGTCACACCGAGCCACATACTATGCTATCTCCTTTTTCATTCCTCTCCACCAGTATCTGGTCTTGAGGTCTAGGTACATTTTGGTAGTCCCGGGGTGGATAGAGTAGGCTGAGTTGTGAGCTTCATCAAGCATGACTTCTCGTGTTTCTCCTTTTGGTACACACACACGGTTTCTGAACCAAGGGATTCCTTCTTCATCTGTCTTGAGGTCCAGGAGTTGCTCCTTGCGAGTTCTCTCCGCAAGACTTGTCGTCTCAGTGTCCATGACCTTTGCGTATGAGGTCTTCTAGCATTGGTTTGACTTCCAGGCTGCCATTGTCTCCTAGACAAGCATTCAGTTGAGCTAATTCTTTCTTCCAGTCTTCCAAGAAGTTGGTTTCTTTCTCCCCGAAAGGTTTTCGGCTGAGGGCGTCTGCTACCACGTTGGCTTTCCCGGGGTGGTAGTGGATCTCAATGTCATAATCTTTGATCAATTCCAGCCATCTTCGTTGACGGAGATTGAGGTCTGGCTGAGTGAAAATGTACTTTAGGCTCTTGTGATCTGTAAAGATGTGACATTTGTTCCCAACCAGGTAGTGCCTCCATATTTTTAGGGCATGCACTGTGACGGAACCTCCCAAGTAATTAGGCCCACCTACAGTTGTCCTTGTCCAACGGACTTCAGACAACCCTGTAGGTGCCCCTGAACTACTTGACAAGTTCGGTATCTTTCCTTACCTTACCAGGAACGATTCACCCGTCTTGCAGACATTACAGAACATCGAAGATAAAGAATTGCGGAAGCGATTACATAACTTACATTTATTTTAAAAGCAAGCTCAAGTTGTTTTATTACAGACCAGAACTAAAAGCGTGTGCTAAGTAGTAATATTATACAAACCAAGGGAGGCACAAACTCCTCCCGATAAGCATTAAGCAAAAGATTTCTATGTGGACGACCAAGTCCTCCCGCACTTCAGTCTTGTTTTTCCTCCTTAGGAACCACCTTGGCACAGAAGCAGCAGAAATCTGCTACTTCCTCACCTAAAAACAACGAAGGGATAAACCCTGAGTATGGAATTACTCAGCAAGTCTTACCCGACTAAAGAAAAGACTCTCAAGGGTATGCTGGTTATATGGGAGTCAAGGTAAGGCTTTTCAATAATCAAAGACTCTGTTTTGCAGAAATGCTTACTAAAGTGGATCCTTAAAATCCAGTTTTATTTGTCAAGTTAAGTAGAATTACCTGTAACTAGAGTTTTTCCTACCCTAGTTCAATCACTGGTCCTGCACTAGCCAATTTCTTAACAAAAACCCATCATCTTTAGTGGAATGCTACGTGTAGGTCAGTGATCAAGTCTTCATAACCGCGAAGGTACGGCGATCCGAATCGATTATACTCAGCTGAGGATCTCCAATCACACGACATATGTAGCACTTAACCCTTGCATATGTCAACCCGCCACCGGGGTTCTTAAGACCAGATCAGGTTCACGCAAACCGAGAGCACAGATACACCACCGTCTAGCTCTTGCCACAGAGGGTACACGCTACTCTCGCCACCGCTCCACGCCCATTTCGTGTTATCTTATTCTGGCCTTAGTCTGCCCGAGGCAAGGCTTACCCATGACGAGGCATGTGACCAGTTAAAGGGTCCTCGATCATCAGGCCTACATTGAGACGGTCCTTAATCGACTCAAACGGAGACACTACACCGAGACTCTCTTCTCGTGCAAGTCACCCGCCCGGTCTCAGCTTAATCTTTTTAACCCAAAAACTTGGTACCTGGCAGAGGTACATCTTTTCCGATGTTGAATCCATCATGGTCATGATGGATTCACCATCAAGTTTTATTTTCGAAAACAACCCTCCCACTTTGCCAAACATCTTTTGTAAAACAAATCCTTTTGTTTTTCTAAGCAATACTAAGCATAGTAAAACCTTTTTGTAAAAACAGGGTTTCAAGGAGGGTAATCAAGATCAAGGAAGGTAATGCAGGAATTGTTTAATCAATCAACTCCTATCACCTAATGCAGCAAGCAAGTGAGAAAGATTTTAAAAACATCAAGGGAGGTGGCAAATGCACCGGGGCTTGCCTTCGTTAACAGGTGAGTCGGGTTCGGATCCACAAATATCGAAGTAGAAGCAGTTGCCTGCTTGAGAATCCGAGGGTGGTGGTGTCCTTTCTTCGGTGACTTCTATTTCTTCTTCACGTTCTAACATAACCATATATATATATACATATATAAGAATGGATGCCATGTAATGCGCATGAGAGTGCGAAGATAATAAAGATTTATTATCTAAGTCTTGAATACAACTTTCCTTCACGGAACTCCGAGAACCTAGGGTTTCCGGAGTCAGTAAAGGAGTTCAAAGGGCAGGGGGGGTGGTTTTGGGTTCTAGTTATCAAACATGGTCCAAATCAATTCAAACTCTACCCAAGGCTTCTAATTGTTGTTTTAAGTTCCCATAAAAAGTTTGGGGCATTTTTGGACTTACCAATTATTTTCTAAAAATCCATAACTAATACTTTTAACTACTTTAAATATCCTAAAATTTCTTATTTCCACTAAAAATCACAAAACTATTTTTATTAAATTCTAGGGAAAATCACAAGCCTAGGAAAATTGGTTTCACAATTTTATCATTTTTCTACCATTTTCTAAAATTGTTTTGGCTCTGGAAATAAAAGAAAAAGGAAAACCAGTGAATAGTTCAGGGCTGATTTCGGCCCAAGCGGCCCAGTCAGAGGGAGAAAGGCGCCCGCACGCGCCCGCGCCCTGGCGACTTTGCACAGAGACCCCTGCGTCCTAGGCTAACTGGAGATAAGTCCTATTACTGTTTCACCGTTTCACTGACAGTTTGCAGCATAGTCCTCGGTTTTCTATTTCTTTACCCGACACGTCCTCGACGACGGCAGCGCACGGAGGAGCTCCGGCGAGCCACAGCACCGGCCGATTGAGGTGATGACCGGCGCGCCCAAGCGGCGGACACCAAATCCAAGCTACCCCGAGTAATTCCCCCAAGTTAATCGCACAATTGGTGACCTATTCTAGCCTGCCCACGAGAACCGCGAAGACCATGATCGTTTGGTCGTGTTCCCGACGAGTGGTGGTCTCTTAGTTCAAATTGGAGGCTCGGTAAGCATCACAGGGTGACAAGAGTGCTCAAACAAGGGAGAGTGAGGGATGAACGAACCTAGAAAGGGCTGGCCGCGGTGAGCAGTTTCTTGCGGTGGCGGAGAATGGATTTGGGCAGAATTCCAAATTCGCGGATTCCAGTGAACGACTACGGCTGATTCGTGGTGGCTGGACAGCTTACTACCCTACGGAGTTCGGGGAGGGGTCAATTTATAGTTCTAGCGGGCGGTGGCCGCGAATTTCGAGCAAGACGCGCGGCGGCCGGAAATGGAGAAGAAGACTGGCGCACGCGAATTAGTGTCCTACGCCGTGGCAACCTCACCGGCGTTGATTTGACAGCAGTAGCGAGTTACAGCGACGCGGTGGAGGGGTTGAGCCACGCGGCGCACGGCCGGGAGGCGGCGGTCGACGGTGAGCTTATCGGCTACAGCCGCAAAGCAGAAGGGTAGTCACGGTGAGTCACCGGAGTTATCCCCAGGGGATGGCTTTTACCTGGCGGCATTATCGGGTCATCGGCGACGCGAATCCTACAGCGGTGGCGTGAATCACGGCGAAGGGGTCACCGGCGTCGAGCTGTCCGCGCTGGCGTCCTAATCTGTGCACTGTACCATGGGGAATACCTCATCAGAGTACCTGACAGAGCTTCTTGGAGCTCAATTTACTCCTGATTTTGTGTGGAACCTATGCCAACTTTCTGTAGCAAAGTTATAGAGCTATAATCCAGTGATAACTTTGCTACAATGTGCTCCCACAAAAAGTCACTGGATCCCACTCAAAATCGAGCTCAAAGTTCATCCCATCACCCTGTTAATCTGAAATTCAGACTTCAGGCAGTCTGACAGTCCATCTTTGGTTAAAATTTTCTCCAAATTTCTCTTAAGAACATGGCTTAAACCCTTAAACAAAGTTGTTCTCCTATGTTTGGTCTTCAACTTTGATGTGGTCACCTAATATGAATTCTCACTATTTTGAATGCTACACAGCCCCAAAGTTGGGCCTATAACCCTATTTTCAGACTTAACATAGGAATCAAAATTGAGGTCCTTTTTGCAAATGAGTCCAAAACTTAGGGTTTGGCTTTCAAGTCCACATATTTGTGAACCAAATGACTTAAAACACTTATTTTACTTGGTTTTTGCACTTTAGTCCAAAAGTGGACTAATTTTGCACATAGGCCCCTAGGGTTTAGTTTTAGGGTTTTCCAGGGTTCCAATTAGGGTTTTTAGTATCCCAGGGGTATAAATGTGATTCAACTTTATCTTTGGGGATATTTTATAACTATTACCCTAAAGTATTTAGGTTTTCTCAATTTGGGTTAGGTTTTACCCCTTTAATCCCTATTTATGGTAAAGCTTCCTATCCAGGGTCCTATTTGCAAAACATTAAAACAATACAACTTGCTTGAAATTTTTGCCTAGTGAATGCACTCTAGGTGTATCAAACATATGCAATGCCAATGCTTATGATGCCATGCTCAAGTTTTAGTTACAGTAACACCAGGGGTGTTACATCCTTCCCCCCATAAAAGAATCTCGTCCCGAGATTAAAAGTCCTAGGGTAGGTAATGGAAAAGGAAACGCGGAATACTTTTATTTCCTTATTTTTGGTACACGGCAGGGGTGATGTGGGGGTCACTTCTTTATTACACAGTTATACAGGCTTTACAATTTGCATGAGGGTAAAAAGCCTGGGAAATTCTTTTCTAGAAAGTCTTGAGTTTCCCATGTAGCCTCATCTTCAGAATGCTGGTTCCACTGTATCTTATAAAACTTGAGAGTTTTTCTCCGGGTAACCCTGTCCTTTTGATCTAAGACTCGAATAGGGTGCTCAGAATATGTCAAGTCCGGTTCAAGGACAACATCTGTCACTTCAACGGTTCGATCAGGAATCCGAAGACACTTCTTCAATTGTGACACGTGGAACACATTATGCACAGCAGACAATGTTTCGGGTAGTTGGAGTCGGTATGCCACTGGTCCATATCTTTCCAGAATAAGAAAAGGACCAATATATCGTGGTGCAAGCTTCCCTTTAACCCCAAAACGCGATACTCCCTTCATTGGTGAGACCTTCAGATAGACATAGTCTCCTTCCAGGAAATATAAGGGCATTCGCCGTTTGTCTGCATAACTATTCTGACGAGCTTGTGCTTTCTTCATATTATGAATAATTTTATGAACCTTATCCTCGGCCTCTTTCACCATATCAGGCCTAAAGAAGCACCTTTCCCCAGGTTCAGACCAATTTAGCGGAGTACGACATCATCGTCCATATAAAGCTTCAAAGGGTGCCATCTTGATACTTTCTTGATAGCTATTATTATATGAAAACTCCGCCAAAGGCAAACATTCATCCCATTTCTGTGAGAAGACCAGAACACATGCCCGCAGCATATCTTCAAGTATTTGGTTCACTCTCTCAGTCTATCCACTGGTTTGAGGATGATAGGCCAAACTGTGGAGTAACTTAGTACCCAGGGATTTATGAAGTTCTTCCCAGAATTTGGATACAAATTGTGGTCCACGATCCGACACTATAGTCTTTGGGACACCATGCAAACTGAGAATACGGGCAATGTACAACTCCGCATAGGTAAGTACCGGATAATATGTCTTGACCGGTAGAAAGTGAGCAATCTTTGTAAGTCGATCAACAATCACCCAAATAGAGTCATATCCTTTTGCGGTCCTGGGCAATCCCACAATAAAGTCCATACTGATGTCTTCCCATTTCCATGTCGGTATTGGTAATGACTGTAATGGACCAGCAGTTTTCATGTGTATGGCCTTGACACGTCTGCAAGTGTCACACTTAGCCACATAGCGTGCAATTTCGATCTTCATCTTTGTCCACCAGTAATGTTGCTTTAAGTCTTGGTACATCTTAGTGCTTCCGGGATGAATAGAATAACGACTAAGATGTGCTTCATCAAGAATTTGCTGGCGGAGTTCTTCGTTCTTTGGCACTACTATGCGGTTTTTAAACCATATCACACCTTGATTGTCTTCCTTGAAACATTTGGCTACTCCAGCCCTTATCTTCTCTCGTATGTGCTTCATACCCAGATTATCCTTTTGAGCATCAATTATCCTTTGCAAAATGATTGACTCAAGCTTTAGCTGATTTAGAGTCCCTTGTTGGATTATCCCCAGGTTTAGCTTTTCCATCTCTTGACACAAAGTGTTGTCAGAGGTCTTCACCATAAGACAGTGGCAGGAAGCCTTACGGCTCAGTGCATCTGCCACCACATTGGCTTTGTGAAAGTCGCCTAGAGGGGGGGTGAATAGGGCGAAACTAAAATTTACAAATATAAACACAACTACAAGCCGGGTTAGCGTTAGAAACGTAAACGAGTCCGCGAGAGAGGGCGCAAAACAAATCGCAAGCAAATGAAGAGTGTGACACGCGGATTTGTTTTACCGAGGTTCGGTTCTCGCAAACCTACTCCCCGTTGAGGAGGCCACAAAGGCCGGGTCTCTTTCAACCCTTCCCTCTCTCAAACGGTCCCTCGGACCGAGTGAGCTTCTCTTCTCAAATCAAAGCCGGGAACAAAACTTCCCCGCAAGGGCCACCACACAATTGGTGCCTCTTGCCTTGATTACAATTGAGTGTTGATCACAAGAAAGAGTGCGAAAGAAAAGAAGCGATCCAAGCGCAAGAGCTCAAATGAACACTACAAATCACTCTCTCTAATCACTAATGCTTTGTGTGGAGTTGGGAGAGGATTTGATCTCTTTTGGTGTGCTTTGCAATGAATCCTAGCTCTTGTATAGTAGTTGGAAGCTGGAAAACTTGGATGCAATGAATGGTGGGGTGGTTGGGGTATTTATAGCCCCAACCACCAACTTGACCGTTGGTGGAGGCTGTCTGTTCGATGGCGCACCGGACAGTCCGGTGCACACCGGACATGTCCGGTGCCCCCGCCACGTCATCACTGCCGTTGGATTCTGACCGTTGGAGCTTCTGACTTGTGGGCCCGCCTGGATGTCCGGTGCACACCGGACATGCACTGTTCCATGTCCGGTGCGCCAGTATGGGCGTGCCTGACGACTGCGCGCCTCTGGCGCGCATTGAATGCGCCTGCAGGTAGCCGTTGGCGCCGAAGTAGCCGTTGCTCCGTGGTTGCACCGGACAGTCCGGTGTACACCGGACAGTCCGGTGAATTATAGAGGAGCGGCTGCTATGCGTTCCCGAGGCAGGCGAGTTCCGGAGACCGCGCTTCTTTGGAGCACCGGACACTGTCCGGTGTACACCGGACAGTCCGGTGAATTATAGCGCCGCGGCCTGCGAAATTCCCGAAGGTGGCGAGTTCGAGTTCGAGTCCTCTGGTGCACCGGACACTGTCCGGTGGTTCACCGGACACTGTTCGGTGTACACCGGACAGTCCGGTGCCCCAGACCAGAGGTGCCTTCGGTTGCCTCTTTGCTCCTTTGTTGAATCCAAAACTTGATCTTTTTATTGGCTGAGTGTGAACCTTTTACACCTGTATAATCTATACACTTGGGCAAACTAGTTAGCTCAAAGGTTTGTGTTGGGCAATTCAACCACCAAAATTCATTAGGGACTAGGTGTAAGCCTAATTCCCTTTCAATCTCCCCCTTTTTGGTGATTGATGCCAACACAAACCAAAGCAAATATAGAAGTGCATAATTGAACTAGTTTTCATAATGTAAGTGCAAAGGTTGCTTGGAATTGAGCCAATATAAATACTTACAAGATATGCATGGATTGTTTCTTACTTATAACATTTTGGACCACGCTTGCACCACATGTTTTGTTTTTGCAAACTCTTTTGAAAATCCTTTTCAAAGTTCTTTTTGCAAATAATCAAAGGTAAATGAATATGATTTTGCAAAGCATTCTCAAGATTTGAGATTTTCTCCCCATGTTTCAAATGCTTTTCCTTTGACTAAACAAAACTCCCCCTAAATGAAATCTTCCTCTTAGTGTTCAAGAGGGTTTTGATCTATCCTTTTTGAAATACTATTTTCTCCCCCTTTTGAACACAATAGGATACCAATTGAAAATATTCAACACTAAGTTATTTTGAAAGTTGGTGGTGGTGCGGTCCTTTTGCTTTGGGCTCATACTTTCTCCCCCTTTGGCATGAATCGCCAAAAACGGAATCATTAGAGCCCTCAAGTTACATTTTCCCTCTTTGGTCAAAACAAATGAGTGAAGATTATACCAAAGATGGAGTCCTTTTGCTTGGTGCTCATGCTTTCTCCCCAAGAACGAAGAGTTGCTTGGAGCGACGGCGAAGGATGAGTGACGTAGTGGAAGCCTTTGTCTTCGCCGAAGACTCCAATTCCCTTTCGATACTCCTATGACTTGTTTGAAATTCACTTGAAAAACATATTAGTCATAGCTTATGAAGGAGACATGATCAAAGGTATATAAATGAGCTATGTGTGCAATCTAGCAAAAGAAATTGCGCGAATCAAGAACATTGAGCTCATGCCTAAGTTTGTTAAAAGATTGTTCATCAAGAGGCTTGGTAAAGATATCGGCTAATTGATCTTTAGTGTTAATGTAAGAAATCTCGATATCTCCCTTTTGTTGGTGATCCCTTAAGAAGTGATACCGAATGGCTATGTGTTTAGTGCGGCTATGCTCGATGGGATTATCCGCCATCTTGATTGCACTCTCATTATCACATAGCAAAGGGACTTTGGTTAATTTGTAACCGTAGTCCCGCAGGGTTTGCCTCATCCAAAGCAATTGCGCGCAACAATGTCCTGCGGCAATGTACTCGGCTTCAGCGGTAGAAAGAGCGACCGAATTTTGCTTCTTTGAAGCCCAAGACACCAAGGATCTTCCCATGAACTGGCAAGTCCCCGATGTGCTCTTCCTATTGATTTTGCACCCCGCCCAATCGGCATCCGAATATCCAATTAAATCAAATGTGGATCCCCTAGGATACCAAAGCCCAAACTTAGGAGTATAAGCCAAATATCTCAAGATCCGTTTCACGGCCGTAAGGTGAGCTTCCTTAGGGTCGGCTTGGAATCTTGCACACATGCATACGGAAAGCATAATATCCGGTCGAGATGCACATAAATAGAGTAAAGAACCTATCATCGACCGGTATACCTTTTGATCCACGGACTTACCTCCCGTGTCGAGGTCGAGATGTCCATTGGTTCCCATGGGTGTCTTGATGGGCTTGGCATCCTTCATCCCAAACTTGTTTAGAATGTCTTGAGTGTACTTCGTTTGGCTAATGAAGGTGCCCTCTTGGAGTTGCTTCACTTGAAATCCTAAGAAATACTTCAACTCCCCCATCATAGACATCTCGAATTTCTGTGTCATAATCCTACTAAACTCTTCACATGTAGACTCGTTAGTAGACCCAAATATAATATCATCAACATAAATTTGGCATACAAACAAGTCATTTTCAAGAGTTTTAGTAAAGAGTGTAGGATCAGCCTTTCCGACTTTGAAGCCATTAGCAATAAGGAAATCTCTAAGGCATTCATACCATGCTCTTGGGGCTTGCTTGAGCCCATAAAGCGCCTTAGAGAGCTTATAGACATGGTTAGGGTACTCACTGTCTTCAAAGCCGGGAGGTTGCTCAACATAGACCTCTTCCTTGATTGGTCCATTGAGGAAGGCACTTTTCACGTCCATTTGATAAAGCTTAAAGCCATGGTAAGTAGCATAGGCCAATAATATACGAATTGACTCAAGCCTAGCTACGGGTGCATAGGTTTCACCGAAATCCAAACCTTCGACTTGGGAGTATCCCTTGGCCACAAGTCGGGCTTTGTTCCTTGTCACCACACCATGCTCATCTTGCTTGTTGCGGAAGACCCATTTGGTTCCTACAACATTTTGGTTAGGACGTGGAACTAAATGCCATACCTCATTCCTCGTGAAGTTGTTGAGCTCCTCTTGCATTGCCACCACCCAATCCGAATCTTGTAGTGCTTCCTCTACCTTGTGTGGCTCAATAGAGGAAACAAACGAGTAATGTTCACAAAAATGTGCAACACGAGATCTAGTGGTTACCCCCTTATGAATATCACCGAGGATGGTGTCGACGGGGTGATCTCGTTGGATTGCTTGGTGGACTCTTGGGTGTGGCGGCCTTGGTTCTTCATCCTCCTTGTCTTGATCATTTGCATCTCCCCCTTGATCTATGCCGTCATCTTGAGGTGGCTCATTTGCTTGATCTTCTACTTCATCAACTTGAGCTTCATCCTCATTTTGAGTTGGTGGAGATGCTTGCGTGGAGGAGGATGGTTGATCTTGTGCATTTGGAGGCTTTTCGGATTCCTTAGGACACACATCCCCAATGGACATGTTCCTGAGCGCGATGCATGGAGCCTCTTCAATACCTATCTCATCAAGATCAACTTGCTCTACTTGAGAGCCGTTAGTTTCATCAAACACAACGTCACATGAGACTTCAACTAGTCCAGTGGACTTGTTAAAGACCCTATATGCCCTTGTGTTTGAGTCATAACCAAGTAAAAAGCCTTCTACAGTCTTAGGAGCAAATTTAGATTTTCTACCTCTTTTAATAAGAATAAAGCATTTGCTACCAAAGACTCTAAAATATGAAATGTTGGGCTTTTTACCAGTTAGGAGTTCATAGGATGTCTTCTTGAGGATTCGGTGTAGATATAACCGGTTGATGGCGTAGCAGGCGGTGTTGACCGCCTCAGCCCAAAACCGATCAGAAGTCTTGTATTCATCAAGCATGGTCCTTGCCATGTCCAATAGAGTTCGATTCTTCCTCTCCACTACACCATTTTGTTGAGGTGTGTAGGGAGAAGAGAACTCATGCTTGATGCCCTCCTCCTCAAGGAAGCCTTCAATTTGAGAGTTCTTGAACTCCGTCCCGTTGTCGCTTCTTATTTTCTTGATCCTTAAGTCGAACTCATTTTGAGCCCGTCTCAAGAATCCCTTTAAGGTCTCTTGGGTTTGAGATTTTTCCTGTAAAAAGAATACCCAAGTGAAGCGAGAATAATCATCCACAATAACTAGACAGTACTTACTCCCGCCGATGCTTATGTAAGCGATCGGGCCGAATAGGTCTATGTGTAGGAGCTCCAGTGGCCTGTCACTAGTCATGATGTTCTTGTGTGGATGATGAGCTCCAACTTGCTTTCCTGCCTGGCATGCGCTACAAATCCTGTCTTTCTCAAAATGAATATTTGTTAATCCTAAAATGTGTTCTCCCTTTAGAAGCTTGTGAAGATTCTTCATCCCAACATGGGCTAGTCGGCGGTGCCAGAGCCAACCCATGTTAGTCTTAGCAATTAAGCATGTGTCGAGTTCAGCTCTTTCAAAATCTACTAAGTATAGCTGACCCTCTAACACACCCTTAAATGCTATTGAATCATCACTTCTTCTAAAGACAGTGACACCTACATCAGTGAAAAGACAGTTGTAGCCCATTTTGCATAATTGAGATACAAAAAGCAAATTGTAATCTAAAGAGTCTACAAGAAAAAACATTGGAAATGGAATGGTCAGGTGATATAGCAATTTTACCCAATCCTTTGACCAAACCTTGATTTCCATCCCCGAATGTAATTGCTCGTTGGGGATCTTGGTTTTTCTCATAGGAGGAGAACATTTTCTTCTCCCCAGTCATGTGGTTTGTGCATCCGCTGTCGAGTATCCAACTTGAGCCCCCGGATGCATAAACCTACAAAACAATTTTAGTTCTTGATTTTAGGTACCCAAACGGTTTTGGGTCCTTTGGCATTAGAAACAAGAACTTTGGGTACCCAAACACAAGTCTTTGACCCCTTGTGTTTGCCCCCAACAAACTTGGCAACTACCTTGCCGGATTTGTTAGTTAAAACATATGATGCATCAAAAGTTTTAAAAGAAATGTCATGCTCATTTGATGCACTAGGAGTTTTCTTCTTAGGCAACTTAGCACGGGTTGGTTGCCTAGAGCTAGATGTCTCACCCTTATACATAAAAGCATGGTTAGGGCCAGAGTGAGACTTCCTAGAATGAGTTCTCCTAATTTTGCTCTCGGGATAACCGGCAGGGTACAAAATGTAACCCTCGTTATCCTGAGCCATGGGAGCCTTGCCCTTAACAAAGTTAGACAAGTTTTTAAGAGGGGCATTAAGTTTGACATTGTCTCCCCTTTGGAAGCCAATGCCATCCTTGATGCCAGGGCGTCTCCCATTATAGAGCATACTTCTAGCAAATTAAAATTTTTCATTTTCTAAGTTATGCTCGGCAATTTTAGCATCTAATAATGCTATATGATCATTTTGTTGTTTAATTAAAGCCATGTGATCATGAATAGAAGAATGGATTTGGGGAGAATTCCAAATTCGCGGATTCCAGTGAACGACTGCGGCTGATTCGTGGTGGCTGGACAGCTTACTACCCTACGGAGTTTGGGGAGGGGTCAATTTATAGTGCTAGCGGGTGGTGGCCGCGAATTTCGAGCAAGACGCGCGGCGGCCGGAAATGGAGAAGAAGACTGGCGCACGCGAATTAGTGTCCTACGCCGTGGCAACCTCACCGGCGTTGATTTGACAGCAGTAGCAAGTTACAGCGACGCGGTGGAAGGGTTGAGCCACGCGGTGCACGACCGGGAGGCGGCGGTCGACGGTGAGCTTATCGGCTACAGCCGCAAAGCAGAAGGGCAGTCACGGTGAGTCACCGGAGTTATCCCCAGGGGATGGCTTTTACCTGGCGGCCTTATCGTGTCATCGGCGACGCGAATCCTACAGCGGTGGCGTGAATCACGGCGAAGGGGTCACCGGTGTCGAGCTGTCCGCGCTGGCGTCCTAATCTGTGCACTGTACCATGGGGAATACCTCATAAGAGTACCTGACAGAGCTTCTTGGAGCTCAATTTACTCCTGATTTTGTGTGGAACCTATGCCAACTTTCTGCAGCAAAGTTATAGAGCTATAATCCAGTGATAACTTTGCTACAATGTGCTCCCACAAAAAGTCACTGGATCCCACTCAAAATCGAGCTCAAAGTTCATCCCATCACCCTGTTAATCTGAAATTCAGACTTCAGGCAGTCTGACAGTCCATCTTTGGTTAAAATTTTCTCCAAATTTCTCTTAAGAACATGGCTTAAACCCTTAAACAAAGTTGTTCTCCTATGTTTGGTCTTCAACTTTGATGTGGTCACCTAATATGAATTCTCACTATTTTGAAAGCTACACAGCCCCAAAGTTGGGCCTATAACCCTATTTTCAGACTTAGCATAGGAATCAAAATTGAGGTTCTTTTTGCAAATGAGTCCAAAACTTAGGGTTTGGCTTTCAAGTCCACATATTTGTGAACCAAATGACTTAAAACACTTATTTTACTTGGTTTTTGCACTTTAGTCCAAAAGTGGACTAATTTTGCACATAGGCCCCTAGGGTTTAGTTTTAGGGTTTTCCAGGGTTCCAATTAGGGTTTTTAGTATCCCAGGGGTATAAATGTGATTCAACTTTATCTTTGGGGAAATTTTATAACTATTACCCTAAAGTATTTAGGTTTTCTCAATTTGGGTTAGGTTTTACCCCTTTAATCCCTATTTAGGGTAAAGCTTCCTATCCAGGGTCCTATTTGCAAAACATTAAAACAATACAACTTGCTTGAAATTTTTGCCTAGTGAATGCACTCTAGGTGTATCAAACATATGCAATGCCAATGCTTATGATGCCATGCTCAAGTTTTAGTTACAGTAACACCAGGGGTGTTACATGCACTATGGCTGCCAATTCCAAATCATGTGTTGTATAATTCTGCTCATGAGGCTTGAGTAGGCGTGATGCATAGACGATGACTTTCTCATTTTGCATAAGCACACATCCTAAACCTTGCTTTGAAGCATCACAGAAGATGACAAAATCCTGGTGGATGTCTGGTAGTGTCAATACTGGCGCGGTTGTGAGCTTCTTCTTTATGATTTGGAAGCTTTCCTCACACTTCGGGGTCCACACAAATTTATTGTCTTTCTTGAGGAGCTCGGTCATAGGTCTTGCTATGCTGGAGAACCCTTTGATAAAACGACGGTAATATCCTGCCATTCCCAAAAAGCTTCGAACTTCACTAACGTTGGATGACTGTTTCCATTTGGATACTGCTTCTACTTTGGATGGGTCCACTTCTATTTCTTCTGCAGTTAAGATATGCTCGAGGAAGGCTATCTTCTCTAACTAGAATTCACATTTGCTGAGCTTAGCATAGAGTTGATGTGCTCTGAGTCTTTCGAGGACAATCTGGAGGTGATGCTCATGATCTTCGCGACTCTTGCAGTAGATAAGGATGTCGTCAATGAAGACTACGACAAACTTATCCAACTCTTCCATAAATACCTTATTCATAAGATTCATAAAAAAGGTGGGTGCGTTGGTTAGTCCGAAGGGCATTACTGTGAACTCATATTGTCCGTACCGAGTGACAAATGCAGTCTTCTGAACGTCTGCTTCCTTGATTCTCAGCTTGTGATATCCTGACCTCAGGTCTGTCTTGGAGAAATACTTGGCCCCTTGAAGCTAGTCGAAGAGGTCATCGATCCGCGGTAGTGGGTACTTGTTTTTGATTGTAACTTCATTCAAGGATCGGTAATCAATACACATCCTCATACTTCCATCCTTTTTGGTGACAAATAGAACTGGTGCTCCCCAAGGAGATGAGCTGGGACGAATATATACCCTTTCTGTTGAAGTTCTGCGATCTGGAGTTTTAGTTCTACCAATTCGGTGGGAGCCATGCGGTATGGTCTTTTTGCGATTGGTGCGGTGCCGGGAATTAGATCAATGTAGAACCCCACTTCTCTTTCTGGCGGCATTCCTGGCAATTCTTCTAGGAATACATCCATGAATTCTTCTACTACAGATATGTTTTATGCTGCTAGGTTAAACACCATTGGATCTTGGGCGGGTGGCTGAGCCCGACATGAAACTGACTTTCCTTGGTGGTCAGTGAGAAGAATGGTCTTATCTGCGCAACTTATGATGCCATTATGCTTGGTTAACCAATCCATTCCTAAGATCACATCAATTCCATGGGATGGCAATACGACTAAGTCTACCAAGAACACTACCCCACTTAAAAGAATCCTGATTTGGGAGCATTTTAGATGGCATAGAAGTCTGACCCTGGGGTTCGGGTGACCAAGGGAATTTCTAGGTGTGCAGTGGGAATGCCATGATTTTCCACAAAACTGGTGGCTATGAAAGAATGAGATGCTCCTGAATCAAAAAGTACAGTAGCAGGCGTAAATTCAACTAGGAACTCACCGAGTACTACTCCTCGGGCTTGCTGAGCCTCTTGCGCGTCGACGTGGTTCACTCGAGCCCTGCCATGATACTGGGTCTTGCTCTACTGGCTGTTGGAGGAGGGTGCCTTGGAGGCGGGTGCTGGGGCACTCTTGGGGCCATTCACCGAGTTGGAGTAAGTAGGCACGGATGCCTTCAACCGAGGACAATTATTCTTGTAGTGACTGGGGTCTCTGTAGTGCCAACATGCATTGGCTGGAGGTTGGTTGCTTGCAACGGAGGGGGCCTGAAGGGAGCTTTGACCCTGCTGACTAAAACATGACGGAGTGGGTCCAGCTGGCTTGTTGAAGCTTGGTCCCTTGGGTGGAAACCCAAAGGATCGAATTCTCTGGTGCCTGTCCTGCTGCTGAGCTCGAAGGACCTGGAACTTTCTCTTGAGGTGACCCTTTTCTTCTTCTTTAGCCCTTTCTACTTGTATGGCCTTGTTTGAGATATGCGAGAAGCTGATGAAGTCTTGGCTGGCGAGGATAGTCTTGAGTTCTGGTCTTAGCCCCTTCAAGAAATGGGCCATCTTCTTGGCTTCTATGCTGACATTATCAGGCGCATAGCAAGCCAATTATGTGAATTTGTGCACGTACTCACTAACGGATCTCCCTTCTTGAGTTAATTCTGAAATTCATCTTCTTTGAGCTGGACGATCCCTTGGGGCACATGATGTTCTCGGAAGGCGGCTTCAAATTCTGCCCAGGTAGCATTTCTGACGGCAGCGCTGAAGGTATGCCACCAGGATAGGGCCATCCCAGAAAGTTGATGAGCAGCCAGATGAACACGCTAGTTCTTAGGGCATCCGATGGCCTCTAACTTCCTTTTTACTATGCGTAGCTAGTCATCAGCGTCGAGCGGGTTGCTGGATCCAGCAAATGTGGGAGGCTTGAGCCTTAGAAAATCTCCCATTCTGTCTTGAGGCCTTCCACCATTCGAGCGCTGGTTCTCAAGGCTTCGGGTGAGGACCTCAATGAGTTGGGTTTGGTTGGCCAGAACTTGGGCTAAATTTAATGGCAGCTCCGGAGGTGCGGGGAGGTGGGTTTCACTCCCTTCTCCACCGACTTCTCCTTCAGCACCTAGAGGAGACCTTGCTCCAATCCCTGAGGCGGTAGGCGTGGTTTTATCCGAAGCCATCTGCCAGGGGAGAGGATTACTACTATGCACATGCCAATTCCTTTTTCAAACACGTTATTTTATTCATCACACAAGTTCATTACAAGCATACAGTTACCACAAATCACACTACGTGCGAGCGCTTTCTAAGGTGCTTCCAAACTCTCTTTCTAAGGTATCCCCAAATTCCCTGAGAAGGTCATCAAGGCTAGCTAGGGACATATCCTCAACGTCTGACAAGTTTTCTATCCTGGAGGGAGGCAGTGTTGGTGGGGCTTCCTCTTTTCGTTCAGTCTGGCATCCTTGGCTCTTGGTCCGCTTCCGGATCTTCTTAGTGGGGGCGAGCTTCTTTAACTTCTTATCGTAGTCCTTCTTCAAGGTTCGGTAGGCTTCACGAGTGTTGGCCTCTTCACCTTCTGTTATTTCGAGACTTTCTTGGAGGGATGCCTTTTCTTCTTTTAATTTCTTGATTTGTTGCTCTAGGCTCTCCACCCGGGAGTTCAGGCAGGTGCAGTGGGCGAAAAGGTCGTCATAGTGGTTATCAAGAGTGTGGAGGTTTCCAGCCATGTATACTATGGTGGGGTCATCCTCACTAGGATCTCTTCCTGACAGGGCCTGAAGTCTTTTCCTCTAGGTAGGGGTATTTTTGTTGCTGGGTGGAAAGTAACGAAGGGGCGTCTCAAAGACTTCCCTGCTATAGTTTTGGCATAGCTGGCGAGGGCTTTTTGGGCAACATTTTGGCAAGTGTCTGGGAAGCGGTGTCCAGTGAAGGTGACTTGGAAAGAAGGGTGATTTGGGTAGTTTCGGCTTTCTCCTAGGTAGACTGCCATAGAGCATTTCTCAATTCCATTCTCGTGGTATTCTTTCTAGACGTACTCCGGCTTCTTGCGGATCCCCATGCGAAGTGCGCAACTCCATAAAAGATGAGGGAATCCTTCCACCTCTTAGCAGTAGGATGTCCTAATGACAAAGGAGCCTTCCATCTGGTAGAAGAAAAGAAGGGTCTGTCAATATCGGGGAAAGGAGAGAAGATTCTTTTAGGAGGTGAGAGGTCTTTTCTTTTTAAGGCAAACTTTTAAGGTCGGGGTTGCGATCTACGACCAGTCCTATGGCTCTGATAGCACCTGAAGCGTCCCGATCCTCTGGGACTCAAATGTGAAACAATTACTAGTCCCAGGAGGCTAGTAAACACATTCCTTACTTCAAATAGTACAGAGTTCGAATAAAAGTTATTACAATACCAGAGTACAAGCTCTAATGAGCCTGAAACATAAAGCGCAGCGAAAGATAAACTAGCCCAAGCCACAGGCAGAACTAGGTGCAGACACAACCCCCTTCTAGTCGAGCATAACAGAAAAGAAGTCTTCACTGCTGAAAAACATAAATAAATCTGGGTGAATACACTAGGTATTCCGCAAGCCCATCCCGCCCGTAAGGAGGGAGGGACTTATATAATACATGCTTTATATGGTGGAGTTGAAGTCACTCTTCTTTTTCAGAGAAAGGCAATACTTTGATGGTTTTCCCTAAAGGAAGAAGTAGCACATTTTCACACTCAACCACCACTGAGCTTCCTGCTCCCGTGGTATTGTTTTTCATTTCCAAAACACCCACACACACATTTCCCTGTTGGCGTGGATCATAAAATACTAATTGTCATACCACACCAGACTCGTCCATACCAGTGGACACAGACTATTCAAATAGGTTTGAACTCTGCACAAAGGGTACACTTTACCCACTAGTCCGGTTTCTGCAATCTCACCGTCGTGAGATCCGAATGCCGAATCTCTCTATTTCCTCGCACGTCCTTACCTTAACGGTTATACCGGAAGGAGTCAGGCCACCACCATGTCCAAATCGGACAAAACATTCCCCCTCCTTATCCTCCCGGTGCTCCCCAGCCATCATAACCCTGGGGTTTGGAACGTACGAGTTCAGATTGAGTGACTGCCCATACAGTCTCGAGTGGTTGTACTTGTCATGAGTACAGGTAGTGAAGGATGACAAACCGGTCCTTATATGAGGGGACAATCCTTTTGCTCACACCTAACCCGGCTGAGCCAACACCTAAGGCCCTCCCCTAAACCAGGGAGTCCCTGATTACTCCACTCCAAAGGTGATAGGGGTGAATACCCTTCATCATACACATTTTGAGAACATCGTTTAGTAAAAACATCACCCTTTTCTCATCCCACTTTTTGTACTCAAAAGATATTCTTTAATGCGGGCTATCTCTCTTCTCACGATGCAAAAGACCCAACCCTTATTCCCGGCTTAGGTAGTGGTAGAAAGAGTAGGTAATTTATGCATCAAGGTAATAATGGACTTGCCTTCGTCGAAGTTCTCCTGACACGAAAGATCTATTTCAGAGAGGTCGAGTTCCTGCCCTTCTTCTGGATCTACAAATTCTGGAGGATCGGATCCCTCTTCTCCTAGCTAAAATAGGTAAGGAACAATACATCAACCATGGTGGCTTGGTGGAGTGTGCCAACTTTTAAATATTATTATTTTATGCCCTATAATTTTATTTAGACTATTTTTGGTGCATAAAATATCAATATATGCATAAATACATGAAAATAGGAAAAAAGAGATGGAAAAAAGGAAAAGAAAAGTGATTTCCTGCTAACTGGGCCGGGGGGGGGGGGGGGGGATTTCGGCCCAGCCGAGCGCGGGCGCGCGCGCGTGTGCGGGCAGGCGGCCCAACCGGCCCACCAGCGGGGGACGACGAGGGGACGGCGCCGTGGGCGCGAGCCCATGTGCCAGCGAGGAGGGGGGAACGACGTTAGGGGGGATGACGGGGGGGAGGCGGTTTGCGGCGGGGAGAACCGATCGCTAGTGAAGTTCCGCGGCGTTTTTTCGCCGGTGGTCCGGTTCTGTGTCGACGGGATGGTGGTAAGGCATGACCAGGGGTAGGGGATTACGGTGGAGGGGTTAATTTGGTTGGAGGGTGCACGGGACGACCGGTCCACGGTGAGGTGGCAGGCGCTTGTGACGGTGAAGTCGCCGGCGAGGCTACTGGGCACAATAGGCGAAGGGGGGTGCGTGCTGAACTTGGGGCGTAGTGGTGGAGCTTAAGAGCTATAGCAATTTGGCTATAAGCTAACAAAGGGGAGAGGGAGGGGCTCACCAGAGAGAAGGAAGGCTGCGGCGCCGGGCGTGATTCGGTCCAGTGGGGGGGAGAGGGAGTGGCCGAGGCCGGTGTGAGGAAGGATGGAGCTTGGGCAGTCCTTTTTATAGGCGCCCGGGGCGGGGAAGGGAGGAGAGGTGGCGAGCACCAGTGAGCTTGCCACGACGGTGATGATGGTATACAGTGGCGAGGGGACGGCTCGGGCAGGCGGGGTGAAGGGACGGCTCGGGCACAGTGCGCGGTGGCGCAAGGCACCAAACCGAGCTGGCGAGCGCGTTAATGGCGAGGCGATGGAGCGAGCGGCGGCATGCGGTGATCGCGTCGATAGCAGATCAAGGGCGGGGGAGAGAGAGCTGACAGGCGGGGCCCACCTGTCAGAGAGAGGGCGGTCGAGAGGGAGCGACGGCGGGCGCGGCTAACGGGTGGGGCCGGTCGGTCGGCGAGGAAGGGAGGAGCGCGACGCGCGAGCAGACTCGCGGGGGATGGGCCGCATGGGCCGAGCAGGGGGGGAACGACACACGTGCGAGAGAGAGAGGGGGTTGGGCCGGATCTGGCCCAGCCGAGGGGGGGGAACTGATTTCCTTTTTCTTTTTCTATTTCTATTTCTTTTAATCTCCTTTTTCTTTTGAACAAATATTTAGCTATATTTTCTTGGGTGTCAAAATATTCTATGTGATGTGCTACTAACAACCATGGTGTAGGCATGTGATGAATGAAATGCCTTATGAGGTGGGGTCTTAGGAGATAATCAAGGGGGTAGAAGATTTAGGGTTTCTAACCTTGGGATTAAATTTTGGGATGTTACAGAAGTCAGAACGCACCGGACATGTCCGATGTGCCACTAGACTGTCCGGTGCAACTACTGGACAAAGGGTTTCAACGGTCGACCTCTCCAAACCCCAACGGGCGTGCTGACGTGGCACGCACCTGACAGTGAACAGTACATGTCTGGTGCACCACCAGACTATCTGGTGTGCCCATCCACAGCAAAAATAGCCAACAGCTAGGAAGTGGTTGAAGGCTATAAATAACCCCAACCACCTCCTTCAATGGCATCCAAGTTTTCTGAAGTTCACATTCAATACAAGAGCAATAGCATTCACTCCAAGACACATTCCAAAGTTCAAATCCTCTCCAAGCCTCAAAATCAACTCAAGTGCTTAGTGACTTGAGAGAGGATGTTTTGTGTTCTTTTGTTGCTCTTGTTGCTTGGATTGCTTTCTCCTTCTCCATTCTTATTGTTATAAGTGCTTTGTAAAGATAGCAAGAGACAACTAAGTGTGTGGTGATCCTTGCGGGGTCTTAGCGACCCAAGTGATTAAGGAGAAGCCTCGACCGGTCTGTGTGACCGATTGAGAGAGGGAAAGGGTTGGAATAGACCTGGCCTTTATGGCCTCCTCAACGGGGACTAGGTTCTTTGGAACCGAACCTCAGTAAACAAATCATCATGTTCACTTGCATTGATCTTCACTTGATTTGTTTCCTCTCTTTCCTCTCTCTAACGTTCCCTTGCTCATATTGATTTGAGTTTGTCCCAAACGTTATCCGCATTGATTGAGAAACTCTAAGCAAGGAGAACTATCCTTTGAACTCTGATTTAATTCTAACGCTAACCCTGGCCTTAGTGTGTGCTTAAAGTTTGTAAATTTTAGGTTTTGCCTATTCACCCCCCTCTAGGCGACTTTCAATTGGTATCAGAGCCAGTGCTTCATTAAGAGTCTAACAAACTCGAAGTGATGTATGGAGATCATGCCAAAAGGGAGATTGTCACCGGCGACAAGGCCATAGGCTCTGGAAGGACTCTGTCAAGCGAGTCCGACGACAAATACAAGGAGGAATCCTCCTCCATCAAGTCACATAGGAAGGGTGACAAGAAGAAAAAAGAAAATGAAGAAGGTGGTCTACTACGAGACTGACTCTTCATCACCTTCCACATCCGGCGCCGAGTCTACAACTTCGAAACGTCACGAGCGTAAGAAGTATAGTAAGATGCCTCTTCGCTATCCTCGCATTCCTAAATGCGCTCCTCTACTTTCGGTACCCCTAGGCAAACTACCATATTTTGATGGTGAAGATTATTGTATGTGGAGTGATAAGATGAGGCATCATCTAACCCCAATCCACGAAAGCATTTGGGATATTGTTGAGTTTGGAGCGCAGACACCACAGGTGGGCGACGAGGACTATGACTCGGACGAGGCCGCCCAAATTAGGCATTTTAACTCCCAAGCAACTTCTATACTCCTCGCCTCCTTGTGTCGAGAGGAGTATAATAAGGTGCAAGGGTTGAAAAATGCCAAAGAAATTTGGGATGTCCTCAAAATGGTGCACGAAGGGGATGAGGTGACCAAGATCACCAAGCGCGAGACGATCGAGGGATAGCTCGGTTGATTTGTCCTCAACAAAGGAGAGGAGCCACAAGCAATGTACAACCAGCTCAAGACGATGGTCAACCAAGTGCGCAACCTTGGGAGCACCAAGTGGGATGACCATGAAATGGTCAAGGTTATTCTTAGATCTCTTGTTTTTCGTAATCCCACTCAAGTGCAACTAATCCGTGGAGACCCAAGATATAAACAGATGTCTCCCGAGGAGGTTATTGGCAAGTTTGTGAGCTTTGAACTTATGATCGAAGACTCCAAACACATTGTCAACTTGGAGCAAGGTGCCACCTCCACACCCGAGGTGCAAACCATGCATTCAAAGCAACGAAAGAAAAGAAGGAAGAGTCTACATCAAGTAGACTACCAATCGATGCCTCCAAGCTCGACAACGAGGAGATGACTCTTATCATCAAGAGCTTTCGACAAATCCTCAAGCAAAGGAAGGGGAAGGACTACAAACCCCGTTCCAAAAGGGTGTGCTACAGGTGTGGTAAGTCCGGTCATTTTATCGCTAAATGCCCATATATAAGTGATAGTGACAGGGACGACGACAAGAGAGGGAAGAAAAAGATGGAGAATAAGAGACACTACAAGAAGAAGGGTGGCGAGGCGCATATGGTACGAGAATAGGACTCCGACGAAAGTTCCACCGACTCCTCCTCCGACGAGGACGCCGCCAACATCGCCATCAACAAGGGACTCCTCTTCCCAAACGTCGGCCACAAGTGCCTAATGGCTAAGGACGGCAAAAAGAAGAAGGTACATTCTAGAGATACCCCCAAATATACTACTTCCGATAATGAGGGTAGCTCTAGTGATAATGAAGATGATTTAACTTCTCTTTTTGCCAACCTTACTAAAGATCAAAAGAAGAAAATAAATGAATTGATAGAATCCATTAATGAGAAGGATGATCTCTTGGAATGCCAAGAGGACTTGCTCGTTAAGGAAAACAAGAAATTTGTTAAATAAAAAAATGCTTATGCTCTAGAAGTAGAAAAATGTGAGAATTTATCTAAAGAGCTTAATATTTGAAATGATTCAACTTCCTGTCTTAGAGATGAGAATGCTTGTTTAAATGCTAAGATTGAAGAATTGAATATTTGCAAACCATCTACATCTACTGTCAAGCATGTCACAATTTGCACTAGATGTAGAGATGTTAATATTGATGCTATGAATGATCAAATTGCTATGATTAAAGAACAAAATGATCACAAAGCTAAATTAAATACAAAAATTGCCGAGCATGAATTAGAAAATGAAAATTTTAAATTTGCTCGAAGCATGCTTTATAATGGGAGATGCCCTAGCATTAAGGATGGTATTGGTTTCCATCAAGGGAGCCAAAGCAACACCAAACTTAATGCGCCCAAAAACAAATTGTCTAATTTTGTTAAGGGTAAGGCTCCCATGGTTCAGGATAGAGAGGGTTACATTTTATATCCTGAAAACTATCCTGAACATAAGATTAGGAGAATTCATGCTAGAAAATCCTATAATGTTTCTCATAGTGCTTTTATGTATAAAAATGAGGCTTCTAGCTCTAGGCATTCAACTCATATCAAAATGCCTAAAAAAGAAAATTGAAACTGCATCAAATGAGCATAACATTTCATTTAAGACTTTTGATGCTTCTTATGTGCTCACTAACAAATCAGGCAAAGTAGTTGCCAAATATGTTGGGGGCAAACACAAGAGTCCAAATGCTTGTGTTTAGGTACCCAAGGTGCTTGTTTCTAATGTGAAAGGACCCAAGACCATTTGGGTACCTAAGAACAAGGCCTAAATTTGTATTGTAGGTTTATGCATCTGGTGGATCAAGTTGAATAATCGATAGCGGGTGCACAAACCACATGACAGGGGAGAAAAGGATGTTCTCCTCATATGAGAAAAATGAAGATCCCCAAAGAGCTATCACATTCGGGGATGAGAATCAAGGTTTGGTCAAAGGTTTGGGTAAAATTGCTATATCCCCTAACCATTCCATTTCTAATGTTTTTCTTGTAGATTCTTTAGACTACAATTTTCTTTTTGTTTCTCAATTATGTAAAATGGGCTACAACTATCTTTTTACTGATATAGGTGTTACTTTCTTTAGAAGAAGTGATGATTCAATAGCATTTAAGGGAGTGTTAGATGATCAACTATATTTAGTTGATTTTAATGATAACAAGGCTGAACTAGACACTTGCTTTATTGCTAAGACTAATATGGGCTAGCTCTAGCATTGCCGACTTGCCCATGTTGGAATGAAGAATCTTCACAAACTTCTAAAGGGAGAACACATTTTAGGACTAACAAATGTTCATTTTGAGAAAGACAGGATTTGTAGCGCGTGTCAAGCAAGGAAGCAAGTTGGAGTTCATCATCCACACAAGAACATCATGACGACTGATAGGCCGCTTGAGCTACTCCACATGGATCTATTTGGTCCGATTGCTTAAATAAGCATCGGCGGGAGTAAGTACTGTCTTGTAATTGTGGATGATTATTCTCGCTTCACTTGGGTATTCTTTAGGCAGGAAAAATCTCAAACCCAAGAGACTTTAAAGAGATTCTTAAGACATGCTCAAAATGAGTTCGGATTGAGGATTAAGAAGATTAGAAGCGATAATGGAACAGAGTTCAAGAATTCACAAATTGAAGGATTTCTTGAGGAAGAGGGCATCAAGCATGATTCCTCTTCTCCCTACACACCTCAACAAAATGGTGTAGTGGAGAGGAAGAATAGAACTCTACTGGATATGGCAAGGACCATGCTTGATGAGTACAAGACACCAGACTGGTTTTGGGCGGAGGCAATTAACACCGCCTGCTACTCCATCAACTGGTTATATCTTCACTGAATCCTCAAGAAAACATCATATGAACTCCTCACCGGTAAAAAGCCCAATGTTTCTTATTTTAGAGTTTTTAGGAGCAAATGCTTTATTCTTATTAAAAGAGGAAGAAATTCTAAATTTGCTGCTAAAGCAGTAGAAGGCTTTTTACTTGGTTATGACTCAAACACAAGGGCATATAGAGTCTTCAACAAGTCCACTGGATTAGTTGAAGTTTCTTGTGACATTGTGTTTGATGAGACTAATGGCTCCCAAGTGGAGCAAGTTGATCTTGATGAACTAGATGATGAAGAGGCTCCATGCGTCGCGCTAAGAACATGTCCATTAGGGATGTGTGTCCAAAAGAATCTGAAGAGCCTCCACAAGCACAAGATCAACCATCATCTTCCATACAAGCATCTCCACCAACCCAAGATGAGGACCTGGCTCAAGAAGAAGAGGATGAAGATCAAGATAATGAATCACCTCACGAGGTGGACATTGATCTAGGGGGAGAGGAAGATGATCAAGAGATTCAAAATCAAAGACCACCACACCCAAGAGTCCATCAAGCAATTCAAAGAGATCACCCTGTCAACTCCATTCCTGGTGACATTCACAAGGGGTAACCTCTAGATCTCGAGTTGCTCATTTTTGTGAACATTACTCTTTTGTGTCCTCCATTGAGCCATACAGGATAGATGATGCACTAAGAGATCCGGATTAGGTGGTGGCAATGCAAGAGGAGCTCAACAACTTCACGAGGAATGAGGTATGGCATTTAGTTCCACGTCCTAACCAAAATGTTGTTGGTACCAAGTGGATATTTTACAACAAATAGGATGAGCATGGTGTGGTGACAAGGAACAAAGCCCGACTTGTTGCAAAAGGTTATTCACATGTCAAATGTTTGGACTTTGATGAAACCTATGCACCTGTAGCTAGGCTTGAGTCAATTAATATTTTACTAGCCTATTCTACTTACCATGGCTTTAAGTTGTATCAAATGGACGTGAAAAGTGCTTTCCTCAATGGCCCTATCAAGGAAGAGGTGTACGTTGAGCAACCTTTCGGCTTTGAAGATAGTGAGTATCCTAACCATGTTTATAAGCTCTCAAAGGCGCTTTATGGGCTCAAGCAAGCCCCAAGAGCATGGTATGAATGCTTGAGAGACTTTCTTATCACTAATTGCTTCAAAGTTGGAAAAGCTGATCCTACTCTCTTCATTAAAACAATTGCTAAAGACTTGTTTATATGCCAAATTTATGTTGATGATATTATATTTGGGTCTACTAACAAGTCATCTTGTGAAGAGTTTAGTAGGATAATAATACAGAAATTCGAGATGTCTATGATGGGGGAGTTGAAGTATTTCCTTGGATTTCAAGTCAAGCAACTCCAAGAAGGCACCTTCATCAGCCAAACCAAGTACATTCAGGATACACTCAAGAAGTTTGGAATGAAGAATGCCAAACCCATCAAGACACCCATGGAAACAAATGGGCATCTCGACCTTGACATGGGAGGTAAATCCGTAGATCAAAAGGTATACCGGTCGATGATAGGATCTTTACTCTATTTATGTGCTTCACGACCAGATATTATGCTTTCTGTATGCATGTGTGCAAGGTTCTAGGCAAATCCTAAGGAAGTTCACCTTAGGGCCGTGAAAAGAATCATGAGATATTTAGTTTACACTTCTAAGTTTGGGCTTTGGTACCCCAAGGGATATACCTTCGATTTAATTGGGTATTCCGATGCTGATTATGTTAGATATAAAATTGACAGGAAGAGCACATCAGGGACTTGTTAGTTTCTGGGAAGATCTCTGGTGTCTTGGGCTTCAAATAAGCAAAACTCAGTGGCTCTCTCCACCACTGAAGCCCAGTACATTGATGCAGGCCATTGCTGTGCACAATTACTTTGGATGAGGCAAACCCTCAAGGACTATGGCTACAAGATGAGCAAAGTCCCTCTCCTATGTGATAATGAGAGTGCATTCCGCAAGGCGGATAATCCCGTTGAACACAGCCGCACTAAGCACATAGACATCGGGTATCACTTTATGAGAGATCACCAACAAAAGGGGATATCGAAATTGCTTATGTTAATACACACAACCAATTGGTCGATATCTTTACCAAGTGTAACACCCTGAATTTGGGGGTATAAAATTTCTTTCTAATTACCAACCAAAATCAGGTGTTACTCTTCTCTCTCTAGTTTCTCTCTCTCTTTTTCTTTTGGTTAGATCTAGCTTAATTAGTGAGGGATTATTTGTTTTATTTTGTCAAAACAATATGAGTCATGAAATGTTGCATCATGTTGAGCTCCAAATATTCTTTGAATTGTTGCACATGTTTGATTTGGTTTGAATTTGAAACTTGATTTGAATTTGAATTGAAAACTCTAGAGAAAATAAATAGAAAAGCAATTAGGAATTCCCTGGAAAATAGAAAAGCAAATTCAGCCCGAGTCGGCCCAGCCCTGCGCGTGCCCGCGGTGCCTGATAGGTGGGTCCCGCCTGTCGGTGCCAACCCGCGCGCCTCCTCTCTCCCTCTCGCTGCTCTGTGGGGTTGACCTGTCGGCGCCGTTTCTATTCGCACGCGCTCACTCTCTCTCTCTCTGCCTCGCGGACCCCACCCGTCAGCCCGTCCCTAACCTCCCACCCACGTCCCTCGTCGTGGACGCGCCCACGTCCGCGCGTTCTCCAGCCACCTCTGCATGCCCTCTCCCCTTTAGACCCCGTGCCCCACTCGCCCACTTCCCCCCGCTCATTTGCGACCCCAACCGAGCTCTCTCGGCCCCTCTCTCGCCCTGCGCACGCGAACAGCCAAGCTTCGCCGCCGCTCACCGAAGACCGCAGCCGTTCCACAATCGTCGTTGAGTCCCTGTCGCGTCCGTTGTCCAAGTGAGTTCCGCCTCGCCGTCAGCAACTCGGGACACCCCTCGGTTCGCCCCCAGCCCCTCTGGTTTGCCTGGTCCGTGCTCATCGGAGTGTTTCCCATGCAACTGGAGCCCACCGCCGTCCTCTAGGCGCTCCGAAGTTCGTGCTTGTGGTAAGCAACCTCCCCGCGCCCCTATTTCTCTGTTTATTGTCCTGGTCATCGCGCAATTGCTCACCGGAGTAGGTTTGCGTCGCTGCGGGACCTTTCCGCAGTGTTCTATGCCCTCTGGTGCTCCCGCGCCGGCGTGATGCCCATAGTTGTGTTCACCGTGTCACCCTGAGCGCGCCTGACCCCTTCCCTAAGCCCCTAGAGCCCCACCGTGGCCGTCCCCCTCGTCTCCGGCGAGACCTCACCGCGAGACCGAGTGATGCCACCGCAATCATGTCCGACCACCAGCTGTTGGATCTCGAGCGTCCGTTCGAGATCTGGTGGTTTAGATTTAATCAGAGCAGATCTGATCACAGCCCTCCGATCCAGATCCCACCGTTCCCCACTCTCTCCCTCACCCGCGCCCCTGCCGCTAGGCCCGGTCTGTCAGCCCTGCTCTGGTTCGCTGAAACCACGAGCCCACCTGTTAGCGCTCGCCCGCGGATCTAATCTCGACCGTTGATTTTAGATTTAACGGCTGAGCAGACCCGATACCCCTTCGCGCGGTAATTCTATTAAGGAGACCCTCGGTTTGTTTGGAATCAACCTGCCGTCCCAGGTTTCGCGCGCATGCCCCTGTGTTTTTTAAACAGCACCCTGTGCTTTTAAATAATTACAGAATTAGACCTAATTTCATATTTTAAACTTCAAAAATTATTTATTTCATATCTTTTTCATATGAGCTCCAAATTTAGTGGTTCAAATTGCAAAATGTTCATAAGAATATTCTCTGTTCAAATAAATTAAGTTCATCTACAGTTTGTGTACTCTAAATTTTGGTCTAAGCTATAGGTTAGTTTATGAATTGATTTATTTATTTAAGAAAATAAGTAAAAAGGAAAACCTTAACTATAATGGATACTTAATCTTGTGAGATTAATGATGTGTATTAGAGGAATTAATCTCTGGTTTAACTTTTAGGTCTCAATAAAATGAATAGGTTTAGATTATGTAAACATGGACAACACTTAAAGAATAATCAACTCCTAAATGAGATTAGTTCATCTTATAATTTGATCTCCTTTTTGTTTAATTAATACTTTACCTTTTGAGATGTGTTCCAATGTTGGAACATGATTAATGTGGTGTTCATTTGTCATTTACCAAATGTATTGAATGCATGATCGCTTTATTTAGACAACGAGCAGCCCGTGGTTCCTAAGTGTGTTGTCGAAGACCTTCCTGAGCAACAACCTGGTGAAGACAAGTGTCCTCAGACCTATTACGTCCTACATACTTTATAATTCACTGTCCCACATTACATTATTGAAAACTTAAAGATTGACTAGTCTGTATCTACTTATCCTTGTTTACCTTTTGGGTTATCATGGTTAGCTTTATGCTATTGCTTTAATTTAATCAATGAACATGATGTGAATATTATGATACGATGATGTCATCTCGATGATGTTCTTGTGATACTTTAGGGGACTCAGGATGTTTCCTGAGTACCTCTCCGTAAGGACCTGTTTGGGGAGTGACAACACAGGATAACAGTGCAACCATGAGGGTGGAATGAGACGCCATTAGCTGATTAATTAGAGAAACCAGAGGAGTAGTTGGCTTCGCCGTAGGGTCGTCAATGGGGTTCGGGCACAGTACTTGCTCTACCGAGGTTGGTTGTAGAGGTTCTCGATTTGGTTTTGTTAGTCACCCTTCCTTTGGGGAGATGTACTGTGTTTATCAAACTGGAGAAACCTAACGAGCAGCTATGACCTCTGGGAAACCTTTATAAAGGCTATATAGTGAGACCCTGCTAGGTCACCTTGGTAGTGATTAATGGGGAGGCTAGAACCCCGGGCAGAATGGGAATCACGACTTGTGGGTAAAGTGTGCGACCTCTACAGAGTGTTAGAAACTGGTATATCAGTCATGCACACAGTTAAGAGCAGCCTTGGGATCCTTTTTGATTAGAAGAATTTTGGTTACTTTTATGATGATGGTTAGTAATGATGGTTATAATTTTGATCTCTAGTATTTCCTCTTGGAGGGAGTGCTTTTGGGTAATAACTGGGTTTATTACTAAATTTTGGCTCTACTTATAGTAATAAATACTTGACCAACTAAAAGCAACTACTTAAACTTAACTCCACATACAGCTAGTCCACTTTAGCCAAACGAGACATTTGCTGAGTACATTGATGTGTACTCAACCTTGCTTTACAAACCACCCCCACCATAGGTTGTCCCTAGTGTACCCAGTGCTCAGGATGAGATGCTGGCAACATGGAGGACTTTGAGGAGTTTCAGGACTACGACGAGTTTTAGTTTATCTTAGTGGCAAACCCCTAGTCAGCTGTCTGTGTAGGCCTTATCTACTACGTTACGTATTTCCGCACTTTGATATTAATGTTAAAGACTATGGCTATGTATTAGACTCTGTGGATGTCTTGGAGATCTTGATGTAAATAAAGTACCTTTCCACTATTTACTTTGAGCATTGTGTGATGATGTCCAATTATGTAATCGTTGTGTACATGAGTTCTGATCCTGGCACGTACATGGTTCGCATTCGGTTTGCCTTCCAAAACCGGGTGGGACATAAGTGGTATCAAAGCCTTGCTGACTGTAGGACCGCTAACCTAGACTAGAATGGTCGCCCTAAGGACTGTATACCTACTCTTACCTTGATCTTTAGTGTAATTTCAAAAGTTGGTCATCTTGACCAAATCTATGTTATTACTTATCTTACACAAATTTTTTTCTCACTTTTCTTTCTGGTTACTTGCTGGTCATATAGTTCTACTCTCACTCTAGTGCTTACGATATCTTTTGTAGATGGCTCCTCTTAGATGCACTGCACGTAAGTTAGTGATCCCCTTTTTGCCTTCTCTCCTTGCGGAGCGTCCTCTGCATTGCACGCTGCCGGGTCAGTCTAGCCACTTGGAGAGACTGCATCGTCACCTGCACGAGGAGCAGGAGCACCGACGCCAGGAGCATGAGCAGGACCAGGAGCAAGAGCAATAGGACTCTTCCCCCTCGCCTCAGTAGGAGGTGGAGTCTGGGAGGCAGCCTTTTCCTGCACCTTAGCCAGAGATGCCCCCTACACCACCACAGGGCATCCCGGCTGCTAGAGGAGACCTTGATGGAGACAGAGATGATGACGACGCTGGTGGCAGTTCGAGCCACAACACGAAGCTCTCGGAGGAGCAGGAGCCGGAGGGATGGATCGCTAGACCCATCACTTGCAACACCGCTCGCGGGTGTCACTTCCACGACGCTCTCGACACCTTGCTGCGTCGGGCCTTCGACCGACACACTTGGTCCATCGAGTACCGTTGTGTATTGTACCAACATCATCGCGAGTTATACCCGGACCAGTGGGAGGCTACTTGCTTGGTGCGTCATCCGGACAATGATCTCCGGGGTGCAGATGCCTTCTTAGAGCATTATTCTATCACTGAGAGGGATACTGCCAAGGCAGCCATGCATGATGCAGCATGACATGCACTTTCTCAGTATTGCTCGTTGTTCAGCGGGGTAGCTGATGTCCTTAACATGAAGTACTACCCTCGCCGTTCGACCGGCAGTGCTAGAGGTGTGATTTTCTCGCCTGTTGGTGAAGGCAATCCCAGGCTAAACAGCATGGTCAACCTGTCCGTTGTGCTCAACACCAAGCTGGACCACGCCCTTGATGAGTTGGGCAAGGTTCGGGTGGAGGTTGCAGAATTGCATGCTGAGTGCGTAGCACACCACTATCTGGATGGTGGTTCTCCCGCCCCTGTCGAGATTCAGCACCCTTACCGTTCACCGCACCATGGTCGCTTCGAGTATGGTACCCTAGACTGCAGGACCCAGATAGATTTGGATCCATAGATCGACGGAGTCGGAGTCTGTAATAATGATTAATTCAGTATCTTAGTCTTAGTCAGTCTTAGTTAGAGTTAGTTTGCTATCATATGTTGGGATGCTTGTCATGATGAACATGTAATGAAGTTGGATCTTTGTAATGATTGTCATCAAGGTGTGGGTATCCCCTGCAACTTGGTGTAGTTGTTAATAAAGTCAGTTATTTAATTGGGTAATCCCTTTATTTCCACTTTCGTCTTTATCTGAGAGGCTGTCAGTGAAGATGATCATTTGTTTAGTGCTATGAAGATTTCCATATATCTTTTCTTATGCTGAAAGGCTGCAGAGTCAGATTTGATGTGTGTGTGCTTTCTACAGATGTCTGAGAACAGGCGCAGAGGTGCAAGGCGTGCTTAGCCGGAACAGCAGGCACCCCAGGAGGAGGCAGCTCAGCAGCAGCAGTTGCCACCGCCACCCCAATGACAGTCGATCAAATGTTCATGATGAAAACTCAGGCAATCCAAGCGATTGGTCAGACCTTAGCAGCAATGCAGCAGGTGCAGCAGCAGCCACCCCCACCTCAAACTCAAGTGCAAGTTCAGATGCCTTAGGTGCCAGAGACATGCGGGCAGAATTCATGAGCGGCCATCCCCCTATCTTTGCCCATTCTGTTGATCCCACGGACGCTAAAGATTGGTTGCGTACTGTGGAGTGTGAGTTGCACACCACCCAGTGAAATGATCACAGAAATGTGTTATATGGTCCCCATCTGCTAAGGGGAGCAGCACAGTCCTAGTGGGAGTCTTATCTCGCCACCCATGCCGACCCTGAAGCCATCACCTGGGAGGAGTTCAGGGACAACTTCTGTCGTTACCACGTGCCTGAAGGACTGATGATAGTAAGGAAGGAGGAATTTCTAGCTCTGAAGCAAGGTCCCCTGTCTGTCAGTGAGTACAGGGACAAGTTTCTGCAGCTGTCACGTTACGCCCTAGAAGATGTCAACACAGATGCTAAGAGGCAGTACCATTTTTTGAGAGGTTTGGTAGATCCCCTTCATTATTAGCTGATGAACGACACTTTCCCCACCTTCCAGCACTTGATCGATAGAGGAATCATGACTGAAAGGAAGCGTCGGTAGATGGAGGAAAGGAAACGCAAGATTGGTGGATCTCAGGCCGGGAGTAGTAGTCATCCCCACTACTCAAGCAACCCACCCCAGCACTTCAAGCAAGGTCACCCTCGAGGTCACCAGCATCAGCGTCAACACCAGCACCAGTACCAGAGGCAGTTTCCTCAGCAGCAGCAGCAGCAGTACCGTCTAAGCAACCAGCAGGGGGAAATCAGTACCAGCGTTAGAATAATCAGGCAGCTCGCCTTCCTGCCCAAGCAACCAACCAGAACAACCAAGCAGCTCCAGCGCAGGTAGGAGGTTGTGCATGCTTCTATTGCGAAGAACAAAACCACTAGGCGAAGAACTATCCAAAGAAAGCAGCTCAGCAGCTGCCAGCAGTCAATGCCCTAGCAAGACAAGGAGCACCACAACAAGCACCAGGAGGCCGTGGTCAGGCTTACAACCGTGGAAAGGTGAACCACCTGGAGGCCGAAACAATCCAGGATGCTCAGGACATGGTAGTAGGTATGTTTCCAGTTGAATCCTATCCAGCAAAAGTATTATTTGACACGGGTGCCATGCATTCTTTTGTTTTTACGTCATGGGTAGAAGTACATAACATCCCCATAGAATCAATGATTCCACCTTTAAGAGTTCATTCAGTTGGGGGAAAAGTTCAGTCCGATAGAATTTGTCCGAATCTAAGGATTGAAATAAGGGGGATAGACCTCCCCGCTAACCTAGTAGTAATGGGTACTCAAGGGTTAGATGTCATCCTAGGGATGAATTGGCTACACAGAAACCAAGCCACCGTCAGTTGCGACAAGAGAACAATCAAGTTGGAGTCCCCATCCGGAAAGGAAGTAGTAACTAAACTGTACTTGCCTGAACTAGAAGAAGGAGCCTATCACCATTTATCAGCAGATGACAAGGAGGCCAATCCATTTGAGGATATTAGAATTGTGTCGGAATTCCTCGACGTGTTCCCTAAAGAGTTACCAGACATGCCATTTGAAAGGAAAGTTGAATTTGCCATAGAGCTTATCTCAGGCACCGCCCCAATTTCCAAGAGAGCCTATCGAGTGTCCGGACCAGAGTTGGTGAAACTCAAGAAACAAATTGATGAGTTGTTAGAGAAAGGCTGCATCAGACCAAGTACCTCCCCTTGGGCAGCCCTAGTGCTATTTGTGGACAAGAAGGATGGTATGAAGAGGATGTGCATTGATTACAGATCTCTGAATGAAGTCACTGTCAAGAATAAGTACCCCCACCCCGAATTGAAGATCTATTTGATCAGTTGAGAGGAGCCAGTGTGTTCTCAAAGATAGATCTGAGGTCAGGTTATCATCAGCTCAGAATCCGACCTTCGGATATACCGAAGACAACATTTATCACCTGTATGGACTATATGAGTTCATGGCCATGTCATTCGGTTTGACAAATGCGCCAGCTTACTTCATGTACTTGATGAACAGTGTGTTCATGGACTACCTCGACCAGTTCGTAGTAGTGTTCATAGATGATATTCTTGTATATTCCCAGAATGAGCAAGAACATGAGGAACATTTGAGGAAGGTACTTCAGAGGCTCCGAGATTGTCAGTTGTACGCCAAGCTTAGCAAGTGCGAGTTCTAGATCAGCGAAGTTCTGTTCTTGGGTCATATTATAAACCGAGATGGACTAGCTGTGGATCAAAAGAAGGTAGTAGCGATTCTGGACTGGAAAGCACCGAAAGATGTCCGAGGAATGAAGAGTTTCATTGGTATGGCCGGTTACTATCGGCGTTTCATTGAAGGTTTCTCCAAGATTGCTAGGCCAATGACAACCTTGCTAGCAAAGAAGGTTGAGTTCAAGTGGACTCCCGCATGCCAAGATTCCTTTGAGATGTTGAAGCAAAAGTTGACAACAGCACCGATATTGATTCTGCCAGATGTCCACAAACCATTGTCAATATATTGTGATGCTTCGTATACCGGACTGGGAAGTGTATTGATGCAGGAAGGGAAAGTAGTGGCATACTCATCCCGACAGCTGAAGGTTCATGAGAAGAATTACCTCATTCATGATCTAGAGCTAGAGTTAGCAGGAGTGGTTCATGCACTAAAGACCTGGAGACACTATCTATATGGGCAGAAGTGTGATATCTACACGGATCACAAGAGTCTCAAGTACATATTTACTCAGTCAGAGCTAAACATGAGGTAGCGAAGATGGCTCGAGTTAATCAAAGATTATGAGCTGAAAATACATTATCATCCAGGTAAAGCAAATGTGGTTGCAGATGCTCTGAGCAGAAAGAGTCAAGTCAATATGTTGGCCGCTCACCCGATGCCGTTCGAGCTAGCAAAGGAATTCGACAGGCTGAGTCTCAGATTTCTGAACAACACTCAATTAGTGACAGTCAAGCTGGAACCCACTCTAGAGCAAGACATCAGGAAAGGTCAGAAAGACGATGAGAAGATCAACGAGATCCAGCAACTGATCATCGATGGGAAAGGTCTAGATTTCCATGAAGATGTTGAAGGAGTGGTATGGTTCAAGGATAGGTTGTGCATTCCCAACACCAAATTGATCCGGGGACTGATTCTCAAGGAAGCTCATGAGACAACATATTCTATGCACCCTGGTAGTGAAAAGATGTACCAAGACTTGAAAAGATTCTAGTGGTACGGTATGAAAAGAGAGATAGCAGAGTATGTTGCCAGATGCGACAGTTGTCAGAGGATCAAGGCAGAACATCAGAGGCCCGCAGGTTTGTTGCAGCCATTGAAGATTCCTCATTGGAAATGGGATGAGATCGGGATGGACTTTATAGTCGGTCTGCCCCGTCCTCGAGCTGGTTATGACTCCATCTGGGTAGTATTGGACCGTTTAACAAAGGCGACCCATTTCATACCAGTCAAGACCACCTATAACAGTGCAATGTTGGCAGAATTATACATGTCTCAGATTGTGTGCTTGCATGGCGTTCCAAAGAAGATAGTATCAGACAAAGGCACCCAATTCACTTCTCATTTTTGGCAGCAGCTACATGAAGCTTTGGGCACGCACTTGATGTTTAGTTCGGCTTATCACCCGCAGACAGATGGTCAGACAGAGAGAACCAACCAGATTCTTGAAGACATGTTGAGAGCTTGTGCTTTGCAAGACAAGTTAGGTTGGGATAAGAGGCTACCGTATGAAGAGTTATCCTACAACAACATCTATCAGGCAGTCTGAAGATGTCACCATTCCAAGAACTTTATGGGAGGAATTGCAGAACTCCATTGCATTGGGACCAACCCAGCGAAAAGCAAGTGTTCGGTCCAGATGTTTTGCTTGAAGCTGAACAGAATATCAGAATGGTTCGGGAGAATCTAAAGACAACGCAGTCAAAACAGCGAAGCTATGCTGACACCCGAAGGAGGGAACTAAGTTTTGAAGTGGGAGATTATGTCTATTTGAAAGTGTCACCCATCAGAGGAACCAAAAGGTTTGGAGTCAAAGGCAAGCTAGCACCTCGATATATCGGGCCATACCAGATTCAAGCAAGATGTGGAGAAGTGGCATATCAACTCAGCTTACCAGAAAATCTGTCCATCGTGCACGATGTGTTTCATGTGTCTCAGCTGAAGAAATGCCTGCGAGTACCAGAAGAGCAGTTGCCAACAGTGTGAATCATCTAGGCCCCTTAGTGATGTTTTGGTAATTAATACCAACTGTTTGTGGACTAACGGTTCTTGGAGAACTAAGAATGCAGGGTTGGACCACATAGAACAGGAAATCTTGGAGATTCATAAGCATTGGTTGTGGATCAAGTGAAGGCAAAGGTATAACATAGGTTTTGTTTTTGCCGGTCTTCAGGAGTTTAGAGAAGATACTTGACCGGATTAATAGGTTAGATAGCCGTACTATTAAGAGGGGTCAATGACTTTGATCTGTGTAAAACTTAGTGCCTCATAGAGCATCTAGTGGTTGCATTTGCATGAGTACTAACAGCGCTTCAAGTTTCATGAGTTAAAAATCCTTTCAAAAGCTTGTTTGAAAAAGTGCAAAGTCTTGGATGCACGGACCGTCCGGGTCTTGAGGGCGGACCGTCCGCGATCCACCAGTGGGGTCCAAAGTCTGACCACTTCGGACCGGACCTGTTCATTTGCACTACGGACCGTCCGGGTCTTGGAGCCGGACCGTCCGCAGTCCTGACCAGAGGAGGCTGCTTTCGGCACAGTCCCTGAATTATAGTGTGGACCGTCCGGCCTTGATGGGCGGACAGTCCGCAGGCGCCAAAAATAGTTTGGGCAGGGACTGTGTGATTTTTGGGATTTGTACTACGGACTGTCCGGAGGATAAGTCCGGACAGTACTTTCTCCAGGTCTCGGACAGTCCGGCCTTGTAGGCAGATGGTCTGCCTGTGTTAACTGCTCTTGGTCAGAGGTCCGGGTGCTTCAAGTTGCCAGGTCTCGGACGGTCCGGCCAAGGTGGGCGGACTGTCTGGACCTAACTTTTCTGACAGCTCTGACAGATTTCAAACGGGGAATATAGCCGTTATGTGTACGGCGGACCGTCCGGCCCTAGGGCACGAACCGTCCGCGTGTGCGCAGAACAGGTGCTTTTTGCTCATAACGGTTGGAATTTAGTGGGGGTCTATAAATAGAAGGGTAGCTCGTGTGTGAGGGCTCTCTTGGCTATTTCTTGCATACATTGAGCTCAATTGTGATCCTCCAACTCATTCTCTCACACTCTTTGCTTGAGATTGCATTCTAGTGAGAGATTGAGTGATCCTAGTGCATTTGCATCCATCGGTGATTCTTGAGGCACTAGGTGGTACACCGAGCAAGCGTCATCGACTTGTTACTCTTGGAGGTTGCCACCTCCTAGACGGCTCGGGTGATTGTCTCCGTCGAGCTCTCCAAGAAGATTGTGGAGAAGCCACGGTGTTGATTGTGAGGGGTTTGCGCCTACCTCGCCGGAGCGGCAAACATGACATTAGTGGAATCGAGGTATTGAGTGATTTCTTGTCCACTTGGCTCAAAGATCAAGCCAAGTCTTGATAGAGGAGCAAGTGAGAGCTTGAAGTCCACCTCAACGTGGATTAGGGGTGATCGACAAATCACTGATACCACGGGATAAAATTCGGTGTCTTTACTTTCTTGCATTACTTATTGCCGTGCAAGTGATTACTATTTTGCACATTGTTCTTCAAGTATTCAATCTCCCTAGTTGATTCTCATAGATTGTTTACTTGTTATCACTAGAGAATTTATACCTCTTGTTATATTGATTAAATTTCCCTAGTGTTTTTTATTTTAGTCAAAACCGTCTATTCACCCCCCTCTAGCCGGTGTCCTAGATCCTACAAGTGGTATCAGAGCCAAGGACTCCATTGTTTGTGGATCTAATAATCCCGGAGTGGGACAAAATGGCTAGTAACAACAATGTGCACATTGGGAAGCCACCGCATTTTGATGGGAATAACTACGACTATTGGAAAATAAGAATGTCAATGCATCTTAGAGAAATGGGTGGAAAAATTTGGCCAATTGTCAGGGATGGATTTGTTGTGTTGAAGGAAGATGAACCATCCGTTAGTGACAATGAGAATATTCTTACAAATGATCAAGCCATGAATGTATTCTATGATGCTCTTGATATAAATGAGTTCAATCGTATCAAGAATCTCACAACCGCTCATGAGATTTGGATTAAGCTAATGGAAATTCATGAAGGAACTACAATTGTGAAGAGTGCCAAGCTATATGTGTGCAAAGAGAAGTTTGAGCAATTTATTATGAAGGAAGATGAAAGTGTATCCGATATGTTCAACTGGTTAAATGAGATAGTGAATGAACTCAAGGGACTTGGTTCTAATGTACCGGATGTGGACTTCACTCATAAGTTCCTTAGATCACTTCCGGAGAAATATGAGACTATTGTGACAATGCTAGTAAGAAGTGATCTATCTACAACTTCTCCAACCGAAGTATTGGGGGAAATTCTTATTCAAGATATATTCAAGAAATCTCAAGCCGATGCTATAAGTTTGGCAAAGAAAGTGAAGAATGAATCAATTGCTCTCAAAGCTAAAGCCTCTAAGGCAATTGAAAAAGAAGATAGTAATGATGAAGAAAATGAAAGTGAGAGTAATGGTGATATGGATCTATTTGTAAGGAAATTCAACAAATTTATGAAGATGAAGAGAGGTCAACCTAGAAGAGGTCAAACATCAAGAAGAAATGCTTTCAATGATAGAAAATGTTTTGAGTGTGGGGAACCCAGTCACATTGCCATGAATTGCCCTAGCAAGAAGAAGAAGGGTAAAGATGAAAGTGACAAGAAGAAAAAGAAATTCTACAACAAGAAGAAAGATGGCAAAGCCTACCTAGTTGAATGGGACTCGGATGATAGCTCGGATGATGATGATGATGACACATCATCCAAGCTTAATGCCGGAATTGCCATCAAGGAAGCTCCCTCACTCTTTTCATCCCCCCATTGTCTCATGGCAAAGGGAGATGCTAAGGTAAAAATCATCACCGATTTAAATGATATAAATGATGATGATGATGTTGATGATGATGGCTATTCATATGATGATCTTGTTAGAATGTTAGGTGAGGCCGATGACTACATGCACAAAGAAAAAAATTTAAGACCTTGAAGGAATTGTATAAAAACCTCCAAGTGTCTTTTGAGGAGCTCAAGACCTCTCACAATGATCTAAAAGAAAATTGTGAGAAGCTTGCGGATGCTCAAAAATCATCTATTGTGCATGAAGTTGTGGTGGTCACTGAGGATGTTGGAGTCACTTGTGACTTACTTGATAGTCTTACAAGTGAACCACTACCTACTAACTCTATTTGTGATAAATGCAAAATTTCTCTCATGAATGATAATATTGCTCTTGATGAATCAAAAATCATTGTTGAGAATGAAGTGTTAGTAGATAGAGTAAATGCTCTAACTCATGACCTAAAAAAGGCATATGGTGGAAAGGCTAAATTGGATTTCATATTGGGAAGTCAACGGTGCTCACTTAACCGTAAAGGTCTTGGATATGTTCCCAAGAAAGGAAAGAATGCTTTTATAAAGCAAAAGACATTGTTTGTGAAAGAATGTGACAAAGTGTGTCACAAGAAGGGACATGTTAAGAAAAATTGTCCTAAGCTCAAAAATGTATCCTCCACTTGTTTTGAGCATTGTTATGTTCTTTCTCATAATGCAAAAGGTGTTCATGCTAGATTTGTTGGTACTTCAATTATTGGAAACAAAAAGAAAGCTATTTGGGTGCCAAAGACCTTGGTCACTAACATCCAAGGACCCAAGCATGTTTGGGTACCTAAAAGAGATTGATTTCCTTTTGTAGGTGAACTACAAGGAGGGAGGGAATCACTGGGTGTTAGATAGTGGATGCACTCAACACATGACCGGAGATATGAAAATGTTCACCCAAATGAGTGAGGAAGATTGCTCAAATTATGATAGTATCACATTTGGAGATAATCGCAAAGGAAAGGTTAAAGGATTGGGTAAAATTGCTATTTCAAATGATCATTCCATATCAAATGTGCTCTTGGTTGGGTCTTTTAATTTTAATTTACTATCCGTAGCTCAATTATGTGACTTAGGATTTAGTTGCAATTTCACGGTTGATGATGTTATTATCTCTAGTGTTGATGGTAGCAATCTTAAGTTTAAAGGTTTTAGACATGAAAATCTTTATCTTGTTGATTTTTCATCTAGTGAGGCAAAGCTTACAACTTGCTTATTCTCAAAGGCTTCACTAGGTTGGTTATGGCATAGAAGACTTGGTCATGTTGGAATGAAGCAACTCAATCGATTAACCAAGCATGACTTAGTTCGTGGCTTGAAAGATGTTAAGTTTGAGAAGAACAAATTGTGTAGCTCTTGTCTAGCCGGGAAGCAAGTGGCAAATACTCATCCAAATAAAAGTCAAATGTCCACTCATCGACCTATGGAATTACTTCACATGGATTTATTTGGGCCCACATCATTTGTGAGTATTGGTGGTAATTCTTATTGTCTTGTGATTGTGGATGATTATTCAAGATTCACTTGGGTTTATTTTCTTCGAGATAAATCTAATGTGTTTGAAACATTCAAGTCATTTGCTATATTGGCTCAAAATCAATTTAATTTTGATATCAAGAAAGTTAGAAGTGATAATGGGTCGGAATTCAAAAATGCAAGAATTGATGAATATTGTGATGACAAGGGTATTAAACATGAATTCTCTTCCAAATATACCCCGGAACAAAATGGTATTGTTGAAAGAAAAAATAGGATTCTCATTGATATGGCTAGGTCTATGTTAGCGGAATATAATGTATCGGATTCTTATTGGGCCGAGGCAATAAACACCGCTTGTCATTCATCAAATAGACTATATTGTCACAAGCTTTTGAAGAAAACTCCCTATGAATTGCTCATTGGTAGAAAGCCAAATATCTCATATTTTAGGGTATTCGGTTGCAAATGTTATATTTTGAGAAAGGGAAGCCGACTTTCTAAATTTGAGAAGAAATGTGATGAGGGTTTTCTTCTTGGATATTCATCAAATAGTAAGGCTTATAGAGTCTTCAACAAAACTCATGGTATTATTGAAGAAGCATATGATGTTGAGTTTGATGAAACAAATGGGTCTCAAGATGAAAGTGATAATATTGATGATGTTGGTGGAACTCAACTGAAAAATGCAATGAAAACAATGGCCATTGGTGAAATAAAGCCAAAGGAAGATGATGATGAAAATAGTGTGGTTGTCATTCCTCCCTCTTCAACTCTAAATGAAGAAGATCACCAAAGTCAACAAAATGATGAAATTATGGATACTCATGATCAAGGTACTTCAAGTCATTCGGTTCCTCCTAATGCTTCAACTAGCAATTATCAAACGGTATCAAGAATTCATCATTCTATTGTGAAGGATCACCCGGTTGATCAAATAGTCGGTGATATTAGTAAGGGTGTTCAAACTCGCTCTCGCATAGCTTCATTTTGTGAACATTTCTCTTTTGTATCTTGTATGGAACCTAACCGTGTAGATGAAGCTCTACTTGCTGTTGATTGGGTGAATGCAATGCATGAAGAATTAAATAACTTCACTCGAAATGAATTTTAGGAGCTTGTTGAGAGACCAAAGAACCACAATGTTATTGGTACAAAATGGGTGTTTCCCAACAAGCACAATGAAGATGGTGTAGTAGTAAGAAACAAGGCAAGATTAGTTGCACAAGGATATACTCAAATTGAGGGATCGGATTTTGGGGAGACATTTGCTCCCGTGGCAAGATTAGAAGCAATCCGGATTCTTCTTGCTTATGCTTGTGCACATAATATCAAGCTCTACCAAATGGATGTAAAGAGTGCCTTTCTAAATGGTAAGATAAGTGAACTAGTGTATGTTGAACAACCTCCTGGTTTTGAGGACCCCAAAAGACCTAACCATGTGTTCAAGCTTTCTAAAGCTCTCTATGGGCTTAAGCAAGCTCCATGTGCTTGGTATGAAAGGCTTAGGGATTTCTTGCTTTCCAAAGACTTTAAAATTGGGAAGGTTGACACTACTCTATTCACTAAAAGAATTGGCAAAGACTTATTTGTTTGTCAAATTTATGTTGATGATATTATTTTTGGATCTACTAATGAATTATTTTGTGAGGAATTTGGAAAAAGAATTTGAAATGTCTATGATAGGAGAATTGAGCTTCTTTCTTGGTCTTCAAATCAAACAATTGAAAGATGGAATTTTTATAAGTCAATCAAAATATTTGAAGGACATGCTCAAGAAGTTTGGCTTAGAAAATGCAAAGCCTATCAAGACTCCTATGGCAACAAATGGTCATCTAGACTTAGATGAAGGAAGTACTATGGTTGATCAAAAACTTTATCGCTCAATAATTGGTAGTTTACTTTATATTACCGCATCTAGGCCCGATGTTATGTTTAGTGTTTGCATGTGTGCTCGATTTCAAGCTTCACCTAGAGAGATTCACTTGAAGGCCGCAAAAAGAATTCTAAGATATTTGAAGTATACTCCCAATATTGGTCTATGGTATCCCAAGGGTTCTCAATTTGAATTAATTGGATATTCGGATTCGGACTATGCAGGGTGCAAAGTTGATAGAAAAAGCACCTCTGGTTGTTGTCAATTTCTTGGTAGATCTCTTGTTTCATGGTCTTCTAAAAAGCAAAATTCCGTTGCTCTCTCTACCGCCAAGGCAGAATATATATCGTCCGGAAATTGTTGCGCTCAACTATTATGGATGAAACAAACTCTATTGGATTATGGGATTATTTTCAAGAATGTGCCTCTCATGTGTGATAATGAGAGTGCGGTAAAATTGGCTAAAAATCCGGTCCAAGACTCAAGAACTAAGCATATTGATATACGACATCACTTCTTAAGGGATCATGTTGGAAAGGGAGATATCTCTATATAATCCATTGGTACGGATGATCAATTAGCCGACATTTTTACAAAGCCATTGGATGAAACGAGATTTTGTACTCTAAGAAGTGAAATGAATGTGATCGATCTCTCAAATGTGGCTTGAAGTTGATCGCACATGTGTAGTATTGCATTTCGACTCTAAATATGCTCTCTACGCTATTTATTTCGTATTTTTGATGATTTTTTCATTTTAAATTGATCTAAGTAGTTTGATATGAAAATTTGCATTCCTCAAATACATAATGTGTATATGCATGCATACTAACCCTTGCATTGGTCAAAATGTCCATATATGAGCATCAATTCAGATTTGAAATTCAAAATCAGAAAGTGGACAGAATTTGGAAAACTGAGTATCAGGCTGCGGACCGTCTGCCCAAGGACCGTGGACCGTCCGCAGTAACAGGAACTGAACAGTCCGATCAGAAGCTCAGATCGTCTAAAGTCATCAGGGTGCGGACCGTCCGTCGCCCCTGTGCGGACCGTCCGCGATAGGCAGATATGACGGGCAGAGGCAGTCAACTTGTCATATTCTACTCATTACCTCTCCTCTCACGTTCTCCACTCGCCAAAAGGGTCCTTTTCGTCGATTGTGCGCGGACGGAGAAGAGGAGTTGCGCACGGACAGTCCGAAAGCTTGTGGAAAAGTTCAACAAACATGTTGTCATCCCGGTATTTCATAATCTTATGGATTTCATCAAATCTCTTCAAATTTGGGATTATTCGGATTTCCTCTCTGATCTAGAATTGAGCAATAGTTTTACAAATCTGATTGGTGGGATTATTAGTGCTACTCATTATGAATGTTGTGCAAAAATTTGAACGCGTTTGGATGGATATTTTCTGCGGAATCGACATTTCAATGATTGAGGCGACTAGGGTTCTAGGGAGTCGCCCCTGGCCAGTCGCGGATCGTCCACCTTGTGGGCGCGGATCGTCCGGACCTGTGGCGCGGACAGTCCGGCCCCCTAGCGCGGACAGTCCGGACCCTGCAGAGCATTGCACTTCTTTTCTCTATGATTGTGGCGATTGGTATCAACTATTCATCTATGGATGTTTGTCACATTTATTGCAGTGGTCTGGGTGGTCTTCGCAAGAAGCTTGCAGGTCGCTTCAAATCAAGGCGCCCTCATGCAGACGATGCTGACTACACTCCTACCACTGATTCAGAGGCCCAATCTTCAGCTGGGGGCAGTGAATCTATGGACACAGAAGATATTCCTCATACACATCCTGGCTACCCAATTGACATCACAGGATGGACATTTCCAAAGAGGAGGTTTTCTATGGCTGAATACTGCTCCAAAAGAACTGTAAATCAATATACTCTGCCATCAGACACAAATGTTCAATTCTTCCACACTCAGCTCCAATTTAATGTTTTTTGGGGCACATTGATGGATACCAACTTTCACAAACATCAGGTGATTGATTGGACTTTCATGCTAGGACAATCAGTTATGGAGGACCTGATTCCTAAGTTTGAGACATGTGGTCGGTATCAAGTTATGGGGTAGAGAACTGATTTCAGTGAGATGGCAGTCAAGCAATTCCTGGCCACAGCTGAGATTGATATAGAAGAGGAATCCATCACTTGGATGACTGGGTTCAAGAGATATTCTGCAACATTTATTGATTTTGTTGCTGCCAATAGTCTGAATTATGGCATCATTTTAGCTGGGATTGATCTCTACACTGAAGACAATTTTGAAGACTTTGTGCAATTTTATGAGCCAGCAAGGCTGGGCATACCTAGGAGGTTTGGAGAGACAGCAAGCCTGAGGCATCATCCTGCTGTGATCAACAAGATTGCAAGAGTCACAATTCTTCCTAAGAGTGGGGACAAGAGCAAAATTCGAGACAAATTCTAGAACATTATCCACCATGTCATGAATGGTGAGGTAATGAATGTTGTGCTCTTCATGATGAGACAGCTAAATGATCTGAAAATGGACAAAACCCAGAATTTAGCCTATGCGCCTTATATTATGGCTCTCATCGAAGCAAAGACAAGATTTGAGGGGCCCTGTGAGATCGTTCATACACCCTTTAGACCCTTCAAGAATGAAATTGGGTTCCTCACCAGGCCACTCACTCCCTTCCCAGATGATGAGGAAGATCCTGGTTATGACGCAGGAGAAGCTCCTGAAGCTGAGGCAGAGCAGATGCCTCCTCCTCCACCTCTTGTAGCCTCAGTAGTATTGGCAGCCTGGTCCAGGCTACATTGACCCATATTTTCAAAACATGCAGTAAGGGCTTCAGACCCACATTGATACCCGCTTTCAGGGAATGATGACACATATGGACCAACGCCTGGATGACATGCAATCTAGTTTTGATAGTAACTGGGATGCGCTAAACACTGAGTATTCTGAATTTCGCGATCAGATTCAAACTAATGTCACTGATCCTATCATGACCAGACTCAACAATATGCAGCAGAGTTTTCAGGACAACATGGGAGCTCTGTCTAGTCAATTTGACAACCTCTCTACCAATGACAGCATGCAAGAGATCAGTTAGAGGCAGCAGCAACTCCAACAAGACTTTGGACAGTTCTCCTCTCTTTTTGACACCTTCAGCACTCACTACTATAACATGCATCCTCCACCAAGTGATCAGTGAAGCCTCTCCTTTGTGGCAATTGATGCCAAAGGGGGGAGAGAAGTGAAGAAAGAGAAGAGAAGTTGTCATATTCAGGGGGTGTGGACATTGAGACCGTTGTCATATTCAGGGGGAGTTTGTTTATGTGTGGACATTGAGACCGTGCATGTGCATGTTTACCATTTTATGTCGCATGCATTATTTTATGTCTTATGCACTTGGTATTGGCTACTATTTGAACTTTGAACTCTATGTCTTATGCCTGTGGACAACTATTTGTAATATTCTGTGGGTTGAACTATGTTTAGTTCAAATTACTCTGTGAATGGTTAATCGAGGAGTAATTATAATTGCTGCGTTTACTTTACATATTATCTCTTGTACGCCTCGATAACCATGTCTGTAGGAAGGTCTCCATTAAAACTCCGATCTATTATGTGTGTTGAATCTTCAGCTTGAAATATCATGCACACACATAGGGGGAGCTTTTCTTACATTCTGAGTTTTAATTGGCATTTATCTATCTCTCGGACAGAACTTCAAATCAAAATAAGTCCTATGAAACTCATCTCCAAAATCCTTCTTATACCTAAGGTATGAGGGAGATTTGGAAAAACAAAACTTCTCTTGAATATATTATGTAGTGTTGTCATCAATTACCAAAAAGGGGGAGATTGTGAATCATCTAGGCCCCTTAGTGATGTTTTGGTAATTAATAACAACTGTTTGTGGACTAACAATTCTTGGAGAAATAAGAATGCAGGGTTGGACCACATAGAACAGGAAATCTTGGAGATTCATAAGCATTGGTTGTGGATCAAGTGAAGGCAAAGGTATAACATAGGTTTTGTTTTTGCCGGTCTTCAGGAGTTTAGAGAAGATACTTGACCGGATTAATAGGTTAGATAGCCGTACTATTAAGAGGGGTCAATGACTTTGATCTGTGTAAAACTTAGTGCCTCATAGAGCATCTAGTGGTTGCATTTGCATGAGTACTAACAGCGCTTCAAGTTTCATGAGTTAAAAATCCTTTCAAAAGCTTGTTTGAAAAAGTGCAAAGTCTTGGATGCGCGGACCGTCCGGGTCTTGAGGGCGGACCGTCCGCGATCCACCAGTGGGGTCCAAAGTCTGACCACTTCGGACAGGACCTGTTCATTTGCACTGCGGACCGTCTGGGTCTTGGGGTCGAACCGTCCGCAGTCCTGACCAGAGGAGGCTGCTTTCGGCATAGTCCCTAAATTATAGTGCGGACCGTCCGGCCTTGATGGGCGTACAGTCCGCTAGTGCCAAAAATGGTTTGGGTAGGGACTTTGTGGTTTTTGGGATTTGTACTACGGACTGTCCGGAGGATAGGTCCGGACAGTACTGTCTCCAGGTCTCGGACCGTCTGGCCTTGTAGGCGGACGGTCCGCCTGTGTTAACTTCTCTTGGTCAGAGGTCCGGGTGCTTCAAGTTGCCAGGTCACGGACGGTCCGGCCAAGGTGAACGGACTGTTCGAACCTAACTTTTCTGACAGGTCTGACAGATTTCAAACGGGGAATATAGCCGTTATGTGTACGGCGGACCGTCCGGCCCTAGGGCGCGGTCCGTCCGCGTGTGCGCAGAACATGTGCTTTTTGCTCATAACGATTGGAATTTAGTGGGGGTCTATAAATAGAAGGGTAGCTCGTGTGTGAGGGCTCTCTTGGCTATTTCTTGCATACATTGAGCTCAATTGTGATCCTCCAACTCACTCTCTCACACTCTTTGCTTGAAATTGCATTCTAGTGAGAGATTGAGTGATCCTAGTGCATTTGCATCCATTGGTGATTCTTGAGGCACTAGGTGGTACACCGAGCAAGCGTCATCAACTTGTTACTGTTGGAGGTTGCCACCTCTTAGACGGCTCGGGTGATTGTCTCCGTCGAGCTCTCCAAGAAGATTGAGGAGAAGCCGCGATGTTGATTGTGAGGGGTTCGCGCCTACCTCGCCGGAGCGGCAAAGGTGACATTAGTGGAATCGAGGTATTGAGTGATTTCTTGTCCACTTAGCTCAAAGATCAAGCCGAGTCTTGATAGAGGAGCAAGTGAGAGCTTGAAGTCCACCTCAACGTGGATTAGGGGTGATCGGCAAATCACCGATACCACGGGATAAAATTCGGTGTCTTTACTTTCTTGCATTACTTATTGTCGTGCAAGTGATTACTATTTTGCACATTGTTCTTCAAGTATTCAATCTCCCTAGTTGATTCTCATAGATTGTTTACTTGTTATCACTAGAGAATTTATACCTCTTGTTATATTGATTAAATTTCCCTAGTGTTTTTTATTTTAGTCAAAATCGTCTATTCACCCCCCTCTAGCTGGTGTCCTAGATCCTACAAACGGAGGACCTTGAAGTTCAAGAAGATATGACGTATATTGAGAAGCCAACTCAAATTCTGGAGACAGTAGATCGGGTCACTCGGAGGAGCACTATCCGGATGTGCAAAGTCAAATGGGGCCATCACTCAGAAGAGGAAGAAACCTCGGAAAGAGAAGATGATCTGAGAGCCAAGTACCCTGAACTCTTGGCTAGCTAGCCCTGAATCTCGAGGGCGAGATTCTTTTAAGGGTGACAGGTCTGTAACACCCTGAATTTGGGGGTATAAAATTTCTTTCTAATTACCAACCAAATTCAGGTGTTACTCTTCACTCTCTCTAGTTTCTCTCTCTCTCTCTTTTTCTTTTGGTTAGATCTAGCTTAATTAGTGAGGGATTATTTATTTTATTTTGTCAAAACAAGATGAGTCATGAAATGTTGCATCATGTTGAGCTCCAAATATTCTTTGAATTGTTGCACATGTTTGATTTGGTTTGAATCCACCCTGGATTTGGGGGTATAAAATTTCTTTCTAATTACCAACCAAATTCAGGTGTTACTCTTCTCTCTCTCTAGTCTCTCTCTCTCTTTTTCTTTTGGTTTGATCTAGCTTAATTAGTGAGGGATTATTTATTTTATTTTGTCAAAACAATATGAGTCATGAAATGTTGCATCATGTTGAGCTCCAAATATTCTTTGAATTGTTGCACATGTTTGATTTGGTCTGAATTTGAAACTTGATTTGAATTTGAATTGAAAACTCTAGAGAAAATAAATATAAAAGCAATTAGAAATTGCTTGGAAAATAGAAAAGCGAAATCAACCCAAGTCGACCCATTAGGCCCAGCCCCGCGCACGCGCCCGCACCAGCGCGCCCTCGGTGCCTGACAGGCGGGTCCCGCCTGTCGACGCCAACCCTCGTGCCTCCTCTCTCCCTCTCACTGCTCTGTGGGGCCGACCTATCGGCGCCATTTCTTATCGCACGCGCTCGCTCCCTCTCTGCCTCGCGGACCCCACCCGTCAGCCCGTCCCTAACCTCCTGCCCACATCCCTCGCCGTGGACGCGCCCACGTCCACGCGTTCTCCGGCCACCTCTGCACGTCCTCGCCCCTTTAGACCCCGTGCCCCGCTCGCCCACTTCCTGTGGCGGAACTGCCCGAATTATTCTGACTTAAGTGCCTAAGTCCCACCTTAGAGGCTAGACCACACTTAAATGGGAATAACCCGTCAATCCCTCGGATCTAGTCCGACAAGGCCACTGACAGGATCAAGTACCACAATCTCACTCGATGGTGAGTCACAGAGCAAATACAATAAAGCATAAAACCATGCATTAAGGAGTATTAAATTATTACATCACCATTGGAGTTTTGCAAAAGTAGTCATCATTGTTCGAGTGCAGCGGAATAAAACTAACAATAAATAAATGGAGAGATGGGGAAGCCTGTCCCATCACTCCTCATGCTCCTCCTCAGCCGAGGCAGGGTCCCACTCGATAGTCCAACCCGGTGGCAAGATGGACGGCCAAGTCACTCCAGCAACCATGTCCTCCAAAGAACCTGTAAAATTGTGCCACAAGCAAGGCTGAGTATACTAATACTCAGCTAGACTTACCCGGTGTGAGGAGTCTACTCCTCTACCTCTAGACATGCAGCTGTTTGGCTGTGGGGTTTGGTTGCCAAAAGCACTAGCTGAGTTCTAAATCAAGTTTTAGCTTTGTCAAATTTAAGTGTGACTCTCTTAAGGCTAAATAGGTACTATCTACTCATACATGGTAGCAAACATTTTTAGCAATCAACCTCTTGTATCAACTCATCATATTTCCACTTGTTACTCAATGCAGTACAATGGATCAAGCAGTCTCATTAGCTGCGAGAAGCAGACGATTCGAATTGAGTTTTTATCCTTGCAAGGTAAACCTAAACACACGACATGCAGGGGCACTCCGTCCCCACACACATCAACCGTCCCCATCGATTCCCTGGCAACAGATCAGGGCTCACCGCCTTGGCGCACAATGCCTCACTGACCCCGACTGCCGTCGTGCAGTGACCGCACTTGTACCCACCATAACCGGAATGGGAGACCACGTCTCAGGTCGCGTGAGGGGCAAAGTCTGCGGGCAGGTTCACTCAGGTACTAGGCTTACCGATTTACCATATTTCTCGGTATGTGTTTAGTACGTTCAAACGCTTGACACAGGTATCCGCACTTTAATCCTTATTCCAAATTTTCCATCTCGTAGACAACCAATCCCCATGGATTGTTGTCCACAGACTAGTATCATGATGATATGAAAGTGGGTACAACCAATTCCTTATCTCGCGCGAGTGCTAGAAAAATCACTCGTCTTCTACCGAGATCCTAATTAAATAAAGCAGCTACTCGACCTAGCATACTAGTATCCATCTCAAAAGGATTCCTGAGATCATGCAACTAGGGTTTCAAACAACTCCTACACATAAGTGCACATTCAATCCTACAATCATTAAGTATAGTAAAATAGCATAAATAACAGGTTATGCATAAATCGGGGCTTGCCTTCCAAAGCTGTGGCAGGCAGATCCTCTGGTGCAGGCTCTGGTGCGGGATCCGGGGCTACCTCCTGAGCAGCTCCTTGCTCCGGCACGAGGACGTACTCTCCGTCAGCGAGGTTACAGTCTATCGAAATGCAATGAATATGTATGTCATGATTATGCAGGATTTAATAACATTATGCTAAAGGAAGAAAAACTAAGTTAATAAGTAACTTAGGGTTTCTTGGTCATACGTGGCTTTTAGTGGTTTATGCTTATCACTCTAGGTTTAGGTTTTGTTAGGGATAAGCATAGTGGATTGGTATTTCCTTTATACATTTCAGTGGACAATTTACAAAAGGGTTTTAGGATGACATTAATTTCCATTATTCATTTTCCTTTCTTTATTTTCTATTTATGAATTCTAGTGGAGGTTTGAACTACAACAGTGGTTTAACTTTTTCCAAAAATTTTGTAAAAATTACAGTGGGTTGCCATTGGTCAATATAGCCCATTCTAGGAAGTTGAGGTTCAAAATAAAAAGGCTATGCTTTAGACAAAAATAATCAAAAGTTGTGTAAAAGGGCCACTTTGCACTACAACTCTCAACTAGGAGTGGGTTCTGTCCTAAGGGTTATTTTTATTGGCATATAACAGTAATAGTAAGCTTCTGTGCCAAAAATCACAGAAAGCTAAGGGATGGTTATTTAGTTGTGATTTTCCAAAATTTAATGCCAAAAAGGCACTTTCCACTACCTTGCTATTTGAAAAAATGTCAAACAGCAGATTTCATATTTTTCCTATGTTCTTTATAACAAAAGATTTATTATCCCAAAGGTTAGGGTGTTTTCACCTTGGGGTTATTTTTGTAGGGCTTTTCTAAGTTTTCCTTGTTTTCTTAAAATAAAAGGTATCCTATTTATTTTATGCTAAACCAGGGTATAATCAATTTTTCTAGTAACCTACACTGAATAAGTATACTAACAAAAATATGGGGGCTCCCTGGTTCTTTATTTAAATCACTTTTCCTATTTTCTTTAACTTTAAGCATAATGTAAAATAAATGGCAAACTCTACCTTAATGGGGGTGTACAGAGGGGTTTAGCATTTTTAAATAGGTCAGTAGGTGGTCATAAACTTCTCCAAATTTTCTTAACTCCAGTTAAATAGTGCAACTATTTTTCTTCTCATTATTTAGTTTTTGGTCAAATCAGTATTTAAATCAGAACCCTAAAGTTTTCTATAGTACATAGGGGTTTTATATTTTTCCTAAGTAGTTTATATTATTTAAGATCTGACAAAATTGGTTTGACTAAATTTGGATGAATAAAACAGAAGATATGAATTATTCAAGTTCTGTTCGAATTTTAAATCAGATTTAAAAAAGGTTTCCTGGAAAATCACTTTGCACTGAGGTCCTTGGGTTATTTCCGAACTAACTCTCTCAGTTATACCCCCGCACTACTATTTATCTGAGTCACTGACAATGCGCAAAACCCCCTAGCTTTCTTTTCTTCTCCCCCGCGGTCCCTCCCTAGGTTTAAACAGTACCCGCGAGAAAGAAAAGGGTGGCGCGGCTTACCGGCGGCGAGAGAGGTCCGGCGAGGGGCGGGGTTGGCTCCGGGAGGTCCTGGAGGTCACAACGGTGTACGGCTCGACGGCGGGGGTGGCCGGAATCGTCCGGTCCACGTGCGCAGGCGGGGGCTCTCGTCGGCGGCGAGTGTTCCGGTCAAACCACGGCGATCTAGTTCAATCCAATGGCACGGTGAGCTTCACGGGGTGATGTAGAGGCTATCTGTGCATTGAATCGAAAAATGGCGCAGTGACTTACCCGGTCCACGTGCGCCGGGGGGTTCTGAACTCCGGCGAGCACGATTTCGCTATTCCGGTGGCGCGGGTCCTCGGTTCAAGCTCGTGCAAGCTTTACGGCCTCTCAAGGAAGCTATCCGAGGGCTTGGACCGAGCGGAGGAGGGCGGGAAAGGGGTTGGCCACGGTGGTTGCCCTTGGGCGGCTCTAGCGGGTCGCGGGGAGGTCGCCAGAGCTATGGGCGAGCTCGGGGGAGTTAGGCGTGGTACGGAGGAGGCAACGGGGAAGGCAGCCGGGCACTGGGACGGGCTTTATAGCCGTGGCGCGGGCGTGGTCACGGGCGGCCACGGGCGCGCGGGGGTTCGCGCACGGGCGTGCTCTGAGCGCGCCCCCGAGTGTCAGCCCGCGTCGAACACGTGGGAGCTCGCTTCTGCCATGGTTCAACGGCGGATTTGAGCACCTTAGCGTGCGTATCTTGGCAAAACCACTGTGTACGATCTCTTCCCTGCTCCATATCCTATCTTTTTGCTGTGAGTTCCAAGCCAAGATACGGTCGGGGTAGGGAGATAGAGGGGTGAGAAGTTGCCTATGTCATAGCTGTCCAAACCGGGACAAAAGCTATGCCAAGTCGTGTCAAACGACTTAGGGTAGGTGTCAACTTCCACCAGGGCATTCTAGGGGTAATTTGGCGCTACTTTGTCAATTGGGTCGAAGTGTTTTGAATTTTGGATGAGGGTGAACATGTGTGATCTTTGTCCAAAGGTTAGTTTTGGACTTAGACAATTTCTGGTTTTTCTTTCATTCTCAATCCTTTGGTGAAACTTTTGGGGTTTTTCTGAAATCTTTTTGGGGTTACTTTCTTACTATTATTTGTAGGTTATTTAGTGTACTACAACTTTTATATTTGGCCCAAGCCATGATCAAAAGGTTTTCATGACCTTTTGGTCATACTTACATCTAGGGTTCCCATTGCCCAAAGGGGTGTGCTTCAGGGTTTTGGGCAATTCTCCCCTTTAGATGTGCATGATAAGTTAGGGTATGATATCCAAGATGGGTTGCACTTGCTTAGGACTTTGAATTATAAGTTTGATGTACTTTGCTCAAACTAGCCCACATGTGATAGTAGATTTAAATGGTGTAGCCCTGGGTGGACACCCTGAGTAACACCTGGGGTGTTACACTTCCCCCCAGTCATTTGCGCCCTCAGCCGAGCTCTCTTGCCCCCTCTCTTGCCCTGCGCACGCGACCAGCCAAGCTCCGCCCCCGCACACCGAAGACCGCCGTCGTTCCACGACCGCCGTTGAGTCCCTTTCGCTTCCATTGCCCCGGTGAGTTCCGCCTCGCCGTTAACAACTCGGGACACCCCTCGGTTCGCCCCCAGCCCCTCTGGTTTGCCTAGTCCTTGCTCACCGGAGTGTTTCCCGTGCAGCTGGAGTCTGCCGCCGTCGACCCAGGACTTCAATGCCTTCCCGCCGTCCTCCAGGCGCTCCGGAGTTCGTGCTTGTGGTAAGAAACTTCCCCGCACCCATATTTCTCTGTTTATTGTCCTGGTCATCACGCAATTGCTCATCAGAGTAGGTTGTGATGCCCACGGTTGTGTTCATCGTGTCACCTTGAGCGTGCCTGACCCCTTCCCTAAGCTCCTAGAGCCCCGCCATGGTCGTCCCCCTCGTCTCTGATGAGACCTTGCCGCGAGACCGAGCGGCGCCACCGCGCTCATGTCCGGCCACCGGCTGTTGGATCTTGGGCATCCGTCCGAGATCTAGCGGTTTAAATTTAATTAGAATAGATCTGATCTCAGCCCTCTGATCTAGATCTGACCGTTCCCCACCCTCTCCCTCACCCGCGCCCCTACCTCTGGGCCCGGTCTGTCAGCCCTGCCCTAGTTCGCTAACGCCTCGAGCCCACCTGTCAGCGCTCGCCCGCGGATTTAATCTTGGTCGTTGATTTTAGATCTAACGGCTGAGCAGACCCGATACCCCTTCGCGCGGTAATTTTGTTAAAGAGACTCTCGGTTTGTTTGGAATCAACTCGCCGTCCCTGGTTTTCGCGCGCAGGCCCCTGTGTTCTTTTAAACACCCCCCTTTGCTTTTAAATAATTACAGAATTAGACCTAATTTCATATTTTAAACTTCAAAACTTGTTTATTTGATATCTTTTTCATATGAACTCCAAATTGAGTGGTTCAAATTGCAAAAAGTTCATAAGAATATTCTCTGTTAAAATAAATTATGTTCATGTACAGTTTGTGTACTCTAATTTTTGGTCTAAGCTATTAGTTAGTTTATGAATTGATTTATTTATTTAAGAAAATAAGTAAAAAGGAAAACCTTAACTATAATGGATATTTAATCTTGTGAGATTAATGATGTGTATTAGAGGAATTAATCTCTGGTTTAACTTTTAGGTCTCAATAAAATGAATAGAATTAGATTATGTAATCATGGACAACACTTAAAAGAATAATCAACTCCTAAATGAGATTAGTTCATCTTATAATTTGATCTCCTGTTTGTTTAATTAATACTTTACCTTTTGAGATGTGTTCCAATGTTGGTACATGATTCATGTGCTGTTCATTTGTCATTTACCAAATGTATTGAATGCATGATCGCTTTATTTAGACAACGAGCAGCCCGTGGTTCCTGAGTGTGTTGCCGAAGACCTTCCTGAGCAACAATCTAGTGAAGGCAAGTGTCCTCAGTCCTATTATGTCCTACATACTTTATAATTCACTGTCCCGCATTACATTATTGAAAACTTAAGGATTAACTAGTCTGTATCTACTTATCCTTGTTTACCTTTTGGGTTACCATGGTTAGTTTTATGATATTGCTTTACTTTAATCAATGAACATGATGTGAATATTATGATACGATGATGTTATCCCAATGATGTTCTTGTGATACTTTAGGGGACTCGGGCTGTTTCCTGAGTACCTCTTCGTAAGGACCTGTTTGGGGAGTGACAACCCGGGATAACAGTGCAACCATGAGGGTGGAATGGGACGCCCTTAGCTGATTAATTAGAGGAACCAAAGGAGTAGTTGGCTTCGCCGTAGGGCCGTCAATGGGGTCCGGGCACAATACTTGCTCTGCCGAGGCTGGTTGCAGAGGTTCTTGATTTGGTTTTTTTAGTCACCCTTCCTTTGGGGAGATGTACTGTGTTTATCAAACTGGAGAAACCTAACGGGCGGCTATGACCTCTGGGAAATCTTTGTAAATGCTACATAGTGAGACCCTGCTAGGTCACATTGGTAGTGATCAATGGGGAGGCTAGAACCCCGGACAGAATGGGAAAGATGACTTGTGGGTAAAGTGTGCGACCTCTGCAGAGTGTTAGAAACTGATATATCAGTCATGCTCACGGTTAAGAGCAGCCTTGGGATCCTCTTTGATTAGAAGAACTCTGGTTACTTCTATGATGATGGTTAGTAATGATGGTTATAATTTTGATCACTGGTATTCCCTCTTGGAGGGAGTGCTTTTGGGTAATAACTGGGTTTATTACTAAAATTTGGCTCTACTTATAGTAATAAATACTTGACCAACTAAAAGCAACTGCTTAACCTTAATTCCACATACAGCTAGTCCACTTTAGCCAAACGGCAAATTTCCTGAGTACGTTGATGTGTACTCACCCTTGCTTTACAAACCACCCCACCCCAGGTTGTCCCCAGTGTACTCAGTGCTCAAGAGGAGATGCTGGCAACATGGATGACTTTGAGGAGTTTCAGGACTACGACGAGTTTTAGTATATCTTAGTGGCAAACCCCCAGTCAGCTGCCTGTGTAGGCCTTATCTACTACGTTACGTATTTCCGCACTTTGATATTAATGTTAAAGACTATGGCTATGTGTTAGACTCTATGGATGTCTTGGACATCTTGATGTAAATAAAGTACCTTTCCTCTATTTACTTTGAGCATTGTGTGATGATGTCCAATTATGTAATCGTTGTGTACGTGAGTTCTGATCCTGACACATACATGGTTCGCATTCGATTTGTCTTCCAAAACCGAGTGTGGCGCCAAGCCTCTAGATGAAAAGACCTTTAGCAAACTTAGGAATGAGCTAAATATACTTGATTCTTGGAACTTTGATTGAAACATTGCACATTGCTCATTTATATATACCTTTGATCATATCTCTTTAATATGGTACAACTGCATATTTCTTATTCTTCTTGTACCAAGGCTAAGACTAATGTGCTCTCAAGTATACTTCTATGTTTAGCCTCACATTGAAAGGGAAATGGAGTATTTGGCAAAGACAAGGCTTCCACTCTAACTCTGATGGTATCATTTATTCTTTGCCGTTACTCAGGAAACTCTCAATTGGTATAAATATTCACTCATATTTCTTTTACCAAAAGGGGGAGAAATTAGGCCCCAAAAGGGGAGAATTCTAAGGGCTCTCAAGTTCTTCGTTTTTTGTGATTAATGCCAAAGGGGGAGAAAGTATTAAGCCTAAAGCAAAAGGACCCCACCACCATTTTAAAATTTTCGAAAACTAAAGGAAGAAATTATTTCAATTGATATTTCAGTTAATCTCAAAATTTTCGATTGGTATCTCATTTGGTTTCAAAATTTCAATTAGTATAAAAATTTCAATTGGTATAATTGCATTTGATATCTGTTTCAAAAAAGGAAAATCATTTCAAAAACCCCCTTGATAGCTAAGGGGAGAATTTCTTTAGGGAGAGCTTTTATTTAGTCAAAGGAATAGCATTTGAAACAGGGGGAGGAATTTCAAATCTTAAAAATGCTTCTAGAAATCATATTCCTATACCTTTGGCTATTTGCAAAAGATTTTGAAAATATTTTTCCAAAAGATTTGCAAAAACAAGCAGGTGGTGCAAATGTGGTCCAAAATGTTAAATGGAAGAAAGCAATCACATTTACTCTTAGACATATGTATAAAGTCTTTCAATTGGTTTAAATCTAATTAACCTATGCACATCAATCATAATTGCAAACTAGTTACATTTTTACACTCTGTATTTGCTTTGGTTTATGTTGACATCAATCACCAAAAAAGGGGAGATTGAAAGGGAAATTGGCTTAATCATTTCCTATAATCGATTTTGGTGGTTGACGTCCATCACAAACCATGTGGACTAACTAGTTTGCTTAGATGTCATTTATCTCAGGTACACAAGGTTCAAACACAAACCAAGAAAGAAAATAAGTTGAGGACTCAAATAAATTTGGAGCAATGACTTGAGAGTGTGCTGCAAGTGGCGCACCGGACAGTGTCCGGTGCCCCAAGCCGAGCTCCACTCGAACTGGCCACTCTCGGATTTTATCAAGCCGAGCCAACAGAGCAATGGTAACCTGCGCTCAACGGTTGACTGCAAAAGTGCACAGTGCAAGTCAAATGTCAGGCTATGAAGTTAGAACGCACCAGACATGTCCGGTGTGCCACCGGACTGTCCGGTGCAGCTACAGGACAAAGGGTTTCAATGGTCGACCGCTCCAAACCCCAATAGGCGTGCTGACATGGCACGCACCGGACAGTGAACAGTACCTGTCCGGTGCACCACCGGACTGTCCGGTGTGCCCATCGACACCAAAAACAGCCAACGACTAGGAAGTAGTTGGAGGCTATAAATACCCCCAACCACCTCCTTCAATGGCATCCAAGTTTTCTGAAGTTCACATTCAATACAAGAGCAATAGCATTCACTCTAAGACACATTCCAAAGATCAAATCCTCTCCAAGCCTCAAAATCAACTCAAGTGCTTAGTGACTTTAGAGAGGGTGTTTTGTGTTCTTTTGCTGCTCTTGTTGCTTGGATTGCTTTCTCCTTCTCCATTCTTATTCTTATAAGTGCTTTGTAAAGATAGCAAGAGACACCTAAGTGTGTGGTGATCCTTGTGGGGTCTTAGTGACCCAAGTGATTAAGGAGAAGCCTCGACCGGTCTTTGTGACCGATTGAGAGAGGGAAAGGGTTGGAATAGACCCGGCCTTTGTGGCCTCTTCAACGGGGACTAGGTTCTTTGGAACCAAACCTCGGTAAACAAATCATTGTGTTCACTTGCATTGATCTTCACTTGATTTGTTTCCCCTCTTTCCTCTCTCTAACGTTCCCTTGCTCATATTGATTTGAGTTTGCTCCCAAATGCTATCCGCATTGATTGAGCAACTCTAAGCAAGGAGAACTATCCTTTGAACTCTGATTTATTTCTAACGCTAACTCGGCCTTAGTGTGTGCTTAAAGTTTATAAATTTTAGGTTTCACCTATTCACCCCCGTCTAGGCGACTTTCAGAACGAAAGATGAGGGACCTCAACCAAGTTAAATGCATTAAGGATGAGATGGATCAACTCTTGGTGAAAGGTCAAGACATCAAACAGATGTGGAAGATGTATTTTGATAATCTTTTCAATGGCGAGAATGAGACTATGGACATCCAATTGGATGACTCCTTCGATGATTTAAATAGATGCTTTGTACACAGGATCTAAGAATCAGAGGTCAAAGAAGCTTTAAAGAGGATGAAAGGGGGCAAGGCGATGGGCCTGGATGGTATCCCAATAGAGGTGTGGAAATGCCTTGGGGATATTGCTATCGTTTGGCTAATCAAATTGTTCAACCATATTTTTCGATCAAACAGGATGCCCGATGAGTGGAGGAGTACATTAGTACCAATCTTCAAGAACAAGGGAGATATTCAAAGTTGTACCAACTATCGAGGGATTAAGCTCATGAGCCACACTATGAAGCTATGGGAGAGAGTTATTGAGCATCGCCTAATAGGAATGACACATATCACCATGAACCAATTTGGGTTAATGCCTGGAAGGTCAACCATGAAAGCAATTTTCTTAATAAGGCATGTCATGGAGCGATATAAGGAGCAGAAGAAGGACTTGCACATGGTTTTTATCGACTTGGAAAAGGCCTATGGTAAAATACCTAGGAATCTCATGTGGTGGGCATTGGATAAGCATAAAGTTCCAACAAAGTATGTTACGCTCATCAAGGACATGTATGACAAGGTTGTGACTAGCGTCCGAACAACTGATGGTAATACAAATGTTTTCTCAATTAACATAGGACTACATCAAGGTTCAACTTTGAGCCCTTATCTATTTGCCTTAGTGATAGATGAGGTCGCGAGGGTTATACTAGGAGATATCCCTTGGTGTATGCTTTTCGCTAACGATGTAGTTCTAGTAGATGAAAGCCGGGAAGGAGTAAATAGAAAGCTAGAGTTATGGCGTCAGACCCTAGAGTCAAAAGGATTTAGAATTAGTAGGACCAAAACCGAATATATGAGATGTGACTTTGGTACTACAATTAGTGAGGATGGAGACGTAAGTTTGGGAGGCCAGGTAGTGCCAAAGAAGGACACCTTCTGTTATCTGGGATCGATGCTTTAGAGAGATGGTGATAATGATGAAGATGTTAGCCATAGAATCAAAGTGGGGTGGATAAATGGTGTCAAGCATCGGGAGTCCTATGCGACAAGAGAGTGCCACAGAAGTTGAAAGGCAAGTTCTACATGACAACGATTAGGCCCGCTATGTTATATGGGGCTGAATGTTGACCTACTAAGAGGCGACATATCCAACAACTAAGTGTCGCAGAGATGCGTATGTTGCGTTGGATATGTGGGCACACAAGATTGGACCGAGTGAGAAACGATGACATACGCGATCGACTAGAAGTAGCGCCAATTGAAGAAAAGCTTATTCAACACCGATTGAGATGGTTTGGGCATGTCTACCGGAGACCCTCAGAGGCACCGGTGCATAGAGGCATCATAAAATGGGACAATAATGTGAAGAGAGGTAGAGATCGACCAAACTTGACATGGGAGGAGGCAATCAAAAGGGACTTGAAGGAATGGAATATCCCAATGAAGTTGTGTTTGGATAGAAGTGCTTGGAAAGAAGCTATCTACATGTCTGAACCGTGATTAGGCCTTTTTTCTTTTAGTGCTCTCAAAAGCTTTTCCCCTCCCCTTTCTCTCTCTTTATCCTTTTGGTGATATCTTTTTGGGTTTCAACTCTAGCCTACCGCAACTTGCTTGGGACTAAAAGGCTATGTTGTTGTATAGTAGTGAAGATTTTCATTCGATATGAATCACAATCGATCGTTTTCTTCTAATTTTTGGATGGGTCTTCTTCATTCTTATCAAATGAGGATGATAAATCCATTCTTTCTGTAACTCAAATCAAATTACATCACTTATAAATGGATGCGAACTTGATGACAGACGAATGATTTAACGATGTGAATAACACATGGAATAGGCTTCGAGAGTGAAACAACTCTCCAAGTTTGGGACTAAATAGGGATATTTAGAAAGTTGGTATATTTGAGCACCTAATTTAAGAAATTGTTGGAGCATGGTTTTTGGTCAATAACATGCTAAATTAATTTTAGGGATTTTTTTGGAACCAGTGGAGATGCTCTAATTGCCGTGGGTTAATAGTTATTGACCACAAAAAAGATGTATACTGTTTATATACACTTTGTTTAATTATATCGCTTAATATTTAATTAAAAATCGATTTCATATTTGTGTTCTTGATATTTTTCTAAATAAAACTAGACTCCATTTGCTATATAATTTTTTTATTAAAAAATACTTTATTTCATTTATTCTAACCATTAATTATTTTAAGTTAATTTCTATTTGATGTATCTCTTTGTTAATATATCAAACTTAGATAAACGAAAAATAGAGTCTAAGTTGCTTTCTAATTTGTACTAAAAAACTAATTTTTAAGTATTAGCAAAAAAATTAAAATCCTTTAGTTTATCTTCTACTTTTTTCAAAGGAGAAGTAGGTTGAAAAAGCTAAACAACTGAACCAAACACATCCATAAACTTTTACTAGTCGGTTGCCCGTGCATTGCAACGGCTCACAACAATATCCACGTAAACTATCCACCAAAAAGATCTCAAGATTTTTTATTGATTGTCTCCGCTCTCCGCATAATATATTTTTTTATTTGACTAACCGAGTCGACATCGTGGTAAAGGAAAGGCCATATAGATAGGCGATGTCGAGCCATCGAATGGATACCATAGGCAGCAAATCAGGGACCCCCATCCATGGCCTCCTCCACTTCCAAGGTTTCGTAGAGCATGAAGGGAAGGGAAGAGGCAGTCATACCTGTTCGTTGATGGAGAAGGACACGACGAAGACCTGAACATCTAGAGGCGACATAGGTAATATACCGCTAGATACATACAAAGAGAGAGCACGCAAGCGGAGAAAGAATGTGAGTGCCTTCCCAGCCCTGGGCCCGCCAAGGCGACACAACACCACCACCAACTCTGTAGCATATGCCGACTGCTGCCGTGCTACGTGCCTTGGTTATCCAATATCTCAGATCTAGACTCGTCATCGCCAAGATAACCTAAGCGTGGTAAGTGCCATCGTGTCCTCCTCGGTGGCACGCACGAAGAAAATGTTAGAAATATGCCCTAGAGATAATCATAGAGATGAGCATATTTCTTTGTATCCATGATATATATTGCTTAATTGAATATCCATGGAAGGCACCTTGTATTGATTAGCAATTATGTGAATTGTTTGTGAGATTCTTTACTTATATGGTTATTCTAAATGATGTCCCTAGTCAGAGTCGATGACTAGCACATGTATTAGTTGATGACTACATTTCACAAGTCATGAACATGGAGATGTTAAACTAATAATGTGGGCGCATGTATGACATGAGGCTGGACCGACCCACGTGAGATATTGTAATATAGTTCTCTTCTTGCAACATGAATACTGTATCCTTAGACCTGAGATTGTCGCATGTTCTCAAGATGTGAATTGACTTACTTAGGGACTATCAAACGCTATCCCGTAACTGGGTAGTTATAAAGGTAGTTTTGGGTTTGTCAGGAAGCATGCTATGAGGCATGGTCAGTCAAGATGGAATTTGTCCCTCTCTTTGTGAGAGAGATATCTCTGGGCCCCTCGAGTGATTGGATCAAGAAATGCATGGCCGTGCTAGGGTTAAGAGTTAACCATTGAAAGGATTCCAATTCACAGTATCGAGAAAGAGAGGTCAGCTTAGAGCCAGACCAAATATCGTGAGACAAAGGGAACAGCATGTACGTAATGTCGCAATGGTTCGTCTGATATGATCTTTACGTACACATAGGAGTTGACATGTCTTGCTAGAGGCCGCTGTCAATTATTGGGCCAAGTAAGAGTACTCGGGCTATGTCTATTTGTACGTGAACCTATAGGGTCACACACTTAAGGGGAAGGAAGCCTAATTCGGATGAGATCCAAAATTAGACTGGGCTTTAGGGTTAATGATGGGCCTCGGCATCAGAAGCCCACCATAACGCCTATATAATGAGGGGCGGGGGCGCGGTTAAGGATAACCTAATTCGCCACCAGCGAACTAACAGCCGCCGCCCACCTCTCGCCCTCGCCAAGCCGCCGTCGCGAACCTAGCAGTTCGGTACGCGGCGCTTCCTCCCTGTACGTGTGGATACCTCGGAGGTGCTACATCTGGAGCACTTGGACGAACCGTGCGAGGACGTGAAGGACGTCGGCGACTGCACGGCACTGCTCGACGCGTTCGTCTACATCGAGACGTCTTCCGCTGCTCTGCGCGTCTAGTGGTAATTCCATGACCTATAACCGCAGTAGTTCTTGGTATTATGGGGATGAAAAATTTTGTTTTGCGCTAGCGTAGCCTCCCCGTAATCCTACAGTGGTATCGGAGCAAGGTTCTGCGTAGTTTTTAGGTCTGGATCTAGGTTCATGAGATGGATCTACTTGATGCACGGTTTGATTAGATCAATTGGTAAGATAGGGTTGAAGTAGATTACATCGGATATGACTGGAGAGATCAGTTCGTCCTTCTCTGTTGTATGCGCGACTTGCCCCTACCGGCTGGAATCACCATCGGGGCTAACAGCGTACACAACTAGTAGATTGACGTAACAGATCAACGTCATGAGTGTAATCTTCTTCGGGTCGAAAGTCTCGGATTTGGGTTGATTTGATCAACCGCATGAGATTTCCAGTGGAATTTCCATACATACGATGCATGGAATCCTGTGAGGTTTTCAGGGCGCTGACCGGCCAGCGGGACCGCCGTGGCTATCTGCTTTAGTGGCGAACGTATAGAAACGTGTTTGTCTAACCTGTTTTTGCAGGACATGTGATCGGTATGGCTATTATGTGTATGTGATGCATGTTAACAAATTATTCATGACCTGCGTGTCGTGACCAGGGCAATACGGCTGGAGCCACATGTATTGTCCAAATTTAATGTAATGACCTGCGTGTCAACATGTGATGATCCAAAGCGTATATGTAATTTGTTTACCAGCATACGTTAGATAGGTCTTGAAGGACTCATCACCTGGAGGATGGCATACCTATATCATGGAGATGGAGATCATCGTGATGGACAGATTATTGGAGATGGAGATCACCATGTGAAAACAAGCCATACCGAATCACAGCTGTTGTGTGAATGCCATTCTTATTGTTCTACTTGTTTATATTGCATATAATTCCTTGCATGCGATGTTATAAGTAGGACGATCCCTCATAAATGTTTAAGCTTTAATGCCTCTCCAAACCTTGCACTATCATAAGTCTTGTACAATTGGTGGTGGGTCTATGAAATTAGGGTGCCACCAGTTTTCCTTGACTAGATAGGTTTGTATCGGATACGAACTGCAGAAAGGGTTGGTTAACTTAAACAAAGTCAGCTTAATGGTTAAGGACTTTGAGGCATAAGGTTGGGAGCCGAGACATAGAGATGTCACCCAACAACAGGAGTCATATATATGATATGATTAGCAAGGAGTTGCTTACCGATCTACCTTGTCTTCTAGCGGTGATGCTAAAGCTCACTAGTAGACTTGTTAGTTGTGGATTCTGAATCACTAAGTATCAATAGAGGGATATTGATTTTAGTGGGAGTAGACTATTAAATGTTTAATATGATTTACTCTGTCATGGATATTTTTGTCTTAGTATTTTGCATTATTTTGTTGTAGATAAATGGCACCTAGCACACCAACATTTACTTTGCGATCAATTCTTGAAAAGGATAAGTTAAATGGAACAAACTATACGGATTGGATCCGTAACCTGAGAATTGTTCTCAGGGCTGAAAAAAAGGAAGACGTTCTAGACACCCCACTGCCAGAGGATCCTGGTGAAAATGCAACTGCCGCAGCTAAAACCGCTTACAAGAAAGCAATGGATGCTAATCTTGAAGTAAGTTGCCTAATGCTTGCTTGCATGGAGCCTGAGCTCCAGATGCAGTTTGAGACAAACCATGAGGTGTACGATATGATCGTGGCGCTCAAGGATATGTTCCAGACTCAGGCTAGGACTGAAAGGTTCAATGTGTCCAAAGCCTTTCTGGAATGCAAGCTAGCAGAAGGCGCAGCAGTTGGGCCACACGTAATCAAAATGGTTGGTTACAGTCAGAGGTTGGAGAAGCTAGGCTTCCCAATAAGCCAAGAGTTGGCCACTGACTTCATTTTGGCATCTCTTCCGCCCAGCTTTGGAAACTTCATCACGAACTACCATATGCATGGGGCGGAGAGGGGCCTCAATGAACTATGTGGCATGCTGAAAACTACAGAGGGGGACATAAAGAAAAGTGCTGGCAGCAGCGGCCATGTGATGGCGGTCCAAAACAAACCCAACTTTAAGAAGAAGGGTAAGTCTCAAAAGAAAAAGGGCAAGGGAAAGGATACAGTATCCAAGCCCAATCAAAAGCCCAAGGCTGGACCAGCTGCAGATGCAGAGTGCTTTTATTGCAAAGAACTTGGTCACTGGAAAAGGAATTGCAAGCAGTACTTGGCCTCTATTAAGGATCGCGGCGGTAAGGGTACAGCCGCAGCAGGTACACTTGCTATTCACATTACAGAAATTTTTCTTGCTGATTCTTATATTAATTCTTGGGTATTTGATACCGGATCGGTTGCCCATATTTGCAATTCGATGCAGGGAATGATAAGAAGTAGAAGCGTGAAAAGAGGAGAAGTTGATTTCCGGGTAGGCAATAATGCAAGAGTTGCTGCGTTGACCGTCGGGACGATGCAACTCCACCTCCCATCAGGATTTATTTTGGAGTTAAATAATTGTTATCTAGTTCCTAGTATGAGTCGAAACATTATGTCTCCTTCATGTTTGATGAAGGATGGTTATTCATTTGCGAGTGAAAACAATGGTTGTGTGATCTCTAAGAATGGCATGTTTGTGGCTTTTGCATCCATTATGAATGGGTTATTCATTTTAAATCTTGATGATGCACCTATCTGTAATATTAGTGCTAAAAGGCCTCGGCCTAATGATTTAAGTCCTACCTACATGTGGCACTGTCGTTTGGGTCATATAAGTGAGAATCGCATGAAGAAGCTTCATTCTGATGGGCTTTTAACTTCGTTTGATTTTGAATCATACGAGACATGTGAAGCTTGCTTACTTGGTAAGATGACCAAGGCACCCTTCACGGGTTTACCGGAGAGGACGTTAGATTTATTGGAACTCATACATACTGATGTGTGCGGACCAATGAGTACGACAGCTAGGGGAGGATTCCAATACTTCATAACCTTCACTGATGATTTTAGTAGATATGGGTATGTCTACTTAATGAAACACAAGTCTGAATCCTTAGAAAAGTTCAAAGAGTTTCAGAATGAAGTAGAAAATCAGCGTGGCAAGAAAATTAAAGCACTGCGATCAGATCGTGGTGGTGAATATTTGAGTCATGAGTTTAGCAATCATCTAAAGAGTTGTGGAATTGTTCCACAGCTTACGCCGCCTGGAACGCCTCAGAGGAATGGCGTGTCTGAGCGACGTAATCGGACTTTATTGGATATGGTTCGATCAATGATGAGCCAGTCGGACCTACCTTTGTCGTTTTGGGGATACGCTCTAGAAACAGCAGCTTTCACACTAAATAGGGTACCATCTAAGTCCGTAGTTAAGACACCATATGAGATGTGGACTGGGAAGACTCCCAGCTTGTCTTTTCTGAAGATTTGGGGTTGTGAGGTTTACGTCAAGCGACTACAGTCGGATAAACTCACTCCAAAATCGGACAAGTGCATGTTCGTGGGATATCCAAAGGAAACTTTAGGATATTACTTTTACCACCGGTCAGAGGGCAAAGTGTTTGTCGCCCGGAACGGTGTGTTCTTAGAGAAAGAGTTTCTCAAAAGAGAGAAAAGTAAACAAAAGGTGTATCTTGAAGAAGTTCAGGATGAGCCAGTGGGACAAGATTCAACAAGTGATGCTAATGTAGCAGAACAAGTTGAGACGTCTATGGCAAGAGAATCACCACCACAACCACGAAGGTCAGCAAGGCTTCGCGAGGCACGAGGAGAAGTGCTATTGTTGGGCAATGGGGAAGTGTTGTTGTTAGACAACGACGAACCTGCAACATATTCAGAAGCGATGATGGACCCAGATTCCGAGAAATGGCATGTCGCCATGAGATCCGAGATAGATTCCATGGGAGAAAATCAAGTTTGGAACTTGGTTGACCCGCCTGATGGTGTTAGACCTATAGAATGCAAATGGATCTATAAGAAGAAGAAAGACATGGATGGAAATGTTCACATCTATAAGGCTCGACTTGTTGCAAAGGGTTTTCGACAAGTTCAAGGAGTTGACTATGACGAGACATTCTCGCCAGTAGCGATGCTTAAATCTATTCGGATCATTCTAGCTATTGCCGCATATTTCGATTATGAGATTTGGCAGATGGATGTCAAAACAGCTTTCCTTAATGGAAACCTTGATGAGGACGTGTATATGATACAGCCCGAGGGTTTTGTCGATCCGATCAATGCTGGAAAGATATGCAAACTTCAGAAATCCATTTATGGGTTGAAGCAAGCATCTCGGAGTTGGAACATTCGTTTTGATGAAGTGATCAAAGGGCTTGGTTTTCATCAGAATGAAGAAGAAGCTTGTGTTTACAAGAAGGAAAGTGGGAGCGCTGTTGTATTTCTGATCTTGTATGTGGATGACATATTATTAATTGGGAATGACATTCCTATGCTGGAGTCCGTCAAGGCTTCACTGAAAAAGAGTTTTTCTATGAAGGACTTAGGGGAAGCAGCATATATTTTGGGCATAAGGATCTATAGAGATAGGTCGAAGAGGCTTATAGGATTAAGTCAAGATACGTACATTGACAAGGTTTTGAAACGGTTCAACATGGAACAGTCCAAGAAAGGTTTCATACCTATGTCACATGGTAAACACCTTAGCCAGATGCAATGTCCTGCGACGGCTAATGAGCGAGAGCGCATGAGTAAGGTACCATACGCCTCAGCGATTGGATCAATCATGTATGCCATGATAAGTACACGCCCAGATGTTTCATACGCTATAAGTGCTACGAGTAGATACCAGGCTGATCCAGGTGAGGATCACTGGACAGCGGTAAAAGGCATTCTTAAGTACTTAAGAAGGACTAAAGATATGTTCCTGGTATATGGGGGTAAGGAGGAGCTCGTTGTAACTGGTTACACCGATGCTAGCTTCCAAACTGACCCAGACGAGTTAAAATCGCAATCAGGTTTTGTGTTCACAATAAATGGTGGTGCTGTTAGTTGGAAGAGTTCCAAACAGGAGACTGTGACTGATTCTACAACAGAAGCCGAGTACATTGCAGCTTCTGAATCTGCGAAGGAAGGTGTTTGGATAAGGAAGTTCCTCATCGAGCTTGGTGTGTTTCCTAATGCATCTAGCCCATTGAACCTCTACTGTGACAATAATGGGGCTATTGCGCAAGCTAAGGAGCCAAGGAACCACCAGAAAAACAAACACGTACTGCGGAAGTTTCACCTCATACGGGAATTCATTAGGCGGGGTGAGATAAAGATATGCAAAATACATACGTATTTGAATGTTGCTGATCCTTTGACAAAACCTCTTCCACAACCTAAGCATGAGGCACACGTGAGATCTATGGGTATTAGATATCTTCTAGATTAACTCTAGTGCAAGTGGGAGACTGTTAGAAATATGCCCTAGAGATAATCATAGAGATGAGCATATTTCTTTGTATCCATGATATATATTGCTTAATTGAATATCCATGGAAGGCACCTTGTATTGATTAGCAATTATGTGAATTGTTTGTGAGATTCTTTACTTATATGGTTATTCTAAATGATGTCCCTAGTCAGAGTCGATGACTAGCACATGTATTAGTTGATGACTACATTTCACAAGTCATGAACATGGAGATGTTAAACTAATAATGTGGGCGCATGTATGACATGAGGCTGGACCGACCCACGTGAGATATTGCAATATAGTTCTCTTCTTGCAACATGAATACTGTATCCTTAGACCTGAGATTGTCGCATGTTCTCAAGATGTGAATTGACTTACTTAGGGACTATCAAACGCTATCCCGTAACTGGGTAGTTATAAAGGTAGTTTTGGGTTTGTCAGGAAGCATGCTATGAGGCATGGTCAGTCAAGATGGAATTTGTCCCTCTCTTTGTGAGAGAGATATCTCTGGGCCCCTCGAGTGATTGGATCAAGAAATGCATGGCCGTGCTAGGGTTAAGAGTTAACCATTGAAAGGATTCCAATTCACAGTATCGAGAAAGAGAGGTCAGCTTAGAGCCAGACCAAATATCGTGAGACAAAGGGAACAGCATGTACGTAATGTCGCAATGGTTCGTCTGATATGATCTTTACGTACACATAGGAGTTGACATGTCTTGCTAGAGGCCGCTGTCAATTATTGGGCCAAGTAAGAGTACTCGGGCTATGTCTATTTGTACGTGAACCTATAGGGTCACACACTTAAGGGGAAGGAAGCCTAATTCGGATGAGATCCAAAATTAGACTGGGCTTTAGGGTTAATGATGGGCCTCGGCATCAGAAGCCCACCATAACGCCTATATAATGAGGGGCGGGGGCGCGGTTAAGGATAACCTAATTCGCCACCAGCGAACTAACAGCCGCCGCCCACCTCTCGCCCTCGCCAAGCCGCCGTCGCGAACCTAGCAGTTCGGTACGCGGCGCTTCCTCCCTGTACGTGTGGATACCTCGGAGGTGCTACATCTGGAGCACTTGGACGAACCGTGCGAGGACGTGAAGGACGCCGGCGACTGCACGGCACTGCTCGACGCGTTCGTCTACATCGAGACGTCTTCCGCTGCTCTGCGCGTCTAGTGGTAATTCCATGACCTATAACCGCAGTAGTTCTTGGTATTATGGGGATGAAAAATTTTGTTTTGCGCTAGCGTAGCCTCCCCGTAATCCTACAGAAAAGCCAGGAGCAAGACCGACTCGCCTGTACCCGCGTGGACGAGCGTCAGTCGGTTCCCGGCTGCGACCGTGGGCGGGGGCAGCTGGTTGGGGAGGAAGAACATGGCGAATGCCGGGAAGACGAACGGGACGTCCGATGACGATGAAAACGATGGTGCGTGCATGCTGTGAAACATCCTCGTGGACGTGCAATAGCCACTGTGCAGGTCGGTGTCAGAGCTGGTGTCAGACGAATACGGGAAGGAGACACCTGCTCCCACGCCCTCTGTCGAGAATGGGGAACGAGATGGCGGCAGCCGAGGACCATCATTATCGTGCGGGTGTATAGATGACCAAATAGGTCGTGTTTGGCGGGCTGGTCTGGGACACGACCCATTTAATAGTGCCTAGGCCAGCCCGACATGAGCGTTGTGTCGTAGCCTCGACCCGTAGTGCTAACCCGGCCCGACACAATTTTTTTATTTTACAAAAAATCGTATATACATATGTACAATTTATATTCAATATTAAAAACACTTGACCATGATGTTTTACTGGTTAGACGGCTTCACTCAGTGTCTCTTTTTCTTCTTCCATCAGGGTTAGGTTCGAAGCCCACCTCGAGCACCACTTTTTTAACATTTTACGCTAATTTAACCAAATGGTCCAACTTTTTTAACATTTTACGCTAATTTAACCAAATGGTCCAACTGGCTAACGGACCGGACGTAGAGGTTGTGTGCATAGAGGGATGTAGCGGGTTAATTTGAGATAGATGTGAGCTGTTATTTATAAAAATACGACGCGGAACGACCGTTAAAACTGGTGCTTTAATATAAGCCGAGCCTCGATGGGTAGAGGAGATCCGATTGATTGTGGTTGTTTCTGCTATGTTCCCTCTATTGAGCCCATTAAGGGTATGTTTGGAAGTAAAATATTTTTATAGTTATAGTTTTTAATAATATCATAATATTTAATGTCGTAAGATGTATATTTGCAATTCTGAAAACTATGTTTTCAAAATTATAGTATTCAAGATACTATGGTATTTTTGGAGTATTAGAAACTCCACTACAACCTAATTTTTATATAGAGTAACTAGCTTTTATCAAATACCATGATCTATAATGTTGTATCTAAACAATATTTTTTGAAACCATGATATTTTTGGAGCGGGCTAAAACTATGAGATTGTTGACAAAGTATTGTAAAACTATAATTTTGAAAAACATTGTTGCCAAACATCCCTCCTTACCTAGTCACCTCAAGCTGGTGAGAGTGCATACAACCAGACTGTTAGAGGGTAGACTGGATTTGGGGCTGCTGCAGAGTAAACTGTGGCTCCTCTTCACTGAAAATACATATGTACCCCTCATGTTCTCGGTGTTCGTATTACTGCTTGTAGTGCCATACGAGTTTCTCTAGAGATCTTTGGTTTCTTGAATTTTTGTTCGAGGCAGAACAACCTTTTGTTTCCTTTCCTGCCCCCTGGAGGGGGCTCTCACCTCCTGATCCTCCTGTTGCTGATCTGATCATTGCTAAATCTGCCCAACTGAAAGAGGCTTGGCCTCGGTCCATTCTCAAAGGGCTTGGCCCTGAGCTAATCTGCCCAACTGAATGCTGAGACTGAGCTGCTGACTTCTAGTCCGTCATTCAAAATTAAACCATCACTCGATCTTCTAAATTGTTTGCAATGAAACCATAACAAAGGAGATTATTGTTCAAGCAATTTCAATCAGAAATACAATAAAGGATTTCACGTTACAGTTCATTTAGCAGATAACTCAGCACATGAGTTATTTTATTCAAAGTAAAACAACTTGTCTAATTGCTATCCTCCTGTCCCCTTAATTGTGGTACCTTACATATAGATAGAAGGAACATTTTAATATTACCAGCCAAGCTGCACATAAAACTTCAATAAATTTTCAAATCTTCCTACATTTCAAACAAGTGAATTATGAATGGAAATCAATGACCAGATGACAAGCTGAAGTTTAGACAACTGTAAGCTAACCAGGATCATAGAAGATGAATTATCACAGTGAAGTTGGAATTCCATACTTGCTGTGGGAGTTCAATAGCACGTGGTAGATTGGATCTTGATATGATACTTTGAAAAGTTGGATGACAATGTAGCCGCATGTTGTGATGCTAAGGCACAGAAGGGGGGATGAAGGTCAATAAATGACTTGAATAAAATCATCAATATGGCTCACAACTTTGTATACCAACATATCATCTAGTCATACGAAAGCATAATAACCATAGAAGGAAACAAGTTTAAATATATGCACTCCAAATGCAAAACTGATCCATCAAATACTTCAGTTGACAGGGTTAAAGCAGTTTTATATATGTACTAGATCATATTGTATTATGAAGGAAAACGCCAGCCACATATATGAATTGGGCGTGACCCGAGAGAAGTATTACATAAAATTCCAGTACTTAATGTGTGAAAACGTATACGTATCATGATAACAAACTAATAATTTACAGACGTCAAAAAAACAATAACAATTAATTACATCATTAAAGTGACATAAACTAAATAGTTACACCTTACATTAAGATTTGCAAGTAGGTATTCTGACAATTTCTTAGGCCATTCCTAGTGAAAGTTTCATTGCACGGTTTTCAAAAGTGACACAACAACTTTTGTCTATGTAACCGTGTATCCTGAGTTTCATCTGGACGAAACCCTCTCTCCTCCCGTGAAACTCTCTCCATCTCTCTCATCATAAATACCATGTCATGTCATCAAATATGGTGGTGTGTCATCTCATTTAACGAGAATGAAACTATGATAGCCTTAAGAAAACATTGGACTCCAAAAATAATAATTGCAGGGTAATTACTAGTACTGTTTATGAGGATGGGGTACATATATGTAGGCAAACTGTTGCTGGCAAAGTCCAACATCCACAATAGCCCCACCTTGCATGCATGCAAGGGCAGACCCAATTATGGTACTGACATGGGTGTGTGCTGTCATGGGAGTGTGCAGAAATGCAGAAGCTGTGCTAAGGGCAGCTGTACATATGGCCCACCAAGGTGCTTGCACAAAGAACAGCAATATTCTCTCTAAGCGCTAGTGCCTGAACACCTTCCCGATGAATAAGGGCACCCGGTAGGGAAGAGAAAACTCAGGAGAGAACGATATGGCCATGAATGACGTGGCCATTTCTAATAAATAAAGATTACTTCCAACAGAATGATATGCTACACCAATCAATAAACTGAAGATAAGATAGAAAAAACTTGGCTAACGAAGTGTTGCATCAAAATCAGCACACATTAAATGGATTCTACTCTCTGTTCCAAATTGTAAGCCATTCAGGCTTTTGTAGGTACATAGCTTTTACTATATTATCAGATGTAACGTATATCTAGGTGCATAGTAAAATTTATAAAATCAGAAAACCCAGAACGAATTACAATTTGGAACAGAGGGAGTATTAGAGTAAAAAAAGGTGGTAAGATGTTGGTGCTTGGAGCTTTAAAAAGAGATTTATATACCTTCCAAAGCATATCAGCAAGACAATCCAAATGGTAGTTGATATCCATGATGATTCCTTGTGAGCAACCCAGACCTGTAGGCATATTATCAAATATTAATACCTGACCATAATACCTACTAGGGAGTAAAATGTTAATGCTAAAGTGTATTCCTATCTAGAATCATCTTCACATAGGCTTAAAAAAATCATCTTCACCCGGTAAGAATCCAGAAACCATTAAATAAGTCAGATAAATAACCATTTGCTCATCATCGTTTGGTTGGGGAAGCGGTTACATCACAGGTGACCATACCAACATGGCCTCCAATGCGAGTTAGGAAATAAGGGAGGAGCTGCTGGACGGTTCTAACATGCCTCCCAAGTCCCAATGCAGCTATCGCTGATGAATCTGGGGGAGAACGTCGAGTTACTTCGATGACGTCTGCTTTTCCTTCGGAGTTAATGAATCAAGGAAACGATGTGGCTCCCGAAGGGACAGACGTGGAGCCGAATTCAATCGTGCCTACGGCGGCGTCTCCTTTCTATGGTGCGTTGGAAGCGAGCTCCCTTTGTGGGCTACCCGATGTTGCTGGGCCGGCGGGGTTTGTTGGTGTGCCTCTTTCAAGCCCAGGGACAAATTTGGGGAGCGTGTTGCCCTCGCCGACACCCTCTCCAGCTCCATCGGCCCTCACCTAGCTCGTTTCGCTGACACCTAAGTCGCACCCCTATGGAGGGGGGATATGTTGCCCAGGTTCTACTCTAGAAGGACTGGAGGAGGCGTGTTGCCTCTCCAATGCCGCCGTTGATGATCACCATCAATGCTGCTCAAGGGCCGGTTGTGGGTGTCGTAGCGGTGGCGACTCGCATCAAACCTCCCGATTGTTGAGGCTTCTCTATGGGGGCCATTTGCGGGTGTTGTAGCTAGGGCTGGAAAAAAAGATCGAGGCTCGTGAGCCAACTTGGTATCGCTTAGGCTTGGATCCAATGATTTCAAGTCGCCTGGTCGCCTGGTCGATCCCTGGGACCGACCTGGCGACTAGTCGCGATTAGGCGACGACTAGGGCGATTAGTCGACTCCTAGTCGGTCCTAGTCGTTCCCTGGTCGTCCTAGTCTAGTAGTTATACTTATATAGCTATATATATAAATGTACATGTATACAACTACATTATATAAATTAGAAAGTCACTACTTAGCACAGGCTTAGGATTAGGGCAGCTAGCAACCATCCACTAATTTGGCAGAACTGCAGAGAAGGGGGGGATGAGGGGAGAGCAGGAGGAACCTTGAGATGACGAGCTCATCTCCTCAATGGTGCAGGTTTGCTGGAGCTTGGGAAGGGGCAGGGTGGAGACTGCAGCTGGTGAACCATAAGACAGTCGCCGCATGTGGAGACTGCAGCAGGCGAGCATGGGAAGGGGCAGGGTGGTGTAGCCGCTGATGATGTAGCCGTCGGTGAGCTGTAGGTCTGAAGGGCCAGCCACCGGCGATCAAGTGTGAATAAGGGCTGGAACAGTCGAGCTAGCAAGAGAGGAGAGTAGGAGACGTAGTGCACTATTTGGCGGCTAGGTATTACAGAGGAGAGGAGAGGGTAGTCTAAAGTATAATGTAGATGGGTTGAAAATGGCCCAATAACAAAACCCTAGCCAGGACGACCAGGAAACAGCAATCGGGCGATTAGTCGCCCTAATCGGCGATTAGTCGGACGACCACCTATCTAGTCGAGTCGTCCAGCTAATCGAGCTCAAATAGCCGACCAGCCCGACTAATCGCGATTAGTCGGACGACTTGAAATCATTGATTGGATCAACAACGATATATATTGATCTCAAGTATAATATTTATACACGTACAAGCAATGATTAATACAGCAAGCGGGTGTTGCGGGAGCGAGCGCGTCGAGCGGGTGACATGGTGCTCTTAGTTAGATCATGGACGACATGAGCCCGAACAACGCGGTCATGGCCATTGGGTCGTTGTAGTTGTTAACAGATGCAATGACTAGTCCGAGGAGTAGAACGAGAGTCGGGAGGACTGGACCGATTCGACGAGGAGGCCTAGGACATGATTGTTTTAGCCCACTCAACTCTTCAACTTTTTCTGTACTTAATAGTAAATAAACATATGTATAAAAGGTTGTACAAATTTGAGGTGGGGCCATGGCCCACTTTGCCCCCCTCTCGGTCCACCCCTGCTACAGGTGATTGTTGGTTCTGAAGGTGTGCAGCAGGCTTTGGATGATTACTCAAAGCTATTCAAGCATCCCTTAACCCAATCTCATGTGGAGGCCCTGGCGGCCTTGTTCCGGGTGGACTACTCCTGAGGAGTTTTGCTCCCAGTGGGTGTTCTCTCTGCTGATCGTGTTGTTTTTCATCTGTTATCAATGGATCCTTCTAAAATATTAATGTGGAACGTTAGAGGGTTGAACTCCTCTGCTCATCAAAATTCAATTAGGGAATTGGTGTGGTCTGTTCGAGCTGATATTGTTTGTCTCCAGGAGACTAAAATGGTTGATGTGCCAAGAAGCGTTGTTCTCTGTATGCTTGGATCAGATTTCAGTGAGTGGGTCTCTCTTCCTTCAGTTGGAGCGAGTGGTGGGATTCTGGTTGCCTGGAAGAGGCACCTAGGTTCCATTGATCATCTAAGAGTGGGTGATTACAATATATCTATCCAGTTTCACAAAGATGGTGGTCTGGCCTAGTGGCTCACTTGCGTCTATGGTCTGCAAGGCAGCAATGAAAAATCCTCTTCTTCCAAGAACTCACTTGCCTGTAGTGGACCATGGATGGTGGCCGGGACTTCAACCTCATCTATAACGCTTCGGATAAAAATAACTCCAAAATAAATAGAGCTATGATGGGTTGCTTTAGGAGGTTAATTGATGATCTTGCCATAAAGGAAATCCCACTCCTTGATAGAAAGTATACTTGGTCCAACCAACATGAAGATCATGTGTTAGTGAAGCTTGACAGGGTTCACTGTTCACTGTGTAAGGAAAAAGGACCTTGGCCCATTTAACTAATTGATTTTGGTGTTTGATGATCAACATAACCTGTGGACTAATATGTTTGGAAGTGTTTATGTTTGTTGTTCACAAGATGCAAAAGTGGACTTGGACTGAGGCACTGAGGAAGCAATACCTCAAAGAAGACACTAGAAGACCCATAAAAGACCTTCAAGTATCAAGCATATGTCCAAGGCACAAGACTAGAAGAGCATAAGCAAAGAAGATTGAAGAATGAAGAAGTGGGCTGCTTCTGAGTGCACTAGACCGAGTTGCCAAAGGGCATGTTTTCGGGCACCTAAGCCAGCTGGCGCACCGGACCACGGCCAACGGTCAGCAGCGACTAGTTCCAACGGCTCGCTGGTCACTGGACCAGGCCAGTGGTGCACCAGACCTCTGGTCGATTGCAGGAGGCCAATGGTTAGCTAACGTGGGGGGCATCGGACCGGTCCAGTGCGATGCAGAAAAGCCTGCTTTCCTGCAACAGCTACTTTGGGGTTGGGGCTCTATATAAACCCCCCAACCGGCCATTTGAGAGTGTGGGAGCCCAAGCAACATTGCAATAGAGTTGAAACACATTTTCGTAGCTCCGAACACCCAAGTGCTTAATAGAACGATGATTAGCGTAGGTGCTTTGCAAAGTATTTAGGTTAGTTAGACCATTATTATGCTTGCTCTAGGTTGTTCCTAGTAGATTCAGTGGGGTTAGAAAAACTTACAACCAACCTCGGCTCTTGCGTGAGCAGTTGTAACTTGTACCGAGTGGGGCGACGTCTTGCGAGACCACATCTACTGCGTTTGTGGTGTGGCCGCCACCGTGTACCACAGGGAACGAGGCATGCAACGTTTCGGCCGGAAGCTCGATAATGAAGATGGCGGGGAGCATCTGAGAGGAGGCAGGAGGCCGAAAGCGAAGCACCACTTGCGCATTGAGAAGGCCCGCAACTCTTTAGGGAGTTACTCAATCGGGTGCTTGGCCTTCGTCTAAGCTTCCCTTTGCGTAAAGGCACCAATGAGAATTAGTTAGAACCTTGTGCGGATCAAGATACCTCGGTAAAAATACCGGCACGTCAGCGAAAGTTTGCATCTCTACCTTTCTCTTTAAACTTCCACATTTATTGTTTGCTTAAGTTGTGATCTTTACCATTCTTGGCTTAGAATATAGGCTAGTTGGTAGGATTGGAACTTAGGTTGCTAAACTTCTTTTGCTAAACTACTATTTATGGGAAGGGACAACAGAAGGAAACTGAAAGAACATAATATATCCAAAGATTTAGCCTTGAATAGGAGTGCGTGGAAAACAGGCAACAACTATCCATATGCCCAAAGCTTGACCTGTGGGTTTTTGTTCGGTTTTAACTCTAGCCTATCCCAACTTGTTTGGGATTAAAAGGCTTTGTTGTTGTTGCACGGTGCGAAAGGGCCTCTAGTAGGTGGTCTGAGTAGCACTCCCAGGTCCTAGGTTTGACTCCATGTGAGAGCAAATTTTAGGTTGATGTTAAAAAAGTCACTAGTTGGTTCCCTTTGTCGTCATGGGTGAACCGACCTATGGTAGGTAGACCCTCGTGTAAGGGACTAGTCATGTGAGTTGGGCCTCAGCACGAGTTAAGGGCCCGAACCATAGAGAGCGGCATCCCCATGTACGAGGGGGCTAGCTTTCGTGGCTTTTTTCGGTCAGGCTCTAATTGAGCTCTTCTTAGTGAAATATTGTGGGGGAGTCTTTCCCCCATCGGCCGAGTTGTTGTTGTACAATTCCTCATAGATTTACTGTGTTTATCCTAACACAAATTATCTTTGAACTTCATTAGAGATATTACTCCCACCGACTATGCCTACAAAGTATCTCACTTGATTGAGTTGAGGATCTACCAAAAAAAAGTTTGTATACTGCATCTATCTCATGACTTATATTACATAGGAGCCAAAGCTTAAGTTGCCTTACCGATATCGCAAAGACATTTATGTAGAAATCAATTAAGGTTGCCGCCATCCACCTGAGTGCACAATTGAAACATTAAACTTGATTTGTGTTTGATAAATGATAAGTACGCTTTGAGTAGAACTATGCATCTAAACCATCTAACACATGTAGGAGGTTTCCATTTTAATTGTTGGATATTGAGTTGTAGTAGCTCTTGCTTTTAGTTCACATGATGAACAAAAACCTATTCACTTGCCACCCTATATCGTTAAATCAAGTAAATATTTACTGAAATTTTGTCAGAAATTTTTAAAACACTAACAGACAAATACAAAAAATAATAGTTCTCTGATTTGTTGACATTTGCAAAAAAAAAACATTTGTTGAATTCATCACAAGTACAACCTCCCCCCTCTAATCCAGCTGTTATGCCCTGGTGGAGGAATTGGTGGTGGAGGGCCAAGGCTTCTTAGGTGGTAGTGGTGATCAGCCGGTTGTCACGGCTCCTTGCCTCGTCACTCCTGATCTATGTTGGCCGTGAGAAGTAGAGAGAGGATAGGAGGAAGATTGTTTCAATGCTAGATTTTCAGCATACAACGTCGGAATTACATATGCAACAAGCCAACCAGTTCTTCTAACTTTTCTCCCAATCTAACTAATTAATTGACTAAACCTATCACCTTCCTTTCCTCAATCAATCAGTAATCAACCTAATTATGCTGCCTTCTTGTTCTGCAGCTGTGGGTGCGACCCTATATGACACCAGCACTCTCACAAAGAAACAACTATAGTCATCTAGGTTTCCACTACCTATCGCCATGACTTGCAACTGCTGCAGAAGGAAAGGGCAGGAAGAAGTGAGTGATGCCAAGGTTGAGTGGTGTGGCCGTGTGGGAGAGACTGAAGCTCACTTGTCAATACATTGGGACATGGTACCTACTGTTAGAGTGGACACGCTAACTAGTTCAACCTAAAAGTTTAAGCTGATGGTAGAAGGTAATCAATCCACTTATACATTTCAACACCCTCACTCGCGTGCAGTCAGAGAGAAAGGCGCAAACGTGGAAATAAATGGGTGGAGGCATAAATAAAACCACTGTCAGGATTTGAACTCGACACCTCTAGCCTTGATATCATATTAAAGTGGACGCACTAACCAGTTCAACACAAAATCTTAACTTGATGGGAGAAGGTAGTCAATCCATTTATACACTTCAACACCTACTAGAGATTACACACAGCCTTTAACAAGATTCAATGGGTTAGATTTTTTTTGGTGGGTCTGGGGAGGGTGCGAGGTCACATAGACTGAGTTAACCAGAATATCTACGAAACTTAATTTTTTTAGGGATCTGCAAAACTTAACTTGGACATGCAGTTTTTTTATGGTTCTGGAATAATACCTACAGTTTCATTAAAATAACTCAATATAAAGTTTAGCAATTAAATCTTGACTGTAACTTCAGTCATAGCAGGATTCCCATATGTCACATTTACTCCATATTTGGACAGTTAAAACAACCTAGAACTGCACAGTTATTGTTCCTAGGATGCTGCAATCTCGCATTTACTTACTCTTTTCACAATTGCATAGTTACATTGAGCTCAATGAGCTTCAAAAATCATCAAAACAACAAAGTATGAACTGTATACACTTACGGTGTCAACAATTCCTTCCTAAAAGGTAGTCCATCAGTGATGACAGTATATGTGACAACCGCAGCCATGAATATCCCCAAAATGCTGAAAATAACCCTTCCAATTACAACATAAGAGCACTTTCTTTGGGATAGATTACCTTGCCTGAAAATGTTTCAAGAACAAATGTCAAGACAAATTAGCAAGGACTTAATTTTGTTGGATATCTCATTCAATCAACAGGGTCAACATGTGGGACTACAATATGCAGAGTAGCAGAAAGGAATATGGTGGAACAAAATTTGCTGCTTCAGTATATCAGACAACATTTAGAAGCATCTAACCTGGGGCTTTAAGTATGCTAGCTAAGTAGCCCAAGGTATATAAATCTAAATAACTAGTCGTGAAGATTTTGGCACTCTACCTGATAAATAGAAGGTCAAGAGGATCTTGGGATGACCCTGCAGATGTTACTTCAAGAAGTTTCTTAACAATATAAGCGCAAGTGACAGCACTGAAAAAATAAAAGAATAAAAAAGGGTGGATACCATCAAGTCGACAATACCCATCCAGTCAAACAGAAGTATAGAAGCACACAAAGAAGCTATAAAATGAGTCCAAAAATATTAAATATAAGGAGTCAAATACCTGCCAAAGCAAAACAACAGAACCACCCACACAGCAGAACTAACCCAGTTTGCTTCCTTGTAGATAACCCAAGCCTGAAACACCACACCAAAAGCATCTCTAACTTAAGTCAAGTTAGAAATGAAATTGAGTCCACATAAATGTACCAAAAATAATTAGTTCTTGTAAATAGGTAAGAATTAAATTATTCAACATTCTAAGGCTCAATCCCTAGACCTTGTGGCCCAAGTTTAACAGGAGCATTAACTCTTCAGGAATTATTCAAGCTAGTCAGAGGCTAAGATTCACTTAGAATACGACACAAAAAATTATTTGAATGGTAATTTTCTAGCCAGTATGCACAAAGGTCGGAACTGGGGTTAAGGTATCTGCAAAACTCAAAATAGAAAGTTTCAGCTAATAACTTCAATACACAAACTGACAAAGGATAACATAGCTAAGACAGATAATGCACAAAAGAGAATTCCTTCCTTATTATTTGGATGCTCATTTCTGAGATACAAGTATGCAACCAATGTGCGATCATGTTCATGACAACCTGAACCAAAATGGCTAACGCAAGTAAGGCATGTATTTGGTTTTAGTAGAATGGTGATGGATCATCCAATATAACTCCGAACCTAATGTTGTTGTTTAATTTGAGAGAGTGGAATGGGTCGATCCATCACAACCTCATCTGTCAAAACCAAATGGCTAGTAAAATGTGAGGAATGGATAGAGGGACCATTCGAAATAGTAAGTCATAAGACTGATAGCTCCATAATGCACTATTCCGCCTATATGTGAAATATGTTATCAATGGTATAGCTCAATGACTAGACTAGTAGCTGCTTTTACTTCACTTTCCACAAGGACAAGGAGTCATTTTTCCAACCATAGGAGGTACCATCAGATTGTACTTCCAGAAGTACCAAGGAACCTCCCCAAGGCCCAAGTAATAATTTGACGGTTCCTCTTGTTACCTACCAAGGATTATAAAAAGGCCCTACCAGCAAAACCATCCTCATAAAGATGGTAACTTGACAAGTTTTTGGTTGTTAGAGTATATTAGGCAACTCGTGATATGGTTGGTTTATAATTGATTGTAATTTCGGGATAACCTTCCTTATTATATTCTTCCCCTCCAAATCATGTACTCATGTGCTCCTATATATTCTTACCATCCAAATCATGTACTCATGTGCTCCTATATATTCTTCCTAGAGGCTCAATGCAATATATCCAACATATTATACACAATCATTCCTTCTTATATGGTATCAAAGCCAAAGGTCTTGAGTTCGAATCCTGACAGAGGCTTTATTTGTGCCTCCACTCATTTATTTCCACATTTGCACCTTTCTCTCTGACTACACGTGAGTGGGGGTGTTGAAGCGTGTAAGTGGATTGACTACCTTCTCCCACCAGCTTAAGATTTTGGGTTGAACTGGTTAGTGCGTCCACTCTAACATATCACGAGTCTAGATTCAAACCCTTGGGTCTTCGTCTTCCTCTGCCGCTACTGCCCCGCCCCCGGGGAGATCGCTCTCCGCTGGGGGCAGCGCCCTTGTAGGATGCACCGTGGATCCATCTGATCTGCTGCGTTCGTTGTCACATCGATAAGCATAGCACTAGATCAGAACTCACCATCAAGGCCCCGTCAACGATCTTTGTCCACCTTCCCATCGGTTACCCCAACCTGATCTGGCCCATTGCACGTCGTCGTGGTGGTGGCTGTGATGGGGTTGTATCCCCGCCGCTGGCACATCGCACGCCGCCATGGAGGCGGATGCGACCTCCGCTGTCGGTTGGACCGCGGCTGGGCAGTCCTCAGGTCCGGCATGTCGTGGGGAGGATGGGTCAGGTCTTGCTCTGCCCCTGTTCCGCGTTGCACTGCGCTCGTAGTGGCCTTGGCGCCGTGCCGCCCTTTGTCTTCTCCCCGCGCTAGTACTAGGTGATGTACTAGATCTGTTGTTGCTGCGTCTTTTCGTTTTTCTGGCCAGTGATCGGTTTTGCGTCTCCATCGCCCACTGCCCGTTGTCTCGTGCGTCATCGACATCGGCCTAGACAACATCGACTCCTTCATCTTCTCTGACTATGCTGCATGGTGTGGATAGCAGCGTGCCAGGGGACGCCCGCATGCTGTTTCTGCGCCTCTTCGCCGGCACGTCGATCTCTATTGGTTCATCGTCGCCGCTACTGACCAGGAGGTTTTGCCATCGTCATCACCATCATCGTCTTCGCCTAGCACGTCGTCGGTCTGGCCAACCGATCGTGCGCGACCTCACCCTCCCATGACGTCTGTCGTATGGCGTGAGTTTCTTAACCAAGCACGAGGGTTGCCGCTGCATCGCCTCTTCGGGCAGCAGCGTCGCCGACCCCCATTGTTGTATCTATGCTGCGTTGACACCCTCCATCGCTGGTCTGCACCATGTTCGTCATCGAGTTCTTCGCCGACAAGTACCACCGTCACGCTCCCTGCGCGTCGTCGAGTCTCTTCTTCGTGTGTGTCGTGGCTCTCACCACCGCGACTCCGGATCCTCGATGCGTCGCCATGCCTACCTCTTCGCCTTCTTCCCGCACTACCTTGTTGCCAGCGTCGTCATCTCATCTTCGACTACTTCGTCTACTCCACTCTGATAACCGTGAGCTGCGACGGCACTCCCACCATACTGCGCCACAACCGTCGTGGAGGTCTTCTCTGCTGGTCCCTTCAGACGCTAATACTTGGTTGGAGCCTTCTACCTAGTATGTGCGGTACTGGCAACAATGACACGTGCATTCATCTACGACGTGTTTCCAGGTAGGGCTGGAAACGAGCCGAGCCGAGCCAGGCTCGGCTCGGCTCGGTGAGGCTCGGTGGAATAGCTAGCCGAGCCAGGCTCGACTCAGTCACTTCGCGAGCTCGGTAATGAGGCTCGGCTCGGCTTGATATAGGTGACTGGACACTAGTAAACAAACTGACAACACACTGGTCACTGGATCTAGATGAGCCTAAACGAGCCTAAACGAGTCTCCTGATATGGTTGGTTTAGGATTGATTGTAATTTCGAGATAACCTTCCTTGTATCTAGGATAACCTTCCTTACCCATAGGATAGCCTTCTTGCCCTCCAAGTCATGTACTCCTATATATTCTTTCTAGAGGCTCAATGTAATACATCCAACACATTATACGCAATCCTTCCTTCTTACATTGGTAAAAAAGCATTGTAGAAAAAAGGGCTGCTTAAGAATTAAAGTCATAAAAATCAAGACATTACCGAGATTGCAATAACATTAACATAAAAATCAGCCAGTGTTGCCACCATCCACCTACACACAGCAAAGAATCACAATTTTGAATAAATGTATCTTGCATAAATGTAAGCATGAGGAAATGGAACAAAAAGTTTGGTTGTTATAAATGTACCAATCTCTCAAGAACAAGCTTCATTGTGTATAGCAAAACAACCAACACAATTTGCAACAATGAGTAGGACTAGCAACTTTGCAAGATAAACAGACTGATGGAATAATAAAACAGACTGAAAGGATTATAAAACATTCATTGCGTAGTATATACATAAACTAAGGTTAACTCACGATGTGAACTTCAGAACACAACTAACAACATAGACGACCTTGCAGGAGCAACACCATAACCAGTTTCATCATGTCTCCTTAATTAGCATTTCACAATGAAAAATACCACGTACATATGCAGCTTACTGCTTAACACCAGTCACCAGACAACGTAAGGTAATAGGACTGTAACTGTAAGAGTGGCTCGTTGATACTTTGAAATGATCAACGGGCAGACAAGTTCCACAACCCTCACCAATACCCGTTTCCAAAAAATCGCTGTGGGTTCCTACAAATCCGAGCACATAAGAAGCTAGAAACGTTGCTAAAAGCAGCCAGTACTTACGGCGTAAACAGCTCAAGGCGGAACGGCGAGCCGTCGGTGGCCAAGGTGTACACCAGCGTGGCCACCATGAGCAAGCCCAGCGCTGCGAAGACCGCCCTCCACATGACGAGGGATCCCTGAGCCGCCATGGTCACACTCGAGAAGAAACGGCAGCGGATTTAGTGGCGACTGGGGAGGGGCTAATAGTTGCCGGCGGAGCAAGTAATAGGAGGACAATGTGGACTCTGTAGTGGACGGGAAGCTGACACGTCGGCGCGGCGAAAGCGGAGGCGGAGACGCAGCCACGTATGATGTGGGCGCCGCCGCATCGTGCGACTTGGAGGCCGTGCAGGGCGCCGAGTTCGCGGTTGAGAGCAGGTGAGTTGCGGGAATGAGTCGCCGGCGAGGACGGGCCGATCCCGCGATGACTGCGGGGATCGAGATTGTCAGTTACTCGGTGGGTTTTCGGATTTGGTCCGGCGGCCAGACAATGAGACAACGGCCAGCAAGCAGGACATGACGTATCGCACATTTGGTATTCCAAAGCAAATATGGCTTAGTCCGAGAATGGGTATTTGAGTTTGAGGCCCATGAAAGAAACGGGCTGCATTGGTTTCAAACTCTTATAGAGCATAAAATGTATTTCTGTTTTTTGTGATTAAATCCGAGATTCTTTGTCCTTTCTTTCACATAAGCAAAAGACACTGAAGTTGTCTTCTGTACGTCGTCGAAAATTATAAAAAATGATGTGATCTATTTCCTCAAATTTGTAATGTAAATTCATCTAGACTAGTTAGTTGTCCGTGTCTTGCTATGTTATTTAGGTACACCTTATTCAAATGAGATATTCGATCTATCAATCTTTTGTATAACCCAAAAAAGCATGAACTGCAGAGGTAGAGGATGGGCGCTCTGATCTAAACGACCACGGTTCGAACCCTAGCATCCTCATTTTTTCAACAAACAACTAAAAAGATGTACTCGTGACAACAATGTCAAATGTAATATTATACAAGCATCTCCTTTTGATGGATATAATGTGCACAAATCCACTAGAGAGTGTCAGCACATTAAAACAAAAAATTACTATTTTTTATATATAGTCAGATTAATTAAAACCTCACAAATGGTAACCAACGCTACAAAAATCCCTAAAGAACAACATATTATATACGTCTTTTTGGTACAGTTGGACAAACAAAGATAAAATATCATCTTCTTCTGTGCGCATTGAAAATTAGTATAAAACATAAATACAAAACAAAAAACATCACTATGATATGTAAAATTCGTGCGGTAAAATATCATCATAACGATAATATTATATTAACGATATAAATATGTAACATTATTATAAATACGCCGACTCAAATAGAAGGAACTTATGTCGAACAAAGATTATAATATCGCACAAAATTGTTTTTAAATCAATATAGAATTTTGAATGATAGACAAATAAATCGACAAAACACTAATCTCATACATTAATTTAATCTTTTTTAGCGATATTGATAAGTCTTTGTTATATGTTTGCAAAGATGACATATCAGCATGAATTGTCCTCATAACTTAACAGATCGATCACAAAGTTCCTCCAAAGAAATCTTTGCATCCTACATACATCAGAGAATAAGGGCATTTTGATGGGACCGCCCAATCTATAAAAGCACAAGTACCAAAAATATCTACTTCCACAGTTGTTTAAACATACTTGAGCCTATATAGATCCAGTAGACCGCCGAGTATCCTGGAGGACCTCGGTAAATCAACTCACAACCAAGATCACATATTAAGTAAATACACATTCACATACTGAAGTTTTGCAGCGGAAATAATATTACAATGAGTTTACAAATAAGGAGATAAGAGAGTACAAAACTTGATTTGAAAGAAATACAACTTTAAGCAATATAGATATAACCATAGTTTTAAAATACATTGCAGGCTAATATATAGAAGGTCGAGCCCACTGGCACTTATCCACCATCTTCAGCAGGGCTACATCTTCACCTGTAACATGGTGGGATAAACTCTGAGTACTCGAATGTACTCAACTAGACTTACCCGTCTAAAACCAGGAAATAAGAAAGTAAAAGACATCAAGTATCATGCAAGGCTTTATCTGGAGCTAGCTCTTTCTTTTGGAAGAGTACATGAATTAATGGAGTTATTAGCAACTTAAGGGGCATCATGATTATTAATCATATTTTAGCCATTCACTTTTATACCTATTCTACGGTAAATCTAGGTTAGCACCTGATTAGCTAGATGATATTTGCCAATTCACTATGTTTAGTTATAGCTTTAGTGATTAATCAAGTTTGACAAGTATCTTATTGAGTAGACAAGCAAGAGTAACCCAAACCCTTGATTAAAATTATTCATGTCATCATACCTTATCAATATCATCATTCTCATGGTTATCATTGTTCTTACTACGACGAGATAGCTAGAGTCAAGTGCTCACTGTCCAGGAGCGATGGTGATTCGAATTGATTACTAACCAGCTAGCGGGGTATTCCTAACACAAACCGTACCCACAATACTTTGTGGCATACGATCACCACCATACATATTCTAGAAGCAACCCGACTGCATGTCGCAGATTCAACAGGAGCCACCGTATCTAGGGACCTCCCGACTACCAGAGGGTTAGGGCGCACCGTTCACCATGGGTCATCTCGCCGAGTCCCCGTCTCTCCTTAACCACACCAGTAGGTGCAGTGCGAGGTTGAATTTGGCTGGAATAGTACTCTGGCTTCGCGGTCGGAACGAGTTATCCGGCTAGCTAAGTGATTAGGCATGCGTTTAACATTATTCAAGGGACCCCAACAGTATGATCCTTAATCGAAACAGACGGGAATAAGTAGACACCCAAGACCTCCATGCCTTGTTGTTTCCCTATCTACATCCTGTCCGACCTAATATTAACATTCATATTATCATGTATATTTCCCCGATGACAGTACCGAATCAAGCATAAGGTAATCACCTATATCTCGCAAGTGATAGGGAATCACCTGACTTCTACTGGTCTAAATAGGCCTAAGCGTACTTAATTTACCTAGGTGCAAGGATAGGGATAAGAAAGTTAATCAAGGATAAATGCAGCAATTGTTTCCAAACAACTCCTACAACCTAATGCAACAATCATAGACAGGTATGTGAATAAAACAATTATTGCAAACCATGGGAATTAGATGCTGGGGCTTGCCTAGAATCCAATACTAGGTTAGTGTTTCTGTTAATCGGCACCCACTTGATGAAGATCTACTTGATCAGTCCATTTTCTTCGGGTTTGTCTCCAACACCGTCTTGTGATTTGTGCTGGTCCACATTCTTTATCTCGCGTGATGATCACCTAGTGTACCTAAATTATATGCATGATGCACATGTATACATATAATGAAAGATAATATAAAATCATACGACACCACATGGTAGTGAACTAAGCACAAATAGCAACGCACTACAAACACTCATACCCTAGCAGTAGCTATCCATACATCATCAACACATGAATCTAACACCACTAAAGACATGGGATACTCGACCCTATACTTAACTTAATCTGCACGCAAGCATAAGATGGGAAATGGCAAGCACATCAATCAAGGGACACATGCTAACTTGAGTATAGAAACTACAAGTCTTCATTAATCAAGAACTAACCAAACATACTTAGCCAAACAAGAGTAATTCTAAGCAACTAACTTAACACTTGTCGATTTTGGACAGCAACACGGACTGTACTTACTTTAGCCATAACCAGAGACTTAAGCATCCAAAACATGTGATCTAAAACTTTCTAGAAACCTAATAAAATTGTCTACAAAGCGTTTATAATCATCTCTAGGTGATTTAATCTCTATCAAGGTCAATCAACACAAAGAAGTTACCTCTGTTCAGATTTGGACATATTCAGTGTTGGTCACTTGTTCTCAAATGTTGCGAGTCAAGAACAAGGCAACACAATTGTTAATCATTAAAGACCTTCGTCTCTCGATGCTTTATCTCCTTACGGGTATAAAGCTTCTCAGACGAAGGTAAAGAAAGATACCTTCATCGTATCAATACAAGAATAAGAATGTGAAGTAATAAATGTGATAATAATTTCTCCATAATTCATTTATATTCACATCTCACATAACATATATGAATATCGATAATATCAATATTACAATGATACCTTCGTCTTGTTCGAAGGCGAGGATGCGAGAGAGTGAATATTGTAACACTGTAAGGCCCAAAATTTGTATAAGAAAAAAAATTAATAAATAAATCAAATAGTAAATTCAGAAATCTCAAATTATACTTGAGAGTTGAAAATTGAGAACTGAATTTTGAAACCAAGAAATATTTTAGAAAAGAAGTAATAGAAAAGTTTTCTAATCAACTAAATAATTATGTATATCATTAAATGATGCACCTTAAACATTTATTTACATGAATATCTAAGTTTGAAGTAACTTTTAATTCTAGCCCCACAATCAAAATACCATTTTCCTAAAAAGAGAGGAACAGTATGAGTGTGTCTCATATTTCAAACCTTTAATCAATTAAAATAAATGTATATCTATTGTTTCATAATTGATTTGGAGTATGTAGAGAAAATGTGAATTCCTAAACTTTATCTTAGATTGGAATTAGAATTTTGTAATGACAAAAAATATAATATGGGAATTCAAATTATGAATTTGAAAATAAGAAAGAAAAAAGGGCAAATAATAATATTGTAAACCATAGATGTTATAATCACATTAGTGATTAACTTTGACACTTGGGAATTTGAAGTTCAAAATGGAAGTTTGAATTTGAATTTGATTTGAATGGAGAAAAGAGAATAAAGAGAGAGAAACACTATAAAATACAAGATAAATTTGTAAATAAATAAATTTATTCCATAATGGTATGACTCAAATTATACATTCAAAATTTAGTGCAAATTTGCCACAAAACTTTGAATTCAAATCTGGAATAAAAAGAAAATAGAGAATAAAAGGGGAAAATAGAAAAGAGGAAAGAAATCCGGTTTGGGCCGTGATCTTCATTCGGCCTAGGACACCATAGAAATCTCGCAACCCACTTCTCCATTTGCCGCTGACGCGTGGGCCCAATCCATCAGTCCCACTAAACCGCGCACCACACTTCATCAGCCACGTACTGACTAGCGGGACCCCTCAGTCAGACCGCGGGTGAGCGCGCTCAGTCGCGGATGCTGGCTCTGCTCTCTGTTGACCGGGCCCACTGGGCAGTCGCTCAGCGCCGCGCGTGGGCGTCTTCCTCACACGGCTCCACCTCCGTTCCGCATGGCCAGCCTTCCATTCTAGAATCTGTCGCGACCTAGTCAATGGGATACCCCTCGATCTGAAACCCGCGCTGGCCTAAGTCTATCCTCCGGTGCTATCGCGGGCACATGGACCGCGTGCTCAGCCTGTTCTCGTCCCGCGCGGACTTTGCGGCCGGGCGGTTGCGCCGTCCCGGAGTTCTCGCTGCCCTCAGACCACGTTGGCCAGCTACAAAGGCACACCAAACTCCCTCCTGTGCTCTCTCTCCCATAACCTATCCGTGCACCACGTTCAACCGGGTGCGGGTGCGGAGTCCGCCGGTAACCGAGGGGAAAGAAGCGCCGCCGCACCTGATTTCCGGTGTTGCTGGCGGTCAGGAGTCGAGAGGGGCCTCGACGGGTTAGTAGCCGAGCGTGAATCGCGCACACCACCTCCTCGGACGCAGAAGGCTCTGGACGCCGGAGAATTTGATCGTCGGAGCATCAGAGCCACCGCGGATCTCGGTCTTCCGCGGCCAGTTCCCTACTCCGCGTTATCTTCGATATGCATACCTCCCCCGTACCCACCATGTTCCTATCAACGTTTAGCGCGTTCCAATTTGGGGGATTGCGCTCGGCTGGGTCGCTCGTCGGAGTAATCGCCGCCATCATGCGGTCAGCACCGCCGTTGCGTTAGCTGAGCTAGGGGAAGAAGTAGAGGAGACGCGTGCGGGCCGTTGGATCTAATGCAGATGGGCGAGATTATAAGGTTGTATAGCACTTCGTTCGGGTCGTCGGTTCCTCGATGAGCGATTCAGATTAGATCGTGCGCCCCCTTCGCGAGATTCGCTTTGAACCGTTGGATCGCGATCGGGCGGCCACGATTCGATACTGGTTCATAAACACGCGCTAGGTCCACCCACGTGAGATCGGATGGCTCAAAGACCTCCATACCCCTTCGGTCTGTGTCTTTTGCAAATAAGCCCCTGGCTTTATTATGATTAAACCCGCGACCCACATTAGGTGTTGGGGGTATAGGTGTACATTCGGGCCGCCCGGCCCAAGCCCGAAAAGGTCCGTATTGTTTGAATTTCGGGCCGGGCCGGCCCGTTTGAATTTCGGGTCGTGCCGGGCCGGCCCATGGGCCTAGCCCTCGGCCCACGGCCCGGCCCGTAATTGCTTAAACATGCCGGGCTCATTTCGGGCGGCCCGAAATTATAAAAGCCCGAAATTCACATTACGACCCGAAATTCAATTTTTGGCCCGAAATTCAATTTTTGGCCCAAAATTCATATTAGAGCCCTAAATTCAAAAAAAATAATAAAACAAATAAAAGATAAGACAAATAAATTTGAACAAAATCATATTTAATATTTGTATTAAAGTTACCACAGCTATGCAATGACTACCTCGTTTATAAATCATTTTGTTAGAAGGAAAAAGTGTATAATGAGCTCTATACAAAGTTCATAAGTTCAGTTTATTGTCTAATGTTCATAACAAAAGCAAAATTACATCACACACTCTAATTCAAAGCTATAAAAAACATCTAACTAGCATTATCTTTAGCTTTGTGTTCTTTATCAAGTATATGAAAGTGTGGAAAGAAGTGTGGTTTTAATAAATATATGGGCCTTTTCGTGCCTCTATATGGGCCATTTCGTGCCTGCCTTAAACGGGCCGTGCTCGTGCCCGCCCATGGGCCGTGACCTCGGCCCAAACCCGGCTCGATATAACGGGTCGTGCCGGCCCGGCACTAAATTATTTCGGGCCGTGCTTTTTTTCCATGCTTCGGGCTGGCCCACCAGGCCCGGCCCAAATGTACACCTATAGTTGGGGGTTTAAACCATGCCCTCGGGTTTCTCAGAACAGACCCCGAGCTTTTGTCTAATTGTGGTCGCGGTCCATACACGTTTGGTTAGAGATAAAATTAATTCAAAAATGGTTTTTAATGCAAAAGTAATTCCAAAAGCTTAGAAAAAAATATAACTAATTCTTTTTAGCTCCAAATTAATTCATTCCAGTTACAATAATTTTGTTTCAATATTATTTATCACTTAGTAACTCTGTTTAATCATGAAACCAGATCAAAATTTTCCCTTTGATTTATTCTATACTAGCTATTTAATAACTTCGGAAAATCATAACTTGAGAACCATAACTCCAATTTGATCCATTCGAATTGTGTTAGATTCATAATAATATCATCTATACAGTAAGACACTAACATTTATCACACCCCATACTTTTATTATTAGAAATTTGTCTAGCCTATGTTTAATGAATTAACTCCTCTAATCAAAGTTAACCTATCCTTAATTATAGTTAGATTAAAATATGATGTCTAGTTAAGTTATAATTAAGATTAAAGTTGAATTAATTATTCTCATATGGGGTATCTTAATCAATTTATAATATAGTTTAATATTTAAACCACATAGATCTTCAGCAAATCATAACTCTGTAATAGTAACTCCGATCATAGTGATTCTCGTTCCCACGATCTCGTAGCTTCACATAGATCATTATTATTCAATTTGTTCTCATGTTTGGTGTGATGTTGATTTTATCTAGACCATGTTTGTTTGTATTGCTACGACTAGTGCGAGGTTTCGAGGATCTGAAGAATCACCCTGGTAACTGGAATCTCAAGTGCCAGGCAAGTTGTGCCCTTGATCCACTTTTGTTACCCAATAATATTCTTTATTATTACTATTCATGCATAGGTTTAATTTTTATGGGACCCAATAGGTCACCCTAGTCTGTTTATCCTGTTTACCTTGTTTACCTCTGATTCAATTGGGTAGTTATGCTATTGCATTATGTGATTTCGAGTTAATATTTCATTATATCCATGTTTCTATTATTCTGTTATGTTATTTATGTTCATGGTAAGATCATTATGTTAATGGGAACATGGAGCGACCACCCGGGAAAACAGTGCTACCACAAGGGTAGTATGGGATGCCCTTGGCTGATTAACTCGGAAAGCTAGTGGATGACTACCTTACCCGAAAGGGGCAAGGGCAGTAGGGGAGTGGTCAGTGTAGGGAGGTCCTTGGGTTGATTTTGCTGCGATGGCGGTCAGGTGAGGGATTCCTGCACTGGAGCTTCCTATAAACTGTAGCGGGTTTTCTGAAGCTAGTGGAACTTTGTAAAGGCCTCGTAGTGTTACCCTGCCTCGCCTCCTTGGTAGAGGTGTATGGGATTCATGACCCCTTGGCAGATGGGTAGCATGACTTGTGGGTAAAGATGTGCAACCTCTGCAGAGTGTAAAACTGGTATACTAGCCATACTCACGGTCAAGAGCAGCTCGGACCCTCACATGATTAATCTATGGAATTAAAACTCAATTTGTCATTTGCATCACATTGGGATTATTTTATTATTTTTTTAGTTATTATTACTAAGGTTTGGTATTTACTTATACTTAGTAATTGCTAATAAAATTTTGACCAACTTATAAAAGCAATGCTCAGCTTCAACCTTTATTTTATTGATCAGCCTTACACTTCACATGAACTCCCAACTTTGGTGAGTTCATGCACATTATTCCCCACAGCTTGTTGAGCTATGATCATGTGTGAGCTCACCCTTGCTGTCTCACACCCCCACAGGAGAAGAACAGGTGGTTCAAGTGGAGCCATACATCGAGGAGTTCGATTCGATCTAGGTGGCGTCTCCCAGTTGACTTTCTAGCGCCAAGGATGGATTTTAGATCCTGTTATATTTATCTTTTATTTTGTAAGACTTCCGCTATGTAAGAAGTACTCTGATTATATTGTGACATTTATCTCTATACACTCTGTTATTATATATGTTGTCTTCTTTAGCGCATGTATGAGATGCACCCGACTTTGTTCCTTAAAGCGCGGGGTGTTACAGAAGTGGTATCAGAGGAATGTTGACTGTAGGACAAGACCTAGATAGAAATGGACAAACCCTTACCTGCTTACCTTACTCTGATTCTTTTCTAAAACTTTCTTAATCTCTTCTCATCTATTTCCGCTTCACTCTGATTATTCTTACCTTTTCCTTCTAAAGACAAATGTGGATTTCACACTTTGAAATCCTATGCCAAAAGTGACCTTTAGGAATAGGAGACCTACTCTTAGGAACAAGAAAGTAAAACTATTTTTATAGGCATCTATACGCTTGAGTGTTTGTTCTTATGATACTTGTCTGATTTGGATCTTTGATTGAGTGTGATGAGTTGTGGAGTAATGCCCACAAATACATCTGCATATACGTATAGGCATAAATATAAATAAATGAAATTCATGAGATAACTAAACAACTTAGATTATCCTCCATTAAAGTGTATCTATTTTAAATGGATCCTTCTTACCTTAAAATATTCTTTCTTACTTCAATGGAACCCTCTTAACTTAAAGGAATTTATCTTATCTTAAAAGATTCCCTCTTATCTTAATAGATCCATCTTATCTTCAAAGATTCTTTCTTATCTTAATAGACTCATCTCATGTCGAAAGGATTTTCATCTTATCCTAATCGATCTAACCAATCTCAAAAGATTCTGTCTTATTCTTAGAGACTCACCTTGTCCTAATAAGCACACTTATCCCCACCACTTTGCTTATTTCATAATAGTGTAACCAACATGATTTATTCCAAAATAAATTAAGTACAACTTATCTTGTCGAATCCGATTACACCGATTTAATTCTGATCCCATCCAATCTGATCAGATCTAACCTAATGGACAAACATGCTAGATAATACTAGTAAAATAAGGATCCTACTCTTATTGGAGTCTTAGTCCAACCTAGCTATATGCAACTACCTTAACCATCTGTGGTTGCATAACCCCTCTGTTTTAACCTAACCGCGATTCTGACCTACCTACACTATATAATTCATCCTATCTCAAATGATTCTAACACATATTAATAATACATATTCTACCCTGGTAGATCTATCTAACTTAAACTAGTCTAATCTAGTTATATCCAATTTAATCTAGACCCTACCTAATCTAATATGGTCTAATCTATGTTACAAGTATTAACTAAACCATATTCCTATAAATGGGTTTTAAACCTAGATTGGTGTCTTAGACCAACTTGTCCGAGAAACCACAACCTAGCCCATGTTATAGGTTGCCCAACCCATTTATCTTACAAGCAAAGTAAAACTATGTTCAATCTACCTACCCTACCCCATGTAACCGCAATGGTTATCCTAGCTCAGATAAAGGCATCCAACACCGCAACCGATGGTTCTTAGATCAGATCCAAGAAGAAGGTTAACCTCGACAATGAAAGATACAAGTAGAAACAGATCTTCGGATGAATCAAGATCCACCACACAGGATAAAAAGTCTATCTTACTTAACTTTCTTTTACCCCCAAATCTGCTCTACACTCACCAAAAAGTTAAAACATGATGCACCCTTGTTTTCTATGCCACACCTGTTGATGGCATGAAAATTTTAGATGTATAAAAATATATACTAATTGGAAGTTCCACTAAGATAAAAAAATATATATATACACTAGAATTTCATAAAGATAAAGTCAGCTTGATATGCTTAACTAAATGATATTCTTGAATAGAATCATAGAATCTAATGTGATCTAATCTAGTGTGATCCAATCCAATGTGGTCTGCTTAAACAGATTAGTAGTACTTGGACCCTTCTAGCCAAGTGTTAACTTAGCACATTAGACCAACTCAACCATGAGCTAACTCAACCAATAGAGTCATGATGAATTGAATAATCCATCTATTCCCACCTAACCTCAAACAAACTTTTAACCTATATCATGTAGACTTTATCATCTTGACAAAATTCTATCCTACCTTTGGATATTCACCTTATACGACTAGTTACCCCCAATCTGGACATAAAATAGAGATTAAGCCATGTTAAAGAATCTTCAGATCATAACCAGCTACTAGCCTATTCATTCTGCTTACAATTAAATTCCCTTAAAACTATTTTGCCATATGCTTCTGACTTTCATGGTCAATACTAGGAAGGGAAGATTACCAGACAACAGCAAACAGAAATGAATCCTCCAAATCCTCCACCTGTTGGAATCGATCAAGTGGTTGCCGCCCAAATGCTGGTAATACAACTAATGTCAGACATGGTTACCGAAATGCAAAATCAGATAAGACAAGAACGCCAGGAAATACGTCAGGACCGGCTGGAGATACGTCGAGAAATAAGACAAGCACAGTTGGAAAGACAACGACAACAACAACCTCCACCAAGCTACATAAACATATATATATACGTTACTACTATTTGTAAGATCTAAATGTTACTTTAGTTAGTAGTTAATATGATACTATTTTAGGAGGAATAATAAGGTCTAATTGACCCCATGTGTTGTTAATAAATTATGCATCATGCCGAGATTTTTGTTTGTGCATATGTGTTGAGACAATATGAGTATACACCCTTTTCTTACAAATCTCGAAGACGAGATTTCTGTTAAGGGGGGTAGGATTTGTAAGGCCCAAAATTTGTATAAAAATTGGAGATAAATTGGCATGAAAATGGACTGCCAGGCACCACCAAAGACTGAATTATGACCACCAGTGAAGTCAGAGGAACTTTTAGATCGAATTTGAGTAGGATCCAGTGATTAATTGGGTATGGTTTCTATAACAAAATCAAAGCTGGATTAGAGGACAACAACTTTGTTACATATGGATTAATAAGTTGCCACATAAAAATTAGAGATCAAGGCCCCGCAAGTAGCTCTGTCAGGCGCCCTGAATAGAGCTCCCATGGTACAGTACTGAAAAAGATCTTCAGGTGTGATGCACCTCGCGCCGGTGACCCTTGCGCACGGATTCACGCTGGTGCTGTGATTCGCGCCCGGTGATGCATGGATAACGACTCTAGGTGAAAAGATCTTCATCGTGGATGAGGTCAGGGCACTATGGCAGCCCTGTTGTCGTACCCACTTGCGTCGCGACGTGGCCACGCGGCCGTCGCGGTGATGATCGTCGTAAACCCGAGCACGCCACGCTACTGACCTTGTTACAACGCTGTAGTAGGTCGTGGTAGATAGCCCCTCTGTCGCCGGGGACTTAGCTCAGTGAATGCCACGTTGAGCGGTCTACGGTGACTCCTCCCCTTTCTTACCGCCAGCTCTTCTCCACCCAAATTCGTCGTACTCGTGATCGCTCTCTATAAATTGATGCCCCAGTGAGCTCCGCTAGGTTTCTTACGTGCAAAGTTGCCAGCGCGGGGGCGCGTTTCTTCTGTTGATGGGCTGATCTGGGCTGATTTAAGCCCGTTACTATTCATTCTTTTCCTTTTTCTTTTTCTACCAGGCTTAGGAAATTTATAAGAAATTCTAGAAAAATGATAAAAATATGGGATCAATTTTACTAGACTCCTAAATTCCTCTTGTATTTAATAAAAATAGTTCCAATATTTTTAATCCCTACCATGAATTGTTTAGCATTTAAAGATGGCTAAGCCTAGTCTTTTAGAATTTTAGAATTAAATTGGTAGCTCCAAAAATCATAAAACTTTTTGGGTAAGTTTAATATGATAATTAAAACCCTTGGGTAAAGTTTGACATGTTTTGGACATTGTTTGATCCCAAACCCAAAACCCTAGCTTCCTAAGGTAGAATTTGCCTAACCTTAATAGGGTACTAATTCAAGAAACCCTAGTGACTTAGAAGTACCATGAAGGAAAGTTATATTCAAGACACAAATTAATGTGTTTCTATTGTATATCCATAGCATCACATGAGCATTCATGTATATGTATTGTTATGTATAGAAAACGAAGAAGAAGTGATTGTCGAAGAAGAAACTGCCCCACAAGCTGAAATTCCACCTGTCGAGAACAGTTTCTACTTTGATATTTGTGGAACAGATCCCGAGTCTCCTACAACACAAGGCAAGCCCCGGTGCATTTACCCCTTTCCTTGTTGTTTTAAACTCTTTATCACTTGAAATGATGCATTAGGTGATAGGAGTTGGGTGATAAACAATTGATGCATTTCCTTCCTTGGAACTGTTTACCATTCCTTGATACCTGTTTTACTTAAAAGTTTTCTGATGCTTAGTCTTGCCTTAGAAAACAAAATGATTTGTTTTAAACAAAGATGATGCTTCATATGGGAAGGGAAGTTTTCAAAGAAAAGACTTGATGGTGGATCCATCATGGCCGTGATGGGTTCAACATCGGAAAAGATGTACCTCTGCTAGGTGCCAAACTTTGGGTTGTAAATAATAAAGATGAGACCAGGCGGGTGACTTGCACGAGAAGGGAGTCTCGTTGTAGTGTCTCCGTCTGAGTCGATTAAGGACCGTGTTGATGTGGGCCTGCTGACCGAGGACCCTTTAACTGGCCACATGCCTCGTCAAGGGTAAGCTTTGCCTCGGGCAGACCAATACCAGAAAGGCCAACACGCAATGGGAGTGGAGAGATGGCGAGAGTAGCATGTACCCTCTGTGGCAAGTGGCTGGACTATGGTGTATCTGTGCTCTCGGTTGGCGTGAACCCGGTCTGGTCTTGAGAAACCCGGTGGCTAGTTGACATATGCAAGGGTTAAGTGCTACTTATGTCATGTGGTTGGAGATCCTCAGCTGAGTATTAATCGATTCCGGACGCCATTACTTCTCGGACATGAAGACTTGGTCACTGACTTACACGTAGCAATCTAGTGAACTGAAAGGGTGATAAAAGACGGTTAGTATAGGCTAAGTGCCTGAACTAGGGTAGACAGAACTCTAGATGCAAGTAATGACTTAACCTAATAATAAAACTGGATTTTTAAGGATCCACTGTTAGTAAGCATTTATGCAAACAGAGTCTTTGATTCTTGATTAGCCTTACCTTGACTCCCTTAAGCCAACATATCCTTGAGAGTCTTTTCCTTTGTCGGGTAAGACTTGCGAAAGTACACTCCGTACTTAGGGTTTTCGAACCCATGTTGTTGTAGGTGAGGAAACAACATAGTTTTGCTATTTCTGTTCAAAGGTGGTACCAAAAGAGGAGCCAAAGCAGTGATCGTGTGCGCAGGAGGATGTTTGCCTCCCAGTTTGAAAACAATAAACTTTTGTGCAGGAGAGTGTTTTGCCTCCCTGGTTTGTAATAATACTTTATGCACTCATAGCACCCGTACTGTAATAATACTCTTTCTCTCGATATTTTATGAATGTGAATTAAGTTATTGTAATCGGCTTTCGCTTATTCTTTCCTCCGATGTGATGTAATGTTTGCGTGATGGGTGAAGCGCTCTTGGGCGGTATGATGTTGTTACAGAAGACCGAACTCGTCAAGTGATTATGTGCATCTACATGGTTGTCTAAAGTCCTTAGGACAAGGACGCATGTAGGTGGGCCTAATACCTTGGGAGGTTCCGTCACAGCTGGTATCGGAGCGAAGCACATTTATTCAGATATTACGTAGTACTTCAAAAGAATTTTCAAACACTTAGCGAGAAACATTCTTTCATTCTTACCTTATCACTTTCTGGTAGTCCCTTATCTTGTAAAGTCGGGTAACAGAGTGCAATATATGTAGGAAGTGGGGGATCAACGAAGGTTGATTTCATAATTATTAGATTATGCATGCATCATGTTTAAAACTATACTAATAAATCTTCCCCTCTTATGGAGATATGGCGCGCACTAAGACTACCCACCGCAAATCGACTGGACCTCATGGTGTGCCACGACATCAGCTAGCCTCCAGGCATGAAGGAAGTAGTAGTGGCAGTAATGACCCAATTGGAGACCTGGAAGCCAGGGTGGAGCAACTCCGGTCAGAACTACGCCACAGGAATAGGGCACGTGAGTGGGATAGCCACCGTATTGCGGAGCTGTCAGCCAAAGTGAGTCGTCTGCAGTACAAACTTTCGGAATGCGATACAACCATTGATTGGGCCGTTAACTCGCGCTCTTTCGCTTGGGGCTGTGAAGCAAAAGCTCTAGCTCGCGTGGCAAAACTTAGCACATCCTTCGAAAACCTGCAGGCATACTACAACACTTTGCACGAAGAAGTGCATGTATTTTATGATCGGCTGCACCCAGACGTGCCACCAGACGTTGCTGCAATGGGAGCCGGACCATCGGGAATAGCTAATGAAGGACCTGATGGGGAGCTGGACCTTTTTAGGCCCCCTTCTTCCATGAACCTTGCTGACGAACGATCTCCTACAGCAGACAATGGAGCAACGAAGGATGAAGAAGACTAGAGTAGTATAGTCTAAGTATTGTACTTATGTAAAATAAGTAAGAAAAGTTGAGTTGTATAATGGAGTCTATATAATTATTACATTTCAGCAATGTAATATGATGGTGTATGTTGGCATGTTATATTTTTTCAAATGTTTCTTTGCCTCAGATGCCATCCTGGACTCGTGCACATGATGGTGCGGGGACATCCCGCGGTGGGGAGGACACTCCCAACCCGCCACCTATACCACCTACTTTGGCCGAGGCTATCACTGCCTTGGCCAACACCACCGTGGAAAATACACGCTTTCTACGCGAGATAGCGGCCAACCAATTTCAATAGCACGGAGGAAGAGCTCCTCCTCAAGGACCACGAGATACTACTTACCTAGAATTCTCCAAAACTTGCCCACCGCTCTTCATCAAGGCGGAGGAACCCTTAGAAGCAGATGAATGGGTGCGAGTAATGGAACGAAAGTTTGGGCTAATTCGATGCACGGAGACGCAAAAGCCCCTGTTTGCTGCGCAACAGTTGCGAGGACCTGTCAGTACCTGGTGGGCGAATTTTTCCGCAATCCAGCCTGTTGGACATCAGGTTACCTGGGAGGAATTCAAGCTGGCATTCTGGGAGCATTATGTTCTGGAGGGAGTGCTACAAATGAAATTAGAAGTGTTTATCCGGCTGAAGCAAGGAGGAGATACGGTGATGCAGTATCTTAATAAATTCAACCATCTCTCCCAGTATGCCATTGACCAGGTGGATACAGACCTCAAGAAGAAGAATTGTTTTATGAGGGGACTTAATGACAGGCTCCAGCGAAAAATGGCAACATGTTTGGACCTTACTTATAGAAGGGCTGTTAGTACAGCACTGGAAGTTGAAGCTAAAAATATGGGACATGGAAAATCAAAAGGTTATGCGGGTGAGAGATCCACTCAAGGACCTGAGAAGAGAACAAGGTTGGTAATCCGACCTTTCAATCAAAATCGTTCTTCGCCTCGCCCACCTTCATATCCATTCAAGCAGCCCATCTTTATTCATCTCATTACTGCCCCTGCTCCTACCAATCAGCCGAGTGCCCCTGGTACTCGTTTCACTACCCTTCCCAGTTCTTCCAGTAGATGCTTCAATTGTGGAAAGTCCGGATATTTCATTAAGGACCGCCCTTATCCGAAGCAAAATAAATCCAACTTTCAGCAGACTCCTGGGAACTCAAATCAAGGAAAGGGGAATACGGCCAATTCTTCAATGGGCAAGAATTTCAAGAAGACTGGACGGTTCTATTATACCCAGGTAGCTACTACACTGGAGGGAGAACCGGTGATGATGGGTATGTTCCTTGTTGCCAATCACCCAACAGTTATCCTCTTCGATTCTGGTGCATCACATACCTTCATAAGCAAGCATTTTGTGGAGAAATATTGCATACATTGCATTGAATTAAGGGAGGGATTTGTTATCCACTCACCTAGGGGCCAGATATATACTAAGGAAGTAGCCTTCCATATACCAGTAACACTGGCCGGATGGGAATTTCCTACAAACATGATTGTTATAAAGAGGCAAGACATAGATATAATTCTGGGCATGAACTGGTTAGCCCAGCATAAGGCCCTCATCAATACAAACTTAAGGATCATTAAATTAAGCCATGGTCATGAAGAGATCCAATTGTCCATCCCTGTAACTATCCCAGTTCAAGCATTTGGACAATTTTATGAGGCTATAGTACAAGAAATCCAGGATATCCAAGTGGTATGTGAATTCATGGATGTATTTCTTGAAGACTTGCCTGGGTTGCCTCCTGAAAGGGACGTGGAATTTGTGATTGAACTAAAGCCTGGTACGACTCCTATTTCCAGAAGGTCGTACCGAATGCCACCTAATGAACTGGCAGAACTCAAGACTCAACTACAAGACTTGCTTGAGAAACGGTTCATTAGACCAAGTTCATCACTGTGGGGATGTCCAGCAATTTTCGTCAAGAAGAAGGATCAGACACTACGAATGTGCGTGGACTATAGACCCCTCAATGAGGTTACCATCAAGAACAAGTACCCTCTTCCTCGAATTGATATCTTATTCGACCAACTTACTGGAGCTCGGGTATTCTCCAAGATTGATGTCAGGTTAGGCTATCACCAGATCCGTATTCGACCCGAGGATATACCCAAGACCGCATTTACCACGCGGTATGGGTTATTTGAATATTTGGTCATGTCTTTCGGATTAACAAATGCTCTAGCCCACTTCACATACTTAATGAACTCGGTATTTATGCCTGAGTTGGATAAATTTGTGGTGGTCTTCATTGACGACATTCTGATCTATTCCAAAAATTAAGAGGAGCATGCAAAGCACTTGCGGATCGTGCTAACGCGCTTAAGGGAACATCAGTTGTATGCCAAATTCAGCAAATGCGTGTTTTGGTTGGAGGAAATCCAGTTTCTTGGACATGTATTATCTGCAAAAGGGATTGCGGTCGATCCCAGCAAAGTCAAGGATATTTTAGAGTGGAACTCACCAACTACAGTACATCAAGTTCAGAGTTTCCTTGGACTGGCTGGATATTACCGCAGATTCATTCTGGATTTCTCCAAGATTGTTAAACCCATTATGTGTTTATTAAAGAATGATACAAAGTTTGATTGGTCCTCAAAATGCAATGAAGCCTTCGAGCAGTTGAAGGTGTTGTTAGCCACTGCCCCGTTGTTGGCTCAACCAGATATCAAAAAGCCTTTTGATGTATATTGTGACACATCAGGCAGTGGACTTGGATGTGTCCTAATGCAAGAAGGCTGAGTCATAGCTTACGCTTCACGAGCGGCATGAGGAGAACTATCCAACTCATGATTTGGAACTAGCTGCAGTCGTTCATGCCCTCAAGGTTTAGTGTCATTATCTGCTGGGAAATACTTGTCATTTATATATAGATCACAAAAGTCTGAAATATATCTTTACCCAGTCAGAGCTGAATATGAGACACCGAAGATGGCTTGAGCTAATTAAATATTATGATTTAGAAATCCATTTTAACCTAGGAAAAGCCAATGTGGTGGCAGATGCATTGAGTCGTAAAGCTCCTTGTCATTGTCTTACAGTAAGGACACCTAACACCACCCTATGTCAAGAAATGGAAAAGTTGAACCTGGGTATGATACAACACGAAACTTTGGCACAATTGAAGCTTGAGTCAGTTCTTCTACAGAGAATTATTGATGCCCAAAGAACCGACAAGGGTATGAAGTGCATTCATGAGAAAATGGAAGCTGGCAAAGCAAATTGCTTCAGAAAGGATGACTAAGGAATAATATGGTTTAAAGATCGCATAGTTGTGCCAAAAGATGCTGAAGTTCGTCAACAAATTCTGAACGAAGCTAATCTTAGTCAATATTCCATTCATCCGGGGAGTACTAAGATGTATCAAGACCTAAAGCAACATTATTAGTGGACAAAAGTGAAGATTGAAATTGCACGCTATGTGGCAAGATGTGACACCTGTAGACGTGTCAAGGCAGTGCATATGAAGACCGCTGGACCATTACAATCCTTGCCCATCCCAACTTGGAAATGGGAAGATATTAGTATGGATTTCATTGTGGGATTACCAGACAACTAAAGGATTTGATTCTATCTGGGTTATAGTTGACCGGCTTACAAAGATAGGCCATTTTCTTCCTGTCAAAACTGATCACCTAGTTGTTGTCTATGCCCAGTTATACATTGCTCGTATTCTCAGTTTGCACAGAATTCCAAAAACGATAGTATTGGACCGTGGACCACAATTTGTATCCAAGTTCTAGAGTGAACTGCATAAATCCTTGGGTACTAAGTTACTCCACAGTTTGGCTTATTATCCTCAAACAAGTGGACAAACTGAGAGAGTAAACCAGATAATTGAAGATATGCTATGGGCATGTGTCCTGTAGTTCCCACAGAAATGGGATGATTGTCTGCCACTGGCAGAATTTTCTTATAATAATAGCTACGAAGAAAGCATTAAGATGGCACCGTTTGAAGCATTGTATGGACGACGATGCCGAACACCCTTAAATTGGTCGAAGAAACAGAGGAAAATGTTCAGTAGATAAGACACCACTTGAAGGAGGCTCAAGCTCGGCAGAAAAAATATGCGGATAAACGACGTCGACCTTTATTCTTTCACGTCAAGGATCATGTATACCTAAAAGTATCACCAATGAAGGGTGTTAATCGATTCGGGGTAAAAAGAAAGTTGGCACCCCGATATATTGGTCTGTTTCCTATCCTTGAGCGATACTTCAACTACCTGGATCATTATCCACGGTGCAAAATGTGTTCCATGTATCTCAATTAAAGAAGTGCCTTCGAATTCCTGATCGAACCATCGATGTGATGGATGTTGCTTTGGAACCAGATTTGACTTACTCAGAACATCCCATTCGAGTTTTGGGTCAGAAGGATAGAATCACCCGAAAAAGGACCCTCAAGTTCTATTAGGTACAATGGAACTAGCATACTAAAGATGAAGCTACCTGGGAGACTCAAGACTTTTTGGAGAAAATTTTTCCTAGGTTTTTAGCTTCATGTAACTTGTAAGATGTGTATATCTGATTGTAAACGTTGGAATAAGCCCCATACCATCCCCTGCTCTGTAGGACAAATAAGGAAATAAAGATTTGACGTGTTTCCTTTTCCACTACTTACCCTAGGACCTTAAATCTCGGGACGAGATTCTTTTATGGGGGGAAGGATGTAACACCCCTGGTGTTACTGGCACTAAAACTTGATCATGACATCATATGCATTGACATTTCATTTTGTTGTTAAACCTAGAATGCATTCACTAGGTAAAATTTCAAAACATGTGTGGTGTGGTGACTTGAAGTGTACTAAACCCTAGGGTAGGATAACGAACCCTAGGATTAGGGCATATGGGTAATAGTAAGCCAAAATGAGTAAAATCTCAAAAGTCATTGGAAGTACTCAAAAGAGATTAAGAATGATGAATTGGAGTGGCACAAAAACCCTAGAGTGCTCAAAACCCTAGAAGAAACCCTAGAAAACCCTAATTTGTACCCTAGGGGGTGAATTCAAATTCTATACACTTCTGGACCAAAGTGCAAATATTAAAGTGATAGAACATAAAAAACTAAGTAACTTTTACATTGGAGGAATTTTAAGTATTGTGGAGTAATTTGGACTTAATTGCAAAAGACCCAAGAATCCCTAAGTGGCTAACTCTGAATTTCAGTGGAATTGGGTCACCTTTGGAGCTTTGTATCTCTTGATTCATGATGATTTTGCTCTAAGTCAGTACATCAATTTTGTAGATCTATGATAGGAGTACAACTTTGCTTAAGTGACTGAGCCTTGATGCTGTACAAAAATTGGAGATAAATTGGCATGAAAATGGACTGTGAGGCACCACTGAAGACTGAATTGTGACCACTAGTGAAGTCAGAGGAACTTTGAGATCGAATTTGAGTAGGATCCAGTGATTAATTGGGTATGGTTGCTATAACAAAATCAAAGCTGGATTATAGGACAACAACTTTGTTATAGATGGATTAATAAGTTGCCACATAAAAATTATAGATCAAGGCCCTGCAAGTTGCTCTGTCAGGCGCCCAGAGTAGAGCTCCCATGGTATAGTACTGAAAAGGATCTTCAGGTGCGATGTACCTCGCCGCCGGTGACCCTTGCGCATGGATTCACGCCGACGATGTGATTCACGCCTGGTGACGCGTGGATAACGACTCTGGGTGAAAAGATCTTCGTCGTGGATGAGGTCGGGGCACTGTGGTCGCCCTGTTGCCGTACCCACTTGCATCGCGACGTGGCCGCACGACCGTCGCGGTGATGATCACAGTTAACCCGAGCACGCCACACTACTGACCTTGTTACAACGCCGCAGTAGGTCGCTGTAGATAGCCCCTTTGTCGCTGGGGACTTAGCTCAGTGAATGCCACGTTGAGCGGTCTACGGTGACTCATCCCCTTTCTTACCGCCAGCTCTTCTCCGCCTAAATTCATCGTACTCGCGATCGCTCTCTATAAATTGATGCCCCAGTGAGCTCCGCTAGGTTATTACGCGCTCAGTACACCAGTCCTCACCTCCGATCATCCACCACCGTGCCCCAATTTGGGATTTCCGCCAAATCGGTTCTCCGTGCCGCCGTAAGCCACCGCGTCGTGGACCACTGTCTCCAGGTCTGCTCTTGCCCTCCTTACCCTCGTTTCAGCACCCTTGCACGCTAGGGATGCTTGTCAGCCCAACCAATTGAACTAGACCACGCTAGATCACCGAGAACACCTCGGGTTATCCTCGGTTTTCGTCGTCGTCGTGGACAGAGGGATTTCAGGCCAGAATCGTGCAATTGATGGAAGGATTAGGGTCGCCAGGGGTGGAATTAGGTGTCGACCGAGTGAGAAGCCTAGTCATTGTGTATTCTGGCCAGTATAGGTTCGCCGGAGAATGCTCGTCGCCGTTCACCGTCGTGGACTTGACGTGGTAAAGAAATAGAACTCTGAGGGCCTTAGTGCAAACGTCAGAGACACATATGAATAGTGCTCAAGGATTCTTAACCAGTTATTCAAATAGCTGAGGTCCTCTGTGCAAAGTCGCCAGCGCGGACGCGCGCGCGGGCGCGTTTCTTCTGTTGATGGGCTGGCCTGGCTGATTTAAGCCCGTTACTATTCATTCTTTTTCTTTTTCTGTCAGGATTAGGAAATTTATAAGAAATTCTAGAAAATGATAAAAATATGGGACCAATTTTACTAGACTCCTAAATTCCTCTTGTATTTAATAAAAATAGTTCCAAGATTTTTAGTCCCAACCATGAATTGTTTAGCATTTAAGGATGCCTAAGCCTAATCTTTTAGATTTTTAGAATTAAATTGGTAGCTCCAAAAATCATAATTTTTTTTGGGTAAGTTTAATATGATAATTAAAACCCTTGGGTAAAGTTTGACATGTTTTGGACATTGTTTGATCTCAAACCCAAAACCCTAGCTTCCTAAGGTAGAATTTGCCTAACCCTAATAGGGTACTAACTCAAGAAACCCTAGTGACTTAGAGGTACCATGAAGGAACGTTATATTCAAGACACAAATTAATGTGTTTCTATTGCATATTCATAGCATCACATGAGCATTCATGTATATGTATTGTTATGTATAGAAAACGAAGAAGAAGTGATTGTCGAAGAAGAAACTGCCCCACAAGCTGAAATTCCACCTATCGAGAACAGTTTCTACTTTGATATTTGTGGAACAGATCTCAAGTCTCCTACAACACAAGGCAAGCCCCGGTGCATTTACCCCTTTCCTTGTTGTTTTAAACTCTTTATCACTTGAAATGATGCATTAGGTGATAGGAGTTGGGTGATAAACAACTGCTGCATTTCCTCCCTTGGAACTGTTTACCATTCCTTGATACCTGTTTTACTTAAAAGTTTTCTGATGCTTAGTCTTGCCTTAGAAAACAAATTAATTTGTTTTAAACAAAGATGATGCTTCACATGGGAAGGGAAGTTTTCAAAGAAAAGACTTGATGGTGGATCCATCATGGTCGTGATGGGTTCAACATTGGAAAAGATGTACCTCTGCTAGGTGCCAAACTTTGGGTTGTAAATAATAAAGATGAGACCGGGCGGGTGACTTGCACGAGAAGGGAGTCTCGGTGTAGTGTCTTTGTCTGAGTCGATTAAGGACCGTGTCGATGTGGGCCTGCTGACCGAGGACCCTTTAAGTGGCCACATGCCTCGTCATGGGTAAGCTTTGCCTCAGACAAACCAATACCAGAAAGGCCAACATGCAATGGGAGTGGAGAGATGGCGAGAGTAGCGTGTACCCTCCGTGGCAAGAGGCTGGACGGTGGTGTATCTGTGCTCTCAGTTGGTGTGAACCCGGTCTGGTCTTGAGAAACCCGGTGGCGAGTTGACATATGCAAGGGTTAAGTGCTACATATGTCGTGTGGTTGGAGATCCTCAGCTGAGTATTAATCGATTCAGATCGCCGTTACTTCTCGAACATGAAGACTTGGGCACCGACTTACACGTAGCAATCCAGTGAACTGAAATGGTGATAAAAGACAGCTAGTATAGGCTAAGTGCCTGAACTAGGGTAGACAGAACTCTAGATGCAGGTAATGACTTAACCTGATAATAAAATTGGATTTTTAAGGATCCACTGTTAGTAAGCATTTCTGCAAATAGAGTCTTTGATTCTTGATTAGCCTTACCTTGACTCCCTTAAGCCAGCATATCCTTGAGAGTCTTTTCCTTTGTCGGGTAAGACTTGCGAAAGTACACTCCGTACTCAGGGTTTTCGAACCCATGTTGTTGTAGGTGAGGAAACAGCAGAGTTTTGTTGTTTCTGTTCAAAGGTGGTACCAAAAGAGGAGCCAAAGCAGTGTCGTGTGCGCGGGAGGATGTTTGCCTCTCGGTTTGAAAACAATAAACTTTTGTGCGGGAGGGTGTTTTGCCTCCCTGGTTTGTAATAATACTTTATGCACTCATAGCACTCGTACTGTAATAATACTCTTTTTCTCGATATTTTATGAATGTGAATTAAGTTATTGTAATCCTCTTCCGCTTATTCTTTCCTCCGATGTGATGTAATGTCTGCGTGATGGATGAAGCGCTCTTGGGCGGTATGATGTTGATACAGAAGACCAAACTCGTCAAGTGATTATATGCATCTACATGGTTGTCCGAAGTCCTTCGGACAAGGATACCTGTAGGTGGGCCTAATACCTTGGGAGGTTCCGTCACAAATACAATCCAGCGTGAACAGTACGGTGTTATTATTCATCTAATTATAGGCATGGGACGCAGCCCAGGTAAAAGTACATTTATGTCCTTAATGTTTACACATGATAGTAATACAAATCATAAAGGACTAAATAGTCTTTTCCTCCTTCGGCCATTATCAACATTCTTCCGCTTCACTGCGAGCCGAAGCTTTCCCGTCTTGTGATACCTTCGACATTTGTTCTTATCTTCTTTGGATCTATCTTCATCCTGTGTGTCCTTCATCATAGAAAGGAGGTCTATCTCCCGAAGGTGAAGCTTCCTGTAATAGCTTATGCTAAAAACAAATGGTTAATTATGTTTTTGAGGACCTTCGGAAGGAGAAGGCCCCAACATTCAGACTTTATACTTCAAACATCTATAACTAAAGATTTAGACCACCAAAAAGGGTGATCCATAACTTTATGGAAAGCTTAGGAAACGTACTTCAACTCTTCTACAATTACTATGAAGTGATTCTAAGTTTAACTTAGTCAAACATTGTCATCTTTTAAATCTGGACAGAACATAGATAGATTCTGACATTGAACTTACGAGAAGCATAACTTCCAAACTATCAGACCTACGGCCATGAAATTTTAACACAAGTAAGATAAAAAGTGATATACCACTTTTGTATAGAACATTTCTATAGAAAATATAGTTTAAATCACTAAACTAATGGCACAACAAAAACTATGCATGCAGCCCAAACAACAAGTATTTTGTTTTAGCTCCTATTTTGCTTCTACAGTGACCATGTTCTTGACACTTAAAATACTCTAGCACTTTATCATTGATTAGAGTGAAGACCAACTAGTAAGCACCAACAATTCAAATCACTAATTACATTCAAGTCATTTTGTGCACTAGAGTTACAAACATACAATTAGCAAGCACGTTTATCGCTCTCTCCTATTTAACACATCATAGCTCCTACATTAAGAAAACACTAACTCACATATAAGCCTTACATGTTCCTTAGCTAAGCATAATATCGGAAGAGTAACAAAACTAGTCTCAACCTTTTTAGGACACCAAAAACTTCAATTTATAGGTGGGAGCAATTTAACTAGATTTTCCTAACCACTTTTCTAGACTAAAGTGGATAGCTAACAAAACTAAATAAAGCATCATATTCTATTTGCTCTAACAAGTAGAACATCCATTCCAACACATAAACAAAATCATCGCAAGCATCACTAAACATAACCCATCGACTAAGCGTTGAAGTATTTATTCATCCATTGCATCACCAAAATAACTATACTCGGTATATATGTCTATCGATGCACTCTTCACACAATAACTTGCATTTCAACTTAGACATCAAATCAACATTACTACTTTTCACCACGACCAAAACCATCCGCACCTATGCAACAAACAAATGAATCAGTGCAACCACGTACTTAGCCAAAGCCATCTAACAAATTGGCTAACCGAAGTAAGTGGCGTGAGGTAGGAGATGAGGGGAGGACAAAGTGTGTGCAACGGCTGGTGGGAGGAGAAGGGGGAACTTTTCCTATTTTGATGAAAGAACTCTTATTTATACTCAGATTCTAGGGTTAGGGTTTTAGTGAGATTAATGGGCCAGCCCAAAACGCTAAATGGGCTAGGTCTTGGTTATTATTTTTAATTATCAATTTTGTAATGGTTAATTTGATTAAGCACGTATTATTAAAATCAGACATTGTCGGGTAGTACTTGTTTCATATTGGCTTTGAGAATACGGTTATGGGTAAATATCATAGACGAATCGTATTCTAAGTACTTGACTCAGATTGGATCTCAGCCTTTGACGGATCGAAATCGAATACGGGTAGATAAAATTCATATAATTAATATTACTACAATTTAGTTGATAGTTAACTTGATTTCAGTTAGTTTGATTCGATCCTAGTTGTTTTGATTCGATTTATTTCACTCGAATAACTTTTGTTGTCGGTTTCTAATAAACCCGTTTTGGCTCAAAATCACTGTTTAGCTAGTGATGAACACTTGGGGTGTTACAACCCCCCTAAAAGAATATCGCCCTGAGATTCAAAGAGAAAGACTTTTAAGAGTATAGAAGTATATAACTCTAATTCCAGATGTCACGATAGCTTAAGGCCATTTGGTCTTCACATCACTAACAAATGTGAGTGATCGTCTAATGGTCACAATGATAGGTTGACAGTAAAGGTGTGATTGTCATATTGATCGTCCCGGTGGTTTTAGCCTTTTTGATCCAAGCACAAGCGATTAGATTATTTAGAATACGACAACTTTCTGATATTTCACATCACATTAGAGGACAAATTTCTATTTGAAGAATTTCCTTCATTGACTCTCATGGAGCATTGTTTCGTTGGAGAGGAATCCAATATCACTTGGTTTTAAGCAAGGTGATTCCTAGTAAGCATGATGAAATTTAGATTGTAGGTGAGTGATTTCAGGAGATTTGTTTTCCCTAGTGGATATAGTACGTACCATTCTAGTCATATAAGATGTAATCAAGACTAGGCAAGCATTTATTGATGTTGAGCGAAATTTGATTAGCTTACATATAATGTTCATGTTAGTTTTAGATGCCAATTCACGTAGATGTTATGTGACAAAAAACCATATAAGGTTCCATGTTTGCAGTTTTTTTCTCGGACAACACTGTATTATTTGAGTCTATTGAGCGAGCGATAGACAAGATAGCTGACTCTGCCTACCTTGCACGGTTAATGACTATTCATTAAGGGAATCTATAGTTCTAGTTGGTAGTAGTTATCCTGGTTGAATTCGTTGTAACCTCTTGGGTAAAACACATCAAAAGGCAATCGAAAATATGCCAGCTTTGGAAACAGATAGCACATGAGATGTGTTTGTACTTTGTTGTTCATACGATCTTCAAACCGTGATTCTTATTTTGCGGTTATCAAATTTCACCATGTGTTGTCTTAATTTTTTTCCTTATGATGTCTTAGAATTGTGGTTGTAAGGAATTACTATTGGTGATAACCATTTCTAGCAAGATTGTTGAAAGGGACATATAGGATGCCTGACCTTCGGTCTACGGTTGGTTTGTTGAACTCTTGATTTGTTGTTGTGAGGTAGTCTGTGACTATGAACCTCTAGGTTTTGGAACAATACCATTTTTAACTTCATGATTGATGGCTATCTTTATCATGTACTATCATACCTATGGCTTACCAAACACGTTGGAAATCCACATGTGAGGCGAGCGAGGCATGAGTTGAGTTATGGTTGGGTGGTTACCAATTAACAGTAAGGATGATAAGTTACTACGGGCAACAATGTAGGTGTATCGATACCGATGCCCATAGTCCATTCCATTTTACACCAGTTTTGTGTATATAATTGTGGCGGAACTGCCCGAATTATTCCAACTTAAGTGCCTAAGTCCCGCCTTAGAGGCTAGACCACACTTAAATGGGAATAACCCGTCAATCCCTCGGATCTAGTCCGACACGGCCACTGACAGGATCAAGTACAACAATCTCACTCGATGGTGAGTCACAGAGCAAATACAATAAAGCATAAATCCATACATTAAAGAGTATTAAATTATGACATCATCATCGAAGTTTTGCAAAAGTAGTCATCATTGTTCGAAGTGCAGTGGAATAAAACTAACGGTAAATAAACAGAGAGATGGGGAAGCCTGTCCCATCACTCCTCATGCTCCCCCTCAGCCGAGGTAGGGTCCCACTCGACAGTCCAACCCGGTGGCAAGATGGACGGCCAAGTCACTCCAGCAACCATGTCCTCCAGAGAACCTGTAAAAATTATGCCACAAGCAAGGCTGAGTATACTAATACTCAGCTAGACTTACCCGGTGTGAGGAGTCTACTCCTCTACCTCTAGACATGCAGCTGTTTGGCTGTGGGGTTTGGTTGCCAAAAGCACTAGCTGAGTTTCTAATTCAAGTTTTAACTTTGTCAATTTAAGTGTGACTCTCTTAAGGCTAAATGTGTACTATCTACTCATACATAGTAGCAAACATTTTTAGCAATCAACATCTTATATCAACTCATCATATTTCCACTTGTTACTCAATGCAGTACAATGGATCAAGCAGTCTCATTAGCTGCGAGAAGCAGACGATTCGAATCGAGTTTTTATCCTTGCAAGGTAAACCTAAACAACGACATGTAGGGGCACTCCGTCCCCACACACATCAACCGTCCCCGTCGATTCCCCGTCAGCAGATCAGGGCTCACCGCCTTGGCGTACAATGCCTCACTGACCCCGACTGCCGTCGTGCAGTGACCGCACTTGTACCCACCATAACCGGAATGGGAGACCACGTCTCAGGTCGCGTGAGGGAATATGTCCACTGCCAAGTTCACTCAGGTACTAGGTTTACCGATTTACCATATTTCTCGGCATGTGCTTAGTACGTTCAATCGCTTGACACAGGTATCCGCACGTTAATCCTTATTCCAATTTCACCTCGTAGACCACGCATCCCCATGGATCCGTGTCCACCAACCAACTATCAATATGATATGAAAAGTGGGTACAACCAGTTCCTGATCTCGCGCGAGTGCTAGAAAAATCACTCGTCTTCTACCGAGATCCTAATTAAATAAAGCAACTACTCGACCTAGCATACTAGTATCCATCTCAAAAGGATTCCTGAGATCATGCAACTAGGGTTTCAAACAACTCCTACACCTAAGTGCACATTCAATCCTACAATCATTAAGTATAGTAAAATAGCATAAATAACAGGTTATGCATAAAACCGGGGCTTGCCTTCCAAAGCAGTGGCAGGCAGGTCCTCTGGTGCAGGCTCTGGTGCTGGATCTGGGGCCACCTCCTGAGCAGCTCCTTGCTCCGGTACGAGGACGTACTCTCCGTCAGCAAGGTTACAGTCTATCGAATGCAATGAACATGTATGTCATGATTATGCAGGATTTAATAACATTATGCTAAAGAAGAAGACTGAGTTAAGGAGTAACTTAGGGTTCCTTGGTCATGCGGGGCTTTTAGTGGGTTATGCTTATCACTTTTAGGTTTAAGTTTTTATTGAGGATAAATATAGGGAATTGGTATTGCCTTTATATATATTTCAGTGGACAAGTTATAAAGAGTTTTTAGGATGACACTAATTTCCTGTTATTCACTTTTCCCTTTCTTTATTTTCTACTTATGGTTTCTAGTGTAGGTTTGAACTACGACAGTGGTCTAACATTTTCCAAAAATTCTGTAAACATTACAATGGGTTGCCATTTGCTATTCTAGCCTGTTTCAAGAATTTGAGGCTTAGAATATAAAGGCTATGCTTTAGACAAAAATAACAAGAGTTGTGTAAAATGGGCCACTTTACACTACATCTCTTACTTAGGGGTGAGTTCTGCCCTAAGGGTTATTTTTGTTGGCATCTAACAGTAATAATAGGCTTCTGTGCTAAAAATCACAGAAAGCTAAGGGATGGTCATTTAGTTATGATTTTCTAAAGCTAAATGCCAAAAAGGCACTTTCTACTACATTGTTATTTGAAAAATGTCAAACAGCAGATTTCATATTTTTCCTAAGTTCTTATTAACAAAACTTTAGTTATCCCAAGGGTTGGGGTGTTTTCACATTGGGGTTATTTTTGTAGGGTTTTTCTAAGTTTTCCTTGTTTTATTAGAATAAAAGGTATCTTACTTATTTTATACTAAACCAGGGTATGATAGATTTTTCCAGTGAACTACATTGAATAAGTACCCTAACAAAAATAGGGGTGCCCTCTGGTTCATTATTTAAATCACATTTTCTATTTTTCTTAACCTTAAGCATATTGTAGAATAAGTGGTAAAAACTAACTTAATGGGGTGGACAGAGAGGTTTAGCATTTTTAATTAGGTCAGTAGATGGACATAAACTTCTCCAAATTTTTCTAACCCTAGCCAAATAGTACAACTATTTTTCTTTCTATTGTTGAGCTTTTGGCCAAAACTATAATTAAATCATAACCTTAAAGTTTTCTATAGTTCATAGGGGGTTTTATATTTTTCTTAAGTAGGTTACATTTTTTAGAGTCTGACAAAATTTGTTTGACCAAATTTGGATGAACTAAATAGAAGTTATGGATTTTCAAAGTTTCTGTTCAAATTTAAAATCAGGTTTAATAAGGTTTTCTAGAAATGCAGTTGACACCGAGGTCCCCAGGGTCTTTCCTAATTAATCTTCGCAGTTCTACCCTTGCGCCACTATTCCTCTGTGTGACTGACAATGCGCAAAACCCCCTGACTTTCTCTTCCTCTCCCCCGCGGTCCCTCCCAGGTGTAAACAGTATCCGCAGAGAAGAAAGGGGCGGTGCGGCTTACCGGCGATGAGAGAAGTCCGGCGAGGGGTAGGGTTGGCTCGGGGAGGTTCTGGCGGTCACAACGACGTACGGCTCGACGGCGGGGATGGCCGGAATCGCTCGGTCCACGCGCGCAGGCGGGTGTCTTCGTCGGCGGCGAGTGTGCCGGCCAAACCACGGTGACCTAGTCCAATCCAACGGCACGGTGAGCTTCCTGGGGTGATGTAGAGGCTACCTGTGCATTGAATCGAAAAATGGCACAGTGATTTACCCGGTCCACGTGCGCCGGCGGGGTGATGAACTCCGGCGAGCACGGTTTCGCTATTCCGGTGACGCGGGTCCTCGGTTCAAGCTTGAGTAAGCTTCACGGCCTCACAAGGAAGCTATCTGAAGGCTTGGATCGAACGGAGGAGGACGGGAAAGGGGCTGGCTACGGTGGTTGCTCTCGGGCGGCTCTAGCGGGTCGCGGGGAGGTCGCCGGAGCTAAGGGCGGGCTCGGGGAAGTCAGGCGTGGTACGGAGGAGGCAACGGGGAAGGCAGCCGAGCACTGGGACGGGCTTTATAGCCGTGGCGTGGGCGTGGTCACGGGCGACCGCGGGCGCGTGGGGGTTCGCGCACGGGCGTGCTCTGAGCGCGCCCACGGGTGTCAGCCCGCGTCGAACACGTGGGAGCTCGCTTCTGCCATGGTTCAATGGCAGATTTGAGCACCTTAGCGTGCGTATCTTGGCAAAGTCACTGTGTACGGTCCCTTCCCTGCTCCATATCCTACCTTTTTGCTGTGAGTTCCAAGTCAAGATATGGTCGGGGTAGGGAGATAGAGGGGTGAGAAGTTAGCTATGTCAGCTAGGTCCAAGCCGAGACAAAAATGGTGCCAAGTCGTGTCAAACGCCCTAGGGTAGGTGTCACCTCTTTCCAGGGCATCCTAGGGTTAATTTGGCGCCACTTTGTCAATTGGGTCGAAGTGTTTTGAATTTTGGATTAGGGTGAACATGGGTGATCTTTGCCCAAGGTTAGTTTTTAGACTTAGGCAAATTCTGAAATTTTCTCTTGTGCTCAACCTTTGGTGAACTTTTTGAGGCTTTTCTGAAATCTTTTTGGGGTTACTTTCTTACCATTCTTTGTAGGTTATGAAGTATACTACAACTTTTATATTTGGCCCAAGCCATGATCATAAGGTTTACATGACCTTTTGATCATACTTACATCTAGGGTTCCTATTGTCCAAAAAGGGGTTTGCTTTAGGGCTTTGGGAAAACCTCCCCTTAGATGTGCATGACAAGCCAGGGCATGATATCCAAGATGGGTGGCACTTGCTTAGGACCTTGAATCCCAAGTTTGAGATGCTTTACTCAAACTAACCCACATGTGATAGTAGCTCAAAAATGGTGTAGCCCTGGGTGAACACCCTGAGTAACACCTGGGGTGTTACAGCCCTCCCCCCTTAAAGGAATCTCGTCCCGAGATTTTAGGTAGAGTCCCTTGGAGGGGTGCCTGAAGGTGTGTTGGTGTGCTACTCTTTCTTTATACCCAAGTTTCTCTTGTTAACTGCTCTTCGAATGTCATTCTCTTTGCAACTTCAGAAGGAAGCCCTTCCTAAATTAAATCCACAACTTAGACTATCCTTGTTATCTAAGTTTTTCTTATAATTGTATTCAAAGAGCAGGTGGGGGTGGGGTTTTGGGTTACGTACCGATTCCTTTGGGCAGAAAGTCGGGGAAGCAAGAGCGTAGAAAATCCTCAGTCTCCCATGTAGCTTCTTCTACTGAATGGTGACTCCACTGAACTTTATACATTCTGACTAACCTTGCCCGTGTTGATCTCTCCTTCTGATCTAATACCTTGACGGGGTACTCTTGATAGGACAAGTCGGGTTCTATCTCAATGTCCAGCTCTGGCAGCACTTCAGTGGGTAGGCGAACACATTTCCGCAGCTGAGATACATGGAACACATTGTGAACTGCTGACATGCGAGGTGGCAATTCCAATTGATAGGCCATGGGTCCACAACTTGCTTTGATTTCATAGGGTCCAATGTAGCGAGGAGCTAACTTGCCTTTAATCCCGAATCTCTGGACACCCTTGGTGGGTGATACCTTAAGATAAACATGATCTCCCACCTCAAACTGTAGAGGCTTCTGCCTCTTGTCATGATAGCTCTTTTGCCTGGCCTGAGCAGCTTCTAGGTTCTTCTTGATAATTCTGACCTTTGCCTCTGCTTCAAGTACCAAATCTGGCCCAAAAATTTCCCTCTCTCCTGCTTGAGACCAATTCAGTGGGGTCCTACACCTTCTCCCATATTAGGCTTCAAAAGGTGCCATCTTCAGACTGGACTGATAGCTGTTATTGTAAGAAAATTCTGCCAAAGAAAGACACTTGTCCCAATCCTTTCCGTAGTGTAGTGCACATGCTCTTAACATATCTTCCAAAATCTGGTTTACCCTTTCTGTCTGGCCATCTGTTTGGGGATGGTATGCTGAGCTTCGTATTACTTGGGTCCCAAGGGATTCTTGTAGCTGCTCCCAAAAGCGTGCCACAAACAGTGTCCTCTGTCAGATATAATGGTCTTTGGAATACCATGCAACCGCACTATTTGATCAACATATATTTCTGCATACTTCTCTGTCTTGTGGGTGGTATGCACTGGCAAGAAATGAGCAGTCTTAGTCAATCTGTCCACAATAACCCAAATGGAATCATGGTGCCTGGAGGTATTGGGCAATCCTACGATAAAATCCATGCAAATGTCCTCCCATTTCCAAGATGGTATGGGAAGGGGTTGCAAAGGGCCTGCTGCCTTCAAGTGACTAGCTTTTATCCTCTAGCAAGTGTCACACTCGGATATGTACTTGGCAATTTCCCTCTTCATTCTGGTCCACCAATATAAAGATCTGAGATCATGGTACATCTTGTTGCTACCAGGGTGCATGGAGAATTTGGAAAGGTGAGCTTCATCTAGTATCTTCTTTCTGAGCTCAGAGTCCTTGGGAACAACCAATCGATCTCCAAACCATAGAATTCCCTTGCGGTCTTGCAGGAAGCACTTGTATTTTTCGGCCTTTAGCTTGATCATTTCCTTGATAACCTGAATACCCTTATCCTCAATCTGTGCCCTGACTATTAGCTCTTGCAATGTGGGCTCTACCGAGATATAACTTAAGTCGCCCGAAGAAACAACTTCCAGGTTCAGCTTGCACAATTCATCGCACAAGGTGGTAACTCTTGCATCCATGCTCATACAATTGCACTGGGCTTTTCTGCTCAAGGCATCTGCCACAACATTGGCTTTGCCAGGATGGTAATGCACTTCCAAATCATAGTCCTTGATCAACTCCAACCATCTTCTCTGCCTCATGTTCAAATCTGCCTGAGTGAAGATGTATTTGAGACTCTTGTGATCAGTGTAGATGTTACAGTGAGCTCCCATCAAGTAGTGTATCCATATCTTAAGAGCATGAACCACAGCTGCCAATTCCAGATCATGAGTAGGGTAGTTCTGCTCATGGGGTCTGAGTGCTCGGGAAGCATAAGCAATGACTCTGTTATCTTGCATCAAGACACAACCCAATCCTGTACCAGAAGCATCACAATAGACTTCAAATGGCTTGGTGTTGTCAGGTTGAGCCAGCATTGGGCTGTTGTCAAATGCTGCCTCAAAGTGTGAAAGGCATCTTCGCACTTTTGGCTCCAATCATACTTGACTCCCTTCTTTAACAGTTCAGTCATTGGTTTGGCAATTCTGGAGAAATCCGGAATAAATCGTCGATAATACCCTGCCAATCCCAGAAAACTTCGAATCTGCCTCACTGTAGTCGGGGGTTTCCAATCCATCACCTCTTGTACCTTCTCAGGATCAACTGATATCCCATCCTGAGAAATTGTGTGACCTAAGAATTTGATCTCCTTCAGCCAGAATTCACATTTAGACAACTTAGCATAAAGACGATGATCGCGCAGTCGCTGAAGCACGATGTGCAGGTGCTCAGTATGTTCGTCTTCATTCTTGGAATAGACCAGAATATCATCAATGAAAACGACCACGAACTTGTCCAATTCTGGCATAAACACTGAGTTCATCAGGTACATAAAATAAGCCGGGGCATTAGTCAGCCCAAAAGACATCACCAAAAACTCATACATCCCATATCTGGTTGAGAAGGTCGTCTTGGGAATATCACTGGTCCGGATCTTAATCTGGTGGTAGCCCGAGCGAAGATCTATCTTGGAGAACACTTTGGCTCCCACTAACTGATCAAACAGAACATCAATGCGGGGCAGTGGGTATTTGTTCTTGATAGTCACCGCATTGAGAGGGCGGTAGTCAACACACATTCTCAAACTCTCATCCTTTTTCTTCACAAATAAGGCGGGACATCCCCAAGGCGAAGTACTTGGGCGAATAAACCCCTTGTCCAACAACTCCTGCAGTTGCTTTTTCAGTTCTGCCAATTCTGCGGGAGGCATCCTATAGGGTCTCTTGGAGATAGGAGCAGTCCCGGGTTGCAACTCGATTGCGAACTCAATGTCTCGGTCAGGTGGCATCCCTGGCAATTCATCTGGGAAAACATCTGGGTAGTTACAGACCACTGGGATCTTTTCCATTGGGGGTTCTATCATAACGAAGGCACAGGAATGGGTACAACCCTGGTCAGGCAAATATAGCGTGGTTTCACCACAAGTTGGTGAGTGCACCTCAATGGCCCTAGCTACAATATCCATCACAGCCTGATTTCTGGTCAACCAGTCAGTTCCCAATATGATATCCACACTATCCAACCCCAAAATGAGGAGGTTGGTTTTAATTATCAGACTACCAAATTTATAGGCACATTCTTGTTAATTTGGTAAGTGGCAACCCTGCCTCCTGGTGTTGAAATTGTGATACCCCCATTGGTGTGGTGAAAAGGTAATTGACACTTGGCACTAAATTTGGCACTGATAAAACTATGCGATGCACCAGAATCAAAAAGAATAATGGCAGGATAATTCAAAACTGTAAAGATACCGGTCATGACGGGTGCTCCCTCTGGAATATCATCCATGGTGGTGAAGTTTAGCCTGCCTTGCCTCACTTGCACCTTCTGCCTCTTGCCTTGGTTCTGATTAACATTCTGCCCCTGCCTCTGCTGGTTCCTGGGGCAATTTTTGGCATAATGTCCGGTGTTGCCACATGTGAAACACCTGTTATCGTTTGCCTGGCGGTACTGCTGCTGGTGGTTGTTCCTCTGAGCTGGAAACTGGGTGCGGTTGGGTGCCTAGCGCTGCTGCTGCTGCTGTGGTCGGATCACCCACCTCCCTTGCTGCTGCTGGGGTCCCCTGCTCTGAGTGTCGGACACAATCCTGAAGCGCTGTGGCTGAGCTGAGGGTCCTGCCACAGGGGTCTTCCTCTTCTTTTCTGCCTGTCGAGCTGTAATGCAGTCCTCCTGGGAGATAGCCATGTTGACCAACTCATTGTAACTGTTGGCCCTGACGGTGTTGAGACGGTCACGGAGCTTAGTGCTGAGCCCCCTCCTGAACCTGTCTCTCTTCTTCTCATCCGTATCTGCGTGATATCCAGCATACTGGCACAGGTCATTAAAAGCCTGGGCATACTGCAACACTGTCCTGTTGCCCTGAGTGAGTGCTAGAAACTCGTTGAACTTTCGGTCCATAATCCCGGCTGGTATGTGGTGTCCCCAGAAAGCTGCCTTGAATTCTCTCCATTCCACCTCTCGGTCCTCTGGCTGCATAGCAAGAAAATGGTCCCACCAAGTCCTTGCGGGTCCGCGAAGCTGCTAGGTGGCGAACCTGACTTTAGTCACCTCTGAACAAGCTCCATGGAGTAGCGGGAATTTGGATTCCACTACTCGCAACCACACATCTGCATCAAGTGGGTCCTCTGCCCTTGTGAACAATGGTGGCTGGGTACTGAGGAACTCCTGGTAGGTAGCTACCGCGGGGTGACGCTGATGGTCTCCACCACCATAGTGCTGAGGTGGTGGCTGACGCTGAGCTAGCTGCCTCAAGATCTCATTCTGCTGAGCCATTAGCTCCTGCAGAGTGGGAGGCGGTGGCGGCGGTGGAGGAACGCGCTCATTCTGGCCACGATGCTGCCTCCCGGCCATCTGAAAAACCACATATATACTTAACACCATATCTCCAAGTTCAAGGTTTAATCGCGGCGAAAAGAGTCAAAAGCAAAAATGATAGATTCCAACTTAAAAAAAAAATCAAAAGTCATAAATTTTTCCTTCCAAATTTTAAACTGATAACAGCATCCATCAATCATGCTTCCAAGAGAGTTTATCACGGTTACATCATTGGTCCCAAAAAGACTCAACTCTATCTAGCCTAGTACCCCAAGGGTGCAAAAGCTAAGCTAGCTGCGAGGAGTCCTACCATCACCGACGTCTAACTCTATCCCGTACACCTAGTGAGCGAACGAGGCAACACTCGACTCGGGGGAAGGTGGTCTCCCTGAGCCAGCAGTGTCCAAACTAGAGGCAGGCTCATCTCCTCCCTCGATGTCGACGTCCTCGTTGACCTCCATATCCTGGATCTCATGGTGATGCATATCCAAGTGCTCGTTAGCCTCAGCAAGCTGCTGCTGAGTGTTAATGAGCTGATCCTCGAGAACCTCGATGGTGTTCTCCCTGGTGCCCACTAATTCCTCCAACTCTTGGATATCAGTGGATAGCTGCTCCACTTGCAAGTCCTTTTCCACCATTTCAGTGGACAAATCAACCACGAGCTCCTCTCTGTTGTCCAAAGTGATCTTGGTCGCCTCCAATAGTGCCATCAGATGGGACATCGCCTCACCGCGCATCAATTGCAGACGGTACAGAGCATTCATGCACCGTACGGTCAAGTGCGCAGTCTGTCTTGGGTAGATGGCCCAGATATCCTTGGCATGCTCCACCCGATCCTTCCACATTGGGTCGTCCTCCCTTTCGGCGGGGAACAAGCCAATGGGGTGGGTAGACAGCTCCAAAGGATGGAATTCGCAGAAAGTGGTCAACCCGTGCAGAGCGATTGCCTCGATCGTGTACTCAGCTCAGTATCCAAAAGACTCAGAGTCCAACGAGCGCCAGCCTGGCTGCAGGGGATGAGGCTCCAAGGTCATCCTCACCCTACAGCGGGGTACTCGGTGCTTCTCGAACTGCTGCACCGTGTACTGAGGGGGTGTCGCGTATTCGACCCCCTGAAGTACCTCCCACAAAATGCGGGGAAAGCCCTCTCGTGCAAGCCCGTCAGTGTGGGACAGTGCATTTCCGTCATCTGAGGATCCGTGGGAAGTCATCTGTGTACGATTAAGCGTAAGTAAAAGAAAAAGAATTATAAAAAGAATAAGAAAAATAAGACTCAACCTTTCTCTAGTTAAATAAAATGGTACTGGGGACTTAGTTGGTTATCATCTTGTTTTTAAATCTTTACTCAAATATCCATTTGTTTAATTTAAGAAATGCATGCATGCTCGTCCTGAACGACCTCACCAATATAAAGGGGATAGGGAAGAACTCCCATCCCTTAAGGTGGCCTGTAGGGCCTAATTACGTAGCCACCTAGCTACCCTTCTATCATCCTAAGGCTTCACGTCCTAGGTCTATCCTGCTCGTCCCACTATCTATCCAACATTGTTTCTATCAAGTTTTATTTTGGAAAAAGATGGTATTTACATTTTATTGATTCCTCTGTGGTGGTACAAGCTCTGATACCAGCTGTGGCGGAACTGCCCGAATTATTCCAACTTAAGTGCCTAAGTCCCGCCTTAGAGGCTAGACCACACTTAAATGGGAATAACCCGTCAATCCCTCGGATCTAGTCCGACACGGCCACTGACAGGATCAAGTACCACAATCTCACTCGATGGTGAGTCACAGAGCAAATACAATAAAGCATAAATCCATACATTAAAGAGTATTAAATTATTACATCATCATCGGAGTTTTGCAAAAGTAGTCATCATTGTTCGAAGTGCAGCGGAATAAAACTAACGGTAAATAAACAGAGAGATGGGGAAGCCTGTCCCATCACTCCTCATGCTCCCCCTCAGCCGAGGTAGGGTCCCACTCGACAGTCCAACCCGGTGGCAAGATGGACGGCCAAGTCACTCCGGCAACCATGTCCTCCAGAGAACCTGTAAAAATTATGCCACAAGCAAGGCTGAGTATACTAATACTCAGCTAGACTTACCCGGTGTGAGGAGTCTACTCCTCTACCTCTAGACATGCAGCTGTTTGGCTATGGGGTTTGGTTGCCAAAAGCACTAGCTGAGTTTCTAAGTCAAGTTTTAACTTTGTCAATTTAAGTGTGACTCTCTTAAGGCTAAATGTGTACTATCTACTCATACATAGTAGCAAACATTTTTAGCAATCAACATCTTATATCAACTCATCATATTTCCACTTGTTACTCAATGCAGTACAATGGATCAAGCAGTCTCATTAGCTGCGAGAAGCAGACGATTCGAATCGAGTTTTTATCCTTGCAAGGTAAACCTAAACACACGACATGTAGGGGCACTCCGTCCCCACACACATCAACCGTCCCCGTCGATTCCCCGTCAGCAGATCAGGGCTCACCGCCTTGGCGTACAATGCCTCACTGACCCCGACTGCCGTCGTGCAGTGACCGCACTTGTACCCACCATAACCGGAATGGGAGACCACGTCTCAGGTCGCGTGAGGGGATATGTCCACTGCCAGGTTCACTCAGGTACTAGGTTTACCGATTTACCATATTTCTCGGCATGTGCTTAGTACGTTCAATCGCTTGACACAGGTATCCGCACGTTAATCCTTATTCCAATTTCACCTCGTAGACCACGCATCCCCACGGATCCATGTCCACCAACCAACTATCAATATGATATGAAAAGTGGGTACAACCAGTTCCTGATCTCGCGCGAGTGCTAGAAAAATCACTCGTCTTCTACCGAGATCCTAATTAAATAAAGCAACTACTCGACCTAGCATACTAGTATCCATCTCAAAAGGATTCCTGAGATCATGCAACTAGGGTTTCAAACAACTCCTACACCTAAGTGCACATTCAATCCTACAATCATTAAGTATAGTAAAATAGCATAAATAACAGGTTATGCATAAAATCGGGGCTTGCCTTCCAAAGCAGTGGCAGGCAGGTCCTCTGGTGCAGGCTCTGGTGCTGGATCTGGGGCCACCTCCTGAGCAGCTCCTTGCTCCGGCACGAGGACGTACTCTCCGTCAGCAAGGTTACAGTCTATTGAATGAAATGAACATGTATGTCATGATTATGCAGGATTTAATAACATTATGCTAAAGAAGAAGACTGAGTTAAGGAGTAACTTAGGGTTCCTTGGTCATGCGGGGCTTTTAGTGGGTTATGCTTATCACTTTTAGGTTTAAGTTTTTATTGAGGATAAATATAGGGAATTGGTATTGCCTTTATATATATTTCAGTGGACAAGTTATAAAGAGTTTTTAGGATGACACTAATTTCCTGTTATTCACTTTTCCCTTTCTTTATTTTCTACTTATGGTTTCTAGTGTAGGTTTGAACTACGACAGTGGTCTAACATTTTCCAAAAATTCTGTAAAAATTACATTGGGTTGCCATTTGCTATTCTAGCCTGTTTCAAGAATTTGAGGCTTAAAATATAAAGGCTATGCTTTAGACAAAAATAACAAGAGTTGTGTAAAATGGGCCACTTTACACTACATCTCTTACTTATGGGTGAGTTCTGCCCTAAGGGTTATTTTTGTTGGCATCTAACAGTAATAATAGGCTTCTGTGCTAAAAATCACAGAAAGCTAAGGGATGGTCATTTAGTTATGATTTTCTAAAGCTAAATGCCAAAAAGGCACTTTCTACTACATTGTTATTTGAAAAATGTCAAACAGCAGATTTCATATTTTTCCTAAGTTCTTATTAACAAAACTTTAGTTATCCCAAGGGTTGGGGTGTTTTCACATTGGGGTTATTTTTGTAGGGTTTTTCTAAGTTTTCCTTATTTTATTATAATAAAAGGTATCTTACTTATTTTATACTAAACCAGGGTATGATAGATTTTTCCAGTGAACTACATTGAATAAGTACCCTAACAAAAATAAGGGTATCCTCTGGTTCATTATTTAAATCACATTTCCTATTTTTCTTAACCTTAAGCATATTGTAGAATAAGTGGTAAAAACTAACTTAATGGGGTGGACAGAAAGGTTTAGCATTTTTAATTAGGTCAGTAGGTGGACATAAACTTCTCCAAATTTTTCTAACCCTAGCCAAATAGTACAACTATTTTTCTTTCTATTATTGAGCTTTTGGCCAAAACTATAATTAAATCAGAACCTTAAAGTTTTCTATAATTCATAGGGGGTTTTATATTTTTCTTAAGTAGGTTACATTATTTAGAGTCTGACAAAATTTGTTTGACCAAATTTGGATGAACTAAATAGAAGTTATGGATTTTCAAAGTTTTTGTTCAAATTTAAAATCAGGTTTAATAAGGTTTTCTAGAAATGCAGTTTACACCGAGGTCCCCAGGGTCTTTCCTAATTAATCTTCGCAGTTCTACCCTTGCGCCACTATTCCTCTGTGTGACTGACAATGCGCAAAACCCCCTGACTTTCTCTTCCTCTCCCCCGCGGTCCCTCCCAGGTGTAAACAGTATCCGCAGAGAAGAAAGGGGCAGCGCGGCTTACCAGCGACGAGAGAAGTCTGGCGAGGGGTAGGGTTGGCTCGGGGAGGTTCTGGCGGTCACAACGACGTACGACTCGGGATGGCCGGAATCGCTCGGTCCACGCGCGCAGGCGGGTGTCTTCGTCGGCGGCGGGTGTGCCGGCCAAACCACGGCGACCTAGTCCAATCCAACAGCATGGTGAGCTTCCTGGGGTGATGTAGAGGCTACCTGTGCATTGAATCGAAAAATGGCGCAGTGATTTACCCGGTCCACGTGCGCCGGCGGGGTGATGAACTCCGGCGAGCACGGTTTCGCTATTCCGGTGATGCGGGTCCTCGGTTCAAGCTTGAGTAAGCTTCACGGCCTCACAAGGAAGCTATCTGAAGGCTTGGATCGAACGGAGGAGGACGGGAAAGGGGCTGGCCACGGTGGTTGCTCTCGGATGGCTCTGGCGGGTCGCGGGGAGGTCGCCGGAGCTAAGGGCGGGCTCGGGGAAGTCAGGCGTGGTACGGAGGAGGCAACGGGGAAGGCAGCCGAGCACTGGGACGGGCTTTATAGCCGTGGCGTGGGCGTGGTCACGGGCGGCCGCGGGCGCGCGGGGGTTCACGCACGGGCGTGCTCTGAGCGCGCCCCCGGGTGTCATCCCGCGTCGAACACGTGGGAGCTCGCTTCTGCCATGGTTCAACGGCAGATTTGAGCACCTTAGCGTGCGTATCTTGGCAAAGTCACTGTGTACGGTCTCTTCCCTGCTCCATATCCTACCTTTTTGCTGTGAGTTCCAAGTCAAGATATGGTCGGGGTAGGGAGATAGAGGGGTGAGAAGTTGGCTATGTCAGCTAGGTCCAAGCCGAGACAAAAATGGTGCCAAGTCGTGTCAAACACCCTAGGGTAGGTGTCACCTCTTTCCAGGGCATTCTAGGGTTAATTTGGCGCCACTTTGTCAATTGGGTCGAAGTGTTTTGAATTTTGGATTAGGGTGAACATGGGGGATCTTTGCCCAAAGTTAGTTTTTAGACTTAGGCAAATTCTGAAATTTTCTCTTGTGCTCAACCATTGGTGAACTATTTGGGGCTTTTCTGAAATCTTTTTGGTGTTACTTTCTCACCATTCTTTGTAGGTTATGAAGTATACTACAACTTTTATATTTGGCCCAAGCCATGATCATAAGGTTTACATGACCTTTTGATCATACTTACATCTAGGGTTCCTATTGTCCAAAAAGGGGTTTGCTTTAGGGCTTTGGGAAAACCTCCCCTTAGATGTGCATGACAAGCCAGGGCATGATATCCAAGATGGGTGGCACTTGCTTAGGACCTTGAATCCCAAGTTTGAGATGCTTTACTCAAACTAACCCACATGTGATAGTAGCTCAAAAATGGTGTAGCCCTGGGTGAACACCCTGAGTAACACCTGGGGTGTTACAATAATTTTGACCTTGACTTGATTGTCGTGGGTGCCCACAAAACAAGTTAGAATTGTAGTTCATGATTTTAAAGCAATTAGTTTGGGGAAATATAATGTAGTTGTAGGGCTTATGCAATATGAAACCAGACTTATGTTTTCATTAGATAAATTGGGTTTACCAGAATGTAATAAATAGACTGTGTGAATTTGTCAATGATGACTCCTATGAAATCATGCTTATGAGACGTTATAGGTAACCCATAATGAAATCCATATGAATATCTTCCTATTTCTAGGTGGGTGTATCCAATAGTTGTAAAGTACTTGCTGCTTTTAATTGACTATTCTTTACTTTTAGATATGCATCAAATCCAAAACACATATTTAGTAACTGATCGCCTCATTCTTGTCTACTAAAACCTTTCTCTAAGATTTGGATACATTTTATTGTGGTCTAAAGAATGGAGACTTAGAACAAAAATGAGCTCCATCAGGAATTTGCTTCATCCAGGTGAATTGAATTCGAAGTGAATGTAGACAGTTATGTGGAACGATCTTCAAACTAATTTTTTTTCCTAACATAACTCAGCGCTAACATGCTCTAGATTCATAAAGTGAAACTGACTTTGTGATTAAGTGCCTTCGCAACAACGTTCGCTTTACCGGGGTGTGCTGAACTTCAAATTCATATTTCTTGACAAGTTTTAACCAATGCATTGGTATCATATGTAGATCATCTTGTTGAAGATATACTGGAATCCTTTGTGATCGGTGAAAAGATTGCCATGGTACTCATATTAAGGATTCAAACTTTATTCCTCGGGTTTGAACAAAAATCGACTTTTACTCATGGTTCGTGTACAACTTTTTCTTCACGATATAGTTGCACGTTAACAAAACCAACTTGTTGAACTACTTTTTACATAGAGTAAACCTTTTTATGTGACATAATCTTAATAGTTGAACTAAGTACTTTATGTCTACGAGATATACCCTATTAATGTAAGGTCGTGCATTATGACAGGGATTCATTCAATCACGTATTTGTCCATTTAGTTACATTAGACAGGCTTGCTTGGTTGGGAAATACATGCTTATATGAGAGAGCAAATGAACAAACTCCTGCATCTCGTTAGAAGTGGAATATGTTCATTGTGCACAACATGATAATGGTTTGGTCCTATTGTTCCTAAATACAAGCGTCAACTTATTTCACTGCTTAGTTGAAGATTAAGTTCTTATGATAACTAATCTTGTCTCTGAACACCAAGGTTTTAGCTTCAGCTTTTACAGTAATAGTTGCGATAGACATATTTATATTCACAGTCCAATAAAATAGCAAGGAAGGGGTCATGACTTAGCAATTTATTTTGACAGCGGAATCCTCATGTGGATAGATATTGAACTTAGGCAGAATTTTCCGAACCTTTCGGTAACCTATTGAGAAAATATTCATATCAGGTTGACTATTTCACGGCTGACATTTGTTCAATTTAAGAGTTATGTGCACTTTCGATCCAACAATGATGGCATATGTCGCTTGATTATTTGATAGATTGGGTAGAGCCCTTTGTCTACCACTTGTTGTAGTATATTAACATTGATGTCCGAAATTTATTTTGCTCTTTATAGGTTATCCTATTTGCAACCTCGAAAGGGAGTCCTACTTCACTCAGGAAGATATATGTATACATTTGGAGAGAACACGGGAGATAAATTTGGACAAAATATCGTGATATAATGATACAGAATGCAATGATCGATTCAAGGGAGATGTGTCCACAAAGGATAACACATTGAGACAAATACAAAGAGCGATTTAAAGGAGGTGTACACGAAAGATAACACATCGGTGTACTTCCATAATGGATTACAACTACAAACCTCTCCATCATCACCTGTAAAAAAGTAACATAAACACACAAGAACACAAATTGGCAAGAGAAACATAAGCCAACATTTCCTAACAACTAATTATATCATGGATAAACAAAATTTGGCAAAAGAAACATAAACCAACCTTTGTTAGCAACCTTCTTCCAAAAAATAAAGATCAAAACCTCCCCCTTGTATTTTGTGAAATCTGGCTCTACAATAGAAATTGGGTTGTGAGCTTAGCAACCTTCTTCCAAAAAATAAAGATCAAAACCTCCCCCTTGTATTTTGTGAAATCTGGCTCTACAATGGAAGTTGGGTTGTGAGCTATAGTTCCTGTAGGGAAGGATGAAGGGGTATTTATACAACAAAAGTCACAGACGGTTGGATTAGGCAACCTAACTACTTTATCTCTAACACATGGTAAAACCCTAAATCCAAAATGTGGATAAAATTGAGGAAAAATAAACAAAAATTGGTAAGAGAAACATAAACCAAACTTTCCTAGCAACTAATAAACCAAACATTCTAATACACAAACCTATCTTGGATAAACTAAATTGAGAACTAAACGTGAAAAGGAGAGGGAGGACAGACAAAATCTAACCATCTTAAGCAACCTCATTTGACGAAATAGAGAAAATAACCTAGCTATACTATTGTCTCTAACACATGGTGAAAGCATAGTTCCAGAATGTACTAAAACTGAGCAAAAATGAACAATTATTGACAATTGAAACATAATTAAACCAACTTTTCATAGCAACTAATAAACAAATCTTAATTACCAAATCTATCTTCCTCTCTCTCCATAAAAATTAACACATGGACCATTCATTTACCAACTAAATATGTCTTATGGATAAACTAATTTGAGAACTAAACATGAGAAAGAAGAGAGGATAGACAAAATCTAACCATCTTAAGCAACCTCATTTGAGGAAATAGAGAAAATAACCTAACTATACTCTTCTCTCTCACATGGTGAAACCCTAGATCCAAAATGTGGCTAAAATTGATTAAGAATGAACAAAATTTGACAAGAGAAACATAAACCAACCTTTATTAACAACCTTTTTCCAAAAAATGAAGACAAAAACCTCCGCTTTGTATTTTGTGAAATCTGGACCTCCAAAATCGCATCCACTGGAAGATGGCTGCGAGCTATAGCTCCTGTCTAGGAGGACGAAGGGGTACTTATAGTACAAAGTTCATTAGCGGTTGGCTTAAGAATCCGCCAGTGAAAATAACCCATTTTCACTAGCGGTTGGTGTAACCGAACCGCCAATGATAAGTGAATTTCCACTGGCAGTTCCCTTACACCAACCGCTAGTGGAAATAGCCCATTTTCATTGGTCGTTGTGTTAAGAGAACCGCCAATGCAAATAGTTCTCCGCTAGCGGTTTCTTAAGCCGGGCCCACCTGTTTATTTTCACTGGCGCACGATAACTGAAACTGCTAGTGAAAAGTTTTGCGTGCCGTAGGCTTAGAGTTGTTTTCTACTAGTGCCAACTCCACAATTTCTATATGTGCAGTGGAGTCCAGAGCAACATTATATGTTCTCTTGTAGTACCATTTATCCTTATGTCATGCTCACTGGTTAGTCTCTTCATTGTCATTTCTTGTTGCTGCTTGAGACTGTGTGATTCCACTAGCAAATATGTAGATCGTTCTTATTTTGTCGCATATTACTAAGGGTGATGAGTACATGGATGTCAACTATATGGTCAAGGCCCATCAATTGTAGAGTCCCAAGCTCAAGGGGAGTTGAAGTCCAGTTTATTCGCGAATCTGGTTCGGATTGCAGGAGTGGGTCTCACAAAAACAGACGCCCAGGAAACATACAAACTTCGTTTTCAACATTCTAGATATCGTTGGAAAGCCAAGGAGATAAGCTTTCCAACCCAACTGGTTCCACGTCAAAATATACTCGAAGGTGATGAGAATAGTCATAACATGACGTCCAAAATCTGCAAGAAATCAGCGACGCTTGTTTTTGGGACTAAAGGCCTTGTACATCTTAGGGTTGCTCATCCACCCCCTTGACCACCTCTTGAGTCAAGGACGACTCCAATTCAATTGGGGGGGGGGCTGATAAGGACATTACTCCCATACAAATAATGCATGGGCCAACAACACGAGCACATGCACGACAGCTAAATCTTTAGGAACCTAGGAGAGGACCATCAAGGACTTGGGAAAGACCAAGATGTCAAGGAGGAGAATCTAGGACGTTCACAATAAGAGAACATCAAGTCTGACTCAACTTCGTCTCCACCTCAGAGTCCAGGACTAGTCCGCACTAAAACGGACGCCTAGGATGCATCCAACCTCCGATTAGGTTCGGCTTTTTATGAATGGAAACCTAAGGAGATAAGATTTCCAAACCAATTGGAACCAACTTAATTCATTCGGAGTCAACGAGAATTGTCGAAACAAGACAACGTTCAAATTCTGTTTTGGTGCTACGACACCGTCTGTTGGGTTGTTGGCCCGTGTATCGTGTTCATGCCCATTAGGGGTACCTCCAGGGTTCTGCACATACCTAACCCTTGTTTTAACAGCAGCCATTGCCATATTAAGGTTTGGGTTTTGCTTAGATATATTTGTCATCGAACAGTGTCGTCGTTTATTGGTTTGTGAGACCCCACCACGTGATTAATGCAGTTTTGATTGCGTTCTTCCTATTTTTTCTTCAGTTCTTGATTGTGCTTATAGGGATAAGCCTTCGTGGCGAGGTCACTCGTGTGTCACGAGTGATAACCAACGGAGACGTGGTGTAGTGATTGCGAGGATCCGTTCACTCGGAGCGTTGGATCATCAACGTCGAGATCTCCACCCAATCAAGTTATCATACCTCATGGAAGATCGGGCCTTGCCATTCTATCAAAGGGCATGTACAATGTAGATACAACATTATGGTTCTCCAAATATAAAATACACCTAAGACATGATCCAGCACAAAGGGTGTATCTAAAGCTTTTATATCTTAATTAATGTTCCATCTCGAAACAACATAGAGTGCATGGCCACCAATATATAGACCCCACCGAGGTTCTTCCTCTAGATCACTATACCACGCAACAATAATGGCATGTTTCTTCGTCTGTCTTTTTTTTCATTTTGACCCTTTTTGTGAAAGTTTTTCACAACTACGCCCTTTCTGGTTTGAATTTAGGAAATGGACCCTTACCTCGGTGCCATCATTACTGGCTCCTAAGTTACACGTCTCGGTGCCAGCATAAATGGCGTCGAGATCTCGCTCTGGTATATCGAGGTAAAGAGTTCAATATACCAAGGTAGATATTGCCTAAGGATGGTAATAAAATAGCAAGAAAACAAGAGTATAAGAAGTCTGTAACAACCCAGGTGTTAGCTCTAGGGTTTAACTCAACACCCTACTGAACATAGTACCACATATGCTTTCTTTGGACAAAAGTCACTATACTCTTGGGTTAGAACCCTAACTAAGTGATAAACACCACAAAGGGTCTACCTTATACATCCCATATTCACCACAATAGAGGGAGTGACCAAACCCTTGAACCCCTAATTAAGATCAATCCTTGCTGAAATTTGGAGTTGTTTCGATCTCATGTTCTTCCCTTCCCTTATCTTGTGTTTTTGTGGAGAACCTTTGAGTTCTTGAGATATGGGTGCTATTGGGGATTGGTTTGGGAGGAGATAAACTCTTTGGATCACTAGTACATGTAACACCTTGATTTTTTGGTATAAAAATTTATTTGCTCTGTACTAAAAATTCAGGTGTTACTCTTTCCTTTCTTTGCTTTTCTTTTCCATTTCTTGAATCATCTGGATCGTCGCCTCCAGGAGCAAGGGCTTGGGCTACTGGTGCTGGCGATGCTGAAGATGAAGCTCCGACTGCAAAGGCTTGTGATTCCGACAATGGGGTGGGTGTCGCCAGAATCTCCTCTGAGTTGTCCTCCAGAATAACTCCATTCTCCACACGAAGGTGATGGAGATCCATAGGGACTTCCTCTACTACCACTGGGTAGACAGGAGCCTACTGTGGTGGAGGGATATAGTTGGTGTTCACACGGGTGGTCTGGATAATATGCACCATCTAGAAGAGAAAATGTCACCTTAGTTGAGTTTTAAAGAGGCAAGATTAATAAAATAATTTGTAAGAGCAAAATAAGCATATTTTGAACATATTGGTCTTTCCATTTCTAACTTGTCAAACGACCTAGGGTCAGCATAGCTTTGATACCACTTCTGTCATAGCCGGTTTTGGGGACAAAACCAAATGCATAACATATGTGTGCCAGGATCCATTTTCCACACATATGTTGACATCACAAGTGTAATATATCAAAATACAATGCAATAAAGGCATAAAGGGAGTAGAGTAACTTAGTCCATGTTTTATTACATCATCAAAGTACAACAGATAAAACATGGACGCCCTTCCACAGGAAGATGACTGGCGCATCGTTAGATTTAGTACTCGTCAACATCATCTGCAAAGTCTTCTACATCACCCTCTTATCAAAATATTAGCAAGGGGTGAGCTCACTTATGGTTAGGGCTCATCAAGTGGGAGGAATAATGCAAGTTTAACAAGTTAGGCTATGGATAAGCGATAAGCATTTTAGTTGGTCAATATTTTATTAACAACACCTTACTTACTAATTGTAAGTGTATTCTAAATTCTCAATTAAACATAAGTACATGATTATATCTCAAAAACACTTAAGTGAAACCACTTAATCAAACCATTTATGAATCATCGGATCATGATTTATTTTTCATCTTTAAGTTCAGTTATCAAGTGAGGGTCCAGGTTGCTCTTAACCGTGAGCACGGCTGACATATCAGTTTTACATTGTGTAGAGGTGGTACAACTTTACCCACAAAGCCATGTATCCCCTCTAGCCTAGGTTGTATGGACCAGTATACACTGCCGAGGTGAATGGCTAGGGATCTATTATGTGGCTTTCACAAAATATCCTTAGTACAAAGCCACCTGCTAAGGTTTCCACGTCAGTATTGATGGCCCTATGGGCGAGGTAACTTAGTCGAGACTACCACCACATGTTAACATGAGCTGCCACCAAACCACTACTGCCCCCTCTTGCCCATCTTTCAGGTAGGGTTGCTAAGCACTATGTCTATAGAGCTAATTACCAAAGCCAGAGCCATTATAGCACTCGTGGTTGCATTGTTATCCTGGGTGGTCACTCCATATTCCATTTAATATGAAATGATCTTGTTTAATCATCGGGTGAACATCATAAAAAAAATTCATTTCTGAAACAGTAGTATCATTTAATAAGTGACATCATAATTATCAAGTTGAGCAGTAGCACAAATTGCTAAGCATAGTATTTATCACAGGGTAATCAAGGAATAGGTTTGGTAATTCTAGGAAATCCTATTTAGGTAAATCCCATCAAATTATGCAAATATTTGAAAAGTAAACATTATTATATGCATTACTTGGGTACAAACAGAAATGCAGAGGGAGAATCCACTTGCCTTGCTTGAACGTGTCCTGCGGGTCGTCTTCGAACGTGTTTGGTTCGCCTACTACACAGTCAGCTTCTAATATCAATTCACGTATCGTACATACAAAAGAAAACATACACCAAATAAATAAACATGCACTATTTCATGGGTAACATTCACCATTACATGAACAATCATATACCATACAAACTATACTTATAAATAGTACCTAATCCATAATTATTTTATTAATCCACTAAAATCTCCACTTCGAATTGTCACCGGTGAAAGTTATATGGACATGCGACTACGAAAGTATTTTTTCTAACATGGCTTAGATGTAATGACTTAACCAATTCTACAGAAATAAATTACCAATTAATTATTTCCATTATGACTAATGATATTCTTTTAGTTTTGTCCTTTCTTTCTAAAAGAAAACACCATTAATACTAATCAGAGGTCAAAACATCTAATAATAAATTAGACCAACTATTAGCCTATAATTCTTGCACTATAATAAATTCTACACCACTTACTAATTTCCGTGTTACGAAACTTCCATTAGTTATTTAGTGTGCCTAAATGAACCTTTTGATTATAACTTCTAAATAAAGTCTAAAATTCATCGTAAACAAAATTAATTATAAAATCATATATCTAATATTTTTACTACTAACACATATCTGCCAAATTTCATTATAATTCTTTCTAATCCAACATTCTAAAATTATTGCAACAAATAACATGACTAATACAATTCACGTATATATACATTCACATGAGCTTCAAATCACAACGTTCCAATAATACAACAATAATTTATAAAATTCCCAAACTAATTCAAAACATGATTTAGAAAATTAATAAAATTATTTTTAGGTTGCCTTCAACCTTGCGACGGACGACGATGAGTGGATGGGGTTCGGCGCGGTGGCTCGGGCGACAATCGCGATGGCGGACGGTCCGGGCAGGGGCTCGGACGGTCCGACGAGCTCGGGCGAGTCACGGTGGCGGACAGGGGCTCGACATGGCGGCTCGGCTGGGACAGGCGTGACCGAGGGCTCGATGAAGCTCGGACGGGGGCTCGGACGGTCTGACGCGGCGAGGCAGGGGCTCGGTGTGACCTAGGAGCAGGGGCTCCGGCGAGGGCACGGTCGGAATGGCGATTTCCGGCGTGGGCAGGGAGAGAGAAGAGGGAGAGCTTGGGCGAGTTCGGCAGGGGAGGAGCAGGGGGCCGGCTTGCCATTTTATAGAGGGGAGATGGGAGGAGAGAGGGCGCCGAGGGGAGAGGAAGGGGTGCTGGCGGTCATCAATGGCCATAATGGCGGTCGTTTCTCCAATAATGGAGAGAGGAAGTGGGGGAGAGGGGAAGAGGTAGGGACTCGGCCGTTTCCGACGTGGGGAGATGAAGGGGCACAAGGGCAAGCGGCTCGGCCGGGATGGGCAGCCAGGGCGGCTCGGCCGACTGGATGTGTGGCGTCGGCGCACACCTAGGACACGGCGACGGCGCGGCTGGAGGAGAAAGAAGGGGCCAGGGTGGGACCCGTGTGTCATATAGAGAAAGGGTGAGGGGTCGGTTCGGCTGCCCTAATGGGCCGGTTCAACCGATCCGACTAGGGATTGTTTTTTTTATTTTTCATAACCCATAAAAATATAAAGAAATATATTTTTAAATATTTCTGAAAATTCATAATGATTATATAAAAAATATTACCATTAAAGAATTTATTTTTGGACCAAAGTTCTCATATTGATTAATTGGGTTCTCATATAAAACAAATTTTATAAATACAAACATCAATCAAATATGAGCAAACAAAAAATATTCTAAAGTTAAATAAGATCAAACACTTGAAAGAAAAATTCATTACTATAACTACCACTAATAATCTTAATGCATTATTTTTAGTTGATGGTTTTGAGGTGTCAGAGCCGCCGAGGGGCGCTGTTTGGGTAACACCCGAGCCGGTGATTGAAGTCCAAGAAAAGGGCCCAAGGAGCTTCACGGAAAAACAGTGGACCTACGGGGAGCCTCAATGTGCGTGGTGGTCAACCTGGACCTGCGGAATTGCTCGCTGGAACAAGAGAAGAACCGCGGACCCGCCCTCCATCGTGGGTAGGGTTCTGTGCTGAACCATACTCGGTGAGTGCTCCCTCCCTCTCTTCGCTTACGCTTACTTCGTGTGTATCATCTTCTAGGGAGAATTGTAACACCCCGTCTAATCCTTGGACCGACGTTACTTACTCCTGGTAGCTCTCTAGGATCATATATTGTCCCCACAGACCAACACAGGTCTTTTATGCACACTTTGTCCTACGGGGAGCCTCAATGTGCGTGGTGGTCAACCTGGACCTGCGGAATTGCTCGCTGGAACAAGAGAAGAACCGCGGACCCGCCCTCCATCGTGGGTAGGGTTCTGTGCTGAACCATACTCGGTGAGTGCTCCCTCCCTCTCTTCGCTTACGCTTACTTCGTGTGTATCATCTTCTAGGGAGAATTGTAACACCCCGTCTAATCCTTGGACCGACGTTACTTACTCCTGGTAGCTCTCTAGGATCATATATTGTCCCCACAGACCAACACAGGTCTTTTCTGCACACTTTGTCCTCACTTATGCGCACCCGAGAAAAACTTCCCGGTCGGTCACCCATCCCAAATTGCTCCAAGCCAAGCACGCTTAACTTGGAGGTTTTTTCGAGATAGGCTTCCGAAAAAGAAGATGCACCTTGTTGGTATGGATACTTTATTAATTCTATTAAGCCTTGGGCTAGGATATCACCATCCCAGGAGCTAGGATATCACAAGAATAGAGTGTGGGGTGAGGGTCTCCCATGGCACCGTCGCGGTGGCCGGGTCACTGTCGCCGCTGGCCGGTGTGTTGAGGGAAGATTGGCCACTGGCCGTTGGATCGAGATGAGCGGCTTAGATTAGAAGTGTTGATACCCGTTCGTGGGGGTGCTCGAGAGCCATTCGATCTAAATCTAAGGGGTGAGAGTGTATGTCTGGCATCATAAAACTGTGGCCATCGGATCGAGATCCGAGGGTCCTAAACAACATACCGATTCATATATATTTGATCTAATTTGGACCATTCGGATTGGATCGGACGGCCCAGGCTTCAAGATACCCCTTTGTCGTGCCCTTTTGCTAAAAAGACCCTAGAAAAGTTGATAATAAACCTGTCATCCTTGGCCATGGTGAATTCTTACACCTTGGTCCCTGGAATTAGTAGAAAACCCCTTGGAACTTATATCTCAGTATAGAATCAATATTAAATAGCTCTAAAACTTCCTTAATCCATAACTTTTGCTATTTGACTCCAAATTAGTCTGTTCCAATTGCATTAGATTCATAATAATATCACATATACAATATAACACTAATTTTAATCATATCACATACTTTTGTAATTAGGTATTTACTTATGTATAGTAGATTAATCTAACCAATCAAAGTAATCCTACTATGATTATAATTTGACTACCAGATAATCTCTATTCAGGTTATAACCTAAAATTTGAGTTAGTTATATTCTTCTCACATGATAAACATAGAATGTAGTTCTATTGTGTAATCACCTAAGGGATTTAGAAAATCATATCTTCATAACCACAACTCCAATTTTAGTCGTTCTCAAACCTACGATATTGTAGCGACGCGTAGAATATTATTATGCTATTGGTTCACTTGCTTTGGTGTAATGTTACCATACACATTGTTTGCTTGATTGTATGTATGGCTACAAGTAGCAGCGAGGTCACGAGAAAACCCGAAGACTAACTTTGGAGAAGTACCTGGAATCTCGAGTCTAAGGCAAGTTGTGTCACACCCAGATTTAAGGAACAAAGCCGGGTGCATCTCATACATGCGCTAAAGAAGACAACATATATAACAACAAAGTGTATAGAGATAAATGTCACAATATAATCAGAGTACTTATTACATAGCGGAAGACTTACAAAATAAAAGATAAATATAACAGATCTAAAATCCATCATTGGTGCCAGAAAGTCAACTGGGAGACACCACCTAGATCGAATCGAACTCCTCGATGTGTGGCTCCTCCTGAACCACCTGTACTTCTCCTGTGGGAGGTGTGAGACAGCAAGGGTGAGCTCACACATGTTCATCGCTCAATAAGTTGTGGGGAATAATATGTATGAACTCACCAAAGGTGAGAGTTCATGTGAAGTGTAAGCCTGATCAACAAAATAAAGATTGAAGCTGAGCATTGCTTTTATAAGTTGGTCAAAATTTTATTAGCAATTACTAAATGTAAGTAAATACCAAACCATAATAACAATAATAGAACAAAATTATTAAATAATCCCATGCAAATGCAAATGACAAATTGAATTTAAGTTCCATAATTTAATCATGCGAGAGTCCTGAGTTGCTCATGACCATGAGCTCGGCTAGTATACTAGTTTTACACTCTGCAGAGGTTGTACCCTGTACCCACAAGTCGTATATCCCATGTCACTAGGGTTTGCAAGGCCCTTAGACACTACCGAGGTGAATGGCTAGAGATCCACTACGAGGCCTTTACAAAGTTCCACTAGCTTCCGAAAACCCGCTACAGTTTATGGGAAGAGCACTTGCAAAAATCCCCCGTATGACCGCCATCGCAGCAAAATCAACCCGAGAACCTCCTTGCATGCAACTCCCCTACTGCCCTTGCCCCTTTCGGGTAAGGTAGTCTTCCACTAGCTTTCCTAGTTAGTTGGCCAAGGGCGTCCCATTAAACCCTTGTGGTGGCACGTGTTTCTCAAGTTAAGCTCCATGTTCCAATTAAAATTTAATGATCTTGACATGAACATAAATAAAATAACAGAATAATTGGAACATGAACATAATGAAATATTAACCCAAAACCATGTAAAGCAATAGCATAGCTACCCAAGTGATTCAGGGGTAAACAAGGTAAAAAGGATAAACAGACTAGGGTGACCTATTGGGTCCCATCAAAATTAAACCTATGCATTGAATAATGATAATAAAGAATATTATTGGGTAACAAAAGTGGATCAAGGGCACAACTTGCCTGGCACTTGAGATTCCAGTTACCAGGGTGATTCTTCAAATCCTCGTGATCGCACTGGTAGTCTTAGCAATACAAACAAACATGGTATAGATAAAATTAACATCACACCAAACATAGAACAAACTGAATAATAATGATCTACACGTTGCTACGAGATCGCGGGTTCGAGAACTACTAATATCGGAGTTACGATTAAGGAGTTATGACTTTATAGAAGATCTATGTGATTAAGATGTTAAACTACATTATAAATTGGTTAGTATAAATCATATGAGAGAATATCTTATAAATAATTAACTCACTTTGATCTAAGTTATAAATTGACCATAAATCATATTCTAGTAGGTTATAATGATAAGTAGATTAACAAGACTAACCCACATAAGTTAAATAAAGATCTATTTATAAAATAATGAGACATGGTGCAATAAGTGTTGTTATTGCATAGTAAATATTCATATGAAGCTAACGCAACTGGAATGGTTCGATTCGGAGCTAAAATGGGGAAGTTATGAATTTCCTAAGATTTTATGTGTTTTGTACAAGATTAAATAGGATATAAGTTTTATTGTGACATTCATGTCAAAACAGTGGTACTAAATGTTAAAACATAATATTACAAAATTATAGGAATTGGAATGGACCAATTTAGAGTTAAAATTAATTTAATATGAATTATACAAGTTTCTAGAATTATTTATGTATTAAAAACTATTTTCTATAATTAATTTTCTATTTTCATTGATCTCTGGACTGGGCGTCAAAAACAGAGGAACGCAGGGGTAAGCTCGCAAAATTTCCCCAGACTCAGTAATCACTGCGCAGGATGGCGGGTTCTATTCTAAAGGAAGGTGGGGTTTCTTTTGCAAATTGGCGGCCGAAGGGGTATGGTGGGCTCACGATCGTCCGATCAAAGACGAACGGCGCCGATTAGATTGACTGAATAAACGAATCGCTACTTAATATCGGCCGCTCGCTGCACAATCAATGACCCAGATTTAAAGTATCCGCGATTGATCCGAATCCTTTAGATCCCAAATCGATGGCTCGGGTTTCACGCAGCGCGATCCGCGATGGCCCTAGGATTAAATCTCAACGGCCCACGTAGCTCACCCAAAGGGGTATTCCCCATTCAATTGGAACCGTTCGATCAGGATCAAGGGCGCCAGCCGCGTCTTCACCCCATGATGTGCCCGACGGCGGCGCAGAGCACACACGGCGGTGCTCTCCGATGAACCAGCAATCCGAGACACCGGTGTTCCAAATCGGTGCTAGCCGGGCTCTATGCATATAGAAAACGAAACTGAATTTGTAAAGCAATCTCTCACCAATGATGAAGGCAGGAGCAGGGCCACCCTCGGCGCCACGCGGGTCAACAGCCACGTTCTGGCCCCCGGCAAGCGATTGCGCCACCACCAACCGCCCTGCCACAGATTGGACGCAGCGCACGTTTCCGCCCAACCCTGGTGGTGCTCCCTGGCACGCTCTGCCCACGGAGTAATCACGAATCGGCCTAGGGCTCTGAACGCCGGCGAGGAACTAGAGAGCAGTCTCGGTGACCCCTCGTGCTCACAGTTTGCTTGCCTCGGTTTCTGTGGTATGGACAAGGGGCGCTTGGGCCATGATTTTATGCCTAGCCACAGAAGGGGGGGGGGGGGTCTGGTGGAGAGGAGGTGGGGCGTGGCCGAAATCCCAGGCGGATCCATCGGATTCAGGTGCAACAAACCGAGCAGGAAGACGGTTCTGTTCGGTGGGCCCCGCTGGTAAGCCACACGAACGGTGATTGTGGGCGCCATGGGCCGCGCGGTCAGAGAAGGGTTTTGGCCCATTCGGAGAAAGAAAAGGGATCAGATGGGCCGGAGGGCAAGAAGTATAAATGGGCCGAGGGGAGCATTCCAGGTCCATGAACAGGTTATTCCCCTATTATTTTCTCCTTTCTTTTGATCTTTTCTGATTTTAGTTTTCAATTTTCATAATTCAATTTTTGATTCAGTTTTGAATACAAAAATTCACACCCAAAGGTCAAGCATGATTCATAATTTTACTTATTTCTTTTATTTATTTGTATCCATTTAGATAAATGCTTTAATGATGGATTATACACATATTACTTCTTTTAAGGAAATATTACCTTTGAATGCACACTTAAGATAAATAATCCTCTTAAGTTATATTTACTTAGGCTATGTTAATATATAATCTTTCTCATGAATTATTTTAGTTCAATTATTTTTAAGGATGGTTTTGATTAAAAGAAATAATAATTAGTTTGAAAGTCTCTCCCTTATTTGCTGCCTCAACTCCTAGCTTTAAGTTTAGATCTATGCTTCGAATACCACATTCTTGCCTATTATTATATTTTATAGAGGATGGAAATCTTTATTATAAGTCATTTTATCTCAAATCTCTTAGAGAAACATTTATAATTCTCAGCATAGGATTTCAGGTGTTACAAGTTGTGCCCTTGATCACTCTTCTTTACCCAATAATGTGCCTGTTAAACATTATGATCTGCATAGGGTAATTTTGAAGGGACCCAATAGGTCACCCTAGTTTTGTCTTCTTTATACCTTCTTCACCACTAAACTTTTAGGTAATATATGCTATTGCTCTATGTGGTTTTGGGTGTTAAAGATTCACATTATTCATGATCATGCTATTTATCATCAATGAGTTATTACTGTTCATGATAAGATCATTATGTTAATCGCAACATGGAGAACCACCCGGGAAAACAGTGCTACTACAAGGGTGGTATGGGACACTGTGGGGGATAGATATCCCCCGGGTCCACTAAAGAGATAAAAGACCTCACGAAAGGCCCAAAGGCCCAATAAATCGTAAGGTCGTTCTTTCGTGGGCCTGGGGAAAGACAATCAACGAAGCGGAGAAGACGTAAGACTAGATTGGAGCAAACCCGGACGGCCCACAACGTTGAGCGAGTAAATCGCAACAGAGACCCGACTTTCCCGCGCTGAAGCCCCCATGCAACAGAGCCATGCGAGGATAAAGTCGGCAAGGGTTACGTAGGGATAAACTCGAGAGGTTTACTATCTTTCAGCTACTTGTAGCTATCATATCCACATGTACTGCCCCACGGTCGAGTATATAAGGCCTAGGGGGCACCCCTTCAGAACGATCGACTCTGTTCTTGGCCACCCACGTAAACTCTCTGCGCCCTCAATCCAGAGAGTCCTCTTGTAACCACGCTCATATACTCACCAGGACGTAGGGTGTTACGCACTTCTAAGCGGCCCGAACCTGTAAATCTTGTCCATTGTCCCTCGTGCGACAGGCACGAACCATTTTGCTACAGTCGTTGACACCGTCCTATTCCTAAAAACACCTTGAGGGGCAACCCCGGGTGTGCGGTCGGACCCAAAACACCGACAGCTGGCGCGCCAGGTAGGGGGTGTGTCGACGATCCAAGCTAGCTCAATGGCCGTCACCTTCCACAGCAAGATCACCGTGCATCCCGGATCTGTATTCTTCTTCGGGACAATCTCATCTGTAGCGGATGAAGAGGGAATTCTACATCGCCTCGCGGATCTGCCGGAAAAGAAGTCTCCTCCAACAAACTCCGAAAATGCTGGAAAGACGCTACCTCCGGCTCTTCGGAAAAAGATTGTCTCCGGGAAGGCTGGAGCTGGAAGCTCGCTGACCCGGAAGACTCCGCTGCCTACTTCCCCGACGAAGGAATGGACACGGATCGCGAGGAAGAAGGAGACCAGGGAAAAGCAAGACGTTCTTTCCGTTCCTCTGGCCTCCAAGGAGAACGGAAAGAAAGTCGCCGCGACAGCAGCACCGTTCTACCCCGACGTCCTCTTCATCGGGAGAGCGGAGTCACCCGCCATCTCTGATGACGAACCGACCGCGCCTGGAAAAGAACCACCTCAACGAGAATCCCGCCGACGGAGGAACCGACGCAGGAACGTTCGACGACATCACGCGGCCGGAGAACGGGATCCGGAGCAGCCTGTCTCGCGAGACGAGGTCTCAGAGATAGGGGAAACTCCGGAAGAACGCGTCTTCAGGGAACGAAGGAACTCCCGACGACGTGATCGCCGACGGACTCAGGAGCAAGCCGAGCAAGATGCAAGGCAACGCCGGGAGAATCCGCTCTTCGGGCGCAACCTGAACCCCGACTTCGCCCGAGCTATGAACACGCCGAGCGAGGTCGGAGGCGTTCTAGCTCGGATAGCTGACGGACTTCCTCGGACTCCCGACGCCGAGGGATACCGACGCCTGTTCACTCAGGCGGCCAACCATCTTCTACCGCTCGCTCACCCGCCGAACGATTTGCGACATGCCATCAACAGTCGCCGAGACGCGCGAAGCTCCATCAATGCTTCGCGCGAACGGCGGCATGAGAACGAAATTCGCCGTCGGGAGGAGTATGACCGAGATCATGGCTTCCCGACTCAAAGCCAAGCCACCAGGACTGAGTCGGCAACAGCTTCAACTGGCGGCACCACCCGGGGACGGTCGAGGAACCACCACCACCACTCCCCTCCCCGGGACAGGCGTCATCCCCGACGACAGGAGGATACGTGCGGAGTATCCGCTCTTACTCCGCGCCTTAGGGCCATCCAGTGGCCTCCCAACTTCAAGGTATCCAATGTCGACAAATATGAACCTAAGCAGGATCCAGGGGGTTGGTTAGCCGTCTACACCACCGCTGCTCGGGCTGCCGGAGCATCCGAAGACGTCATGACCGCGTATCTGCCCATCGTCCTTGGGCAAGACGCGCTGCAGTGGCTACGACATCTACCCCGACACTGCATCGACGACTGGGGAGACTTCAGTCGACGTTTCACCGCCAACTTCCAGTCTCTCTCCGACAAGCCAGCGCAACCATGGGACCTCAAATCCATCAAGCGCCGGGGGGATGAGACTCTCCGGTCATACCTCAAAAGGTTCCAGACCATGAGAAACCGCATCCCCGAGGTCACGGAGGCGGCCGTGATTGAGGACTTCTACAGAGGATCCAATGACTCGGCTTTCGTCCGAGCCATACTACAAAAGGCGCCGATTACCTCCGAGGAGCTGTTCCGGGAAGCCGACCTCTACATCACCGCCGACGAGCGGGCCCAGGATCTCATCGGAGGAGCAAAGCCTGCACCGGCAGCACCACGACGTGACGCGAACCAGCCATCCGACAAACGCTGGGAGAAGAGGCCTCGAGAAGAAGTACACGCCGCCGGACCACCCGCCTCTCGCGCCCGAGGAGGACCTCGTGGAGGCGAGCGCACGCTGGACGACATCCTCGACGCCCAGTGCCCGTACCACAAGGACATGCGCCACACTCTTCGAAACTGCCGGGACTTCAAGCACTCCGTCGGGCACGGCCGACCCTTCCAACCTCTACCGCCTCCTCCGCCGAGGGGAGGACCAGATGAACCACAACAGCCCCATCGGCAGGAGGAGGGGGGAGGAGGAGCTTTCCCACGCGTTGATAGGGAGGTCAACGTCATCTTCGGCGGACATGGCTCGCAGGAGAACAAAAGACAACAAAAGCTCAACGACCGCCAGATACTGGTGGCAACCACCGGTCCTCCCGCCCCATACCGGTGGTCGGAACACCCGATCACTTTCACTCGGGAGGATCAGTGGCTCAACTTCGACCATCCAGGCAAATACCCGCTCCTCGTCGATCCGGTGATCCGAGAGAGCCGGGTAAAGAAGGTGCTAGTGGACGGGGGGAGCAGCATCAACGTCACCTTCCCCCGTACACTCCAAGGCTTGGGAGTTCACCTCAAAGAGCTCCACGAGTCGGACACACCTTTCTTCGGCATCGTGCCGACGGAAGGGGAATACCCGCTGGGCCACATCTACATGCCGGTCACCTTCGGAACTCCGGAGAACTACAGAACCGAGTTCCTGAGGTTCGAGGTGGCGAACTTTGACTGCGGGTACAACGCCATCATCGGGAGGCCGGGACTGGCCAAATTCATGGCCATTCCGCACTATACATACATGATACTGAAGATGCCGGGACCACGAGGAATCATAACCGTGCGCGCCGACTTCCAAGGCGCCGCAGAGTGTTTCCGAGTGGCCATTCAAGCAGCCCTCACCACCAAGCCGTCGACGGTTCCTTCTACATCGGCGAACTCTAAGCCTGAGGAGGACCCCACGGTACCGGCGAATGAAGCTCAGGCCGCGACCTCTATGCGGCCGACTGAAGAAACCAAAAGAATCAACCTGGGGTTCGCTGACGAGCGCAAGACGGCTATCATCAGCTCCAGCTTGGACGACAAATAGGAAAGCGCGCTCGTCCAGTTTCTGCAAGATAACCGGGACGTATTCGCATGGCAACCTGCGGATATGCCGGGAGTCCCAAGAGAACTGGCCGAGCACAAACTGAAAGTCTACCCCCGGGCGAGGCCGATTCGACAAAAGCTACGTCGCTTCACGCCCGACAAGAGAGAGGCCATTCGTGCCGAATTAGCTCGCCTGGTCGCGGCTGGATTTATTAGAGAAGTATTACACCCTGAGTGGTTAGCCAATCCTGTTCTTGTACTCAAAAAGAATAAAGTGGATTGGCGCATGTGCGTCGACTATACCGATCTCAACAAACACTGTCCGAAGGATCCCTTCGGGCTCCCGAGGATAGATCAGGTGGTGGATTCCACCGCTGGATGTTCTGTGTTGTCTTTCTTAGATTGCTATTCCGGGTATCACCAGATTAGTCTGGCAAAAGAAGATGAGGAAAAAACAGCGTTCATCACTCCGTTTGGTGCTTTCTGTTATACCTCCATGTCGTTCGGCCTCAAAAACGCTGGAGCGACTTATCAGAGAGCCATTCAAACATGCCTAGCCGATCACTGGGGCAAGCGTGTGGAGGCTTACGTTGATGACGTGGTGATCAAAACTGAGAATTCGGAAAACTTCATCGAAGATTTACAGCTGGTTTTCAACAGCCTAAGAAGATATAGATGAAAGCTCAATCCTGAAAAATGCGTTTTCGGGGTACCAGCAGGAAAGTTGCTCGGATTTATCGTCAGCCACCGGGGAATTGAGGCTAATCCAGATAAGATCGAAGCTATCATGAAGATGGAAGCTCCTCGGTCACAAAAGAAGGTTCAGCGACTCACCGGATGTATGGCAGCTCTAAGCAGATTTATATCCAGGCTGGGGGAGAAAGGCTTGCTGTTTTACAAGCTGCTTAAGAAGGTGGATAAGTTTCAATGGACTTCAGAAGCACAAGAAGCTCTAGATGCATTGAAAAAATTCTTGACAACACCACCAGTACTGAAACCACCTCGGCGAGCTACATCAACTCAACCGGCTGAAGATTTGCTGTTGTACATCTCTTGCACGACTCACGTGGTAAGCACCGCGTTGGTAGTCGAGCGAGTAGAAGAAGGGCATGCCTATCCGGTACAACACCCTGTTTACTTCATCAGTGAAGTTCTAGGTCCCTCGAAGAAAAAATATCCTCAGGTTCAGAAGCTATTATATGCAGTACTTCTAACTGCCCGTAAGCTGCGACACTACTTTGACGACCACAAAGTCATAGTAGTCACTGGTTTTCCAATAGGGGACATTCTTCGCAACAAGGAAGCCATTGGCCGAATAGCCAAGTGGGCTTGCGAGTTGGGATCACACGACATCGAGTTCCGACCTCGCACCGCCATCAAAACCCAAGCACTAGTCGATTTCGTATCAGAATGGACCGAACATCAAGTACCGGATAATCCAGAGACTGCAGAAGTATGGCGAATGTATTTTGATGGCTCGCTGAAGTTGCAGGGAGCAGGGGCAGGGATTCTCTTCACTGCACCTGGAGGCGAACACCTCAAGTACGCCCTCCAGTTGCTATTCCCGGCCTCCAACAATGCAGCCGAGTATGAAGCTCTGATCCATGGATTAAACATTGCCATATCACTGGGCGTCAAGAGATTGATGGTATACGGAGATTCTCTGGTAGTTATCAGCCAGATAAACAAGGAGTGGGATTGCTCAAGTGATTCAATGGGAAAATACTGCGCTGTCGTCTGAAAGCTGGAAGATAAATTCGAAGGTCTGGAATTTCATCATGTAGAAAGAGATCGGAACACGGCAGCCGATGTACTGTGCAAACTCGGATCCGGTCGAAATCAGGTCCCACCCGGAGTTTTCATGCAAGAAATTATGCAGCCGAGTATCTCAATGGATCAAACAGAAGAGTGCAACATCGTAGATCAACCCGAGTCAGACTCTGATGACTGGAGAAGGCCAATCATTAAGTATATAAAGAACGAAGAAGAACCAGACGACAAGAACTTGGCAGAGCGTATTGCCAGGCAGTCGGCTCACTACACACTCATTGGGGAGATATTATACAGAAGGGGAGCATCAGGAGTTCTCATGAAGTGCGTTCTTCCGTCCACCGGGAAACAACTTCTGGAGGAAGTCCATGCAGGGCAATGTGGAATACATGCAGCATCCAGAACACTAGTCGGGAAGGTCTTCAGGTCAGGATTCTATTGGCCAACAGCAAAGAATGATGCAGCTGAGCTAGTTCAGAGGTGTGAAGCTTGCCAATACTTGTCAAAGCAACATCATATGCCTGCACAGCAACTGCAAACCATACCAGTAACCTGGCCTTTCGCATGCTGGGGACTGGATATGATTGGACCTTTCAAGAAAGCTCAAGGGGGATATACTCATGTACTGGTGGCGATTGACAAATTCACTAAATGGATAGAGTTCAAGCCCATTGCTTCTTTAACCTCTGCTAAGGCCGTGGAATTCATACAGGATATAATATTCAGATTCGGGATACCAAACAGCATCATCACTGACTTAGGATCCAACTTCACCAGCTCAGAATTCTTTGACTTCTGCGAGCAAAAAAGCATTCAGATCAAATACGCATCTGTAGCACATCCAAGAGCCAACGGGCAGGTTGAGCGAGCCAACGGAATGATACTGGAGGCACTCAGGAAAAGAGTCTTCGATAAGAATGAAAAATTCGCAGGAAAGTGGATAAGAGAGCTGCCTTATGTTGTTTGGAGCCTGAGAACTCAACCTAGCCGAGCCCTGCATGGAAACACTCCTTTCTTCATGGTCTATGGGTCGGAGGCAGTGCTGCCTGCTGATCTCAAATTCGGGGCGCCAAGATTGATCTTCGAAAGCATAGCAGAAGCCGAGGCCACCAGGCTGGAGGATATTGATGTACTTGAGGAAGAACGACTGAATGCGGTGATCCAATCTGCACGGTACCAGCAAACTTTGAGGCGCTATCACGACAAGGCTGTGCGGCAACGTTCCTTTTCGATAGGGGACCTCGTCCTCCGCCGAATTCTAACGGGGGAGGGACGGCACAAGTTGTCACCCTTATGGGAAGGGCCTTTCATAGTATCAGAGGTCACTCGGCCCGGATCGTATCGTCTCACTCAGATGGATGGCACAGAAGTTGGGAACTCCTGGAATATAGAACACCTCAGAAAGTTTTATCCCTAGCTGTGTCTCAAAACTGCTGGGGCAACGATGTAATCTGTAAAGTGGAAATATGTCATCAATAAAAAAGAGGTTTTCAAAGATACTCAGTTCATCTACGATTGACTTGCATTCTTACTTAACTCGGGGTGACCACTATGCCCTGCTAACGGAGCAATCGACTTAAGTCGGCAACGACTTAAGGCGGTGCAACATGCTCACGCTCACTTAACTCGGGGTGACCACTATGCCCTGCTAACGGAGCAATCGACTTAAGTCGGCAACGACTTAAGGCGGTGCAACATGCTCACGCTCACTTAACTCGGGGTGACCACTATGCCCTGCTAACGGAGCAATCGACTTAAGCCGGCGACGACTTAAGGCGGTGCAACATGCTCACGCTTACTTAACCCGGGGTGACCACTACGCCCTGCTAACGGAGCAATCGACTTAAGTCGGCAACGACTTAAGGCGGTGCAACATGCTCACGCTAACTTAATTCGGGGTGACCACTATGCCCTACAAACGGAGTTATCGGCTAAAGTCATTGACGGCTTAAGTCGGTACAGCATATTTGCGCTCATACAATTCAGGGGATGACTTTCATATCCCACAAACAAACTTCATAATCATCGTGCGTCGTTTCATTACTACAAAATTACGAACTAATGAATTCCGATACAATAAAAAAGCAGTTATATCATCTGAATACCAAACTGAGGCCCTCTAACTCGACCATACTAATACGCGCTCAAAACGCGCAAAAGGTTTTCTATTTGGCAATGTCTTTCTCAGGAGCGACCGACGAAGAAGGGCGACTCGAGGAATCAGGGGCAGCGATCACGTCCGCCCTTATGTCATCAGGAACAACCACGCCGGGTCTCCTCATCAAGATTCGTCCTGCCCGAATAGCCTTGTCCATGGCTTTGTCGCGCTGGGCTTTGAGAGTAACAGCAGTTTCTTCGGCAACCCTAGTAGCCAGCTGAGCAGCTTCTAACTCCTGAGCAATGGATTTCTTAGAAGCTCGGAGTTCCTTGATGGTGGCATCCTTTGCTGATAGCAACTGCGTAAGGCGGGTCACTTCGTCCGAAGATTCCTGCAGCTTGCAACGCTGATTGTCCAGTTCTTCCATTGTAAAACGGTGGCTTCTCTCCAAGATGGTCAGCGAATTGCTAGAATCTCGGTACAATCTATCCAGATTATCGCGAGAAGCAGCAAGGATACGTTTTTCTTCCTACAAACAAAAATCAACCCCTTCAGAAACTAAACAAGTGATAAGAGCACAGCAAGGCGAGGCACAGTTTTGTAAGTCACCTTTTCAGAGTCAAGCCGAGCATGGAGAGAAGAACTCAGAGCATTGGCGTCATCCAAGGCAGCAGAGACCTGATTCAACTCAGTTTGGCTCAAAAAGTACTTCTCCTCAAAGTCAGCACACCGTCGAGCCATCTCAGCTTGATCTCGGGAATGTTTTTCCTCAAGAGCTGCAATCTGTCGAGTCATTCCTATCAAGAGGTAATCAAACGAAATGAGGTTAGAAGGTAAAACATTCCACGAACAAAGGCAAGGAAGAAGAAGAAAGGACGCTAACCAGCATTAGTTGCCTCCAACTCGGATACACGACGAGGAAGCAACACCGGATTCCAACGCTCAAGAGATGAAGCCACTTCTGGGATGGAAGCACCATGTGACTTCAGCTGGCTGACCATTCCATCCACCAAAGCCTGATAAGAAGAGCGGATGAACATAATGACAACAATTCATGCAACATAAAGATCAAACTAAAGCACAGCACAGCACCTGGAGGTTGGAAAAGAGCGAAGGGATTCCCAATTCAGGAGAAATCAGCTGATAACCAGGTGCCAGACCACCACCCGAAGCAGCTTGCAGCAGACCAGCAGGAACGAGCGCAGTACGTTCAGCAGAGCTTAATGCCAGACCAGTGGGGATGCTGCCCTCTAAAGCGACCCCCTGATCCAAAGTTTGGGCTACCACCATGCAGCCAGAGTGTGGAGGAGATCCTGCGTGAATGTCCATGGAAGTACAGGAAGGAGACCCTGCTCGGACACCCTCGGGGGCTGGGTCATAGTTGGCGCTGCCCACTTGAGCCGGATCATCCCCGGCAGTACCCTCGGGGGCTGGGCAGTGGCTTACGCTCTTCATCCGAGCTAAGTCATCCCCGGCGACATCCTCGGGGGCTGAGCATGCGTCGGCACTATTCTTGGGGTCCAGGCTCTCTGCAGTAACCACTTCTAAGGTTGATGGGCCTTCGATTACTTCCATGGGACCAAGACGATCCAAATCAGTCTCCCGACCCTCGAGATCGCGCTCTAAGGTCGACGAGGCACGGGACGACCTCAACCCAGCATCAGGCACGGCAACACAAGCCCCTGTCGCATCATCATCCACAGGCTCTGACAACAAGTCCTCTGGGACCATATCCTCTAGAGTTTGATCAAAGTTGGCCAGGGACAGTTCTTGCAGACCAATAAGGGCGGACAATGCAGGAGAAGGAACTCCACTACTCTCACCGCCGGCGATGAGCTGCCGACTGTTTTTCCGAGTCAAAGGAACTTCATCCTCTTCCTCCTCATCCTCCACAGTGACAACGCAAGCAGCACCCCCATTGGGATCAGTAGCAGTTTGGGCACACCCATTGGGTTCAGTGTCAGTAAGGCCAGTTGCAGTCACTTCTTCAGCAGCAGGAGCTAAGGTACCAGCGTCTTCATCAAAGCTGGATACTCGCCGGAGGCGTCTTCTCTTCTTCTTTTGCTCATCAGCAGAAGGCTCGGGCTGACTGGTCCGGCTAGGACGCCTCGGACGGGTGCTGACAGGTTTTGGGACATCCAAAGTTGTATCAATCTCTGGAAGGGGCACCACTGCCAAGGTACCATCAGGAGCAGCATCGGACGAATCCTCGGCTAATAGATCAAGCATGTCATTTATGTCAGCATCACTGGGGTTCAGGGGCACTTCGAAGTAAACCTGCCGTTCATCATCAGGAATTGCCCCGAGCGAAGCAACCAAAGTACTGACTTCCTCAGCAGAGGGTCGCACTCTAAGGCCCAAATTGCTGTCGGTCGCAGGCGGATTTGACACAAAAAGGGTGAAAGCTTTAGGAGGAGGCAGGTTCCAGGCCGAGTATGCCACTGGAGCACCAACATTGGACACCTTGCCCCTAAGGATCATTTCTAGACGGCTCACCAAGTCTGCTGAAGGGATTCTCTTGTTGGTAACCCGAGTTGAGTCGGCTAACCCTTGATACAGATATGCTGGATAGGCCCTGTCTTTCAGTGGCTGAATGTTCTTGAAAACAAAATCAGTGACCACGGCTTCGGCAGTCAAACCTCTCTCTTTCAGTAATCCGACTTCAGTAAGCAATACGCCTGCCTCGGCAACTTCCTGATCCGTGGGGGGCTCAGTCCAACTCGGAGTACGAACGTCTGGCTGTCTTCTTGACCGGGAGGGGAGAGAATTTCCATAATTATCAACTATAAACCACTCCAGACGCCAGCCTTTAATGCTATCTTTGAGGGGTATCTCGAGATACTCGGTCTTCCGCTCACGACGCATCTCCAAACTGGCACCTCCGACCAACTGATGTTGCCCCCCGGCCATCCCAGGACGGCAGTGATACAGATACTTCCATAAACCGAAATGCGGCAGCACACCGAGGTAGGCTTCGCATAGGTGAACGAAAATGGAGATTTGGAGAATGGAATTAGGGTTCAAGTGGGTCAAGTTGATATGATAAAAGTCAAGAAGGCCACGGAAAAAAGGAGAGATTGGAAGGCCGAGGCCGCGGAGAAGAAAAGGAGCATAAACTACTGACTCGTGGGTATCTTCGGTTGGGACAGTAGTCCCGTGGCAGATCCGCCAAGAACAGAGTTCCCGCGGAGGAAGAACCCCGATGGAGACAAGACGGAGAAGATCAGTTTCGGAAATAACGGACATGTGGTTACCTGCGAAAGGTAACTGACTGTTGGGGTCGATTGCGGGGATCACCGCAGCAAACGAGTTCGCAGTTTTTCTCTTGGGCGCCATCTTGCTTCTCACTGGCGGGCAGAGTAGGAGGCGAGTGGCAGAGGAGATTCAGATGCGGGAATGCAAGAACTAGGGCACGGAAAGCAAAGGCGGCTAAAAGCGCAACTCTTATGGGATATTCTTGAGCCAGATACCCATTCAAAAAGTGCCCAGTCATCACCCGGTGGTTATTTCCGAAATCCCAGCATGCCACGTGGACATCCGACAGTTATTTCTAAGAAAACCGACGTGCCACTTCATCACTCGGTTATTATCCTCAAAATAACTCATGAGGCTGGCTATCACTCGGCGTTGCCTCTAAAACGCTGACCTCGTGTTCAATCGCTCGGCATTACTTCTAAAATGCCGGCGTCAACCTAAAATCACTCGGCGTTGCCTCTAAAACGCTGACCTCGTGTTCAATCGCTCGGCATTACTTCTAAAATGCCGGCGTCAACCTAAAATCACTCGGCGTTGCCTCTAAAACGCTGACCTCGTGTTCAATCGCTCGGCATTACTTCTAAAAATGCCGGTGTCAACTTTCAATCACTCGGCGTTGCCTCTAAAACGCCGACCTCGAATTCTGTCGCTCGGCGTTACTTCTAAAATGCCGACGCCAACCTCCAATCACTCGGCGTGGCCTCTAACACACCGACCACGCGTTCAATCGCTCGGCGTCACTTCTAAAATGCCGACACCGACCTCGTATTCTATCGCTCGGCATTACTTCTAAAAATGCCGATGCTGACCTTCTATCATTCGGCGTTGCCTCTAAAACGCTGGTCTTGTGTTCGATTGTTTGGTGTTACTTCTAAAAACGCTGATGTCAACCTTCACATCGCTCGGCGTTGTTTCTACTATATCAAAAGAAACAGTTCAACATTCAGAAAAAGCAACACCGAGTCATCAAAAAGGGGGGTAAACGACAGTTCTTCATTAAAGGGAAGTTAATGAAATTACAAACCAACTCTTCGCGAGTTAGTGCTTCCCTACTTCTACTCTACATTACTACTACTACTATACTACACTATACTACTCTACATTACTACTACATTATTCTAACTACACTACACTAATATCTAAAGACCAGTGGCGTTTAGCCACTGGCCTTGCTGTTGCTTCCACCGCCGCCGCCCCTGGTGCTGCCCTTGCTGCTGCCGCCTCTGGTGCTGCCCTTGCTCCCGTCGCCGCCGCTGCTGCCCCCGCCGCTGCCGCTGCCGTCACCGTCGCCGTCGCCACCGTCGTCGTCGTCGCCGTCGTCGTCGTCGTCATCCTCGTCCTCGCCGCCGTCCGAGTCCTCCTCATCCGAGGAGTACTCCGACTCATCCGAGCCCTCGAGCCCGGAGCGCTCGACGGCCCGGATGTACGTCCAGACTTCCGCGGCAATCCCCTGGGAGTCGTCTGAATCATCAGACGACGCCGGGGGAGAGACGGGAGCCGGAGACCCCTCGGACTCGGAGGAGAACTCCTCCTCCGAGTATTCCGAGTCACCGAAGTCCTCAGACGGAGGAGTCGGCTCGCGCTTGCGTATGTTACTCTTGCCCATGGCGGAAGCAGACAGGAGAGAAGAGAAGGATGCAGTAAAGAACAGCGAAGAGATGTGAAAAAACCAGGGGAGCAAGGGCGTTATTTATAGAAAGGAAAGGCAACCGCTCACCTCCAACCGCGGTCACTGAACAGTCGCAAAGCATTCAATAAGCACTTCCACCCATCTGAAGACACGTCAGGCGGCTGACGCCGTTTCATGCAACACTACACCCATTGGGACTCCAGTCAACAGCGCAAAGGATATGATTACACTAGCCGTCCCATCACATTACTACTCAGAAGTAGCCGGCTAAAACACTCAGCGTACCAAGCCGTCCCTTGCCCACACCCATTGGGGAGGGGACGCCCAGGAATTATCAGTATATTTTTCAAAATGGTCACATCCGTGCAGGGCATGCAGTAAATACTTCAAGACAAAAATAAGATATCAGTAAGGATCAGAGGAAAGCCAAATATAGCCAGCAAAAGTACAAGATATGACCGACAGAAGCGATGTGGGGACTAGACAGAGAACGTCCATCAAACGTCCAATCAAGTTGCAGAAGCAAATAAACTGCATTACCTAGCAAGATATGGATGGATTGCAAACTCGGCTGCTAAAGACAAAATATATGCTGACCTCTGCAGCAAAATATTGATGACATAATGCTGACCTCCAAAGCATAATGCAAATAACTTCATGCCAAATTCTACAAACGAAAGAGATGATTTTCAGCAAAGAGGCACAAAAGGAAGACCTTCGAATGGATTATCCTTAAAAAATCCATTAGAAGGTCGGGGGCTACACCCATTGGGTGCACCTCCGGTGCACCCCATGGATTATCATTCTAAACCGATATAGCGCCGACTTCTAAGGCGTGGGACAAGATTGAAAAGACCAATTCTCAACCAAGATGCAGGAGCGCGAATGGAGATAATCTTTGGGGAAGACCTTCAAATGGATTATCCTTAAAAAATCCATTTGAAGGTCGGGGGCTACACCCATTGGGTGCACCTCCGGTGCACCCAATGAAGTCCAGAATCCTACAATTCAAAATGCCGACCTCTAAGGCACAAGCACAAAACTAAACTTCGGTCGAACGAGTGATCGGAGCAAGAGAAGATAGCAGGAAGTCATTTTTCGGACCTTAGATCTTTGAGTTGATTACCTCTAAATCAACCCAAAGATCGGGGGCTTGTGGGGGATAGATATCCCCCGGGTCCACTAAAGAGATAAAAGACCTCACGAAAGGCCCAAAGGCCCAATAAATCGTAAGGTCGTTCTTTCGTGGGACTGGGGAAAGACAATCAACGAAGCGGAGAAGACGTAAGAATAGATTGGAGCAAACCCGGACGGCCCACAACGTTGAGCGAGTAAATCGCAACAGAGACCCGACTTTCCCGCGCTGAAGCCCCCATGCAACAGAGCCATGCGAGGATAAGTCGGCAAGGGTTACGTAGGGATAAACTCGAGAGGTTTACTATCTTTCAGCTACTTGTAGCTATCATATCCACATGTACTGCCCCACGGTCTAGTATATAAGGCCTAGGGGGCACCCCTTCAGAACGATCGACTCTGTTCTTGGCCACCCACGTAAACTCTCTGCGCCCTCAATCCAGAGAGTCCTCTTGTAACCACGCTCATATACTCACCAGGACGTAGGGTGTTACGCACTTCTAAGCGGCCCGAACCTGTAAATCTTGTCCATTGTCCCTCGTGCGACAGGCACGAACCATTTTGCTACAGTCGTTGACACCGTCCTATTCCTAAAAACACCTTGAGGGGCAACCCCGGGTGTGCGGTCGGACCCAAAACACCGACAGACACCCTTGGCTAACTAATTAGGAAAGTTAGTGGAGGACTACTTCCCCGAAAGGGGCAAGGGCGGTAGGGGAGTTGTTGGTATAGGGAGGTTCTCGGGTTGATCATGCTGCGATGGCTTTTCAGACGGGGGATTCCTATATCATCTCCTTAGAAACCATAGCGGGTTTTCTGAAGCTAGTGGAACTTTGTAAAGGCCTCATAATGCTACCCTGTCTCATCTCCTCGACAAAGATGAATGGGAAGTCGCAATCCCTTAGCAAATGGGTAACATGACTTGTGGGTAAAGATGTGCAACCTCTGAAGAGTGTAAAACTGGTATATCAGGTGTAAAACTGGTATATCAACCGTGCTCACGGTCATGAGCGGCTCAGAACCTCACATGATTAACTTATGGAATTAAACTTAATCTGTCATTTGCATTTGCATTGAGGGTTTTATTATTTAATTGTGATCTCTTATTTGATTGGGTTGGTATCTACTTATACTTAGTAACTGCTAATAAAACATTAACCAACTTTAAAAGCAATGCTCAGCTTTAACCATCTTCTTTTGTAAGTCTTACACTTCACATGAGCCCCCACTATAAGTGAGCTCATGCACATTATTCCTCACAACTTGTTGAGCGATGAACATATGTGAGCTCACCCTTGCTGTACTCACATTCCCTCCAGGTCAAGGACAAGTACCACAATAAAAGGAGCATGAAGGATGCCGCGATGAGTTCGTGAGAGGTCTAGGCCACCGTCTCCCAGTCAACTATGGTTGCTGGATCGTCGTCCTCGTATAATGTAATTATTTAGTTATTTTGTACAGAAATCATATTATATAGTGAATATGTGACATTCATTTCTGTACCATGAGTCATCATATGTGTAAGACTTGATCATAGCACACATTTGAGACGCACCCGAGTTTGGCCCTTAAATCCGGGTGTGACACGTCTGATCTCAGATCAATGGCTGAGAACAGATCCCGCGAGCGAGGGCACGGGCGCGGACGTGTATTGACAGGCTCAGGGGTGAGGGCAGGTTGACCAGTCGGGCCCAGCGCCAGGATATGTTAAGATCTGTTATAGTCATAATATATTTTACGAGTGTCTAACATGTTTTTTACACTAATAAAAAACTTCACATATAATTATTACTTAATTTGCTACAGTTCTTGGTATATCACTAATTTTGTTTGAGAAACACGCACACGTGCCCCTGCCATTTGCCCCGTCCGTGCCATCGTCCGTCCACACCGCCGCCGTATGCCCGTCCATCCATCCTAGTGAGCTCACCTACCATACCATAATGACATAGCTCTAGATACATTAGTGAGTGCATTATGGAAATAGTTTGTATTAGAGATCATTTTTGTTGTGATATTCATATTAGGGATCATTTTTGTTGAGATATTCATATTAGAGATAACATAGTGCACTATGAAAAATTACTAAGTGTTCTATGTTACCACTTACATAGAAATTTATGTTGTGTCATTCATATTAGAGACTAAGAACCAGAATATATAAAGGCTTAGTGATGTTAAATTGTTCTTAAGAGCACACCTAATGTGTGTTCAAATTGAAGGAGCAAAACTTTTCCCTAATTCTTAAGTTTCTTTGTTTATGCAGCTAGCCTAACTATGGCGAGGGATTTTTGGAATAAAGAACGTTGCACCCAAGTTTGAATAGGGTAAGTATATGCTACGTGTATGATTTGCATATTTAATATCTTTATTTGGTTGCTAGTGATGTAAAGGTACCGCCATTTACCTCAAGCACTTGTGCTTGGTAGTACCTATATTTTTTACACACACTTAGAAAAATGTGAGGTGCTTAGTCCAAATTGTACAACGTATTTTGGACAGCCTGAGAATGGCACCTAATGCATGTTATTTGGTCTGCACCCCGTGTACGTTCTGTTCGTGGTTTCGACAGTGTAACTCCATTGTTCTCCGAATTGTCTAGCGTATTTTGGACAACCTAAGAACGTCGACCTATTAGAGTAAAAACCTCGGTTCCTGGCCAATGTTTTTTTCCTAATTTTCCTGTAGTGATATTAAAGGTTTTCTTAATAAAACGCTAGTTGTAAATACGCTATTTACATAGATGGGTTGTCAAGAAAATCGCCGGTGTAAATCTATTTACTCTAACGATTTTAGCTTGATCTTTTATATACTTTTTATTGTGGTCTGCTCCTTATGCAATCAAAGAAAAAAATACTGAAAAAAATAGTTTCTATGCTAGTGTTGCAAAGAAGGGACTTGAGCTTGGTGTACAGCGGGTGCTAAGAGTGCGAGCGTCCCAGGGCATGTGCCGGCTGTCCGACCGCACGTGGCTCAAAAAATACAGGGCCCCAATTTTAGTAGAGATCCATATATTCTTTTTATTATAGGATAAATTATTTGAGGTAGTTGAACAGTCGGTGTCAGGCTGCATCTCGACTCTAGAACCTAGGTGGTGTCCATTGCTCTTCCAAATTCTACACATCTAAAACAGAGCTTGATTGATGCTTTAGTATATAAATGTACAAGCACCAAGGCCTAGGGGCAACTCATATTCGAAGGAATTATCTACACTTGGAATAAAGACAAGGTGAATTACGACTGGTCCAAGAAGATTTGAGCAGTATCAAGGTTATGACCAAAGAGCCTAAAATCTTGTCACAATCCTTAGGCTACATATAAAAGAGATGGACAATCTGATATTGATGCAAACAACCTATGTATGGAGTTGAGTTTTCTTCAAGATCTTATTCCACATGAAAATATGGGTCCACTTGATATTCTCATTTTTTAAAATAACATGATTATTTTCCAAATGTAAGGATTGCATATAAAGTTCTATTGACCATTTCAGTGACCGTTGCATCGGCTGAGCAGAGTTTTTCAAAATTAAAGCTATTAAATTCCTAGTTACGCTCTACAATGAAACAAGAAAGGCTGAATTCATTTGCTATAATAGCAATTGAGAGTGAAATGCTTGGTAGGATTAACTACGAGAACATCATTGAAGATTTCATTTCAAAGAATAGTCACGGAATAATGCTTTTTAAATAAAGAATATGTAACCAGTACAACTTAGTATAGACAATTTATATTATGATATATATTATTATTTATTATTTTTCTATATTAGATTATGCCCTTTTTAGATATTTTGCACAGGCCTACGAAAATACCTCGACGCCCTGGCTAAGAGAAGTCGTGCCATTGTCTTGAGGGGGATGTGGCTTGTGAGAATTTTATATTTTTCTTATTTGTTGATCTCTGTTAATGTAAGCTGGGCGAACCCGGTCGTTTTAAAAAACGATCATGTGGTTATGGGCCATGGTAAAGTGATGTCAACGATTCAGTTAGGCCACGTTTGGTTCCGAAGTATGGTGGCTCCATTTCTAATTTTAGTGTTGTTTGAATTGATTTATTGTAGAACGAAGTGGCTCTCAAAAAGAAATATTATACTCATATATTGAACCATCCGAATAAATCTAGCGGACAGAGCTGCTCGAAGCCGCTCGATTCAGCTAGCTCCCGAACCCACTCCCTTAGACTCGCTTACATCGAATAGCTCTCGCTTATTTCTACAGGAAAAATTTGGTGACTGAATACTAGTTGACATTAGTTATACCAAACATTTTTGGGCACCACTATCTACATTAGATTATCCAGATCTTGTTCCTGACCTTTAAGAATATTCAAGAGGGTAAGATGCTGAGTCTCAGGTCCAAAATAATGATAAAATGGTGTTGGATGCCAGCTGGAGGAATCAGGAATCAGGCAACAAGACGACGCACGGTGACGTTTTTTTAGCACTAGTATTGTCCAAGTCCAAGGGAGGTTTTCAGTGTGCTGTGTAGTGTGTACTGTCAGCATCAATCTTGTGATAAACTAATAGCTACGGTAAGCAACAGTATAAACCTGTTGATTGGTCCAAAGTCAACTGCATGGCCCCGTCCAAAAGATGCTCTGTTTCTGCTCCCATATAGTTTGCTTAGTGATGCTACATGCAAACGTTAGTTTCAGGCGACCTGAATTGTTGCAGCCGACCTGAACATGGCCTGGCGTTAAACAAGTTTTACGGGTAGTGCACTGTATAGATGAGTCGTCGCTCTCGTCCCCTCAGCTGACCATATAGCATCTGAACATGAAACCACGAGCTGGAGGAAGCTGATTGAGCCAGCAAGGGAAGAAAGTTCTTTTCTTTTTCATCTCTCTCGTTGTCCTAAGAGTTTTTAAGTCTTACTGGCATCGATCTTGTAAACTAACTTCACTAGGAGACAATGTAAGATTATTCATTAATCTTAAGTCATCAACCACTGCTAGATCTGAGATGTACTCCATTGATACCCTAACTGCGGTATTTTAATTTCCCGAGGTATTTAAATTTCCATGCAGTGTTCTTTAGGGCATGTACAATCACATTTAATATATATATGTAGTCTCTTGAGGGGTCTATATAGGTCTAAGTGAAAAAAAAGATTAGCTCATCATGAAGAGGATGTCTCTTGACGACTTTCCATACACGTTTTGTCTTAGCTGTATTGATGATCCAGGGTCTTAGAATTATACCATGTTATCTCTTAGTCGTCTCTTATACTTAACGGTCTTAGAGTTGTACATGCCATCACGATGCAACGACGGTTAATTCAGGAAACGTTAATTGCAGCTAAACTCAGCCTATCAAAAGTACTTAGATAAGCGTACCAAAGGAGTTGTCGCTCTCTCAACTCCTTGGTTGACTTAAGCTGTTTTACAGGTAATATAAGACCTATCAACTCTTTGACTGACTTTACACTGAACACGAGCAAGCATTATATTTTTTTTAGATAATGGAACCTGTTCCTGCCACTGTACGGCTGTACCTCCGAAAAGATATACACGCAGCACAACACTTATGACTCACTCCCAACAGTACCAAACAACAACGATTACAATATGAGTACTTGTACTCGAAATTCAGCATCAACTTCGATTCGATTCCTAAATTTTCATCCAAATTTTACAAATACCTCCATAATGACTGGTTTCAAAAGATAGCGACCTAATTTCAGATTAGGCCTTTCAATCCTTCCTATACAGTTGAGACCAACAACCTACCCAATATGTTCCTCTAAAAATTACGTGCAAAAAAGTACGTATAACAATGAATACCGTATCTTCTATTGAACCAAATATGGCCCAACATATTTGAGGAATGCCATAAAGTCATGTACTAATATAAGGTCATTATGGAGGTGTAAAATCTGATTTTAAGCTTTGGGGCTATGCCATAAAAGTCATGTACCAAATATATTATAGGGTGTTTGGTGCAAGAAATAAGCTAGTCCATCATCTTCTCATTCCTCGTTTTTTTGTTTGGTTTGTAGAATGGAATAAGTTGATTCATCACCACCTCATTCCTCATAGTTAGTTAGTACTAATATAAGGAATGGGATAATCCGACCAAATTTGAGGAATGGACTCATGATGCATCACCTCATCTTGGATGAAGTGATTCCTCAAACCAAACACTCCCTTAGAGAAGCTGGCCGACAGTTGAATTCTAAAAGTCATATGAACAATATTCTAAATAAATCTAGCAAAATGACAAGTTTAGTCTCTAAGAAACTAAAAAAACAACACTATACTTCCTTGCCATCCCTTTGAGCTAGGTTATCTTTGGTTAGAGTCACACCTTTATGTAGATACCATAGAAAGATCTTAATTTAGAGCGACACCCTTAGTTTGCATAGGCGACACGAATGAGCTATTCCATCTTGCATCAAAGAAACATGGATTGTAATGAGAATTTGCCACTTTTATGTAATTTGCATAGGCGACATGAATGAGCATCAAATAAACTTTGGTCACTTTTATGTAGCTTTGCCAAAGTTTCACATTCACTATTCTTGCCACTTGGTTATACCAAAACCTCAAGTTATCCCACCTGAAAGCTTGTCAAAAAGTAATACTGAGTGGAATATTGCTTAGCACATTTCCCCCCTATACATTTTAATTTCTTGCAATGACATAAAGGGAAGGATATTGTTCCTAAAGGGCTTGTTTGGTTACAAGGCCATTGAAGGTGATTGAGGAGGATTGGAAAGAAAATTAGTTCATTTCCACCCTCAAAGCTTGTTCAGGAGCAAGAGGAATTTAGGGGATTAGAATCCCTCCATTCCCCTTTCTCCCAAACATGTCTTTAATTCCCTTCAATAATCCCTGTGTAACCAGCATGTTAGAAGATGATTGGAGTGGATTGAGAGGGAAATGAACTTATTTCTCTTAATCATCTTCAATCCAAACAAGCCCTAAGAGATTTATCTCCAATCCAAATATCCCCCCCTAAAGCAAGTTTGTGATCAATACGACAAATTGGGCCTACCACTCTGACATTAAAATGGACAGGGTCCTTTTTTTGTTTGCAAAACAAATGTTATCTTCTCACCGTCCAAGGAGTATTCTGCAGCATTGTTACCATTGATCTCGTAACCCAACTTCACGAAGCAAAGATGGAAACTGATTAAGTAATCCTATGTCAACCACTTGAGGTGTCCATAGATACCTTAGCATATATAGTGCATCTTAAATTCTACTCCTGACAGTTTCCCTTGACGATGCCACCATTGGTTCATACATCAGACGACCTAAACTTTTGCAGCCGACTTGAACATGGCCTGTCACCACAAACAAAGTTCAGTACAAGTAGTGTTTTCGAAGTAATATGATTGGATCAACATATAATTTGGACGACACCATGTTAATTGTCATTCCCACAAGTTGTATTTTGCATGTATAGTGCAAATTTTTTATTGTGAATTGGGTGAGCCCGCAAGGGGATTCGACACAACCACAAATACAACAAAAATATAAACACCAAAAATTAAACACCAAGGCATACAAGCTTCTTCGATGATGCCTTTATAGAGAGGTGGATGACACCAAAAATGTAATCATCATCAGCCGAGTAGGAGCTTGGCAAGGCTTTCGCCCAAGTCCTGTGCCATGGATATTTGCATTGCTCAGGTTGACCAAGGAGATGAAGCAGCATGAGGTTCTTCAGCGATGCCTTCAAGAAAGAAATTCTGCCTGAGGGTGTCCTTTATCGTAGGCCCGAGCAAGATCTAAACTGAGCATTCATCTAGAATCCCTACCAATGCCACCACCCTTGAGAAAACTGGAATGATCAAGATGTCCAAGCGAGGCATAAATTAGGCTTTTCTATTTTTAATAAATTAAAGCCTATCAGGTTATCAACAAGCTCAGTCCATCCCTTATGGATTTAAGTTTTTCTATCTTATGATCAAGAATTTTACCTCTAAGGTTCCAATCTTATACTTAGTATAATAATTCTATTAGAATAAATAATTGAATATAATTGCTCAAAAGTAAAAGCTTAAAGTAAAGCCAGAATTAGGAATGCCTCGATATTTCTAAGGTGTTGCAGAGTCGGCACTTCCTGGTAGTCCTTATTGGAGCACCCACGTAATAGTGCACTCTCCCTTGATCCATGTAAGAACCAAGTTCTCTCTATGGGCTTGTTCTTTGCCACTTCGGCACGGTGAGCCACCCATAGCCATTTAAATCTTGAGTTTGGTCACCCACAAGCTCTTCAGCTGATCACCGAATGCCCTGTAGCCACCAAACCATCTAGGTGATGCTGATCACCAAAGTAAGAAACATTAACTCTCACTTGACTAAACCAAGTCTAATAAGAATGGTCGATGCATAGTTTTTTCTCTCAATGCACTAATGTTGCCCCTAATCACACGATTATCAACTCTCAATTCCCTCACTAACAAAAGGCTTTTGCTCACCCTCCAAAGGATTTCTCCAATTGACTAAATAAGTAAGAGACCTCAAATGGACAAAGTGGAGGGGTACAACAAGACAAACCAAGAAGCTAGTTGTTGGCACTCCACTCAGCTTTCACAGGTGCACCTCTAATGGCTAGTTTAAAAAACTAGTTATTAATGTACCTGTATCTAGTATTCTATCCAATGCCTCATCAAACATGTCCGATGAGTATACCACTCGAATATGTAGTTTGTAGACCTCTAAGTTTTATGTCTTTTGCCACACTAGATATGTCTGGGGAATACTTAGCTTCTCACACTCAGTTTGTAACCTCTCTAAATTCCATATGCAGTGCCATGTACGATGCTACACCACACATGTTCGATGAGCATTAGGCTTCAAACACTTGTTTACATATCTCTTTGGGTGGCTTTTCTAGTGCATTGTGTTCGATGCACACCGGACACACCAATGTCAACTCAATTCAACACAAGGCAAACTTGTGTCTAGTGCACATATCCAGTGCACATCAGACATATCTGGTGCCTTTGCAAGAATGATAACTCGCTTGTTTCAAACACTTTATAAGTTAGGTTTGATCTTAAACTTCCCATGGGCTCCCACCTAGCACTAGATTTCATAGGTGTGCATCATCACTCTACACTAGACCTACCATGGTCTAGCTACCCATCCATGCACTCCTTTATAGTACAACCAGAATAAAAAAAGATCCTATCACTAATCTATGACCATCAACTCCTTGTCACTTAGAACAAGCTGATCCTTAACTTTCTTTCTTATCCTTTGGAATGATAATTGATCTCCATCAATAGGGGCCTCAATACCACATAAGCCCAATCAATCTCCATTATTATGACCTAACTTAATTTTCCCAAGCAAAACACATGTTAGTCATAATAATCTTGTGTTGTCATAATCACCAAAACCCAATTAGGGGCCTAGATGCTTTTAGTCTGATGGCAACACAACCTTGAGTATGCAAAAGATTTGAGGGTTTGAAAGTACTTGATTTGCATGAACTTATGACAATAAAACATGGATGTTAGAGCAAGTTCATTCAAACCAAGTCTAGAACATGTACCATAGGAGTGAAAGATTAAGCGCAAGTACACGATTAAGTTTGTTTGCATGAAATGTAAATGTAAGAGCATAAAAAGCATAGGGGACATGATAAAGATAGAATGAGAGTAATCAAAGCAACAACATTTCATATGCATGCAATATAAAGTAATGTATAATGCATGAAAGGTAATGTGCATGGAACATATGAACGAATGACAATATAATTAGGTATCACACATAATAGATAGTAAATCCTCTCCCTATATCACATACTCCCCTCCTCTCTCTCTCTATCTCTATCTCTATCTCTCTCACTCCTCCTCCTTTGGCATCAACCACCAAAATCAACAAAACCTAAGCGATACCAACTAGAAAAGACTTAGGCCCTAAAGTCCACTAGACCATATCGATAGAACAACTAGAGTTTGTGTAGTTAAAAGAGGTGTCATCTTAATTAGAGGTGGTGGCACTACAACTCATGTATGCTAAAAGGATGCAAAGTTACTAGCTCTATCTACATGTAACTGTTGGTGGAAATAGTCCGATCGAGCCTAGATAGTTTCAAATAGATTGAGCATCTGGTTAGTCTGATGTTGCTATGCATTAGCATGTTATCTTTGCTCCTCTATGGTGTTAGTCTCTCCATAGAGTTGGTCTACTAGAGTCAGGGTGGTGGCACCTAGTGGTCCTTGTCAAAGCTATCATATGTGTTGTACTATCTCTAAAAACACTATTATAGCTCTGTCCACTCAACTTGAAAGATAGCCTCATCTTGATCCTACTCTCGCCTCAACTGATATGCTATATGAACTGAGCTTGATAAAGGACTCATGTAAAGTAGTACTAAATTACATAAAGGCTCTAAGATCTTGTACCTATAAGAACCACCCAGTGACAAGGATGTAGAAATTAGGCATGTGGGGTGGAGTAGTTCCCCTCAGGAGCTAGTGTTTCATATTGTTGGAGTAGATGTATGGGATACATAGCAGGAAAAGTAGCATAAGGAAACAAGGTAGAGTATGCACCTGGTATTAAAGGATCGATGCGACCTAGAGTGAGGATCAAGCACACAATGCGTAGGTGTTAGTATCTCTTAGCCTAACAGGTTTTACTCTGCAATCATTGGGAAACCATTGTAGCTTTCACCCGAGAGTATTCAAAGGTATTGTATTATCTATGAGGAAGCATTGAGATAGAAAACCAACTCATCTTCCATCTAGCTACTACTAACTCTTTCATTCCAACCAATTGCTAGGATAGAGTAACCAAACCATGTGATAAAACACTAGGTACCACTAGTGATGAAATCAATGGGTAGTTAGGAGGACAACAAGACGATGGCTCTGTTCCTAATTAACACTTTCAAAACTAAGACTAGCTAGATATAGTAGGCCAGATTAAAGTGTTGCTCTAATAGAGGTAAAGCTTTATATAGCGATATATGCTTACTTCAGCCATCGAGCTGATAATCAAGACAAGAAAGTTGGGCTTCATAGAGAATCGACTATAGCAGCTACATGATTACCACCTAAACTATGGGAGTGGAATACATAGGGAACACTTCTAATGTCACCAAGAGGACCTACCTAAAGCCATGGTGTGCTCCATACTGCATAATAAGGCACCCAAATATTCATGGGGTTGGGTCTATCTCAAGGTAAAAGAACCAACCTAAGCATAATGGGTTACTACTACTCTAATGGACAAGTAAGAGTAGCACAAAAAATTTATACAACTTAATTATAACCATGCACAAGATCCTCATAAGCATAACCGACTAAACTAGGAATTACTTCATAGAGCAACTCTAACTAAGGTCTAGAAGACATTCAATCACTACGATTATGAATCATCGTAAGGAAAGGATAAATACTCGCATGAAATAAAGAAAAATATATATTAAATACCTCAAGTCATATAGGAAAGTAAATATACAGGAGGACTTATACCGAACTCCTGCTGCCGGCTCTAGAACAATAGAACCCTGACTCTAACTTCTAACTAAAAAACCCTAAACCCTAAACCCTGTAAAACACAAAAAACACACAACTTGTGGAAATTCTTAGTTCAATATGCATAATGCACATATTTGGCTCATACAAGCACCTACACCAATATAGCCCACTTCAACGGTTGATAAGGCAACACTATTTTGCTTTTCGAATGACCAAGTCACTCTTAAACTACCAATCATAAATATGACACCCTCTAGATGTGTTTTTTTATCAATTATGTAACCTATATAATCCAAATTGGAATAGCCAATTAGTTGGAAACTAGTTCATTGGAATACCAAAGGCGAATGCTTAGTGTGTGCTTTAAGTACCTAAGGATTGTTTTTATGGCAATTATTGAAAGAGCTTCCTTAAAATTATCTTGAATATAGCACACATGCACACACAAAACATGATGTTGGGCATATATGTTGTTAAATATAACAAGCTACCCATAACACCCTGAATTTTGTGGTATAAAAATTTCTTTGCTCTATACTCAAAATTCAGGTGTTACTCTTTCCTTTCTTCGCTTTTCTTTTCTATTTATCAAAACAATAGAGATTTATTTTGTTCTATATTAGCATGAGCACCTAGAAGTGTCTTGGTTCTTGCATTCATGCTATTACATAGTGTTTCTAAGTGCAAGAAGTGTTTGAAACATGTTATTATGCCTTGTAGAAGTTTCCGGTAAATTTTCATATTTTTCTGAATATTTTTCTGAATATTTTTCTATTTTCTAAAATACAAAATCTATTTATTAGAGGTACTTAAAAACATTTTCAAAAGGTCTAAATATGGTTTTTGAGTTCATTGGGTGCTAAGTCATGCCTAGGAATTTTCCTAGATTTTTAGAGCCTTCAAGACATTTTTCAGACATTAAAAACGATTTCAACATTTTTCAGGATTTATTTTTAATTTTAAAAATTGGATTTTGGAGTGGCCTTTGCACCGGTTGCTCGACTTGAAGTCATCTGTATTTTTCTTGCATAAGCATCCAACAATAACATTAAACTATATCAAATGGATGTAAAAAGTGCATTTTAAATGGCTTTATTAATGAACTTGTATATATTGAGCAACCCCCTGGGTTTGAAGACCCTACACAACAGCAACCCAAAGCATCCCCGTCGGCTAACTTAATTCCCGTCGGCCCGTGCGTGGGCCGACGGGAAATACATAATCCCCGTCGGCCAGAAGAAGGCCGACGGGGATTAAGTAATTCCCGTCGGCCAGTCAACGTAGCCGACGGGGATTAAGTAACTCCCGTTGGCCAAAACCTAGCCGACGACGATTAAGTAACTCCCGTCGGCTGCGTCCTCTGGCCGACGGGAGTTATTCGAAATAACCGCCGCCGGGGAGCATCTTTCTTCTTTCTCTTTCTATTCGAAATAACAGCCGCCGCCCACGTACGCCGCCGTGCCGCCCGCGCCCGCCCCACGCCGCCAGTCGCCGCCCACCCGACCCCGCGCCCGCCCCACGCGCCGCGCGCACGCCCACGACCGCCGCCCCGCGCACGCCCCGCGCCCCCGCCGAGGCCCGCCACCGACCAGCCCGCCCACGACCGCCACCGCCTGCTCACGGCCGCGCGCCCTCCCACCGCCGTCGCCCGCCGTCGTCCACGGTAGCCGCGGCCTCCCTCGGTTGCCACGCTAGCCCACCCGCCGCCGCCGTTAGCCACGCCGCACAACGCTGCCGCCTCCCCATGTCGTCCGTCGTTGCCACATCGGCGTCGTCCATCACTGTCGTCCACCGTCGTCGTGCACCACCGCCGTCCGCTCAAGGCGAGGTATATTATATATATTAAAATGTTTTATTTTCGTCGGTTTTTTGTGGCCGACGGGAGTTAACTGTTATGTGATTAGAGTTTGTTTAAATTTGTTAATTAATAGTGTTAGTAGTCTTCATATGACTTTATACATTGTAGTTGCTATTTTTAATTTTATGTTGCAAATATAAAAAGTGTTGTTTAATGTTATTAGTTAATGAATTGGATGGTGAATGTGATGTGTTATACAAATAGTAGTTATTTCAAATATTATTATTTAATGAATTTGATGTTATACAAGTATTAATCATGTTAATGTGATGAAGTTATGTTATGTATATATATAGTTTAACTACTTACCTATAGATGTATGTGTGACGTTTAGAAACATAAATGTCTCACACACGCACTTCTTACTCGTACACACAGCCGCAATAATGGGTGATAGACGTGATTGGATGTATGAAGGTTTCAAGAAGGGTGGGTGTCACACAAGTGAATGGTTTGCCAAGACGCAGATGTTTCTGAACCATGCAGCTACTTTGTCACAAATAGATAATATTAGGTGTCCATGCAATAAATGTAGAAATATGACGAGCCACACCAAGAGGCAGGTCACACTACACCTGTGCTCGCATGGTTTTGTGCCAGGCTATAAGGTCTGGTATCTCCACCGGGAGTCACACCTTGAACGAGCAGCAGAAGTAGAAGTTGATGACAGTGAAGATTGGATAGGATGGACTAGATGCTTGAGGATCTGTAGCCTGAACTGGCCCCTGATCATCATGATTCACTTACATCGGAGGTTCAGAAGTTCTTCGACCTCCTCAAAGCGTCAGAAGAGCCTCTTCATGGGCACACTGACGTGACCGTCCTCGAATTCGTGACCCGGCTGATGTCAATTAAGTCCAAGTTTGCATTCTCAATTAATTGTTACAAGGAGCTTGTGGATTTGATTAGCGAGGTTCTTCCTACGGGTCACAAGATGCCCAAAGACATGTACCAGTCCAAGAAATTGCTTGAAGGTCTTGGTATGGAGTATGAGAAGATTGATGTTTGCCAGGACAACTGTATGATTTTTTGGAAGGAACATGACAGAGAGCAGAAATGCTTAAAATGTGGGAAGTCGAGGTACGTGGAGCTTGTAAATAAAGAAGGGGAGAAGGTGGTGACAAAGGTTGCACATAAACAGCTTCGGTACATGCCTCTTACTCCTAGAGTGAAACGTTTGTTTCTCTCGAGGAAGACCTCTATGCACATGAGGTGGCATAAAGATTTTACTCACAGACAAGATGGGTTAATGGTGCACCCATCAGATGGTGATGCATGGAAGGCTCTTGACAACTTTGATCCAGATTTTGCCAGCGATGCAAGAAACGTTCGTATCGGCTTGGCAACTAATGGTTTCACACCTTTCAATATGACCGTTGCGTCGTATTCATGTTGGCCTGTCATTGCCATACCGTACAACCTTCCACCTGCTCTTTGCATGAAATATGAGTTTATGTTCCTATGTCTTGTTATACCTGGGCCTGAGCATCCTAGCGTACGCCTTAATGTGATGCTTCAACCACTGATTGAAGAGTTAAAGAAGCTATGGCAAGGAGTGGAAGCCTATGACTGCTTCAAGAAGCAGAAATTCAATCTTCGTGTTGCGTATCTGTTCTCGGTTCATGATTTTATGGCATATGGTATTTTCTCTGGATGGAGCGTGCATGGTAGATTGACGTGTCCTTATTGTGCTAAAGATACAGATTGTTTTCGTCTTAGTGCTGGTGGCAAGATATGTTACTTTGGTTGCCATAGATGTTTCTACCCTTCAATCACCCCTTTAGAAGGCAGAGAAAGGAGTTTAGGAAGGGCACCATCGTCACGAAGGGACCACCCAAGCGACGTAGTGGGATAGAAATTACAGAAGAGCATAGGAAACTTGTCCTAGACGAGAGTGGGAAAAGGTATCAAGGTTTTGGTGAGGACCATAACTGGACTCACATATGTGGCTTGTGGGAGCTTCCTTATGCTAAGTCATTGATTTTGATGCACAACATCGACGTCATGCATCAAGAGAGTAACTTTTGCCAAGCCCTCATAAATATATGCATGGATTTCCCTGATAAAATGAAAGACAATGATAAGGCACGCATGGACTTAGCCGTGATTTGTGATTGTTCAACCCAAGTGCTTAGAGAAAACGGAGGCAAACCAAAAGCTGACTATTGTCTGAAACCTAAGCAACAGAAAGAAGTGATGAAGTGGATGAAGGATATTAAATTCCCCGATGGTTATGCTGCTGGTTTTAGAAGATCTGTGAACTTGAAGACAATGAAGATGAATGGACTCAAGAGCCATGACTTCCACATAATTATGGAAAGGCTCATGCCTGTAATGTTTCGTGGGTACATTTTCGATGCTGTGTGGAAAACGTTATCTGAAGTTAGCTATTTGTACATATAGTTGTGTGCTAAAGAAATCAGAAGAGATGTGATGGAATAGCTGGAGAAAGAGGCACCAGTGCTTTTGTGCAAATTGGAAAAAATATTTCCACCGGTTTTCTTCAATCCTATGCAGCATCTCTTTATACATCTTCCATATGAGGCTAAGGTCGGTGGTCCTATTCAGTACGTGTGGATGTTTCATATAGAAAGAGCATTAAAGAAGCTTAGAGCAATGGTGGGCAATAAGGCAAGAGTTGAAGGATGTATTACGTAACAATTTAAACTGAAGGAGGTAGCACACTTCACAAGTTGTTACTTTGCAGAAGAACATAATGTATTTGCTCGAAAGAAAAGGTACCATGATGATGAACGAGAGATGCCTCCGTGTAGTGATCTTTCGATTTTTCAGACAAACACTAAAGCCGTTGGTCCACCCAAGGCATATCACCTCACTATGGAAGAACGGAAGTATGCTTTACTGTACATGTTCACGAATATGCTTGAGGTGGAGAAATACTTTGTGTAAGACTTATTTCCTTAAATTGTTCATATGTGAATTAGTTTATGTTATCAAATATCTCATGTCATACAATAATATTTGACAGCGAGTTTGATGAACAAAACATGAGGTGTCTCGGTAGGCCAACAGCGAGAGACATGACAAATTGCGACGCGATGGTATGCATGGGCGACCTAATTTCATTATGTGGCTTCGGGACCGTGTAAGTCCGAGACCTAATTTTAGTTAACTAATATTACAGAATTTGCTAGTGCTTTGTGGCATAATTGACAGTTTGGGGAGGAAATGAATTTGAATGATGACTTACGTCAGTTATCTATTGGAAGCGTAACTGCCAAAAGCTATGGACGTTACGACATCAATGTTTATCGCTTTCGTTCAAGCATTTTCGAATCAAGTCATCCTATGGCCACCACTCAAAATAGTGGAGTCGTCACTAGGGCAACCGACATGGAAGGACACGAAGCCTGCTATTACGGGAAAATAAAAAATATAATCGAGATTACATTTGCTGAAAATAAGCCTTTAGCGCTAGTTTTCTTTTAGTGTAAATGGTATGACCCGAAGTATTATAGGACCGAATTTGGGATGACACAGATCCAACCTGAAAAATTGCTTTAAGGACACGACACATATATCCTTGCCCATCAAGAAGACCAAGTTTATTTCTCGACATATCCATGCAAAAAGTTGTCTAAATGGAGGGTTGTGTACAATGTAAATCCCCGCGAACGCCTATACACTCCTGGTGAGGACGAATATCAAATTGGTCACCTTGAGCAGGTTGATGAGGTGTTTCAAGAAGAAGAATTGCCAACTAGTTTTCATATTGATCCTGCATCGGCATTAGATTCACTAGTTGCAGACATTAACGACTTAACTTTTCTCGAGAGACAGAGAAGACAACCTGTTAGGAGAAAAGTTACATGGCGACCTCTGCAAAGAAGAGAACAAATAGATCCTGATTTTGATGATATTTAACAAGTAAAGTTGTTTTGTTATTTCATTTGTTTCTATTTTTTAAGGATTATGTCATTTTTGATGCACTAATGAATAATTTCTTATTTTTGATGCAGGATGCCGCCAAAATCAAAGAAGTCAGTGAAGGGGCTGTTCAAGGACCTAGGCCTTTTTCAGGGCAGTTCTTCGAGCAGCAGCAGACGTCGAGAGCTGTTGAACGCGGTACTTGGAGATGAGGTAACATATATTGTACAAATAAATTTGTTTATATATTTACAAATAAATCTTGAGTTTTATGTACCAGGATGAGCAGCACACTGAGGAGCAGCACAATGAGGAGGAGCAGCACAATGAGGCTGAGCAGCACAATGAGTAGGTGGAGCACGCGACATGGGACCAGGCCGCACAGCATCACCAGCCATGGGACCAGTGGGACCACCAGAGAGAGCAGCAACATGTGTGGGACCAGTGGGGCCAACAGGGCGAACCGGCTGACAACCCGATGGATGATGGCTCGGAAGGCTCTTCAGCGAAACGCACACATCGCTCAAGAAAAAGCCACTCAGTAAAGCCTCGTCACGCGATAGAGCGAGAGGCTGATAGGACTTTAATCATGCCACATGGAGATCGGTGAGTGTAATATATTAACTTATCTCATATAACTATTATGTGTATTGTTAATGTTTTTGTGTAATGCAGGAATTGGGAGGACCTATCCTTTGACGGCAAGGGACACCACACTCAGGTTAACCTTACGTTGGGTTCTCTTTGCCGCCTTCACTACCCTGGTATAGTGAAGGTGTCAAACGGTGATACCGAGGATGAGGTGCTCGTTAGTACCTGGGACGAGTACAAGTTTAAAAAGGAACGAAACCACACCGATAGAGAGGGACTTGTGCGTAATAACTTTTGGGTATGAATTCTTTATTGTTTTTGTTATGTTTCTTAATATTGTAATTCTGTGACTTATACCATTGTATTTGTATTCTTTATGTTATAGCTTCGATATCGGTTGCCTAACGGAGAGGATTACATGGGGCACGCTGAACGTGTGTTCCAAAACAATGCAAAGAAGCTGGTGAAGGATGCCATATACTATGCGAGAATTGAGGCTACAAACCTGTATTTTCAAAAGCATCCGGAAGAAGCAGGCCCCTTGAATAAAAAGGAAGGGTCCTCAAAGATATATTTGACTGAGGATCAATATTGTGAGGTTAGTATTCAATTTGTTTTACCCTTTTGATTGATATAATATGTAACATTGTGTGTGCAGGTGAAGGTTCCATGGATGGCGCCCGTGCCTGATGCGTACTATGCTTGGTGACGATATTGGGCTTCCGAAGGCTTCCAGAAAGCGTCAGCGCATGACAGACAATGTCGAGGAACCAATCCTAACCACATGTTTGGCGGTGACGACATGCTACGAAAAGCTAAAAGAATGGTAAGTTTGATTTAGCTATGTCGATCAGCAAATAGTACGATTGCTTATGAATGTTTTTTGTTTATACAGGAAGCTACGAGTGGCCAAAAGCCTAGTGACATTGAGGTCTACCAGGAGGGCCACAAAGGACCAGACCCTAACAACCCTAACCAGCTCTGCAGCCAGACAACCATGGATCGGCTGGTGAGTTTTGGCCCAAAAGTACAAACGTTCAAAGTATAGAAATTCCTGTATTTGTAAGGTTGTGAATGATGTATAGGCGGCATATGGGGAGGAGATGGTTCATTGCCATGGCCCTGACTTCGACTGGCGACATGAACCGATGGATCCCTCGGTGGTGTACGCAAGTGGTGGTGGCAAAGCGCATGGACGGTAAGCTCTAACTTATGAAATTATATGGTTGACACTAAATTGTTTATGCAGTAATCACAATTTTTGAATCACTTATAGATATGCACTCTTCGACGGATTCATTGACTCGTCGTCGGTGTGACCTCAGAGGACGGGTTCGTCTTCCCGTAGCTCATGCTCTCGTCGACCGAACGAGCAGGAGTTGGAGATTATGAGGATGCGTGAAGAGATGAGACAACAACGCGAATTTATGGAGGCCTGCAATGCACATACCCAAGCAATGTATCAAGTGAGTATACATAATCCGGACTCTAAATTATTATATTTCAATACAACATATTCAATAGTAACACATATGTTTAACAGTTAATGCAGCAACAGGGCATGGCAACAAATATTCCACCGCCACCACAATGGAGCCAGTTTGCAAACACACCAGCTCCGCCACCACAGTTCAACACCCCTCCGACACATATACCTGCACCTGGAGATAGGATATGTTTGATAACTCTCGATTAATTTATACACTTGTATATTTTTTTGATATTTGTATTAAAAATGTTGATATTTGCTAACTTGCATAGGTTACGCCCGAAGCCGGTGGTAGTGGGTCTGATCCCGCAGCAGGGACTAGATTTGTTGACTCCCTCTTCGCGTTCCCTCCTCCTGGTGGCGGCAGCGGTCAAAGCTCTAACCACCCAAGTGGTGGTTATCTCTAAACACTTGAACTTGTGCTCGTTATGTTTTTTAACTCGTGGACGTTATGTTTGTGTAAACACTTGATCTTAAACTCGTATATGAAATGTTTGTGTAAACACTTGATCTTAAGTTTGTGATGTGTGAATCATATCAATGCGTTTGTGATGTGTATGTTCATGTGATGATATATATGTTTTGTCATATGTTTGTGATGTGTATGTTTTGTGTGCAATTGTGGAGAAATATCTAATTTGGTGTTGCTTTTGCAGAATTATAGGTTAACTCCCGTCGGCCCAATTAATCCCCGTCTGTGGGGGATAGATATCCCCCGGGTCCACTAAAGAAGTAAAAGACCTCACGAAAGGCCCAAGGGCCCAATAAATCGTAAGGTCGTTTTTTCGTGGGCCTGGGGAAAGACAATCAACAAAGCAGAGAAGATGTAAGACCGGATTGGAGCAAACCCGGACGGCCCACAACGTCGAACGAGTACATCGCAACAGAGACCCGACTTTCCCACGCTGAAACCCCCATGCAATGGAGCCATGCGAGGATAAGTCGGCGAGGGTTACGTAGGGATAGACTCAAGAGGTTCACTACCTTTCAGCTACTTGTTGTTATCATATCCACGTGTACTGCCCCACGGTCGAGTATATAAGGCCTAGGGGGCACCCCTTCAGATCGATCGACCCTATCTTACTTAGCCACCCACGTAAACTCTCTGTGCCTTCAACCCAGAGAGCCCTCTTGTAACCACACTCGCATACTCACCAGGACGTAGGGTGTTACGCATCTCTAAGCGGCCCGAACCTGCAAATCTTGTCCACTGTCTCTCGTGCGATCGGCACGAACCATTTTGCTACAGTCGCTGACACCGTCCTACTCCTAGAAAACACCTTGAGGGGTAACCCCGGGTGTGCGGTCAGACCCAAAACACCGACAGCTGGCGCGCCAGGTAGGGGGTGTGTCGGCGATCCAAGCTAGCTCAATGGCCGTCACCTTCCACAGCAAGATCACCGTGCGTCCCGAATCCGTATTCTGCTTCGGGACAATCTCGTCTATAGCGGATGAAGAGGGAACTCTACACCGCATCGCGGACCCGCCGGAAAAGAAGTCTCCTCCAACGAACTCCGAAAATGCTGGAGAGACGCAACCTTCGGCTCTTTGGAAAAAGATCGTCTCCGGAAAGGCTGGAGCTGGAAGCTCGCTGACCCGGAAGACTCCGCTGTCTACTTCCCCGACGAAAGAATGGAAGCGGATCACGAGAAAGAAGGAGACCAGGGAGAAGCAAGTCGTTCTTTCCGTTCCTCCGGCTTCAAAAGAGAACGGAAAGAAAGTCGCCACGACAGCAGCACCATTCTACCCCGACGTCCTCTTCATCGGGAGAGTAGAGTCGCCCGCCATCTCTGACGACGAACCGACCGCGCCTGGAGAAGAACCACCTCAACGAGAATCCCGCCGATGGAGGAACCGACGCAGGAACGTTCGACGACATCACGCGGCCGGAGAACGGGATCCGGAGCAGCCTGTCTCGCGAGACGAGGTCTCGGAGATAGGAGAAACTCCGGAAGAATGCGTCTTCAGAGAACGAAGGAACTCCCGACGACGTGATCGCCGACGGACTCAGGAGCAAGCCGAGCAAGATGCAAGGCAACGCCGGGAGAATCCGCTCTTCGGGCGCAACCTGAACCCCGACTTCGCCCAAGCTATGAACACGCCAAGCGAAGTCGGAGGCGTACTAGCTCGGATAGCTAACGGACTTCCTCGGACTCCCAACGCCGAGGGATACCGACGCCTGTTCACTCAGGCGGCCAACCATCTTCTACCGCTCGCTCACCCGCCAACGATCTACGACACGCCATCAACAGTCGCCGAGACGCACGAAGCTCTATCAATGCTTCGCGCGAACGGCGGCATGAAAACGAAATTCGCCGTCGGGAGGAGTATGACCGAGATCATGGCTTCCTGACTCAAAGCCAGGCCACCAGGACTGAGTCGGCAACAGCTTCCACTGGCGGGACCACCCGGGGACGGTCGAGGAACCACAACCACCACTCCCCTCCCCGGGACAGACATCGTCCCCGACGACAGGAGGACACGTGCGGAGTATCCGCTCTTACTCCGCGCCTTAGGGCCATTCAATGGCCTCCCAACTTCAAGGTATCCAATGTCGACAAATATGAATATAAGCAGGATCCGGGGGGTTGGCTAGCCGTCTACACCACCGCTGCTCGGGCTGCCGGGGCATCTGAGGACGTCATGACCGCGTATCTGCCCATCGTCCTTGGGCAAGATGCGCTACAGTGGCTACGACATCTACCCCGACACTGCATCGACGACTGGGGAGACTTCAGTCGACGTTTCACCGCCAACTTCCAGTCCCTCTCCGACAAGCCAGCGCAACCATGGGACCTCAAATCCATCAAGCGCCGGGGGGATGAGACTCTCCGGTCGTACCTCAAAAGGTTCCAGACCATGAGAAACCGCATCCCCGAGGTCACGGAGGCGGCCGTGATCGAGGACTTCTACAGAGGATCCAATGACTCGGCTTTCGTCCGAGCCATACTACAAAAGGCGCCAACTACCTCCGAGGAGCTGTTCCGGGAAGCTGACCTCTACATCACCGCCGACGAGCGGGCCCAGGATCTCATCGGAGGAGCAAAGCCTGCACCAGCAGCACCACGACGCGATGCGAACCAACCGCCCGACAAACGCTGGGAGAAGAGGCCTCGTGAAGAAGTACACGCCGCCGGACCGCCAGCCTCTCGCGCCCGAGGAGGACCTCGTGGAGGTGAGCGCACGCTGGACGACATCCTCGACGCCCAGTGCCCGTACCACAAGGACATGCGCCACACTCTTCGTAACTGCCGAGACTTCAAGCACTCCGTCGGGCACGGCCGACCCTTCCAACCTCTACCGCCTCCTCCACCGAGGGGAGGACCAGATGAACCACGACAGCCCCATCAGCAGGAAGAGGGGGGAGGAGGAGCCTTCCCACGCGTTGACAGGGAGGTCAACATCATCTTCGGCGGACATGGGTCGCAGGAGAACAAAAGACAACAAAAGCTCAACGACCGCCAGATACTGGTGGCGACCACCGGTCCTCCCGCCCCATACCGGTGGTCGGAGCACCCAATCACCTTCACTCGGGAGGATCAATGGCCCAACTTCGACCACCCAGGCAAATACCCGCTCCTCGTCGATCCGGTGATCCGAGAGAGCCGGGTAAAGAAGGTGCTAGTAGACGGGGGGAGCAGCATCAACGTCACCTTCCCCCGGACACTCCAAGGCTTGGGAGTTCACCTCAAAGAGCTCCACGAGTCGGACACTCCTTTCTTCGGCATCGTGCCGACGGAAGGGGAATACCCTCTGGGCCACATCTACATGCCGGTCACCTTCGGAACACCGGAGAACTACAGAACCGAGTTCCTGAGGTTCGAGGTGGCGAACTTCAACTGCGGGTACAACGCCATCATCGGGAGGCCGGGACTGGCCAAATTCATGGCCATTCCGCACTATACATACATGATACTAAAGATGCCAGGACCGCAAGGAATCATAACTGTGCGCGCCGACTTCCAAGGCGCCGCAGAATGTTTCCGAGTGGCCATCCAAGCAGCCCTCACCACCAAGCTATCAACGGTTCCTTCTACACTGGCGAACTCTAAGCCTGAGGAGGGCCTCGCAGTACCGGCAAACGAAGCTCAGGCCGCGACCTCTATGCGGCCGACTGAAGAAACCAAGCGAATCAACCTGGGGTTCGCTGATGAGCGCAAGACGGCCATCATCAGCTCCAGTTTGAACGACAAATAGGAAAGCGCGCTCGTCCAGTTCCTGCAAGATAACCGAGACGTATTCGCATGGCAACCTGCGGATATGCCGGGAGTCCCAAGGGAACTGGCCGAGCACAAATTGAAGGTCTATCCCCAAGCGAGACCGATCCGGCAAAAGCTACGTCGTTTCACGCCCGACAAGAGAGAGGCCATTCGTGCCGAGTTAGCTCGCTTGGTCGCGGCTGGATTTATTAGAGAAGTATTACACCCCAAGTGGTTAGCCAACCCTGTTCTTGTACTCAAAAAGAATAAAGTGGATTAGCGCATGTGCGTCGACTATACTGATCTCAACAAACACTGTCCGAAGGATCCCTTCGGGCTCCCGAGGATAGATCAGGTGGTGGATTCCACCGCTGGATGTTCTGTGCTGTCTTTCTTAGATTGCTATTCCGGGTATCATCAGATTAGTTTGGCAAAAGAAGACGAGGAAAAACGGCGTTCATCACTCCGTTTGGTGCTTTCTGTTATACCTTCATGCCGTTCGGCCTCAAAAACGCTGGAGCGACTTATCAGAGAGCCATTCAAACATGCTTAGCCGATCACTGGGGCAAGCGTGTGGAGGCTTACGTAGATGATGTGGTGATCAAAACGGAGAATTCGGAAAACTTCATCGAAGATTTATAACTGGTTTTCAACAGCCTGAGAAGATATAGATGGAAGCTCAATCCTGAAAAATGTGTTTTCGGGGTACCAGCAGGAAAGTTGCTCGGGTTTATCGTCAGCCACCGGGGAATTGAGGCTAATCCAGATAAGATTGAAGCTATCATGAAGATGGAAGCTCCACGGTCACAAAAGAAGGTTCAGCGACTCACTGGATGTATGGCCGCTCTGAGCAGATTTATATCCAGGCTGGGAGAAAAAGGTTTGCCATTTTACAAGCTACTCAAGAAGGTGGATAAGTTTCAATGGGCTTCAGAAGCACAAGAAGCTCTAGATGCACTGAAGAAATTCTTGACAACACCACCAGTACTGAAACCACCCCGGCGAGCTACGCCGACTCAACCGGCTGAAGATTTGTTGCTGTATGTCTCTTGCACGACTCACGTGGTAAGCACCACGTTGGTAGTCGAGCGAGTAGAAGAAGGACATGCCTATCCAGTACAACACCCTGTTTACTTCATCAGTGAAGTTCTAGGCCCCTCGAAGAAAAAGTATCCTCAGGTTCAGAAGCTATTATATGCAGTACTTCTAACTGCCCGCAAGCTGCGTCATTACTTTGACGACCACAAAGTCATAGTAGTCACTGGTTTTCCAATAGGGGACATTCTTCACAACAAGGAAGCCATTGGCCGAATAGCCAAGTGGGCTTGCGAGCTGGGATCCCATGATATCGAGTTCCGACCTCGCACTGCCATCAAAACTCAAGCACTGGTTGATTTCGTATCAGAGTGGACAGAACAGCAAGTACCAGACAATCCGGAAACTGCAGAAGTATGGCGAATGTATTTTGATGGCTCGCTGAAGCTGCAGGGAGCAGGAGCAGGGATTCTCTTCACCGCACCTGGAGGCGAGCACCTCAAGTACGCTCTCCAGTTGCTATTCCCGGCCTCTAACAATGCAGCCGAATATGAAGCTTTGATACACGGATTGAACATCGCCATGTCACTGGGCGTCAAGAGATTGATGGTGTACGGAGATTCTCTGGTAGTCATCAGCCAGATAAACAAGGAATGGGATTGTTCAAGTGATTCAATGGGAAAATACTGTGCCGCCGTCCGAAAGCTGGAAGATAAATTCGAGGGTCTGGAATTTCATCATATAGAAAGAGATCGGAACACGGCGGCCGATGTACTGTCCAAGCTCGGATCCGGTCGAACTCAGGTCCCACCCGGAGTCTTCGTGCAAGAAATTCTGCAGCCGAGTATCTCAATGGATCAAACAGAAGAGTGCAACATCATAAATCAACTCGAGTCAGATTCTAACGATTGGAGAAGACCGATTATTAAGTATATAAAGAATGAAGAAGAACCAGACGACAAGAACTCGGCAGAGCGCATTGCCAGGCAGTCGGCTCACTATACACTCATTGGGGAGGAACTGTACAGAAGGGGTGCGTCAGGCATCCTCATGAAGTGCGTTCTCCCGTCCACCGGGAAACAACTTCTGAAGGAAGTCCATGCAGGGCAATGTGGGATACATGCAGCATCCAGAACACTAGTCGGGAAGGTTTTCAGGTCAGGATTCTATTGGCCGACGGCGAAGAACGATGCAGCCGAGTTAGTTCAGAGATGCGAAGCTTGCCAATACTTGTCAAAGCAACAGCACATGCCAGCACAGCAGCTACAGACCATACCAGTGACCTGGCCTTTCGCGTGCTAGGGACTGGATATGATTGGACCTTTCAAGAAAGCTCAAGGGGGATATACCCATGTATTGGTGGCGATTGACAAATTCACTAAATGGATAGAGTGCAAGCCCATTGCTTCTCTAACTTCTGCTAAAGCCGTGGAATTCATACAAGGCATAATATTCAGATTCGGGATACCAAACAGTATCATCACTGACTTGGGATCCAACTTCACCAGTTCAGAATTCTTTGACTTCTGCGAGCAAAAGAGCATTCAGATCAAGTACGCATCTGTAGCACATCCAAGAGCCAACGGGTAGGTTGAGCGAGCCAACGGAATGATATTGGAGGCACTCAGGAAAAGGGTCTTCGATAAGAATGAGAAATTCGCAGGAAAGTGGATAAGGGAATTGCCTTATGTTGTTTGGAGCCTGAGAACCCAACCTAGCCGAGCCCTGCATGGAAACACTCCTTTCTTCATGGTCTATGGATCGGAGGCAATGCTACCTGCTGATCTCAAGTTTGGGGCGCCAAGATTGATCTTCGAAAGCATAGCAGAAGCCGAGGCCACCAGGTTGGAGGATGTTGATGTACTTGAAGAAGAACGACTGAATGCAGTAATCCAATCAGCACGGTACCAGCAGACTCTAAGGCGCTATCACGACAAGGCTGTGCGGCAACGGTTCTTTTCGATAGGAGACCTCGTCCTCCGCCGAATTCTAACGGGAGAGGGACGACACAAGTTATCACCCTTATGGGAAGGGCCTTTCATAGTAGCAGAAGTCACTCGGCCCGGATCATATCGCCTCACCCAGATGGATGGCACAGAAGTTGGGAACTCCTGGAACATAGAGCACCTCAGAAAGTTTTACCCCTAGCTGTATTTCAAAACAGCTGGGGCGACCATGTATTCAGTAAAATGGAAATACGCCATCAATAAAGAGAGATTTCAAAGATACTCGGCCCGTTTACGATTGACTTGCATTCTTACTTAACTCGGGGTGACCACTATGCCCTACAAACGGAGCAATCGATTTAAGTCGGCAACGACTTAAGGCGGTGCAACATGCTCACGCTTACTTAACTCGGGGTGACCACTATGCCCTACAAACGGAGCAATCGATTTAAGTCGGCAACGACTTAAGGCGGTGCAACATGCTCACGCTTACTTAACTCGGGGTGACCACTATGCCCTACAAACGGAGCAATCGACTTAAGTCGGCAACGACTTAAGGCGGTGCAACATGCTCACGCTTACTTAACTCGGGGTGACCACTATGCCCTACAAACGGAGCAATCGACTTAAGTCGGCAACGACTTAAGGCGGTGCAACATGCTCACGCTTACTTAACCCAGAGTGACCACTATGCCCTACTAACGGAGCTATCGGCTAAAGTCAGCGATGGCTTAAGCCGGTGCAGCATACTCGCGCTTACGCAATTCAGGGGATGACTTCCATATCCCGCAAACAAACTTCATAATCATCATGCAGCGTTACCACAAACTTGCGAACCAATAAATTCTGATACAATAAGAGAGTAATCATGTCATTCGAATGATAAGCTGATATCTTCTAACGAATACTTGATCATGCTAACCGCGCGCTCATAGCACGCAAAATGTTTCTCTATTTTCCAATGTCTTTCTCAGGAACGACCGACGAAGAAGGGCGATTCGAGGAATCGGGGGTAGCATGCACATCGGCCTTTATGTCTTCAGGAACAACTGCGCCGGGTCTCCTCATCAAGATTCGTCCCGCCCGAATAGCCTTGTCCATGGCTTTATCGCGCTGGGCTTTGAGAGTAGCAGCAGTCTCTTCGGCAACTTTAACAGCGTGCTGAGCAGCTTCTAACTCCTGAGCAATGGATTTCTTAGAAGCTCGGAGTCCCTTGATGGTGGCATCCTTTGCCGATATCAATTGCTTAAGGCGGGTCACTTCGTCAGCAGACTCTTGCAGCCTACAACGCTGATTGTCCAGTTCCTCCATTGTAAAGCGGTGACTCCTCTCCAAAATGGTCAGTGAGTTGCTAGAATCACGATATAATCTGTCCAGATTGTCACGAGAAGCAGCAAGGATACGTTTTTCTTCCTACAAACAAAAATAAACTCCTTCAGAATCCAAGCAAGTAATAAGAGCATAGCAAGGCGAGGCACGGTTTTGTAAGTTACCTTTTCAGAGTCAAGCCGAGCATGGAGAGAAGAACTCAGAGCGTTGGCGTCATCCAAAGCAGCGGAGACCTGATTTAGTTCAGTCTGGCTCTGAGAATACTTTTCCTCGAAGTCAGCGCACCGTTGAGCCATTTCAGCTTGATCTCGGGAATGTTTTTCCTCAAGAACTGCAATTTGCCGAGTCATTCCTATCAAGAGGTAATCAAACGAAATGAGGTCAGAAGGTAAAACAATCCACGAACAAAAGCAAAGAAGAAGAAGAAAAAGGGGACTAACCAGCGTTAGTTGCCTTCAACTCGGATATACGACGATGAAGCGACACTGGATTCCAATGCTCAAGAGACGAAGCGACTTCTGAGATGAAAGCACCCTGCGATCTCAGCTGGCTGGCCATCCCATCCACCAAAGCCTGATAAGAAGAACAGATGAACATAATGAAAAAAGCTCATGCAACGCAAAGATCAAGTTAAAAGTACAGCACAGTACCTGGAGGTTGGAAAAGAACGAAGGAATTCCCAAATCAGAAGAAATCAGCTGATAACCAGATGCCAGACCACCACCCGAAGCAGCTTGCAACAGACCAGTAGGAATGAGCTCAGTGCCTTCAACAGAGCCAAACGCCAGACCAGCGGGGACGCTGCCCTCTAAAGCGACTCCCTGATCCAGAGTTTGGGCCACCACCATGCCGCCAGAGTGTGGAGGTGAACCCGCGTGAACGTCCATGGAAGTGCAGGAAGGAGACCTTGCTCGGGCACCCTCGGGGACTGGGTCCCAGTTGGCACTGCCCACTTGGGCCGGATCATCCCCGGCAACACCCTCGGGGGCTGGGCAGTAGCTTATACTCTTCCCCCGAGCTAAGTCTTCCCCGGCGACACCCTCGGGGGCTGGGCATGTGTCAGCACTATTCTTGGGGTCCAGGCTCTCTGCAGTGACCACCTCTAAGGTTGACGGGCCTTCAGCTACTTCCATGGGACCAGAACAATCCAAGTCAACATCCCGACCCTCGAGATCGCGCTCTAAGGTCGACGAGGCACGGGATGACCTCAACCCAGCATCAGGCACGGCAGCACAAGTCTCTGTTGTATCATCATCCACAGGCTCTGACAACAAGTCCTCTGGGACCATATCTTCTAGAGTTTGATCAAAGTTGGCCAGGGACAGCTCTTGCAGACCAATAAGGGCAGACAATGCAGGAGAAGGAACTCCACTACTTCCACCGCTGGCGATGAACTGCCGACTGTTTTTCCGAGTTAAAGGAGCTTCATTTTCTTCCTCCTCATCTTCCACAGTAACCACGCAAGCAGCACCCCCATTGGGATCAGCAACAGATGGAGCACACCCATTGGGTTCAACAGCAGTTTGGGCACACCCATTGGGGTCGGTGTCAGTAAGGCCAGTTGCAGGCACTTCTTCAGCAGCAGGAGCTAAGGTACCGGCGTCCTCATCAAAACTGGATACTCGCCGGAGGCGTCTTCTCTTCTTCTTTTGCTCATCAGCAGAAGGCTCGGGCTGACTGGTTCGGCTAGGGCGCCTCGGGCGAGTACTGACAGGTTTCGAGACATCCAAAGTTGTATCAACCTCTGGAAGGGGCACCGCTGCCAACGTACCATCAGGAGCAGCATCGGATGAATCCTCAGCTAACAGATCAAGCATGTCATTTATGTCTGCATCACTAGGGTTCAGAGGCACTTCAAAATAAACCTGCCGTTCATCATCAGGAATCTCCCCGAGCGAAGCAACCAAAGTACTGACTTCTTCAGCAGAGGGTCGCACTCTAAGGCCCAAATTGCTATCAGTCACAGGCGGATTTGACACAAAAAGGGTGAAAGCTTTGGGAGGAGGTAGGTTCCAGGCCGAGTGTGCCACTGGAGCACCAACATTTGAAACCTTACCCCTGAGGATCATTTCAAGTCGGCTTACCAAGTCTACAGAAGGAATTCTCCTATTGGTCACCCGGGTTGAGTCGGCCAGCCCTCGATACAGATATGCCGGATAGGCCCTATCTTTCAGTGGCTGAATGTTCTTAAAAACAAAGTCAGTGACCACCACTTCAGCAGTTAGACTTCTCTCTTTCAGCAGTCCAACTTCAGCCAGCAACACACCTGCCTCAGCCACTTCTTGATCCGTGGGAGACTCAGTCCAACTCGGAGTGCGAACGTCTGGCTGTCTTCCCGACCGGGAAGGGAGAGAATTTCTATAGTTATCAACTATAAACCACTCTAGACGCCACCCCTTAATACTATCCTTGAGGGGAATCTCAAGATACTCAGTCTTCCGCCCACGGCGCATCTCCAAACTGGCACCTCCGACCAACTGATGTTGTCCCCCGGCCATCCCAGGGCAACAATGATACAAATACTTCCATAAACCGAAATGCGGCAGCACGCCGAGATAGGCTTCGCATAGGTGAACGAAAATGGAGATTTGCAGAATGGAATTAGGGTTCAAATGGGTCAAATTGATATGATAGAAATCAAGGAGGCCGCGGAAAAAAGGAGAGATGGGAAGGCCGAGGCCGCGGAGAAGAAAAGGAGCGTAAACTACAGACTCGTGGGTATCCTCTGTTGGGACAGTAGTCCCGTGGCAAATCCGCCAAGAACAGAGTTCCCACGGAGGAAGAACCCCGAGGGAGACGAGGCGGAGAAGCTCAGCTTCGGAAATAACGGACATATGGTTACCTGCGAAGGGTAACTGACTGTTGGGGTCGATTGCAGGGATCACCGCCGCAGACGAGTTCGCAGTTTTCCTCTTGGGCGCCATCTTGCTTTTCACCAGTGAACAGAGTAGAAGGCGAGTGGTAGAGAAGATTCAGATGCGGGAATGCAAGAACTAGGGCACGGAAAGCAAAAGCGGCTAAAAGCGCAACTCTTATGGGATATTCTCGAGTCAGATACCGTTTCAAAAAGTGCTCAGTCATCACCCGGCAGTTATTTCCAAAAAAGCCGACGTACCACTTCATCACTCGGTTATTATTCTCAAAATAACTCGTGCGACCGGCTATCACTCGGCGTTGCCTCTAAAACGCTGACATCGTATTCAATCGCTCGGCATTACTTCTAAAGTGCCGACGCCGACCTTCAATCACTCGGCGTTGCCTCTAAAACGCTGACATCGTATTCAATCGCTCGGCATTACTTCTAAAATGCCGACGCTAACCTTCAATCACTCGGCGTTGCCTCTAAAACGCTGACATCGTATTCAATCGCTCGGCATTACTTCTAAAATGCCGACGCTAACCTTCAATCACTCGGCGTTGCCTCTAAAACGCTGACCTCGTATTCAATCGCTCGGCATTACTTCTAAAGTGCCGACGCCGACCTTCAATCGCTCGGCATTACTTCTAAAGTGCCGACGCCGACCTTCAATCACTCGGCATTGCCTCTAAAAACGCTGACCTCGTATTCAATCGCTCGACATTACTTCTAAAATGCCGGCGTCGACCTTCACTCACTCGGCGTTGCCTCTAAAACACCGATATCGACCGCAAGACTACTCGGCAATTGCTTCTGAAAGCGTCAGTATGATGAACAAGTTATTCATCTACTATCTCAAAAGAATCAGTTCTATAATAAGGGAAAGCAAGTCATCGATAAAGGGCCAACGTCAGTTTTTCATTAAGGGGAAGATAATAAGATTACAAACCAACTCTTCGCGAGTTGGTGCTTCCCTATTACCACTACATTACTACTACATTACATTACTACTACTACTATACTAATATCTAAAGACCAGTGGCGCTTAGCCACTGGCCTTGCTGCTGCTGCCGCCGCCGCCGCCCCTGGTGCTGCCCTTGCTGCTGCTGCCGCCGCCGCCGCCCCTGGTGCTGCCCTTGCTGCTGCCGCCTCTGGTGCTGCCCGTGCTGCTGCCGCCTCTGGTGCTGCCCTTGCTCCCGTCGCCGCCGCCGCCGCCCCTGCCGTCGCCATCGCCGTCGCCACCGTCGTCGTCGTCGTCGTCGTCGTCGTCATCGTCGTCGTCCTCGCCCTCGCCGCCGTCCGAGTCCTCCTCTTCAGAGGAGAACTCCGACTCATCCGAGCCCTCGAGCCCGGAGCGCTCGACGGTCCGGATGTACGTCCAGACTTCCGCGGCAACCCCCTGGGAGTCGTCTGAATCATCAGACGACGCCGGGGGAGAGACGGGAGCCGGAGAGCCCTCGGACTCGGAGGAGAACTCCTCCTCCGAGTATTCCGAGTCGCCGAAGTCCTCCGACGGAGGAGTCGGCTCGCGCTTGCGCTCGTTACTCTTGCCCATGGCGGAAGCAGACAGAAGGGAGGAGAAGGGCGTTATTTATAGAAGGGAAAGGCAACCGCTCACTTTCAACCGCGGTCACTGAACAGTCGCAAAGCATTCAATAAGCACTCCCACCCATCCGAAGACACGTCAGACGGCTGACGCCGTTTCATGCAACACTACACCCATTGGGACTCCAATCAACAGCGCAAAGGATATGATTACACTAGCCGTCCCATCACATTACTACTTAGAAGCAGCCGGCTAAAACACTCAGCGTACCAAGCCGTCCCTTGCCCACACCCATTGGGGGGGGACGCCCAGGAATTATCAGTATATTTTTCAAAACGGTCACATCCGTGCAGGGCATGCAGTAAATACCTCAAGACAAAAATGAGATATCAGTAAGGATCAGAGGAAAGCCAAATATAGCCAGCAAAGTACAAGATATGGCTGACAGAAGCGACGCAAAGACTAGACAGAGAACGTCCATCAAACGTCCAATCAAGTCACAGAAGCAAATAAATTGCATTACCTAGCAAGATATGGATGGATTGCAAACTCAGCTGCTAAAGACAAAATATATGCTGACCTCTGCAGCAAAATATTGATGACATAATGCTGACCTCCAAAGCATAATGCAAATAGCTTCATGCCAATTTTTACAAGCAAAAGGAAGACCTTTGAATGGATTATCCTTAAAAAATCCATTTGAAGGTCGGGGGGCTACACCCATTGGGTGCACCTCCGGCGCACCCCATGGATTATCATTCCAAACTGAGATAGTGCCGACTTCTAAGGCGTAGGATAAGATTAAAAAGACCAATCCTCGACCGAGATGCAGGAGCGCAAATGGAGATAGTTTCTGGGGAAGACCTTCGAGAGGATTATCTTCTAAAATCCACCCAAAGGTCGGGAGCTACACCCATTGGGTGCACCTCCGGTGCACCCAACGAAGTCCAGAATCCTACAAATCAAAATGCCGACCTCTAAGGCACAAGCACAAAACTAAACTTCGGTCGAACGAGTGATCGGAGCAAGAGAAGACAACAGGTAGTCATTTTTTGGACCTTGGATCTTTGGGTTGATTACCTCTAAATCAACCCAAAGATCGGGGGCTTGTGGGGGATAGATATCCCCCGGGTCCACTAAAGAAGTAAAAGACCTCACGAAAGGCCCAAGGGCCCAATAAATCGTAAGGTCGTTCTTTCGTGGGCCTGGGGAAAGACAATCAACAAAGCAGAGAAGATGTAAGACCGGATTGGAGCAAACCCGGACGGCCCACAACGTCGAACGAGTACATCGCAACAGAGACCCGACTTTCCCGCGCTGAAACCCCCATGCAATGGAGCTATGCGAGGATAAGTCGGCGAGGGTTACGTAGGGATAGACTCAAGAGGTTCACTACCTTTCAGCTACTTGTTGTTATCATATCCACGTGTACTGCCCCACGGTCGAGTATATAAGGCCTAGGGGGCACCCCTTCAGATCGATCGACCCTATCTTACTTAGCCACCCACATAAACTCTCTGTGCCTTCAACCCAGAGAGCCCTCTTGTAACCACACTCGCATACTCACCAGGACGTAGGTTGTTACGCATCTCTAAGCGGCCTGAACCTGCAAATCTTGTCCACTGTCTCTCGTGCGATCGGCACGAACCATTTTGCTACAGTCGTTGACACCGTCCTACTCCTAGAAAACACCTTGAGGGGTAACCCCGGGTGTGCGGTCGGACCCAAAACACCGACACCGTCGGTTTGACCATAGCCGACGGGAATTAACTATTAACTCCCGTCGGCCTAGTTAATCCCTGTCGGCTGCCCTGGCCGACGGGAGTTAATAGCTAATCCCTGTCGGCTGCTCTGACCGATCGGAGTTAATAGTTAATCCCCGTTGGCTGACCTGGCCGACGGGAGTTAATAGCTTATTCCCGTCGGCTTGTACTTGGCCAACGGGGATTACTAATTCCCGTCAGCCGCCGACGGGAATAATGTTATCCCCGACACCTGACAGCCAACGGCTTGAGGCCGACGGGAGTTAGCCTATTACCGACAGGAATTAGTTATTCCCCTCGGTTTTTAGCCGACGGGAATTAACTGGATTCCTGTAGTGCTAGATAACCTAATCATGTTTACAGGATGTCCAAGGCTCTATATGGACTAAAGGAAGCTTCAAGCGCTTGGTATGAACGTCTTTGTGACTTCCTCATTGAGAAGGGCTTTAAGATCGGGGCTATCGACACCACGCTATTGACCAAGAAGCATAACAATGATATTTTTATTTGTCAAGTTTATGTTGATGATATAATCTTTTGCTCGATAAATCATTGACATTGCAAGGAATTTAGTGAGATATTGTCGAAGGAGTTCGAGATGTCAATGATTGGGGAGCTTACTTTCTTCCACGACTTTCAAGTTAAGCAAATGAAAGAAGGAAACTTCCTCTCTCGAGAGAAGTATACCAAAGACTTCTTGAAAAGATTAAAAATGGAGGATTGTAAGCCACTCAAGACACCAATGCCTACTAATGGACATCTCTACCTAGATGAGGGAGGTAAACCGGTTGATCAAACTCTCTATCGTTATATGGTTGGTTTGTACCTTACCACATCTAGGCCTGACATCATGTTTAGCGTATGTATGTGTGCTCGCTTTCAAGCAAATCCTAAGGAAGCCCATCTTAGTGTTGTTAAAAGAATCCTTAGGTACCTAAAAGCACACCCCAAGCAATGTCCTTTGGTATCCCAAAGGAGGTACTTTTGATTTAGTTGGCTATTCCAATTCGTATTATCCCGGATGCAAAGTTGATAGGTGTAACACCCCGTCTATTCCCGGACCGCCGATACTTACTCCTGGCAGCTCTCTAGGATCATATATTGTCCCCACGGACCAACACAAGTCTTTTATGCGCACTTTGTCCACACTCATGCGCACCCGAGAAAACTTCACGATCGGGCACCCATCCCAAATTGCTCCAAGTCCAGCACGCTTAACCTGGAGGTTTTTTCAAGATAGGCTTCCTAAAAAGAAGATACACCTTGTTGATATGAGTACTCTATTAATTTTATTAAGCCTTAGGCCAGGATATCACCATCCCAGGGGCCAAGATGTCACAATCCACCCCCTTAGAAGACTAACATCCTCGTCGGTAAAACCCCAATCCGGGAACCTCCCCTCTTAGCCACATCTGTGTGTCTAGTGTCGTCATATGCCATGTCATGTGACCACTTCGGGCCCACATGCTCCATGCACCATATACCCAAACCCCTAACCCACACACGCCCGTGAAACAGCGAGGGTCGGCTCTGATACCACTTGTAACACCCCATCCACTCCCAGACTGGCGGTACTTACTCCACGCAGCTCTCTAGGATCATATATTGTCCCCACGGACCAACACAAGTCTTTCATGCGCACTTTGTCCTCACTCATGCGCACACGAGAAAACTTCTCGGTCGGTCACCCATCCCGAATTGCTCCAAGCCAAGCACGCTTAACTTGGAGGTTCTTTCGAGATAGGCTTCCAAAAAAGAAGATGCACCTTATTGATATGAGTACTCTATTAATTCTATTAAGCCTTGGGCCAAGATATCACCATCCCAGGAGCCAGGATATCACAATAGGAAAATTACATCCTGGCGGTGCCATTTACTTGGAAGATCACTAGTTTCATGGACTTCAAAAAAGCAAAATAGTGTTTCCTTGTCAACCATTGAAGCAGAATACATTGCCACGGGTGCTTGTTGTGTACAAATTCTTTATATGAAACAAACATTCTAGACTATGGTGTAGTTCTAGAAAAGGTACCTTTGTTGTGTGATAATGAGAGTGTAGTTAAAATTGCTAATAATCATGTCCAACACTCGCACCAAGAACATTTACATCTGTCATCATTTCCTTAGAGATCATGTTGTGAAGGGAGATATCTTACTAATAATCTATTAAGAACCTAATGTGGGCACCTGGTGCTACCACGACTTCACCCTGCGCGGTGACACTCTGGGCCCACCCCACGTGCCCCGTCTCGGGGGCTGTGCCCTGTGGGCCCCACGCCTACCGTCCGCGCAGCGCTTTCTCAGCTACTACCCTATGGACCCTAACACTCTGGGCCTGCCCTACGCGCCACACCTCGGGGGCCGTGCCTGATGGGCCCCACGCCCAGCGCCCGCATAACGCTCTGTAAGCTACTACCCTGTGGACCCCAGCGCCCGCGCAACCAGCTACTATGTCTGCCCAGTACCCGACCTCGCCCGTGCTGCTAACACCAGACCACACATACCTTAATGTTTAGAAATAAACAATAATTATACAAAAATAGTGTAGAGCGAGCACTCGAACCCTCGCCCCTTGCTCCAGATTTTTGGGGCTAACCACTAGACCACATGTACCTTAGTGTTTAGAAATAAACAATAATTATATTTGAATAAATATCTCAATACGTATTTATATGATATATAAAAACCATAGCAAAGCGCGGACAACTGGCTAGTTTCACTAAAAGGAGTTAGGACAGATGATCAACTAGCAGATATTTTCACAAAACCATTAGATGAATCCCACTTTTGCAAGTTGAGGAATGAGCTTATTATTCTTGATCTTAGCAATTTCTCATGAATCCAATATGGGGTGTCATGCTTGCATTGCATATTAATTTCATGAATTGCATCTAGGACTTGTCTAACCTAGTTAAGGTAACCGCCCGAAAAGCTTGTCAAAAAGCTTAACTCAGGCTCAAATTTGACAAGCTCTATCTTTTTAGCTTTTCTCGTGCTTAAATGTTCTTTATTATGCAAATATTGGTTCTTGAGATATGCATGTGTTACTACACTTAGAGGGAATATTCACAACTCAATTCATACTTGAAACCCCTAGTGTAACTCACAAATGCCAACTCTCACCAATTGCTCATTTTTCTAAAAACTACATAGCCTATGGCAAAATATTTTGAAAACTATGAGAGAATATGTGAGGGTGCCAATATCTGTCTCAATAGGTGTTATTTTGTGTGCTTATAAGTTTGATTTGGTTTGGCACAAATGTTCTTAGAAAAAAATTCAAAATACCCTCAGTTTAGGCTCACCAGATAGTCCGGTGCTCCGGCTTGGCCTCGGCTTGCTCTGCCTCTGTGCAGACTGTCCGGTGTGCACTTGGTAGTGTCTTATTCACTGTCCGGTGTGCCCATAACCACGACTTCAAATCCCTTTTCACACCCAAGCCCGCACGTCAGCTGCCCTTACTCGTGCACGCTGTGTTCTTCTCAGCTTGTTCTCTCTACACCACTTCCATCGCACGTGTTGCTCGCCCCAGTGCCACCGCCTCTCCCTGGCCGTGCTCTATTCGCTGTCGTCTTTCTTATCTCTAGCAATCCCTTGGTAATGTCTTGGAGAATCCTCCCCTCCCCAGTGAGCGCCTCTCAACTCTAGATCATTTACTCTCTCCTATTTTCCCCATCTGTGTTCACCTTGTATGCATGTTGTAATTCCTATGAAAATCTATGAATTCTAGTGAAAATCCTTTGAATCTGTGTGTGGTTGTGTCTCGTTAAACATCTCTTGCAGAATCATCAATCCCTATGGGGGTTAAATACCTAGTGAAAGGATCACGATGCCCAAGAGGGGGGGTGAATTGGGCTTTTCTAAAAATCAACAACAATTAAACCATAAGCAAGAGCCCAACTTCACCCAACAACTAGCAATAAGAGAATACTTCTAGAAATACAACAATACTAAGACTATGCTTCAACTACTTGCTAAACAAATGCACAAGGTAAAGTGCTTGAATTTAAATGCGGAATGTAAAGCAAAGTTTAGAAGACTCCTCCGATTTTTCCTAAGGTATCGAAGAGTCGGCACTCTTCCCTAGTCCTCATTGGAGCACCCGTGCAAGGGTATCGCTCCCCCTTGGTCCTCGCAAGAACTAAGTGCTCACTATGAGATGATCCTTTGCCACTCTGGCGTGGTGGATCCCACACGACCGCTTACAATCTTGAGCTGGGTCACCAACAAGTCCTCCAAGGTGATCACCGTGCTCCCAACGCAACCAAGCTGTCTAGGTGATGCTGATCACCAAGAGTAACAAGCTGTAGACTTTCGCTTGACCAAGAGAAGCCTAATGCATGTTGTGTGTGCTCTAGATGGCTCTCACTTGCACTAATGAGGTCCTAATGCGGGATTACGATTTTCTAATCACCTCACTATGCTTTGTGGTGCTTGCAATGCTCTAGCAATGTATGGGAGTTAATGTGGGCAGCAAGACATTCAATATGGTGGGTGGAGGGGGTATAAATAGCCCTCACCCACCAACTAGCCGTTACCAACCCTTCCCGCGCATGGGCGCACCGGACAGTCCGGTGCGCCAACGGTGCACCATCAGTGCGCCAACCGTCACTTCCAACAGCTAGTTCTGAAAGGTAGCCGTTCGGTAGATGGCACACCGGACAGTCCGGTGTGCCGGCTAAAAATCCAATTCTGAACTCGTTGCTCTCGGGTTTCGGCGGGGGAGTAGGTCTTCCCCTGGCCAGACTGGCCCCACTGTGAAAGGGCGCACCGGACAGTCCGGTGCCCCTAAGACAGAAAACCTAATTCTTATTTCCTTTTGATTTTCAAATAAGTTTTCGTTCTAACTCGTGAGTGTGTTATAGAGTGACACCTAGCACTAGATGTGAGTGTGAATATGCACCAACACTACACTAGAACTCTCTTGGTCGAACTACTCATTGACAACCCCTCTTTATAGTACGGCTAAAATAAAATAGAAGACCTAACTCTATACCGAGTGTCCGCAACTCCTTGACACTCGGGATACGAAGACCTTCATCTTTTGATTTGTCGTTTCAGCCGTCGCTTCAAGTTCTTATCTCGGGGATTGTTTTCACCGTTGTAGTACATCTTTCTGTAATGCGACCTAACTTACCATTGTCTCTGCAAAGGACACGTTAGTCACATATAATATTACGTTGTCATTAATCACTAAAGCCAACCAGGGGCCTAGATGCTTTCAATCTCCCCCTTTTTGGTGATTGATGACAACCCTACAAGAGTGTGAGAGTAGTTTGTTTGTTTTCTGCCAATAGAGAAGATGGTTAGTTATACTCAATCATTTTGACAGAAAGAGCGTGTAAAATAATAATAAGTATAGGCGCATACACGACGTAAGTTTCTTGTTCATATAAGAATGAAATCAAATCGATGAACAAGAACTAAAAGACTGATGATAACATATTAGGTGAAAACACAATACACACACAGTCAAAGTAAACATCGAGAGCATATTATAGAGTTTGTGAGTAAGCGTCATACTAAAGTGGAGCTAGTACAGAGAGTATGAAGCACATATATTACTGCAAAATACAAAAGGCACTCTCAACTAACTCTCTAACTCCCCCTGGCTCTCACAACTCTCATACCTCTCCCCCTTTGGCGTCAAACACCAAAAGGGTTACCTGAACCTACAGCCCAGAGGAGGAAGGAGGGGGCGGGGGCGCATCCGATCACGGTCGTGGCAGAAGTGCAAACGCAAGCTGGGGGTCGGAGTCAGTCTCGGATCTAGGATCTGTAGTAGAAGCTAGAGCTGGTACTGACTCTGACAGAGGCTGCACTGCAGGATCCGCCGGAGCAGAAGTGGTCATGGACACCGCCATAGTAGTAGTGGTAACAACAGGCGCTGGTGGTACGGGCGACTGAGCACTGACGGTTTCGACGATCGGCGATGAGAAATCCAGATTGACCGGCCGGAGCAGAGAGGGGGAAGGACCAAAAGGAGGAAGTGGGGGTCCTACCTGAATCGCTAGCACAACGGCTGCCTTAAGAGCTGGAGGAGGGGCAGACTGAACTGGTGGGAGCTGAACACCGGTATGCTGAAGGATATGAGTCATAAAAGCCCGATGCTCAGCCCTGTCTGCCAAAAGCTGCTGCTGCAGAGTGTCCTAATGGTCCTGAATGGTCTGAAATATGGAAAGCATCTGCTTGGACATCTGCTGCTGGAAAGTTGCCTGTCAAGCCTGCTCGGCTGCCTGATGAGCCTGCTGCTATGTAAGAGACTGAAGTATCGCAGCCAAAGTAGGATCAATAGCAAGAGGGGCAGCAGGGGCAGCACTGGAACTCCCTACCTCGTGATCATGTGAGCGAGGAGGCACAGGAGGCGGTGGCGAGATCACAAAGTCATCATCATCATCATCATCAGCGACAGCTGTGCCCTGGGTCTCGAACTGTCTGAATGCCTCATCCTCAGCCTGAATGTCTGGCACTGGATCTGGCATAGGGGTTGGGTCCTCAGGGGCTGGACGATATGAACCAAACTGGAGGCGTGAGGCCTCGAATGTGCCCTGAAACTGAGGCGGCCTGATTAGCTACACGAAGATGTAACAGAGGTAATGTGCATACGGCAGCTGACAACGAGCATGAAGACCATCCAAAACTGTGTCCTCGATCTCATAGATAAGAAAGTCAGCGACGTCCAACTCTGAGTGTGAGATCAAGGCACCAAGTAGCCATAACTGAATATGCGTGGTGGCCTCTCTGTAACCCATCCTGGGTAGCAGTGTCCATCTCATCACCTGATACAGATAATTCACTGCATGGGTGAAGTCAGCTGGAGAGCGTCGCGACCCATCTGTGAAAGGAGGTCTAAAAAGGGCCATGACGTGAGTAGTGGCTGGTGCAACTCCATCGTGAGGGCGACGAGGAGGATTTGATGTACCATAGCACAGACTGTGAAGACGAGTCGATGGCTCTGTAAATCCAAACATCTGTCGTATCTTGCTGGCATGCAATGTGACATCCTCTCTCTCGAAGCGAAACCTCATCCACTGATGATCTGGGTCTATCCAGACTGTAGTGTAAATACTCGGACCCACTCCTCAATGTATCTGCCACTCGTAGTCAGTAGAGAAAGAAGTCCTGGTAGATAGGAGAGATGCACCTCTGAATCGGCACCAGCTGCTAGCAGAAAGGCAGGTAGATCCAAAAGCCGGTGCGCTCGCATGGCAATCTGTGTTGACAAATGTGCTCGGAAGAAGGACTTCTGAGTCCTGGTACTGAAAATTGCTGCCACTGTAGGATCCCTCTGAGCTGACAACCAGGACTCCACGGGTACGTGTCTGAACCTACGTACCCGGGCTGCAGTGGCACGTTGAAGATCAAGTAGTTGAGGATCAGCAGCTAATGGTCGCACCTCTGTCTTGTCTCGCTCCCTAAAGCGGGGTGGTGGAATGGGTGGAGCGGAAATGGGACCTGGAGTGGTGGAGGTGGTGGGTATGGCGGAAGTGGTGGATGGCTCTAGAGCGATAGAAGTTAGTGCAGTGGGAGGTGGAGTAGTAGCTGTGGCGGGTGTAGAGGGAGCGGATGAGCGAGGTTGAGACGCGAGGCGACGAACCCTGTAGGCAATCTAGCCTGAGGAGATCTGCAACTAGCCACCCCGCTCTGCCTGCTCTGCTACTGCTGCCGCTGCAAGTGCTGCACGGGTGGCTCTGTCCATACGCCGCTTCTTCCAGCCTTCCTGATGCTCTAGGTACACTGTCTTGCCCTTGACCTGCCTGAAGAGGCATGGAGGGTCCTTATCGTCTCCTCCCCCTGGCGCTGACACATTCTTCATGCACACCATCCTGACCTGAGTGCTGCATAAGTGAGTGAAAGGCTAAGCATGAGTAGATAGCAGTTGATAAGATCATAACCAAAGTGATAAGTACCTGGAAACCTCACGAGAGAGAGAGAATCCAGGCAGAATAGGAGACAAGCACACGGGCAGGTGAGGTCACTGAAATGACAGAAGCGGTGAGCACGTATTAGTCACATAGTCATAAGTATATGAAATGTGAATAAATACATACATAGAGAGTTATGACACAGAGACTGAGTGATTTGGAGAAACAAAGGTCAAATGACGCGAAAACGACGTTTGAGCGAGGAATAGTGCCATAGAAGGTTTGAATTTCGAAATGGGGCACGAAATGACTTGGAATTGAGCCAATACTTCACGAGTAGGTATATATGAGTGAATATGAGTGAAGAGTGCGCTTGGTTTGAAATTTGGCGAAGAAAGTGAATTTGGGCACTCGACTCAGAATCAGTCGCTATAAACGGGAATCTGAAGAAAATTTGTGTCTGGGATATCGGATTGGCGTGAAATTTGGCGAATATGTTGCTTGAGGTGTCATGAAGGTGTTGGAAAAAATCTGGGATCGATTTGAGCAAATTTGGCTGGTTTGGGCATTTCACCGAGCACTTGGCGTGCGAGGTTTTAGGTTTTGAGTGAAATGCCTATTCTAGAGATTGAAACCTCCCAATGGGAGAAGGAAACCTACAGGGAAGCATAGAGGACACACATGCACACTTGTATCCAAGAGATTGCTCAGAATTTTGAATGGAATTTAGGTTTGAATCAAAGGACGGGGTGGAGACCTTTGCTGCTCAGAGTATAGTAGAGGGAAAGGGGGGAAGCAGGAGCAGCTCACCAGAAAGACAGTGAGGGAGGCCAAGCCTTGAGCTTGGAGGAGATTGCCGGAGCTCGGCTACGGTGATCGACAACGGTGAGGGGCAGAGAGAGTCACCAGAGCACAAACCAGAGGCTAGAGAGTGAAAGAGGATGTGCTGGGCTCGGGCTGGGGGAAAACTTTTTTAAAAACGGTTCATGGGCACACCAGGCAGCCTATAGTGCATGTACGGTGCACATCGGACAGCGCACAATAGCTGTCCGGTGAACCACCGGACAATACAATGCAGAAGGGGATCTGCGTGTGCCCAACCGGCACACCGGACTGTTCGATGAGCCCAGACAGAGGGAATTTTGAAATTTTCTATCTAATTTTGAACCAAACCAAATCCCAACTTATAAGCACACAAAAGAACACCTGTTGGGACATGTATTGGTACCCTCACATATTCTCTCATATTTTTCAAAATATTTTGCCATAGCTTAGATAGTTTTTTTTGAGAAAATACTCATATGATGAGAATTGCATTGCGGCTTTGCACTAGGGGTTTCATGAAAGACTTGAGTTTTGAATACTCCCCCTAAGTGCAGTGCCACATGCATATCTCAAGAACCAACAATTGCATAGTAAATGAAATTTTAAGTACTAAAAAGCTTAAAAACTAAGACTTGTCAAGTTTGAGCCCGAGTTAAGCTTTTTCACTCGCTTTGTTGGCGGTTATCATAACTAGGTTAGACAAGCCCTAGATGCAATACAAGAGATTTAAATATGCAATGCAGGCTTGACAACACCATTTTGAGATTTAAATGAAATTTCTAAGATCAAGAATGTTTAACTCGTTCCTCAACATACAAAAGCGGGTTTTATCTAGTGGCTTTGTGAAAATATCCGCTAATTGATCTTCCGATCTCACTCCTAAAATAATGTCTCCTTTAGCAACATGATCTCTAAGGAAGTGATGACGGATATCAATGTGCTTGGTGCGAGAGTGTTATACAGGATTATTAGCAATTTTAACAGCATTCTCATTGTCACACAACAAAGGTACCTTTTCTAGAACTACACCACAGTCTAGAAGAGTTTGTTTCATATATAAAATTTGTGTGCAACAAGCACCCGTGACAATGTATTCCGCTTCGGCGGTTGACAAGGCAACACTATTTTGCTTCTTAGAAGTCCATGAAACTAGTGATCTCCCAAGCAAATGGTATCCCCTGGAAGTACTTTTTCTATCAATTTTGCAGCCGGCATAATCCACTCGGAATAGACAATTAAATCAAAAGTAGCTCCTTTGGGATACCAAAGGCCAACGCTTGGGGTGTGCTTAAGATACCTAAGAATTCTTTTAACAGCGCGAAGGTGAGCTTTCTTAGGATTTTATTGAAATCTAGCACACATACAGACACTAAACATGATATCGGGCCTAGATGCGGTAAGATACAATAGACTACCAATCATGGAACGGTAGAGAGTTTGATCAACCGGGTTACCTCCCTCATCTAGGTCGAGATGTCCATTGGTAGGCATGGGCGTCTTGATTGGTTTGCACTTCTCCATGTTGAATCTTTTCAACAAGTCTTTGGTATACTTCTCTTGTGAGAGGAAGTTACCGTCTTTCATTTGCTTGACTTGAAAGCCGAGGAAGTACGTCAGCTCACCAATCATTGACATATCAAACTCCTTCGACATCAACTTTCCAAATTCCTTGCAGTGATAGTCATTTGTCGAGCCAAAGATTATATCATCAACATAAACTTGACAAATGAAAATATCACCGTTATGTTTCTTTGTGAATAAAGTTGTGTCGACTGTCCCGATCTTGAAGCCCTTTTTGATGAGCAAGTCGCGAAGACGTTCATACCAAGCCCTTGGAGCTTGCTTTAACCCATATAGCGCCTTTGACAACCTGTAATCATGTTTAGGATATCTAGGGTCTTCCAACCCAGGTGGTTGGTCAACATATACAGGTTCACTTATGAAGCCATTTAAAAATGCACTTTTTACATCCATTTGATAAAGCTTTATGTCATAGCATGATGCATATGCAAGTAGGATACGGATGGCTTCAAGTCGAGCAACCGGTGCAAAGGTCTCTCCAAAATCTAAGCCTTCAACTTGAGAGAAGCATTTTGCAACAAGTCTTGCCTTGTTTGGCACAATCACACCTTGATCATCTTGTTTGTTTCTGAACACCCATTTTGTTCCAATGATCCTTGCATCTTGTGGAGGCTTCTCTAGGGTCCAAACTTGGTTGCGGGTGAAGTTGTTTAATTCTTCATGCATGGCATTCACCCAGTCCAAATCCTATAACGCCTCATCTATACATGTAGGCTCAACACAAGAAACAAAAGAGTGATGTTCAATAAATGAAGCATGTTTATGAGAATGAGTGATAACCCCTTGTGAAGGACTCCTAATGATTTGATCTTGTGGGTGTGCTTGAAGTAGTGATGAGTTTCTCTTGTCAACCACTTGGGAAGAAGGTCTTGGAGCATCAACATCTTCGGCTTACCCTTGCTTGTTCATGAGAGACAAATGTATCTTCATTTGCATGGCTCTTGTTGTTCCTTGTTCTCGAATGCTATATACCAAGAACGAAGCAAAACAATTGTTAATGATTAAACACCTTCGTCCTTTGAAGCATTATCTCCTCTTGGATATAATGATCTCCAGACGAAGGTCATGAAGGGTATACCTTCATCATCTCAGTGAACAAATATAATTGGAAATATGTGAGGCATGAAAGAGTGTAATAAATAATAATAGTATATCAATAAATCATATATTTTCTTATTTCATAAACACGAATAAATATCCACAATATATTTATATTACATTGATACCTTCGGCTTGTCGGAAGGTGAGAATGTGGATGACGCGAGGGCGATTACAATGCAGCGTGAACAGTACAGGGGTACTGTTCATCTATTTATAGGCACGTGACGCAGCCCGGGAGAAATTACATCCATGTCCCTGATAACTAATTATGATCATAATACAAACTATTAAGGACTATACAGTCTTTTCCTCTTTAAGTCGGTATCATTCTTCGTCTTTAACATGACACCAAGCCGAAGCTCTTTCAATCGTAGCTTCGGCTTTGTCCGCATCATCTTCGGCTTATATCTTCATGACACACCTGCCTTCGTACTGTCTTGCCGAAGGTGTTTTTTCCTAGAGGACCTTCGACGGAGAAGAAGACCCCCAACACCTCTCATCTTTATCATCATCATGTGGTACATTTTATGAAGAAGGCCTGTCAATATTTTGCACCTCTTCTTCATCTTCTTTTGGTTTGATGGCTCCAATAGTCATGTTCTTCATGGCTTCCCTAAGTGGCTCATCACCTACATCATCAAGATTTTCAAGTGCTCCTTGGGAGCCATTAGTCTCATCAAACTCCACATCATATGTTTCTTCTACCACACCAGTGGCATGATTGAATACTTGATATGCTTTGGATTTTGATGAATAACCAAGTAGAAAACCAATATCACAACGTCTTTGAAACTTCCCTAGGTGATTTCTTGTAGATGTAGCATTTGCATCCAAACACCCGAAAGAAGGAGACGTCTGGCTTTTCCCATTTAGGAGTTCATAGGGAGTCTTCTCAAGTAGCCGGCGAGGAAATAGCCTGTTTGATGCATAATATGCAGTGTTGACAGCTGTCACACCCGGTTTTAGAAGGCAAACCGAATGCGAACCATGTACGTGCCAGGATCAACAATTCACGTACACAACAGTTATATAACATGGACATCATCACACAATGCTCAAATAGTATTAAAAAGGGAAATAATAGTCGATTACATCATACGTCTGAGACGTCCATATAGTCCTTACAGTAAATCAAAGTGCGAAAATGAAACGTAGATAACCGCGGCCTTCAGAGGCAGCCGACTGGGGGTTGCCGCTAACCCACGCCTAGAACTCGTCGTAGTCTTGGAACTCCTGGAAGTCTCCTTCCACAGCTTCATCTTCTCCTTAGCAGTGGTTGCAATGCTGACAACCTGGGGATGGGGGGGGGGGGGTTTGGTGTGTAGAGCAAGGGTGAGTACACATCAACATACTCAGCAAGTATCCTGTTTGGCTGTAGTGGACTAGCTTTATGTGGGGATAAGTCAAGCAGTTGCTTTTGGTTGGTCAGATTATTATTTACTAATAGAAAGCCAGGTTTTAGCATTTACCCAAGTTATTAGCCTGATGTACCCTTTCCAAACGGAAAGAATACCACTTACCAGCACCATATTCATAACCAGAACCATCAGTCTCATTGCCACCTGTAAACCAAAGTATCTCTGATCAAGTACCACTAATCACTGGAGCTCCCTTGGCCGCTCATAACTGCGAGCACGGCTGATATATCAGTTTTCAAACACTCTGCAGAGGTTGTGCACTTTACCCACAAGCCGTGATTCCCTTTCTGCCCGGAGATCATGACTCTCCATTGATCACTACCAAGGTGACCCAGCAGGGCATCACTATGTAGCCTTTACAAAGATTCCCCGGGGCTGTAGTCGCCCGTTAGGTTTCCTAAATGTACCGCACTCCTCCCCAAGGGACAAATCAACCTTGGCAGAGCGAGCCGCATACACCGAGCCCCATTGACGGCACGACGGCTAAGCGAACTACACCCCGGTTCCTCTAATTATTCAGCTAAGGGCACCCCATTCCACCCTCATGGTTGCACTGTTTTCTCGGGCGGTCATCCATAGAACAGGTCCTTACGGAGAGGCACTCGAGAAACCGCTCGAGCCCCCTTGAAGACCACAAGTATAACATCATAATAAGAGAGGGGAAAACAGCGTATCATAGATAATCTCATCATGTTCATTGATTAGAGTTGAGCAATAGCATAAAGTTAAGCAATAATAATCCAACCCAAATAGGTAAACAAGGATATGGATAACAAAGCTAGTCAATCCTTAGGCATAAATGTGTAATGCGGGAGGTGAATTAAAGAATGAATAGGACAGAGATAGGTCAAGGGACACTTGCCTCCACTAACCGACTGCTGCTCAGGGGCTTCTCCTGCGAGTTCCTCGGGCTCTTCAACCGGATCGTTCTCTATGCGATTGCAAGCATACATACATCTATCCATTCAAATTAGGAAACAAACAATACACCATACAAGAGAACAAATAAAGTAAATATGCATAGAATATCACATACGATAATGAATTAACCTTGGTTAGAAAGAAACGAGGGAAGGTCTCGTAGGGGTTAAGGCTTATGCTCGAGGTGTACGGTAAACGAATAACTAGACGTCACGTGCTCTAGTTCCAATTGGTTCTAACAAAAGAATTAGCTACATGCACTAATGTAAACGTGACCACTTTTAGTAGATTAACATTGAATGAGTTAGACGATTAGCTATACAAATTAACTAATGTAACCAATTTCCAAATTGAGACTCGTATCTTATTAATATGAACAAAGGGATTAGCGCGCATAGGGTACGGGGGGGGGGGGGGGGGGGGGGGGTAGACGGGGCGTCTAGGGGTAGACGGGGACACGACGGGTCATGCCAAGGCACGCGCACTACGCGAGCACGCGCGCGAGGCCGCACGCACACGCCACGAACTAGCCGTGCGCACGTCGGGGTCGTGCGCTAGCCGAGCTCAAAGCCGCGCGCCATAGGCACGCTGGGCCGAGCTCGAGGCCACGCCGGGGCCGTCACGACGCGAGCAAGGCACGGCGGGGCGAGCGGGCAAGCATGCCAGGGCAAGCGAGCATGGGCGAGCGAGGACGCGGCCGGGTGAGGACACGGCCGGGCGAGGCCGGGCGCAGGGGCGGGCGGCCGAGCCGGGGCGCGACGGGGGCGGCCGAGCTCGCCAGGAGGCGGCCGAGCTCGCTGGGAGGCGGGCGGGCCGGGCACGGAGGCGGCGCGGCCGGGGACGGCGCGGCTGGGGGCGGGGGCGGCGCGGCCGGGGACGGCGGACGGGGCCGGCGAGCACCGTGGCGGGCGCGGCCGGGGCTGGCGAGCCGAGGCCGGGGACGGCGCGGCCGGGGGCGGGGGCGGCGCGGCTGGGCGCGGGCGAGGCCGGGGTCGGGGGCTCGCCGGAGCGGCCGAGGCGAGGGCGGGGTGGGGCGGCCGAGCCGGGGGCGGTCGGGCGCGGGACGGCCGAGGGCGGTCGGGCGCGGGGCGACCGAGCTCGCCGGGGCCGGGCGAGCGCGCCCATGGCGCGGGGGAGGGCGCCGACGGGAGGGAAGGAGGAGGGAGGGGGAGGAGAGGAGGGAGCAGGGGGGGAGAAGCCTCACCGGAGGGGGAGGACGGCGCGGCGGCGGCGCCGGGGAGGGGCGGTGGCGGCGCTAGGGCAGGGAGAGGGCGGCGGCGATTAGGGTTAGGGAGAGGGAGAGAGAGAGGGGATGACGGGCGGGGCCCGCGGGGAGGGGATTTTTGGAAAAAAGAAAAAAGGGGAGGGGGCGGTTGGGCCAGTTGGGCCCAAAGGGGGGAGGGGGGGGGGCGCGGCTTGGGCCGCCAGGACGGCCCACGGCGGGGGAGGGGCGGGGGGGCGGCTGGGCCGCTTGGGCCAAGGGGAAGGGGCGGCTGGGCCAAAAGGGGAGAAGGGGGGGGAAGAGAGAAAAAGAAAAGGCTTTTCTTTTTCTAATTTCCACATTTTCTTATATGCCTAATTCTCCACTTCACTCAACCGCAAACAAAAGAGTGCATAATCCGGCATGATGCAACAAACAAAAATAGTTCTATATTTTGGTTACACAAGATGTCGAGCTAATTCTCGCTATAACTTTTAGAAAAGATCAAGGCTTAGCGAGAAGAAAAGGGAAAAAGGAAAGAGTAACGCCTGAATTTGGTGAGAGAAAAGAAGAAAAAATTCTACCCCCAAATTCAGGGCGTTACAAACCTATCCCCCTTAAAAGAATCTCGCCCTCGAGATTCAGGGTTGGCTAGCAAAGAGCTCAGGGTATTTAGCCTTCAGATCATCTTCATGCTCCCAGGTTGCTTCTTCCTCTGAATGGTGATTCCATCTAACTTTGCACATTCTGATGGTCTTCCTTCGGGTGACTCTGTCTGCAACCTCAAGGATTTGCACTGGCTTCTCAACGTAGGTCAAGTCCTCCTGGACTTCGAGACCTTCCACTGGCAACTGCTCTTCTGGCACACGCAAGCACTTCTTCAACTGAGACACACGAAAGACATCATGCACAGCGGACAAATTCTCTGGCAGACTGAGCTGATAGGCCACTTCTCCACGCCTTGAGAGAATTTGGTACGGACCAATGTAGCGGGGTGCTAGGTTGCCTTTGACTCCGAACCTTCTGACTCCTCTGATCGGTGACACTTTCAGATAGACAAAGTCTCCGACTTCGAAACTCAGCTCTCTTCTTCTTGTGTCTGCATAGCTTCGCTGCCTCGATTGCGCTATCTTCAGATTCTCTGGAACCATCTTGATGTTCTCTTCAGCTTCAAGTAGAATGTCTGGCCCAAACACTTGCTTCTCTCCAGGCTGATCCCATTGCAACGGAGTTCTACAACTCCTCCCATAGAGCGCCTGAAATGGTGACATCTTCAAACTGGCCTGATAAATGTTGTTATAGGAAAACTCTGCATAAGGCAATCTCTTGTCCCATCCGGACTGATCTTGCAACGCACAGGCCCTCAACATGTCTTCAAGAATTTGATTGGTTCTTTCGGTCTGGCCATCTGTCTGCGGATGATAAGCTGAACTGAAATTCAGATGTGTGCCCAAGGCTTCATGCAACTGCTGCCAGAAATGAGAGGTGAACTGCGTTCCTCTGTCTGACACTATCTTCTTTGGCACACCATGAAGACAAACGATCCGAGACATATACAACTCTGCCAATACTGCACTGCTATAGTTGGTCTTGACAGGTATGAAGTGGGCTGACTTGGTCAAGCGGTCCACTACTACCCAAATGGAATCGTAGCCGGCTCGAGTGCGAGGCAATCCGACTATGAAATCCATACCGATTTCATCCCATTTCCACTGAGGGATCTGCAATGGTTGCAACAATCCAGCTGGTCTCTGGTGCTCTGCCTTAATTCTTCGACAACTATCGCACATAGCCACATGCTCTGCAATTTCCCTCTTCATTCCGTACCACCAGAATTTCTTCTTCAGATCCTGATACATCTTCTCACTGCCAGGGTGAATCGAATAGGCTGTCTCATGAGCTTCCTTGAGAATCAACTCCCGAATGGATTGGACATTGGGAACACACAAGCGGTCTTTGAACCATATCACACCCTCTGCATCTTCTCGAAAATCTTTGCCTCTGCCGTCTAGAATCAGTCGCCGGATCTCACTGATCTTCTCATCATTCTTCTGCGCTTCTTTGATTTTGCGCTCCAAGGTAGGTTCCAACTCGACTGTGACTCCTCGCGAATTGTTCAGAAACCCGAGACTCAACCTGTCAAACTCCTTGGCCAACTCATAAGGCATCGGATGAGCGACCATCAGATTGACTTGACTCGTCCTGCTCAAAGCATCTGCCATTATGTTTGCTTTGCCTGGATGGTAATGGATCTCCAACTCATAGTCTTTGATCAACTCTAACCATCTTCGCTGCCTCATATTCAACTCTGACTGAGTGAATATGTACTTCAGACTCTTGTGGTCTGTGTAAACATCACATTTCTGTCCATACAGGTAGTGCCTCCATGTCTTCAGTGCGTGAACCACTGCTGCCAACTCTAGATCATGGATTGGGTAATTCTTCTCATGAACCTTCAACTGTCGGGACGAGTAAGCCACAACTCTTCCCTCTTGCATCAACACACATCCCAAACCTTTGTAACAAGCATCACAATACACCGAGAAGGGCTTGTGCACATCAGGCAAGACTAGGATAGGCGCTGTTGTCAACTTCTCTTTCAGCGCTTCAAAGGCCTCTTGGCATTTCTGGGTCCACTTGAACTCAACCTTGTTGCCTAGCAACGCTGTCATTGGTTTCGCAATCTTCGAAAACCCTTCAATGAATCGCCGATAATATCCGGCCATTCCAATGAAACTCTTGATTCCTCAAGCATCTGTTGGCGCTTTCCAGTTCAGAATGTCTGCCACTTTCTTTGGATCCACAGCCAATCCTTCTTTATTGATTATGTGACCCAAGAACAGGACTTCACTGATCCAGAACTCACACTTGCTCAACTTTGCATACAACTGGTGCTCTCGCAATCTCTGCAATACCATCTTCAAATGATCCGCGTGCTCTTCTTCGCTTTGAGAATAAACCAGAATGTCATCAATGAATACCACCACAAACTTATCAAGGTAATCCATGAATACACTGTTCATCAAGTTCATGAAGAACGCTGGTGCATTGGTCAAACCAAAAGACATCACAGTGAACTCATATAAACCATACTTGGTAATGAATGCTGTCTTCGGAATGTCCGAAGGTTGGATCCTGAGCTGATGATAACCTGACCTCAGATCAATCTTGGAGAACACACTGGCTCCTCTCAACTGGTCGAACAGATCTTCTATTCTGGGCAAAGGGTACTTGTTCTTGATCGTGACTTCATTCAAAGCTCGGTAATCGATGTACATCCTCTTGGTGCCATCTTTCTTCTCCACGAACAAGACAGGAGCGGCCCAAGGCGAGGTACTTGGCCGGATGTAACCTTTCTCTGACAGCTCATCAATCTGCTCCTTAAGTTCAACCAACTCTGGTCCAGATATTCTGTAAGCCCTCTTAAAGATAGGGGCGGTTCCAGGAAGAAGCTCTATGGCAAATTCAACTTTCCGCTCTGGTGGCATACCCGGTAAGTCCTTTGGAAACACATCTGGGAATTCGGACACAACCTTGATACTCTCGATTGGGTCTGCTTCACTGCTACCAACAGCTATCTGATAACAACTTCCTTTCTTTGGCTCAGACGGGACTAACTCGGTCACCACTTCCTCTCCTAGTGGAGACACCAACTTGATTGTCCTCTTATCACAACTGATAACTACCTGATACTTATCTAGCCAATTCATCCCTAGGATGACATCTATGCCCTGAGTACCCATTACTATGAGGTTAGCGGGAAACACTATCCCCCTTATTTCCACACATACATTCAAACAAATGCTATCGGCTCAAATTCTACCACCGGCTGAGTCAATTTGAATGGGGGTTGACATGGTAGTAATTGGAAGATTATGTGCTTCTACCCATGATGCAGTAATGAAAGAATGCGTTGCTCCAGTATCAAATAACACTTCTGCAATATGGGAGTCGACTGGGAACATACCTACTATCATGCCGGGGGTCTCCTGAACTGCTTCAGCCTCCAAGTGATTCAGTCTTCCATGATTGTAACGCGGCTGAGAGCGATTGCCTGCTCTAGGCTGAGGCACGTTCTGCTTTGCTGGGGCATTGGGGCCTGACTGCTGCTGGGCTGCCTTCTTCGGACATTGCATCACCCAGTGGCCTTGCTCTCCACAGTGGAAACATGCTCTGTTTCCAACCTAAGCTGGTGCTGCCTGACTGTTCTGTTGGGTTGCTGGGGCAGGAAGACGAGGTGCCTGCTGATTCTGCCTCTGAAACTGACCTCCTGACTGGTTGTTCTGATGATTCTGATACTGGTGCTGAGGATACTACCTTTGGAACTGCTGATGTTGCTGAGGTGGACGCTGGTTCTGCCTGAACTGCTGAGGTTGATTGCTTGAGAAACGAGGACGGTCGCTGCTTCCAGGCTGGGGTCCACTGATCTTGCGCTTATGATCCTCCATCTCCTTACGCTTCCTCTCTGTCATGATTGCTCTGTCAATCAAGTGTTGGAACGTCGGAAAGGTATGATTCATCAGTTGGTACTGCAGAGGGTCAACCAAGCCTCTCAGGAAACGGTACTGCCGCTTGGCGTCGGTGTTGACATCTTTAGGAGCATAGCGAGACAACTGCAGAAACCTGTCCCGGTACTCACTGATAGACAATGGCCCTTGCTTGAGAGCCAGGAACTCCTCCTTCTTCACTGTCATCAGACCTGCCGGAACATGGTACTGACGAAAGCTTCCTCTGAACTCTTCCCAGGTGATGGTGTCGGGGTGGGCATGGGTGGCGAGGTAAGACTCCCACCATGACTGAGCTGCTCCTCTCAACAAACGGGGACCATACAAGACTTTCTCCCTATCATCACACTGAGCGGTATGCAACTCCCGCTCCACAGTGCACAGCCAGTCTTCAGCATCCATGGGGTCAGAAGAATGAGCAAACGTTGGTGGATGACCTCTCATGAATTCAGCACGCTTGTCTCTGGGCATCTGAGGCTGAGGTGGGGCCTGCTGAATGGAGGCCAAAGTCTGACCGATGGCTTGGACTGCCTGAGTCTGCATCAGAAACATCTACTCGATGGACATCGGGGGTGGGGGCGGCAGGTGCTGTTGCTAGGGCACCTCCTCCTGCTGAGCGGCTTGCTCCTGTCGAGCACGCCTTCCTCCTCTGCGCCTGTTCTCTGACATCTGCAGAATGCAACCATACATCAGAACTGATCTTGCAAATCTTGCAGCATAAGAAAAGAGTATAGAATTCTCCACCACACTGAACATATGAGCATCTTCACTGATCTCCAACATAGACCACACAACTTCTCAGATAAAGAGGAAAGTGGAATAAAAGGTTTCCCAACTATATAGCTAACTCCATTAACATATAACAGGTAAACCAAAATGCAGGGGATACCCACACTCTGGTGACAGTCATTACAAAGATCCAAACCAAACATAGTTCATCATGACAAACATAAATGCAAAGGATATAGCCAACTACCCTGTCTAACTAAGACTAACTAAGAGCGAGACTAACGCTAAGACTGTAGCTTCTATGTATGTATTTTGTATTAATTACAAGATCCAACTCTAACGATCTATGGTTCTAGACTTATCTTGGTCTTGCAGTCGGGGTTGCCATAAGGCTGGTGTCCACGCCGAGGTGAGCGGTACGGGTGCTGAGTCCCGACGGGAGCGGGGGAACCGTCATCCAGGTGACGACGTTCCGCGCGCTCAGCCCGCAGCAGGGCGATCTCAGCACGAGCCCTACTCAGCTCGTCTAATGCATGGTCCAGCTCCGTGTTTAGCACGGCGGCTAGGTTGACTGTGCTGCTCAACCTAGGATTGCCCTCACCGACAGGTGAGACAATCACGCCTCCTGTGCTGCCAGATGGACGGTGGGGGTAATACTTCAGGTTGAGACCGTCAGCTACCCCACCGAGAACCGAGCAGTAGTGCGAAAGGGCACGTCGTGCAACATCTTGCATGGCCGCCTCAGCTGAGTCCCGCTCAGAGATAGAATAGTGCTCTGAGCAGGCCTCCGCACCCTGGAGACTGTTCTCCGGACGGCGCACCAAGCAGGTCGCCTCCCAGCGGTCCGGGTAGACCCCGCGACTATGCTGGTAGACCACACAGCGATACTCGATGGACCAAGTACGCCGGTTAAGTGCCCGACGTAGCAGGGTGTCGAGCGCATCGTGGAAGTGACACCCGCGAGCAGCGTCGCGAGTGATGGGTCGAGCAACCCATCCCTCCGGCTCCTGGTCAGCAGAGAGGTCAGTGTCGTGGCTCGAGCTGTCGTCGCCACCTCCGTCATCTGGGTCTCCTCCAGCAGCTACTCCAGAAGCTAGGGCGCCCAGTGGTGGTGCAGGGGGCGCCTCCAGGGGAAGCACAGGGGAGCAGCTCCTCACGGACTCTATCTCCTGTTGGAGCGAGAAAGAAGAACCCTGCTACTCCTGCTCCTGTCGTCGACGTTCCTGCTCCTCATGCAGGCGGTGGTGCAGTCTCTCCAAGTGGCTGGACTGTCCGGCCATGGGACGGCGAAGCAGACGCTCAGCAAGGCGGGAGGGTAAGAAGGGGATGACGGACTTTCGTGCAGTGTTTCTAAGTCGAGCCATCTACAAAAGACACCGCAAGCAAAAGAGTGAGAACCGAATTAATATGACCAGCAAGTAATGAACCATAAGTAAATGAAGGATCAGAATAAAACACAATTTTCAGCAAGGTATAATATACAGTAGAACATAGTTTTGGTCGGTATGACCAACTTTTGAAGGGATATCAAAATCAAGGCAGGGACAGAGGTCTATAGTCCTTAGAACGACCATTCTATTCTAGGTTAGCGGTCCTACAGTCAGCACGGCTTTGATACCACCTATGTCACACCCGGTTTTAGAAGGCAAACCGAATGCGAACCATGTACGTGCCAGGATCAGCAATTCACGTACACATCAGTTACATAACATGGACATCATCACACAGTGCTCAAATAGTATTAAAAGGGAAATAATAGTCGATTACATCATACGTCTGAGACGTCCATATAGTCCTTACAGTAAATCAAAGTGCGAAAACGAAACATAGATAACCGCGGCCTTCACAGGCAGCCGACTGGGGGTTGCCACTAACCCACGCCTAGAACTCGTCGTAGTCTTGGAACTCCTGGAAGTCTCCTTCCACATCTTCATCTTCTCCTGAGCAGTGGTTGCAATGCTGACAACCTGGGGATGGGGGGGGGGGTTTGGTGTGTAGAGCAAGGGTGAGTACACATCAACATACTCAGCAAGTATCCTGTTTGGCTGTAGTGGACTAGCTTTATGTGGGGATAAGTCAAGCAGTTGCTTTTGGTTGGTTAGATTATTATTTACTAATAGAAAGCCAGGTTTTAGCATTTACCCAAGTTATTAGCCCGATGTACCCTTTTCAAACGGAAAGAATACCGCTTACCAGCACCATATTCATAACCAGAACCATCAGTCTCATTGCCACCTGTAAACCAAAGTATCTTTGATCAAGTACCACTAATCACTGGAGCTCCCTTGGCCGCTCATAACCGCGAGCACGGCTGATGTATCAGTTTTCAAACACTCTGCAGAGGTTGTGCACTTTACCCACAAGCCGTGATTCCCTTTCTGCCCGGAGATCATGACTCTCCATTGATCACTACCAAGGTGACCCAGCAGGGCATCACTACGTAGCCTTTACAAAGATTCCCCGGGGCTGTAGTCGCCCGTTAGGTTTCCTAAATGTACCGCACTCCTCCCCAAGGGACAAATCAACCTTGGCAGAGCGAGCCGCATACACCGAGCCCCATTGACGACACGACGGCTAAGCGAATTACACCCCGGTTCCTCTAATTATTCAGCTAAGGGCACCCCATTCCACCCTTATGGTTGCACTGTTTTCCCGGGCGGTCATCCATAGAATAGGTCCTTACGGAGAGGCACTCGAGAAATCGCTCGAGCCCCCTTGAAGACCACAAGTATAACATCATAATAAGAGAGGGGAAAACAGCGTATCATAGATGATCTCATCATGTTCATTGATTAGAGTTGAGCAATAGCATAAAGTTAAGCAATAATAATCCAACCCAAATAGGTAAACAAGGATATGGATAACAAAGCTAGTCAATCCTTAGGCATAAATGTGTAATGCGGGAGGTGAATTAAAGAATGAATAAGACAGAGATAGGTCAAGGGACACTTGCCTCCACCAACCGACTGCTGCTCAGGGGCTTCTCCTGCGAGTTCCTCGGGCTCTTCAACCGGATCGTTCTCTATGCGATTGCAAGCATACATACATCCATCCATTCAAATTAGGAAACAAACAGTACACCATACAAGAGAACAAATAAAGTAAATATGCATAGAATATCACATACGATAATGAATTTACCTTGGTTAGAAAGAAACGAGGGAAGGTCTCGCAGGGGTTAAGGCTTATGCTCGAGGTGCACTACGGGTAAACGAATAACTAGACGTCACGTGCTCTAGTTCCAATTGGTTCTAACAAAAGAATTAGCTACATGCACTAATGTAAACGTGACCACTTTTAGTAGATTAACATTGAATGAGTTAGACGATTAGCTATACAAATTAACTAACGTAACCAATTTCCAAATTGAGACTCGTATCTTATTAATATGAACAACGGGATTAGCGCGCATAGGGTACGGGGGGGGGGGGGGTAGACGGGGCGTCTGGGGGTAGACGGGGACACGACGGGTTGTGCCAAGGCACGCGCACTACGCGAGCACGCGCGCGAGGCCGCACGCACACGCCACGAACTAGCCGTGCGCACGTCGGGGCCGTGCGCTAGCCGAGCTCAAAGCCATAGGCACGCTGGGCCAAGCTCGAGGCCACGCCGGGGCCGTCACGACGCGAGCAAGGCACGGCGGGGCGAGCGGGCAAGCATGCCAGGGCAAGCGAGCACGGGCGAGCGAGGACGCGGCCGGGCGAGGACACGGCCGGGCGAGGCCGGGCGCGGGGGCGGGCGGCCGAGCCGGGGCACGGGACGGGCGGCCGAGCTCGCCGGGAGGCGGGCGGGCCGGGCACGGAGGCGGCGCGACCGGGGACGGCGCGGCCGGGGGCGGGGGCGGCGCGGCTGGGGACGGCGGACAGGGCCGGCGAGTATCGGGGCGGGCGCGGGCGGGGCTGGCGAGTCGAGGCCGGGGACGGCGCGGCCTGGCGCGGGCGAGGCCAGGGTCGGGGGCTCGCCGGAGCGGCCGAGGCGAGGGCGGGGCGAGGCGGCCGAGCCGGGGGCGGCCGGGCGCGGCCGGGCGCGGGACGGCCGAGGGCGGTTGGGCGCAGGGCGGCCGAGGGCGGGCGAGCCGGGGCGGCCGAGCCGGGGGCGGCCGGGGCCGGGGCCGGGGCCGAGCTCGCCGGGGGCGGCCGAGCTCGCCGGGGCCGGGCGAGCGCGCCCATGGCGCGGAGGAGGGCACCGACGGGAGGGAAGGAGGAGGGAGGGGGAGGAGAGGAGGGAGGAGGGGGGGAGAAGCCTCACCGGAGGGGGAGGACGGCGCGGCGGCGGTGCCGGGGAGGGGCGGCGGCGGCGCTAGGGCAGGGAGAGGGCGGCGGCGGTTAGGGTTAGGGAGAGGGAGAGAGAGAGAGAGGGGATGACGGGCGGGGCCCGCGGGGAGGGGATTTTTGGAAAAAAGAAAAAAAGGGGAGGGGGCGGTTGGGCCGGCTGGGCCCAAAGGGGGAGGGGGGGCGCGGCTTGGGCCGCCAGGATGGCCCACGGCGGGGGAGGGCGGGGGGGGGGCGGCTGGGCCGCTTGGGCCAAGGGGAAGGGGCGGCTGGGCCAAAAGGGGAGAAGGGGGGGAAGAGAGAAAAAGAAAAGGCTTTTCTTTTTCTAATTTCCACATTTTCTTATATGCCTAATTCTCCACTTCACTCAACCGCAAACAAAAGAGTGCATAATCCGGAATGATGCAACAAACAAAAATAGTTCTATGTTTTGGTTACACAAGATGTCGAGCTAATTCTCGCTATAAGTTTTAGAAAAGATCAAGGCTTAGCGAGAAGAAAAGGGAAAAAGGAAAGAGTAACGCCTAAATTTGGTGAGAGAAAAGAAGAAAAAATTCTACCCCCAAATTCAGGGCGTTACAATATCTCCAGCCCAAAACCTCTTCGGTGTGTTATACTCATCAATAATTGTTCTTGTAAGAGTGATCAAGGTCCTGTTCTTCCTTTCAACAACTCCATTCTGTTGAGGTGTATATGTTGCTGAAACTTCATGATTGATCCCAATCTCATCACAATATTCATGTATGTTGGTGTTGTCAAATTATTTTCTGTTGTCACTTCTAATCTTCTTGATTTTGCAATCAAATTCATTTTGAGCCTTCTTCGCAAACTTCTTGAATAACCAGGGGCGGATCCATGTAGAAGGCGTGTTGTCCCTGGACAACAATAACGTTTGGCTGGGCATATATATATATATCTAAAATTTATAGTAGATGACAGCAACCCATTGTAAACAAGGACATCATCCCAAAAGCCCAATAGCTAACAAACAGCTGGCCGACCCACACAGTTTACGGCCCAGCACACTCGACGCCGCAGCCTACTCCTGCACTCATGCGCTTTCATATTCCTTCTCGATGAAGGGTCACCGCCGCGTCCTCTTGTCTTCCAACTTCCATCACAAGCGGCCTACGGCCGCCGGACAGAAAGCAGAAAGAGTCAGCATTCATCATTCAACAGGGACGGTCGGGCGGAGCTGCCATTGCCAAGTCGATTAGCCGAGAGCAGGTTACGAGCTTTGCCCAATCGCCCAAGTCCGGAGTCCCAAGAGACCCAAGACGTGCAGGCAAGACCGCAAGAGTGTTCTTTGTTTTTCTATTAATTTATTAAAGTATTAGTATGATGGATTGATGGTGATGGGTGATGGCGCTGGCACCTTGCGTCCTTGCCCAGTTTCTAGTAGTTTTATTGGTAGGGTTCCTTGCCCAGTTTATACCAATTATATAAGTACGTTCTAATTTATTTACAATTTAACTTGTGTATCGTATAATATACAGGTAGTATCCATTAATCCATATGATGGAGCGGTTCTTGAAGAGAAAATTACCACAGCCAGCGAGCGATGAAGGGACTTCACATAGAGATCAAGGTGCATCAACCATCAATGCTCAAACTCGTCCTTCTTTGATACTGTCACCAAGAGATGTCAATTTAGATGAACTTGCTTATGATCCGGCTGATAGAAAGAGAATAACAGAATATCCTGGCCTAAAGCTACAGGAAGAGATAAGAAGAAGGTATTTGGTTAGAGGTCCTCATAGACCACAACCTGGTTTCAAGTATCCTCAAACAATCATAGCAAAAAAGCCACGACGCTTTAACCCAGAATGGTTTGAACAATATGATTGGCTAGAATATAGTGAAAAAGTGGATAAAGCCTTTTGCCTATATTGCTACTTATTTAGAGATTGCATTGAAGGTCAGGCTGGAAATGATGCATTTGTGACAAAAGGGTTTTCTGGATGGAACAATAAAAAAAGACTTGACACTCATGTGGGTGGGATAGGTAGCTATCATAACGAAGCTGTGAAAAGATGTAACAATTTGCTGAATCCAAACCAATCCATCGAATTTGCACTGAAGAAGCAACAGGATATTGCAAAAGAGGAGTACTTTATTCGATTAAGTACTTCAATTAATGTTGTTAGGTACTTGTTGCATCAAGGATTAGCTTTTCGTGGCCATGATGAGTCTGAAGAGTCTGATAATAAGGGGAACTTTCTTGAGTTAGTGAAGCTTTTGGCAGAGCAAAATGAAAAGATAAAGAGGGTTGTTCTAAAAAATGCTCCTGACAATCATCAGATGGTGGCTCCATGTATTCAAAAGGATATCGCTAATTGCTTTTCAGAGGTAAGATTGGTTTTCCTTTTTTACATGTGAACTTTCAACTCTCTATGCAGTTTTTGAATTTTAGAATAATCCATAATGTGTTATTTGCAGATCATAGTGAGTTCTATTATTGAAGAAATTGGTGGTGATGTATTTTGTTTGTTGGTTGATGAATCGGCTGATGTTTCTGATAAGGAACAAATGGCTGTGGTTTTGCGGTATGTTGACAAACATGGAGTACTCAAAGAAAGACTTATTGGTGTTGTTCATGTTACTGAGACAACAGCTTCTTGTCTCAAGTCTAATATTGATGCATTATTTTCCAAGTATAAATTGAGTTGGAAACAAGTCAGAGGCCAAGGTTATGATGGAGCAAGCAATATGAGAGGTGAGTTCAATGGATTGAGAGCTTTGATTATGAGAGAGAATGGTTCAGCATATTATGTTCACTGCTTTGCCCATCAACTTCAGTTAGTCATAGTGGCAGTAGCTAAAAAGAATGATGATATTAGTGATTTTTTTGACATGATATCTCTTCTACTGAATGTGGCTGGAGCTTCTTGCAAGAGAAAAGACATGATACGACAAAGTCAACAAGAAAGAGTAGAAAAAGCCATAGGTAGTGGACAGATCAGTACTGGAACAGGATTGAACCAAGAACAATCTCTTCAAAGACCTGGAGACACACGATGGTGCTCTCACTATAAGACCCTTAAAAGTCTTAACAGCTTGTTCCCTTCTGTTGTCGAAGTTCTTGAATATGTGGAAAAAGATGGCCCAAATGATAAGAAGAAACGACAAGCTCGTGGGCTACTAGATTATCTGAAGGACTTTGATTTTGTGTTTCATTTGCACTTGATGTTGATGATCTTGGGACATGCAAATTCTTTGTCACTTTGTTTGCAGAGGAAAGATCAGGATATATTGGAGGCCATGTCTGAGGTAAAATTAACCAAGCAAAAATTTCAGCAAATCAGAGATGATGGTTGGGAATGTTTATTGGAGAGAATATATTCCTTCTGTGAAGGGCATGGAATTCCTAAGCTTGAAATGGAGGAACAATATATTGATCGCCATAAACCAAGATCAAAGACAAACAGAACTAATTATCAGCACTATAGATGGGATTGTTTAAACTCGGTTCTTGACTTGCTACTTATAGAGTTCAATGATCGCTTTGGTGAAACAAATTCTAATTTGCTTACTTACATGGCTGCTCTTAGCCCCAAGAATTGTTTTGGTGACTTTAAGGTAGAGAGCTTAATGGAATTAGCTAAGCTCTATCCAGATGATTTTAGTTCAGATGAGTTGAAGGATCTTGCTCATGATCTTCCTATTTACATTGATAATATACAAGCAGATGAAAGATTTTCTAATCTAAACACTATTACTGAGCTTGCTAAAGAGATGGTGGACAAAAATAAGCATCTTGCTTTTCCTTTGGTCTATCGACTATTAAAGTTAGTGCTTGTTTTGCCTGTTGCCACTGCATCTGTTGAGAGGTGCTTCTCAGCAATGAAATTTGTGAAGACAATATTGCGAAATCGCATTGGAAATACATTTATGAATGATTGTATCGTTTGCTTTGTCGAGCCAGCCTATCTAGCCACAATATCAGACAATGTTGTAATAGACCGATTCCAAAAGATGGAGAATCGTAACCGCAAAATGCTTTTATGAGAGGTAAATATCTATGATTTATTTGAAAGAATAGTAGTATTGTTAATTATCAAATTATTTCATATCAGTACTTCAATATATGACACATTAAATTTCTATTTTCAGGTTACTTCATCTTTGTCTTTTACACCAGCTTATATTGATGTCTACGCTATTCAGCTATTGACTATTGGCTGTTTTGGACTACTATGGAGCATTTAAATGGTTTGTATCTTATAACCTTTTATTTTAATGTACCATTAAAATATATGTCGTTACACTAGCTAGAAACAAGAACCTTATATACTCTAGTTTCTCGGTGACACCATCGACCAAAAATCCTGGATCCGCCCCTGTGAATAACTTCAGACTTATCATGGAGAAAGAACACCAAAGTGTATCTAGAAAAGTCATCAACAATAACCAGATAGTAGAGGTTGCCACCAGCACTTGCATAAGTTGTTGGTCCAAATAGATCCATGTGAAGCAGTTCTATTGGCCTTGATGTTGACATAAAAGCTTTTGTAGGATGTGTGTTAGCAACTTGCTTTCCAGCTTGACATGCACTACAAGGCTTATCCTTTTCAAATACAACATCTTTAGTCCTCTAACCATGTCTTTCTTTAGTACTTTCTTGAGTGTGCTCATTCCAACATGTGCAAGCCTTCTATGCCATAGCCATCCAAGTGATGCTTTGGTAAAGAGGCAAGCTCTTAAGTTTGCATCTTCAGAGGTGAAATCCACTAAGTAGAGATTGTTGTATCTAAATCCTTTGAACACCATTGACTCATCATCCATTTTTGACACAACAACCTCTGTAGGAGTGAATAAGCATTGAAGGCCAAGATCACAAAGTTGACCCACTGATAGTAAGTTGAAGCTCAAAGGTGCAACCAAGAGAACATTTGAAATTGAAAGATCATTTGAAATAGCCACCTTGCCAAGTCCTTGAACTATTCTCTATGAATTATCCCCAAAAGTGATTTTATCTTGTCCATCAACATTCTCATCAAGTGAGGTGAACATCCGTGGGTTATCAGTCATATGTTGAGTGCATCCACTGTAAATAACCCAATGACACCCACCGGTCTTGTAGTTCACCTACATCAACAAATAAATCAAGCTTCAACTTTGAGGGCCCTATTTTGCATAGGACCAGTGACTTTCTCAATCAAAGACTTTGCAACCCAAATTTGTCTAGGTATACTCTTGCTTGGTGGACCTAGGAATGTAACTTTGACTTTTCCATTTGCTACTTTTCTTAGGACATAATGAGCATTGAAAGCAAATGGTCTTGAGTGCTTTGGGAAAGGAGTTGGTGGTTTGGCTTTGCAGTTGTGGGCAAAATGTACTTCTTTTCCACACTCAAAGCATTTGATAGGCTTATGAGTCTGTTTTGCCTTGTATTGATTTGTAGCTTTCTTTTGCATAAAAAGAATTATATCCAATACCACTATTGTTGTTTTTCATGACAGTTTTCATGAGCAATTCATTTTGAAGTTATTGGCCTTTGTTGAACTTTTGCACACTTTTGGCAAGATGTTCATTTTCATTCTTACGTTTCTTGACCTCATTTCTAAGCCTTTCATTGTCCACTGCCAACTCATTGTTAAAGTCATTGCTCTCTATGGCAACCATTCCTCTAGTAGTTGCATCAGTCAAATATCTCTTCAATTTCTAGTTGTCTAATGTCAAGGCTTCAACTTTTTCAGTAAGTTCATCATGAAGACTAGTTTGATCATCTTGGCTCAAACCATCACATGAGGTTGCTACATCAATCTTAATAGCAGGGTTAATAGCCTCATGTGTATTGCAAGATAAAAGCTCATTTGCAACAAGAAGATTATCATGATCAATTTTAATCTTTGTATAGTCTTCCTTAATTTTTACAAGTCTATCTTTCAACTCCCTATTTGCTTTATTTAATTTGTCACACTTATCCTTAGCATCTTTTAGGAAGGATTTAAGCTCATTTATAGTGGATGACATAGTTTTGTTTTCTTCTTTCATCTCATCACTAGCTTTTACAATTATGTCATATTTGGCAGTTAAAAATACATTTTCATCTTTTAACTTATCACATTTAGCCTTTGACTTCCTAATGATTTGAGTGTATTCCTTAAGCAAGTTAGCTAATTCATCATAAGAAAGTGAAGCAATTTCATCATCACTATCACTATCATCAATAATATCATTATCAATTTGTACCTTCCGTTCACCTTTATCCATGAGGCATAGGTGAGAAGTGGATGAGGGTGATGGTGGTGGTGAAGAGAAGTCCCCAGCGATGGCGACAACTTTTTCATCATTTTCTTCTTCACTTGAAGAAGACCCGCGTGAGGACTCAATGTCAGTGAGCCAGTCACCAACAATGTATGCCTTTCCATTTTTCTTCTTATGGAACCTTTTGTGCTTCCCATCCTTTCTCTTGAAGAATTTCTTTTCCTTTTTCTCGTCATCACTGTCATCATCTTTCTTGCCCTTGAACTTGTTCTTCTTGGGCTTGTTGCATTGATGAGCAAGATGACCAAGCTCTCCACCATTGTAGCAGTCCATTTCAGAGATGGGCTTTCTTTTATTGGAAAAGAACTTCTTCTTTCTTGAGTCAAACTTGACTCCTTCTCTATTGAGCTTCTTTAACATTTTGGTGGTCTTTCTCACCATCAAAGCAATGTTAGCATCAAGATCATCATCACTTGAGGATTCCTCCTCAATTTGCACGTTAGCTTTTCCTTTCTTTTCTTGATTGGCTTTGAGAGCCAAATCTTTTCTCTTGGAAGATGACTCATCCTTGTCATTTATGTGCATGTACATTTCATGAGCATTGATCTTTCCCAATATTTGTGTAGGAGTAGCAACGGAAAGATCCATCTGATGTAGCACTGTGACAATGTGTCCATATTTGTCAATTGGAAGGACACTGAGAATCTTCCTCACAACATCCGGTTGTGAAATTTGAGTGAGCCCCAAGCCATTTACTTCCTCTACAAGAATGTTAAGACGTGAGTACATAGCATTTGCATTTTCATTTGCAAGCATCTCAAAAGAATTTAATTTTCTCATTGCAATATGATATCTCTGCTCACGCTCACTTCCAGTCCCTTCATGTAGAGCACAAATATCCATCCACAAATCATGAGCATTTCTATGATTTCTAACTCTATTAAAGACATCTCTGCAAAGGCCTCTAAAAAGAGTGTTTTTGGCCTTAGCATTCCATTTTTCATAATTAAACTCTTCTCCTACAAGATTTGCGGGATCTCTTGGTTCGGGGAACCCTTGTGTGGCGGCTTTGTAGACAACAATGTCTATAGCCTCTAAATTAGCTTTCATATGAATTTTCCAATATGGAAAATCGTCACCATAAAAAATGGGAGGAGGTCCATCCCCGCCAGACATCGCTACTCTAGCGGTTAAGCTAATCTAAGAGCAACAAGGCTCCGATACTAATTGAAAGGATCATGATGCCCAAGAAGGGGGTGAATTGAGCTTTTCTAAAAATGAACAACAATTAAACCCTAAGCAAGAGCCCAACTTCACCCAACAACTAGCAATAAGAGAATATTTCTAGAAATACAACAATACTAAGACAATGCTTCAACTACTTGCTAAACAAATGCACAAGGTAAAGTGCTTGAATTTAAATGTGGAATGTAAAGCAAAGTTTAGAAGACTCCTCCAATTTTCCCGAGGTATCGAAGAGTCGGCACTCTTCCCTAGTCCTTGTTGGAGCACCCGCGCAAGGGTATCGCTCCCCCTGGGTCCTCGCAAGGACCAAGTGCTCACTATGAGATGATCCTTTGCCACTCCGACACGGTGGATCCCTAAAGACCGCTTACAATCTCGAGCCAGGTCACCAACAAGTCCTCCAAGGTGATCACCGTTCTCCCAACGCCACCAATCCGTCTATGTGATGCCGATCACCAAGAGTAACAAGCCGTAGACTTTCACTTGACCAAGAGAAGGCTAATGCATGCGGTGTGTGCTCTAGATGGCTCTCACTTGCACTAATGAGGTCCTAATGCGGGATTACGATTTTCTAACCACCTCACTATGCTTTGTGGTGCTTGCAATGCTCTAGCAATGTACGGGAGTTAATGTGGGCAGCAAGACATTCAATATGGTGGGTGGAGGGGGTATAAATAGCCCTCACCCACCAACTAGCCGTTACAACCCTTCCTGCGCATGGGCGCACCGGACAGTCCGGTGCGCCAACGGTGCACCACCGGTGCACCAACGGTCACTCCCAACGGCTAGTTCTGAAAGCTAGCCGTTGGGCAAATGGAACACCGGACAGTGAACAGTCATTGTCCGGTGTGCCGGCTAAAAATCCAATTCTGAACTCGTTGCTCGCGGGTTTCTGCGGGGGGAGTAGGTATTCCTCGGGCCAGACTGGCCCCACAGTTAGAGGGCGCACCGGACAGTCCGGTGCCCCTAAGACAGAAACCCTAATTCTTATTTCCTTTTGATTTTCAAATCAGTTTTTGTTCTAACTCGTGAGTGTGTTATAGAGTGACACCTAGCACTAGATGTGAGTGTGAATATGCACCAACACTACACTAGAACTCTCTTGGTCAAACTACTCATCGACAACCCTCTTTATAGTATGACTAAAATAAAATAGAAGACCTAACTCTATACCGAGTGTCCGCAACTCCTTGACACTCGGGATATGAAGACCTTCATCTTTTGATTTGTCATTTCAGTCGTCGCTTCAAGTTCTTATCTTGTGGATTGTTTTCGCCGTTGTAGTACATCTTTTTGTAATGCGACCTAACTTACCATTGTCTCTGCAAAACACACGTTAGTCACATATAATATTATGTTGTCATTAATCACTAAAACCTACCAGGGGCCTAGATGCTTTCATCTAGAAAAGCCTATTTCTCTACACACCCACAACCTTGCACACCACCTGTTTGATACAATGCCTAAACCAAGATTCAAAGCTCCAATCAACACCTCAGCTCATCCTAGGGTTTCACCAAGCCTCCAGTACCCTTCTGCTCGATAACCACTCAACTCACAGTAAGAAAATCAATTCAATTGGTCTCATGCCCATGTGTTTTAACCAAATTAACCCATATTCTTATGCCTAATCCATCCCTATGCCTATTCAAAACCTCAAATCCTCTATGTGTCTCCACCTTCATAAGCCCCAACACATCCATGCCTAAAAGCATCTTGCACCATGACAGCTAAGGTTTCAAAGTCGGAGGCAAATTGTCTTATCACTTTGTGCTCCATTTCACACCTTGTGCCAAAATTCTCCAAATCCGTGTAAGCTCTCTATGTGTATGTGTTTGTTCACATTTCATATGCTTATGACTATGTGACTAATACATGCTCACCTATTTTGTCATTTCAGTGTGTCGGCGTGCCTGCTTATGTGACTTCCTCTGGTTGGTTTTTTCTCGAAAGACGTGCCCCAGGTAGCTAGATCTTCGATTTTCCATTCTTATCCCTTGCTTTGCTATGCTGATTTATCTACTCTCATTCTCGTGCGGTGTGTCAATGATCAGTGAGCAGTCAGGATGGTGAGACCAAGAATGTGACCCTAGCAGGAGGGGGCGATGATCATGATCCCCCTCGCCCATTCAGACTATACAAGGGCAAGGAGGTCTATCTTGAGCAGTACGAAGGCAAAAAGAAAAGGAAGTTGGACAGAGCTACTAGAGCAGCACGGGCAGTGGTAGCAGCAGCGGCGGCGGCTGAGATAGGAGAGAAGGGAGAGCAGGTGAGGATTGGATCATATCAAATAGCCTTCCGTGTTCGTGCCTCTCGTCTTGGGCATGCTCCACTCTAGCTAGGTTCAACCCCTCTGCTCCAGCCACCAGTACCACTCCACCTTTCACTACCACGCCAACTTCCGCCACTCAAGTGCCTACCACCACCCAAGCTACGCCTACTGCCTCCACCACACCTGCTTCCACCGCTCCCTCTACCTCTGCCACTCCACCAGTACCTCCCGCCCGATTATGAGAACGTGACGAGAATGAGGTTTGATCGCTTGCTATGGATCCGAGACTGTTCGACCTTCACAGGGCCACTGTTGCCAAGGTTCGTCGCTTTAGACACATGTCAGTGGACACTTGGCTTTCAACTCAGTGTGATCCAGCAGCCAGTCCTCTCTTCAGCACTCGGACTGAGGAGTCCTTCTAAAGAGCTCGACTGATAGCCTAGATAGCCTTGAGAGATCACTGGTGACTGATCAACCATAGTTATGGTCTTGCTGCCCCAACCACCTAGAACTTATTGCATGCATTAGGCTTCTCTTGGTCAAGTGAAATTCTTTGGCTTGTTACTCTTGGTGATCGGCATCATCTAGACGACTCGGTGGCGATTGGAGCTTGGTGATCACCCCGGAGGATTTATTGGTGACCCGACTCGGTGATTGTACATGGTCGTGAGGGATCCACTGCGTCGGAGAGGGAAAGGATCATCTCATAGTGAGCACTTGGTTCTTCCGAGGACCAAGGGGTCGCGAGACCCTTGCGAAGGTGCTCCAACGAGGACTAGTGGAGTGTCCCAAATCTTTGATACCTTAGGAAAAATTGGAGGAGTTTTCTTGTCCCTATTTTACTTTCCACATTTACTTTGAGTAATTTACTTTGTTTATTTTCTTTGCTAGTATTTTCCATAATGACTTAGGGTTGTTCTCCATTTCATAGCTTTCACATTCTAGTTAGTAGATTGGGTGAAGTTAGGCTCTTGTTTAGGTTTTAATCTTTTGTAAGAATTTTAGAAAAGCCCAATTCACCCCACTCTTGGGCATCGTGATCCTTTCACAGGGTGTGCGCAGGGAGTGGCTAGTGCGCGCTCGACCAATCGGGCATGGCGTCGAGCACGAGGCAATACCCAGTTTAGTCACTTTCAAACGCCCATATATAGGTCGGAAATCTGAGCAAATTTGGGCAAAATCCCTTGCGTAAGATTTCTTCCCGGTTTTTTACTCTATCTATCTTGTGCAGTAGCGGAGGCGTATTGTAGCATGGTTAAGGGGTTGTCTAATCCCTAAGTTTGGTTTGAGTTATTGACCAAATCCGAGAGCAAGTCACCGTTTTGTCATGTCAAAAGATTTGGTCTCGAGTTCAAACTTGCTAGGGCATTCCTAAGGTAGTTTGGCTCATATTTCATAATTGAAGCTCTTATGTCTGGGGTTTGTAAGCTAACGAACATGTAAAGTCTTTGCTAAGGGCTGAATTTAGATTAATAGAAAATCTGAATTTTCTTTTTCTTCTCACACATTTTGACATGATTAGGGATTTTGCTAATCCTTTTTGGTGCTTAACCCTTAATAACATTTTTAGTTATTTAGTGAACTACAACTTTGGTTAATGGTTCAATTATGATGAGGTGATTTAATTAGTTTTCCTAATCATTCCTTTTTTGTGCTCCCTTTTAATCATAAGGGTGGGCTTAGGGTTTTGGTTTCTTCCCTTCCTTTGATCACTATGAGATGGTTAAGTTAAACCCTCTAGGATGGTTATCACCTAACTAGAGACTTTATCCATAATTGTGGTGTCTTTTCCCTAGGTGATTCACATGTGTAATGGGTTTAGGAGTGTGTGTTGGGTTAACCCTTTTATATAACAGCTGAGGTGTTACATAACACAATTTTCGGTATGCTAATCTTGTATATATAGAACTAAGCTAAACTAATTCATCAAGCTAAATAAGTAGAACTAATTAAGTACTTAATTAACTAACATAGCCAACATAAATTACCTAATTAAAAATGCTACTTGACTCATGATGGTGGGAGTGGGAGTCAGAGTCGTCCGAGAGGCGGGGATCCCACGCTGGTGTCAGGGACGTGGGTGACCACACGGTCGTCCAACAATGGTGCACTAGGGCATGGGGCCAGGTCGGTAGCATGTCGGGACGCGGGTGTAGCCGTGCAGGTCGGTGCGCAAACGGGCGTGGTCGTGGCCGCGCAAGATCGTGGCAGAGCGGGGGCCAAGTGGTTGTATGTGGGAGAGGCGACAGAGAGGTGTGCGGGCGAAGTGGTGGCTTGGCATGCCGGCGAGGCAGCGGCGCAACACACGGGCGAGGTGGCAACGTGCGTTGGTTGTAGTACGGCGTGGGTGGTAGGTGGACAACGGGAAGATGAACAGACCAAATGAGAGCGGCGGCACAGTGTTATAGCCGGCAACTTTCGACGGCTTCCAGATACCATCGGAAGTAAAGTTAATTTCGGATGGTTACGGAAAGTTAAGTTAATTTCTGATGGCTACCGACCTAGCTGTTAGAAATTAAGTTAACTTTTGACGGCTTTAGAGTTTCTTCGTCGAAAGTTACTATGGCCGTTGGAAGTCAAAGCTGCTGTGCTGGTCAGGTCTCAAAAATCAGAAACTGCAAAGGGAATTGTTAAACTATATAGATAACCATATATATGCCAACTGGTCTCTGTTCAATTGCTTACTTCTTTCTTAAGGCTGGCACAATGACATATCGGTTGCAATTGTTTCTATCTTAATAATTAGACCATCGTATCAGTGTTACATAGCTTTCACAAGGAAAAGAAAGAAAGCACACACCTATCAAAACTTCTGAAACTTAAGGCTTAAGCTCTTGTTGTAGTCCATGCAACAAAAAGCTATACTCCTTCTCCACTCTTCTAATGCTAGCTCTCATGAAAGCAATTCCGGTAGGTCATCTTGTTGTGTGTGCATTGGATGCCACTAACAATCATAGCTTGGTTAGCTGCCTCTCCCAAGAACAGCATTTATGTTTGTTTATTTCAAAGGGAACTTGCCGCTTATATGCAGGGCAAAGCTATCACTAGTTCCTCCTTGCTCTGTCCAGTACTACCAAGTTAGTAACACTACTTGGCCTAGTGCCCTAGTTGTAGCATGAGAGGAGGAGCCGATAATTTTCCTTGTAGCATTATGATGGCTACTAGCAATTAACCAGGAAAAGTGTAAAGAAGAACAAACTTCCTTGGCTGGATTGCTTCCAGATATAAGACTTTTCCGTTACAAAACTGAAAGGGTGGCGATATAAAGTGACTCGATGAGTGGACGTAAAAGCATTCACCATATATTCTCAAAACCTGGACATGGTTACACTTGTGGACAGAGAAGAGAGAGAGAGGTGATCTGAGCATAGTTACACATAGACGAACCACATTAGATTCTCCCAAATGACATTTAGATTAGGTTCCATGCACGATCGAAATATTCTTCCATTGCAAATAAACCAGATCCCTTGTCTTTATGTTTCGACAACGAGATTTATTTTGTAGGAAAAGAATGTGAACATATACATACTAGCTCATAATTCTTACGACTTGTTTTTCAAAGAGAGCATTTACGACTAGAAGGAATTGAAAAAGAAGTATCCATATTTTGTTAAAAGTGTTGAATAATTAGACAAATTCTAGATTAAATTCCGAATATAAATCATGACCAAATCAGAAGAACTGAAATAAAAAGCCAAATCAGATGATGCGTATTGATTAGACATACTGATAGATGGCGCGCGCCGGAATCAGCAGGGTCGACGATGTCGAAGCAGCGAAATCAGCAGGGTCGACGAGGCAGAAGATCAGACGAAGGGTTCCGGAGACCTGCTCTCCTGATCGCAGATGCACGTCTGCGGTCGGGACGAAGGGAACCAGAAGGCGGCTCAGCTATGAAGAGAGGCGAAAGCGAAACTGGGATGATTTGGAGGCTGGCTGCCGGGCTCCTTTTATAGAGCCGAGTCTGCGACCCCCGATCTTATCTGCCCACGAAAATCACCCCGCCCCGGCCAGGCGAGGCGAGCGAGCACGCGCGCGCGTGTGGCTCTCCACACTCTATCCTCTCATCCATGACTTGGTGAGTGAGTGTGGCTTCCATATTTAAGCTAGCTCTACTCCATTAGAACTAGCAATATGGTGCTATTGGTTCCACCTATTCCCCTAGCCATACACTTATATGGGCTTTTGAGATTTTCCTAGGATTTATTTGAATTTCTTAACTGGGCCTAGCCCATAAATCCTAACAATCCCCCACCAGATCTCAAATGTCCATCTGCAGTTTTAGCCACTGTTCACTACTGTTTAATATACTAGTTTTTTCAGCAGAGACTGTTAAGTTGAACTTCCGCCTAGAACTCAAAGCTACACCAACCCACAACTTGAACAATGGACTATGCCTTGAATTGCAAGTTTTGCGTGAATGGGTTTCACATGAAGTCATGACCAGTACTTGGCTACCGGTAGTCCCCTTCTCGGGTGGAGCATATACGTCGTACTCCAAGGTCTCTTCATGAGTTTACTAGAGATCACCCAAATCTCATAGACTGCGACGTTAGACAGTCTAACTCATATAGGTGTGTTCTTTCAAGAATGTTCTGCAGGACAACATCTTCGCTAATACAAGCCAACAGAACACATTAAGGCACAAAGCCAACCTGCCTTACAGCATTAGAGAGTATTGCATCTTTACTTAGAGAAGGTCAAAGGTTACTCTCCTCAGTTCACCAATGGCTTGTTCTTCCCAGGACCTAATTCACGGGATCTCCGATCACATAGACTGGGTTTCCACCATGGCAACTTATATGGGTCTCATACCCATCTCTCTTGATGCGATTTCTATCACATTACGTGGTAGTCCCTTGGTAAAAGGATCTTCCAGATTTTTATCTGTTGAAATATAAGTCACACTTATAACTCTGGAGTTTCTCAACTTTCTGACAGACTTCAATCGTCTTTTGACATGTCTTGATGACTTTCCATTATCCTTAGAACTCGTCACTTTAGCAATCACTGTCTGATTGTCACAGTTCATAAGGATAGCTGGTATTGGTTTCTCAACCACCGGCAAGTCCATCAAGAGTTCACGCAACCATTCTGCCTCAACGGTTGCTGTGTCAAGTGTAGCTAGCTCGGCTTCCATGGTTGACCTCGTCAAAATGGTCTGCTTGCATGACCTCCATGATACCGCACCTCCACCAATAGTAAAGACATAACCACTGGTGGCATAAAGCTCGTCTACATCAGATATCCAGTTCGAATCACTATATCCTTCAAGTACTGCATGCTGACCAGAATAGTGAATTCCATAACTCATTGTACCTTGCAGGTTGTGCATAACCCGCTCAAGTGCATGCCAATGATCAGTCCCTGGGCTTGACATGAACCTACTCAATTTGCTCACAGCAAACGAGATATCGGGCCTTGTTGCACCAGCAAGATACATGAGTGAACCGACAATCTGAGAGTATCTCAATTGGTCTAAACCAATTCTCTTGTTCTTTCGCAGTGTCACACTAGGATCATAAGGTGTTGGAGAAGGTTTGCACTCAGAGAAGCCAAATCGCTTCAAAACCTTTTCAACATAGTGAGATTGCGAGAGAGTAATCCCACCATCTGCCTTAATCAGCTTGATGTTTAGAATCACATCAGCTTCTCCCAGATCTTTCATATCAAAACTCTTTGATAGAAAAGACTTGACTTCATTGATCACATCAATGTTTGTGCCAAATATCAATATATCATCAACATATAAGCACAATATAACTCCTTCGCCCCCACCACAGCGAATATACACACCTGTCTGCCTCATTAATGGCAAAGCGTGCAGATGTTAGAGTCGTGTCAAACTTCTCATGCCACTGCTTTGGTGCTTGCTTCAGACCATACAAAGATTTCAATAACTTGCACACCTTGCTTTCTTGACCCTTTACTACAAATCCATCAGGCTGTTCCATATAGATTTCCTCGTCCAGCTCTCCATTAAGAAAAGCTGTCTTTACATCCATCTGATGAACAAGGAGACCATACGAGGCAGCCAAGGAAAGTAGTACTCGAATAGTAGTCATTCTAGCAACAGGTGAGTAAGTATCAAAGAAGTCTTCTCCTTCTTTCTGTGTATAGCCTTAGCCACAAGCCTAGCCTTGTACTTCTCAATTGTACCATCAGGCTTGAGCTTCTTCTTAAACACCCACTTACAACCCACAGGTTTGCATCCATAGGGTCGATCAGTGACTTCCCACGTACCATTTGAAAGAATGGAGTCCATCTCATTATGAACTGCTTCTTTCCAATCATCTGCATCTGGAACTAGCAATATGGTGCTATTGGTTCCACCTATTCCCCTAGCCATACACTTATATGGGCTTTTGAGATTTTCCTGGGATTTATTTGAATTTCTTAACTGGGCCTAGCCCATAAATCCTAACAAAAAGAAATTGCCTTTCGATGTTGCATTTGAAGTTTACAAGTTTTTTATTTATTTCAGGGGAAGTGTTGATTATATTCGGGTTTACTCCATACTATTAATATTGCACCGCCTCCAGATCGACAAAGAATAATATTGTTGCAGGAGGATAAGATTGACAGAAATAAATCCGAAGTCTATGCAGCGGTTACAGGACTAACATGAGTAGCAAATTCTATATATGTGGATGGTAATCTATACCCTAAATAAAACAACAGTATACAAATTAATCTAGAGACACCCAACAAATAACTTCAGCAGGCATGGATTACCCTCCATGCAAAAAGAAACTACACCTGGAAAAGAAACTCATTAAACAAATGAATCGAATCTACTTCGGAGGAGGTGAATAAGAGTCAATAAAAATTCCTGTACTGAAGCACTCTTGGTTTGATTTCCAAAGCTCTACCCAACCTCTAAAGACATTGTTGGGGCGAAGGCGAAGACACTACCCTTCGCTCGATGCCTTCACCAGTCTCGCTGCGCCAACGGAGACAACGACCGGCAGTCTTCGCTCTTCGTCCGACACGCCGAAGGACGAAGACCTATGGCGAGGTCGCCCCATCCCGCGGCGTCGCCCAACACTGGAGCCCACGTGCAATCCGGCGCGTCATAACGGGCCCCGCGCTATCACTGTGCAGTACGGGCTTAAATTGTAAAGGTTTTTCTGTTATTACAGTCTGTAACCCTGCTTTAATGAGAACATTCCAGGGGGAACCTAGGCACCTGAGGGCACATGCGTCCTTAATCCTTGACGCTTGGCACTCAGACACCTATAAATACCCCCGCACAGTGCCCTTGAGAGGCCAGATTAACAGAGCTATTGCCATCTCAAGTTGAAACCTTGTTTACATCGCTTTCGCTGCCACGTTGGATCAACTCGCCAAGGAAAACGAGTTCCAACATTTGGCGCCCACCGTTCGTGCAACGAAAAAACCACCCGCGATGGCACCCAAGAGAGCTACCTCGAAGGCTGACGAGGCTACGAAGGCAGCACTGCTGGCCGAGAAAAAGGGCAAGGCCCTTGTCGACACCACCCACCAAGAGGCCTGTGAAGACGACGCACTCAGCAAGAGGCAGCGCAACGAGCAACCCACTCCCGAAGGCAGTCTCCGCACCTGCAGCTCTGGAGGACAACCACAACTTCCCCCAGGCTTCGCTCCACCAGAGGGTGCGGACACCACCGAGGACGGCGAAGTCATCGGCATTTTGGCAGAAGAACAGCTACAACTGCGTGCCTTGCGCATCAAGAACCGCAACCTCCAGAAGCAAAAAGAGATCCTCGAGGCCAAGTGCCAACGCGTGTCCGCACAAGCCAAGGTGCGACAGATGATACGCGACGAAGAGCAGAAGGCTCAGGAGCTTGAACAAGAGATCGTCCTCATGCAGAGCGAAGGCCAACTCGGCCTGCAACACGGCCCACCCCTCCAACAGCGCGCACAAATCGAAGACCTATTAATCCCTCAACACGGACACATCGTCCCACACGCCGCGGCATTCCAAGGCCTCAACTATCTTGACGAGCGAAGTCCCCTGGTGCCTCACCTGCAGGTGTCACCATGGCCCGCCAACTTCAGAGCAGGGACCTATCCCAAGTACAACGGCAGCACTGACCCAGCACAGTACATCATGAGCTATCAGGTCGCCGTTGCATCATCCGGAGGGGACGACGCCACGATGGCCAAGTCATTTATCATTGCCCTCGAAGGCCCAGCCCTCACCTGGTACACCAGGTTGCCGCCATTGTCCATCGACTCCTGGAGAAGTTTCCGGGACAAATTCTTGCTCAACTTCCAAGGGTACCGCCCAGACACCGATGCCTTGGCCGAACTTTCACTCTGCAAGCAGCTGGAAAAAGAGACTCTGCGGGAGTACTACCGCAAGTTTCTGACCCTTAAGTCACAACTGCCTTCGGTCGATGACCAAATCGCCATCCACTACGCCATTAGTGGCCTTCGGGCCGGCGTCCTTTATAGCCACTGCATCAGGGATCCGCCCAAGAACCTCCAGGAGTTGTATCAGCTATTTGAAAAATATGCCAGATCCGAAGAGCTCCACCAGCGCAAAGTCGAGTCTTAGAGGAAACCCAAAGACACTCCACAGTCTAGCCGCACGTGGACGAGGCCTTCGCAGCCAGACTCCGGTCGGGACGACCGCAATCAGCAACAGGTGCACAACATCGCCAACCAGCACCCCGCTGGCGAGGCCCCCTGCCGCCAGGAGTATCCCCCCCAGGGCCGCGGGAACGGAACTCGTGGTCGGGGCCGGGAACGTGCGCAGCAGCCGCGCAGATTTTACTGCCTGTTCCACGGCGAAGACTGCGCCCATCCTACCAGAGACTGCCCAGAGGCGAAGGCCACCAGAGACAGGATGGCACGGGCCCAACCAGCCAACAACCCTAGAGTTGTCGCGCACACATATCAGCAACCCCCTCCGCCATACATCCACGGCCCCGCTCCGCATCCACCGCACCACGCATACCAACACCACCAGGAGGTACAAATCGTACCTCCCCCACCCCCACCTCCACACCAGCAACAACAAAACATCCACCACCCCCACACCCCAAAGCAAGAGGACTTCACCGATCAGCCGTATCGCGGAGTCATTCATATGATCACTGGGGGGGGTCCAGCGCTGACTTCGACACAAAGCGGCAGAAGAGGGACCATTACCGCAACGTCAACCACGTCGCCGTCACAGGCCCAGTCGTGCAGACAAAGTGGTCCCATGTGCCACTAACCTTCAACGCCCGAGACGTCGATCTGTGCAGCGCACCCCACATCGACGCCATGGTTATCAACTGCAGCTTGGCAGGCTGGGACCTGCATAAAGTCTTAGTCGACAATGGTAGCCAGGCGATATCATCTTCCTCCATGCCTTCGATCGCATGGGCATAAGCCACAACCTGCTCAAGCCTTCGAACAACCCGTTGTACGGCTTCGGCGGCAAGGGCACCTTTCCTGTCGGCAAAATAGAGTTACCTCTCTCCTTCGGTGTAGCACCCAATGCCCAAAGTGAGCAAGTCACATTCAACATCGTCGACATGGTGTACCCGTACAACGCCATAATGGGTCGGGGCTCCATCAACAAGTTTGAGGAAGCCATTCACGGACTTTACCTGTGCATGAAGATACCAGGTCCGCAAGGCGCCATCACGGTCTACAACAATCAGCAGGCTGCGCGTAACATAGAACGAGACTTTGTCCCCGGACAAAGAAACGTGCACTGCCTCATGGCCCAGCGCGAGGTCCCCGCGTCTGCCAGCCCAACTGACAAAGAACACGACAAAGCACAGCTGCAGAGCAACGACGGGACCAAGACTGTTCCCCTCGACCAGGCCACGCCCAAGCAGACAATCACCATCAGCGAAGACCTCACTTCGCATGATGAGGAGAGACTCCTCTGCTGCCTGTCCAAGAATAAAGACGTCTTCGCCTGGTCCGCCCTCGACCTAGTCGGAGTCAGTCGCTCCATCATCGAACACAGCTTGGGAATCGACCCTTCGGTAAGGCCGAAGAAACAACGGCTGCGCAAGATGTCCGACGAGAAGATAGAGGCCGCCAAGGCCGAGGTACATCGCCTGTTGGAGGCCAAATTTATCGAGCCAATTGCCTACCCTACATGGCTCGCCAACGTAGTGATGGTGCAGAAGAAGAGCGGCAAATGGCGAATGTGTATTGATTTCACCAGTCTTAACAAGGCCTGCCCCAAGGACAACTTCCCGCTGCCTCGGATCGACAAAATCGTCGATAGTGCGGCCGGGTGCGAAGTCATGTCACTCCTCGATTGTTTATCCGGCTACCATCAAATATACATGAAGGAGGAGGACAAGGCGAGCACGAGCTTCATAACACCCTTCGGCACATATTGTTTCATCAGAATGCCAGAGGGACTTAAGAACGTCGGGTCCACTTTCTCTCGGCTCACCAAAATGGTGCTCGAGGGCCAAGTCGGCAGGAATATATTCACGTATGTGGACGACATCGTCGTGGCCAGCAGAAGCAAGGAAGACCATCTGGCCGACCTCGCCGAAACGTTTGCGAAAATGCGGGACGCACGACTTCGCCTGAACCCCGAAAATTGTGTTTTCGGTGTTCGCTAGGGGAAAATCTTGGGCTACCTGGTGTCACACCGTGGGATTGAAGCCAATCCAACCAAAATCCAGGCTATCATCATTATGACGCCCCCGCAGTCAGCTAGAGATGTGCAACGACTGATAGGCAGGTTGGCTGCCCTCAACAGATTCATCTCCAAATCCGCAGAGCGAAGCCTCCCTTTCCTCAAAACACTCTGCGGCGCAAAAGACTTCGCATGGGGGCCAGAGCAGGCAGCGGCCTTCGCTTTGTTGAAGCAGTACCTGTCAGAATTGGCCATTCTTACAAGCCCCGACCCCTCGCTACCCCTGTTGCTCTACGTCGCGGCTTCGCCGCATGCGGTCAGCGCAGCGCTGGTTCAAGAGTAGAGCAGAGAGGGCATAATCAGGCAATGTCCAGTTTATTATGTCTCTGAAGTACTTACGACATCCAAATGTAATATGACAGAACTGGAAAAAATAGCCTATGCAGTTGTTATGGCCTCGCGCAAATTGCGCCATTATTTTGAAGCATTCAAGGTCCGGGTTACATCAGATAGGGGACTCGGCAAATTATTCAGAAACCCGGAGGCATCAGTCCGGATTGCCAAATGGGCAGCTGAACTCTCCGGCTACCACATCACATTTGAACCCAGGACAACCATCAAGTCACAAGTCCTAGCAGACTTCATTGTCGACTGGACTGGGCCAATAACACAGCTAGACCCGTCCGTAGAGAAGGTGTGGACAATCCATTGCGACGACGCATGGTGCCATGCGGGGGCAGGCGCCGCCGCAGTTATTACTTCACCCACAGGGGTCAAGCACAGATACGCAGCACGCCTCAGCTTTGCTTTGGAGTCTGACAGATGCACTAACAACATAGCAGAATACGAAGCTGTCATCCTCGGCCTTCGCAAGATAAGGGCCCTTGGCGTCACCACCTGCATCATCAGAACAGACTCCAAGGTAGTCACCGGCCAAGTCGAGAAAAACTACGCAGCGAAGGACCCTGCACTTATGCAGTACCTCGCAGCTATCCGTAGTCTCGAGAGGCAATTCAAAGGATTCACCTTGCAGCATGTGGACCGTGCCAAGAATGAGGAGGCCGACGCGTTGGCCAAGGCAGCCGCCCGAGGCGAGGCCCTGCCCTCCGACGTATTCTACCATGTCATCGGCACGCCAGCCGTCCGTAGCCCAGAGGGGCTCCAAATAACCAATGACAGCGAGGGCCACCGCATAGTCAACCTTATCATGACCGAAGACTGGCGGGCACCAATAACCCTGTTTCTGCAGGGGTACTATCATCCAACCGACATCAATGAGGCCAAGCGCCTCAAACATCGAAGCCGGGACTTCGCAATAATTGAAGGACAACTTTACAAGAAGGGGTCAGTCAACCCATGCTTAAATGTGTCACCGAGACCGAAGGTGTCCAAATTTTGCGCGAAGTCCACAGCGGGACTTGCGGCTCTCACGCAGGGCCCAGGGCACTAGCCGCAAAGGTAATCCATCAAGGTTTCTACTGGCCCGCCATGATCTGCGTCGCAAATCAGGTCACAAGGTCCTGCGAAGCCTGCCAGAAATTTTCTCCACGATCGGGAAGCCCTTCGCAGTTCACGAAGCTAATCGCCCACACATGGCCTCTTCAGCGCTGGGGCCTGGACATCGTCGGGCCCCTACCCACGACCCAGGGGAACCTCAAGTTCACCTTCGTCGCTGTCGAATATTTTACCAAATGGATCAAGGCGAGGGCTGTATCCACAATAACATCGAAGACTGCCCAGAAATTCTTCTGGCAAAACATTGTTTGCCGCTTCGGAGTCCCGTCCGAACTCAAAGTTGACAATGGCAAGCAATTTGACAGCCAAGACTTCAAGGATTTCTACTTCTCCATTGGCAGCAAGCTTGCCTTCGCCTCAGTATACCACCCGCAATCCAAAGGAGTTGTGGAACGCGTAAATGGCAAAATTTTCACAGCTGTCAAGAAGATGCTCCTCGACGATAAAAAGGGCAAGTGGGCTGATTTGTTACCCGAAGCGGTCTGGGCATTAAACACGACTGAGTGCAGGGCGACTGGGTTCACCCCTTTCCGCCTTCTATATGGATCGGAGGCCATGACCCCGCAAGAAATAAGACATGGGTCCCCACGGACAGTCCCGTCAGCTGTCCCCGACGTGGACGAGCCCACTTCGAAGGACCTCATCGATGGAGACCGCGTCTTCGCCCTACAGGCTCTAAACAAATACCAAGCCCAAACAAAAGCATGGCGTGACCACACAGTCATCCTGAGGGAATTCAGCGAAGGAGACCTCGTACTCGTCCGGACAGCTCGGACAGAGTCCCGGGGCAAGCTGGAGCCCAAGTGGGAGGGCCCCTTCATCGTCAAGACGAAGGTGTCCCCCAGCGCGTACAGGCTCGCAACGCCATCCGACGAGGACTTGGAGCATTCCTGGAACATTGATAATCTCCGCAAATTTTTTGTTTGACTCCTCAGGGCCAGCTCGCCCTTGTAATTCGCAACACAATTTTATTCTGGCCCGCACTCTTTTCCTCCCAGGGGGTGAGGTTTTTAACGAGGCAGAGCCATGTAATATACAAGCGAAAAATCCCCCACAAAATCTATGACGAAAAAAGACCGCATCGACGGTCTTCGACATTCGACCAATACAAAGTCACCGCGAGGGGCAGCGTTAGCTACCATCGCGTGCGACAATCCGCGCAAAAGTCGCCTAAGGGTGCAGCCGGACTAGCACAACAAGTGCGCAAAATCGAAGTCTTCCTCAAAAAGACTATCCGTGCAAAAGCCGCCTAAGGGTGCAGCCGGACTAGCACAACAAGTGCGCAAAATCGAAGTCTTCCTCAAAAAGACTATCCGTGCAAAAGCCGCCTAAGGGTGCAGCCGGACTAGCACAACAAGTAAGCAAAATCGAAGTCTTCCTCAAAAAGACTATCCGTGCAAAAGCCGCCTAAGGGTGCAGCCGGACTAGCACAACAAGTGCGCAAAATCAAAGTCTTCCTCAAAAGACTATCCGTGCAAAAGTCGCCTAAGGGTGCCGCCGGACTAGCACAACAAGTGCGCAAAATCGAAGTCTTCCTCAAAAGACTATCCGCACAAAAGTCGCCTAAGGGTGCAGCCGGACTAGCACAACAAATGCACAAAACCGAAGTCTTCCTCAAAAGACTATCCGTGCAAAAGTCTACACCAAAAAACTGTCCGCGCAAAGACCGACTACAGGCGCAGCCGGACCGACATAATAAACGTGCTAGACCAAGTGCGCAACGCCCATATGGACATAGCCGGATGCGCGAAGGCGCATAGCCTCATCATACAAACTATAGTTACATACGTACAGCGAGGGCATCACACTTTACATTGGTTCAACCTCCGGAATGATTCCCATCTCCCTATAGTTAAATAGCATTATCCTAAGTTCCTCACCCTTAAAAAGACTTCGCAACTCCCCCTCACCTACACTCGCCCCAACCGGCGAGGACAACAATTCCCGCTTGCCAGCCTTGCCCACACAAAGCCGACCGCCATCCACTTCCCTCACTCTACGCTTCGCCACCGCCCTTCGCCGCCTACGCCCAGCACTCGGACCAGGCAAAACTTCAGCATCCGTAACATGCGGAGAAGCCTCTACCGCAGCCACATCCAAGGCCGCAAAGTAATCCAAGTCCTCATCCGAAGACTCTTCCGTCCACTCAAACGAACTCCCAGAGTCATCAAAATCAGAAAACTTAAACGCAGACTCATCCGATTCATTTCCAGCGACCACGGTCGAAGCCGCCACAAAATTAGCAGTAGCAGTTGCGTGCGCAAGCCCAAAATCCTGAACCTGCGCAGCAACCAAGGTTCAATAACATAGCCAAAATTCTCTAACTACCCCACACCCACTAAGCCACCTGCGAAGACCCAGCCGCCGCCATGGGATCCTCCGCTGCCGGCTCCATCGCCGCCTTCAGGGGATCCTTCGCTGCCGGCTCCGTCGCCGCCTTCGGGGGATTCTCCACCATCGGCGCAGTGGCTAGCGACAAGCCTCCACTAGACACAGCAGCCGCAGGGGCAGCGGGGGAGCCTTCACCGGTTTCTAGGGGTGGTGCCGGGTCGACTTCAGCCTCGGCCACAACCGGGTTGGCCTCCGCTTCGGGCTGCGCGCTGTTCAGGGGTCCGAAGTCCTCCACGTCCTCGGCACGCGCCATCTACAACATAGCACACCCATTAAGCAAAGCCCACATATACCCACATTCAACGACACTATACACAAGACAAACTTTACCTGATCCCTCGCCCGGTCAGACTGCTCCCTGACCACCTCCCGACCGTAGGGGCCCCACATCTGGTCGAAGAGGGCCCCCACGGAGTCCTTCACCACAGGGTCTTCGACTTTATAAATCTCGCGCCCAAAATCTTCATCAGATTGGTCGAAGACCTCATAGTGACTGCACCCCTCGCGGGACAGCGCGTTCAACGCCCCTTCACAGGCGACGAGGGAGGCAAAGGACATAAATCCCTCCATAATGGTCGGGAGCGCCAACAATTCCTCTTGCAGCCACTCGAGGAAGCGAAGGCCCGCCTCTCGGTCGGGCACTTCGAAGTCAGCAGTCCGCGCGCCTAGCTCGCGGTACGAGTCCACGAGCTGTTTGCGCGTCCGCTCAACTTCCGAGCGTGTAGAGGCCTCGACCCTCTCCATGCGGGCCTGCAAAGCGTTGAACCGCACCTCCCATTCCTCGGCATGCTGGCTGGCAAGACTCCCCTCCACCCGCGCCAATTTGGCCTCCGCCTGCGCCGCCTGCGCCTTGGCGATGGCCTGGTTGGCCTCCCTCCTCTCCTCAGCCAGCTGGCGCCGGAGGTCCGTCCTCTCGCCCTCCAGGGCGGCCACCTTCTCCGCCAGCTTGCGGCACTTGCTATCCGCAGCCGACTTTTCCCGGATGGCGTCAGCATGCTGCGCCCGAAGTCTCTCGACTTTGGCAGACACATCTGCAGTAAGGGCCCCCGACTCCACACGGTCGGCGAAGTCGGCCGCCTAACAGACACACATGAGACCACAATCCCCATGAAAGCGGTAAACACCGAAGTCCAGCTCAACTTACTTGACTCATCTGCTGTGACGCCTCCCTCAACCGGCGGGACACAGTGCCCGCTTCGTCCTTGACGGCAGCGACCACCGAAATCTCGCCGCCAGCGCTGAGAGCGCTACCCTTCACCCCAGGCACCACGGCAGACACCGTGGTCGCCACCGCAGGCGGAACAACAACAAGTTGCCCCTCGCCCGATCCTGCAACATATCACCAGTCAAAAAAAAACTTACCAACGAGATAATCGTCCACAATAATATTTGTGCCGAAGTCGGCAACGCGTTTCCCCGGTGAAGGCAATACTCGGGCCTTCGCGGCTCCGGCCGGGGCAGACTTGGTTCCGCCGGCGCCAGCCGCCTTCACGCTCTCCGGCACCTTGCTGGACCCAGGGGCGGCCGGCTTCGCCGCCAGCATCGGCTGGCTACCGCTGGGGCGGTAGCCTTCGCAGTCCCCCGCGCCCTCTTCGGCCTAGCATCGGGAAGCCTGATGACCGCACGACGCTTCTGCGCAGCTTCCTGGCGATCCTTGTTCATCACTGCCGACACAACAACAACAATATTCCGTCCGTAAGGAAACACTCTCAAGTCACGAGCCATGCGAGACGTAAAGAAGTCTTCACCCGCCGCACGGGGGATAGGAACGTTCTTAGGCCATCGACCCCTGGTAACCTCCAGCATCCGCGCCGAAGACTCCCGGAGCTCGGGCGAAGACATCCTTCCCCCGGGGGCCACGCATGTCCCCATCAACTCCATAGCAAAACTATCGGAGACCCCCAGTTCTCCCATCGCAGTACCTAGCTTCCTCTTCTTAGTGGATGGGGCGGCCTCCGGCGCGGGGTTGTCTTCAGTCTCAGCCGCCGGTTTTTTCCCGCGGCGGTCGACAACGTCTTGCCTGGGATAACCGCCATACGGCAAACAATTCAACTCGAAGACCCTATTCAGGCGGTCGTTGGATCCGCGTATATCCCAACTCCGCTGGGCCTCCGTCTTTGGCATGTAGCGACCAACAATTCGCACCGCCCCATCCTCCGCCTCACGCACGAATGCGGCGGGATCTCGGCCATGCAAATCCAGTGCGAAGGCAGGACTCCGCACCAGCATCCCGCCACGGGAAGGCATCTGGGGAGGGCATACTTCGCCCAGCGCCCAGCCACGCGCCAAGGGCCATACCCCATACCCGACAAACTCCTCAACCAGATCGCGTCCGCTACTCATGCGGGCCGCGCACCGCAGGGCCCCTTCGTCTTCATCCTCCTCCGCTACATCAAACTGCGGGTACGCTGAGTAATAATGCAAACACATGATGGCCACGGGGAGCCCCGGATGGTCTTCGACTGTGCCTTCGGCAACGTAGAACCAAAATTCCCACCAGTTGCCCCATTTATTGCGGGCGCAGGGAACCAACTCAACGACTTCCATCGAAGTCTTGCCGGTCTTCGGCGTAAATGTGCAAGATCCAAATTGAGCAATCTTATTTCCGATTTTCCTTTTCTGCCAATGCAAACAATAATACTTCGCGAAGACTTCGACCGAGGGCTGCCCGCCGTACGAAGTCGTTGCCCAGACATATTTTGCCAGGGCCACCACGGCATTCGGCGTCAGCTGGTGGACCTAGACGTCGAATCTACGCAGAACTTCTCCCACAAATCGATGCGCGGGTAGACGAAGGCCAGCGGCGAAAAAAGCCTCGAAGACGACCAACTCGCCTTCCGGCTCGGAGACCTCCTCTGCCCCCGGGACACGTGCCACTCCGCCGCCAAAATACCCAAGCTGTTGCATGTCTTGCACACAGACCGAGGACATCCGTGACACGCCGAACTCCACTGTGTCGCCGGTGCGCAACTCCTCCGTCGCCACATTGCTCAGCGTCTCCTCGGACGACGCGCCGGCCGGCGGTGTATCGGTAGCAGAAGAGGAAGAGGACGGCATGGCTACGTACCGTCGGCGGCGGCGGGCGGTCTCCTTCACACGGGCCAGATCTCCGGCGAGCAAGAGCAAGGATGGCAGACGAGCAGCGAGCGGTTTGAGAAGGAAGTTAGGGTTTTCGCGGAGCACGGAAAGATAAAGTTCAAAACGCGCCGCCCCCACCCCCTTTTATACACAGGGTGCGGCGCTTCGGGAAACCCGCAATCCAACAGTACGGCGTCAATCAACGGTCATGTCAAAAACCCCCGCGGAACCACTTCGAGCGAGGGCAGCGTCTCCACCATCTAGCGATGCCTTCGGCACCAGATGACTTGGTCGAACTGGTCCCTCGGAGGGCAAATGTTGGGGCGAAGGCGAAGACGCTACCCTTCGCTCGATGCCTTCGCCAGTCTCGCTGCGCCAACGGAGACGACGACCGGCAGTCTTCGCTCTTCGTCCGGCACGCCGAAGGACGAAGACCTATGGCGAGGTCGCCCCATCCCGCGGCGTCGCCCAACACTGGAGCCCACATGCAATCCGGCCCGTCATAACGGGCCCCGCGCTATCACTACGCAGTACGAGCTTAAATTGTAAAGGTTTTTCTGTTATTATAGTTTGTAACCATGCTTTAATGAGAACATTCCAGGGGGGAACCTAGGCACCTGAGGGCACATGCGTCCTTAATCCTTGACGCTGGGCACTCAGACACCTATAAATACCCCCGCATAGTGCCCTTGAGAGGCCAGATTAACAGAGCTATTGCCATCTCAAGTTGAAACCTTGTTTACATTGCTTTCACTCCCACGTTGGATCAACTCGCCCAGGAAAACGAGTTCCAACAGACATCAAAAGCTACAAGAGGGTCAAATCAAGAATATCTCAATCAATTGTCAATTGGATATTCCAAACAAGTTCTTAGGATGATTACAAATCCATTAAACCAAAAATAACATGATTTGAACACTAAAAGTTTATAGGAAAAACCAAATGGGAGACCCTTAGAGCAGAGTAGAAGTGTCGGCCAAAAGTCCAGGACTCGTACGACAAAATCTGTTCCGATTGCCTCCAAATTTTGTGGGCAGCAAAAAGAAGAGTAACTTGAAAAGTTTGAGCGCCAAATGATCAAAACTTTTAACCCATATCAGAAAACTCAAACTTGAATTAGAGTGTTGGGGCCTTCCTCTTCCAAAGTTCCTCAAAAATATGACTAACCATTTGTTTCTAGCATACTGTTAAATATTATAGGAACTTCATCATAAGAAAAGCTTTGTTGTGATGAGGATCTTCTTCCCCGCCGAAGGTCCTTGAGACAAAGACATTGTCTAAGACCAATAACGACGAATGTCGAAGGACAACAACTTCGGCTTAAGGCAACAATGAAGGTCAAACATGATGCCGAGCCAAAGAGGAAAAGACTAGCCAATCCCTAATGTTTTATGTCACGGTTGTGGCTATATGTCAAGGGCATAAATGTATTTTTACTCGGGTTGCGTCCCGTGCCTATAAATAGGTGAACAGTACTCTTGTACTGTTCACGCTAGATTGTAATTGTTCTCGCGTCATCACCTTCAATCAAGTCGAAGGTATCTATGTAATTCATATTCTATTAATGTTCGTATGTTTATCATGAAATAAATATATGGATGAATGAATGAATAACATATATTGTCTCTATGAACTCCCATTCTCATGAATGATGAAGGTGTGTCCCTCATAACCTTCGTCCGAAGATCATTATATCTGAAATATGCTTCGAAGGACGAAGGTCTTTAATCTTTAACAATTGTGTTGCCTTGTTCTTGATTCACAGAATTTAAGAACAAGTGAACAACATTCGCGTCCACCTCCGGTGAACGCAAACGACCACCTTCGACAGCATCTCGAGCAACCACCTTCGTCATGCCGCCGAAGAAGGCAATAGCGCCAGTGGCTGCCCTTGCACGACTAAACATCAACCAAGGAGGGCTTCCTCTGAGAGGGGTTCGAAACCAGAAAAGGAAGGCCATTAGCCCAACACCAGAGGAAGAGGAGCTAGATCAAGAGATCAGAGATCTAGAGGCCATCCACCAGCAAGTGGAAAAAAGAAGGGAGAAAATGCTTCGGCTAGCTGAACTCCAAAAGAAGATTAATGAAGCTGCCGAAGAAATGTGCCATATCACACAGGACAATGAGCAAGGACGAAGGCCACAATAGAGACAGCTTCGTCAGGAAAGCCCAAGCTATGATGATGTATGGTATGACAGTTTCAATCATAGTAACTTTGCTTTTGATGATGCTTCTCCTCTAGCAGTAGAGTTGCAGGCTACCCCGTGGCCACCTTCATACAAACCACCACAACTCCCCATGTATGACGGGCACTCTGACCCGAAGCAGTTCCTTATGAGCTACGTGGCGACCATATCATCATATGGTGGCAACACTGCTGTCATGGCGAAGTCCTTCGTCATGGCAGCCAGGAGTGTGGCTCAAACGTGATATTCTTCCCTTAGACTGGGAACAATCAAGTCATGACAGAAGTTGAAGGACATGCTGGTAACTAGCTTCCAGGGTTTTTAGACGAAGCCAGTGACTGCTCAAGTTCTGTTCCAGTGCACACAAGACCATGAGGAATACTTGCAAGCATATGACTGAAGGTTTCTGTGTCTCAGAGCTCAGGCGCCAACGGTGCCAAATGAGATTGTTATTGAAGCCATGATCAAGGGGCTTCGATCAGGACCAACAGCGTAGTATTTCACCAGGAAGCCCCCACAAACTTTGGAGAAGCTTCTATAGAAGATGGTTGAATACATCAGGGCCGACAATGACTTTTGGTAGAGAAGGGAAGAAACCTACAGATACACCGAGATGACCAGGGGCTTCGGAGGAAGACTCCACCCTAGGCATGTTAGGATGATCCATAATCCTAGCTCAAGCGACGATATGGGAAATCATTCTCAAGGGCATCAGCACAACTCCCAATCATCAAAGACACAACAAAGCTCCTTCAGGCCACCAGCTCCAATAGGCAGAGGAGGTAGAAGCTTCGGTGGAAGATTCAGCTCCCAACCAAGAAGGTTGTTTTGCCTATTCTATGGGGAAGATAAGGGGCATACAATAAGGACATACCAAGTCACGATTCAGAAGCAAAAGGAAATCGTTGAAGCCAAAGCACGACAGAATCAGCCGAAACAGGTCCTGCATACTGCTTCATGCTATTCCCCATACATCCCCGAGTATGTGGGCAACCAACAATCCACATCATCAATTGCTTCGGCAAGCCACTCACAAGCTGCATGGGCCCTGCTACCACCAACACCACTCATGGCTCCAACCTTGTCTCACAATCAACAGCTAGAAGGGCATCACCAGGCACAACAACAACGTGATGCACGCGAAAAGTCTGAAGCTCGGACAGTCAACTGCATTGTACCAGAGTCGAGGCACATTTACTTAAGCAATACAGGGGCTCAATCAAAATAATTTCATACATACTCAATGTAATCTTTGTTTCTCTTGCATTTATGTCTTACCCCAAAGACAATATAAGAAGGTACAACCTTCGGCCTGTTGTAATAAATGTGGGGTTACACCATCGAGTGTAATAGAAAAAGTCACGAAGCTCCAAAGTCGTTCCTTAGGGGATGTAGAGCTTAGCTCCAAAGTCGTTCCTATGGGGATGCAGAGCTAAAATGCCACCTAAGTAAAAGGTGAAGAAGCTCTAAAGTCGTTCATAAGGGGATGCAGAGCTTAGCTCCAAAGTCGTTCCTACGGGGATGCGGGAGTAAAAGGTGAAGAAGCTCCAAAATCGTTCCTAAGGGGATGCAGAGCTTAGCTTCAAAGTCGTTCCTATGGGGATGCAGAGCTAAAATGCCACCTAAGTAAAAGGTGAAGAGACTCCAAAGTCCTTCCTGAGGGAATGCAGAGTCTTACTTTTATGAAGCATTCATGCATTAACATTAGTTGCATCATATCATCATATCATACTGCATAGCGCTGCATCATTCATCATCTTGCATCATCCGAAATAGTCGAAAAAGAAGGGAAATTGCTCCTTCAAATATACTGGCTAACCCATGAGGTTATGTCTATCTTCGACAAAGAGTTATGAAAGGATGTATCAACAATGCAAGACTTATGCCTTCGGAGGCAGTATTTTTATACAAGATTTATGCCTTCGACAACGGTAGTATTATGCAATATCTATGGCAAGACCTTCGAGTCCAATAAGCTGCTTCGGTAGAAAACGAGATTTTTTCTTTATGAAGCGTGAAAAGAAGGGAAGGTGCTTTTTCGCCTGCAGCTCAAAAATGGTACGTACAAGGTTTCACGCTCCACAAAGAAATATATTACATCATTAAATACATATAGTTGATAATTGTTTCTTACATAAGAAAACTACATACAAAAATTCTACATTTCTTAAATAAACAAGGTCTAATCATCCTCTTTTAAAACTTTATCAGCAGCTTCGTTTTGAAGCCTATTCACAGCTTCGTCAATAGCTTCGTTAGCTATTCCGATTACATCAAGAGCCCCCTTCAGAACTGGATCGGCCTCAGGGTCATACGGCTCCGGAGGAGGAGGAAGTTCGGCTACACCACAATATAAGTGTTTGTTAGTTACGAAGCAAACAATTTGCGAAGCTAAGTCACAACAAAAATACCTATAAGTCTTTCACGCTCTGCAGCTTCTTCAGCTTCCCTTGCCTCTTCCAAAGCAGTATGAGACTCCTTCTCATTTTTTCTAATAGCTTCGTCTGCTATCTCTTGGCCACCTTCCAGCCAGACTTCGGAATAAAATTTTCCACTCAGCGCACTAGCTTCAGCTGAAGGGTTCTTAATGTCACTAGCTGAGACCGAGAATTCTGGCTGAATTACAGCCTTTGTGTGTTCGCAACCAGCCTTCTCAAGAAGTGAGACGGCTCCTTGGGTGCCGACGAAGGCGCAAAAATCTCCTCTGTCACTTAGAATTTCATCAAAGGCTTCAGCTTCGCCACTAATCCACTGGATAACCCCGTCAGGATCACCACAGATAAAGTTCTCTTCCGAAGAGAATGCGCCAACTTTAGCATAACTATTTTTCAAATTATTACAACATTCCATAGCAACCTTGTAGGACTCCTGTTTAGCCTGACGAAGCTCCTCGACATTTTTCTGAACTCTTAACCGTTCTGTATTAGATATCTCGCATTTTATTTGTTCGACATTGAAATTTTCAGTCACTTCATCGAGCTTCTTCTCCAATCCTTACACTTTGGATATGTGCAATCCCACCTGAATAGATACCACATATTCTAAATCAGCAATACGCTTTGCATCTTTTTCTTTCTCCTTTTCAAACTCCTTCATTTTCCATTCTGCTTCAGAAAGGCTAGAGAGTCTAGCTTCGCTAGACTTTAATCTCTTAACTAGGGAGACCAGGATTTTGTTCTTTTCGAGGGCTTCATTCCGAAGTGTTATGACTTCTGAACGCAGGTTCCCAAAAGCTATCTAAGTGCTTTCATCTTCGGCATCCTTCTGGGCTTTCAAAGCTTTGCTAAGGATAGGACCCTGACAAACAAAAAATATACAAATATTAATAAGTATTATCACAAATCGTTTGCCGAAAACTTGCCTAACAAAAATTTGTAAATGTAGAAATAAAAATATACCAACCTTCAAGCTGTTATAGGAAAGGCTGTCTGCAAGTTGGTCCTTCGTCATTGCAGATAGACCAAGTTCAAGCTTTGAATATCCCTTGTTTGTCCATCATTTCTCGACAAACGTTTATCTCTTTGTTATCTGGTAGGCAATAAAGGAAGTCATCTACATCATCTCCTCCATAAATCAGGGACCCTCAACGGTATTTCAGGTCCTTTATGTAATATTGCGCTTCGGCAATTTGCTCTTCTGATAGTTGTTTTCCTAAAGCATGACGAATAATATATTCCAAACTACCTCAAGACGATGCTTCAGGCATAGGTGACGTCGGCTTCTCTAGAAGATCTTCCTTTTATTGTTCCGCTGGCTTAAACCTCGAAGGTCCAGCTTTAGCGCGTGCAGGAGAAACGTTTGCAGCCGTTACCACTAATTTTTCAGTATTAACCTTTGAAGCTTCAGTAGAAGCAAGAGTTGGAACCTTTGAAGATTTCAAAACAACATCCAAAACATTGGCCATTCTCATTTTTCTAGGAGTCATTGTTGTAGCAGTTGTTAGCTTCGGCAACCCCGTCGTGGTTGGGGGACTCAGCAGTTTTGGATGCTCTTCTGCCTTCAAGCTCTTTGCTTCCGTCTCTTCTACCGGACTAGCACTAGCTTCAACCGTCACAACAGGAATTGTCTCTGAAGCCAAGAGGGTGGCTTTGGCATGTTCAACAATCTCCATCTTCTTTGTATCAAACACTACAACTGTTGTCTCTAAAGAATGTGGCTTCGGCCTACTAGTCAAAACCTTAGCTCTCTTCGGCTTAGGCGCGGGGGAAGAAGATGAAGTTGCCATTTTTCTTTTCGACCCTTGTTTTTGGGCAGGAAAGTAGTAATTAGGATAAAAACGATCACATCAAAAACTCTGTTAAGTCTCCTGTTGCCTCAAGCACCAAAGGTAGTGGTCATGGCTTCGTCCTCTGCCTTCGTATAAGCTCCCAACAACTCGTCACTGGTAGCTTCAACAGCCTCAAGCATGTCATCGTTCGGCTCGTCAAATTGACTTCTATAGCGATAGGTGTATCTTAGATAAACCAGACCACCTTCGCTGGAGCCAGCAGCAATCTCCTTCGACATCTCCTAGTCATTAAGAAGCAGCCACACCTTATAAGAAATATGCTCTTGAACCAAATCCCTAGTGCCAATGTAAGTACACACCGTGTTGAAGGCCATCAAACATGCTTGCACTTTGTTCCCACTTGCGATCGATGGCCTCCTGATGCCGAAGCGTGACCGCATAGGGCGCTGGATTATACCCCTCACGTCTTCCCTCTTACTCAGATCATTCTTGACATAAAACCATTGCTTCATCCAAGAGCTCGGTCATTTCTTTCAGAAAGTTGGCACAGGATACCTCACATAGAGTGGTGCACAACGCTGTAACATCAGAAGTTGTTATGATACCGCTCCTTCCTAATTGCCTTCATCTGGTAGTATAATTCATGAATATTGCAGAAGCACTTGGCATCTGGCTCCAGCCCTTGGCTTCTCATAGCCCAAATAAAAACTCCAACTTTAATTAAAGCTTCGGGAGTAAGCTGATGAAGGTATATCTCAAATGTCATCAGCACTTTGACCAACAACTTTTGCAAGGAAAAACGAAGTCCAGTCTTCATAAAACTTTTAATTACTACCACTTCATCTGCTTCAGGAAGAGGACCAGTGCTTTCTCCGCCATCCCTCACTATGGATATATCATGGAAATATCTGCCCTTCGTCGCTTCAATTTGCCCTTGTTTAACAGTTGATTGCCCGAAAACAACATGGCTTGGCCTCCACGACAATCTTTGGCATCTTCGTTCTCACTTTCAACATCAAAGCTCTCGCTGTCGCTGGAATCCCCAGATAGTCCAACTAACATTTCATTAGTGATTTTCTCAATGTTGGTTCTCTCCATGGCTTCGTAGAAACCAGCGAGCGTGGAGTCTACTAGTGTGTTTGGTTTGTGGAGTCACTCTATACCTCATGAGGTGATGCATCATAAGTTCATTCCATCAATTTTGGTGGAATCAACCCACTCCTCATCTATATACTAATTATTAGCTTATGAGGAATGAGGTGGTGATGGATCAACTCGTTCTATTCCACAAACCAAATAAAAAAATGAGGAGTGAGAAGAAGATGGATCACTTCATTCCTCAAACCAAACACACTATACACTTTTCTTATTGGCCATTTTGGTTATGATCACAATAGAAAGCCGAAGATCAAAAAACAATCGCGCTCGCAGAAGAAAAAAAGCTAAAACGTCAATCACAGAGCAAAATCCAGATAGCACGAAAAATATTCTCAGCGCAAGCCCTTGTATATACACAAAGCACCACTGAGTGGCGGGGCCCACAATATAGAATGTTTCGCTATTCTAGCAAAGGGAAGGTGTTTTTTGGACCTTCGTCTAAAGGCCTTCATTCATTTCACAGTCTGAATTTGTTGCAATGAAAGTAATACTACGAGGGGCTACTGTTGGGGGCCTTCCTCTTCTGAAGGTCCTCAAAAACATGACTAACCATTTGTTTCTAGTGTACTGTTGAATATTATGGGAGCTTCGTCATAAGAAAAGCTTTGTTGTGATGAGGATCTTTTTCCCCGTCGAAGGTCCTCGAGACAAAGACATCGTCTAAGACCAATAACGACGAATGTCGAAGCTACAGCCAAAGGACAACGACTTTGGCTTAAGGCAGCAATGAAGGTCAAACAAGATGCCGAGTCGAAGAGGAAAATACTAGCTAATCCGTGATGTTTTATGTCACGATTGTGGCTATATGTCAAGGTTATAAATGTATTTTTACTTGGGCTTCATCCCGTGCCTATAAATAGGTGAACAGTACTCCCATACTATTCACGTTAGATTGTAATTGTTATTGGGTCATCACCTTCAATCAAGCCGAAGGTATCAATGTAATATATATTCTATTAATGTTCATATGTTTATCATGAAATAATTATATGGATGAATGAATGAATAATATATATTGTCTCTATGAACTCCCATTCTCATGAATGATGAAGGTGTGTCCCTCATAACCTTCATCCAAAGATTATTATATCCAAAAGGAGATAATGCTTCAAAGGAAGAAGGTCTTTAATCTTTAACAATTGTGTTGCCTTGTTCTTGATTCACAACATTTGAGAACAAGTGAACAACAAGGAGTTTTATCAAAAGCGCAAATTTCTTATAAAACTTGTCCACAAATTGGATCAGCTCATACTAGAGGTTGCAATGATTCCAGGACAGTTACTACACTAGAAATCACCCCAAGCCACTTCCCAAATTGCAAAGCCAAGAATAAACTAAAAAACTCGATCAAAAGAGTAAAGAGGAGATGAAGTGTTGGGGGTATGCTTCGTAGCCGAAGATCCTAAAGAAATAAACACCTTCGGCAGATCCTCTCCAAAGCAGCGCCGAAGCTATCGACTATAAATCTTCGGCACAGTGACATGTTTCAAGACGAAGGGGTGAACCGACTTAAAGATGAAATGACTTAAAGACCCATGATATTCTGTGTCATTACTATGGTTCATTGTAAAGGGCATAAATGTAATTATACGCAGGCTGTGCTCTGTGCCTATAAATAGGTGAACAGTACCCCTGTACTGTTCATGCGCAATCCTGTAATCGCTAACACATTACTCTGGAATTATTGTTTTCTGTCAAGGCGAAGGTTTAAATGTAACTAAACATCATGTTTTAATATTTCAATTTATATTATAAAATGAGTGAATGATGTTATTTATTCTTGGTATTCTTTAGCGTTTTATATTTTATATTTCATTTCGCATTATTTTACTTCTGATCACGAAGGTAAGACCTTCGTGATTTATCATCCATAACCTTCGTCTGAAGCTCATTAAATCCTCAGGGAAATAATGCTTCAGCGGACGAAGGGCTTTAACATTTAACATTCTATGTTGCCTTGTCCTTAATTCATAGCATTTGAGAACAAGTCCCAAACATTGGCGCCCACCGTGTGGCTCGAACCCACAACCACAAGGTCAAGAGCCTTGTGCTTTACCGACTGATTTTTGAGACAATGGCTTCGTTCAAGAACCAAGCTGGAACTGCTTCGGCTCCGAAGCTGATTCTCCCGATAACAGGCGGTTCATGCTCAGAGCCGGCTAACAAGAAACAGAAGAAGGAGGCACAGAGAAGAGTACAACATGTAGGGGTATAAGGACCCTTCATCAAGTCAAGATGGTCTCACATTCCAATTACCTTCTCTCAAGAGGATCTTCAGCTCAAGGATTACCCACATAATGATGTTATGGTTATCTCTTTTGTGATCAAAGGATTTCTGGTCCACAATGTTTTGGTTGATACAGGCAGTGCAGCAGATATTATATTTGCTAAGGCCTTCAGACAAATGGAGGAGCCCGAAGACAAGATTCTTGATGCTACGCACCCTCTTTGTGGCTTCGGAGGAAGACAGATTGTAGCGCTCGGTAAGATTACCATGCCAGTGACCTTCGGATTCGTCAACAATACAAGGACTAAGAAAGTTGTGTTTGACATTGTCGACATGGAGTATCCTTACAATGCTATCATCGGTCGCGGAACACTCAATGCTTTCGAAGCAATTCTTCATCCAGCATATCTTTGCATGAAGATACCTTCGGATCAGGGACCTATTGCTATTCATGGGAGTCAGGAAGCTGCCAGAAAGGCCGAGGGGAATTGGACTGATTCAAAAGCAATCCACAATATAGATGAAGCCGAAGCTTGTGAGCAGTACAAGTATAGAAGGGAGAAGGCTGCTTCGGCCAATCAGCCGAAACCCATGCTTTTATGCGAAGATATCGCAGAGCAGAAGGTGCTGTTGGGATCTCAATTGTCTGAGCAACAAGAGAAAACCTTGATAAGGTTTCTCTTCAACAACAAAGATGTTTTTGCATGGTCAGCTAATGATCTTTGCGGAGTCAACAGGGATGTTATTGAACACTCGCTCAATGTTGATCCATCCTTCAGACCCAGAAAGTAGAGGCTTCGGAAGATGTCTGATGAAAAGGCCGAAGGTGCTCGGAATGAAGTGAAAAGACTCCTCAGCGCCAGAGTTATCAGAGAAGTAAAATACCCAGAATGGCTGGCTAACACTGTTATGGTAAAAAAGGCCAATGGCAAATGGAGGATGTGTATTGATTTTACTGATCTCAACAAGGCCTGTCCGAAGGATGAATTTCCATTGCCAAGGATAGATTCCCTAGTTGATGCAACAGCTTCATCAGAGCTTATGAGTCTGCTGGATTGTTATTCAGGCTATCATCAAATTTAGATGAAGAAGGAGGATGAGCCAAAAACCAGCTTCATAACCCCTAGTGGAACATATTGTTACCTTCGGATGCCTGAGGGGCTCAAGAATGCTGGAGGAAGCTTCAGCAGAATGACAGCGAAGGTTCTTCATTCTCAGATAGGCAGAAATGTGCTAACTTATGTTGATGATATCATTGTAAAAAGCACGAAGCAAGAAAATCACATTGCTGATCTGCAGGAGACTTTCGCTAATTTTAGACAGGCCGGTCTAAAGCTGAATCCAGAAAAGTGTGTCTTCGGAGTAAAGAAGGGGAAATTCCTTGGTTGCCTAGTTTCAACAAAAGGGATTGAGGCTAATCCAAATAAAATCGAAGCTATCCTTCGAATGGAACCACCAAGCACAAAGAAGGGAGCTCAACGATTGATAGGAAGACTAGCATCTCTCAACAGATTCATATCTAGATTAGCAAAGAGAAATTTACCATTCTTCGAAGTGCTAAAGTCAGTTGAAGTTTTTCAATGGGGTCCAGTTCAGCAGAGAGCCTTCGAATAGCTGAAGCAATATTTGATAGACCTAACGACGTTAACTCCACCAACGCCAGGGGCTCCTCTGTTGTTATATGTGGCAGCTTCGCACTCAGCGGTAAGTGCGGCACTTGTCCAAGAGAAGCTTGAAGGGCAAGTCAAAAAGCAAGCCCCAATATACTTTGTATCCGAAGTTCTTAGTTTAGCAAAGAAAAAATATACAGAATTGGAGAAGGTGCTGTATGCTGTTTTGATGGCTTCCAGGAAGCTTCAGCACTATTTTCAAGCATACAATATAATTGTCCCTTCTTCACAACCATTGAAGGATAATATGAGAAATAGAGAAGCTACTGGAAGGGTTGGAAAATGGGCTGCGGAACTCAATGAGTTCTGCATTGATTATGTGCATAGACCTTCGAGTCAGTCCCAAGCGTTAGCAGACTTCATTGCTGACTGGACGCCAGGGGCTCAGGAAGAAGCGAGTAAAGATGCCGAAGTTTGGACAGTATTCTGCGATGGTTCTTGGGGAACCTTCGGGGCAGGAGCAGCCGCTGTGTTGGTCGCACCCTCCAAAGTTAAAACTTGCTATGCAGCAAGACTTGATTTCAGTTGCACAAATAACATTGCTGAGTACGAAGCTTTGCTCTTGGGTCTTCGGAAGTTAAAGGCAATGGGAATTAGAAGGGCAGTTCTTAAAACTGATTCCCAGGTTATTTCTGGTCATATTGACAAGAGCTGCAAAGTAAGAGACCCTAAGCTTGAGAAATATTTAGACACGGTCCGAAGGATTGAGGCTTCCTTTGAAGTGTTTTCTGTCAAAAATATTCCTCGAGGAGAAAATGAACATGCTGATTTGCTAGCCAAGTCAGCAGCACAGGGGCTGCCCTTACCCTCGGAAGTATTTATCGAAACAATAAAAGCACCTTCGGTTGAACTTCTTGAAAGAGCAGTCCTCAATATATCCCCTGTTTATAGTGAAGGCTGGAGAACTGAGATCATCTCTTTCCTTCAAGGCAACTTTCTTTCAGATGACGAAGCTTATAACAGGAGGATAGAGGCAAGAGCTCGACCATATGTTATAATAGAAGGGGAGCTGTACAAGCATGAGGTCTGTTCTCCATTACTCAAGTGTTTATCCAGAGTCGAAGGTATAGAATTGATGAAGGAAATACACGCAGGCCTATGTGGATCTCACAATGGATCTAGGCCTTTGTTGGGAAAAGTTTTCCGTCAAGGATTTTATTGGCCAAAGGCAGCTTCGGATGCAGCGGAATTAGTTCAAAAGTGCGAAGGTTGTCAGAAATGTGCAAGAGATCAAAAACAACCTTCGTCTCTAACTCAGTTAATACAACCCACTTGGCCATTGCAAAGGTGGGGTCTTGATTTGTTAGGTCCGCTGCCACCAGCACAAGGGAACTTAAGATATGTTGTAGTAGCAGTCGAATATTTTTCTAAATGGATTGAGGCAAAGCCTCTAGCCACAATTACTTCGGTTACTATTCAAAAGTTTTTCTGGCAAAATATTGTCTGTCGCTTCGAAGTGCCGAAGGCCATCACTGTGGACAATAGAACGCAGTTTGATTCTGAAACTTTCAGAGAGTTTTGTGAACAAATTGGCACGAAGATCCATTTTGCATCAGTTCGGCATCCGGAGTCAAACGAGCTTGTTGAAAGGGCTAATGGCATCATAATGACAGGAATAATGAAGTTAATCTTCAATCAGCCCAGGGGAAAGTGGCTAGATGAATTAATCAAAGTGGTGTGGAGCCACAACACAACAATATCAAGATCAACAGGTTTTACACCATTCAAATTGCTGTTTGGTGACGAAGCAATAACTCTGGAAGAAGCAAAAGCAGGTTCAATAAGAACAGTAGCTTCGGCAGAAGACGAAGCTGAAGCTGATTACTCTGTGGAAAAAGATGCTATAGAAGGGATCAGGTTGCAAGCTGTAGAGAATATCAACAAATATCAAGCCGAAACAATAAGATGGCGTGACAGAAAGGTTCGGCTAAAAAATATTAAGCCTAGACATTTGGTACTTCGGAGAGTCGCCAACTCAGACACAGTAGGCAAGCTACAGCTGAAGTGGGAAGAACCTTTTCTGGTAGTATCTTCGTCAAGACCCGGTTCTTACAGATTGAAGGATATGGACGGCAACAACGTTCCTAGATCATGGAATGCGGATGAGCTTCGGCGATATTATGTCTAGCTTGAAGTATTTTTTTATATTCTTTTTCATGGCACCCTTTTCCTTTCTAAAGGGGGAGAAAGGTTTTTAATGGGGCCATAGCATGTAATTTCTCTTTTTTATTTTCAGCTCTATAAGAGCAAAATTCCCCAAAAATGTAAATGTAAAAGCTGAGAGCGCACCATCGAGTGCAAAGAAAAAAGAAAAGGAATCACGAAGAAGCTCAAAAGTCGTTCCTATGGGAATGCAGAGCTTACAGCGAAAAGTCAACGCTGATTCCGCCGAAGTAAAAGGCGAAGAAGCTCCTAAGGGAGGCTTATAGCGAAAAGTCAACGCTGATTCCGCCGAAGTAAAAGGCGAAGAAGCTCCTAAGGGAGGCTTACAGCGAAAAGTCAACGCTGATTCCGCCGAAGTAAAAGGCGAAGAAGCTCCTAAGGGAGGCTTACAGCAAAAAGTCAACGCTGATTCCGCCGAAGTAAAAGGCGAAGAAGCTCCTAAGGGAGGCTTACAGCGAAAAGTCAGCGCTGATACACCGAAAAATAAACGGTGAAGCCGAAAAATAAGCGGCAAAGAAGATTTGAGTCATTCCCAAGGGAATATGGCTTCGAATATGTATTTGAACATTCATTTGCACGATACATTACATCATGACATTTGCATTCATAAACATTCACTTAGACATGCATAGGATCATCATCAGCATAACATACAAACTTGCTTCGGTTCCAAAAGGAAGGCAACTTTATGCTTCGCTGTGTATGCAAAGAAGGAAAGGTGTTTTTCGCCTATAGCTCAAAAGTATTAATTTCGTCCACATCAAAGCATTTCATACATGGACAGAAAAGTAAGATTATATTACAAAGTAAAACTCAGATTACATCATATTTTATACAAGTTATTACAGGAGTTTTTGAGCTACTTTTACAGACTATTCAAGCTTCGACACTATCTTTGGAGCTTCGTTCTTCTACTCTGCAGCTGCAGCTTCGGCCTGGTCAATCTGTACGAAAGTATTATATGTCAAATTCAAAAATTCAAAGGAAAAGGTAAGCATAAGGTATGATTTTGTTACCAGCTTGAGGTGGCTCCGAGCTTCGTCACCAGCTTTGCTCTGACCACCCTTGGTCCATACTAACTTTATAAATCTATTTGCAATACTCTGAGCCAGATTGGGAACATTATCTAGGTCTGCTGGTGACAGGCTGAAGTTGGGTCTATTAACAATCTTGTCGTGTTCACAACCAGACTTCAAAAAAGCAACAGCTGTGCCCGAGAAGCTGCCAGGGCACAAAAGTCGCTATGCCCAGCTATAACTTCGTCAAGATCATTAATTTCACCTTCAATGTGCTCGAAGGCACCAGGCAGGTCTTCAGCTGAAAGAATAAACTCTTCACTACTGGCTCCAACAAAATGGAACACTTGCCTTAACTGATGAATGCATCGAGTGCAGAACTCCAAGCACTTATTTTGAAGATTTTTCAAAGATTCTTTCAGTTCCAAGTTTCTTTGAGCTTCGGCTTCAAGCTTTGCATCAAGCTTCAGTCTCTCTTGTTCAACATTTTCTGATTGGGAAAGAAGCTTCGAATTTAATTCTGCTATTTTTGCTTCAGCATCCACTAGTAAGCCTTCGGCTGTTTGTAGCTTGAGGTCTTTCTTCTCGATGGCAGCAGATTGCTCCTTTATTTTGTTTTCTAAATTTTCAATTATAACTTCTTGCCTTTTATCCTCTAAGTCTTGCTGCATTTTTAATGCCTTGCTCAAAAGCATGCTCTGTGGACAAATAGCCTTCGTTAGAAAATATCTTCGTACCACAAATAATAAGAGTTAGATACAAAATGTTTACCTTGAAATTAGAATAGAACAAACTGCCGACAATATGTTGTCGACGGTAGTGGCTGATATCCACTTCAAGCTTCGGGAAGCCGATACTCTTTGATAAAGTACCGACAACCTTCGCACCGGTTTGGTCTCGTATGCAGCCTAACCCTTCATCATCAATACCACCGAAGAGAAGCGCCCCCGGCCGATATCCACAAGATATAACATACTCTTTTAATTCCTCTTTTTCAGCTTCAGTCAGCTCCTGGCCAACTAAGTTTCGGAAGTCAAAAGTTTCTTCTTCCGAGGTATCTTCGGTTACTCCTTCTTTCCCGGGTTTGGCAGCCGTGGTCTCTTCGGTGGCTGCAGCAGTTTCTTCAGCGGCCATGTTTAGCAGCATTTTATCTATATCAGCGGCTATGCTCTCTAAATTAATACCTTCGGAGTTAGCATCTTCGGCTCTGGCCTCTTCTGTGGCAGTCTCCGAAGGTACAACTTCAGTAGCTGTCATACTTTCAATTGCCGGCACCTTCGGAGCTGGAGCTCTTGGTGGTGTTGTTTCAATCACTTCTGTCACGGTAACAATCCTGTGTCTTTTTGGCCTTGATGCCTTTGTCTTTGTGGGCTCCTTTTCATTATGAAAAAGCTTCGTCAGATGAAGCCCCAATGGACTTAGTTTGGCAGGCAGAGTTTCAGTCATTACCCTTAGAATTTCCTCTATTTCAGCATCAGAAGATGTCGCAGAAGTCTTCTGGTGTCATATTGCATTGGGGTCTGGTTTATCCGAAGGTCAGTTCAAGCGGACTCTGGACCAGCTTCTCCTTGTCATCGTCAACTTTGACGTAGAACCATTCCGATTTCCAGCCTGCCAACCACTTGCTTCGGTAGCTGATCACAGGAAATTTTGTAGTTTTCCAATAAGCAAAATTGTAACAACCAAAATTTTCATGTAGCCCATCCTTCCTAGCCTTGGTTTGATAATGTAGCTCGTGCACCCGGCAGAAACCTTCGGCAAACGGTTCCACCCCTTGGCTTCGGAGAGCCCAAATATAAACACTAAGCCTAACAATGGCGTTAGGAGTTAGTTGATGAAAGTGGATCCCAAACTTTTTTAGCACATCAACAATCATCCTATTTAAAGGAAATCTCAAACCAGCTTTGAGGAAACTCTTGAAAACCACTATTTCATCTTTCTCTGGCTTCGGAGTAGTTTCTTCTCCACCGAAGCGAATCAGCTCTTTCTTATCTTTGCTAAAATAGCCCGACTTCACCATCTTAGGAAAATCAGCTTTGGAGATGGTCGACTTTCCGAAGTCCAGGTGGCTAGGCTTGCTCGGCACTGCGATGTTGTAATCATCTTCAGAATCGGTCTCTTCAATATCAGCTTGCTCTGCTTCGGCAACAGGGGCGCCTTCCGGTGTTACCAACCCAGATTGCTTCATTGCTTCCGAGATAGGAATAGTTTCCGCATCTTCGGTCTTGTCTCCCTCGCGATCGACTCTTGCAGTAGAGCGAACTCTGGCCATTTGATTATGACTTACTTGAAATTTTTGGTGTTGATTTTTTTTGTCTTTTCCGAAGCTCTTACACTTGCACCGAAGCAGATTTCGTTTGAGCACAATGATCAAGCTTCGGCTATGACTAAAAATTTGGTAGCAAAACAGTACAATAGCAATGAATGTTGTGGTAACTTCACACCTACCCGTCTGTTTATATAGTGCTGCAGGTGGGAAGGTGAATCGACAAGGTCTCCAGCACCGAACAAACAGTCACCCGCACTCACTGGCCGGTGGGCCACATAGCTCGAGAAGGTGAATCGCTGGCAGGCGCGTAATTGGTGCAAGATGGGTCGCGCGTGCGACGATTATTTTAATCGTTTCTCGCCAACGAGCTCAGGGAAGGTGTTTTTTGGATCTTCGGCATCCCGAAGCTTAGAAGATTTTTCACGGATCAAGCTCGTTACGAAAAATGATCTAGCACCGCGAAGGGGCTACTGTTGGGGGTATGCTTCGTAGCCGAAGATCCTAAAGAAATAAACACCTTCGACAGATCCTCTCCAAAGCAGCGCCGAAGCTATCGACTATAAAGCTTCGGCATAGTGACATGTTTCAAGACGAAGGGGTGAACCGACTTAAAGATGAAATGACTTAAAGACCCATGATATTCTGTGTCATTACTATGGTTCATTGTAAAGGGCATAAATGTAATTATACGCAGGCTGTGCCCTGTGCCTATAAATAGGTGAACAGTACCCCTATACTGTTCACGCGCAATCCTGTAATCGCTAACGCATTACTCTAGAATTATTATTTTCTGTCAAGGCGAAGGTATAAATGTAACTAAACATCATGTTTTAATATTTCAATTTATATTATAAAATGAGTGAATGATGTTATTTATTCTTGGTATTCTTTAGCGTTTTATATTTTATATTTCATTTCGCATTATTTTACATTTGATCACGAAGGTAAGACCTTCGTGATTTATCATCCATAACCTTTGTCCGAAGCTCATTAAATCCTCAGGGAAATAATGCTTTAGCGGACGAAGGGCTTTAACATTTAACATTCTATGTTGCCTTGTCCTTAATTCATAACATTTGAGAACAAGTCCCCAACATGAAGCAACTCAAAAACAAAAGCCCGTCAGTTTTTGACTCGATTTAAAATACTATAGGGAAATTTGTGGTTATAGCCACACTACCTCAAAAGTGCAAGAGCATTGATGCCATGGTTCAAAGAATCTAAGGATCTCCTAACAAAATAAGAGTGGAAAATGAAGATTACAAACTAGAGATATGGCTGAATTGTTTTGTCCTCCTCTCCTATTAATAGAGGGTTATTCCTCTTTTCTAAACTACCCCGACATATATATAGAGCTTATCCACTCGATCAGAGGCAAAATGGACCAACTCTTGAAGCTTTTATGGGATGACCACACACTATTCATGAAGTTGTTTCGCCTTGATGCACCCTACACGATGATGCCACGTGCCATCTCCGATTCCCTCTGAAACCGTGTCGCCACGTTTTGAGGGCCAAACCCAACGAAACTAGCAAACTGTCGCATGTTTTCTTTGAGGCTCAACCACCTAAACTCCCACAGGTAGCATACTCCATATACATCCCCCGCATCCTAGACACGTGTTTCATCAATCCACAATAGCAACACAACACGATCCGCTAAACCATCTCTTTACGCCTATGGGTGTCCCCATGTATTAGTCACCACACCTAGTCACCTTCTTCTCTAGTCTCTTCAAGACTCAACGCTCGTCCTTCAATGCTCTCAGTCCATTAACACGAACCCACATGACCTTCACCTTCATCGTTGACTACCATCTCGGGATCCACAGTTGTGCACCACAAACCAAGAGACATGTTACACAAACACTCTCATGCCACTGTTAGTCCACATGACTCAACTTAAGATGCTACTATTGTTGACAATCACTCATCACAACGCAAACCTTCAAGGGCACATGTCAACCTTGTGTTTGCAATCTCCCCTTGATGAGTGCATTGTCAACACCACTACATAAACATGAAGATCAATAGAGAAGGAAGAACTCTCTCAAATGACAAAGGCCATACAAAAGCTAAATCAAATTCATTGGACGTGAGAAAGCTTGGTCCCTAAAGACACGTGCAATAGCTCAACACAACCAAACAAGACTAGCTAGTCAGCACAAAGAGGCAGAAAGTGTCTCAACACGACTAGCCAAAGATTGGACCCAAATCAGAGCGAAGGACGGTATTAAGGATGAGAGCAAAGCTAGTTCCTCTATAAAGAGGAAAAGTCTCAACACAACTAGCAAAACGTCTCCCAAAACTCACTTTGCAAGAAACAACTCCCCCTGAATAAATGTTCAAAACCTCATAAATGAATGCATCCTCAATAAGATTTCTATGAGTGTATAATTCTCCACCTTGTTGATAAATGCACTCAAAAAGCACCTCTTAGATGCATTAGAAAGAGATGCAAAAATACAAGAGCTTTGGAAGTAGAGCAAATAGAATGTAAAGAGGCACTAAGTGGTGATGTGCAATGAGTGCAGCAATATATGCATGTGCTAGAAGATGCTCAAACTGATCATATGAACAAGAGTTTTGAAGTATAAGCATTTGAATCAGTTTTAAACATGTCAATAATAGAAGTCACCAATAAAACAACACTGGACATATGTAAGCAGGAAATCAATAAAGTGATAGTCAAAGGTATAGAAGGTGAACTATCCCCATATAATGGTCACCCATCATGCTAAAGAAAACTTAAACTTGTATTTGAACAATTTATCAGAGTTTACAACACGACACAGATTTTAGTCAAAAGCATGTGAGCGCGTGAGGTTGCAAGCATTGTCAAGTCTAACTTTTCAATCGGGTGTAGCCTACGCGGAAATGCAATCATAAGCTAAAGGCACCATTTTTGATAAATCCACTAAACTACTCAAGTTCTTCTAAATGTGTATGTACAAGTGGTATTGATATAGTGATGTGATGACAAATGCAAATCCATCTCGTTCTTTCTATTTTCGCTTATCTTGATTCTAGTTTTAGCATAGTATGAACATAACCAAGGAAGTCAATGACTCTAGAGATGAGACATAGTGACCAAGAATACTAGTGATAGCAAAAATGATCTCAACACATTCTACACATGCTAGTTGCCAATTTCAGTGGTGAATAATTTTCACATTTAGCAAGTATTCATCATGTTCATAATTTGAAAAACAAGCTTAGCTCAACAAGATTGTATCAATATGAGTGTTGGGGGCTTTCATCTTCCGAAGGTCCTCAAAAACATGACTAACAATGTTTCCCAAGTGTAATATATGTACAGGAACCTTCGGACTCGGAATAAAGTTGTACACAATATGAAAAGCATGGTCGGGACGAAGGTTGAACTAGTTCCGAAGCTACGCGCAAGGAAGCTTTGGCTCAACAGCAGAAAAAGGAACCGACTTAAAGGGGAAAAGGCTATTTAGTCCTCGTTGGATTGTCATTAAGTCAATAGTAAACATAAAGGGTTTGAATGTAATTTTACATAGGCTGTGCCCTGTGCCTATAAATAGATGAACGGTACCCTTGTACTATTCACGCTGACTTGTATTCGTTCGTGCGTCACGCTTGGACTTTTACCTTCTGTCAAGCCAAAGGTACAAATGTAATTCAATGTGGTTCTTATTTATCCATGATGATATAATAAAGCTATATTAATGATGTTATATGATTATTCGTCTTATCTCTCATATTTCATATGCTTCTTCTTTCATTAACATATACTGTGAAGATGAAGGTACTTCCTTCATGACCTTCGTCTGAAGATCATTATATCCTAAGGGAGATAATGCTTCGAAGGACAAAGGGTATTAACCTTTAACATTTTGTGTTGCCTTGTTCTTAACTCATAGCATTTGAGAACAAGTCCCCAACATTGGCGCCCACCTCCGGTGTACTCACTTCCACAATCTTCGGCAAAGCATCAACCTTTGTCATGCCGCCGAAGAAGATAACAGCGCCAGGGGCTGCACTGCAGCCACTGGACACAAACCAGAACACTCTCTCTCTCCGTGAGGCCAGAAGCCAGAAGAGAAAGGCCACCAGTCCAACACTTCAGGAGGATGAATTGGACCAGGAGATCAGGGACCTAGAAATCATTGACCAACAGGTGCAAAGGAAAAAAGGAGAAGATGGCTCGGCTGGCCGACCTTCAGAGGAAGATCGACGAAGCTACTAAGGAAGTGTGTCATCTTACACAAAATGATCACGACCGAAGGCCCCAACACCGGGAACTTCGTCAAGAGGGCTCATTCAATGAAGATGAATGGTATGATGATTTTAATCATGGTAGCTTTACTTTTGATGATGCTTCTCCCCTGGCAGCAGAATTGCAGGCTATCCCATGGCCACAATCCTACAAGCCACCTCAGCTACCCATGTACGATAGACACTCGGACCCAAAGCAATTCTTGATGAGCTATGAGACAACAATATCCTCATATGGAGGCAATGTAGCTGTCATGGCAAAATCCTTCGTCATGGCAGTCCGAAACGTGGCCTAGACATGATACTCTTCTCTTCGGCCAGGGACAATCACGTCATGGCAAAAGCTCAAGGACATGCTGGTTACCAGTTTTCAAGGTTTTCAGATGAAGCCAGTCACAGCTCAGGCCTTGTTCCAGTGCAAACAAGACCATGAGGAATACCTTCAGGCGTATGTCCGAAGGTTCTTGCGACTGAGAGCACAAGCGCCCACAGTGCCCAATGAAATTGTCATTGAGGCCATGATCAAGGGTCTTTGGCCAAGACCTACGTCCCAATACTTCGCCAGGAAAATCCCCCAGACCCTGGAGAAGCTGCTTCAGAAAATGGATGAGTACATCCGGGCTGATAATGACTTCCGACAAAGAAGGGAGGAAGCTTACAGATTTTCTAAGATGACTAGGGCCTTCGGAGGGAGAATACACCGTAGGCATGTCAAATCAATCCACAGCTCCAGTCAGAATGATGACAAAGGAAGCCAGCTTCAGAGGCCACATCACACCTCACAGTCTTCAGGACAGCAGCAAAGCTCCTTCAAGCCACCATCTCCAAGGGGCAGAGGCGGCAGGGGCTTCGGAGGAAGATAAGGGGATCAGCCCAGAAAAATCTATTGTTTATTATATGGTGAGGACAAGGGCCACACTACAAGAACGTGCCAAATCACTATTCTGAAGCAAAAAGAGATTATCGAAGCAGAAGCTCGGCAGAATTAGCCGAAGCAGGTTTTACACACTGCTTCGTGCCACTCTCCTTACATACCAGAATATGTGGGCAGTCAACCTGCAGCTTCTGTTGCTTCGGCAAGCCATTCACAAGCTTCTTGGCCTCAGCTCCCACCGCCGCCACCACTGCAACCTACTTATTCCCGAAGCCAGCAGCCAGAAGGGCGCCAGCACTCCCAACAACAACGTGACTTCAAGGAGGAGTCCGAAGCTCCTATAGTCAATAGTACTGTACTAGAATCAAAGCACATATACTGAGCAATATCCTGCTTCTTAAATACTTTTATATTCTAGGCTATTTCATTTTTTGAATAAGGAACAAGCAATCTTGTAATGATTTTGCTTCTATCAGAATGAAATATATCTTCTTCACATATTTACAAAGCTCAAAAGTCGTTCCTAAGGGAATGCAGAGCCAAAATAAACGAAGCTACAAAAGTCGTTCCTAAGGGAGCGCAACATAAGTTTTGTGCTCAAAAGTCGTTCCTAAGGGAATGCAGAGCTAAAATTGCCGAAGCTGCAAAAGTCGTTCCTAAGGGAGCGCAACGTAAGTTTTGTGCTCAAAAGTCATTCCTAAGGGAATGCAGAGCTAAAATTGCCGAAGCTACAAAAAGTCGTTCCTAAGGGAGCGCAGCGTAAGTTTCCTGCTCAAAAGTCATTCCAAAAGGAATGCAGAGCCAAATACCGCTGAAATATAAGGCGAAGAAGTTCAAAAGTCGTTCCTAAGGGGATGCAGAACTTATACTGCCGAAATAGAAGGCGAAGAAGTTCAAAAGACGTTCCTAAGGGGTGCATAACTTATATCATCGAAATAGAAGGTGAAGAAGCTCAAAAGTCGTTCCTAAGGGGATGCAGAGCTTGTGTGTTCTAGTGTGGGCATGTGGGTGTGTGTCTTCGACATTCTCATCATTTTGCATCATATCATCACATCATTTCGCATAACATTACATCATACATCATATTGCATCAACGGCACAAGAATCGAATATGAAGCCAATCTTCGGCACATGCTTCGTCAAAATGAAAATGTGTTAAGGCACGAAGTAAGCTTCGGGAAGTATAGACTCATTAGCGTTGTCACAAGAAGGGATCTTTTTCTTTACGAAGCATGAAAAAAAGGGAAGGTGTTTTTTCGTCGAAGGCTCAAATACGGTATGTATGTAAGTTTCATGCATCACAAAGGAATAAATTACAATAATTTATATATTTGATTCAAAGTTACATACATCAAATATTCCATAGTCTTGTTACAATAAAAGCTTAATGTTCATTCCATTGTCTTATACATTGAGCATTTCAGAATATTTTGGAGTCTATTCTTCTTTAAGAACTTTCTCCGCAACTTCGTTTAACAGTTTGTCGACAACTTCGACAATAATGGAATTCACCATGTTTATAATATCCAGCGCTTCCTTCGTTTCCGAATCAGCTAGGGGATCGTATGGTTCCAGCGGCGGAGATAGTTTAGCTGAAGTAGGTAAAATTGATTAGTTCGAAGCCATAAAACAAGTACCGAAGCTAAAAAACCAAAAAAATATTACCTATACGCCTTTCGCATTCTGCAGCCTCTTCAGCTCGTTTTGCTTCTGCTCAGGCGTCATGGGTGTCTTTTTCACTCTTTTTATAACCTCATGGGCCATCTCTCGGCCACCATTCACCCAGACATCATTGTAAAATTTCCCGTCCATTAAGGTTGCTTCGGCTGAAGGATCCTTCGTATCATCTACGGAGAAGGCAACTTCGGCCTGGGCCATGGTTTTAACATGATCACATCCAGCCTTCTCCAAGATGGCTGAAATTCCCCACGCACCGGAAAACACGCAAACATCCCCGCGATCACTTAAAATTTTTTCGAAGCCTTTGGCCTCTCCACTTATCCATTCAACGACGCCCTCGGGGTCGCCTTGTATGAAGTTTTCTTCAGAAGAGTAGGCACCCACTTTGGCGAAGCTAGTTTTCAATTTCTTCACACAATCCAAGGATTTCTTGAAACATCTTTACTTGGATTTGTGAAGTTCTTCAACATTTTTCTCTAGATAATTTTACCAATATTCACTGTGTTGGAACTTGCTCTCAGTCGCAAGGGGATCCAACAAGGGTGAACAGTGACGTCAACAGGGCACGCGCGCTCGATGACAAAAGCTCTGTTAATCTGGCCTCTCACGGGCACTGTGCAGGGGTATTTATAGGTACCTGATCGCGCAGCGCCTCGAGCTAAGGACGCATGTGCCCTCAGCTACCTAGGTTATCCCCAGAATATTCCCATAAAGTGGGGTTACAGACCGTAATTAGAGGGATGCCTTTACAGATTAGGCCCGTAACGCACTGCGGCCACGCGGGGCCCGTTACGATGGGCCGGAACGCACGTGGGCCTCTTAGCTGGACGAGGCCGCACTGTGGGATGCCCTTCGTCGCCAGTCTTCGTCTGGTGTGGTACACGCGAAGGGTGTCCCTGCCTGTTTTGTCTCTGTTAGCTCAGCTGCTGCAGCGAAGGCTTCGAGCGAAGGGTGGCGCCTTTGCCTTCGCCCCAACATTTGCCCTCCGAGGGACCAGTTCGACAAAGTCACCTGGTGCCGAAGACGTCGCTAGATGGCGGAGACGCTGCCCTCGCTCGAAGTGGTTCCGCAGGGGTTTTTGATATGACCGTTGATTGACGGCGTACTGTTGGATTGCGGGTTTCCCGAAGCGCCGCGCCCTGTTGGATTGCGGGTTTCCCGAAGAGCCGCGCCCTGCCTATAAAAGGGGGGCGGGGGTCGGCGCTTTTTGAATTTCACCTTCCGCGCTCCGCGAAAACCCTAGCCGCCCTTTCCGCCGTCTTGCTGCTCGTCTGCCCGCCGCGCTCTTGTTCGCCTGAGATCTGGCTCGAGTGAAGCAAACCGCCCGCCGCCGCCGCCGGTACGTAGCGATGCCGTCCTCGTCTTCTTCCGCTGCCGCTTCACCGCCGGCCGCTCCCTCGCCGCCGGCCGCCGCCTCGTCTGAGGAGACGCTGAGTAGTTTAATGGCGGAGGAGTTGCGCGCCGGCGATTCTGTTGATTTTGGCGTATCGCGGATGTCGTCGGTCCGCGTGCAAGACATGCAGCGGTTGGGTTACATCGGCGGCGGAGTTGCTCGAGTCCCGGGGACGGAGGAAGTCCCTGAGCCGGAGGGCGAGTTGGTTGTTTTCGAGGCGTTCTTCGCGCCGGACTCCGCTTGCCTGCGCACCGATTTGTTGGCGAAGTCATGCGCAAGTTCAACGTTCAAATACATCAGCTGACACCGAATGCCATAGTGGCTCTGTCGAAGTATGTCTGGGCGACGACTTCGTATGGCGGACAGCCATTGGTCGAAGTTTTTGCGAAGTATTATTGTTTGCACTGGCAGAAGAGGATGATTGGGGACGAAGTCGCTCAGTTTGGGTCCTGCACATTCACGCCGAAGACCGGCAAAACCACGATGCAGGTAGTCGAGTTGGTTCCTTGCGCCCGCAACAAGTGGGGCACATGGAATGAATTTTGGTTTTACGTTGCTGAGGGCACCGTCGAAGGCCATGAGGGACTCCCCGTGTCCGAGATGTGTTCTCATTTTTACTTAGCGTACCCGCCCTTTGAAGTGGCGGAGGAGGATGTGGACGAAGGGGCCCTTCGGTGCGCCGCCGGCCTGAGCAGTGGGCGCGACTTGGTTGAAGAATTCGTGGCGTATGGGGTATGACCCTTGGCGCATGGCTGGGCGTTGGGCGAAGTGTGCCCTCGCCAGATGCCTTTCCATGGCGGTAGGGTGGTGCGGAGTCCCGCCTTCGCCCTGAATCTGCAAAACCGTGATCCGGCCGCCTTTGTGCGTGAGGCGGAGGATGGGGCGGTGCGGCTCGTTGGACGTTACGTGCCGAGGACAGAGGGCCAGCGCAGCTGGGATATCTGCGGGTCGAATGACCGTTTGAACAGGGTTTTTGAATTAAATCAATTGCCATATGACGATTACCCTGGTCAAGACGATGTGGATCACCGTGGGAAGAAACCGGCGGTGGAGACTGGAGACGACCCTGCGTCGGCGGCCGCCCCATCCTCTAAAAAGAGAAAATTAGGTACTGCTATGGGAGGACTTGGGGTTTCTGATGGTTTTGCTAGAGAGTTGATGAGGACGTGCGCGGCCCCGGGGGAAAGGATGTCTTCGCCCGAGCTCCGGGAGTCTTCGGCTCGGATGCTGAGGGTTACCGGGGGTTGTTGGCCTAGGAATGTTCCTATCCCCCGCGCGGCTGGCAGGGACTTTTTTACATCTCGCATGGTTCGTGAATGGAGGGTTTTTCCTTACGGGCGGAATATTGCTGCTGTTGTGTCAGCAGTGATGGACAAGGATCGCCAGGGGGCTGCACAGAAGCGCCGGGCGGCTGTCAGGCTCGTTGAAGCCAGGCCGAAGAGGCAGCGGGGGGCTGCGAAGGCTGCGGCCCTCGGCGGAGGCCGGCCGCTGGCGGCGAAGTCGGGCGTCCCTGCATCTAGCAAGGCGCCGGAGGCAACAGAAGGCGCCGGAGGCTCGAAATCGGCGAAGGCGGTGCCGCCGTCCGGCGGAGTGGCGGAGGTCGCGAAGGCGGCCCGAGCGTTGCCGTTGTCGGGCAAACGTGTCGCCGACTTCGCCACCGATATTAGTGTGGAGGACTATCTTGGTGGTAAGTCGTTGGCTCTTTTATTTATTATTATATTTTTTTTTCTTTTTTCTTCCTCTTTTTTTTTTAATTTGTTCGTTGGTACGTCGCAGGGTCGGGCGAAGGCCAACTTGCTATGGTTGCGCCTGCCGCGGCGACCACGACGGCTGCCGCAGCGCCGAAGGCGAAGGGCGGGGCTCTTAGCGCCGGAGGCGAGGTGTCGGCCCTCGCGGTTGTCATGGATGAGGCGGGCGCTGCGTCCCGCCGGCTGAGGGAGGTGACGGAGGCGCTAAGTCAGGTCCGTTGAGCTGGACTTCGTCCTCTTTTTTTTTATCGGTTTGCTGGGGCCGCGGTCTTACGATTGCTCTGCAGGTGGCTAACTTCGCCAGCCGCACTGCGTCGGGGGCCCTCACGGCAGCTGTGGCTGCCGAAGTCGAGAGACTTCAGACACAACATGCTGACGCCGTCCGTGAGAAATCGGCCGCCGACAGCAAGTGTCGCAAGCTGGCGGACAAGGTGGCCATGCTGGAGGGAGAGAAGGCTGACCTCCGGCGCCAGTTGGCGGGGGAGAGGAGGGAGACCAACGAGGCTCTTGTCAAGGCGCAGGCTGCGCAGGCGGAGGCTAACCTGGCACGGGCGGAGGGCAATCTTGCCAGGGAGCGCGCCGAGCAGCTGCAGGAGCGGCTCACCGCCCTGGAGAGCCACGTGGAGGGGGCCGAGGCCATTTCGCGCGCGGAGGCGGAGCGGACGCGCCAGCTGCTTGTAGATACATACCGTGGGCTGGGCGCGGGGACCGGTGATTTCGAAGTGCCGGACCGAGAGCCCGGACTTCGCTGCCTGGAGTGGGTGCAGGAGGAGTTGCAAGCGCTCCCCACTGTCGTGGAGGGGTTTATGGCGTATGCCTCCCTGGTCACCTGCGAAGGGGCGATGAACGCGCTCTCCCGCGAAGGGTGCCGGCACTTCGAGGTCTTCGACCAAGCCGATGAATATTTTGAGCGAGATATCTTTAAGGTTGAGGACCCCGTAGTGAAGGAATCCGCCGGAGCCCTCTACGACCGGATGTGGGGTCTGCACGGTCGCGAGGTGGTCAGGGAGCGGGCCGAAACGGCGAGGGCACAGGTAACGTTTTCGTTTGTTTGGTGTTTGCTGGATGTGGGCTGTGTGTGTGTTTGCTGAATTTTGTGTGTTTGTCTTAGGCGGCGCGTGGCGAGAGGGTGGACGACTTCGGGGCGTTGAACAGCATGCTGTCTGACCCGGAGCCGACCCCGGCGGAGGCCGTTTCTGGGGTCGCCCTAGAGCCGACCCCAGAGACTACGAAAGACGCGCCGGGTGCCCTCGCAGCTGCTGCGGCCGGCGAAGACCTGCCCCCGGAGGTCGCCGAAGGCGCGCCTGATGCCCTCGCAGCTGCTGCGCCGAGTGCTGAAGATCCCGCAGCGGTGGCGGCGGCAACGACGGCGGAAGCAACGGCGGAGCCAACGGCGGAGGCTCCCGCAGCGTCAGGGCCGTCGCAAGTGGCGTAGTGGGTGTAGAGGGTTAGGGAAATTTGTATATGTTGCTGAATTTTGGTTGCTGCGCAGGTTCAAGATTTTGGGCCTGCGCACACAACCGCTACTACTAAATTTTTGGCGGCTTCGACCGCGGAAGATGGTAATGAATGTGGTGGATCTGCATCTGAGATTTTTGATTGTGCTGACTCTGGGAGCTCAGTTGAGTGGACTGAGGAGTCTTCGGAGGAGGACTTGGACTATTTTGCGGCCTCGGATGTGGCTGCGGCGGAGGCTTCGCCGCACGTCGCGGGCGCAGGAGATGTGGCAGGTCCTAGCACCGGGCGACGACGACGAAGGGCGATTGCGAAACGTAGAGTTAGTGGGGTGGAGGGGGCTCGGCTTCGTGTGAGTGGGCTGGCCGGCAGGAACTGTTGTCTTTGCCGGCCGCCGTGAATACAGGTGAAGGGGAACTGCGAAGTCTTTTTGCGGGTGAGGAGCTTAGGATAATGTTATTTAATTATAGGGAGATGGGAATTATTCCTAAGGTTGAGCCGATGTAGAGTGTGGTGCCCTCGCTTGTATATGTAGAGGCTTGTATGATGAAGTTGTGTGCCCTCGCTTGTGTGCGAAGGCGTTGTGTACTTTGTCTGGTTTGTCTTGTTGTGCTGTTGTGATTATAGTTGGTCTTGTCGCGGACGGTTTGATGTTGTCGTTACTGCCTTTGTTGTGCTAGTCCGGTTGCACCCTTAGGTGTCTTCTGCGCGGACAGTCTTCGCGGTAGGCTTAGGTTTTTTCGCACTTGTTGTGCTAGTCCGGCTGCACCCTTAGGCGACTTCTGTGTGGATAGTCTTCGCGATAGACTTTGATTGTTTCGCACTTGTTGTGCTAGTCTGGCTGCACCCTTGGGCGACTTCTGCGCGGATAGTCTTCGCGATAGACTTTGATTTTTTCGCACTTGTTGTGCTAGTCCGGCTGCACCCTTGGGCGACTTCTGCGCGGATAGTCTTCGCGATAGACTGATTTTTTTTCGCACTTGTTGTGCTAGTCCGGCTGCACCCTTAGGCGACTTCTGCGCGGATTTGTCGCACACGAGTGTGGCTAGTGCTTAGCCTCGCGGTGACCTCGTGTTGGTCGAATGTCGAAGACCGTCGTCGCGGTCTTATTTCGACGCATGTTTTTGCGGGGGATTTTTCACACATATATTACATGGCTCCGCCTCGTTAAAAACCTCACCCCCGGGAGGAAAAGAGTGCGGGCCGGTACAAGATTGTTTTTGCGAATTACAAGGGCGAAATCAGCCCTGAGGAGTCAAACAAAAAATTTACGGAGGTTGTCGATGTTCCAGGAGTGCTCCAGGTCCTCGCCGTTGGGCGTTGTGAGCCTGTAAGCACTAGGGGAAGCTTTAGTCTTGACTATAAAGGGGCCCTCCCACCTGGGCTCCAGCTTGCCCTTGGATTCCGTCCGAGTTGTTCGGACGAGTATGAGGTCCCCCTCGCTGAACTCCCTCGTAATGACTGAGTGGTCGCGCCATGCTTTGGTCTGGGCTTGGTATTTGTTTAGGGCCTGTAGGGTGAAGACTCGGTCTCCGTCAATGAGATCCTTTGAAGTTGGCTCGTCCACGTCGGGGATGGCTGACGGAACTGTTCGCGGGGACCCATGCTTTATTTCTTGCGGGGTCATGGCCTCCGATCCGTATAGAAGGCGGAAGGGAGTAAACCCGGTCGCCCTGCACTCAGTCGTGTTTAGTGCCCAGACTGCCTCAGGTAACAAATCGGTCCATCTGCCCTTCTTTTCATCAAGGAGCATTTTCTTGACAGCTGTGAAGATTTTCCCGTTGGCGCGTTCCACGACCCCGTTGGACTGCGGATGATAGACTGAGGCGAAGGCAAGCTTGGTGCCAATGGAGAAACAAAAATCCTTGAAGTCTTGATTGTCAAACTGCTTTCCATTGTCAACTGTTAGCTCGGACGGTACGCCGAAGCGGCAAACGATGTTCTGCCAGAAGAATTTTTGGGCAGTCTTTGATGTTATTGTAGAAACAGCCCGCGCCTCGATCCATTTGGTGAAGTACTCGACAGCGACGAAGGCGAACTTAAGGTTCCCCTGAGCGGTGGGCAGGGGCCCGACAATGTCCAGGCCCCACCGCTGGAGAGGCCATGTATGGGCGATCAGCTTTGTATACTGCGAGGGGCTGCCTGACCGAGGAGAAAACTTCTGGCAGGCTTCGCAGGACCGTGTGACCCGATTTGCGGCGCAGATCATTGCGGGCCAGTAAAAACCCTGGCGGATCACCTTAGCAGCTAGGGCCCTTGGCCCTGCGTGTGAGCCGCACGTGCCACTGTGGACTTCACGTAGGATCTGCATGCCTTCGGCTTCGGTGACACACTTAAGCATTGGCTGACTGACCCCTTTTTTGTAGAGTTGGCCTTCAATCAGTGCGAAGTCTCGGCTTCGATGTTTGAGGCGCTTGGCCTCACTGATGTCGGCTGGATGATAATACCCCTGTAGGAACAGGGTTATTGGTGCCCGCCAGTCTTCGATCATGATAAGGTTGACTATGCGGTGGCCCTCGCTGTTATTGGTTATTTGGAGCCCTTCGGGGCTCCGGACGGCTGGCGTGCCGATGACATGAAAGAACACGTCGGAGGGCAGAGTTTCGCCCCTGGCGGCGGTCTTGGCCAATGCGTCGGCCTCTTCATTCTTGGCCCGATCCACATGCTGCAAGGTGAACCCCTTGAATTGCCTCTCGAGACTTCGGATGGCCGCGAGGTACTGCATGAGCGCGGGGTCCTTTGCTGCATAATCTTTCTCGACTTGGCCGGCAACTACCTTGGAGTCCGTTTTGATGATGCAGGTGGTGACTCCGAGGGCCCTTAGCTTGCGGAGGCCGAGGATGACTGCTTCGTATTCTGCTATATTATTTGTGCATCTGTCGGATTTCAGATTGAAGCTGAGTCGTGCTGCATATCTGTGCTTGACGTCGACTGGTGAGGTGATGACTGCAGCGACGCCTGCCCCCGCATGGCACCATGCGCCGTCGCAATGGATCGTCCAAACCTTCTCTGCGGATGGGTCTGGCTGTGTTGTTGGCCCACTCCAGTCGACGACGAAGTCTGCCAGGACTTGAGACTTGATAGCTGTCCTGGGCTCGAAGCAGATGTGGTAGCCGGAGAGTTCGGCCGCCCACTTGGCAATCCTCACCGACGCCTCCGGGTTTCTGAATAATTCGCCGAGTCCCCTGTTTGAGGTGACTCGGACCTTGAATGCTTCGAAGTAATGGCGCAGTTTGCGCGACGACATGACGACTGCGTAGGCAATCTTCTCCAGCTCTGTCATGTTGCACTTGGACGGTGTCACTACTTCGGAGACATAGTATACGGGGCACTGCCGGACCACGCCCTCGACAATCTGCTCCTGCACTAGTGCCACGCTGACCGCATGTGGCGAAGCCGCGACGTAGAGCAGCAGAGGGAGCGAGGGGTCGGGGCTGGTAAGGACGGCCAACTCCGTCAGGTACTGTTTTAATGAGGCGAAAGCCGCCGCCTGCTCTGGTCCCCAGGCGAAGTCTTTTGCACCACGGAGTGTCTTGAGGAAGGGGAGACTTCGCTCGGTGGACCTGGAGATGAATCTGTTGAGAGCGGCCAATCTGCCTGTCAGGCGCTGGACGTCCCTAACGGACTGCGGAGGCGTCATGTCTAAGATAGCCTGAATCTTGGTTGGGTTGGCCTCGATGCCGCGGTGTGATACCAGGTAGCCCAATATTTTGCCTTGGCGAACGCCGAAGACGCACTTGTCCGGGTTTAGGCGGAGTTGTGCGTCTCGCATGTTCGCGAATGTTTCGGCGAGGTCGGCGAGGTGGTCCTCCTTGCTCTTGCTGGCGACGACAATGTCGTCTACATATGTGAATATGTTTCTGCCAACTTGCCCTTCGAGCACTGTTTTGGTAAGCCAGGAGAAGGTGGACCCGGCGTTCTTGAGTCCCTCCGGCATTCTGATGAAGCAATATGTGCCGAAGGGTGTTATAAAGCTGGTTCTAGCCTTGTCTTCTTCCTTCATGTATATCTGGTGGTAACCGGAGAAGCAATCGAGGAGGGACATGACCTCGCATCCGGCCGCGCTATCGACTATTTTGTCGATCCGCGGCAACGGGAAATTGTCCTTTGGGCAGTCTTTATTGAGACTGGTGAAGTCGATGCACATTCGCCACTTCCCGCTCTTTTTCTGCACCATCACGACATTGGAGAGCCATGTGGGGTAAGCCACCGGCTCGATGAATTTGGCTTCCAGGAGGCGGTGCACTTCTGCCTTGGTGACCTCCGTCTTCTCGTCGGACATCTTGCGAAGCCGCTGCTTTTTCGGCCGTACCGAAGGGTCGATTCCCAGACTGTGCTCAATTATTGAACGGCTAACCCCGACCAGATCGAGGGCCGACCAGGCGAAGACATCTTTGTTCTTGGACAGGCAGGAGAGGAGCTTCTCTTCTTCATGCGAAGTAAGGTCTTCGCTGATAATGACTGTCTGCTTGGGCGTGGCCTGGTTGAGGGGGACAGTCTTGGTCCCGTCGTTGCTCTGCAGCTGTGCCTTGTCGTGCTGCTTATTGGTTGGGCTGGCGGGCGCAGGGACCTCGCGTTGGGCCGTGAGGCAGTGCACGTTTCTTTGACCGGGCACGAAGTCCCGCTCTATGTTGCGCGCAGTCTGTTGATTGCCGAAGACTGTGATGACGCCTAACGGACCTGGTATCTTCATACATAGATACAGTCCGTGAATGGCTGCTTCGAACTTATTGATGGAGCCCCGGCCCATGATGGCATTGTAAGGATATACCATGTCCACAATGTCAAAGGTTATTTGCTCGCTTCGGGCATTGGGTGCTACACCGAAGGAGAGAGGCAGCTCTATTTTGCCGACGGGGAAGGTGCCCTTGCCGCCGAAGCCATACAACGGGTTGTCCTAAGCAGGCTGTGGCTTATGCCCATGCGATCGAAGGCGTGGAGGAAGATGATGTCCGCCTGACTGCCGTTGTCAACTAGGACTTTGTGCAGGTCCCAGCCTGCCACGCTGCAATTGATAACCATGGCGTCGCAGTGGGGGGCGCTGCGCAGGTCGACGTCCCGTGCGTCGAAGGTTAACAGTATGTGGGACCACTTTGTCTGCACGACTGGGCCCGTGACGGCGACATGGTTGATGCTGCGGTAGTGGTCCCGCTTCTACCGCTTGGTGTCGAAGTCAGTGCTGGACCCCCCAGTTATCATGTGGATGACTCCGCGATATGGTTGATCGGCGAAGTCTTCCTGCTTTGGGGCATGGGGGATGTTTTGATGTTGCTGGTGTGGTGGTGGGGGTGGAGGAGGTACGATTTGTACTTCCTGATGGTGTTGGTAAGCGTGGTGCGGTGGATGCGGAGCGGGAGCGTGGATATATGGTGGAGGGGGTTGTTGGTAATTGTGCGCGACAATTCTGGGGTTGTCGGCTGGCTGCGCCCGAGCCATTCTGTCTCTGGTAGCCTTCGTTTCAGGGCAGTCTTTGGTTTGGTGGGCGCAGTCTTCGCCATGGAAGAGGCAGTAGAATCGGCGCGGCGGCTGCGCACGCCCTCGGCCCCTACCACGAGTGCCATTTCCGCGGCCCTGGGGGGATATTCCTGGCGGCGAGGGGGTCAGCAGCGGGATGCTGGTTGGCGATGTTGTGCACTTGCTGCTGATTGCGGCCGTCTCGACCGGAGTCTGGCTGCGGAGTCCTTGTCCACGTGCGGTTGGACTGTGGAGCATCTTTTGGCTTCCTTTGGGACTCGATCTTGCGCTGGTGGAGCTCTTCGGATCTGGCGTACTTTTCAAACAACTGATATAACTCCTAGAGGTTCTTTGGCGGATCTCTGATACAGTGGTTGTAAAGGACGCCGGCGCGAAGGCCACTGATAGCATAGTGGATGGCAATCTGGTCATCGACTGAGGGCAGCTGTGATTTGAGTGTTAAAAATTTGCGGTAATACTCCCTCAGAGTCTCCTTTTCCAGCTGCTTGCAGACCGAGAGCTCGGCCAGGGCGTCGGTGTCTGGGCGGTACCCTTGGAAGTTGAGCAGGAACTTGTCCCGGAGACTTCTCCAGGAATCAATGGACAGCGGAGGCAACCTGGTGAACCAGGTGAGTGCCGGGCCCTCGAGGGCGATGATGAAAGACTTCGCCATTGTGGCGTCGTCCCCTCCGGAAGATGCAACGGCGACCTGATAGCTCATTATGTATTGGGTCGGGTCGGTGCTGCCGTTGTACTTGGGATAGGTCCCTGCCCGGAAATTAGCTGGCCAAGGCGTCACTTGCCGGTGTGGCGCCAGGGGACTTCGCTCATCGAGATAGTTGACCCCTTGGAATGGCGCGGCGTGCGGGAAGGTGTGGTCGCGCTGGGGGAAACGCGGGTCCTCCGGTTGCGCGCGGTGTTGCGGGGGTGGCCCATGCTGCAGGCCGAGGTGGCCTTCGCGCGTGTCTTCGAGTTGTGCGCGCTGCTGGAGGGGTGCCTCGTGCTGTAGGCCGAGGTGGGCTTCGCGCTGCATCAGCGCAATCTCCCGCTCGAGTTCCTGGGCCTTGTGCTCTTCGTCGCGTATCATTTGCCGCACTTTGGCTAGTGCGAACACACGCTGGCGCTTGGCCTCCAGTATCTCCTTCTGCCTCTGGAGATTGCGGTTCTTGAGGCGCAGGGCGCGCAGCTGTAACTGTTCTTCTGCTGAGACGCCGAGGACTTCACCGTCCTCGGTGAGGTCCGCGCCCTCCGGTGGTGCGAAGCCTGAGGATGGCTGCGGTTGTCCCTCAGGGTTGCAGGTGCGGAGGGTGTCGTCTTCGTAGGCGCGAGGAACATCGTCTTCAGTGGCCTCTTGGTGGGTGGAGTGGGTGAGGGCGAGGGCCTTGCCCTTTCTTGCGGCGAGCAGTGCTGCCTTCGCAGCCTCGTCAGCCTTCGGGTTAGTTCTCTTGGGTGCCATCGCGGGTGGTTTTCTCGTAGCACGAACGGTGGGCGCCAAATGTTGGAACTTGCTCTCAGTCGCAAGGGGATCCAACAAGGGTGAACAATGACGTCAACAGGGCACGCGCGCTCGATGGCAAAAGCTCTGTTAATCTGGCCTCTCACGGGCACTGTGCAGGGGTATTTATAGGTACCTGATCGCGCAGCGCCTCGAGCTAAGGACGCATGTGCCCTCAGCTACCTAGGTTATCCCCAGAATATTCCCATAAAGTGGGGTTACAGACCGTAATTACAGGGATGCCTTTACAGATTAGGCCCGTAATGCACTGTGGCCACGCGGGGCCCGTTACGATGGGCCGGAACGCACGTGGGCCTCTGAGCTGGACGAGGCCGCACTGTGGGATGCCCTTCGTCGCCAGTCTTCGTCTGGTGCGGTACACGCGAAGGGTGTCCCTGCCTGTTTTGTCTCTGTTAGCTCAGCTGCTGCAGCGAAGGCTTTGAGCGAAGGGTGGCGCCTTTGCCTTCGCCCCAACACACTGATTTCTTGATTAGCATGTGCGAGTGCGCAGCTTTCCTTAGCTTCGGCCAATTGTCTCCGAAGGTCTTCAATTTTGGTTTTCTGGACTTCGGCCTGAGCCTTGAAGTTAGCTTCGTCTTCCTTTACTTTGTTTACTAATGAAATTAAGATTTTGTCTTTTTCCAGACCTTCGTTTCTCAGTTCAATCACTTGTGAACGAAGGTTATTAAGGGCCATTATATAGCCTTCGTCTTCAATATTCTTCTGCACCCTCATGGCATTACTAAGAATTAAGCCCTGCAAAGAGGAGGAAAGAATTGAGCATGAAAAATAAAATACTTCATTCTCAAATTCAAAGTTAACTTCTATACCTTTATATTGTTGTACGCCAAGCTATCAGCAAGATCATCTTTTGACATAATCGAAAGACCTTCTTCAAGTTTCGGAAATCCCATACTTTTAGCTATCTCCCGGCAGACAGATATTTCTTTATTGTCTGGGAGGAAGTACAGGAAATCATCTTCATTACTTCCATTAAATACTAAGGCTCCTTTTGGATATTTCAGTTTTTGAGCATAATGCCTTGCTTCCGCGATTTCATTTCGGACAATTTCTTCCCCGAAGCATGTCGATAAATGTAATCAGCAGCTTCGGCCTGTGCTTCAAAGGCAGGAGATTTTGCCTTTTCTGTCATATCTTGCCCTGCTGTCAGAATGTTATCTGAAGTTTGTGGATCAGCTTGGACTTCAGACGTGATAGCCTTCGTCTCGCTGGGCATTGAGGGCCCAGTCTTGGCTTTGGCTTGCCCAGCTTTGGCTTTGGCTTGCCCAGCTTTGGCTTCGACCTGCCCAGTTTCGGCTTCGGCTTGCCCAGTTTCGGCTTCAGTTTGCGCTTCAGCAATTTTCTTTGAAGGAGCGCGGCTCAAGGCCTTTGTAGTCTCCAGCACAGCATCCAACACGCTGCCCATTGTCCTCCTCTTGGGAGTTGTGGCAGAAGCTTTTTGTGCCTTCGTCAGTTTTGCCTCTGATGAAGGGCTCAAAATTTCTAGCATTTTCATTGTTTCTTCCACCTGTGGCTCTTCGGCCTTATCATCTTTAGATATGGTTGGCTCGACTGTAGGCACCTTCGGCACTACAGTCGACTCTTCAGCACTCTACACAATCGGAGTAGTTTGTTTTGCTTCGGCAGCTGAAGAGGACCCTACGCCAAATTCAGGTACTACGGCCGGTTCAATATAACGCGACCGGTGGGTCAGAACCTTCACTTTTTTGCTCTTCGGCTCAGCTTGGTTGACCGAAGCGGCAATCTTCCTCTTTTTCTCTTGCCCTCGCAGCGGGTAGCTGTAATCAGGGTATACGAAGCCAATAGCATCAAATACCCTGTTTAATCTTTTCTTGCCCTGACCTCTAAAGGCTGCGGACAGAGCATTATCTTCGGCCTTGGAGTATGCTCCAAGTAGCTCATCACTGGTAGCTTCGATACACTTCAACCAGTCATCGTTTGGCTCATCAAACTTCTGCATAAGGTATACTTCAGTCGGACTAGACCACCCTTACTAGAATCGGCGAAGGTCTCCTTAGGCATATCCCAGCTCTCTACAAGTGGCCATACCCTGAAGGATATATGCTCTTGAACCAAATCCCTTGTGCCAATGAAGGCACACACAGTGCTGAAAGCCCTCTGACATGCTTCGACATTGCCATCAATTTCCACCTTCGGCCTTCGGAGGCCGAAGCGAGACCAGATGGGTCGCTGAATGATTTCTTTGATGTCTTCCCTTGCCTTTAAATTATTTTTAACGTAAAACCACTCTCCCATCTAGGACCCAGGCCATCTTTTCCGGAATGTTGGTACCGGGTGGCTTGCATTGGGGCGAGCAATAAATCCATAACAACTGAAGTTGTTGTGGTATTGTTCTTTGCTAGTGGCCTTCGTCTCATAAAAGCTCGTGCATACTACAGAAGCACTTTGCGCTTGGCTCCAGCCCCTGACTTCTTACAGCCCAGACAAAAATCCCCATCCTAATAATAGCTTCGGGGGGTGACCTGATGAAGGAAAATCTGGTATATCTTTAGCACTTCAACCACAAACTTGCTCAGCGGGAACCGAAGACCTGCCTTTAAGAAGCTTCAGTATATAACAACTTCGTTTTCTTCCAGAGCAGGGGCAGTGCTGTCTCCTCCAACTCTGACATTAGACATGTCGCGAAAATATCTCCCCCTCATGGCATCAACATGACTTTGCTTGATAGCCGATTTTCCGAAGATAGTATGGCTTGGGCACCACGACCGATCCTTAGAGTCTTCGTCCCCACTTTCCACGTCATAACTATCGCTGTCATCAGAATCTTCGGATAAACCTTCCATGATCTCCTTAGTAATTTTTTATGTATTTGTTTTTGCCATGGACTCAATAAATCCAGCAATGTAAGGATCTGTAACCTTCTTATCTTCAAACAGTTTCGTCTCCTCGGTTGTTTTCTTCTCTTCAGTCATCTTTTTCTCTGCACTCATCTTCTTCTCTTCAAATTTGAAGTAAACGTGTCTTTAAACCAAAGCTATAAAGGCTTGAAAAATTAGGCGAGAGTGTGAACAAGAGCTAAAATTTTGAGAAAACAACGCAAATGGCGGAATTGGCGTATCAAATGTTGCCGCTATGGTTTATATCTATACGCCCAGTGCGTTGCAACTTGGTGGGCCCTGTCTGTCATTGACTATTGCTATTCTAGCAAAGGGAAGGTGTTTTTTCGGACCTTCGGCTTAAGGCCTTCATTCATGTCGCAGTCTGAATTCGTTGTTATAACAAATTAATACTGCGAGGGGCTACTGTTGGGGGCCTTCGTCTTCTGAAGGTCCTCAAATACATGACTAACAATGTTTCCCAAGTGTAATATATGTACAGGAACCTTCGGACTCGGAATAAAGTTGTACACAATATGAAAAAGCATGGTCAGGACAAAGGTTGAACCAGTTCCGAAGCTACGCGCAAGGAAGCTTCGGCTCAACAGCAGAAAAAGGAACCGACTTAAAGGGGAAAAGGCTATTTAGTCCTCGTTGGATTGTCATTAAGTCAATAGTAAACATAAAGGGTATGAATGTAATTTTACATAGGCTGCGTCCTGTGCCTATAAATAGATGAACAGTACTCCCGTACTATTCACGCTGACTTGTATTCGTTCATGCGTCACGCTTGGACTTTTACCTTCTGTCAAGCCGAAGGTACAAATGTAATTCAATATGATTCTTGTTTATCCATGATGATATAATAAAGCTATATTAATGATTTTTTATGATTATTTGTCTTATCTCTCATATTTCATATGCTTCTTCTTTCATTAACATATACTGTGAAGATGAAGGTACTTCCTTCATGACCTTCGTCTGAAGATCATTATATCCTAAGGGAGATAATGCTTCGAAGGACGAAGGGTATTAACCTTTAACATTTTGTGTTGTCTTGTTCTTAACTCATAGCATTTGAGAACAAGTCCCCAACAATGAGCAAAAGTAGCTAAGATTGCAATAGCATCCTCATGTACACATGAACATACTACAAAGAGCATACTTGTATTGTAACTAATATACACATGAAGCTAAAGATGCTCTATGATACATGATGTGATGCAATGTAGATACGATACAAAAACTAAAAGTAAAAAGTAATCTATAATGAAAAATAGACCATTGTATGATACAAAACAAAGTGTGTCCCTCCTATTAAAAAGGGAAATACACAACCAACTCCGATGTTGTTGATGTTCGTTAATTCACGATCTTGGCCAAGTTATGTTGAAGTATTTTGGGTGTAGGTGATACAATTTAGCAAAACAGAGTAAGAATGGGCAACATGTGAAAACAATAGCCAAAACCATGGAGGACCATGCCTAGCCAAGGCGATGGCCCCCGAACCACCTCTATGATCGATAGGTCATGTGTTGGCCGCCTAACCATCCCCTTTGTCCTGCACATGTGTCACAAAGAATACAATGCAACTTGGAGTTGTTGCCACGTGAATGACGTATATGACCCAAAAGGACCCCACTTCATCAATCCATGTGTTTCAATCCAAGGGACAAGAAGAAAACAAAACTCCAATCCAATGATGGATGAAGAAGAACACTGTAACTACCAAACCAACTTCAAACAGAGTTGAATGGAGAATGGAGGGAGGGAGGAAGTCGATCGACTACCGCCTTGGCTATCTAGCCATGTGGAGGCCACCCGACCTGCCACATGCTAGCCCCCCTCTCAACTGACTTAGTGGCCAAACCGACCTAGGGTTGCTATAAATACTCCTAATGCTTGCGGAGGCTATAAATAGCCCCTTGGCGCTCACTTGTGAAGAGGAGAAAAAAGTTGGGAGTAGATACACCTTAGAGAGCTTCCTCTCTTTATCTTAGTAGTTTAAGTAGTTCCTAGGAGTTAGAGTTAAGTCTGAGCTTGGCCTCGGGAGTTCTAGATTTATCTTTGGAGTCTTTGGATATATCTCTTCTATAACACTAGCTATCAAGTGAAGTCTAGTTATATTGTGTTCTACTGTGAATAATACCTTTGGTTTTACTTTAAGTATTACATTCTAGTATTTCTTTACTTTACCTTTACTTCTTGGTTATTATTGTGGTAGTCTAGGAGCACTTTAACTCAAGGCTCAGGATTGTGTTTGTTTGTAGTTTATCAAGTCTTATCTAGCTTACTAGTTTATAAGCCCCAACTAGCCCTAGTTATTAGGCGTGTTAGCTCTAATCCTCTGATTCAGGAGGAGCTTTAGTGTTCAAGCTCTGCTAGAACACTGTTATAATGTGCCATCCTATCCATGTAGTTGTGGTTCGTAGCACCTCTTGGTGACAGCGAGAGTGTGGCCTGTGTATCTCAACTCCGTCATCCAGTGGGCCCATAGGTGATAGTTGGTTTCCCTTTGGTGTTCTGCATATCCCCAAGAATCCTCATGTTGGGGACCTTCGGCTTACGAAGGTCCTCAAAAACAGGATTTAACAGTATTTCTGGAGTATAGTGTGTGAACAGGTATCTTCGGACTCGAGTCGGTATCACAGTAGGAGAAGCCCAAAACAATACGAAGGTTGATACAGCGCCGAAGATGTGAGCGGGAAAGCTTCGGCGTGGTAGCAGAAAATGAAACCGACTTAAAGATGAAAAGGCTATTTAGACCTCGGTGGATTACTATAGAATTATTATCAAATGTAAAGGGCATGAATGTAATTTTGTATGGGCTGTGTCCCGTGCCTATAAATAGGTGAACAGTACCCCCGTACTGTTCACGCTGATTTGGCAGTTACTTTTGCGTCACACTTGTACTTTCATTCCCTTCCAAGTTGAAGGTACATTTGTAATTCGATATTATTTCTATTTCTCTGCCATAATAATAAATTGATAATAAGATATAATTATCTATGTAATCCTTCATATTCTTTATGATTCGTTCTTCGTCATCATATGCTATGTTTATGAAGGTACGTCCTTCATAACCTTTGTCCAAAAACCATTATATCCTAAGGGAAATAATGCTTCGAAGGACGAAGGACTTTATCAATTAACATTTTCTGTGTTGTCTTGTTCTTAATTCATAGCATTTGAGAACAAGTCCCCAACATTGGCGCCCACCTCCGGTGAACTCACTTCCACTCTTTGAGTTTTCTGAACACCTTCGGCGATCATAAACCTTCGCTATGGCGCCGAAGAAAGCTTCAGCAACTGGCACTGCAGCTCTTCAACCGCTGGACCACAATCAGGAGACTGTCTCTCTTCGGGAGGCCCGAAGCCAGAAAAGGAAGGCTGTTAGCCCGACACCACCAGAGGATGAGATAGACCAAGAAATCAGAGACATGGAGATGCTTCACCAACAGGTGCAGAGGAAGAAGGAAAAGATGGCCAGGCTAGCTGAACTACAAAGGCAGATAGACGAAGCCTCTGAGGAAGTTCGTCATCTTACTCAGGATGAGCAACACCGAAGGCCTCAGCACCAAGACCTTCATCAGGAGGGTTTCCTCAATGAAGATGACTGGTATGACAATTTCCATCATGGGAATTTTGTTTTTGATAATGCTTCTCCTCTGTCCGCTGAGCTGCAGGCTACACCTTGGCCTCCGTCCTACAAGCCGCCTCAACTTCCCATATTTGATGGCCACTCAGACCCGAAGCAGTTTTTGATGAGCTACGAAGCAACAGTATCTTCGTATGGTGGCAATGCTGCAGTCATGGCCAAATCTTTTGTTATGGCTGTCAGGAGTGTTGCTCAAACCTGGTACTCCTCCCTTCGACCAGGAACGATCACTTCGTGGCAAAAGCTGAAGGACTTGCTGTTAACCAGCTTCCAAGGGTTTCAGACGAAGCCGGTCACTGCTCAAGCTCTATTCCAGTGCACCCAGGATCATGAAGAGTACCTTCAGGCGTACGTCCGGAGGTTCTTGCGTTTGAGGGCACAGGCACCAACAGTGCCCAATGAAATTGTCATTGAGGCCATGATCAAGGGGCTTCGGCCAGGACCTTCAGCTCAATACTTCGCTAGGAAGCCTCCTCAAACTTTGGAGAAGCTGCTCCAGAAGATGGACGAGTACATTCGGGCCGATAATGATTTTCGCCAAAGAAGGGAGGAGGCTTTCAGGTTTTCTGAAATGACCAGGGGCTTCGGAGGGAGGTTCTATCCGAGGCACGTTAGATCAATTCATAACTCTACCCAAAATGATGATAGGGGGAGCCAACAGCAGAGGCCACAGTGCTCCTCACAGACTTCGGGGCAACAGCAAGGCTCCTTCCGACCACCAGCTCCGAGAGGCAGAGGCGCCAGGGGCTTCGGCGGAAGATTTGGCGATCAACCGAGAAGAATCTTCTGCTTATTCTGTGGTGAGAACAAAGGTCATACCACCAGGATGTGCCATGTTACCATCCAGAAGCAAAAGGAAATAGCCGAAGCGGCAGCACAACAGGCTCAGCCGAAGCAGGTCATGCACACTGCTTCGTATCATTCGCCTTACATCCCAGAATATGTAGGCAACCACCCTGCAGTTTCTGTTGCTTCGGCGAGCCAACCTCAAGCTTCCTGGCAACAGCCTCCGCCTCCACCACTGATGCAACAAGGCCAGCAGCCAGAAGGGAGCCAATATGCTCCACACCAAAGGGACTTCAGAGAACAGTCCGAAGCTCGCACAGTCAACAGCACTGTGCCAGAGTCAAAGCACATCTATTGACAAATATCCTACCTTGATAGAGGTCTTTTTCATTCAGTTTTATTTTCTGCGTAATAAAGGACATTGTTTAGATTTCATGTAATAGTTTCGTTGTTTGCCACAAGGAAAATATATTTTCTCCACAGGCTTAAGTTGTTGAAGCTTAAAGATTCGAGATAACAAAGAGGACCTTCGAATTATCAAAAATTCTTCGAAGCAACACAAAGTCGTTCTAAGGAACGCAGAGTAAGTTCGCCGAAGTCACAAAAAACCGCTCCAGAGGGAGTGCAGTGTAAGTTTTCTGCTCCAAAGTCGTTCCAAAGGGAATGCAGAGCTTACAGCGAAAAGTCAACGCTGATACCGCCTAAGTAAAAGGCGAAGCGCGAAAAGTCAACGCGAATACCGCTGAAAGTAAAAGGCGAAGAAGCTCCTAAGGGAGGCTTACAGCGAAAAATAAACGCTGATTCCGCTGAAGTAAAAGGCGAAGAAGCTCCTAAGGGAGGCTTATAAAAGATTATGTGTTTTATTGCAGGGATGTGTGTGTATCTTCGGAATAAACACCACCTCACATAACATAACATCATCGCATCATTTTGCATAGCATAAGCATCATACATCATGTTGCATATGGCACAAGAGGCGGACACAATATCGATCTGCAGAAGAATGTTTTGAAAAAAGGGAAAAATCATGATGTCACAAGGAGATACATTATTGATCTTCGAAAGTGTAGCTTCGGAAAATATCTTCACGAAGCCTGGATATTATTCATCAGAACACTATGGATATTGTTGTGACAAAGAAAAATTCTTCTTCACGAAGCATGAAAAGAAGGGAAGGTGTTTTTTCGTCAAAGACTCAAAAACGGTACGTGTAAAATTTCATGCATCGTAAAGAATTGAACAATAAAAACAGGTATATTACATTCAGGGTTACAAAATGTTACAATATATTACATTTCAGAAGTTTTTACAATAATACTTAATCTTCTCTCAAAACAACTTCTGTAGCCTCGTTCAGGAGCCGATTAACAACTTCATCCATGATAGCTTCAGCCATCTTTTTAATTTCGTCGTCTCCTTTCGGGGGAGGTCCCGAAGACGCTTTAGTAGGATCTGAAGGAGGACAGGATACGGCTACATTGCTATTACAAATTGCGAACGAAGTTTAAAATCGAAAATTACAACACAATAAAAACCATTAGTTGATACCTATTTGCCCTTCGAGCTCTGCGCTTTTTTCAGCAGCCTCAGCCACTTCTCTAGCATCGTGAATGCCCTTTTCGCTTTTTCGAATGATTTCTCGAGCCATTTCTCGGCCACCATTATCCCAGACGTCGGCGAAAAATTTTGCTCCTACCATGCTAGCTTCGGCCGAAGGATCTCTTGCATCTTCGAAGGACAAGCCAGCTTCGGATTGCGCTAAAATCTTTACATGCTCGCAGCCCTTTTTCTCTAAAATGGTGGCAATTCCCCTGGCACCCGAGAAAGCACATATGTCTCCGCGGCTGTTTAAAATTTCCTCGAAAGCCTCAGCTTCGTGATCGATCCATTCGATAGGGCCTTCGGGGTTGCCTCTTGTAAAGTTTTCTTCGCTCGAGAATGCGCCAACACTGGCGAAACTAGCTCTCAACTTCTTGACACACTCTATAGATTTGTTATAACATCTTTTCTTGGATGAACGAAGCTCTTCAACAGTTCCCTCTAAATGATTTGCCCATTGGTCGCTGAGTTCTCGCTTCGTTTCTTCAAGCATGCGTTCCTCTTTGGCTCTGGCCAGTTGTTTTCGAAGATCTTCAATTTCGCGCTTCTGAGCTTCAGCTTGACCATTAAAAGTAGCTTCGTCTTCCTTTATTCTATTTATTAATGAATGTAATATTTTATCTTTTTCGAGACCTTCGTTCCTCAGTTCAATTACTTCGGAACGAAGGTTGCTCAGGGCTATAGCACACCCTTCCTCTTCAGCATCTTTTTGGGCCCTGAGGGCATTGCTAAGTATCAAGCCCTGCAAAGAAAAATATGTGTACGTCATTAGATTTAAGCAAACGAAAAATTTTGGTCTCAACAAAAAATACAAAGATCCCATTTGTTGCACCTTTAAGCTATTATATGCCAGGCTGTTGGCCAGATCGTTCTTCGACAGCACCGAGAGCCCGTCTTCTAGTGTTGGGAATCCGAAGCTCTTGCTCATCTCCCGACAGACAGAAATCTCCTTGCTGTCAGGGAGACAATACAAAAAGTCTTCTTCTCCACTGCCATTGAATATTAACGCCCCCTTTGGATACTTCAGTTTTTGGGCGTAGCGCTGGGCCTCTTGCTTTTCTTTTTCTGATAATTTTTTCCCCGAAGCATGACGAACAATATAATCAAGGACTTTGGGGGATGCTTCGGGGGCAATAGCACTGATTTCTTCAGTTGGCTCTGTTATTTTTTCCTCCTCGGTTTCCAAGAATTTTACCTTCGTGGGCTCTGAAGGCCCAGCTTCAGCTTCAGTTTCTTGCTCTGGAGCCTTAGTATCAGAAATTTCAGTTTTTGCTTCGGGAATGGCAACAGTTTTCTTCGGAGGTGTGCTTGAGGATTTAATTGTTTCTAGAACATCTAGCACATTGACCATTCTCTTTCTTTTTGGAGTCACTGCTGGCACCTTTTGATTTTTTACTGTCTCAACATTCGCTGCAGGACTTAAAACTTCTGATGTTTTTGATCCTTCAACTGACCTTTTTGCTTCTTCCATTTTTCTGACGATGGCGCTTCGGCCATCTCTTTGGTTTCTGTTGACAAATTCTTTGGTTTTTCCAATTCTGTTTTTGTTGGCGCTTTGACCGTTTCTGCGACCTCTGGCAGCAAGGTTGGCTTGATTGGTTTTTCAGCTTCGGTGGCCGAAGAGGTCTCTCCGGCGAACTCAGGCACCGAGGCTGGTTCAATACAGCATGGCCGATGTGTAAGGACCTTTATCCTTTTCCTTTTCGGTTCTGGCTCACTAAAAGCAGTAGTAGCTTCTTCTTTCGTAGAGGTTGTATTTTTTCTTTTCTGCCCTCGAATGGGATAGCGATAATCAGGGTAGACAAACCCGATTGCATCAAACACCCGATTCAACCTCTTCTTTTTTCGGCCTCCGAGGCTGCTGACAGTGCAGTATCTTCGGCCTTCGAATAAGCCCCAAGCAGTTCATCACTTAAATTTTCAATGCTTTTTAACCAGTCATCATCTGGCTCAACAAATTTATCTCCGAACTTAAAAGTATACTTCAGCCTGATAAGTCCACCTTCGTCGGCCTCCTTTATGGTTTCTTGCGGCATTTCCCATTTCTCCGCGAGCGGCCATACCCTGAAGGCAATATGCTCTTGTACCAAATCTCTCGTTCCAATAAAAGAACAGATAACGCCGAAGGCTCTCTGGCATTCTTCGGCAGCTTCATTCATTTCAACCTTCGGCCTCCGAAGGCCGAAGCTTTGCCAAATAGGGCGCATAATTATACCTTTGATATCTTCTCGTACTGTCAGGTCATTCTTCACATAAAACCATTCTGTCATCCAGTCGTCGGGCCATCTCTTCCGAAAGGTTGGCACGGGACAGCTTGACCCGGACCGAGAAACGAAACTGTAGCAGCCAAAATTATTGTGATATTGTTCCTTACCCCAAGGTTTTGTTTCGTATGATAATTCGTGTATATTGCAGAAACTTTTCGCATCAGGCTCCAGACCTTGGCTTCTCACGGCCCACACGAAGATATTCAGCCTTATGATTGCCTTGGGGGTAAGTTGGTGAAGATAGACTTCGAATATTTTCAGCACCTCTACGACAAAGTTGCTCAGGGGAAATCGTAGTCCGGCTTTCAAAAAGCTTCGGTACACTATGACTTCATTCTCTTCAGGGTTTGGACAAGTCTTTTCTCCTTCGTCGGCCCTCACCACGGATAAATCCCGGAAATACCTTCCTCTCATGTTGACAAGATGATTTTCTTTGATAGCTGATTTGCCGAAAACCGCATGGCTTGGTCGCCAAGGGCGATCTTCGGAGTCTTCACCACCACTGTCCACATCATAACTGTCGCTGTCACCAGTATCTTCAGACAAACCTTCTAGAATCTCCTTGGTGATTTTTTCTGTATTGGTCTTCGACATTGCTATAAGAAACCCCAAGTTCTTCTTTTCGTCGAGACTCAGCTTCATCTCAGCAGCAGCCTTCTTATCTTCAGACATCTTCGGAAACACTAAAAAACTGTTTTCAAAGCCGAAGTTTCAAAACTTAAAGCTAAGCAAATCTTTGTGTGCAAGAGCTAAAAATCGAGTGAGCGGGAGCAGATGGCAAGAGAGCGTGCCAAATGAGCTTGCAGTATGATCTTATTTATACGCCTAGTGCGTTGAAAATTGAAAGACCCCGCTCGTCAGTGAATGTTGCTATTCTAGCAAAGGGAAGGTGTTTTTTCGGACCTTCGGCTTAAAGCCTTCGTCCATGTCACAATCTAAATTTATTATTTTATTTTAAACAAATTTATATTGCGAGGGGCTACTGTTGGGGACCTTCGGCTTACGAAGGTCCTCAAAAACAGGATTTAACAGTATTTCTGGAGTATAGTGTGTGAACAGGTATCTTCGGACTCGAGTCGGTATCACAGTAGGAGAAGCCCAAAACAATACGAAGGTTGATACAGCGCCGAAGATGTGAGCGGGAAAGCTTCGGCGTGGTAGCAGAAAATGAAACCGACTTAAAGATGAAAAGGCTATTTAGACCTCGGTGGATTACTATAGAATTATTATCAAATGTAAAGGGCATGAATGTAATTTTGTATGGGCTGTGTCCCGTGCCTATAAATAGGTGAACAGTACCCCCATACTGTTCACGCTGATTTGGCAGTTACTTTTGCGTCACACTTGTACTTTCATTCCCTTCCAAGTTGAAGGTACATTTGTAATTCGATATTATTTCTATTTCTCTGCCATAATAATAAATTGATAATAAGATATAATTATCTATGTAATCCTTCGTATTCTTTATGATTCGTTCTTCGTCATCATATGCTATGTTTATGAAGGTACGTCCTTCATAACCTTCGTCCAAAAACCATTATATCCTAAGGGAAATAATGCTTCGAAGGACGAAGGACTTTATCAATTAACATTTTCTATGTTGTCTTGTTCTTAATTCATAGCATTTGAGAACAAGTCCCCAACACCTCAAAATCTACAGAATTTCTCTTAAAGCAATTTATTTCTTGTATTTGATATCAACAAATTAACCACGAATAATGTAACACCCCAGGTGTTACCCAAGGCCCTGGCTCAATGCATGCACCTATAACCTATTATCACATGTGTTTAGATGGGAAGAAGGGGCACCAAAACCTTAGAGACCATGGCTTAACTAAGTGATGATCATGATGGGAGGGATACCCTAGCTTTTCATGTATCTTCACCTTTGGAAAAGGTTCTAAAACCCTAGTCCCCCTCTTGAGCCATTAAACCCCCAAGCATTGGATTAGTGAGAAGGGGAAGCAAATGATCATTTCATGACTTGAACCCTTTACCAAAGTTGAAGTACATTAATATATCTACAAAATATAGTAAGGGAGGTATTACAAAAAGATCATATAAAAACCCCAAATCAAGCCCCCAAGTGGAGAGCACCTTAGAGCAATCCACTTTTCTCTAAGTCAAAAATCAGCCCTAATCTAAAGATCAGAAGTGTTCACTTAATTGATGGCGCCAAAACCACATGGTCCAAATAACAAAAAGTAGCCAAACTACCCAAGGCACACCCCTGAAAAGTTTGAAATCAAACCAGGGTTGTTTGACATGGTTTGGCATCTGTTTTGCTGCATGGTGAACAGTGCAGACACACAAGACTTGACGCCACCATATCTTCCAAAACAGACCCGATCTCCCCTTGGAACTCATATGAACTAGATAGCTCTAGGTGCAGGGAAGAAATCTTACACAAGTCATATGGCAAGATTCGCACGTTTGGCTGCTTAGCCGGTGCAAGAACTTGGGCAGAATAACACGACCACGTGTTCGACGTGCCCTGGCAACGCCAGAGCATGCCCCGGCGCTCGGCCCCGCGCACGTCGCGCCGCGCCGCGTCAACCCCGCGCCCGCGCCCACGCTCGCGGCTATAAAGCCAACCCCAGCCTCGACCGTATGCCCCCGCTCAATCCCAACCCCGCCCGAGCACAAGTTCACCGGTGTTTGCCCTGCGCACGGCGTGCCAGCGGTGGCCCGAGCCCCAGCCACCGTAGACCGGCCACTACAGCCCTCCTCTACCCTGTCTCACCCATCGGCTAGCTTCCTCGGAGCTCAGTGAAGCTCCCTGAGCCTGCAGACCGAACACCACCTCACCGGAGACGCCGGATTGACATCGCAAGACTTCAACCGACCGTCGTCGCACGTAGACCGAGCCGCACGGTAAGCCACTCATCGATTCTTTGCGCCTACAGCATCCTTGACCTCCAGTGAAGCTCCCGTACGATTTAATTGAACTCTACCGCCGTGAGCAGGCCGGAGCACACGCCGCCGACGAGCCCGACCGCCTGCGCACACGGCCAGCCCTACTCCGGCCATCACCGTTGGTGATCCGCCCCTCGACGTGACCGCCAGGACCTCACCCAGCCCTCCACCGGACCTCTCTCGCCGCCGCTAAGCCGCGCCACCCTTTTTCCTCTCTGCAGCCACTATTCCGGCGAGGAGGGAGCTCGGGTTAAGAGAGGGAAAAGCCAGGGGGGTATTCGCGATGTCAGTGACTCAGTGAAACAGTTCCGCAGGGGCACAGTTAAAACGATTTAGTTAAAGAAAACCCCAGGGGCCCCGGTGCAAAGCTATTTTCCTTAAACCTTTAAGATTTATTCTTTTTAAATAAGTAGAGAACTTGAAAAATTCATAACTTGAGTTTTATCCAACCAAATTTGGTCAAACCAATTTTACTAGGTCCTAAATATTATAAACTATTCAAGAAAAATAATAAACACCCTGATTCCTACAATACTTTTAGAGTTTTAATTTAAATAAGTATACTGCCCAAAATTAAATAAATAGAGGAAGAATAAAAATGCTTTTGGACTGAGGGTAAGAAAAATTAGAGACATACTTATCTACTAACTACCCTGTTTAAAAATGTTAAACTCCTTAGTATACTAGGTTAAGGAGGGATTAACCATTAAAACTTGTATTGGCCCAAACCTTAAGAAAATGAAAAGGGGGATTTAAAATGTGAACCAGAGAACAAACACATTTTACCTAGCTTACTTAGGTGATATAGTTCATAAGAAAATTTTGTTGAACCCTTTGTTAGTACAAATGAAATACACCACATTTTATTTTATAGAAACATTAAGAACTTAGAAAAATCCTAGAAAAATAACCCTAAGGAGGAACCACCCCAATCCTTGGGATAACTACTATTATGCTAGTATGAATCTAGGAAAAATACAAGTTTTGTTGTTTGATATTTTTCAAATGACAAGTTAGTTATAAGTACCTTTTTGACATTAAGCTTTAAAAATCACAACTAAATAATCTTTAAGTCACTTTCTGTGATTTTTGGCACAGAGACATGTCATTACCCATAGATGTTAGCAAAAATAAATTTTAGTGCAGAACCCACACCTAAATCAGAGATGTAGTGTAAAGTAACCATCCACCCTCACTTTTGTTATTTTTGCCTAGAGTTTATCCTAATTATTCTTAACCTCAAATTTGTAGAACATACTACAAGAACCAATATTAACCCACTGTAGTTTTTATAGAATTTTTGGAAATTTCTATGTCATCATGGTAGTTCAAGCCTACCTTAAAAACATACGTAGAAAATAAAAAGGAGAATTAGTGGAGATGAAGAATGTTACCCACACCCCTGCAACCAAACCTCCCTAAGTACCTATTAAAACCATGAAGGATGTCTAAACATCTTGATTCCATCCAAAACCTACTAGGCAAGTATAAAACACTTAGAGCATCATATGATAAAGAAACCCTAGTACCACTGCCTTACATTATCTCACCCTACATCGTGTTTACTAAATTTTTACATCTCATTAACATACATGTCTCTTATTCACTGCATTCGATAGATTGTAATCTCGGTGACGGAGAGTACGTGCTCATTCCGGAGTAAGGGGTTGCTCAGGAGGTAGTCCAGGAGTCAGCACCAGAGCCTGCTACTGAGGATTTGCCTGCCCCAACTGTTGAAGGCAAGCCCCGGTTTTATGCATAACCGTTATATATGCTATTTTACTGCACTTAATGTTTGTAGGCTTGTACTGTGCACTTAAGTGTAGGAGTTGCCTGAAAACCTAGTTGCATGAACTTAGGATTTCCTTTTGAGATGGATACTAGTATGCTAGGTCGAGTAGCTGCTTCACTAATTAGGGATCTTGGTAGAAGTCGAGTGATTTTTCTAGCACTCGCGCAAGGTTAGGAATTGGTTGTATCCATTTTTATATCGGAATGATGATGGTCTGTGGACACAGATCCATGGGGATGCGTTGTCTACGAGACGAAATTGGAATAAGGATTAACGTGTGGATACCTATGTCAAGCGTTGGAACGTACTAAGCACATGCCGAGAAGTATAGTAAATCGATAAGCCTAGTACCTGAGTGAATGCCCGCGGATTGATCTCCTCACGCGACCTGAGACGTGGTCTCCCATTCCGGTTATGGTGGGTACAAGTGCGGTCATTGCACGATGGCAGTTGGGGTCAGTGGGGCATTGTACGCCAAGGCGGTGGGCCTCTTTCTGTTGCCAGGGAATCGATGGGGACGGTTGATGTGTGTGGGGACGGAGTGCCTCACCACGTCGTGTGTTTAGGTTTACCTTGCAAGGTTAAAAACTCGATTCAAATCGTCTGCTTCTTGCAGCTAATGAGATTGCTTGATCCATTGTACTGCATTGAGTAATAAGCGGAAATGAGATGACTGGTAAAAAGGTGTTGGTTGATATAATGTGTGATACCATGTATGAATAGATAGGATTCACCTAGATTAACTTATTACTCTAGAACTTGAAAAGGATAAAACTTGATTTTAGACTCAGCTAGTGCTTTTGGCAAACCGAACCCCTCAGCCAAACAGCTGCATGTCTAGAGGTAGAGGAGTAGACTCCTCACACCGGGTAAGTCTAGTTGAGTATTAGTATACTCAGCGTTGCTTGGGGCATAATTTTTATAGGTTCTCTAGAGGATATGGTTGCTGGAGTGACTTGGCCAACCACCTTGCCACCAGGTTGGACAGTCAAGTGGGACCCTACCTCAGCAGGAGAGGAGCATGAGGAGTGATGGGCCAGGCTTCCCCATCCTCCCTATTACTTACTGTTAGTTAATTTCCACTGCATCGAGAACAATGGTTACTACTTTTGCAAAACTCCGATGATGTTGTAATAACATTAAGTACTCTTTTGGTTTACGGTTTTATGCTTTATTGTATTTTCTCTGTGCCTCACCTTCGAGTGAGTATGTGGTACTTGATCCTGTTAGTGGCCTTGTCGGACTAGATCCGAGGACTGACGATTTATTCCTATTTAAGTGTGGTCTAGCCTTTAAGACGGGACTTAGGCACTTAAGTTGGAATAATTCGGGCGGTTCCGCCACAAATAATCCTTTGCAGCATAATAAAACTAATAGTTTGGTTCTTTACTCCTCATTGTCCTCTCACGCAACTTTACCTAGCTATAGACCATATGGTCCCTATCTGCTTCTTCCTCATATACCTATCTTTGTATTGCATTTACCCATGTCTACTTACTAGTGTGTACATTTATGAAGTTTACAAATCAATTCAACTTTGAGTTGGTTAGTTTACCTCTAGCCTACCGCTATCCTATGAAAAATACGATATCTGGAATATTCTCGGTGAAGGGCTACAATTGACCTCCGTGCACTTATAGAGTAAAACACAATTAGCATAAGAATCGCCAACACTCGCAAATGAGCAAAAGTGTACCGATCAAGAGGTTTGGTGAAGATACCGACAAGGTGTCTATGGCTGTCAACATGTTACAAGATTAAGTCTCTTTCTTCATAATGATCTCTTAGGAAACGAAGGTGGACATCTATGTGTTTGATCATGGAGTGCAGAAATAGATTTTTGCAACATTAATCACACTAGTGCTATTACAAAGCAAAGGCACATACTGAAAAACAAACCAAAATCTTTCAAAGTGATCATCATCCAATGCAACTGTGAACAACAACTAGCAGCAACAACATATTTGACCTCTATGGTAGATTGGGATATGCTAGACTATTTGCGAGAAAACCAAGAAATCAAAGAAGACCCCAAAAACTAACAACACCCAGAAGTGGATTTCAATCCAAACATCAACCTACAAAATATGCATTGGAATAACCACACAAAGGCACGACTGAAGAAGAGGAATACCATAATCCGAACTCAAGGGTAAAATGAATGTACCTCATGATCTGTTTGTTTGCCTGCTTATGGTATGTGTGTAGGGAAGCCTGGAACCAAGCACACAGACTCACAATAAAGTGTATGTCTAGACTTATCACTGTCTATTGTAGGAGTGAGCCGATCATGCTCTTGTACTCCTTTTGGTCCATGAGCTATGTGCTCATTGGCATCTATGCCATTATGGTGGACATGAGCATCGAAACAGGCTTCACCCTGCCCATGTTAAACTTCTTCACTGAAAGGAACATGGACGCCTAAGTGGGGATGAATTAAAACTTATTTTTCACGCTAATCTAGGCCTCGAATTAATATCTTAAACAAAACCTATGAAGATAACCAAGCAACCTAATGCAACTAAGGTTTTGTCTAAATATTGTTATCTCTACTACAAAAGTAGTTATGCATCCTAGGATCCAAACCTACCAAACTAGCTTATATTCTAAGCTAAGACAGGTAAACAATATAACCAAGGGAAACAATGTAAATGCTGAAGCTTAAGTAAGGTAGAGCCCCAAGCCAAAAGTGCAGCTGGAAGGAAGCAGACTTTTCTGCGTCACACACGACTGGTCCAGTGCACCAATTGTGTAAACTAGACCTAGTCTTGTGCCCTTTTACATCAGCTAGATGTTAATATTCTATTAGATTCTTTATGACATGTCAAATCTCTAGTGTGCATCGGACTAGTTTTGGAGCTAGCCGTTGTCGACCGTTGAGCCTCTAGGGTCTGGTGTGCCATCGGTGTGCACTAGACGGTCTAGTGTACTAGCAGACTTAGGTTGTAGATAACATCCTCTTTGCGTGTTTGGCCTGGCACCTTGGTTTGGTGAACCTCCAATTGGTCCGGTGCACCTAGAAACAATTATGTCTTCAATTCTTCAAGTTTCTTCACTTGGGTTCTATTGTCTTATGTCTTGGACTTTGCTTGATGTTTGCAAGTCTTCCATGAGTCTTCTAATGTCTTCTTTGACATGTTCCTCCCTCAATGCCTTAGTCCAAGTCCACTCTGCATCATAGGAACTATGAACATAAACACTAGCAAACACATTAGTCCAAAGGTTATGTTGATCATCAAACACCAAAATCACTTAAGTAAATGGGACACAATCCATTTTCCATACATTCACGACATCCTTGGTTTACTTGCTTTGGTGAACAAATGTCCTATCTTGGGTCTTCTTGGTTTGCTTCCCAAGTAAGAAGTTGAGCTCTCGCTTCATGCTCATCTCAAACTCCTTGCTCATAGTATCTGAAAACCTAGAAACAAGAGCAAGAGAAGAACGACAAAAGGTGATGTCATCCACATAAATCTGAACCAACAAAGTGTCATTACCTTACTGAATAGAAAAAGAGTTTTGTTAACCTATCACATTTTAAACCTTTTAGCAACCAAAGGGTTTTAAAATGCTCATACTAGACACTAGGGCTTGTTTCAAACCATACAAAGCATTTCAAAATTTGAAAACATTGTTTGAAAACATGGGATTCTTGAAACTAGGGGGTTATTTTACATAAACCCCTTATTCTATATACCCATTAGGAAAGCACTTTTAATGTCCATTCAAAAATCTTAAATACCTTTAAGCAACAAAAGCTAAAATGATTCTAATGGCTTCTAAATGAGAAATAGGAACAAAGGTTTCCTCATAATATATACCCTTTGTTTGGCAAAAACCTTGGACTACCAACCTATCTTTGTTATGAACTACCAACCCATCTTCACCGTGTTTGGTTTTTAAAACCCATTTGGTACATATGGGGTCACAGTGTTTGTGGAGGTGGTACTAAATCCAAACATGGTTTGTTTCAAATATTTCAGGATCCTCACGCATGTTATTAACCCAATTAGGATCAATAAGGCATGCCCAACATCTTGGGGCTCAAAAGAAGAAACAAATGCAGAATGAGCAAAATGGGAGATATGTTGTGACTCGATCAAGTCACTCACTGATGTAGGTCACCAATCATCTATTGTGGTGGGTGGCACATCTGAATGTGTTATGGTGCCTCCTTGAAGAGGTCACCTCCCCATGAACAATAGTTGGATTACCTCCATGCTTAGCATGCTCTGTCTTCAATGGACCCCAAGTAGCAAAAGAAGTGATGTTGGGTCTATCAACTGAAGTAGTGGAAATAAGCTCGACTAGGACACGCAATTAAGACATCTTGGTATCACTCGAATTGGCATTGTCTTGCTCCTCCTTTACAAAGAAGGTCTTTCTCATCTATCAATGGTCTCTGTTGGGGCGAAGGCAAAGACGCCACCCTTCGCTCGTCGCCTTTCGCTGCAGTCGCTGGTCTCACAGAGACAAAACGGGCAGGGACACCCTTCGCTTCATTCAGCACCAGACGAAGGCCTGCGGTGACGTCTCCCCGCAGCACGGCCTCGTCCAGCTCTAAGGCCCACGTGTGATCTGGCCCATTGTAACGGGCCCCGCGTGGCCGCCTTTGTGTTACGGGCCTAGTTTGTAAAGGCATTCTTGTAATTACAGCTTGTAACCCTGCTTTATGGGAATATTCTGGGGATAAACTAGGTGTCTGAGGGCACATGCGTCCTTAACACAAGACGCTGGGCACTCAGGTACCTATAAATACCCCCGCACAGTGCCCGTGAGAGGCTAGATTAACAGAGCTATTGCCCCCGAGCACGTAACCCTGTTGTCACCACTGTTCACCCTTGTTGGCCTCCTTGCTGCTGAGAGCGAGTTCCAACATTTGGCGCCCACCGTTCGTGCTACGACAAAACCACCCGCGATGGCACCCAAGAGAGCTAACCCGAAGGCTGACGAGGCTGCGAAAGCAGCACTGCTTGCCGCAAGAAAGGGCAAGGCCCTCGCCCTCACCCAATCCACCCACCAAGAGCCCACTGAAGACAATATTCCCCGCACCTGCGAAGACGACACCTTCCGCACCTGCGGGCCCGAAGGACAATCGCAGCCGCCCCCAGGCTTCGCCCCACTGGAGGGCGCGGATCTCACCGAGGACGGCGAGGTCCTCGGCGTCTCAACAGAAGAACAGTTACAGCTGCGTGCCTTGCGCCTCAAGAACCGCAATCTCCAGAGGCAGAAAGAGATACTGGAGGCCAAGCGCCAGCGTGTGTCCGCACTAGGCAAGGTGCGGCAAATGATACGCGAGGAGGAGCAGAAGGCCCAAGACCTCGAGCGCGAGATCGCGCTGATGCAGCGCGAAGGCCACCTCGGTCTACAACAAGAGCCACCCCTCCAGCAGCGCGCACAACCGGAGGGCACGCGCGAAGGCCACCTCGGCCTGCAGCATGGCCCACCCCTGCAACACCGGGCGCAGCCGGAAAACCCACGTTTCCCCCAGCATGACTACGCTTTCCAGCACGGCGCACCATTCCAAGGGGTCAACTACCTCGACGAGCGAAGTCCCCTGGCGCCACACCTGCAAGTGACGCCTTGGCCAGCTAACTTTCGAGCAGGGGCATATCCCAAGTACAACGGCAGCACCGACCCAGCGCAATACATAATGAGTTATCAAGTCGCCGTTGCATCCACCGGAGGGGACGACGCCACAATGGCGAAGTCTTTCATCATCGCCCTAGAGGGCCCAGCACTCACCTGGTTCACCAGATTGCCTCCGCTGTCCATTGATTCGTGGAGAAGTCTCAGGGACAAGTTCCTTCTCAACTTCCAAGGGTACCGTCCAGACACCGACGCTTTGGCCGAGCTCTCGCTTTGCAAACAGCTGGAAAAGGAGACTCTGCGGGAGTATTACCGCAAATTCTTAACACTCAAGTCACAGCTGCCCTCCGTCGATGATCAGATCGCTATCCACTACGCCATCAGTGGCCTTCGGGCCGGCGTCCTCTACAGCCACTGTATCAGAGATCCACCCAAGAACCTCCAGGAGCTATATCAGCTCTTTGAAAAATATGCCAAATCCGAAGAGCTCCACCAGCGCAAGGTTGAGTCACAGCGGAAGCCCAAAGATGCCCCGCAGTCCAGCCGCACGTGGACGAGGACTCCGCAACCAGACTCCGGTCGAGACGGCCGCAGTCAACAGCAAGTGCACAACATCGCCAACCAGCAGCCTGCTGCTGACCCCCCTTGTCGCCAGGAATATCCCCCCAAGGCCGCGGAAACGGAACTCGTGGCAGGGGCCGAGGGCGCGCGTAGCCGCCGCGCCGGTTCTACTGCCTTTTCCACGGCGAAGACTGCGCCCACCAAACCAAAGACTGCCCCGAAACGAAGGCCACCAGAGACAGAATGGCGCGGGCGCAGCCAGCCGACAATCCCAGAATTGTCGCGCATAATTACCAGCCACCCCCTCCACCATATATCCACGCTCCCGCTCCGCACCCACCGCACCACGCTTACCAGCACCATCAGGAAGTACAAATCGTACCTCCCCCACCCCCACCACCACACCAGCAACACCAAAACATCCCCCATGCCCCAAAGCAGGAAGACTTCGCCGATCAACCATATCGCGGAGTCATTCACATGATAACAGGGGGGTCCAGCACTGACTTCGACACCAAGCGGCAGAAGCGGGACCACTACCGCAGCATCAACCATGTCGCGGTCACCGGCCCAGTCGTGCAGACGAAGTGGTCCCACATACCGCTAACCTTCGATGCACGAGACGTCGACCTGCGCAGCGCCCCCCACATCGAAGCTATGGTCATCAATTGCAGCGTGGCAGGCTGGGACCTACACAAAGTCCTAGTCGACAACGGCAGTCAGGTGGACATCATCTTCCTCCACGCCTTCGACCGCATGGGCATAAGCCACAGCCTGCTCAAGCCTTCGGACAATCCGTTGTATGGCTTCGGCGGCAAAGGCACCTTTCCCGTTGGCAAAATAGAGCTTCCCCTCTCCTTTGGTGTAGCACCCAATGCCCGAAGTGAGCAAGTAACCTTCGACATTGTCGACATGGTATATCCGTACAACGCCATCATGGGCCGGGGCTCCATCAATAAGTTCGAAGCTGCCATCCACGGACTGTACCTATGTATGAAGATACCAGGTCCGCTAGGCGCTATCACGATCTACGGCAACCAGCAGACGGCGCGCAACATAGAGCGGGACTTCGTGCATGGTCAGAGGAACGTACACTGTCTCACGACCCAGCGCGAGGTCCCTGCGCCCGCCAGCCCAACAGACAAGCAGCACGAGAAGGCACAGTTGCAGAGCCAAGACGGGACCAAGACTGTCCCCCTTGATCAGGCCACGCCCAAGCAGACAGTCACTATCAGCGAAGACCTTACTTCGCATGAAGAAGAGAAGCTTCTCTGCTGCCTGGCCAAGAATAAAGATGTCTTCGCCTGGTCCGCCCTAGACCTGGTCGGAGTCAGCCGATCCATAATTGAGCACAGCTTGGGAATTGACCCCTCGGTGCGACCAAAAAAGCAAAGACTCCGCAAAATGTCCGACGAAAAGACAGAGGCCGCCAAGGCGGAAGTACACCGCCTCCTAGAAGCTAAATTCATCGAGCCAGTGGCTTACCCCACGTGGCTCTCCAATGTCGTAATGGTGCAGAAAAAAAGCGGGAAATGGCGAATGTGCATAGACTTCACCAGTCTCAATAAGGCCTGCCCGAAGGACAATTTCCCGTTGCCGCGGATCGACAAAATAGTCGATAGCGCGGCCGGGTGCGAGGTCATGTCACTCCTCGACTGCTTCTCCGGCTATCACCAGATATACATGAAGGAGGAAGACAAGGCTAGCACCAGCTTTATAACACCCTTCGGCACTTATTGCTTCATCCGGATGTCGGAGGGACTCAAGAATGCGGGGTCCACCTTCTCCAGACTCACCAAAACAGTACTCGAAGGGCAGGTCGGTAGAAACATTTTTACATATGTGGACGAGATCGTCGTCGCCAGCAAGAATAAGGAGGACCAGCTCGCCGACCTCGCCGAGACATTCGCGGACATGAGAGATGCACGACTCCGCCTGAACCCAGAAAAGTGCGTCTTCGGTGTTCGCCAGGGCAAGATATTGGGTTACCTGGTGTCACACCGCGGCATCGAGGCCAACCCAACCAAGATCCAGGCCATTGTCGACATGTCGCCTCCGCAGTCCGTCAGGGACGTCCAGCGTCTGACAGGCAGATTGGCCGCTCTCAACAGATTCATCTCCAGGTCCGCCGAGCGAAGTCTCCCCTTCCTCAAAACACTTCGCGGTGCGAAAGACTTCGCCTGGGGGCCGGAGCAAGCAGCGGCCTTTGCCTCACTAAAACAGTACTTATCGGAGCTGGCCATCCTCACAAGCCCCGACTCCTCGCTCCCCCTATTGCTCTATGTCGCGGCTTCGCCGCACGCGGTCAGCGCGGCACTAGTGCAGGAGCAGACTGTTGAAGGCACAGTCAGACAGTGCCCTATTTACTATGTCTCCGAAGTCCTGACACCGTCCAAATGCAACATGACAGAGCTGGAGAAGATCGCCTACGCAGTTGTTATGTCCTCGCGCAAACTGCGCCATTACTTTGAAGCATTCAAGGTCCGAGTCACCTCGGACAGGGGGCTCGGCGAACTATTCAGAAACCCAGAGGCATCGGTGAGGATTGCTAAGTGGGCAGCCGAACTCTCCGGCTACCACATCAGCTTCGAGCCCAGGACAGCCATCAAGTCACAAGTCCTGGCAGACTTCGTCGTCGACTGGACTGGGCCAATAACACAGCCGGACCCGTCCACAGAGAAGGTTTGGACCATCCATTGCGACGGCGCATGGTGCCATGCGGGGGCAGGCGTCGCTGCAGTCGTCACCTCACCAGCAGGAGTCAAACACAGATATGCAGCACGCCTCAGCTTCGCTCTGGAATCCGACAGATGCACAAACAATATCGCAGAGTATGAAGCGGTTATCCTGGGCCTCCGCAAGCTAAGGGCCCTCGTAGTCACCACATGTATCATCAAGACAGACTCCAAGATAGTTGCCGGCCAGATCGAGAAAGACTATGCAGCAAAGGACCCCGCACTCATGCAATACCTCGCGGCTATCCGAAGTCTCGAGAGACAGTTCAAGGGATTCACCTTGCAGCATGTGGATAGGGCCAAGAACGAGGAGGCCGACGCATTGGCCAAGGCTGCCGCCAGGGGCGAGCCCTTGCCCTCCGACGTGTTCTTTCACACCATCGGCACGCCTGCCGTCCGAAGCCCCGAAGGGCTCCAAATAACTAATGATAGCGAGGGCCACCGCATAGTCAACCTAATCATGACCGAAGACTGGCGGGCACCAATAACCCTGTTCCTGCAGGGGTACTATCATCCAACCGACGGCAGCGAGGCCAAGCGCCTCAGACATCGAAGCCGGGACTTCGCGCTGATCGAGGGCCAGCTCTACAAGAAAGGGGTCAGTCAGCCAATGCTTAAGTGCGTCACCGAAACCGAAGGCATGCAGATCCTATGTGAAGTCCACAGTGGCACGTGCGGCTCGCACGCAGGGCCAAGGGCCCTAGCTGCCAAGGTGATCCGCCAAGGGTTTTACTGGCCCGCAATGATCTGCGCCGCGAACCGGGTCTCAAGGTCCTGCGAAGCCTGCCAGAAGTTCTCTCCTCGGTCAGGCAACCCCTCGCAGTATACAAAGCTGATTGCCCATACATGGCCTCTCCAGCGCTGGGGCCTGGACATTGTCAGGCCCCTGCCCACCGCTCAGGGGAACCTTAAGTTCGCCTTCGTAGCCGTCGAATACTTCACCAAATGGATCGAAGCGAGGGCTGTTTCTACAATAACATCAAAGACTGCCCAGAAATTCTTCTGGCAAAACATTGTTTGTCGTTTCGGAGTACCGTCCGAGCTAACAGTTGACAACGGCAAGCAGTTTGACAGCCAAGATTTCAAGGATTTTTGTTTTTCCATCGGCACCAAGCTTGCCTTCGCTTCAGTCTATCATCCGCAGTCCAACGGGGTCGTGGAGCGCGCCAATGGGAAAATCTTCACAGCTGTCAAGAAAATGCTCCTCGATGAAAAAAAGGCAGATGGACCGATTTATTACCTGAGGCAGTCTGGGCGCTAAACACAACTGAGTGCAGGGCGACTGAGTTCACTCCTTTCCGCCTTCTATACGGATCGGAGGCCATGACACCGCAAGAAATAAAGCATGGGTCCCCGCGTACAGTTCCGTCAGCCGTCCCCGACGTGGACGAGCCAACTTCAAAAGATCTTATTGACGGAGACCGGGTCCTCGCTCTACAGGCCCTAAACAAATACCAAGCCCAGACCAAAGCATGGCGCGACCACGCAGTCATCCCGAGGGAGTTCAGCGAAGGGGACCTCGTACTCGTCCGAACAGCTCGGACGGAGTCCAGGGGAAAGCTGGAGCCCAAGTGGGAGGGCCCCTTCATAGTCAAGACAAAAGCATCCCCCAGCGCCTACAGGCTCACAACGCCAAACGACGAGGACCTGGAGCACTCCTGGAACATCGACAACCTTCACAAATTTTTTGTTTGACCCATTTAGGGCTGATTTCACCCTTGTAATTCGCCGCAAACAATCTTGTACCGACCCGCACTCTTTTCCTCCCGGGGGGTGAGGTTTTTAACGAGGCGGAGCCATGTAATATATGTGAGAAAAATCCCCCGCAAAAACATGTGTCGAAAAAAGACCGCGACAACGGTCTTCGGCATTCGACCAATTCGAAGTCACCACGAGGCTAAGCGCTACCCACCCTCGCGTGCGACAAATCCGCGCAGAAGTCACCTAAGGGTGCAGCCGGACTACGCACAACAAGTGCGAAAAAATCCGATGTCTATCGCGAAGACTATCCGCGCAGAAGTCGCCTAAGGGTGCAGCCGGACTAAGCACAACAAGTGCAAAAAAATTCGATGTCTATCGCGAAGACTATCCGCACAGAAGTCGCCTAAGGGTGCAGCCGGACTAAGCACAACAAGTGCGAAAAAATCCGATGTCTATCGCGAAGACTATCCGCACAGAAGTCGCCTAAGGGTGCAGCCGGACTAAGCACAACAAGTGCGAAAAAATTCGATGTCTATCGCGAAGACTATCCGCGCAGAAGTCGCCTAAGGGTGCAGCCGGACTAAGCACAACAAGTGCGAAAAAATCCGATGTCTATCGCGAAGACTATCCGCGCAGAAGTCGCCTAAGGGTGCAGCCGGACTAAGCACAACAAGTGCGAAAAAATTCGATGTCTATCGCGAAGACTATCCGCGCAGAAGTCGCCTAAGGGTGCAGCCGGACTAAGCACAACAAGTGCGAAAAAATCCGATGTCTATCGCGAAGACTATCCGCGTAGAAGTCGCCTAAGGGTGCAGCCGGACTAAGCACAACAAGTGCGAAAAAATTCAATGTCTATCGCGAAGACTATCCGCGCCGAAGTCGCCTAAGGGTGCAGCCGGACTAAGCACAACAAGTGCGAAAAAACCCGATGTCTATCGCGAAGACTATCCGCGCCGAAGCCGCCTAAGGGCGCAGCCGAACTAGTACAACAAAAGCAGAAACGATAGCATCAAACCATCCGTGCTAAGAACGACTATAATCACAACAGCACAGCATAACCAACCATACCAGACAAAGGCACACAACGTCCTCGCAGGCACAGGCACGCGAGGGCACACAACTTCATCGTACAAACCTTTACACATATACAAGCGAGGGCACCACACTCTACATCGGCTCAACCTTAGGAATAATTCCCATCTCTCTATAATTAAATAACATTATCCTAAGCTCCTCACCCGCAAAAAGACTTCGCAGTTCCCCTTCCCCTGTACTCGCAGCGGCCGACAAAGACAACAGTTCCTGCCGACCAGCCCTACTCACACGAAGCCGAGCCCCCTCCTCCGCGCTAACCCTACGTTTTGCAACCGCCCTTCGTCGGCGGCGCCCGGTGCTAGGGCCTGGCACGTCTGACGCGTCCGCGGCGTGTGGCGAAGCCTCCGCCGCAGCCACGTCCAAGGCCGCAAAATAATCCAAGTCCTCCTCCGACGACTCCTCAGTCCACTCAACCGAGCTCCCGGAGTCGGTAAAATCAAAAAACTCAGACGTAAACCCACCATATTCATTCCCACCTTCCGCGGTCGAAGCCGCCAAAAACTCAGTAGTAGCGGTTGCGTGCGCAGGCCCAAAATCTTGAACCTGCGTAGCAACCAAAATTCAGCACAGCATCCAAAAATTCCCCAACCCTAAACAACCACTACGCCACCTGCGAAGGCCCTGACGCTGCGGGAGCCTCCGCCGTTGGCTCCGCCGCCGCTGCCTCCGCCGTTGTTTCCGCCGCCACCGCCGCGGGATCTTCAGCACTCGGCACAGCAGCTGCGGGGGCATCAGGGGCGCCTTCGGCCACCTTCGGGGGCAGGTCTTCGCCGGCCGCAGCGGATGTGGAGGCAGCCGTCGCGATTGCTGCGGTCTCCGGGGTTGGCTCCAGGGCGACCCCAGTCACAGCCTCCGCAAGGGTCGGCTCCGGGTCTGGCAGCGCGCTGTTCAGAGCCCCGAAGTCGTCCACCCGCTCGCCGCGCTCCGCCTAGGACAAGACACACAAATTCAGCAAACACACGCACAGCCCGCATACAGCAAACGCCAAACAAACAACAACGCTACCTGAGCCCTCGCAGTCTCGGCCCGCTCCCTGACCACCTCACAACCATGCAGACCCCACATCCGGTTGTAGAGGGCCCCGGCAGATTCCTTCACAACGAGGTCTTCGACCTTATAGACATCTCGCTCAAAATCTTCATCTGCCTGGTCGAAGACCTCGAAGTGCCGGCACCCTTCGCGGGAGAGTGCGTTCATCGCCCCCTCGCAGGTGACCAGGGAGGCGTACGACATCAACCCCCCCACAACAGTGGGGAGTTCCTGCAGCTCCTCCTGCACCCATTGCAGACAACGAAGCCCGGGCTCTCGGTCCGGCACCTCGAAGTCGCCGGTCCGCGCGCCCAGCTCGCAATATGTATCCATAAGCTGAGCGCGCGTCCGTTCAGCCTCCGCACGCATCGCGGCCTCGGCCCCCTTCGCGCGGCTCTCCAGGGCGGTAATCCGCTCTTGCAGATGTTCGGCGAGCTCCTTGGCAAGATTGCCCTCCGCCCGCGCCAGTTTGGCCTCCGCCTGCGCAGCCTGCTCTTTAGCGATGGCCTCGTTTGCCTCCCTCCTCTCCACCGCCAGTTGGCGCCGGAGGTCGGCCTTCTCCCTCTCCAGGGCGGCCACCCTGTCCGTCAGCTTACGGCACTTGCTGTCGGAGGCCGATTTCTCACGGACAGCGTCAGCATGTTGTGTCCGAAGTCTCTCGACTTCGGCGGACACAGCTGCCGTGAGGGCCCCCGATGCAGTACGGCTGGCGAAGTCAGCCACCTGCAGAGCACACGTAAGGCCATTAACGTAAAAAAAAGAGGGGGGGGGGGGAGCGAGTATAGCTCAGCGGACCTGACTCAGCGCCTCCGTCGCCTGACTCAGCGCCTCCGTCACTCCCTTCAGCCGGCGGGTCGCCACGACCACCTCGTCCCTGACCAACGCGAGGGCCGACACCTCGCCTCCGGCGCCAAGCGCCTCGCCCCTCGCCTTCGGCACTATGACGGCCGTCGCGATCGCCGCGCCAGGCGCAGCTATAGCAAGCTGGCCCTCGTCCGGCCCTGCAACGCGTCAACAAATTAAAAAAAAAATTAATAACAATAACAGGCCAGCGACTTACCACCAAGATAGTCGTCCATAGTAATATCGGTGCCGAAGTCGGCAACACGTTTGCCCGACAACGGCAACGCTTGGGCCGCCTTCGAAGCCTCCGCCACTCCGCTGGCCGGCGGCACCACCTTCGTTGACTTGGAGCCTCCGGCGCCCGCCGTCGCCTCCGGCGCCTTGCTAGGTGCAGCGGCGCCCGCCTTCGCCGCCAGCGGCGGCTTGCCTCCGCCGGGGGCCGCAGCCTTCGCAGCCCCCCGCTGCCGCTTCGGCCTAGCTTCGTGCAGCCTGACCGCCGCCTGGCGTTTTTGCGCCGCCCCTTGGCGATCCTTGTCCATCACAGCCCACACAACAACACCGATATTTCGCCCGTAAGGAAAAACTCTCCACTGATGAACCATACGAGATGTAAAACAGTCCTCCTCAGCCGCGCAGGGGATAGGAACATTTCTAGGCCAGCAGCCCCCGGTAACCCTCAGCATCCGAGCCGAAGACTCCCGGAGCTCGGGCGAAGACATCCTTTCCCCCGGGGCCGCACACGTCCTCATCAACTCTCTAGCAAAACTGTCGGACACCCCAAGTCCTCCCATCGCAGTACCTAATTTTCGCTTTTTCAACGAAGGGGCGGCCGCCGGCGCAGGGTCGTCTCTAGTCTCCACCGCCGGTTTCTTCCCACGGCGGTCCGCTTCGTCTTGACCGGGATAGCCGTCGTACGGCAATTGATTTAATTCGAAGACCCTGTTCAAACGGTCATTTGACCCGCGGATATCAAAGTTGCGCTGGCCTTCCGTCCTCGGCACGTAACGTCCCACGAGCCGCACCGCCAAGTCCTCCGCATCACGCACAAAGGCGGCCGGGTCACGGTTTCGCAAATTCAGTGCGAAGGCAGGACTTCGCACCACCCTTCCTCCGTGAAAAGGCATCTGGCGAGGGCACACTTCGCCCAACGCCCAGCCGTGCGCTAAGGGCCAGACCCCGTATGCCACGAACTCTTCAACTAAATCACGCCCGCTGCTCTGACCGGCGGCGCACCGAAGGGCCCCTTCGTCTGCATCCTCTTCTGCCACTTCAAAGGGCGGATACGCAGAGTAATAATGAGAGCACATCTCAGACACGGGGAGTCCCTCATGACCTTCGACAGCACCCTCAGCAACGTAAAACCAAAATTCATTCCAATTGCCCCACTTGTTGCGGGCGCACGGAACTAACTCCACTACTGGCATTGTGGTCTTGCCGGTCTTCGGCGTGAATGTGCATGACCCGAACTGGGCAACTCCGTCCCCAACCATCCTCTTCTGCCAATGCAAACAATAATTCTTCGCAAAAACTTCAACCGACGGCTGTCCGCCGTACGAAGTCGTCGCCCAGACATACTTCGCCAGCGCCACCATGGCATTCGGTGTCAGCTGATGTATTTGAACGTTGAATCTACGTAGGACTTCGCCAACAAACCGGTGCGCAGGCAAGCGGAGACCGGCGGCGAAGAACGCCTCGAAAACGACCAACTCACCCTCCGGCTCGGGGACTTCCTCCGTCCCCGGAGCACGAGCAACTCCGCCGCCAAAGTAGCCCAACCGCTGCATATCTTCAACGCGGGCTGACGTCATCCGTGACACACCAAAATCAACAGAGTCGCCGGCGCGCAACTCCTCCACCATCAAGCTACTCAACGTCTCCTCAGACGAGGCAGCCGCCGGCGGCGTGGTGTCGGCGGAAGAAGAAGAGGACGGCATTGCTACGTACCGTCGGCGGTGACGGGCGGTCTGCTTCACTCGAGCCAGATCTCCGGTGATCAAGAGCACGGCGGGCAGACGAGCAGCAAGACGGCGGGCGGCTAGGGTTTTCGCGGAGAGCGGAAGGCAAAGTTCAAAAAGCACCAACCCCCGCCCCCTTTTATAGGCAGGGCGCGGCTCTTCGGGAAACCCGCAATCCAACAGTGCGCCGTCCATCAACGGTCACATCGAAAACCCCCACGGAACCACTTCGAGCGAGGGCAGCGTCTCCGCCATCTAGCGACGTCTTCGGCACCAGGTGACTTTGTCGAACTGGTCCCTCGGAGGGCAAATGTTGGGGCGATGGCAAAGACGCCACCCTTCGCTCGTCGCCTTTCGCTGCAGTCGCTGGTCTCACAGAGACAAAACGGGCAGGGACACCCTTCGCTTCATTCAGCACCAGACGAAGGCCTGCGGTGACGTCTCCCCGCAGCACGGCCTCGTCCTGCTCTGAGGCCCACGTGTGATCTGGCCCATTGTAACGGGCCCCGCGTGGCCGCCTTTGTGTTACGGGCCTAGTTTGTAAAGGCATTCTTGTAATTACAGCTTGTAACCCTGCTTTATGGGAATATTCTGGGGATAAACTAGGTGTCTGAGGGCACATGCGTCCTTAACACAAGACGCTGGGCACTCAGGTACCTATAAATACCCCCGCACAGTGCCCGTGAGAGGCTAGATTAACAGAGCTATTGCCCCCGAGCACGTAACCCTGTTGTCACCACTGTTCACCCTTGTTGGCCTCCTTGCTGCTGAGAGCGAGTTCCAACAGTCTCCATGCTCAAAAATAGGGGTTGTACATGACATAGTCTCCTCGAATGTTACCTCACAAGTCTCCACAATACAGTTAGTCTTAAGGTTAAGTATACGATAAGATTGTGAATGTAAAGAATAACCAAGAAAAATCTCGTTTGAAGACCGTGAGTCAAATTTATCCAAATTTCACTGTCTGAGCATAAAGCATTACATCCAAACACCATAAAAGGCTTACCTTGGTGGTCATACAAATTGCAACTCATAAGTGGTTTTGTTCAATAAAGCTCAGTTAAAATACAACTGGACACTTGGCAAGTCGTGTTGATCACTTCAGCCCAAAACTTTCTAGTAGTCCTATGCTCATCGAGCATCATCCTAGCCATCTCAACAATGGTCCAATTTTTGTGTTTAACGAAGCCATTTTTGTTGAGGTACATATGGAGAGGAAAACTAATGCTCAAGACCCAAAGAAGACAAATGGTAGCAAAATGAGTATTCTTGAATTTTGTGCCATTGTCACTGTGAATTGCTCTCATGGCATTCTTTGGAAACTCATTTCGCATCCGAAGAATCAAATCTTGGGCATGTGAAAAGGCCTCATTCTTCACCTCCATGAAAAACACCAAAGAGTAGCAAGAGAAGTCATCATCAATTACCAAACATACCACTTCACACCAAGTGAGAAATTGTGAGCTGCACCAACTCTATCCATGTGGAGCAACTTGTATGGTTGCTTGGTCATCACCATGGTGATCGAGAGGTGAGAAGCGACAACAATCTTTCCATGACAACAAGGATGATAGACAAGATCTTTCTCTACTTCAATTTGGGAAATCCTAGGGGATGGCGCCATTCGAGCTTAATTGAGTCAAAAGATCAAAGCTCAAATGACCTAACCTCCTATGGCACTTCCAAATTTGAGAGGAAAATTCCACCATAAAACATCGAGAAGGGCTAAAAGAACGAAAAATCTACATAAAGAAATTCTTCCAAATGATGAAATCCGACAAACAAGATGTCCCTTTCCATCCAAAACATGAGAAAGGCCCCTCTTAAAGCACAATTTGAAACCATCCTTAAGTAGTGGCGAAACCAAAAGCAAGTTAATATGTAAATTGGAAACCAAAACAACATCATTGAGAACAAAGCTCATGTTCACCCCAATGTTGTCACAAGAGACAACCTTACCTCTAGAATTATCCTCGAAAGTGTTGTACTTCTTACAGATCATGGCGTCGAGGTTAGAAAAATATCTAGTGAAAACCATCTAGTATTTTGGTCAGGGCACAAACATCTAGAATCCATGAGCCATATGTTCTCTAGGACTCTGTCTAGCATCAATAGAAAGACAAGGGATGAGAAAATGGTATAACACTAGGGTTAGTAACCTACTATGAAGAGTACCAATGTTGTGGCATTTCCCTAAAACGTGTTAGAAAAACACAAAACATACCTGGTCCCATAGGGGGTGTGATCACCATGAGAAGGAAACTATGATCTGCTAGAGCTATGGATCAAAGCCTCTGTCATGAGGTCTTTGGTCATATGCCACATGACCAACACTCCATCTGGCATGACCACCATTTTGTCTCACTACTTGAGGCACAATAACCTAAGGCAAAGCATCTCTAGTCCTAGCAGCACACCTCTTAAAAACTATCCATAGAGTATTCATACATCAATCGAAACCGACTCCTCAAACTTTGGGAACTCCAACTTCAACTTCGATTTTATTACTAACTAATTATGAGACCTTTTTGGCACATACCCCTTAGCTCAAGTTTTTTATCAAACCAATCCATTGACACAAACGGTTCATGGGCCAAAAGTGAGTTGTTTAGGGTTTAGGGATAAGTATGCACACCATCAAAAGAGTGGTGTATGTCCCTACTATTCACCTCAAAACTTTGTTGGTCATCTCTCTTCTTCCTAAGGCCAAATACGACCAAATGACCATCCCTCTTACAATATTCATAGTGGTACATCACCTCTCTCTTAGGTGGACTCTTTTGTGGGAATGGGCCACCTTGGGTGGATGTGGTGCTCTAGGAAGGGGATCACTAGAGATGTCGGGCAAGATGTCAAGAGGGTTCTTAAGATGGTTAGTCTTGGACAACACGCTTGTTTTTGAGGTGGCCCTCTTGGAGGTTCCTCAAACACCCCCTCTCTCATAATTGAGTGGCAAAGTTGGGTGGAGTGAAATTGATAGGTTAATAACTGGCTATAAATTTCTTTGAAGGTGTTAAGACACTATGGTCACCAACCTTCACATAATAATCATCATTCCCATTCCTAGAAACAAAGACTAGCCCTGGTCTACCAATTCCTCTCGTAAACTGGCTAACTATCATTCCCAACTAGGGCGCACTACTAGACATCTAGCTTAATACTGGTCAAAGCTATGTGTTTTCTTCCTCGATCCTAGGCTTGTTGTGTTGGTAGGACTCGAGCTTGGACTACAAACCATCACATAGTGCATAGTAAGTAGGTACATGTGCACTTATTGAGCTAGCCTTCTTAAGCGAGGTTATCCTTGCATTCTTTTCCACTAGCTTAATTTGCAAACTAGGACAAGTCCAACACGTACCCGATATTCTAGATCTAGATCATAACTTATCGCACTCATCTAGTAAGGTGGCATACTTGGTCTGCAATATGGTAATGTTTGACATGCTAAAAGCGCACTCATCACATTCAATCTTGTTCAACACCACCACAGAATCTCCAACAGACTTAAGGTCCCTAAGAATGACCTCATACTTGTTCTTGTACTATTTCCACTCATGAGCTACAAGCCTATGTAATTTGTCCATAGTAGCTAAAGCAGTTGCTAGCTCGTCTAACTCAGCAGTGAGATCATCAATAGGAAATAGTACCTTAGGTGGAGTCATCTCTAGTGTCCTTGTTGTTGCATCCCACCGTGTCCTCACCAAGTGCCATGGTGGAGAGAGCTCCCATGGTGTCGGTGAAGGAGCAAAGTCCGTTGAGCTTGTCCTCAACCCATCTCTCGAGCTCGTCGTCGCTCGAAAGAAGAAGTCTCATTAGAGTCATGGTGAGGTCGCTATGAGAGGCGAGGAAGGCATGTTCCTTGATCTTGGACTCATGGAGGTAGTTTTGCTTGAGTGGCTCTTTATGGAACCTCCACCTAGACTTGTGCTTGTTGGAGGTGTACTCTTGCTTTCCCTTACACCAACTAGAGTGATGGTAGCACTTGCTAACCTTCAACATTCCTTTCATCTTAGAGTAGTTGGTGATGAAGTGCGGGTGTTTGTAGTTGAAGCAGCCATCCTTGACCATGCCACATTATTTGTTCATGCAGTTGATGTGGAACTACGCAAACCAATTGGCAACAAGTGCCAACTCCTCATCACTAACGCACTCAAGCTACTTCTATGAAATAAACAGTAAAGAGGACAAAGCAAATAAACGAGGTGAAGGGTTAGACAAAGAATGGCATCTAGATATAAGGGCCATGGTGAGTGCACTAGATTTCTCAATCTAGGGGCAAGTCTGGTGGTCAATCTTGGTGGACTCGAGCTTGTTGAAAAGCTCATCCACGGTGGGGTTCTCATAGTTGGGTGATTCTATGATCGCTGAAACCTTCATCTCCCAAACTCTTGGATCTAGAGCATGTAGTAACTTGAGTGCTCTCTCATGATTGTCATAGGGTAGATGTGCCTTATTTGCGCGCGTCATGATGATAATCGACATGAAGCGTGAAAACGAATCGATGGTTTCCCCAATCAATTGCACAAAGTTCACATACTATTGATGGCAGGTCTAAAAGAGACTTTTTTAACAACATAATTTCTCTCGTGTAATTTCTCTATGGTAGTCCAAATCTCATGACCCATACTCAAATGTCTAAATATTTCAAATTCAGAGAGCGAGGAATAAGAGATAGAGCATTCAAATCCTTGTTGTTTGAGTCATGCTCTCTGCTTTATGCAGAGTGACTTAAATCTACGGGATCCCATAAGTGCAACCGATGCAAATTTCCCAAACCTGTGAGCTAAAGCCCTAAAAAGATATGCCAACATGCTGATCTTCTAGTATGGATAATTCAACCCATCAAGAACAGTGATTTGTTAACACCATGTACACCTATTTGTCTACTCGGATCAAGAACTGGGTAGGGTGGAATGATCCTGAACCCACTCTAATCCCAATCGAAGGATTGGATAGGCGACTAGAGAGATGGGTGTATGGGAGTAAATAAAAATTCTTGTGCTGACGCACTCTTGGCTTGATTCCCAAAGTTCAACCCAACCCCTAAAGACACCAAAAGCTCCAAAAGGGTCAAATCGAGAACAACTCAATTAATTATCGACTAGATTCCCCAAACAAGTCCTTGGGGTGATTATGAAACCATTTTATGAAAAAGAAATTGATTTGAACACTAATAAATAAGAGGAAAGACCAAAGAGGAGACCCTTAGAGCAGAGCACCAGTGTTGACCAAAAGTATGATAGTGCCACATGACAAAATCTGCTCCGATTGCCTCCAAATTTTGTGTTCAACAAGAAGACAAGAAGTGACTCAAGAAGTTTGAGCACCAAAAGGCCAAAAGTTCTATCATAGATCAGAAAACTCAATCTAAAATTGTGGCTTTATCAGAAGATCAAGTCTATTAGAAACTTGGTCCATGAAATGGATCAACTCACACCAGGGGTTGCAATGATTCCATGACAATTTCTAAATAAGAGATAAACCCCAAGACACTTCCCAACTTGCAAAGTCGAGAATCAACTTAGAAACTCAACTAAATAGTAGGGGAGGAGAGGAAGGAACTCAAGAATAAAAACCCACAAGATTTGGACTCGAATTATAAACCTAGAGGGCAAAGTGTGGTTACAACCAAACTTTCTCAACATTGCAAAAACTTAGATGTCAAGGTTCAAAGTATCAAAGGATCTCATAACTATATGAGATGGAAAATGAAGATCACAAGATATAGAGATGAAATTTCATAAGGTAGTTTTGAGGCTCAACCACTGAAACCCACATGTCACCCACGTCCTGGACACACTACTACAGGTATCCTCTATACAGGCGGTCCGGTTAGCCTCTACACAGGCGGTTCCAGGAACCGCTTGTGGTGCACCGCCTGTGATGTAAAACAACATCACAGGCGGTCAATCAAAAACCGCCTGTGATAGACACACATCACAGGCGGTCCTGTTTAAAAGAACCGCCTGTGATAGTCACACATCACAGGCGGTCCGGTTTAAAAGAACCGCCTGTGATAGACACACATCACAGGCGGTTTTAATTATAAGCCGCCTGTATTTCCCAGATCCATATATAGAAGCAGATTCATATATATTTTCCAGATTCATATACAGAAACAGAATTAATAACAGCCTGTGATTCAAACACAGATTCAAACACATATATAGCAGGTTCCATAAACAGATTCATCATACAAAGATTCAAACATCCCCATATACATACACAGATTCATATCCACATATATATCAAGTTCCATCATACACAGATTTATACACATCAAGTTGCATAACAACTCAACATCTCAAAGTTCTATAGACAACTAAACATCTAAAGTTCCTAACTAAAGACCTAAACACTGTGTGATATTGTGTACAAACTTAGTTCTGGGAATTTTTGCAAATTTCCATTTACATTGTAGAATAGCCCTTGTTGATGAAGAACTTCACGGCGCATAAAGTAAAGCAAGTCTCTTACAACCTTAGCCACGCCGGTGGAAACCATATCTCTTTCTAACCATTCAGCATTGATCTTAGATTTAGGAACCTGCAATGAAAGCAAAAATCAATCGGTGCTAAGAGTAATGTGATGAGCAACAATATAACATAAAAATTGCAATATAGACAATGATAGCGAACTTACATCCTCACGATTGACCATGTAATGGAAGGTGACACGACACCATTCGCATACATAATAACCGCACAGGACAGTACCCGGAGGTTGTTTGTCACCATATGGAAATAATGATATTGACAAATTAGGCTTGTCCTCTGGATGTTCGCCGCCAAGATCTTTCCAATAAAAACGGTATGCACTGCATATAAGAATAGCATTGTGAGATTAAGAATACATTTGTTAAGTTGTAATAAGTACAAGTGTGCAATAATAATCATACTTCTCTAAAATCTTCAAGAAGTCATTATACGTAGCCTTTTCCATTCTTAGTGAGTCGAAGACCACGACTTTACCATCCTTTGGCCAGATCATGATACAAATGTAGTGGTCACTATATAGACATAGACGAAAACACATGTTAATATCACGATTGCCATAATTTATAGTTCAAAATTAAACCATGTCGATAACTTACTTAAAGTGGTGCGGAGCTATTATTAAGTCCTTGCCATGTTGTACATGATTATACATGGCTCGTCCAATGTATGCTGCCATTACCTTCATTTTCTTTCTCTAATTCTGTTTGACGGCTTTCTCAAATTCAGCATCGTCCAAGTCTTTGTATTCTTCTCCTTGCCTCCGAGCAACTACTTTGTAGCGAGCTTGGGATATCATCAACGGGTCAAGAAACCCTGTCTTAAGTTGTTTCTTCTTATCATCCATGTATTGCATCCTACGTGTAATAGTGTTAATCGTTAGACTCTCGTTTATGTGTGCGTGTACAAAACTAACAAATATGAAAGTTTAGAGGTACTTACAAGCAGAAGAGGGTTAAGTAGTTCGTTTCCATCCTTTGTCGGTGGTACAACGACCAGAGATCGTCAAAGAATAAATGCCGCACAGGATTTATATGATCATTGCTCCAAAATGCATCTTCTGGCACAACAAATGTGAATTCCTCGAGTTTGTATTTGTTGCTAGCCACCATGTACCACTCATGCATTCTAATCTCCGGAGTCGACAACTTAGAAAGTTGCACCGTCGTTAAGAACGGCCTCCCATTCACAAATTTAGGAGGAACATCCTCCTTCTTGTATACAGAGATATTGGTTTTAAGACGTAATGATTCTCGAGTATGAATCATTCCATCTTCTTCCCATACTTCGAAATTGTCTATTTGGGCCGGCCGTGTGCCTACTCCATGAGATGCTGATACTGCTTTTGATTGATTAGTCATAACTCTCTGCAATTTATGCAGGTAGCGTGCCACTGATTCTGACGGTTTCTTGACATCGTCTGTGGCGATTCGCTTATGAATCTTCTTTGAAATAGTTGGCCCTTCAACATTGGTGCCAACCTTTGGTTCCTTTTTGATGTTGACGTCGACATTCTGAGGAACAATTTTGTCTATGTCCCCCACGTCGAGTTCCTTCGCAAGAGGCGATATGATTGTTTCAACGATTTTTTTGGAGGTCGGTGTCATATCTTCCTGCACCATGGGGTGTGGAATGATTGAACTAGCTTTTTGTTGCATTGGTGTTGAATTCGGCTCATCATCAAACTTGATGTCGCGTCGATGCCAAAGGACCAACTCGTTAATTGCCTCATGCAAAGTTATGATCCCCTCAACTGGAAAATCTATCTCCCAATCTTCACAACCATTGTTTGTGATTTCTAGAACTTCGACCACAACATAGTGTGGCGGGACAGGATTGTCCTTGTAGTTAACTAGTCCTGGTTTTACCAAACCAGTAGCAGCTTGCTTTGTTTTTGTCCCAGATCGATTGATTGGAATATGAAGAAAGCAAGGCTTGTCCTCAACAATATCGTCTACAGGGTACTTGGTCAAGTCTTGCACAGATCCAACGCTGCTAGGGACTATAGGTGGACTCATGCGGCTTGGCTTAAGTTCAAATGATATGCATTCTGTTTTCTTCATTTTGTTCATCACGTCATTAATAGCCTTTTGTACCCTTTCATCAATAGTCTCTTCAAGGGTCCTTTTCGACTTCTCGTGTTTCCTATATGACGACGCATACTCTGGAAACGCCTCTCTCCAGGAAATCTTAGAAGAGATTCCCCGAGCCCGTCCAGTGTGTTCAGGATTGCCTAGGGCTGCAGTTAGTATGTCATTCTCCCTCCGAGGCTTAAATTCTCCTTTTTTTCTCTTATCTGCATATTCTTGAATTTTTGACGAAACTTCGCCTACCAATTCTGGATGCACAAGTTTGCCGTCCTCACTCAAACCTGCTCGACCTAAGATCCAACGAATAGCTCTCTCATCGATATCTTTTAATATTGGGTCCAAAGTGCCGTTAGTTATAGCTTCCTCGATAATCTTGTTCCACTGCACAACTTTATGGTGATATCCGCTTGACCCCAGGCGATGGGGGTGTTTGTTCATCTTCGCTCTCTGAGAATTAGTTTCGCCCAGTTCTTTGGCCTTCAGTTCGGTCTTCTGACGAACAAATTCCTCCCACTGAGCTTGAGTGATTTTCCCCATTTTCTTGGGCGGAGGAACCTTATTCTTCTTAACAAAGTCCATATTCATCTCGGCCTTCCACCCACGAAACATCTTGGCCATAGCAGAGAGCATCGACTTCCTTACTGCATCCTCTGTGCCTTTTGGGAACTTGAATGACTCAGACAACTTAGCCCATAGCTTGTTGCGGGTGTCTTCATCTAAATCCTTCCATTTTTGAAGTGTGATTGGCACTATATCTCTAACAGTAGCCCCACAGGAATTTCGAAACTTTGTAACCACGTCAAGTGGTTCTTCAGGAAACCCCTCTGCATTTAGTTTTGTTACATACATAACTGCACCTTCTTTCATCTGATTTGGACCTCGTCGCCCTCGTTTCCGCTTATGTGAAACGGATGATTCAGGCATCGGAGCATCCTCCGTGTTTCGTGTAGAAGATGCATCCTCTTTCTTCTCTTCATTTGAAATCTATATAGTGAAAAAATTAATGGCCTTTCATATATGAACATTATTTTACAATATAGTCGACATATTTCTATTTACCTCTTCATCGTTGGGAATATAGTCGGCATCAAGCTCATCTGATGTTTTTTTCTTCCTTGGAGGTATAGGAGTACAAGGATTGTCGTCACTAGAACTATCCTCCCCGCTCCCTTCACTGGAGCTGCTCGTTGTCTGCCATTCAAGTTTGGTCGCGTCTTCATCAACTTTGTTAGACGCACCGGTGCAGACCACATCCATACTAGGCTGCTCGTTGTCTGCCATTCAAGCTGGTTCCATCGATAAAGGGATATACTGTTAGTCTGATATACTGGTTCCATCAATAAGGGAACTTGGAGAAAAGGCACTTTCCAATGCAGTTAGACAGAGAAGGCATGGCTGTGATGTTATAATGCTGAAGGACCCCAAGAAGAGATTATGCCCTATAGTCTACCACCTCTCGTTATTTGTGGGCTTCACCGAGGGCGGGAAACATTTGGTGACATCAAACGACCTTCGGGCTGGGGACGTCTTCAAGCTTGTTAAGGGGCCAGACGATGGTGAGCCGGTGTACTCTATCCGGATGTGTGGTCACAAAATTTAAAGCCGCCCCGGCTTCATCTGTGCGCTTCTCTTCTCTTATGTCGGCTACTAAGATCACTTAGCACCCCACCTAAGAGAAGAGAAGCACACACATGCAGCCGGGGCAGCTTTTAATTTTGTGACCACACATCCGGACATAGTACACCGGCTCAACATCGTCTGGCCTCTTAACAAGCTCGCAGACGTCTTCAGCCCGAAGGTCGTTTGCTATCACCAAATGTTTCCAGCCATCGGTGAAGCCCACAAATAACGGGAGGTGGTAGACTACAGGGCTTAATCTCTTCTTGGGGTCCTTCAGCATTATAACATCACAATTATGCTGAAGGACCCCAAGAAGAGATTAAGCCCTGTAGGACCCCAAGAAGAGATCAAGCCCTGTGGACTACCACCTCCCGTTATTAGTGGGCTTCACCGAGGGCGGGAAACATTTGGTGACATCAAACGACCTTCGGGCTGGGGACGTCTGCGAGCTTGTTAAGGGGCCAGATGATGGTGAGCCGGTGTACTCTGTCCGGATGTGTGGTCACAAAATTTAAAGCCGCCCCGGCTTCATCTGTGCGCTTCTCTTCTCTTATGTCGGCTACTAAGATCACTTAGCACCCCACCTAAGAGAAGAGAAGCACACACATGCAGCCGGGGCAGCTTTAAATTTTGTGACCACACATCCGGACATAGTATGTGCTCACCATCGTCTGGCCCCTTAACAAGCTCGCAGACGTCTTCAACCCGAAGGTCGTTTGCTATCACCAAATGTTTCCAGCCATCGGTGAAGCCCACAAATAACGGGAGGTGGTAGACTACAGGACTTAATCTCTTCTTGGGGTCTACACACTTAAGATTGTAGGAGCTAGTGCTCAACTACTAGCATCTATAGATATGGACACAAGTCCAAATTTGGTGCTACTCGGCACCATCGATATCACTAGAAAAAAAATACATCAAAGAGATACACTTCCCAATAGTACTCGAAGATAGTTCATTGACTTGACACTCTCTAAGAGGTTCATACAAAATACATTATCTCTAAGAGTGAAACCTACGATACTCATATCGTGTTGTTTAGGACTAAACATCAACAACCCCTTGACTGGTCGCTATCATACTCAATTCCAAAATATTTTTCCAATATGTCGGCTTGAGTAAGGAGATCTGGGCTTGGGAGTTCCTCCAAATCATCTGCAGCTTCATCATCTTCAGCATATTGCAGGGCTTCATCTTGAATAATTTTAGCCCTCTTGGAGTCAGCATACTTTTTGATGGACAGAGCACACTTCTCAAGCATGTCGCATACATCTCCAATTTGAAACAAAGTGGTCTTAAGTGTGTACACTGATTCCGGTTCACTAGTATCCACAACCCCATCAGTCACTAGACTGCGAATGATGTCAACATGTGTCTCGATGACTCGAACTGAGCTCTCAACCATGTCAAGTGGCTCTTTTTCCATCTCTAAAACTGAAAATGGCCAAGCCTCACAATCAACATTGAGATCGCAACAAAGGCAGGGATCAGAGGGAAAACAAGGATGTGGCTTATAGGGCAAAAAGAGGGGTCCAAATAACATTGTCATGGCTATGAACAAGTCAAAGATGAGAGATAAGAACAAGTCTTATAACATAGGGTTGGGAAGCAAAGATAGGTAGTCAAAAAACTAAGAAGGGAGATAAGAACAAGTCTTATAACATAGGGAGATAATAACATTGCCATGGCTATGTACTTCCATGATGTATGTGGCCATAAACACTAAAAATAGACTTGTTTCCCCAATCACTATGGAGATTTTCTACCAAGAAGGGGTCCTAGTAGTTGCATCAACTATCCATGACAAAATTCTTCATAAGCATAATTACCAACATTTAATCACAAGGGATACAAGCTACTAAAGCAAAAATGGTGACCTTAACAAAATATGTAAGTGAAAACACCAACAATATAAGCATAATGACCAACATTAACAATATAAGATTAACAATAATTAAGGCAGGACTAGCAAAAACAAGTAATCAAGGCATGAATTTTTAACAAGTAATTAAGGCATGATCAAGGAGTGCACCGAGGGCTCGGAGATGGGCACGGCGGCGCACTCGGCGCTCGGGCTCGGCGGCGCTCGGGCTCGAGGACGGGGACGGCGGCGCTTGGCCTCGGAGACGGTGGCGCTTGGGCTCGGGGACGGGGAAGGGGACGGTGGCGCACTCGGAGATGGGCACGGCGGCGCGCTCGGGCTCGGGGACGGGGAAGGGGACGGTGGCGCACTCGGAGATGGGCTCGGCGGCGCTCGGGCTCAGGGACGGGGAAGGGGACGGTGGCGCACTCGGAGATGGGCTCGGCGGCGCTCGGGCTCGGGGACGGGGACGGCGGCGCTTGGCCTCGGAGACGGTGGCGCTCGGGGACGGGGCCCAGCTCGGAGACGGTGGCGGTTGGGCTCGGGCTCGGCGACGGCGTGGCGGGCGCTCACGGCTCGGAGACGGGGACGGGAACGGCGGCGCAGCAGCCTGGCGGCGTAGTATCAGCTCCGGGCGAAAACTAAACCCTAAGCCACCGTACCGACGCTTTTATATAGTAAACACATCATAGGCGGATTTTAAGAACAACCGCTTGTGATGTATAACATCACAAGCGGTTTTCTATTGCGACCGCCTGTGATATGTAAACATCACAGGCGGTCGCAATAGAAAACCGCTTGTGATGTTATACATCACAAGCGGTTGTTCTTAAAATCCGCCTGTGATGTGTATGTAGTATAAAAGGCTCGGTTCCAGCGCAGGAACCCTAACTTCCGGAGCCCGACGCCGCTAGGCTGCACACTACTGTAGCGGCGGCGGATTTTTCTGATCTACGGGGAGAAGGTTTTGTTTTTGATTTTCGGGCTTGATTTCAAGAGTTTATGCATATATATGATCTCTGTTTGTTTTATTTCTCATTTTGATACGATTTTTTGCCTCAATTTTGTAATATAGACCGGAATTGAAGAAAAACTCAGGAATTCCAAGATTTAGACTTGTAGTTGATCTAATTTAAAGATTTTTTTTGAAGAGTTGTCTCACCTCAAGGTACCTATATTGCTGCAATCTTGTTTCATTTTCATGCACATTAATTCGTTCATGATTTAGGGATTAAATTCAATTAATTAGGGATATTTTAAAAAATTTTGTCTCATGTACTAGGTACATCTCGATATGATCTTGTTTCACTTTCATGAACATTTATTTTTTCATGTTACATCTCGATATTGACGTTAATCAATATAGGGATAGGTAATGGCGGACCGAGGTTGGATGTACAATGTGCCAAGACCACATCCGTCGTACATTCGAAATTTGAGAAGCTTTATTGAAGCGGCCAACAAGCACGCGAATTTGCGAAAGAGCAAGGAGATATTATGTCCGTGCATCGATTGTGATAATAAGATAGCTTGGAGAGATATAGGAGTAATCCAATCACATCTGCTAAAAAGGGGGTTTAAAAACAATTACACGATATGGTCAGAACATGGTGAGTTGGATCCGTGTGAAGTGCCTGGTAATGACGAGAGAGTTGTCGGAATTTTAGATCTTAAAGTTGATGGTGAAGTGGATAATGTGGATGCTAATCAAGAATTTGAAGAATTTGATTGTGAAGAGATGTTGCGCCATATGGAACCAGAAATGTTAAGTTCTGTGGGATCGCAGAAAGGGCTATCTAAAATGGAGGGACTGGAAAGTGCCTCAAAAGAACCTTTATATGATGAATCAAAGGGTTGTGACAAAGAGTTTACTACACTGCGTACAGTTCTAGAACTTCTGAAGTTGAAGGCTAGCGCCGGATGGTCTGATACTAGCTTCACAGATCTTTTGAATTTTCTGTCTCAATTACTACCAAAACCCAACAAACTACCAACAAGCACTTATAAAGCGAAGAAGCTTATATCTCCCATAGCTCTTGGTGTGCAAAAAATTCATGCATGTCCGAACCATTGTATTCTGTATCGTGGCGATTTTGAGAACGCATCAAGATGCCCAGTTTGCAATGTCAGTCGATACAAGAAGAGCTACAATCAAGACTGTGTAAAAAAATTCCCGAAGAAAAATAAAAACAAGAAATCCACTATTGGACCTGAAAGTGACGATGACACTTTTGATGACATGGATGGGAAAAAGAAGTCAAAGAACCCAGCTTTGGTGATGTGGTATCTTCCAGTAATTGATCGCTTAAAACATTTGTTCTCAAACCCTAGGGAGGCTGAGCTTATGCGTTGGCATGCTGAAAATCGCAAGCAGAATAACAAACAGATTCGACACCCTGCTGATGCATCACAATGGAAAAATTTCGATCTTATGTATCCTGAGTTTGCCAAAGAAACCAGAAATGTAAGATTTGCTTTGGGTACAGACGGAATGAATCCATTTGGTGAAAAAAGAAGTGTACATAGCACCTGGCCCGTGACTTTAACGATGTACAACCTTCCATCATGGCTGTGTCACAAAAGAAAGTATATTATGTTGACTATTCTTATTCAAGGTCCGAAATCAGCTGGTGTTGATATTGATGTGTTCCTAGAACCTCTTATGGAAGATATGACAAAGCTCTGGAATGAAGGAGTTAGAATATGGGATGAGTATTGCCGTGAGTATTTCAACTTAAGAGCAATTATATTTGTTACCATCCATGATTCTCCCGGTGGCGCCACACTATCAGGGCAAAAGACTAAAGGAAAGAATGGTTGTGTAGTGTGCGTCGATGGAACTGCTTCCATGTACCTTAAATCATCCAAGAAGTTGGTGTTCATGGGACACAGACGGTTCTTGATGAAGCAGCATAAGTACCGAAAGATGAAAGAGGAATTTAACAATCAACTGGAAAGTGAAGGTGCACCAAAAGCCTTATAGTGGGAAACTTGTTTTTGAAATTGTAAAGAACATTCATGTTGTATTCGGAAAGGGAAAAAACAAAGGAGAAAAGAGAAAGAGAACTGACCCTTCAACTTACACAACTTTCAAGAAGCAATCAATATTTTTCAAGTACCTCCCATACTGGAAGGATATGGAAATTTGCCACAGCATTGATTTGATGCATGTAACAAAAAATGTTTTTGACAGCATCATTGGAACCTTGTTGGGCATGCCGAGTAAGACAAAAGACGGACTTAAATCACGCAATGACCTAGTAGATCTTCAAATCAGACCGGAACTTCATCCAGTGGATAGTGGCAAAGGGAAGCCTTACCTCCCCCCAGCTAGCTACAACTTGTCAGTTGAGGAGAGAACAAAGATTTGCAAATGTTTGCGTGGGGTCAAAGTGCCCACAGGTTTCTCATCCAATATCAGCAGACTAGTCAGGATGAAGGACTTGTCTCTATTTGGCTACAACTCTCATGACTGCCATGTGATGATGACGGTGTTCCTCCCAATTGCGGTAAGAGCCCTCAAAACAGAGCATGTCAAAGTTGTCATCACACGCTTGTGTTACTTTTTCAATGCGGTTTCACAAAAAGTAATAGCTTTAGAAGACTTGGACTATCTAAAGGCATACATCATCGAGACTATGTGCAAGCTTGAAATGTGTTTTCCTCCATCATTTTTTGATATGCAAGTACACCTAATCATACATCTCGTGGATCAGATAAAAATATTAGGGCCACTATATTTACATCATATGTTTCAGTTGGAGCGATACCTGGGAGTATTAAAAGGTTATGTGCGAAATCGCGCTCACCCAGAGGGTTCAATCATGGAGGGATACACTACAGAAGAAGTGATTGAGAGCTGTATAGATTACATCAGTGACGGAACAATGATAGGTGTGACTGTACCTAAACATGAGGGTAAACTATGTGGGAGAGGGAGAAGGGGCAAGAAAACTTTTCGCGTTGAGGATTACAAGCTAGTACATTGTGCTCATGGTAGTGTACTACAACATCTCACGATAGCCGAGCCTTACATACAGGAACACCTGAATGAGCTTCGTAAAGAAAATCAGAACCGCACAGAGGACTGGATCATGAGGGAGCACAAACATCGTTTCAGCGAATGGTTAATGGACAAAAACATCCCATTCGGAGACTCTTCGGATGAGAAAACAATGAAGAATTTGGCTTCTGGGCCATCGTGTTTTGTGACATCATGGCAAGCATATGACATCAATGGGTACACATTCTACACTAAATCAAAAGACATGAAAAGTGTTGCACAAAATAGCGGTGTTCGTATCGATGCTTTTGACCTACATGGATAGAAGACCACATATTTTGGATTCATAGAGGAAATATGGGAACTTGATTATGGCCCAAGCATGAAAATACCCTTGTTTAAGTGCCAATGGGTACAACATCCCGTGGGGGTGATAGTGGATAACTACGGACTCACACTGGTAGACTTAAAGAAAGTAGGATATAAAGATGACCCGTGGGTTCTCGCCGAATGTGTTGCACAAGTGTTCTATGTACTCGATCCAGCAGATGAGAAGATGCATGTAGTTATTTCTGGAAAGCAAAAAATTGTTGGAGTTGAGAATGTGGGAGACCAAGATGAGGAATACAATAAGTATGAAGAGATGTTCGTCTTTAACGGTCCAGATAGAATCAAGCGTGTGGAAAAGAAAATTGATAAGAACTTAAAGCCATACATGCGGAAAAATGGTAGTTCATGAAAAATTGTATGAATCAAATTGTATTTGTTATCATGTATGATCGACTATGAATTGTGGTTGCCAATTAATTTAAAATCTCTCTAGTTATCTATGTGTGCTATTATAATTCATTTAAATTGTATTTGCATATTATTGTTAAAAATTAAATATTAATTCATTTAAATTGTATTTGCATATTTCTGTTAAAAATTAAAATTATTTTCATATTGAAATTGTATTTTCATAATTTTACAATCACAGGCGGTTTTGTCTTAGGGTCCACTTGTGAAAAGGATAGAGCATCACAGGCGGTCCTAAACAAAAACCGCTTGTGATACTATTACATCACAGGCGTACTAAACCGCCTGGGACATCACAGGCGGTTTTCTAACCGAACCGCCTGTGATGTAAAAATCCTACCGCTTGTATAGAGCCAAATTGTACTAGTGACACATGTCACATTGGTCCACAACTACTCCAACAACATGATCCACTTTGCCATGTCCTTGTGCCTATCAGTGTCCCTAGGTATCAACCACCACGGCTAGTCACCTTACTTCTCTAATCCCCAATCAAGATCCACTGCTCATTCTTCACCGCTCCTGGTCCATCAGCATGAACTGACATGACCTTCATCTTCGCCATTGGCCACCATCTCAAAACTCCATACTTGTGCACCACAATCCAAGATACATGTTGCACATACGCACTCATGCCCCGGTTAGTCCACATGACTCGACCTTGTTGGCAATCACATATCACAACATGAACAACATGGGCACATATCAACCATATGTTTGCACAAGGCTAACCATTTCTCTTTTCAGCCAAATCCAACAACTAATATTATTTGGATCAGATCTTCATTCATCACATCTTGCTACTAAGAACCCAACACATGCACATGACTCCTCTTCCCGTGTGATGTAGGCTATAACAAGATCAAGATGCGACTCCTCTCCTCCCCACTCGATTCCTCTCAACTAGGATGTTGCATACAAGGCTAGGTTGTTGACCTCCTATGCACGACGTACATGAGGTCAATCCATGCACAACTTGTCTCCACTAGAGTGCTAGCCACCTTGGAAGGCCATCAGCCATATCCACTGTTATCCCCAAGATCTTCTCTAGGGAGTGCAATATGAACATCAATGGAACCCCTTAGGTTCGGGCCTTGTTGGTACTTGTTTTCGATTGCTACATGACATCAAAACAAGGCAACACAAGTTAAAAGGTTACAGCCTTCTCCCTCCAATTACTCCTTTCCCAAAGGATAATTTGAGGAAGGAGGTAGGAAATGGGAACCAACATGTGACAACTTGCATAAGAAAAGAATAGCCGAAGGGTGAAAAATGCAACTCATATTTATGCCTTAGTCATTATAATTTCATCCTTCTCAACATAGCATACAATTACAAGCGTACCTTCGGCTTTACATAGAGAATAGCTCGAATGTACTTTGGAGGCTGAGCTAAACGAAGCTATGGGCCCTCGAAAGGTGAATTTATGCATAATATTGTTCATCTATTTATAGTGGAGAGATACAACTTCATTTGAAATTACAAGTATGTCCATGAAGCTTATACATATGGCTTACAAGTTTGCAGAGGTACCAACTTTGAAATTACAAGTGTGTCCCCTTGCTCTATTGCTGAATCCCTTTGGCGCCAAAGTTGACGGCTTCGGCATGCACCTTCGCCATGCTCACATTCAACTGAAGCTCTTCTTTGGTTCATGTTGGGGACTTGCCCTCAAATGCTATAAATTGAGAACAAGGCAACACTAAAACAAGTTACTTGTTAATGCCCTTCGTCCTTCGAAGCATTATTTCCCCAAGGATATAATGATCTTCGGATGAAGGTCATGAAGAACATACCTTCATCATCTCAACATACATATATGTATAAACATTAACAACGAATGAAGCATGTAAAGCATAAGAAACAATGTGGACAATAACATTATTATATATATTTCTCAGTATATAATTGTAAGTTAATATAAGGACAATATTGAATTACATTTGGGACCTTCGGCTTGACAGGAAACAAAGGTATGAGTGTGACACAAAAGCAAATGCCAAGTCCGCGTGAATAGTACGGGAGTACTGTTCATCTATTTATAGGCACATGACGCAACCCATGTGAAATTACATCCATGCCCTTTACATTTGCTAATGACTCTAAGGTAATCCATCGAGGTCTAAATAGCCTTTTCCCCCTTAAGTCGGTTCCCTTTCCTGCTATCATGCCGAAGCTCTCTTGTGCATAGCTTCGGTGCTGCGTCAACCTTCGTATTGTTCGTGCTTTTCACACTGTGGTTCTGATCCGAGTCCGAAGGTACCTGTTCATGTATTACACTCTAGAAACATTGTTAAATCATGTTTTGAGGACCTTCGGAGGACGAAGGCCCCCAATAGTAGCCCCTCGCAATATTAATTTGTTAGAATAACGAATTCAGATTGTGACATGGACAAAGGCCCTCAGCCGAAGGTCCGAAAAAACACCTTCCCTTTGCTAGAATAGCAACAGTCAATGACAAACGGGGCCCTCCAACTTGGAGCGTGTCGATTGTATAAATAGGAACTCACCCTGAACACATTTGGTACGCTACTTGCCGCTTGCTTTGTTTACTCAACTTTTAGCTCTTGCTTGCCAACGCCTGCTTAGTTTCTCAAACTTCCTAAGCTTCGGATTTTAGGACGTATTTTCGCAATTTCTGCAGAAAAGATGTCTCAAGACAAAAAAACTTGTTGCTGAGACGAAGCTGAGCAAAGAGGAGAAGCTCCTTGAGGAGAAGACTTCTAGATTTATTGAGTCAATAGAAAAAATAAATACATAGAAGATAACTAAAGAAATACTAGAAGGCTTGTCTGAAGATACTGATGTTAGCGACAGCTATGATGTGGAAAGTGGAGGCGAAGACTCTGAAGATCGGCCCTGGCGACCAAGTCATGCAGTCTTCGGGAATTCAACTATCAAAAAGAGTCATCTTGATAATATGAGAGGAAGGTATTTTCGAGATATGTCTATTGTGAGGGCTGACACAGACAGAGCCGTTCCTGCTCCCGAAGAAAACATAGTTGTAATCTTCCTAAGCTTCTTCAAAGCTGGTCTTCGGTTCCCGTTGAGCAGATTTGTGGTTGAAGTTTTAAAGACATACCAGATTTTCCTTCAGCAGATCACTCTCGAAGCAATTATCAGAATGGGGATCTTTGTCTGGGCTGTGAAAAGTCAAGGTCTAGAGCCAAGTGCAAGATGCTTTTGCAGTATGCATGAACTTTCGTATGAGACGAAACCCTAGGGTAAAGAATAATATCATAACAACTTTGGTTGCTATAGCTTCGTTGCTCGCTCTGGCGCAAGCTACCCAGTGCCAACATTTTGGAAGAGATGGCCCGGGGCCTGGATGGAGGAGTGGTTTTACGTAAAAAAATGATTTGAAGGCAAGAGAAGATATTAAAGAAATCCTCATGCGCTTCATCTGGTCCCGCTTCGGCCTCCGAAAGCCGAAGGTAGAAATTGATGAGGCAACCGAAGCATGCCGAAGGGCCTTCAGCACAGTTTGATCTTTTATTGGAACAAGAGACTTAATTCAGGAACATGTAGCTTACAGGATATGGCCGCTGATAGACAGCTAGGAAATGCCGAAAGAAACCATCACTAACCCTAGCGAAGGCGGCCTGGTTCGTTTGAAATACACCTTCAGGTTCGGAGACCAGTTTGTCGAACCAGATGATGACTGGCTAAAGTGTGTTGAAAATACTAGCGATGAATTACTTGGGGCATATTCCAAGTCCGAAGATAATGCACTATCTGCAGCCTTCGGGTGCCGAAAGAAGAAAAGATTAAATAGGGTTTTTGATGCTATCGGATTTGTGTACCCTAACTACCGCTACCCGCCACGGGGGCAAAAGAGAAAAGGTGCAACCTCTAGAAAGGTTGCCGCTTCGGCTGCTCCGAGCGAGCCTGCGCCGAAAAGTATAAAGTTGAAAGTCCTCACCCACCGGCCCCGCTATATTGAACCGACCACAGTGCCCGAGTTTAGCGGGGAAACTTCTTCAGCTATTGAAGCAAAAGGACCTGCTCCTCCTACGCAGAAGATTGAAGAGCCGGCTGCAATGCCGAAGGCACCTTCGGCCAAGTTAGCTGAGCCGAAGACTGATAAAATTGAGGAGCCAAAAATCGAAGGGACAAAAACATTAGAAGTTTTAAGCCCTTCGGCAGAAGTGGCGGTGCCGAAGGCACAAAAAGGTCTTACGACGACTCCCAAAAGGAAAAGGATGGCAAGTGTACTAGATGTACTAGAGTCAGTAAAAGCTTCAAGTTCTATTCCTTCAGGGAAAATTGCCGAGGTTGAAACAAAACTGGCCGAAGTTAAGGCTGCAGTGGGCCAGACTAGTGCCGAAGCCGGGCCTTCAGAGCCTGTTGATAAACAACCTTCGGAAATTGAGAAAAAGGCAGCAGAGAAAGAGGCTACAGAGCAGAGTCTGCCTGAGAAAACTATCACTCCTTCTCCCGAAGTTTTAAAGGAAAATATTGAATATATCATCCGTCATGCTTCGGGAAAGAAACTTTCTAAAGAAGAAGAACGAGAAGCTCAACACTATGCCCAGAAACTGAAATATCCAAAAGGGGCAATAGTGTTCAATGGCAGTGGAGAAGAGGATTTCTTGTACTGTCTCCCAGACAACAAGGAGATATCTGTCTGCCGGGAGATGAACAGAAGCTTCGGATTCCCAACATTAGAAGATGGGCTTTCAGTACTGTCGAAGGATGAATTGGCCGACAGTTTAGCATATAATAGTATAAAGGTATGAAAATTAATTTTTGTACTTAAAAACAAAATTTTTTCATTTGTTTATGCTTAATATTATGCTCCTTCTCCAGGGCTTGATCCTTAGCAATGCCCTCAGGGCACAGAAAAATATCGAAGACAGGATGCATAATAGCCCTGAATAACCTTCGTTCTGAAGTAATTGAACTTAGGAACAAAGGCCTTGAAAAAGATAAAATATTAATTTCATTGGTGAGCAAGAGCAAGATAAAAGAAGACGAGGCTAATTCCAAAGCCTAAGCTAAGGCCCAGAAAAGTGAAATTGAAGACCTTCAGAAACAGTTAGCCGAAGCTAAATTAAAATGCGCAGTTGCCGAAGCTGACCGAGATGCCAGTGAGTACTGGAAAAATTATTTTGAAAAAACAGTAGCAGAACTCCGCGCATCAAAAGAAAGATGTTTTGAGAAATCTGTAGAATGCGTAAAAAAGATAAAAACTAGCTTCACCAACGTGGGCGTGTACTCGAGCGAAGACAACTTCATAAGGGGCGATCCTGAGGGCGTAATCGAGTGGATCAGCGGTGAGGCCGAAGCCTTTGAAGAGATTTTGAGTGACCGCGGGGACGTCTATGCCTTCTCTGGCGCGAGGGGAGTTGCAGCTATTTTGGAGAAGGCAGGGTGCGAACATGTTAAAACTTTGGCCTAGGCCGAAGCTGCCTTCTCTATTGATGATACGAAGGACCCCTCGGCCGAAGCAAGCTCAATAGGCGGAAATTGTTTTACTGATATTTGGGAAAATGGCGGCCGAGGGATGGCCTGTGAAATAATGAAGAAGAGTGAAAAAGATATTCTTGACGCTCGAGAAGCAACAAAAGCGGCTGAAAAAGCTGCGGAACTTGAAAGACGGATAGGGAGCACTTAATGGCTTTTAATTTTGTTGTTTATTTTTGTGACTTCGAACTAATTCATGTCTTCTACCGCAGCTGAACTATCTCCTCCCCTAGAGCCATTCGACCCACTGGCCGACCCAGAGACAAAGAAAACAATAGAAATTATTAATATGGCTGAAGCTATTGTAGACGAAGTCGTTACTAAATTGCTGACCGAAGCTGCAGATAAAGTTTTGAAGGAAGGAGAGTAGCTACTGTAAAAACATTTCTAGAATATTATTGTAACATTTGTTGAACTATGCTTGTAATATTTGGTGCTTGAATGTAATATATGAATTGTTTGTAATTCAGTTCTTTGCGATGCATGAAACTTTATGTACATACCGTTTTTGAGCCTTCGGCGAAAAAACACCTTCCCTTCTTTTCATGCTTCGTAAAGAAGAGCCTTTATGCTTCGTAAAAATCATCCGTACTTTGTAAAACATCAATGCTTCGTAAAGAAAAGCTTTTTCCGCATCAGAACTGATGAAGCTGTGATTTTCAGCTTACTTTGTGCCTTGGTCTCTTTTCATTTTTTGTAAAGCATTGCCCGAAGATCGGCCTTGTTTTCAATTGATATCATTGATGTGATGCTATGATGTATGATGCGATGATATGATGCAAAGAATGATGCTAATGTATCGTGCAAATGAATGACCAAACACACACATCCAAAGCTTCATCCACAACCTTCATTCCCTAAGGAATGATTGAAATCTCTTTGCCGTTTACTTTTCGGCTGCACCGTTTATTTTTCGGTGTAAGTTCTGCATTCCCTAAGGAACGTCTTTTGAACTTCTTCGTCTTCTATTTCGGCGGTATTCGCGTTGACTTTTCGCGCTTCGCTTTATATTTCAACAGTATTTGGCTCTGCATTCCCTAAGGAACGACTTTTGAGCAGAAAACTTACGCTGCGCTCCCTTAGGAACGGCTTTTCGAAGCATCGGCAAACTTACGCTGCGTTCTTTAGGAACGATTTTTTGTAGCTTCGGTGAAACTTTTACTGCGATTTTTAGCACTGTATTCCCGAAGGAATATCTCTTTGTAGCTTCAGCATTCTCGTGAGTCTGTGACGAAGGTATATTTCATTTTGACACAAACGAAGCTAGTATAGAGAATTTAAAAAATAGCAAGAAAGCTAGGTTTACATTGATTGTTCCTTATTATAAAGAAAACGACAGTGAATGTAAAACTATGCCAAAGGTAGGATATCTCTCAATATATGTGTTTTGATTCTGGCACAGTGCTGTTAACTGTGCGAGCTTCGGACCCTTCCCTGAAATCTCGCTGTTGTTGGCTCCCTTCTGGCTGCTGACCTCGTGAGTAGGCAGGCTGTAGTGGCGACGGAGGTGGAAGTTGTGGCCAAGAAACTTGCGGCTGACTAGCCGAAGCAACAGAAGCTGCGGGATGATTACCCACATATTCTGGTATGTAGGGTGAATGACACGAAGCAGTGTGCAGGACCTGCTTCGGCTGATTTTTCTGGGCTTCGGCTTCTGCAATTTCTCTTTGCTTTTGGATGGTGATTTGACACGTTCTTGTATTGTGGCCCTTGTCTTCACCACAAAATAGGCAGTAGATTTTCTTGGGCTGGTCCCCATATCTTCCTTCGAAGCCCCTGGCGCCTCTACCTCTTGGAAAGAGCTTTGTTGCTGTCCCGAAGCTTGCAAAGAATACTGTGGTCTCTACTGTTGACTTCCTCTGTCATCACCCTGGATGGAGTTGTGAATTGACCTGACATGCCTCGGGTGGATTCTTCCTCCGAAGCCCCTGGTCATTTCAGAGAACCTATATGCTTCCTCCCTTCTTTGGTGGAAGTCATTGTCGGCCCGGATGTACTCATCCATCTTCTGGAGCAGCTTCTCCAGAGTCTGTGGAGGCTTTCTAGCGAAATACTGAGCAGTAGGTCCTGGACAAAGCCCCTTAATCGTGGCTTCAACAACAATTTCATTAGGCACTGTAGGCGCTTGTGCTCTGAGACGCAAGAACCTTCGGACATATGCCTGGAGGTACTCCTCATGATCTTGCATGCACTGAAACAAGGCCTGAGCTGTGACTGGCTTCGTCTGGAAGCCTTGGAAGCTTGTCACCAGCATATCCTTGAGCTTCTGCCACGAAGTAATGGTCCCTGGCCGAAGAGAAGAATACCATGTTTGGGCCACATTCCGAACTGCCATGATGAAGGACTTGGCCATGACAGCTGCATTGCCTCCATATGAAGATATAGTTGCTTCATAACTCATCAAAAACTGCTTCGGGTCTGAATGCCCATCATACATGGGAAGCTGAGGTGGCTTGTATGATGGGGGCCATGGGATAGCCTGCAGTTCTGCTGCCAAGGGAGAAGCATCATCAAAAGTAAAGGTATCATGATTAAAATCATCATACCATCCATCATTGTTGAACAAGCCTTCTTGATGAAGCTCTCTATGTTGGGGGCCTTCGATCTTGCTCGTCTTGAACGAGATGGTGTACTTCTTCGGTGGCTTCGTCGATCTGCCTTTGAAGATCGGCCAGTCGGGCCATCTTCTCCTTCTTCCTTTACACTTGCTGATGGATTATCTCCATGTTTCTGATTTCTTGGTCCAACTCCTCCTCCTGGAGTGTTGGACTAGTGGTGTAATGCCCACTTTGTAAGAAAAAAAGAAAGAAATTATGTCCTGATATACATATATGTGTTATCTATATTCGTCATTCCATGTGGACACCTCACTTACACCAATAAATAATCAACAAAAGACACTCAACTAAATTGTGCATCATGCTAGGATTTTATTGTGTGTGCATTACTTGTGACAATGTAAAAAAACAATATAAAAATGAATAAGTTAAAACTAGAGTGGAATTTGAGATCTAAAAGGAATTCTAGAATTTAGAAAAGAGAAGAAATGAATATAATGAGGAGAAAAATAAGTAAATAAAAATATATTGTTCCAAAACTAGAGTTTGAAATGGTGTAATTAACTCAAGGGAGGAACTCATAACCAAATCCAAATTCAGTTTGAATTCAAAAAGGGAATAAAGAGGAAATAAAATCAGAATAAAAGAAAAAGAGAAATCCCACTATTGGGCCCAGATCCACCAATTTGGCCCATCATCTCACCCCCTCCCGTGCGGCCTGGGATCCTCTCCACCGCGCGCGCTGCTGCCCTGTCATGCGGAGCCCACCTGTCTGTCGCGCCGACGCCACTCATGTCTCCGGTTCGTGGGACCCGCGTGTCATTCGCAGATTCGCATCCGCGTTGAATTGGCCCTCGCTGCTCCACCGGGCCCACGCGTCGGCCGCTGCTCCTCCTTCCTCGCCGCGCCAACCGAAGACGCGCAACAATGGCGGATCTCTCGGGAATCCGTTGCGGACGCCCCAACCGACCGAACCGCCCATAAAATGAACCCAGAGCTGGGGAACAACCCCTCCATCCCAGCTGAGCGCCGCCACTATAGCTCTGCGTACGGGTTGGTCGCGAGTGTTGCGCCGCCGCCGCGGATACGATCGGCCATCGTCGCCAAGGGCCGTGCCGCCGTTTGGGAGCCATAAGGAGGGTGCCGGGGGGGTTCGCCGGACCACGGGGAAACCATACGCGCGCTCGAACCGTGGAGATAGGCATCTGCTCGGCGTGAATTGCTCGCCGGACTTCACATCCACCGCGGAACTGCAAGACGCCGTGGACAGGAGGATTCGCCCTTCGATTGTCGGTATGAAACCTCCTCCAAGGCTCGCTATCGTCCGTATTATGTGTAGTGCACTTCGATTTAGCCCTAGGATGCCGGTGCGAGCGTAGATTCTTCACCGGTGGCACCCCGCGCGTGGGTGGCGTGCCGCCGCTCGGGTCGCCGTGGATGGGGGCGATAGCCCCTGGCCATTAGATGTAGCGGGAACGGTAGAGATTAGATGGGCTCACCCGTTCAGCTTGGACGACTGCTATCCGTCGGATCGCGATCGGATGATGGACATCGCTTTAGAATTCATTAAATCCGGGGCACTAGTGTTTGATCCAACGGCACAGATCGTGTACGGGTTCACTGAGTGAGTAGTCTAATCCTAACCGCGAGATCAAGATCCTGCGGTTGTTAATAGAGAATACCCCTTCGCGGCGCGCGTTTTGTAAAAGAGACCCTGGGAAATGGGGAAAACAACCCGCCGTCCTATGCATAGTGCGCTGAGTCTTGGTACTCTTCTGTGTTAACCCCTTGGACTTTTTGGAAATTGAGGCGAGGTCCAGACAGTAGAGAATATTCATAAAATCAATTAGAAAACGAATTTTAGTATTAAATTTATTGCAGAAACTTGCTAAATTCATAAAAAAATTCATATGAACTCCAAATTGGTTCATTCCAGTCTCTAAAATTTTGTAAGATTATTATCTATCACTTAGAGTCTCTGTTTTGTCATGAAAACAGTAAGAAAATTAATTTCTCACTTAATCCTATTTTAAACACATAAAACCTTTGAAAATCCATAACTTAAAATCTATAACTCGAAAAATTATGATTCCTGTTCCTAGGTTTTTATTTTAATGTGTAGATTATTACTGTGTATTTTGTTTATATGTTTGGTGTAATGTTAATCTCTCTATATGCACTGTGCTTGTTTGTATTGTGGCGAGTAGAAGAGCCCGTGACCGAGGATCCTGGTGAGCAGCAGGATGAAGTAGCTGAGCAGGAGCTCATCGAAGGCAAGTTGTGCCCTTGACCACTTTTTACCCAATAATGTTCTTTAATATCATTTATCCATGCATAGGTTAATTTTGATGGGACCCAATAGGTCACCCTAGATTGTTTATCTCATTACCTTGCTTACCCCTGAATCACTTGGGTAGTTTGCTATTGCTTTACATGGTTTTGGGATAATCATTTATTACATCTATGTTCCAATTCTTTTGTTACTCTATTTATGTTCATGTTAAGATCATTAATGTTAATTGGAACATAGAGCTTAACTTGAGAAACACGTGCCACCACAAGGGTTTAATGGGATGCCCTTGGCTGACTAATTAGGAAAGCTAGTGGAAGACTACCTTACCCGAAAGGGGCAAGGGCAGTAGGGGAGTTGCATGCAAGGAGGTTCTCGGGTTGATTTAGCTGCGATGGCGGTCAGACAGGGGATTCTTGCAAGTGCTCTTCCCATAAACTGTAGCGGGTTTTCGGAAGCTAGTGGAACTTTGTAAAGGCCTCGTAGTGTTGCCCTGCCGCGCTTCCTAGGTAGAGGTGTATGGGAGTCGCCACCCCTTGGCAGATGGGTAACATGACTTGTGGGTAAAGGGTACAACCTCTGCAGAGTGTAAAACTGGTATACTAGCCGAGCTCACGGTCATGAGCAGCTTAGGACTCTCTGATGATTAATTTATGGAACCTAAATTCAATTTTGTCATTTGCATTGCATGGGTTTATTATTAATTTTGTTCTATTACTTTACTTAAGGTTTGGTATTTACTTACACTTAGTAACTGCTAATAAAATTTTGACCAACTACTTAAAAGCAATGCTCAACTTTAACCCCTGTCATTGATTAGCCTTACACATCACATGAACTCCCACCTTTGTGAGTTCATGTCCACTGGTTCCCCACAACTTGTTGAGCTATGATCATGTGTGAGCTCACCCTTGCTGTCTCACACCCCCCACAGGAGAAGAACAGGTGGTTCAGGAGGAGCCACAAAGCGAGGAGTTTGATCTGATCTAGGTGGCGTTTCTCAGTTGACATTGGCGCCAACGACGATCCTTAGTTCGTTTTACATTTATTCTTTTATTTTGTAATAAGTCTTCCGCTATGTAATAAATACTCTGATGTTTTATGACATTTATCTCTATACACTCTGTTATTATATATGTTGTCTTCTTGGCGCATGTATTAGATGCACCTGGCTTTGTTCCTTAAAGTCGGGTGTGACAGAAGTGGTATCAGAGGAAATGTTGACTGTAGGACGAAACCTAGATAGAAATGGACAAAACCCTTCACTACTTACCTTACTCTGATTCATTCTATACTTATGTCATCTTGATCTTGTCTCACCTTTTGCTTTCCTACTCTATTACTCTTACCTTCTCTACTCTGAGACGAGATGGATTTCACACCTGGGAATCCTACATCTATGATATTTTAAGAGATAGGGAACCTAAGACAAAAATTAAAATTATTTTTCTATTAAAAAATGTTGGTTGATTGTGCTGATGATAAATGCCTGATTTGCTTCTTTGATTGATTGAATTATTATAGATGGACATCTTAGCATGTACCACCATAAGGTAAAGTATTAGCTTTAGTGGATAACACACTAATCTACTTAGCTAATAAATCCCCCGCAGTAACATTCCTCGTAATTACTCACCTTGTCTACAATTCTTTCTTTCGTACCCTATGTTTCTAACCTAGATGGGCTACCTCTATAGTGTTAGAAGAGAGCACTATAGACGTGATCCTTGGTATGTCATGGTTAAGAAAGGCAAAGGCAGTATATAAACTGTGCTAAGGGAACCAAAGAACTCACCAGTTTCAAAGGACAAAGATTTGAAGTTGAAGTTGCAGTAACTACAACCATCAGACTAGCGACATTTTTAGTAGATGAGAAGTTTGTGGGTGACAACATTCGTGCAGTTAGGGATTTCCCGGATGTCTTTCCCGAGGAGTTATTAGGGATGCCGCCAGATATGGAAGTTGAGTTGGTCATTGATCTCTTACCTGGGCTGCCCCTATTTCTAAACGGCCATATAGGATGTCCGTAGAGGAGTTAAAGGAACTTAAGAAACAATTAACTGGGTTACAAGAGGCTGGGTACATTCATCCGAGTTCCTCACCTTGGGGAGCACCGGTACTGTTTGTACAGAAGAAGGATGGATCGCAAAGGATGTGTGTGGATTATAGGTCCCTTAATGATGTTATCGTGAAGAACAAGTACCTGTTACCCAGCATTGAGGATTTATTTGATCGGATGAGAGGTGCAAGGGTATTCTCGAAGATTGATCTCCGATCGGGTTACCATCAAATGAAGATTAGGCCATCGGATATTCCCAAGACGAATTCCTTGACCCGATATGGTTTATATGAGTTCACCGTTATGTCGTTTGGATTAACTAATGCACCAGCCTACTTTATGGATCTAAAGAATAATGTGTTCATGATCTGGACAGATTCGTCGTGGTTTTCATCGACGATATTTTTATTTATTTCAAGAGTAATAGTGATCATGAGGAACATCTGAGATTGGTGCTACAGAAGCTACGAGACAACTAGTTATATGCCAAGTTCAGCAAGTGCGAGTTTTGGATTGGCAAGGTGCCATTTCTTGGTCATATTATTTCTAATGGAGGAATTTCAGTGGATCCTGCTAAGGTCAAGGAGATAATGGAGTGGAGAGTACCCACTACAGTTACTGAGATTCGGAGTTTCTTGGGACTAGCAGGATATTATCGAAGATTTATTGAAGGATTTTCTAAGATTGCTAAGCCTATGACTTCACTTTTGGAGAAAGGAAGACACTACAGGAATTCTAAAGATTCCCGTCGGCTAAACTAACTCCCGTCGGCCAGAGCAAAAGCCGACGGACATAGCGTAATTCCCGTCGGCCCACTAGCAGCCGACGGGAGTTATGTTAACTCCCGTCGGCCATATCCCAGGCCGACGGAGATTACTTTAACCCCGTCGGCCACGTCCCAGGCCGACGGGGATTACGTTAACTCCCGTCGGCCACGTCACAGGCCGACGGGGATTAACCAGTTATGAGACCGGCCGCGGCCACGCGCGAGCTCATTCACCTTCGTCTTCAAACCGCCGCCGGCTTCTATCTCGCCGCCGCCTCCGCCCCTAGCCGCGCCCGCCGAGCACCGCCGCTCGTAGCCCGCCCCGAGCGCCGCCGCTCGTAGCCGCGCCCGCCCCAAGCGCCGCCGCTCGTAGCCGCGCCCGCCCCGAGCGCCGCCGCTCCCGCCCCGAGCGCCGCCGCTCGTAGCCGCGCCCGCCCCGAGCGCCGCCGCCCCTAGCCGCCCCCGCCCGCGCGCCTAGCCGCTGCGCCGCCTGCCCGCGCGCCGCCGGCCCCGCCCCTGCCCGAGCTGCGCCGCCGCTGCCCCCGCCGAGCGCCCCACGCGGCCCCGCCCCCGGCCGAGCGCGCGACGCCACCCCGAGCCGCGCCCCCGCCTCGAGCGCCCCCACACCGCCCACGGCCCGCCCGAGCCTAGCTCCCGCCGTCCGCCCTCAACAAGTCGCTGCCGTCCACAAGCGTTGCCGTCCCCAGCCCACCGTCGTCCGCCAGCACTACACCAAAATAGTAAACTTCCTAGAGCCTAAACCCTAGGAAGTTAGGTCTAAACTCTAGGAAGTTAGCTAAACTCTCGGAAGTTAAGTCATCCCGTCGGAAGTTTGGCTCTCGGAAATTTTTTGTCGGAAGTTAGCTTAACTTCCTAGAGCCCTCTAGGAAGTTAGCTAACTTCCTACAGCCAAAAAAGCCTCTCGGAAGTTAGTAGCTTCACGCCGTCAGCGCCGTCAGCTGACTAACTTCCTACGGCTTACTGTAGCCCCTAGGAAGTTAGCTGGCTAACTTCCTACAGCCCAATAAGCCTCTAGGAAGTTAATTTGACCAGCATTAAAAATATTGTTTATTTTTATTTTACACCACATTTCACAACATAACAAATATATAACACAACATATTTTCACATAAAACATCTCACACACAATCACATAACAATATTTAAATTCATAGTCTCATCAATTACATCACAAAAGTCTCATCCATAATCATAAATAAGACACATCTCATCCAGTACTAATAAGAGACAATATCTCATACATAGTCATAATAAAAGTCTCAAGTATCAGAACACAATAACATATAGCAGTAGGACACTTGTGCGGATGCTTGCATGAAATAGCTGACGATCTTGTGGACGTACAGAGCCTAGTTGGAGGCGGTAATAATTACTAACAAACAAGCAATTTGATTAATTCAAACAACATAGGCATGTGTGTGCACTCCTCCATGCATGTAGCTACAATCGACTGGGAATTCATTAGCCCTCTTAATAACGGTGGACATTTTACGACAACCCTCGCGCGCGCTCGATCCACTTAGTCTTTAGCACTTTATAGATTTTTTCCCATTCCAATTCAGTAACCTAAACACACACAAAAAAACAGTTCCAAATGTCTGTCAGTTGGTATATATGTAGCTGCAAAAATAACAGTTCCAAATGGAGGACAACTCGAATTCACGAGATCGAACACCAATCCACAGGACATCAGGCATAACAGCATGTGATGATTGATGCACACGTCCACAGAATTTTGTGTGCCCCCATATATAGACAGTTTTTTTTTATAAAAATAGACTTGTACGTGCATCGAAAGTTAGAGAACTGTGCTAAGAGATAGTGATACAAATAAAGAAGAACTTGCATGCATTCTCCAGGATTTGCTAATAACCAATGATGTCACTTCTGTTTCAACCGATTTAACAGGAGCGCCCTTATAAAAAAGGAAAGAAAGAATACAGAAAAGAAACGGAAGCTTAATTAGGTACACCACACACGATGAGCTGAGCGCAAATCTGAAAAGAGATATGTTCACCACACAGCCACACCGTGTGCTGTGCATGGATACTAACAAGTACCCGCGATCTAAAAGCATAACAGTTTGAGAAAAACAGATGCTGGATTCTGCTGATCAGAAGATCATAAAAGCCCTGCTGTTCAAGTACATATGCATGCACCTAGGCCCTAGCCATCAATTTAATATGTAGATCCAAAATGTTATACGATGCTTTGTTTGAACAAGGATGCTAGCTCCAACTAGCATCATGCAAATGATATATTTAGCCATGGAATGAAACCCTTTTTATTAGTCACGCATAATTGTCCCTCTACCTAGAAAATAAACCGACTAACCGTAGTCCACCAAACTCCGTGAATTAATCAGAAAAAGGGAAGGCAAAATAAACAGACTAGAACACCGCGCGTGCAATTTTCCTGGGGAAAAACAAAGGATTAGACAACATGAGATACCAGTCAACTAACTAACTGCATAATATATTAATATCATAATCCCATTCCAACCATATTGGTCCTAGTTAAATGGACACAAATATAAATGTTGAGACTAATAAACAGTAAAAATGACTCTCCATAAACAGTAAAAACAAAGGATCAGTCATGTTGCTGCTTTGTCCTATCCTTGATTGTATTTCTTTCGCTTCTTCTCTGAAATAAAAGAGCCACCTAAATGTCGGCACAAGCTTAACTAGCAGATAGTTCCAAAATGGTAAGCAAAAGAACTCATTATCTGTACCTGTCTTCAGCAAAATAAGCATGCTTGTTTTGAGGCTTGTTATCAAGTTCATGAAGTGTTGAGCTTAGCTTTTCGATTTTCTACGAAGTGATCCATCCCAATTAAAACATAGTAAAACATTCAGCCACAAGACACCGAATTGTACTTATTTGCTAATGAATACTTTAAAATGTCACAAACCTTTTTCACTTTGAACGCTCTAAAGGATATATCCCATATCTTTATTTTTCAACAGATGAAGTTCCTCTTCAGTATACTTATTATCTTCAGGCCTGAAATGCATGACATAGTCAAAACTAAAATGCAGGGTAGACCAAACCTTACAATACTAGAGTTAATAGGAGTCGAGGGGCTACATTGTACATACTTAGGTCTATGAATTCCACCAACAGTCCTACTGTTGATCATTTTAAAATAGAACTCATCCGGGTTCCTGAATGCCGCCTTTTCCTTCAGTTTCTGCAAATAATAAACAAAAAGGATTTTAGATTATGCAGTCACAATATCTGTAGTCTAAGATAGCTAAACTGCTAATAACATGCTAATAGTATATCCAAATCTGATACAACAAGCAAGTTCCCAACTTCCTAAGTGCTATAAGGAAGGTTTGGACAGAACAGAAGCATACCTGCAGCCTGCTAGCCTTCTGGGCATTCAGCTCAACTCCTTGGACGCATCAACAAAGAGCGCATACCTGCAGCCTGCTAGCTTGTTGGGCGCTGGGGACCGGGGTGCTCGGGCGCTCGGCACTCGGCGTCTCGGCGGAGGAGGGCGGGCGCCGATGGCTGGAGGCTTGGAGCTGGGCCACTAGGCGCTGGACCTCGGAGACGCGACGACGGTCGATGCCGACTCGGTGTCTCGGCGAGCGGGCGAGGGGCTGATGGTCGAGGCCCGAGGGCGACTGGCCGCAAGACCAAGACGGGAGTGGCGGCTGTGCGGCACTGCGGCGGCTGCGGTGGCGGTGCGGCGGTGCGGCTCCAATCCAAAGTCCAAACCCTAGCCTAGCAGCGGAGCCCGGAGCAGCTTGTGCGGGCGTGCGGGCGTCGCCCGTCTCAGGCTCTCAGCCATCTGGCTGTCTGTGGTCACGTGGTGGGCTGTTGGCTTTGGTGGGTCACGGACTCACGGTTAGTCACTTAGTCGGTCACGGGCTCACGGCCCATCTGCCACCATGCCTCAGCTCGCGAGCTTGTTTTTTTATTTCGAATTCAGATTTTCTGTTGCCAACAATGAAATGGATAGGTTCCAAAGAAATTATAATGGCATGGCATCAGACGTATTAGATGAGAAGTGATGGTAGACTTTAAAAAGGTAAAAATTTATAATGACATAGTCTACTTAACATGATCTGTCGTAGGCTCATCTATACTACTATATTAAGAAACCTTCACCCTTCCTACGCCCAGCGTCTGCAAAAAAATATTGCAGAACGAGCACTTATCCACACCACTCTAATTCAAAAATTGGGACTAACCACCAGACCACATGTACCTTAGTGTTTAGAAATAAACAAAAGATATATTTGTACCTTAGTCACCGCTCCTCACGTTCTCCCGCCTCGTAGCAACGCACGAGCACATACCTAATATATAAGAAGGGCAAATAAGTGCAACACAAAATTATTATATGCACAAATCATGCACTAATGTGGCGGATGAATGAATATCTTTGTATTATACATCTCACTACTTCTCGACTACATGCTATAATTCTGATAGAAAATAAATCTGCCAGGCTGCTCTATCTACATTTCTGCCCAAACAAGAATTTACAACTTCGGTCCTGGTGGAAGACACGGGAGGGAGAAAGGAGAGTGAGAAGAAGATAATGGTAAGTAGGGGTTTAAGATAAAAAATATAACTTCCTAGAGTAAAGCTATAGGAAGTTACTTAACTTCCTAGAGGTTGTATATGTACTCTAGGAAGTTAGCTTTTCGTTTGACTGGTCAAAAGCTGAAATCTAACTTCCTAGAGGAGGCCGTAGGAAGTTAGCATGGGCAGCTAACTTCCTAGAGGCGACCGTAGGAAGTTAGCGGCTCGTTTGAACGCACTCGCGGACCAGCAACTGAAAGCTAACTTCCTAGAGGAGGTCGTAGAAAGTTAGCTGCCCATGCTAACTTCCTAGAGGCAGCCGTAGGAAGTTAGCTGCCCCAACTAACTTCCTACGGCCGCCTCTAGGAAGTTAGCGAATCGTTTGACCGCAGACACAGGTCAGCATGTGAAAGCTAACTTCCTACAGCTTTTATAAAATACCGTAGGAAGTCATGTTTATTTCCTAGAGCTACCAGTTGCCTCTCGGAAGTTATTTATTTCCTACGGTTTGTTATAAAAGCTGTAGGAAGTTAAAAAACCGTAGGAAGTGTATGATTTTGGTGTAGTGCAGTGCCTCGACGCACCGGTCAACCACCGCAACCGAGGTATAATCTTATTTCTAATTAATATGTGATTATTTTCGTTGGTTTTTTGTAGCCGACGGGAGTTAACTTTCTAATCAAGTAGTTTAAAATTGTTAATTGATAGTGTTCTTAGTTTTCATATGATTTTATGCATTATACTTGCTAGTTTTAATATCATGTGTGGCTTGATGTTAAGTAAAAATTAATTCTATTATTATAGTTGATTTAACAAATGGTTTATGTTTTAATTTTCGTTGGTTTTTATGGCCGACGGGAGTTAGCTGTAATGCGATTATAATTTGTTTAATATTGTTATTTGTTAGTATGGTTTGACCTAATATTATTTGATGTATGATATTTGTTATTTGTAACTTGATTTTGTAAATATGATATGATGTATTTGATGTTATTATTTAATGAAATTGATGTTATGTAAGCATTAATCAATTTGATAGATTTGATGTTATAGGTAATGAATTTGATGTTCTGCAATTATAATTTAATTTGATGGATTGGATGTTTGCAAATATTGTTAATTGATGAATATCATGTTAATTTGATGTTATTTATGTGTATATATAGTTATTTATGTATATATATATAGTTTTACTACTTACCTATAGATGTATGTGTGACGTGTAGAAACATGAATGTCTCACACGCACTCTTTACTCGTACACACAGCCGCAATAATGGGTGATAGACGTGATTGGATGTATGAAGGTTTCAAGAAGGGTGGGTGTCACACAAGTGAATGGTTTGCAAAGACGCAGATGTTTCTGGACCATGCAGCTGCTTTGTCACAAATAGATAATATTAGGTGTCCATGCAATAAATGTAGAAATATGACGAGCCACACCAAGAGGCAGGTCACACTACACCTGTGTTCGCATGGTTTCGTGCCAGGCTATAAGGTCTGGTATCTCCATGGTGAAGATGTTGAACGAGCAGCAGAAGTAGAAGTTGATGACGGTGAAGATGATGTTGATAGGATGGACCAGATGCTTGAGGATCTGCAGCCTGAACTGGCACCAGATCATCATGATTCACCTACACCGGAGGTTCAGAAGTTCTTCGACCTACTCAAAGCGTCAGAAGAGCCTCTTCACGGGCACACTGATGTGACCGTACTGGAATTTGTGACCCGACTGATGTCAATCAAGTCCAAGTTTGCATTCTCAATTAATTGTTACAAGGAGCTTGTGGATTTGATTAGCGAGGTTCTTCCTACGGGTCACAAGATGCCCAAAGACATGTACCAGTCCAAGAAATTGCTTGAAGGTCTTGGTATGAAGTATGAGAAGATTGATGTTTGCCAAGACAATTGTATGCTTTTTTGGAAGGAACATGGCAGAGAACAGAAATGCTTAAAATGTGGGAAGTCGAGGTACGTGGAGCTTGTAAATGAAGATGGGGAGAAGGTGGTGACAAAGGTTGCACATAAACAGCTTCGGTACATGCCTCTCACTCCTAGAGTGAAACGTTTGTTTCTCTCGAGGAAGACCGCTATGCACATGAGGTGGCATAAAGATTGTACGGACAGACAAGATGGGTTAATGGTGCACCCGTCAGATGGTGATGCATGGAAGGCTCTTGACAAATTTGATCCAGATTTTGCCAGCGATGCAAGAAACGTTCGTATCGGCTTGGCAACTGATGGTTTCACGCCGTTCAATATGACCGCTGCGTCGTATTCATGTTGGCCTGTCATTGCCATACCGTACAACCTTCCACCTGCTCTTTGCATGAAATATGAGTTTATGTTCCTATGTCTTGTTATACCTGGTCCTGAGCATCCTGGCGTACGCCTCAATGTGATGCTTCAACCACTGATTGAAGAGTTAAAGAAGCTATGGCAAGGTGTGGAAGCCTATGATTGCTTCAAGAAGCAGAAATTCAATCTTCGTGTTGCATATCTGTTCTCGGTTCATGATTTTATGGCGTATGGTATTTTCTCTGGATGGAGCGTGCATGGTAGATTGACGTGTCCTTATTGTGCTAAAGATACAGATTGTTTTCGTCTTAGTGCTGGTGGCAAGATATGTTACTTTGATTGCCATAGATGTTTTCTACCCTTCAATCATCCCTTCAGAAGGCAGAGAAAGGAATTTAGGAAGGGCACCATCGTCACGAAGGGACCGCCCAAGCAACGTAGTGGGATAGAAATTACAGAAGAGCATATGAAACTTGTCCTAGACGAGAGTGGGAAAAGGTATCAAGGTTTTGGTGAGGAGCATAACTGGACTCACATATGTGGCTTGTGGGAGCTTCCTTATGCTAAGTCATTGATTTTGATGCACAACATCGACGTCATGCATCAAGAGAGTAACTTTTGCCAAGCCCTCATAAATACATGCATGGATTTCCCTGATAAAACGAAAGACAATGACAAGGCACGCATGGACTTAGTAGTGATATGTGATCGTCCAACCCTAGTGCTTAGAGAAAACGGAGGCAAACCAAAAGCTGACTATTGTCTGAAATCTAAGCAACGGAAAGAAGTGATGAAGTGGATGAAGGATATTAAATTCCCCGATGGTTATGTCGCTGGTTTTAGAAGATCTGTGAACTTGAAGACAATGAAGATGAATGGACTGAAGAGCCATGACTTCCACATAATTATGGAGAGGCTCATGCCTGTAATGTTTCGTGGGTACATTTCCAAAGTTGTGTGGAAAACGTTAGCTGAAGTTAGCTATTTCTACAGACAGTTGTGTGCTAAAGAAATCAGAAGAGATGTGATGGAACAGCTGGAGAAAGAGGCACCAGTGCTTTTGTGCAAATTGGAAAAAATATTTCCACCGGGTTTCTTCAATCCTATGCAGCATCTCTTTATACATCTTCCATATGAGGCTAAGGTCGGTGGTCCTGTTCAGCACAATGAGGAGGTGGAGCACGTGACATGGGACCAGGCCGCACAGCATCACCAGCCATGGGACCAGTGGGACCACCAGAGAGAGCAGCAACAGGCGTGGGACCAGTGGGGCCAACAGGGCGAACCGGCTGACAACCCGATGGATGATGGCTCGGGAGGCTCTTCAGCGACACGCACACGTCGCTCAAGAAAAAGCCACTCAGTAAAGCCTCGTCACGCGATAGAGCGAGAGGCTGATAGGACTTTAATCATGCCACATGGAGATCGGTGAGTGTAATATATTAACTTATCTCATATAACTATTATGTGTATTATTAATGTTTTTGTGTAATGCAGGAATTGGGAGGACCTGTCCTTCGACGGCAAGGGACACCACACTCAGGTTAACCTTACATTGGGTTCTCTTTGCCGCCTTCACTACCCTGGTATAGTGAAGGTGTCAAACGGTGATACCGAGGATGAGGTGCTCGTCAGTACCTGGGACGAGTACAAGTTTAAAAGGGAACGAAACCACACCGACAGACAGGGACTTGTGCGTAATGACTTTTGGGTATGAATTCTTTATTATTTTTGTTATGTTTCTTAATATTGTAAATCTATGACTTATACCATTGTATTTGTATTCTTTATGTTGTAGCTTCGATATCAGTTGCCTGACGGAGAGGATTACATGGGGCACGCTGAACGTGTCTTCCAAAACAATGCAAAGAAGCTAGTGAAGGATGCCATATACTATGCGAGAATTCAGGCTACAAACCTGTATTTTCAAAAGCATCCAGAAGAAGCAGGCCCCTTGAGTAAAAAGGAAGGGTCCTCAAAGATATATTTGACTGAGGATCAATATCGTGAGGTTAGTATTTAATTTGTTTTACCCTTTATATTGATTGTTGTGATTGATATAATATGTAACATTGTGTGTGCAGGTGATGGTTCCATGGATGGCGCCCGTGCCTGATGCGTAATATGCTTGGTGCCGATATTGGGCTTCCGAAGGCTTCCAGAAAGCGTCAGCGCATCACAGACAATGTCGAGGAACCAATCCTAACCACAAGTTTGGCGGCGATGACATGATACGAAAAGCTAAAAGAATGGTAAGTTTGATCTAGCTATGTCGATCAGCAAATAGTACGATTTCTTATGAATGTTTTTTGTTTATACAGGAAGCTACAAGTGGCCAAAAGCCTAGTGACATTGAGGTCTACCAGGAGGGCCACAAAGGACCAGACCCGAACAACCCTGACCAGCTCTGCAGCCAGACAGCCACGGATCGCTTGGTAAGTTTTGGCCCAAAAGTACAAACGTTCAAAGTATAGAAATTCCTGCATTTGTAAGGTTGTGAATGATGTATAGGCGGCATATGGGGAGGAGATGGTTCGTCGCCATGGCCCTGACTTCGACTGGCGTCATGAACCGGTGGATCCCTCGGTGGTGTACGCAAGTGGTGGTGGCAAAGCGCATGGACGGTAAGCTCTAACTTATGAAATTATATGGTTGACACTAAATTGATTATGCAGTAATAACATTTTTTGAATCACTTATAGATACACACTCTTCGACGGATTCATTGACTCGTCGTCGGTGAGATCTCAGAGGACGGGTTCGTCTTCCCGTAGCTCATGCTCTCGTCGACCGAACGAGCAGGAGTTGGAGATTATGAGGATGCGTGAAGAGATGAGACAACAACGCGAATTTATGGAGGCTTGCAATGCCCATAACCAAGCCATGTATCAAGTGAGTACACATAATCCGAACTCTAAATTATTATATTTCAATACAACATCTTCAGTAGTAACACATATGTTTAACAATTAATGCAGCAACAGGGCATGGCAACAAATTTTCCACCGCCACCACAATGGAGCCAATTTGCAAACACACCAGTTCCACCACCACAGTTCAACACCCCTCCGCCACATATACCTGCACCTGGAGATAGGGTACGTTTCATAACTCTCGATTAATTTATACACTTGTATACTTTTTGATATTTGTATTAAATGTGTTGATATTTGCTAACTTGCATAGGTTACGCCTGAAGCGGGTGGTAGTGGGTCTGATCCAGCAGGGACTGGATTTGTTGACTCGCTCTTCGCATTCCCTCCTCCTGGTGGTGGTGGCGGCAGCGGCCAAAGCTCTAACCACCCAAGTGGTGGTTATCTCTAAACACTCGTGCTCGTTATGTTTTTAACTCCTGGACGTTATGTTTGTGTAAACACTTGATCTTAACTCGTATCAGAAATGTTTGTGTATGTTATGTGACGGATTTAACCTATAATGCGTTTGTGATGTGTACGTTCATGTGTATGATATATATGTTTTGTGATGTGTATGTTTTGTGATGTGTATGTTCATGTGGATGATATATATATTTTGTCATATGTTTGTCTGTAGAGAAATGTCTAATTTGGTGTTGGTGTTGCAGAAATATACATTAACTCTCGTCGGCCCAGTTAATTCCCGTCGGTTTGACCATAGCCGACGGGCATTAACCATTAACTCCCGTCGGCCCAGTTAATCCCCGTCGGCTGACTGGGCCGACGGGAGTTATCAATTAATCCCCGTCGGCTGACAGGGCCAACGGGAATTAATTGATAACTCCCGTCGGCCAAGTCAGCCGACGGGAATTAGCCATAACTCCCGTCGGTCATTAACTAGTCGACGGGGATTAATTATTCTCGTCAGCCGCCGACGGGAATAACCGTATCCCCGACATCTGACGCCCGTCGACGGGAATAAGCCTTAAACCGACGGGAATTAATTCCCGTCGGTTTAAGGCTTATTCCCGTCGGTTGTTAGCCGACGGGAATTAATTGATTTCCTGTAGTGAGAGAATTTAAATGGGACGAGAAGTGCCAAGACAGCTTTGATCAATTGAAGAAAAGATTGATGTCGCCACCAGTATTGGTTATGCCAGACCTACAGAAAGGATTTGATATCTATTGTGATGCATGTGGCCAAGGCTTAGGATGTGTACTCATGCAAGAAGGACATGTGATCGCCTATGCTTCTCGTCAGCTACGAAGACATGAATTGAACTACCCCACGCATGACTTGGAATTGGCAGCCGTTGTGCATGCGCTTAAGATTTGGAGACATTATATCATGGGGACCAAGTGCCAAGTATATACGGATCATAAGAGTTTGAAGTATATATTCACTCAAAAGGATCTCAACCTTAGGCAACGTCGTTGGTTGGAGCTTATTAAGGATTATGATTTGGAGATTCACTATCACCCGGGCAAGGCAAATTTGGTTGCAGATGCCTTGAGTCGCAAGGAGCATGTTCATTCAGCTATTGTTGCCCAGCTACCTGATGAGATTGTTGAGGATTTTAGGAGACTTAACCTGGGGATAGTTACTCACACAGAAGGAGTTACTATTGATGTGGAACCTACTTTGGAGCAAGAAATTCGCAAAGGTCAAATTGGTGATGCTAAAATAAAAGAGATTAAGGATCTGATTACTGAAGGTCGAGTTCCGGAATTCACGGAAGATGAGCAAGGCACCGTATGGTTCAAGGACAGGATGTGTGTTCCTGATATTGAAAGCCTTCGAGAGACTATTTTGAAGGAGGCCCATGACTCGGATTATTCTATTCATCCTGGTAGTACCAAGATGTATCAGGATTTGAAGCGAAAGTATTGGTGGTATGGATTGAAGAGAGATGTAGCTGCACATGTGGCTATGTGCGATGTATGTCAAAGAGTTAAGGCTGAACACCAGAGGCCAGCTGGACTATTGCATCCACTGAAGATACCCGAGTGGAAGTGGGAAGAGATTGGTATGGATTTCATTACAGGATTGCCTCGCACCCAGAAAGGATATGATGCTATATGGGTGATTGTGGATAGATTGACTAAAGTGGCTCACTTCATTCCTGTCAAGACTACTTATAAAGGTTCTCAGCTAGCAGAGTTATATATGGCTCGGATTGTGTGTTTACATGGAGTACCAAAGAAGATCGTGTCTGATCGAGGTTCACAGTTCACCTCAAGATTTTGGAGAAGCTTTCATGAGAATATGAGTACAAAGTTGAATTTTAGTACGGCTTATCACCCTCAGACTGATGGACAGACTGAAAGGACTAATCAAGTATTGGAAGATATGTTGAGAGCTTGTGCACTTCAGCATGGAGGAAGTTGGGATAAGAGTCTACCTTATGCTAAGTTTTCATATAATAATAGTTATCAGGCCAGTCTGAAAATGTCACCTTTTGAAGCTTTGTATGGGAGGAAGTGCAGGACTCCTCTATATTGGGATCAGACTGGAGAGAGACAGTTCTTTGGGCCTGAACTGATTCAAGATGCAGAATAACAAGTCCGTATAATTCGAGAGAATTTGAGGGTGGCTCAAACCAGGCAAAAGAGCTATGTTGATAATAGAAGAAGACCACTGGAATTTGAAGAAGGAGATTATGTGTACCTCAAGGTGTCACCACTTCATGGAATGAGGAGATTCAAAGTTAAGGGCAAATTGTCCCCTCGCTACATTGGACCATTCTTGATCTTTAGAAGAGTTGGGGAGATGGCATACCAACTCGAGTTACCTGCTACTCTATCGGATGTGCATAATGTGTTCCACGTGTCTCAACTTAAGAAGTGTCTCCGTGCCCCTTAGGAACAGTTACCAATGGAAGAGCTCAGTGTCCAGGGTGATTTGACTTACACGGAGTATCCGATCAAGATTTTGGATACCTTGACTCGAGTTACAAGAAATAAGGTGATAAAGATGTGCAAAGTACAATGGAGTCACCATGGTGAGGACGAAGCAACATGGGAGAGAGAAGAAGAGCTTCGCATAGATTTTCCCCACCTTTTCCTTAGATCTTCCTAAATCTCGAGGACGAGATTATTTTTAAGGGTGGTAGGATTTGTAATGCCCACTTTGTAAGAAAAAAAAAGAAAGAAATTATGTCCCGATATACATATATGTGTTATCTATATTCGTCATTCCATGTGGACACCTCACTTACACCAATAAATAATCAACAAAAGACACTCAACTAAATTGTGCATCATGCTGGGATTTTATTGTGTGTGCATTACTTGTGACAATGTAAAAAAAACAATATAAAAATGAATAAGTTAAAACTAGAGTGGAATTTGAGATCTAAAAGGAATTCTAGAATTTAGAAAAGAGAAGAAATGAATATAATGACGAGAAAAATAAGTAAATAAAAATATATTGTTCCAAAACTAGAGTTTGAAATGGTGTAATTAACTCAAGGGAGGAACTCATAACCAAATCCAAATTCAAGTTTGAATTCAAAAAGGGAATAAAGAGGAAATAAAATCAGAATAAAAGAAAAAGAGAAATCCCACTGTTGGGCCCAGATCCACCAATTTGGCCCATCATCTCACCCCCTCCCGCGCGGCCTAGGACCTCTCCACCGCGCGCGCTGCTGCCCTGTCATGCGGAGCCCACCTGTCTGTCGCGCCGACGCCACTCATGTCTCCGGTTCGTGGGACCCGCGTGTCATTCACAGATTCGCATCCGCGTTGAATCGGCCCTCGCTGCTCCACCGGGCCCACGCGTCGGCCGCTGCTCCTCCTTCCTCGCCGCGCCAACCGAAGACGCGCAACAATGGCGGATCTCTCGGGAATCCGTTGCGGACGCCCCAACCGACCGAACCGCCCATAAAATGAACCCAGAGTTGGGGAACAACCCCTCCATCCCAGCTGAGCGCCGCCACTATAGCTCTGCGTACGGGTTGGTCGCGAGTGCTGCGCCGCCGCCGTGGATACGATCGGCCATCGTCGCCAAGGGCCGTGCCGCCGTTCGGGAGCCGTAAAGAGGGTGCCGGGGGGGTTCGCCGGACCACGGGGAAACCATACGCACGCTCGGACCGTGCAGATAGGCATCTGCTCGGCGTGAATTGCTCGCCGGACTTCACATCCACCGTGGAACCGCAAGACGCCGTGGACAGGAGAATTCGCCCTTCGATTGTCGGTATGAAACCTCCTCCAAGGCTCGCTATCGTCCGTATTATGTGTAGTGCACTTCGATTTAGCCCTAGGACGAGGGTGTGGGCGTAGATTCTTCACCGGCGGCACCCCTCGCGTGGGTGGCGTGCCGCCGTTCGGGTCGCCGTGGATGGGGGCGATAGCCCCTGGCCATTAGATATAGCGGGAACGGTAGAGATTAGATGGGCTCACCCGTTCAGCTTGGACGACTGCTATCCGTCGGATCGCGATCGGATGATGGACATCGCTTTAGAATTCATTAAATCCGGGGCACTAGTGTTTGATCCAACGGCACAGATCGTGTACCGGTTCGCTGAGTGAGTAGTCTAATCCTAACCGCGAGATCAAGATCCTGCGGCTGATAATAGAGAATACCCCTTCGCGACGCGCGTTTTGTAAAAGAGACCCTGAGAAATGGGGAAAACAACCCGTCGTCCTATGCATAGTGCGCTGAGTCTTGGTACTCTTCTGTGTTAACCCCCTGGACTTTTTGGAAATTGAGGCGAGGTCCAGACAGTAGAGAATATTCATAAAATCAATTAGAAAACGAATTTTAGTATTAAATTTATTGCAGAAACTTGCTAAATTCATAAAAAAATTCATATGAACTCCAAACTGGTTCATTCCAGTCTCTAAAATTTTGTAAGATTATTATCTATCACTTAGAGTCTCTGTTTTGTCATGAAAACAGTAAGAAAATTAATTTCTCACTTAATCCTATTTTAAACACATAAAACCTTTGAAAATCCATAACTTAAAATCTATAACTCGAAAAATTATGATTCCTGTTCCTAGGTTTTTATTTTAATGTGTAGATTATTACTGTGTATTTTGTTTATATGTTTGGTGTAATGTTAATCTCTCTATATGCACTGTGCTTGTTTGTATTGTGGCGAGTAAAAGAACCCGTGACCGAGGATCCTGGTGAGCAGCAGGATGAAGTAGCTGAGCAGGAGCTCATTGAAGGCAAGTTGTGCCCTTGACCACTTTTTACCCAATAATGTTCTTTAATATCATTTATCCATGCATAGGTTAATTTTGATGGGACCCAATAGGTCACCCTAGATTGTTTATCTCATTACCTTGCTTACCCCTGAATCACTTGGGTAGTTTGCTATTGCTTTACATGGTTTTGGGATAATCATTTATTACATCTATGTTCCAATTCTTTTGTTATTCTATTTATGTTCATGTTAAGATCATTAATGTTAATTGGAACATAGAGCTTAACTTGAGAAACACGTGCCACCACAAGGGTTTAATGGGACGCCCTTGGCTGACTAATTAGGAAAGCTAGTGGAAGACTACCTTACCCGAAAGGGGCAAGGGCAGTAGGGGAGTTGCATGCAAGGAGGTTCTCGGGTTGATTTAGCTGCGATGGCGGTCAGACGGGGGATTCTTGCAAGTGCTCTTCCCATAAACTATAGCGGGTTTTCGGAAGCTAGTGGAACTTTGTAAAGGCCTCGTAGTGTTGCACTGTCGCGCTTCCTAGGTAGAGGTGTATGGGAGTCGCGACCCCTTGGCAGATGGGTAACATGACTTGTGGGTAAAGGGTACAACCTCTGCAGAGTGTAAAACTGGTATACTAGCCGAGCTCACGGTCATGAGCAGCTCAGGACTCTCTGATGATTAATTTATGGAACCTAAATTCAATTTTGCCATTTGCATTGCATGGGTTTATTATTAATTTTGTTCTATTACTTTACTTAAGGTTTGGTATTTACTTACACTTAGTAACTGCTAATAAAATTTTGACCAACTACTTAAAAGCAATGCTCAGCTTTAACCCCTGTCATTGATTAGCCTTACACATCACATGAACTCCCACCTTTGTGAGTTCATGTCCACTGGTTCCCCACAACTTGTTGAGCTATGATCATGTGTGAGCTCACCCTTGCTGTCTCACACCCCCCCACAGGAGAAGAATAGGTGGTTCAGGAGGAGCCACAAAGCAAGGAGTTTGATCTGATGTAGGTGGCGTTTCTCAGTTGACATTAGCGCCAACGACGATCCTTAGTTCGTTTTACATTTATTCTTTTATTTTGTAATAAGTCTTCCGCTATGTAATAAATACTCTGATGTTTTATGACATTTATCTCTATACACTCTGTTATTATATATGTTGTCTTCTTGGCGCATGTATGAGATGCACCTAGCTTTGTTCCTTAAAGCCGGGTGTGACAAGTGGCCTTCCTCTTCTGGCTTCGAGCCTCTCGAAGAGAAAGGGTCTCCTGGTTCAGGTCTAGTGGCTGCAGTGTGGCAGCCCCTGTCGCTGAAGCTTTCTTCGATGGCATGACGAAGGTCGGTGCATGCCGAAGGTGGTCGAAAAGAGGGTTCACCGGAGGTGGGCGCCAATGTTGGGGACTTGCCCTCAAATGCTATAAATTTAGAACAAGACAACACTAAAACAGGTTACTTGTTAATGTCCTTCGTCCTTCGAAGCATTATTTCCCCAAGGATATAATGATCTTCGGACGAAGGTCATGAAGAACATACCTTCATCATCTCAACATACATATATGTATAAACATTAACAACGAATGAAGCATGTAAAGCATAAGAAACAATGTGAACAATAACATTATTATATATATTTCTCAGTATATAATCGTAAGTTAATATAAGGACAATATTGAATTACATTTGGTACCTTCGGCTTGACAGGAAACAAAGGTATGAGCGTGACGCAAAAGCAAATGCCAAGTCTGCGTGAACAGTACGGGAGTACTGTTCATCTATTTATAGGCACGGGACGCAGCCCATGTAAAATTACATCCATGCCCTTTACATTTGCTAATGACTCTAAGGTAATCCATCAAGGTCTAAATAGCCTTTTCCCCATTAAGTCGGTTCCCTTTCCTACTGTCATGCCGAAGCTCTCTTGCGCATAGCTTCGGCGCTACGTCAACCTTCATATTGTTCGTGCTTCTCACACTGTGGTTCTTATCCGAGTCCGAAGGTACCTATCGGGGACCATAATTAGGGGTACCCTCAAGGCTCCTAATTCTCAGCTGGTAACCCCCATCAGCATAAAGCTGCAAAGGCCTGATGGGTGCGATTAAGTCAGGGATCGGTCCATACGAGGGACCCGATCACGCCTCGCCCGAGCCTAGCCTCGGACAAGGGCAGCCGACCCCGGAGGATCTCCGTCTCGCCCGAGGCCCCCCTCCAACGGCGAATGTGTTCCCGGCTCGCCCGAGGCCCTGTCTTCGCTAAGAAGCAACTCTGACCAAATCGCCGCACCGACCGACCAAGTCGCAGGAGCATTTAATGCAAAGGTGGCCTGACACCTTTATCCTGACGCGCGCCCCCCCGAGCCGAAGTGACCGCCGTCACTTCGCCGCTCCACTGACCAGCCTGACAGAAAGACAGCGCCGCCTGCGCCGCTCCGACTGCGGTGCCACTCGACAGAGTGAGGCTGACAGGCAGCCAGGCCCGGTCGAAGGCACCATAGGAAGCTCCGCTTCGCCCGACCCAGGGCTCGGACTCGGGCTAAGTCCCGGAAGACGGCGAACTCCGCCCGACCCAGGGCTCGGACTCGGGCTAAGTCCCGGAAGACGGCGAACTCCGCCCGACCCAGGGCTCGGACTCGGGCTAAGTCCCGGAAGACGGCGAACTCCACCCGACCCAGGGCTCGGACTCGGGCTAAGTCCCGGAAGACGACGATCTCCGCCTCGCCCGACCCAGGGCTCGGACTTGGGCTCAGCCCCAGAAGACGACGAACTTCGCTTCGCCCGACCCCAGGGCTCGGACTCCGCCCCGGCATCAGCCGGCGACCTACGCCTCGCCCGACCCGGGGGCTCGGACTCAACCTCGGCCACGGAAGACAGACTCGACCTCGGCTTCGGAGGAGCTTCCACGTCGCCAAACCTAGGGCACAGACCAGCCACGTCAATAGGAGGCACCATCAACACCCTACCCCGAGCTGACTCGGGCCACGGGGAACAAGACCGGCGTCCGATCTGGCTCGCTCCGCCAGATAGGCGATGATGGCGCCCTGCATACTCTGTGACGACGGTGGCTCTCAGCCCCCTTACGGAAGCAAGAGGACGTCAGCAAGGACTCAACAGCTCCGACAGCTGTCCCTCCGCCAGGCTCCATCGCTCCTCCGACGGCCACGACATCACACCAGCTGGGTGCCAAGATCTCTCCGACTGCCACAACGGCATGTACTTAGGGCGCTGGCTCTCCCCTGCTAGACACGTAGCACTCTGCTACACCCCCCATTGTACACCTGGATCCTCTCCTTACGCCTATAAAAGGAAGGACCAGGGCCCTCTTAGAGAAGGTTGGCCGCGTGGGGACGAGGACGAGGTACGCGCTCGCTTGAGGCCGCTCGCTCCCTCTCCCGCGTGGACGCTTGTAACCCCCTACTGCAAGCGCACCCGACCTGGGCGCAGGACGAACACGAAGGCTGCGGGATTCCCACCTCTCTCACACCGGTCTCCGGCCGCCTCGCTCTCCCCCCTTCGCGCTCGGCCTCGCGCTCGACCCATCTGGGCTAGGGCACGTGGCGACACTCACTCGTCGGCTCAGGGACCCCCCGGTCTCGGAACGCCGAAAGTTGGCGCGCCAGGTAGGGGCCTGCTGCGTGTTGACGAACAGCTTCCCGTCAAGCTCCAGATGGGCAGTCTCCAGCAACCTCTCCAACCCGGGACGGTGCTCCGTTTCGGGAGTCTTGAGTTCGTGTCCCTCGACGGCAGCTACGACATGATACTCCTTCCACCGCCGTGCGACAACGACAATGGCGGCCGACAGCCCGCCCACCGGCGGCGGAATCGACGACGTCTTCCCCACGTGGTGGAAGAACAACATTCGAGCTCACCCCGTCCTCTCCCCCGCCGACGGAGGAGGAGGCGGGGCAACCAAGGCCAAGCAGGAGGCAGCGCCTCGTCGGCTGTCGAGCGAGTCGACGGCCCCAGCGCCCCAATGGGGGGCGCGTCGGGCATCGACCCCGCGTTTGAGACGAAGGCGAGCACCATCTCCCCGCGACAAGCCAATCCCGGGCAAGCGGACGACGCCAGCACGCTCGCGAAAAGCTTGCTGGACGTCACCCTCGTACCTGAGACGACGGTGCAGTCAGTCCCCGACGTGACCTCATCGCCGCCCGTCGACCAGAAGGTACCGACCGATTCCCATCCCACGTCTTTCGGATTCAGCCTCGACCCGCCTAGCGGCTTCGCTTTGGCGGGTGCTCTCGTAGAGGCAAGTCCAAACCCTCTGGGGTTTCGTACACGGTCACCTTGGGACCGGCTGACGGACGTCTCGACCTACGGGCCCTCTGGGTCCGAGGAAGACGACGAGCCCAACATCTGTTGGGATTTCTCTGGACTTGGCAACCCCAGTGCCATGCGGGACTTCATGACCGCATGCGACTACTGCCTTTCCGACTGTTCCGACGGTAGCTGTAGCCTCGGCGACGAGGACTGCGGCCCAAGTCGCGAATGCCTCCACGTCGATCTAGGGGGTCCCTCCGAAGGCAACCATCACGGCATGCCGGAGGACGGTGATCTCCCTTGGCCGGTGCCTCGCGTTGACATCCCACGGGAGCTAGTTGTGGTCCCCGTTCAGGCGGGGGGCCATGACCCACAGCTTGATCAAATCCGCGGGGTGCAGGCCAGGCTCGACGAGGGAGCAGGAGCGCTTGAGCCGATCTACCGGGACGTCGGGCAGGCATGGGCGGGCCAACCCCCGGCCGGAGAAATACGTCATCTACCCCAGGGCTTCCAGCACCGCGTCGCCGACGACGTCAGGGTCAGGCCACCACCTGCATCTAGTGGGGTCGGCCAGAACCTGGCTGCAGCAGTGATGCTTCTCCGCGCGATGCCGGAGCCATCAACCACCGAGGGGCGGTGAATCCAGGGGGAGCTCAAGAATCTTCTGGAAGGCGCCGTGGTCCGACGGGCCGAGAGCTCTGCCTCCCGAAGGCAGGGGTACCCCTCGGAACCTCATGCCGCGACTTCCCGATTCATGCGGGAAGCCTCGGTCTACACCGGGCGCACGCGCAACACCGCGCCTGCGGCCCCGGGTCGCCTCGGCAACGAGCAACATCACCGCGACCGTCGGGCCCACCTCGACGAGAGGGTGCGCCGAGGCTACCACCCCAGGCGTGGGGGACGCTACAACAGCGGGGAGGATCGGAGTCCCTCGCCCGAACCACCCAGTCCGCAGGCCTTCAGCCGGGCCATCCGACGGGCGCCGTTCCCGACCCGGTTCCGACCCCCGACTACTATCACAAAGTACTCGGGGCGGACGAGACCGGAACTGTGGCTCGCAGACTACCGTCTGGCCTGTCAGCTGGGTGGAACGGACGATGACAACCTCATCATCTGCAACCTCCCCCTGTTCCTCTCCGACACCGCTCGCGCCTGGTTGGAGCACCTGCCTCCGGGACAGATCTCCAACTGGGATGATCTAGTCCAAGCTTTCGCTGGCAATTTCCAGGGCACGTACGTGCGCCCCGGGATTTCCTGGGACCTCCGAAGCTGCCGACAGCAGCCGGGAGAGTCTCTCCGGGACTACATCCGGCGATTCTCGAAGCAGCGCACCGAGCTGCCCAACATCACCGACTCGGATGTCATCGGTGCGTTCCTCGCCGGCACCACCTGCCGCAACCTGGTGAGTAAGCTGGGTTCGCAAGACCCCCACCAGGGCGAGCGAGCTGATGGACATCGCCACCAAGTTCGCCTCCGGCCAGGAGGCGGTCGAGGCTATCTTCAGGAAGGACAAGCAGCCCTAGGGCCGCCCTTCGGAAGATGCCCCCGAGGCGTCAACTCAGCGCGGCGCCAAGAAGAAGGGCGAGAAGAAGTCGCAAGCGAAACGCGACGCCGCCGACGCGGACCTTGTCGCCGCCGCCGAGTACAAGAACCCTCGGAAGCCCCCTGGAGGTGCCAACCTCTTCGACAAGATGCTCAAGGAGCCGTGCCCCTATCACCAGGGGCCCGTCAAGCACACCCTTGAGGAGTGCGTCATGCTTCGGCGCCACTTCCACAGGGCCGGGCCGCCCGCGGAGGGTGGCAAGGCCCGCGACGACGACAAGAAGGAAGATCACCAGGCAGGAGAGTTCCTCGAGGTCCGCGACTGCTTCATGATCTATGGTGGGCAAGCGGCGAACGCCCCGGCTCGGCACCGCAAACAAGAGCGCCGGGAGGTCTGTTCGGTGAAGGTGGCGGCGCCAGTCTACCTAGACTGGTCCGACAAGCCCATCACCTTCGACAAAGCCGACCACCCCGACCACGTGCCGAGCCCGGGGAAATACCCGCTCGTCGTCGACCCCATCATCGGCGACGTCAGGGTCACCAAGGTCCTCATGGACGGAGGCAGCAGCCTCAACATCATCTACGCCGAGACCCTCAGGCTCCTGCATGTCGATCTGTCCTCTGTCCGGGCAGGCGCTGCGCCCTTCCATGGGATCATTCCCGGGAAGCGCGTCCAGCCCCTCGGACAGCTCGACCTTTCCGTCTGCTTCGGAACACCCTCCAACTTCCGAAGGGAGACCCTGACGTTCGAGGTGGTCGAGTTCCGAGGAACCTACCACGCGGTACTAGGGAGTCCATGCTACGCGAAGTTCATGGCCGTCCCCAACTACACCTACCTGAAGCTCAAGATGCCGGGCCCCAATGGGGTCATCACCGTCGGCCCCACGTACAAACACGCGTTCGAATGCGACGTGGAGTGCGTGGAGTACGCTTAGGCCCTCGCCGAATCTGAGGCCCTCATCGCCGACCTGGAGAGCCTCTCAAAGGAGGTGCCAGACGTGAAGCGTCACACCAGCAACTTTGAGCCAGCGGAGACGGTTAAGTCCGTCCCCCTCGACCCCAGCAGTGACGCCTCCAAGCAAGTCCGGATCGGCTCCGAGCTCGGTTCCAAATAGGAAGCAGTGCTCGTCGACTTTCTCCGCGCGAACGCCGACGTCTTCGCGTGGAGTCTCTCGGACATGCCCGGCATACCGAGGGATGTCGCCGAGCACTCGCTGGACATCCGAGCCAGAGCCCGACCCGTCAAGCAGCCTCTGCGCCGATTCGACGAGGAGAAGCGCAGAGCCATAGGCGAGGAGATCCACAAGCTAATGGTGGCAGGGTTCATCAAGGAGGTATTCCATCCCGAATGGCTTGCCAACCCTGTGCTTGTGAGAAAGAAAGGGGGGAAATGGCGGATGTGTGTAGACTACACTGGCCTCAACAAAGCATGTCCGAAGGTTCCCTACCCTCTGCCTCGCATCGACCAAATCGTGGATTCCACTGCTGGGTGCGAAACCCTGTCTTTCCTTGATGCCTACTCGGGGTATCACCAAATCAGGATGAAAGAGTCCGACCAGCTCGCAACTTCTTTCATCACGCCCTTCGGCATGTACTGCTATGTCACCATGCCGTTCGGCTTGAGGAATGCGGGCGTGACGTACCAGCGGTGCATGAACCATGTGTTTGGCGAACACATCGGCCGCACGGTCGGGGCCTACGTCGATGACATCATGGTCAAGACGAGGAAAGCCTCCGACCTCCTTTCCGACCTTGAAGTGACATTCCGATGTCTCAAGGCGAAAGACGTCAAGCTCAATCCCGAGAAGCGTGTCTTCGGGGTGCCCCGAGGCATGCTCTTGGGCTTCATCGTCTCCGAGCGGGGCATCAAAGCCAACCCGGAGAAGATCGCAGCTACTACCAGCATGGGGCCCATCAAGGACTTGAAAGGCGTACAGAGGGTCATGGGATGCCTCGCGGCTCTGAGCCGCTTCATCTCACGCCTCGGCGAAAGAGGTCTACCGCTGTACCGCCTCTTAAGGAAGGCCGAGTGCTTCACTTGGACCCCTGAGGCCGAGGAAGCCCTCGGGAACCTGAAGGCGCTCCTCACGAAGGCGCCTATCTTGGTACCCCCAGCTGCCGGAGAAGCCCTCTTGGTCTACGTCGCCGCGACCACTCAGGTGGTTAGCGCCGTGATTGTGGTCGAGAGGCAAGAAGAGGGGCATGCACTGCCCGTTCAGAGGCCAGTCTACTTCGTCAGCGAGGTACTGTCCGAAACCAAGATCCGCTACCCACAAGTTCAGAAGCTGCTGTACGCGGTGATCCTAACGCGGCGGAAGCTGCGACACTACTTCGAGTCTCACCCGGTAACTGTGGTGTCATCCTTCCCCCTGGGGGAGATCATCCAGTGCCGGGAGGCCTCGGGAAGGATTGCAAAGTGGGCGGTGGAAATCATGGGCGAGACGATCTCGTTCGCTCCTCGGAAGGCCATCAAGTCCCAGGTCTTGGCGGACTTCGTAGCTGAATGGGTCGACACTCAGCTCCCAACAGCTCCGATCCAGCCGGAGCTCTGGACCATGTTCTTCGACGGGTCGCTGATGAAGACAGGAGCCGGCGCAGGCCTACTCTTCATCTCGCCCCTCGGGAAGCACCTATGCTACGTGCTACGCCTCCATTTCCCGACGTCCAACAATGTGGCCGAGTATGAGGCTCTGGTCAACGGGTTGCGGATCGCCATCGAGCTAGGGGTCCGACGCCTCGACGCTCGCGGTGACTCGCAGCTCGTCATCGACCAAGTCATGAAGAACTCCCACTGTCGCGACCCGAAGATGGAGGCCTACTGCGATGAGGTTCGGCGCCTGGAAGACAAGTTCTACGGGCTCGAGCTCAACCACATCGCTCGGCGCTACAACGAAACTGCGGACGAGCTGGCTAAAATAGCCTCGGGGCGAACGACGGTTCCCCCAGACGTCTTCGCCCGGGATCTGCATCAACCCTCCGTCAAGATCGACGACACGCCCGAACCCGAGGCACCCTCGGCCCAGCCCGAGGTACCCTCGGCTCAGTCCGAGGCACCCTCGGCTCGGCCCGAGGCATCCTCGGTTCAGCCCGAGGTACCCTCGGCCCCCGAGGGTGAGACGCTGCACGTTGGGGGGGGAGTGAAGTGGGGTCATGCCTGATCAAAGCTGGCAGACCCCGTACCTGCAATATCTCCACCAAGGAGAGCTACCCTCCGACCGAGCCGAAGCTCGGTGACTGGCGCGACGCGCCAAGTCGTTCGTCTTGCTGGGTGATGAGAGGGAGCTCTACCACCGCAGCCCCTCCGGCATCCTCCAGCGATGCATCTCCATCGCCGAAGGTCAGGAACTCCTGCAAGAGATACACTCGGGGGCTTGCGGCCATCACGCAGCACCTCGAGCCCTTGTCGGGAATGCTTTCCGACAAGGCTTCTATTGGCCAACGGCGGTGGCCGACGCCACTAGAATTGTCCGCACCTGCGAAGGGTGTCAGTTCTACGCAAGGCAGACCCACCTGCCTGCTCAGGCTCTGCAGACGATACCCATCACCTGGCCTTTCGCTGTGTGGGGTCTAGATCTCGTCGGCCCCTTGCAGAAGGCACCCGGGGGCTACACGCACCTGCTGGTCGCCATCGACAAATTCTCCAAGTGGATCGAGGTCCGACCTTTGAACAGCATCCGGTCCGAGCAGGCGGTGGCGTTCTTCACCAACATCATCCATCGCTTCGGGGTCCCGAACTCCATCATCACCAACAACGGCACCCAGTTCACCGGCAGAAAGTTCCTGGACTTCTGCGAGGATCATCACATCCGGGTGGACTGGGCCGCCGTGGCTCATCCCATGTCAAATGGGCAAGTAGAGCGTGCCAACGGCATGATTCTACAAGGGCTCAAGCCTCGGATCTACAACGACCTCAACAAGTTCGGCAAGCGATGGATGAAGGAACTCCCCTCGGTGGTCTGGAGTCTGAGGACAACGCCAAGCCGAGCCACGGGCTTCACGCCGTTCTTCCTAGTCTACGGGGCCGAGGCCGTCTTGCCCACAGACCTGGAATACGGCTCCCCGAGGACGAGGGCCTACACCGACCAAATCAACCAAGCTAGCCGAGAAGACTCGCTGGACCAGCTGGAGGAGGCTCGGGACAAGGCCTTACTACACTCGGCGCGGTACCAGCAGTCCCTGCGACGCTACCACGCCCGAGGGGTCCGGTCCCGAGACCTCCAGGTGGGCGACCTGGTGCTTCGGCTGTGACAAGACGCCCGAGGGCGGCACAAGCTCACGCCCCCCTGGGAGGGGCCGTTCGTCATCGCCAAAGTTCTGAAGCCCGGAACGTACAAGCTGGCCAACAGTCAAGGCGAGGTCTACAACAATGCTTGGAACATCCAACAGCTACGTCGCTTCTACCCTTAAGATGTTTTCAAGTTGTTCATAAACCTCGCTCCCACGCAAAGTTTAGTCATCAAGGAAGGGTCAGCCTTGCCTCTGCAAAGCCCGACCCTCCCTCGGGGGCTAAAAAGGGGGGAACCCCCTCTGCGTCGATTTGTTTCCTCGAGAAAAGATCTTTTCTGCCAGAATGTCTTTCGTGCTTTTTGACTACTTCGAAAGTGGATCCTGAAAACGACGGAGTACACGTAAGCAGCCAAGGCTGACTGAGCCGAGGGACTCCTACGCCTCTGGGATACGGATACCTCACTCATCACCTTCTGCGATAAGTAATTCACGTTCGGATAAGTGATTCCGCGGACCGAACAAGTCTTCACGTTCGGAAGCTCTTCTGCCGAAGCGATTGTTTGAGCCTTCTCGACTGCGTCGGGAACAGAACCCCATGGACGGGCAAGAGTGCGCGTAAGCGGCAAGGCCGACCGAGCCGAGGGACTCCTACGCCTCCGGGATACGGATACCTCACTCATCACCTTCCGTGAGAAGCAACTACTCGCTCGCGCAAAACAATTCTGTTACCGACAAAAAAGTCCAGATACTCGAAACAAGAGGAAAAGAGACGCAGCTTTACAACACGGCGAAGGTGTGTTTAGGCCTCGGCGGCCGCAGAAAACACACGCTACAAGATAATCCGATCCTGCAGGCTCGGATCTTGACGGCTGAAGGGAGCAGCGGCACCCTCGGCATCGACAACACCTTCGGCGAGGTCCGACCTAGCCTCGGACGGCGACGCGGTCCGAGGATCTCCACTCTAAAGGACGACGTCATCGCCACGCCCGGGCAATCGCTGCCAGGGTCTTCTCCGGGAATCCGGCCCGAGCAGGCGGCTCGGCCGGTCACCCCGGGGCCTCGGCCAGCCGTCCTCCAAGGACGTCAGCCCGACCCGAGGCCTCGGCTGGTCAACTCCAGTGTCGGTCCCGCTAACGGACGACCCGGCTAGGCTCCAGCTAACCAGGTTTCCTTTTCGAGCCAACTCTGCCCCTGTTCATGCTGATACCGCTACCCCTGGCCTCGGCTCATCGAAGAGCGGCCGAGGGGTTCCTTTAACTAAGCTAGAGAAGCCTCGGACAACAAGGACGACCGAGCCGAGGGACTCCTACGCCTCCGGGATACGGATACCTCACTCGTCACCTTTACACGGGGCGACTCACGCTTGGTGAAGCGGTACAGACAACCAACAGGCGAGTCTTAGTGCTCGAAAATGAGGAAAAAACACGGCTCCGTGCCAAAAATACATACATGTTCAGGCCTCGACAGCCACAATGAACAAAAACACTGGCATTCAAAGTGCCATTACAAACGGAACTCTGGTTCCGTCCCCGCGGGTACGAACAACCTCGAGCCTGCGGGGCGACGAACACCGGGGGACCCGCCAGCGACCTCTGCAGCAGCAGCCATGGTCCCAGGATGGACGCGGCCGCTGGAGGGCTCTCGTTCGCATTCCCGCTCAAGGGACGCGAACCAGCTATTAAAGCCAAACAGCGGGCCACCCCCAAGCGCACCGGCAGGTCCTCGCTGCCGTCCTTGCCGTGAATGCAAGGAAGAGGGCGAAATGTTGCATCCTAGCTGGGCAGCAACAGTTCGCCTTCCCCGGCATGGCTGGGGGACGTCTCCTCCGCAGAGCTGGAGGATGTTTGCCACCACCAGAAGCTGGAAGAAGAGGTGGCCCGCCGGCCCGCGCGGGAGGTAGAGCCCCGGCTCGCCTCGCTCCCCGCCCCAGCGAGGATGATGAACACCCTCGAGGCTGAGGGCGGGACCAAGATCACAGCCCGACTTGCCTCTCCCCATCCAGGGGCTGGAGGTCACCGTCTTGGGTGACCACCAGCGGAGGGGTGCAACCGGGCTGTGTGATGAAAATCCTTGAAGTCGAACGATGGCTGAAAGGTTCCAACTCCCACGGAGTTGCGTTCCTCCAACGACGAGGCAGAAAGACGGCGGATATCCCCCATCCGGGGACTTGGAAGGTGGAAAGACACGATGCATAAGGGAGCGCGAAGACATGGTCGCCTTCCAAGGGAGTCACCCCCCTTTTAAAGGCGGCTCTCCCTACTTGCGTCCCTAGCCGTCACGGGCTGAGTCTTCTCCAACACACTCCAAGGTCCTCCCCTACGGCGCGGGGGCTGGGTCCCACACGTCATACAAGCCGGCTCAGAGCGGAAGAAGCCAAACCGCCGTGCGCGGTGCGTACAACCGCCCAGCGGTTACAAGCGACTCTCCACTTTTGCCCAGACCAATAGGCGAAAGGGGCGGGCAACCATGCAGGCGGCATGCAACCGCGCCAAGTGGGCGCGCTTCTCCGACTCCCAACACGCCCAGCATGGAGGCCCAGGCCCACGCGTCATGCAACCGGCGCGCCAAATGCTTCGTGCATGCAACTGCACCGCCACTTGCGCCACTACCGCGTCTCCTCGACTGCGGAACCAATACTGCGACTCGAGGCGACCCAGCGCGCAACCCAGCAGCGCCAGCCTGGCGCGACGGTCAATGCGGCCAAAAGTGGGCCGGCAGTAATGGCGGTGGCAGGCGGGCAGGAGCAGCGGCCACGTCGTCAGCCAAGCTCACGTCCCGTCCGGGGGCAGCGAGAGAACCCTCTCTCACGGCGTGAAGACAACGCGCCCGTGATCCGTTCCTCGAACGGCTCGCGCACGCGCAACGGCCGCCCCTCCAACCACTCGCCCCGTCGCATTAACTCCGCGGCGAGACAGACGGCGCCTCTGGCTGGAGAAGCGGGCGACGCTTCGCCTTCACCATAATGACCGCGTCAAAAAAGGGACCGGGAAAGGGGGATACCCCGAAAAGGATCCTTCCCCGAGAAGGAACCAGGCTCCGAGCCCCCCCTACTGATCAGAGGTTCGAAGGCTGGCCCCTCGGAAGGGTTCGACAGCCGCCTCAGATCGCGTGGGCCCTACACCCACTACTGGTCAGAGGTTCGAAGGCCGGCCCCTCGGAAGGGTTCCACGGCCGCCTCAGGCTACTCGGGCTCCGCGCCCACTACTGATCAGGGGTTCGAAGGCTGGCCCCCGAAGGGTTCACAGCCGCCTCAGACGCCGAGCGAGGGATGACCATGGGTACGTTCGATACATAACCAAGGCTCGGGCTGCGCTCCCGAGGTACCCTAGGACATTTCCGAGACCAGCGGGAACGATCTTGTAACGGAATCCCATCAGAGGGAGGCATCGAGCCCTCGGACCCCGTCGCCAGGGGACCGGGTCAGGCAGATCACCCGCAGGTACTTTTGGGCGTGCCTCTGGGCCCCTAGCCGACCCCTAACGAACGGGGCACGGACATCCACTCGGATTACCCGCTTGCAGCTCACTGGAGACACCATGTTCGGCGCCCATCGAGGGCAACATGGCGCTTCCCCCCTCCTCCTTGTGGAAAGGCGACGCAGTTGCGTATGTAAAAAAGCCGGGTCTGTCCCTGATCGCCCTCTCGCCCTGTGCAGAGGCTCGGGGGCTGCTCTCACAAACCCGGCTCCGGCCGAACCGTTGACAGCGTCAACATACCAGCCCGAGAACTTGGGACCCGACCGTACACCCGGGCTACGGCCAGCTCGCATGAGGGAACGACCAGACCAGCCGAAGCATTACGCGAGGCATTAAGACCTCGGAGGAGTGAAACCACTCCTCCGAGGCCTCGGGGGCTACACCCGGCGGGTGCACTCGCGCGCACCCACCGGAACAAAACGCAACCGAGAAAGGCTGGTCCCCTTGCAAAAAAGTGCAACGAAAGCCTCCAAGCGAGTGCTAACACTCCCTTTGAGGCTCGGGGGCTACTGTCGGGGACCATAATTAGGGGTACCCTCAAGGCTCCTAATTCTCAGCTGGTAACCCCCATCAGCATAAAGCTGCAAAGGCCTGATCACGCCTCGCCCGAGCCTAGCCTTGGACAAGGGCAGCCGACCCCGGAGGATCTCTGTCTCGCCCGAGGCCCCCCTCCAACGGCGAATGTGTTCCCGGCTCGCCCGAGGCCCTGTCTTCGCTAAGAAGCAACTCTGACCAAATCGCCGCACCGACCGACCAAGTCGCAGGAGCATTTAATGCAAAGGTGGCCTGACACCTTTATCCTGACGCGCGCCCCCCAAAGCCGAAGTGACCGCCATCACTTCGCCGCTCCACTGACCAGCCTAACAGAAAGACAGCGCCGCCTGCGCCGCTCCGACTGCGGTGCCACTCAATAGAGTGAGGCTGACAGGCAGCCAGGCCCGGTCGAAGGCACCATAGGAAGCTCCGCTTCGCCCGACTCAGGGCTCGTACTCGGGCTAAGTCCCGGAAGACAGCGAACTCCGCCCGACCCAGGGCTCGGACTCGGGCTAAGTCTCGGAAGACGGCGAACTCCACCCGACCCAGGGCTCGGACTCGGGCTAAGTCCCGGAAGACGACGATCTCCGCCTCGCCCGACCCAGGGCTCGGACTTGGGCTCAGCCCCAGAAGACGACGAACTCCGCTTTGCCCGACCCCAGGGCTCGGACTCCGCCCCGGCATCAGCCGGCAACCTCCGCCTCGCCCGACCCGGGGGCTCGGACTCAACCTCGGCCACGGAAGACAGACTCGACCTCGGCTTCGGAGGAGCTTCCACGTCGCCCAACCTAGGGCGCAGACCAGCCACGTCAACAGGAGGCACCATCATCACCCTACCCCGAGCTGACTCGGGCCACGGGGAATAAGACTGGCGTCCCATCTGGCTCGCTCCGCTAGATAGGCGATGATGGCGCCCTGCATACTCTGTGACGACGGCGGCTCTCAGCCCCCTTACGGAAGCAAGAGGACGTCAGCAAGGACTCAACAGCTCCGACAGCTGTCCCTCCGCCAGGCTCCATCGCTCCTCCGACGGCCACGACATCACACCAGCTGGGTGCCAAGATCTCTCCGGCTGCCACAACGACATGTACTTAGGGCGCTGGCTCTCCCCTGCTAGACACGTAGCACTCTGCTACACCCCCCATTGTACACCTGGATCCTCTCCTTACGCCTATAAAAGGAAGGACCAGGGCCCTCTTAGAGAAGGTTGGCCGCGCGGGGACGAGGACGAGGTACGCGGTCGCTTGAGGCCGCTCGCTCCCTCTCCCGCGTGGACGCTTGTAACCCCCTACTGCAAGCGCACCCGACCTGGGCGCGGGACGAACACGAAGGCCACGGGATTCCCACCTCTCTCACGCCGGTCTTCGGCCGCCTCGCTCTCCCCCCTTCGCGCTCGGCCTCACGCTCGACCCATCTGGGCTGGGGCACGCGGCGACACTCACTCGTCGGCTCAGGGACCCCCCCGGTCTCGGAACGCCGACAGTACCTGTTCATGTATTACACTCCAGAAACATTGTTAAATCATGTTTTTGAGGACCTTCGGAGGACGAAGGCCCCCAACCGTTCACTAATTGCTTCATCCAAATATTAGCTTCATATACTCTTCATATAGTACCTAAAACATACTTTATCAATCTAAAAGCAAGGGGTTTGAAGATCTTTGACAATGTAGGCCCCCAACAATTGCCCCTTGTGAAATGAGTTTGTTTTTCATAACAAGCTTAGATCGCAAAAAATATGATTGTGAGGCCTCGCGCTGAAGGTTCAAAATCACCTTCCCAAAGCTCGTTATGAAAAGTTACTTTATACAACTCTAATTAGTGGGGTCAAGTGCTCATTGTGTGAAGCAGTTTACTTTTAAAATTTTTCCATATAAAAGGGGTGATGCTCGTGATCGCTGTCACGGCACACACTGTGTTACTCAATTTGCTCACAATAGTTTGCTCTACCTTCGAAGCTTGCTTCGAGCACTTTGTTGTGTTCAAACCAGCCTTAACCAGTGGTAAACAAACACTGCTTTCTCAGAGATGGCTGGAGAGCAGCCAGTCCCCAAGCTAGCCATAGCGCTTGCTTCGGAAACCTTAGAGGCGAAGGTTGGAGGTTCTGTTGGGGAGATCGAAGCCACTGCATCTCAAGCTAAAGGTGTTGTTGTGGACCCAACTGTCAAACCTGGTTCCAGGGGGCAGAACCGAGCGCATAGCATATGTGTGCCAAGATCCATTTCCACACATATGTTGACATCACAAGTGTAATATATCAAAAGACAATGCAATAAAGGCGTAAAGAGAGTAGAGTACTTTATTACATCATCATTGTATCTTTAACAAGTATCAACATCAAAGTAAGGCGGAATTAAATAACATGGGTAATCTCCCACAGGAAGATGACCGGCGCATCATTAGACTTAGAATTCATCGTCGAAATCTCCATCAAAGTCTCCAGCATCACCCTCTGATCAAAATATTAGCAAGGGTGAGCTCACTTATGGTCGGGGCTCAGCAAGTGGGGGAAAAATTAATGCAAGTTTAACAAGGTGAGGCTAGGGTTGAGTAGTAAGCATTTTAGTTGGTCAATAGTTTATTAACAACACCTGTCTTACTAATAAGTGTGTATCCCAAGTATTCCCATTAAACAATGGTATAATAGTATATCAAAAACACTTAAGTGAAACCACTTAAGCAAACCATTGGCAGATTATCGAATCTCGATTTATTGTCCATCTTTAAGTCCAATTATCATGTGAGGAGTCCAGGTTGCTCTTAACCGTGAGCACGGTTGACATATCAGTTTTACACTCTGCAGAGGTGGAACAACTTTACCCACAAGCCATGTATCCCATCTAGCCTAGGTTGATTGGACCCATAAACACTACCAAGGTGAATGGCTAGGGATCCATTATGAGGCTTTCACAAAATACCCTTAATACAAAGCAACCCGCTAAGGTTTCTACGTCGGTGTGGAGGCCCTCTAGGCGAGGTACCTTAGCCAAGAATATGTCCCCATGTTAACGTGAGCTGCCACCACGACCGCTCCCCCTCTTGCCCATATTTCAGGTAAGGTTGCTAGGTACTAAGCATATAAAGCTAATTACCAAAGTCAGAGCCAGGTAGCACTCTTGGTTACACTGTTATCCTGGGTGGTCACTCCATGTTCCAATTAATATGAAATAATCTTGTTTAACCATCGGGTTAATATCATAATACCAATTTCAATTTTGGAACATTAATATCAAATAATGAGTGACATCAAAATTATTAAGTTGAGCGATAGCACAAATTTGCAAAGCATAGTATTTTCCCAGGGAAATCAAGGAATACAGTTAGTAAATCTAGGAAATCTTTAATTAGGTAAATCCCATCAAATTATGCAGTATATTCAAAAGTAAACATTATTATATGCATTAATTAGGTACAAATAGAATATGCAGAGGGAGAATCCACTTGCCTTGACGTGGGTCATCCTCGAACGTGTTAGGCTCGTCTAACTCACAGTCCGCTTCTAGCATCGGTTTGCGTATCGGACATACAAAAGAATACGTACGCAAAATAAATAAACATACACCAATACAGGGTAATCATTCACCATTACATCCACATTCACACATCGCAGTTATCACACACATAAATACGTCTTAACACGTAAATATTTATTAATTCAATTATGACTATTATTGCGAGTCATAAATGGTGAAATTATGAGTAGGTGCTATAATAATAGTTTTAACTAGTATTAATATGTATTAACATCCTTTATGAAAATAAATGTTAATTGTTTTCTTTAACTCTAATAAATAGACTAGATTTTATTCCTTTTATTTCAAACTTGAATTTATGCGTATAGCTAAAAATGAATCTACTAACATTAATATTCTAAAAATCAATATAAATCACTAATTGGACCTTTAATAACATAAACAGGGTTATTATGACAAAAACAAGTATTTTACTAATTTTGAAAAGTTAAGTGCTATACTTATGAGCATTTTTATTTTGGCTAGTAAAAATCTATTTTCCATACGACTAGTGGTATTTTCTCCTTTCTTTCTAAAAGAAAATATTATTAAAAATAATTGGATATAAATCATCTAAAATCCTATAATGTTTTTATGGTCAATTCTATACCATTTACTAAATCCATTAAATGAACCTAAGTTTATAATCCTCCAAATAATCTCCAAAGCTCAATGTGACCAAAAATTAACTATAAAATTTCCTATCTAGTATTTTTATCACCAACGTGTGTCTACTAATTTTTCGTCATACTTCTCTCTAATCTGTCATTCTAAGAGTCATCGCATTGAAAACATGAATAATCACGGTGCACGACTTATCGCATATATCTACCAAAAACTCCATAGCGCACATACATGTGAATTTTGAATCGCAACATGCTCATATTACAACAAAATAAATATACAATTCATGAATCGAATCAAAAGTAATTTCGAAAATACACAAATATTTTGGGTCGTCTTCAACCTTGCGACGAACGGTGGATGGCTTGGGCGTGCGTCTAGGTGAAGGCTTGGTACGGCGAGGGCGTAGCTCCGGCGAGTTCCACGGGCTCGGGCGACGGCGTGGCGAACTCCATCGACGGCGGCGGTGGCTCTAACGGCGACGAGAGTGAGAGAGAGTGGGGCGAGCTCGGGTAGGGAGGATGGAGAGAGGAAGAGCTCGGTTTTTATAGAGGAGGGGGAGGGAGAGGAAAGGTCGACCGGGGGAGGGAGAGAGACGGCCGGAATTGTCGGGGACCATAATTAGGGGTACCCCCAAGACTCCTAATCTCAGCTGGTAACCCCCATCAGCACGAAGCTGCAAAGGCCTGATAGGCGCGATTAAGGTCAAGGCTCAGTCCACTCAAGGGACACAACCTCGCCTCGCCCGAGCCCAGCCTCGGGCAAAGGCAGCCGACCCCGGAAGATTCACGTCTCGCCCGAGGGCCCCCTCAAGCAACGGACACACCTTTGGCTCGCCCGAGGCCCAGTCTTCGCAGAGAAGCAACCTTGGCCAGATCGCCACGCCAACCGACCGTATCGCAGGAGCATTTAATGCAAGGATCGCCTGACACCTTATCTTGACGCGCGCTCTTCAGTCGATAGAGCCGAAGTGACTGTAGTCACTTCGCCGCTCCACTGACCGACCTGACAAGAAAACAACGCCGCCCGTGTCGCTCCGACTACTGTGCCACTCGATAGAGTGAGGCTTACAGCAGCTAAGTCCAGCCTCGGGCGACATAGGAAGCTCTGCCTCCCCCGACCCCAGGGTTCGGCCCCCGTCTCGGCCTCGGAAGATGGACTTCGCCTCGCCCGACCCCAGGGCTCGGACTCCGCCTCAGCTCCGGAAGATGACGGTCTCCGCCTCGCCCGACCTAGGGCTCAGACTCAACCTCGACGCTGGACGATGGACTCCGCCTCGCCCGACCCCAGGGCTCGGACACAGCCTCGGCCTTGGAAGATGGTCTCCGCCTCGCCCGACCCAGGGCTCGGACTCAACCTCGGAAGACGGACTCCGCCTCGCCCGACCCCAAGGGTCGGACTCAGCCTCGACTCCGGAAGACGGACTCGACCTCGACCTCGGAGGAGCCTCCGCCTCGCCCGACCTAGGGCTCGGACCGACCACGTCATAGGGGGGGCCATCATTACCCTACCCCTAGCTAGCTCAGGCTACGGGGAACAAGACCGGCGTCCCATTTGGCTCGCCCCGGTAAACAAATAATGATGGCGCCCCACGTGCCCCATGACGATGGCGGCGTTCAGCCCCTTACGGAAGCAAGGAGACGTCAGCAAGGATTCGATAGCCCCGACAGTTGTCCTTCCACAGGGCTCCAGCTCTCCTCCGACGGCCACGACATCACATGAACAGGGTGCCAAAACCTCTCCGACTGCCACGACGGCATGTACTTAGGGCTCTAGCTCCTTTCTGCTAGACACGTTAGCACACTACTACACCCCCCATTGTACACCTGGACCTTCTCCTTACGCCTATAAAAGGAAGGTCCAGGGCTCTCGTACGAGAAGGTTGGCCGCGCGGGAGAACGGGCCGATGCGTAAGGCTCTCCCACGCGAACGCTTGTAACCCCCTACTGCAAGCGCACCCGACCTGGGCGTAGGGCAACATGAAGGCCGCGGGTTTCCCCTTTGCCTGTTCCTTTCCCCCTTAGTGCTCCGTCTCGCGCTGACCCATCTGGGCTGGGACACGCGGCGACAATTTACTCGTCGGTCCAGGGACCCCCGGGGTCGAAACGCCGACAGGAATCTTCATGGCCATCAATGGAGGTAATGGGGGAAGAAGAAATGGATGCTGTGAAGTTCCATTATCGAGAAGAAGAAACGACGCACGGGGCCTTCAAGGCGCGAGTGGCACAGACGTCGGGCACGACGCTTGGGGTCGCGGGCGCTGCTCGGCTGCTCGGTGTCGCGTCTTGGCGCGGCTGGGTCGCGGCTAGACTAGCGTGGTCGGGGCAGGGGTGCGCGGCGGGGTTCTTCGCGCGCGGTCCTATAGGGCGGCGTCGGGGTAGCAGGGGCTTGGTCCCTGGCAGCGCTGCCTTGGGCGCGGGCGTGCAAGGCGAGCGTCGCGCGCGTGGGAGGCTCCTGGCAGTGTGCTGGATAGGGAAGGGGAGCAGGGAGAGAGAGGGAAAAGGAGTGAGGCCGGGTTGCCATAGAGAGAAGAGGGGGAGAGATAGCAGGGGCGGCGGCGGCGGCTGGAGACAGCTAGGGGGAAGGGGGCGCAGGTGGGGTTAGTTGGGCCCCTACTGGGCCTAGGGTTAGGGTTAGGGTTTGTTGTTGTTGGGGACTTGTTCTCAAATGCTATGAATTAAGAACAAGGCAACACAGAATGTTAAATGTTAATGTCCTTCATCCGACGAAGCATTATTTCACTTAGGATATAATGATCTTCAGACGAAGGTCATGAAGGACATACCTAAGAGCACCTAGAGGGGGGATGAATAGGTGATCCTGTTAAATTCAACAACTAATAGCCACAAAACTTGGTTAAGTGTTAGAATGATAAAACCAAGTGGCTATAGAGCGAGCTCTTGAGAGTCACAATAATCACACAGAAAAGCAATCACAAGAGACACGCGAGTTATCCCGTGGTTCGGCCAAGTATAACACTTGCCTACTTCCACGTTGTGGCGTCCCAATGGACGAGGGTTGCACTCAACCCCTTTCAAGTGATCCAATGATCAACTTGAATACCACGGTGTTCTTCTTTCTTATACTTTCTTCCATTTGCGAGGAATCTCCACAGCTTGGAGCCTCTCGCCCTTAAAATTGATGATCGCAAAGAAGCACGGAAGTAAGGGAGGGAAGAGCAACACACACAAGACTCAAAACAAGAGCACAATCATGCACACAAGCCACAACTTGAGCTCAAAACACAACTCAAGGAGTTCTCTACTCAATTGGAGCTCAAGTCACTATCTCAAAGAATCGAATGCGTGAGAATTGGAGTCTTGGTGCTTAGGAATGATCAAAGAATGCTTGTGTTTCTCCTCCATGCGCCTAGGGGTCCCTTTTATAGCCCCAAGGCAGCTAGGAGCTGTTGGAGACAATCTTGGAAAGCTAATCTTGCCTTTTGTCGGGTGGCGCATCGGACAGGCACTGTAGCATGTCTGGTGCGGATCTCCTTCCTAATTTGGTGCAGCCGACCGTTGCAACTCTTGCGTCGGTTGGCGCACCGGACACTGTCCGGTGCACACCGGACAGTCCGGTGCCCCTTCCGACCGTTGGTGCGGGCCACGTGTCGCCCTCAGATCACGCTGCCGACCGTTGCGAAGTTGGTCGTTGGTTCACCGGACAGTCCAGTGCCTCACAGGACAGTCCGGTGAATTTTAGTCGTACGCCGTTGAACTTTTCCTGAGAGCGACGACTTCGCCGCGGCTGACCCACCGGACAGTCCAATGAATTATAGCTGTACGCCGCCATCGAGTCCTGAGAGCGGCCTGTTCACCTTGGACCCGTCTGGCGTACCGAACACTGTCTAGTGCACCACCGGCAGTCCGGTGCACCCAGACAGAGCAGCAGTTGGCTGTACACAGCCAACACTTTTCCAATCTAATTTTTCCTATTTCTTGCACTTAGACACAAAACATTAGTACCCAAAATCAATGTACTAAGTCTAGAAACATACCTTCTTGTTGATTTGCACTTCATTCATCATTTTGCATATAATAACTCACACAATATGTGTTGGACACTTAATCACCAAAATATACTAGAAATGGCCCAAGGGCACATTTCCCTTTCAATCTCCCCCTTTTTGGTGATTTATGCCAACACATCAAAAAGCAACAGATAGAAGTGCAACATTAATGCAATTTGGAACAAATATTGTCTTTTACAAGATTTGGCATATTTGGATCGTTCTTTGCCACCACTTGGTTTGTTTTTGCAAATCAAATTCATTTTCCTATCTCTAAGTCAAACTCACATGTTTGGTCATATAGAGAGATAATCCAAGAGAAAATGATCAAGATCCAAAAACTCCCCCTTTTTCCCATAATCATAAAATCTCCCCACAAGAGACCAATTTTTGACAAATCAAAAATTCTAGTTCTACTATTTTCAAAATTCTCATGTGGTAGCTGATCCATTTGCTTTGGCCTTAATTTCTCTCCCTTTGGCATTAAGCACCAAAACGGGATCATTATTGGCCCTCTAACCCCATTGCCTTACCAAAATTGTCAATTAAGAGCAACCAAGGCAATAAGAGCATAGATAGGAACTTGGAGTTAATTACCCTCTCATCGGAGTGTAGTGGAAGTCTTGCATGGTCCAAGTTCATCTTTCCCTTTCAATACACCTTTGAGACTATATCTAGTAACTCAAACACATGGATTAGTCTTAAAGGGTCAAGTTGTAGCATTTCTCCCCCTTAATATGTGCATCATTCACACAAGGACTTGTGAGGTCCGGGGATCCCTTGCACAACTTGAGTACCATAAATAAGCACTAAATCATATAAAAGCATAAGGTAACATGATCAAAGGCATAAAACACATATATGTTATAGATCAATCCAAGTTACACGAATCTAAGACATTGAGCTCACTACGCAGCCTGCAAAAGGTTTTCTCATCTAAAGGCTTGGTAACGATATCGGCTAGCTGGTTCTTGGTGCTAACATAAAACACTTCGATATCTCCCTTTTGCTGGTGGTCTCTCAAAAAGTGATGCCGGATGTCTATGTGCTTAGTGCGGCTGTGTTCAACAAGATTATCCGCCATGCGGATTGCACTCTCATTGTCACATAGGAGTGGGACTTTGCTCAGATTGTAGCCAAAGTCCCGGAGGGTATGCCTCATCCAAAGTAGTTGCGCACAACAGTGTCCTGCGGCAACATACTCGGCCTCAGCGGTGGATAGGGCAACGGAGGTTTGTTTCTTTGAACACCCCAAGACACCAGGGACCTTCCTAGGAATTGGCACGTCCCTGATGTACTCTTCCTATCAACCTTGCATCCAGCATAATCGGGGTCTGAGTATCCAATTAAGTCAAAGGTAGACCCCTTTGGATACCAGATTCCGAAGCAAGGCGTAGCAACTAAATATCTAAGAATTCGCTTAACGGCCACAAGGTGACACTCCCTTGGGTCAGATTGAAATCTAGCACACATGCATACGCTTAGCATAATATCCGGTCTACTAGCACATAAATAAATTAAAGACCCTATTATAGACCGGTATGCCTTTTGATCAACGGACTTACATCCTTTGTTGAGGTCGACATGTCCGTCGGTTCCCATTGGCGTCTTTGCGGGCTTGGCGTCCTTCATCCCAAACCGCTTGAGAAGATCTTGCGTATACTTCGTTTGTGATATGAAGGTGTCGTCCTTGAGTTGCTACACTTGGAACCCAAGGAAGTAGTTCAACTCGCCCATCATTGACATCTCAAATTTCTGTGTCATTACCTTGCTAAACTCCTCACAGGACTTTTGATTAGTAGAACCAAATATTATGTCATCGACATAAATTTGGCACACAAATAGGTCACCATCACAAGTCTTAGTGAAAAGAGTTGGATCGGCTTTCCCAACCTTGAAAGCATTAGCAATTAGAAAATATCTAAGGCATTCATACCATGCTCTTGGGGCTTGCTTAAGTCCATAGAGCGCCTTAGAGAGCTTACACACATAGTCGGGGTACCGTTCATCCTCAAAGCCAGGGGGTTGCTCCACATACACCTCCTCCTTGATTGGCCCGTTGAGGAAAGCGCTCTTCACATCCATTTGAAACAGCCTGAAAGAGTGGTGAGCGGCATAGGCTAATAATATTCTAATGGACTCTAGCCTAGCCACAGGAGCAAAAGTCTCCTCGAAATCCAAACCTGCGACTTGGGCATAACCTTTTGCCACAAGTCGAGCCTTGTTTCTTGTCACCACTCCGTGCTCGTCTTGCTTGTTGCCGAACACCCACTTGGTTCCCACAACGTTTTGCTTTGGTCGTGGCACCAGGGTCCAAACTTCATTTCTCTTGAAGTTTTTGAGCTCTTCCTGCATGGCCAACACCCAGTCCGGAACTAGCAACGTCTCTTCTACCCTGAAAGCTCAATAGGAGAGACAAATGAGTAATGCTCACAAAAATTGGCTAATCTAAAGCGAGTGGTTACTCCCTTGCTTATGTCACCCAAAATCTGGTCGACGGGATGATTCCTTCGAATCGTCGCTCGGACTTGAGTTGGAGGGGCTAGTGGTGCTTCTTCCTCCATGACTTGTTCTTCTTGTGCCCCCCCTTGATCACACGCCTCTTCTTGAGAAACCTGTCCATCTTCTTGAGTTGGGGGATGCATCATTGTTGAGGAAGAAGGTTGATCTTGCTCTTGTTATTCCTGTGGTCGCACATCTCCAATCGCCATGGTGCGGATTGCGGCCATTGGAACATCATCTTCATCAATATCATCAAGATCAACTTGCTCTCTTGGAGAGCCATTAGTCCCATCAAATACAACGTCGCTAGAGACTTCAACCAAACCCGATGATTTGTTGAAAAATCTATACGCCTTTGTATTTGAGTCATAACCTAGTAAAAACCCTTCTACAGATTTGGGAGCAAATTTGGAATTTCTACCTTTCTTCACCAAAATGTAACATTTGCTCCCAAACACACGAAAGTATGAGACATTGGGTTTGTTACCAATCAGAAGTTCATACGAGGTCTTCTTGAGGAGGCGATGAAGGTAGAGCCGGTTTATGGCGTGGCAAGCTATGTTCACAGCTTCCGACCAAAACCGCTCGGGCGTCTTGAATTCTCCAAGCATCGTCCTCGCCATGTCTATGAGCGTCCTGTTCTTCCTCTCTACCACACCATTTTGCTGTGGTGTGTAGGGAGCGGAGAACTTGTGCTTGATTCCTTCCTCCTCAAGGTACTCCTCCACTTGTAAGTTCTTGAACTCGGACCCATTGTTGCTTTTTATCTTTTTCACCTTGAGCTCAAATTCATTTTGAGCTCTGTTTAGAAAGCGCTTTAGGGTCCCTTGGGTTTCTGATTTATCCTGCAAAAAGAATACCCAAGTGAAGCGGGAAAAATCATCAACAATAACAAGACCATACTTACTTCCCCCAATGCTGAGGTAGGCGACGGGTCCAAAGAGGTCCATATGAAGTAGCTCCAGAGGTCTTGATGTGGTCATCACATTCTTGCTGTGATGAGTACTTCCCACCTGTTTACCTGCTTGACAAGCTGCACAAGGTCTATCTTTTTCGAAACATACATTTGTTAGTCCTAACACATGCTCTCCCTTTAGAAGTTTGTGGAGGTTCTTCATCCCAACATGTGCTAGACGGCGATGCCACAGCCAGCCCATACTAGTCTTAGCGATTAAGCATGCATCTAGATCGGCCTCCTCTTTCAAAAAATCAACTAAGTAGAGTTTGCCATCTAGTACACCCTTAAACGCTAATGAACCATCACTCCTTCTAAAGACAGATACATCGACATTAGTAAACAAACAATTGTAGCCCATGTGGCACAATTGACTAACAGACAGGAGATTATAGCCTAGTGACTCTACTAAAAATACATTAGAAATAGAGTGCTCATTTGTGATGGCAATCTTGCCCAAGCCTTTGACCTTGCCTTGGTTCCCATCTCCAAAGATAATTGTATCCTAGGAATCCTTGTTCTTGACGTAGGAGGTGAACATCTTCTTCTCCCCCGTCATGTGGTTTGTGCATCCGCTGTTGATAATCCAGCTTGAGCCCTCGGATGCATAAACCTGCAAGACAATTTACGCTTGGGTTTTAGGTACCCAACTCTTGTTGGGTCCTACAATGTTAGTCACAATATCCTTTGGGACCCAAATGCAAGTCTTGTCTCCCTTGCATTTGGCCCCCAACTTCCTAGCAACCACTTTCTTATTTTTACATGAAAGTACAAAATCAGTGTTGCAGGCATGAAAAACAGTAGCAGATTCATTATGCATTTTCCTAGGCACATGATGAATAACATTTCCCTTCCTAGGCCTACTTCTACCATGCAAAAAAGTAGAACTTGAAGCAATCATAGCGTGTGAATCAGAAGCACTATAATTCCTATTATAATGTTAACTTCTAGAAAATTTTCTGTCATTATACATGAAAGCATGATTCTTTAGATTACCACTAGCCATAGGGGCCTTCCCTTTCTCCTTGTTGGGAATGGGAGCCCTTTGGCTTGTTAAGTTCTTGGCTTCCTTTCGAAAGCCAAGTCCATCCTTAATCGAGGGATGTCTACCAATGGTGTAGGCATCCCTAGCAAATTTTAACTTATCAAAGTCATTTTGCAAGTCTTAAGTTGGTCATTAAGACTTGCCACTTCATCATTTAATTTTGTAATAGAAGTAAGGTGTTCAACACATGCATCAACATCAAAATCTTTACATCTATTACAAATGACAACATGTTCCACACATGAACTAAATTTATTAGCTACTTCTAACTTAGCATTTAAATCATCATTCAAAATCTTTAAACTAGAAATTGATTCATGGCACACAGATAATTTAGAGGATAGAGTTTCATTCCTTTTAGTTTCTAAAGCAAGAGATTTTTGTACACTAACAAATTTATCATGCTCTTCATACAAAATGTCTTCTTGCTTCGATAAAAGTCTATCCATTTCATTTAAAGCATCAATTAACTCATTAATTTTATCTACTTTTGATCTATCTAAGCCCTTAAATAATTCAGTATAGTCTACTTCATCATCACTAGATTCATCATCGCTTGAAGTAGTATACTTAGAAGTTTCTCGAACGCTTACCTTTTTCTCCTTTGCCATGAGGCAGGTGTGGCATTCGTTGGGGAAGAGATAAGACTTATTGAAGGCTGAGGCAGCGAGTCCTTTGTCGTCGGAATCGGAAGACAAGTAGTCTGAGTCCCATTCCTTTCCGATGTGTGCCTCACCCTTTGCCTTCCTATAGCTCCTTTTCTTCTTTTTTCTTCCTACCCTTTCCTTGTTCCTGGTCACTAGAGTTATCTGGACAATTTGCTTTAAAATGACCAGTCTTACCGCACTTGAAGCAGGAGCGCTTTCCCTTTGCTTTGTTCTTGTTAGGGTACTCCTTGCGTACTTTCAATGCGGTCTTGAAGCGCTTTATGATTAGGGCCATCTCATCTTCGTTTAGCCCGGTCGCCTCAACTTGTGCCACCTTGCTAGGTAGCGCCTCCCTACTACTTGTTGCCTTGAGAGCAACGGGTTGAGGCTCATAGACGACCATTGGGCCATTGAGAGCGTCATCCACGTACCGCGCTTCCTTAACCATCATCCGCCCGCTCACAAATTTCCCAAGAGTCTCCTCGGGAGTCATCTTTGTGTACCTGGGATTTTCACGGATGAGGTTCACAAGATGAGGATCAATAACAGTGAAGGACCTGAGCATGAGTCGGACGATGTCTTGGTCCGTCCATCTCGTGCTTCCATAGCTCCTGATCTTTTTAACCAGGGTCTTGAGCCTGTTGTACGTTTGCGTTGGCTCCTCTCCCCTGATCATTGCGAACCTTCCCAGCTCGCCTTCCACCAACTCCATCTTGGTGATCATGGTGGCGTCGTTCCCCTCATGAGAAATCTTGAGGGTGTCCCAGATTTGCTTGGTGTTGTCCAAGCCGCTCACTTTATTGTACTCGTCCTTGCACAAGGATGCTAGCAAAACAGTGGTCGCTTGTGCATTTTTATGGATTTGCTCATTAATGAAAACGGGGTTGTCAGTACTATCAAAATGCATTCCGTTTTCAACAATCTCCCAAATACTTGGATGGAGAGAAAATAGGTGACTACGCATTTTGTGACTCCAAAATGAGTAGTCTTCTCCATCAAAGTGCGGAGGTTTCCCAAGTGGAATTGAAAGTAAATGAGCATTGGAATTAAAAGGAACACAAGAATAATCAAATGAATAGTTTGAGTTAACCGGTTTCTTTTTCTCGTCGTAGTCGTCGTCTCTTGGGGAAGAAGAAGACTCGTCGCTGTCGTAGTAGACGATCTTCTTGATGCGCCTCTTCTTCTTCCCGTCCTTCTTCTTATGACTTGAGCCAAAGTCAGTGGACTTGTCGTCCCTCGGCTCGTTGAGGAAGGACTCCTTCTCCTTGTCATTGACCACCATCCCCTTTCCCTTAGGATCCATCCCTTCGGGCGATTAGTCCCTTTCGTGAAGAGAACGGCTCCGATACCAATTGAGAGCACCTAGAGGGGGGGTGAATAGGTGATCCTGTTAAATTCAACAACTAATAGTGTCGGCGTTTCGAGACCGGGGGGTCCCTGGGCCGACGAGTGAAGATGTCGCCGCGTGCCCCAGCCCAGATGGGTCGACGCGAGACGGAGCGCGAAGGGGGGAAAAAGGCAGCCGAAGCGAGAGAGAGAGAGAGGTGGGAATCACACGGCCTTCATGTTTGTCCCGCGCCCGGGTCAGGTGCGCTTGCAGTAGGAGGTTACAAGCGTCCACGCGGGAGGGGAGCGAGCGGCCTCACGCGAGCGCCTGTCCCGTCCTCTTCCCCGCGCAGCCAACCCTCTGTAAGAGGGCCCTGGTCCTTCCTTTTATAGGCGTAAGGAGAGGATCCAGGTGTACAATGGGGGTGTAGCAGAGTGCTAACGTGTCTAGCAGAGGAGAGCTAGCGCCCTAAGTACATGCCATCGTGGCAGCCGGAGAGGTTTTGGCACCCGGTTCGTGTGGTGTCGTGGCCGTCGGAGGAGCGCTGGAGCCTGGCGGAAGGATAGCTGTCGGGGCTGTCGAGTCCTTGCTGACGTCCTCTTGCTTCCGTAAGGGGGCTGGGAGCCGCCGTCTTCATAGAGCGTGCGGGGCGCCATCATGACTTGTCTGGCGGAGCGAGCCAGATGGGACGCCGGTCTTGTTCCCCGTAGCCTGAGTCAGCTTGGGATAGGGTAATGATGGCGCCTCCTGTTGACGTGGTCGGTCCGTGCCTTAGGTTGGGCGATGTGGAGGCTTCTCTAAGGTCAAGGTCGAGTCTGTCTTCCAAGGCCGAGGTCGAGTCCGAGCCCCTGGGTCGGGCGAGGCGGAGACCGTCGGCGGAGTCGGGCGAAGCGGAGTTCGTCGTCTTCCAGGGCTGAGCCCGAGTCTGAGCCCTGGGTCGGGCGGAGCGGAGTTTGCCGTCTTTCGGGGCTGAGCCCGAGTCCGAGTCCTGGGTCGGGCGGAGCGGAGTTTGCCGTCTTCCAGGGCTGAGCCCGAGTCCGAGCCCTGGGTCGGGCGGAGCGGAGTTCGCCGTCTTCCGGGGCTGAGCCCGAGTCCGAGCCCTGGGTCGGGCGGAGCGGAGTTCGCCGTCTTCCGGGGCTGAGCCCGAGTCCGAGCCCTGGGTCGGGCGGAGCGGAGTTCGCCGTCTTCCGGGGCTGAGCCCGAGTCCGAGCCCTGGGTTGGGCGAAGCGGAGTTTCCTATGGTGCCTGAGGCCGGGCCTGACTGCCAGTCAGCCTCACTCTATCGAGTGGCACAGCAGTCGGAGCGGCGTAGGCGGCGCTGTCCTTCTGTCAGGCCGGTCAGTGGAGTGGCGAAGTGACTGCGGTCACTTCGGCTCTGTCGACTGGAGGGCGTGCGTCAGGATAAAGGTGTCAGGCCACCTTTGCATTAAATGCCCCTGCGATTTGGTCAATTAGCGTGGCGATTTGGCCAGGGTTGCTTCTTGGCGAAGACTGGGCCTCGGGCGAGCCGGAAGTATGTTCGTCGCTGGAGGGGGGCCTCGGGCGAGACGAAGATCCTCCGGGGTCGGCTGCCCTTGCCCGAGGATAGGCTCAGGCGAGGCGTGATCAAGTCCCTCGAATGGACCGATCCCTGACTTAGTCGCACCCATCAGGCCTTTGCAGCTTTGTGCTGATGGGGGTTACCAGCTGAGAATTAGGAGTCTTGAGGGTACCCCTAATTATGGTCCCCGACAGTAGCCCCCGAGCCTCGAAGGGAGTGTTAACACTCGCTTGGAGGCTTTTGTCGCACTTTTTTGCAAGGGGACCAGCCTTTCTCGGTTGCGTTTTGTTCCGGTGGGTGCGCGCGAGCACACCCGCCGGGTGTAGCCCTCGAGGCCTCGGAGTAGTGGTTTGACTCCTCCAAGGTCTTAATGCCTCGTGCAATGCTTCGGCTGGTCTGGTCGTTCCCTCATGCGAGCTGGCCATAGCCCGGGAGCACGGTCGGGTCCCAAGTTCTCGGGCTGGTATGTTGACGCTGTCAACGGTTTGGCCGGAGCTGGGTTTGTGAGAGCAGCCCCCGAGCCTCCGCACAGGGCGAGAGGACGGTCAAGGACAGACTCGACTTTTTAACATACGCCCCTGCGTCGCCTTTCCGCAAGGAGGAGGAGGGGGGGAAAGCGCCATGTTGCCCTCGGAGGGCACCGAACATGGTGTCTCCAGTGAGCTGCTGGCGGGTAATCCGAGTGAACGCCCGTGCCCCATTTGTTAGGGGTCGGCTAGAGGCCCGGAGGCGCGCTCAAAAGTACCTGCGGGTGATCTGTCGGACCCGGTCCCCTGCCGACGGGGTCCGAGGGCTTGATGCCTCCCTCTGATGGGATTCCGTTACAAGATCGTTCCCGCTGGTCTCGGAAATGTCCTAGGGTACCTCGGGAGCGTAGCCCGAGCCTTGGTTATGTATCGAACATACCCATGGTCATCCCTCGCTCTGTGTCTGAGGCGGCTGTGAACCCTTCGAGGGCCAGCCTACGAACCCCTGATCAGTAGTGGGCGCGGAGCCCGAGTAGCCTGAGGCGGCCGTTGAACCCTTTCGAGGGGCCGGCCTTCGAACCTCTGACCAGTAGTGGGCGCAGAACCCACGCGCTCTGAGGCGGCTGTTGAACCCCTCCGAGGGGCCAGCCTTCGAACCTCTGATCAGTAGGGAGGCTCGGAGCCTGTTTCCTTCACGGAGAAGGATCCTTTTTGGGGTATCCCCCTTTTCCGGTCCCTGTTGTAAGAGAGAGAAAGAGGAAAAAGGAAAAGGATACGAAATCGAAAGACGTGGCGTACCTCTTTTGACGCGGTCATTATGGCGAAGGCGAAGCGTCGCTCGCTTCCCCTGCCAGAGGCGCCGCCTTTCCCGTCGCGGAGTTAATGCGACGGGGCGAGCGATTCGCGGGGCGGCCGTTGCGCCTGTGCGAGCCGTTCGAGGAACGGAACACGGGCGCGCCATCTTCACGTCGTGAGAGAGGGTTCTTTCACTGCCCCAGGATGGGACGTAAGCTTGGCTGACGACGCGACCGCTGCTCCCGCCCGCCTGCCACCGCCATTACTGCCGGCCCATTTATGGCCGTATTGACCGTCGCGCCTGGCTGGCACTGCTGGGTCGTACGCATGATTGCCTCGAGTCGCGGTACTGGTTCCGCAGTCGAGGAGGCGTGGCAGTGGCGCGAGTGGCGGTGCAGTTGCTTGCACATAGCGACCGGCGCGCCGGCTGCGTGACGCGTGGGCGTGGGCCCCCATGCTGGGTGCGTTGGAAGTCGGAGGGGCGCGCCTACTTGGCGCGGTTGCATGCCGCCTGCCTGGCTGCCCGCCCTTTCGCCCGCTGGTCTGGGCGAAAGTGGAGGAATGCTTGTAACCGCTGGGTGGTTGCATGCACCGCGCGCGGTGGTTTGGCTTCTTCTGCTCTGGGCCAGCTTGCATGGCGCATGGGACCCAGCCCTTGCACCGTGGGGGGAGGACCTTGGAGCGTGTTGGAGAAGACTCAGCCCACGACCGCTGGGGACACAAGTAGGGAGAGCCGCCTTTAAAAGGAGGGTGACCCCCTTGAAAGGCGATCATGTCTTCGCGCTCCCTTATGCATCGTGTCTTTCCACCTTCCGAGCCCCCGGATGGGGGACACCCGCAGTCCTTCCGCCTTGTCGTTGGAGGACGCAACTCTGTGGGAGTTGGTACCTTTCAGCCATCGTTCGGCTTCAAGGATTTTCATCATGCAGCCCGGCTGCACCCCTCCGCCGGCGGTCACCCAAGACGGTGACCTCCAGTTCGGTGGTGGGGGAAAGCAAACCGGGCTGCGGCCTCTGCCCCTCCCTCAGCCTCAAGGATTTTCATCATCAGTGCTGGGGAGGGGAGTGTGCCGAGTTGGGGTCGGCCCCTGCGCGGGCGGCGGCCCGCTCCTTCCCTCAGTGATCGGGGGGAAGGGCGTTCGCCGTTCACGGCGCTGGCAGCTGCCGCGTGCCTGGCTCTCTGACCCGAGTGGCTTCGGAGCCGCTCCCGGCGCCGCCTTCCGCCACGACAGCTGGAAGAGGTTCTTCCGCCGACGAGATAGCCAGGGCCGCCCACGGACTGACCTCCAACTCTACGGCCTTCTGCCCGTCCTTGCCTCACAAGTTTGGGCACGGGCGAGGGCCTCATGGCAGCAGCATCCGCCCTAAGGTCATCGCTGCTGCTGTTCGGCCCCCTGGAGCAGAAGTCGTCGTCGTCGCCGCTGCTGGAGCGGGCGACGGCGAGCCGTTCGTCGGTCTTCTGTTGCTCCGCAGGCCCCGCAATCGTGTGGGGTTGTTCGTACCTGCGGAGGTGGAACCGGAGTTCCGTTTGTAATGGCACCTTGAATGCCGGTCTTTCGTTCATTGTGGCTGTCGGGGCCTGAACGTGTATGTATTTTTGGCGCAGAGCCGTGTTTTTTCCTCATTTTCGAGCACTAAGGCTCGCCTGTTGGTTGTCTGAACCGCTTCACCAAGCGTGAGTCACCCCGTACAAAGGTGACGAGTGAGGTATCCGTATCCTGGAGGCGTAGGAGTCCCTCGGCTCGGTCGACCTTGCTGTCCGAAGCTTCTCTTGCTTAGTTAAAGGAACCCCTCGGCCGCTCTTCGATGAGCCGAAGCCAGGGGTAGCGGTGTCAGCACGGACAGAGGCGGAGTTGGCTCGAAAAGAAGACTTGGTCGGCCGGAGCCTGGCTGGGTCGTCCGTTAGCAGGACCGACGCCGGAGTTGATCTGTCGAGGCCTCGGGCCGGGCTGATGTCTTCGAGGGACAGCTGACCGAGGCCTCGGGGTGACCAGCCGAGCCGCCTGCTCGAGTCGGATTCTTGGAGGAGACCCTGGCGGCGATGTCCCGGGCGTGATGATGAAGTCGTCCTTCAGGGTGGAGATCCTCGGACCGCGTCGCCGTCCGAGGCTAGGTCGGACCTCGCCGAAGGTGTAGTCGACGCCGAGGGTGCTGCTGCTCCCTTCAACTATCGAGATCCGAGCCTGCAGGATCGGATTATCTTGTAGCATGTGTTTTCTGCGGCCGCCGAGGCCCAAACACACCATCGTCGTGTTGTGAAGCTGCGCTTCTTTTCCTCTTGTTTCGAGTATCTGGACTTTTTCGTCGGTAATAGAATTGTCTGTGTGAGCGAGAGATGCTTTTCACGGAAGGTGATGAGTGAGGTATCCGTATCCCGGAGGCGTAGGAATCCCTCGGCTCGGTCGGCCTTGCCGCTTACGCGCACTCTTGCCCGTCCATAGGGTTCTGTCACCGACGCAGTCGAGAAGGCTCGAAGAATCGCTTCGGCAGAGGAGCTTTCGAGCGTGAAGACTTGTTCGGTCCGCGGAATCACTTATCCGAACGCGAGTTACTTATCGCAGAAGGTGATGAGTGAGGTATCCGTATCTCGGAGGCGTAGGAGTCCCTCGGCTCGGTCAGCCTTGGCTGCTTACGTGTACTCTGTCATTTTCAGGATCCACTTTCGAAGTAGTCGAAAAGCACGAAAGACATTCTGGCAGAAAGGATCTTTTTTCGAGGAAAATTTCGACGCAGAGGGGGTTCCCCCCTTTTAGCCCCCGAGGGAGGGTCGGGCTTTGCCGAGGCAAGGCTGACCCTTCCTTGATGACTAAACTTTGCGTGGGAGCGAGGTATATGAACAACTTGAAAGCATCTTAAGGGTAGAAGCGACGTAGCTGTTGGATGTTCCAAGCGTTGCTGTAGACCTCGCCTTGACTGTTGGCCAGCTTGTACGTTCCGGGCTTCAGAACCTTTGTGATGACGAACGGCCCTTCCCAGGGAGGCGTGAGCTTGTGCCACCCTCGGGCGTCCTGTCACAGCCGAAGCACCAGGTCGCCCACCTGGAGGTCTCGGGACCGAACCCCTCGGGCGTGGTAGCGTCGCAGGTACTGCTGGTACCGCGCCGAGTGTAGTAAGGCCATGTCCCGAGCCTCTTCCAGCTGGTCCAGCGAGTCTTCTCGACTAGCTTGGTTGCTTTGGTCGGCGTAGGCCCTCGTCCTCGGGGAACCATATTCTAAGTCTGTGGGCAAGATGGCCTCGGCCCCATAGACTAGAAAGAACGGCGTGAAGCCCGTGGCTCGGCTCGGCGTTGTCCTCAGACTCCAGACCACCGAGGGGAGTTCCTTTATCCATCGCTTGCCGAACTTGTTGAGGTCGTTGTAGATCCGAGGCTTGAGTCCTTGTAGAATCATGCCGTTGGCACGCTCTACTTGCCCATTCGTCATGGGGTGAGCCACGGCGGCCCAGTCCACCCGGATGTGGTGATCATCGCAGAAGTCCAGGAACTTTCTGTCGGTGAACTGGGTGCCGTTGTCGGTGATGATGGAGTTCGGGACTCCAAAGCGATGGATGATGTTGGTGAAGAACGGAACCGCCTGTTTGGACCTGATGCTGTTTAGGGGTCGGACCTCGATCCACTTGGAGAATTTGTTGATGGCGACCAACAGGTGTGTGTAGCCCCCGGGTGCCTTCTGCAAGGGGCCGACGAGGTCCAGACCCCACACAGCAAAAGGCCAGGTGATGGGTATCGTCTGCAGAGCCTGAGCAGGCAGGTGGGTCTGCCTCACGTAGAACTGACACCCTTCGCAGGTGCGGACAATTCTAGTGGCATCGGCCACCGCCGTTGGCCAGTAGAAACCTTGTCAGAAGGCGTTTCCAACAAGGGCCCGAGGTGCTGTGTGATGGCCGCAAGCCCCCGAGTGTATCTCTTGTAGGAGCTCCTGGCCTTCGGTGATGGAAATGCATCGCTGGAGGATGCCTGAGGGGCTGCGGTGGTAGAGCTCTTTCCCGTCCTCCACCAAGACAAATGACTTGGCGCGCCGCGCCAACCGCCGAGCTTCAGCTCGGTCGAGGGGTAGCTCTCCTCGGTGGAGATGTTGCAGGTACGGGGTCTGCCAGTTTCGATTAGGCGTGACCCCGCTTCGCTCCTCCTCGACGCGCAGTGCCTCACCCTCGGGGGCCGAGGGTACCTCGGGCTGAACCGAGGGTGCCTCGGGCCGAGCTGAGGGTGCCTCGGGTTGAGCCGAGGGTGCCTCGGACTGAGCCAAGGGTGCCTCGGACTGAGCCGAGGGTACCTCGGGCTGGGCCGAGGGTGCCTCGGGCTCAGACGTGTCGTCGATCTTGACGGAGGGTTGATGCAGGTCTCGGGAGAAGACGTCCGGGGGAACCGTTGTTTGCCCCGAGGCTATTTTAGCCAGCTCGTCCACAGTCTCGTTGTAGCGTCGAGCAATGTGGTTGAGCTCGAGCCCATAGAACTTGTCTTCCAGGCGCCGAACCACATCGCAGTAGGCTTCCATCTTCGGGTCGCGGCAGTGGGAGTTCTTCATGCCTTGGTCGATGACGAGTTGCGAGTCACCGCGAGCGTCGAGGCGTCGGACCCCTAGCTCGATGGTGATGCGCAACCCGTTGACCAGAGCCTCGTACTCAGCCACATCGTTGGGCACCGGGAAGTGGAGGCGTAGCACGTAGCGTAGGTGCTTCCCGAGGGGCGAGATGAAGAGTAGGCCTGCGCCGGCTCCTGTCTTCATCAGCGACCCGTCGAAGAACATGGTCCAGAGTTCCGGTTGAATCGGAACTGTTGGGAGCTGGGTGTCGACCCACTCAGCCACGAAGTCCGCCAAGACCTGGGACTTGATGGCCTTCCGAGGGGCGAACGAGATCGTTTCGCCCATAATTTCCACCGCCCACTTTGCGATTCTACCCGAGGCCTCTCGGCACTGGATGATCTCCCCCAGGGGGAAGGATGACACCACAGTTACCGGATGAGACTCGAAGTAGTGTCGCAACTTCCGCCGCGTCAGGATCACCACATACAGCAGCTTCTGAACTTGTGGGTAGCGAATCTTGGTCTCGGACAGTACCTCGCTGATGAAGTAGACTGGCCTCTGGACGGGCAATGCATGCCCTTCTTCTCGTCTCTCAACCACGATCGCGGCGCTAACCACCTGAGTGGTCGCGGCGATGTAGATCAAGAGGGCTTCTCCGGCAGCGGGGGGCACCAAGATGGGCGCGTTCGTGAGGAGCGCCTTCAGGTTCCCGAGGGCTTCCTCGGCCTCAGGGGTCCAAGTGAAACACTCGGCCTTCCTTAAGAGGCGGTACAGAGGCAGGCCTCTTTCACCGAGGCGTGAGATGAAGCGGCTCAGAGCCGCAAGGCATCCCGTGACTCTCTGTATGCCCTTCAAGTCCTTGATGGGCCCCATGCTGGTGATGGCCACGATCTTCTCCGGGTTGGCTTCGATGCCCCGCTCGGAGACGATGAACCCCAAGAGCATGCCTCGGGGAACCCCAAAGACACACTTCTCGGGATTAAGCTTCACGCCTTTCGCCTTGAGACATCGGAATGTCACTTCAAGGTCGGAAAGGAGGTCGGAGGCTTTCCTCGTCTTGACTACGATGTCATCGACGTAGGCCTCGACCGGCCGGCCAATGTGTTCACCGAACACATGGTTCATGCACCGCTGGTACGTCACGCCTGCATTCCTCAAGCCGAACGACATGGTGACATAGCAGTACATGCCGAAGGGTGTGATGAAAGAAGTCACGAGCTGGTCGGACTCCTTCATCCTGATTTGGTGATACCCTGAGTAGGCATCGAGGAAAGACAGGGTTTCGCACCTAGCAGTGGAATCCATGATTTGATCGATGCGAGGCAGAGGGTAGGGAACCTTCGAACATGCTTTGTTTAGACCAGTGTAGTCTACACACATCCGCCATTTCCCTCCTTTCTTTCTCACAAGCACAGGGTTGGCAAGCCATTCGGGATGGAATACCTCTTTGACGAACCCTGCCGCCATTAGCTTGTGGATCTCCTCGCCTATGGCTCTGCGCTTTTCTTCGTCGAATCGGTGCAGAGGCTGCTTCACGGGTCGGGCTCCAGCTCGGATATCCAGCGAGTGCTCGGCGACATCCCTCGGTATGTCGGGCATGTCCGAGGGACTTCACACGAAAACATCGGTGTTTGTGCGGAGAAAGTCGACGAGCACTGCTTCCTATTTGGGATCGAGCTCGGAGCCGATCCAGATCTACTTGGAGGCGTCGCTGCTGGGGTCGAGGGGGACGGACTTAACCGTCTCCGCTGGCTCGAAGTTGCCGGCGTGGCGCTTCACGTCTGGCACCTCCTTAGAGAGGCTCTCCAGGTCGGTGATGAGGGCCTCGGATTCGGCGAGGGCCTCGGCGTACTCCACGCACTCCACGTCGCATTCGAACGCGTGTCTGTACGTGGGGCCGACGGTGATGACCCCGTTGGGGCCCGACATCTTGAGCTTGAGGTAGGTGTAGTTGGGGACGGCCATGAACTTCGCATAGCATGGCCTCCCCAGTACTACGTGGTAGGTTCCTCGGAACCCGACCACCTCGAACGTGAGGGTCTCCCTTCGGAAGTTGGAGGGTGTTCCGAAGCAGACAGGAAGGTCGAGCTGTCCGAGGGGCTGGACGCGCTTCCCGGGGATGATCCCGTGGAAAGGCGCAGTGCCTGCCCGGACCGAGGATAGATCAACACGCAGGAGCCCGAGGGTCTCGGCGTAGATGATGTTGAGGCTGCTGCCTCCGTCCATGAGGACCTTGGTGAGCCTGACGTTGCCGATGATGGGGTCGACAACGAGCGGGTATTTCCCCGGGCTCGACACGTGGTCGGGGTGGTTGGCTTGGTCAAAGGTGATGGGCTTGTCGGACCAGTCTAGGTAGACTGGCGCCGCCACCTTCACCAAACAGACCTCCCGACGCTCTTGCTTGCGGTGCCGAGCCGAGGCGTTTGCCGCTTGCCCACCGTAGATCATGAAGCAGTCGCGGACCTCGGGGAACTCTCCTGCCTGGTGATCCTCCTTCTTGTCGTCGTCGCGAGCCCTGCCACCCTCCGCGGGTGGCCCGGCCCTGTGGAAGTGGCACCGAAGCATGGCACACTCCTCAAGGGTGTGCTTGACGGGCCCCTGATGATAGGGGCACGGCTCCTTGAGCATCTTGTCGAAAAGGTTGGCACCTCCAGGGGGTTTCCGAGGGTTCTTGTACTCGGCGGCGGCGACAAGGTCCGCGTCGGTGGCGTCGCGTTTCGCTTGCGACTTCTTCTTGCCTTTTTTCTTGGCGCCGCGCTGAGTTGATGCCTCAGGGGCGTCTTCCGGTGGGCGGCCCTGGGGCTGCTTGTCCTTCCGGAAGATAGCCTCAACCGCCTCCTGGCCAGAGGCGAACTTGGTGGCGATGTCCATCAGCTCGCTCGCCCTGGTGGGGGTTTTGCGACCCAGCTTACTGACTAGGTCGCGGCAAGTGGTGCCGGCGAGGAACGCGCCGATGACATCTGAATCGGTGATGTTGGGCAGCTCGGTGCGCTGCTTCGAGAATCGCCGGATGTAGTCCCGGAGAGACTCTCCCGGCTGCTGTCGGCAGCTTCGGAGGACCCAGGAGTTTCCGGGGCGCACGTACGTGCCCTGGAAATTGCCGGCGAAGGCTTGGACCAGGTCGTCCCAGTTGGAGATCTGCCCCGGAGGCAGGTGCTCCAACCAGGCGCGAGCGGTGTCGGAGAGGAACAGGGGGAGGTTGCGGATGATGAGGTTGTCATCTTCCGTTCCACCCAGTTGGCAGGCCAGCCGGTAGTCCGCGAGCCACAGTTCCGGTCTCATCTCCCCCGAGTACTTTGTGATAGTAGTCGGGGGGTCGGAACCGGGTCGGGAACGGCGCCCGTCGTATGGCACGGCTGAAAGCCTGCGGACCGGGTGGTTCGGGCAAGGGACTCTGATCCTCCCCGCTGTCGTAGCATCCCCCACGCCTGAGGTGGTAGCCTCGGCGCACCCTCTCGTCGAGGTGGGCCCGACGGTCGCGGTGATGGTGCTCATTGCCGAGGCGACCCGGGGCCGCAGGCGCTGTGTCGAGCGTGCGCCCGGTGTGGACCGAGGCTTCCTGCATGAATCAGGAAGTCGCGGCGCGATGTTCCGAGGGGTACCCCTGCCTTCAGGAGGCGGAGCTTTTGGCCCGTCGGACCGCGACGCCCTCCAGGAGATTCTTGAGCTCTCCCTGAATCCGCCGCCCCTCGGTGGTTGATGGCTCCGGCATCGCGCGGAGAAGCATTGCTGCTGCAGCCAGGTTCTGGCCGACTCCACTGGAAGCGGGTGGCGGCCTTACCCGGACATCATCGGCGATGCGGTGCTGGATACCCTGGGGTAGATGGCGCACTTCTCCGGCCAGAGGTTGGCCCGCCCATTCCTGCCCGATGTCTCGGCGGATCGGCTCAAGCGTTCCTGCTCCCTCGTCGAGCATGGCCTGCACCCCGCGGATTTGCTCGAGCTGTGGGTCATGACCCCCCACATGAACGGGGACCACAGCTAGCTCCCGTAGGATGTCAACGCGAGGCACAGGCCTAGGGAGATCACCATTCTCCGGCACACCAAGATGGTTGCCTTCGGAGGGACCCCTTAGATCGACATGGAAACATTCACGACTTGGGCCGCAGTCCTCGTCGCCGAGGCTGCGGCTACCGTCGGAACAGTCGGAAAGGCAGTAGTCGCATGCGGTCATGAAGTCCCGCATGGCACTGGGGTTACCAAGTCCGGATAAATCCCAACAGAAGTCGGGCACGTCATCTTCCTCGGACCCCGAGGGCCCGTAGGTCGAGATGTCAGTCAGCTGGTCCCAGGGTGACCGCATACGAAACACCAGGGGGTTTGGACTCGCCTCTACGAGAGCGTCCGGCAAAGCGAAGTCGCTTGGCGGGTCGAGGCTGAATCCAAAGGGCGTGAGATGGGAATCGGTGGGTACCTCTTGGTCGACGGGCGGTGACGAAGTCACGTCAGGGACTGACTGCACCGTCGTCTCAGGTACGAGGGTGACGCCCAGCAAGCCTTTCGCGAGTGTGCTGGCGTCGTCCGTTTGCTTGGGATTGGCGTGTTGCGGGGAGACGGCGCTCGTCTTCGTCTCAAACGCGAGGTCGATGCCCGACGTGCCCCCCGTTGAGGCGCCGGTGCCGTTGACTCGCTCGACAGCCGACGAGGTGCCGCCTCCTGCTTAGCCTTGGTTGCCCCGCCTCCTCCTCCGTCGGCGGGGGAGAGGGCGGGGTGAGCTCGAACGTTGTTCTTCCACCGCGCGGGGAGGACGTCGTCGATTCCGCCGCCGGCGGGCGGGCTGTCGGCCGCCATTGTCGCTGTCGCACGGCGGGGGAAGGAGTATCATGTCGTAGCTGCCGTCGAGGGACATGAACTCAAGACTCCCGAAACGGAGCACCGTCCCGGGCTGGAAAGGTTGCTGGAGACTGCCCATCTGGAGCTTGATGGGTAGCTGTTCGTCAACACGCAGCAGGCCCCCACCTGGCGCGCCAACTGTCGGCGTTTCGAGACCGGGGGGTCCCTGGGCCGACGAGTGAAGATGTCGTCGTGTGCCCCAGCCCAGATGGGTCGGCACGAGACGGAGCGCGAAGGGGGAAAAGGCAGCTGGAGCGAGAGAGAGAGAGAGAGGTGGGAATCCCGCGGCCTTCGTGTTTGTCCCGCGCCCGGGTCGGGTGCGCTTGCAGTAGGGGGTTACAAGCGTCCACGCGGGAGGGGAGCGAGCGGCCTCACGCGAGCGCCTGTCCCGTCCTCTTCCCCGCGCGGCCAACCCTCTGTAAGAGGGCACTGGTCCTTCCTTTTATAGGCGTAAGGAGAGGATCCAGGTGTACAATGGGGGGGTGTAGCAGAGTGCTAACGTGTCTAGCGGAGGAGAGCTAGCGCCCTAAGTACATGCCATCGTGGCAGCCGGAGAGGTTTTGGCACCCGGTTCGTGTGGTGTCGTGGCCGTCGAAGGAGCGCTGGAGCCTAGCGGAAGGACAGCTGTCGGGGCTGTCGAGTCCTTGCTGACGTCCTCTTGCTTCCGTAAGGGGGCTAGGAGACGCCGTCGTCATAGAGCGTGCGGGGCGCCATCATTACTTGTCTGGCGGAGCGAGCCAGATGGGACGTCGGTCTTGTTCCCCGTAGCCTGAGTCAGCTTGGGATAGGGTAATGATGGCGCCTCCTATTGACGTGGTCGGTCCGTGCCTTAGGTTGGGCGAGGTGGAGGCTTCTCCAAGGTCGAGGTCGAGTCTGTCTTCCGAGGCCGAGGTCGAGTCCGAGCCCCTGGGTCGGGCGAGGCGGAGACCATCGGCGGAGGCCAGGGCTGAGTCCGAGCCCTGGGGTCGGGCGAAGCAGAGTTCGTCGTCTTCCGGGGCTGAGCCCGAGTCCGAGCCCTGGGTCGGGCGGAGCGGAGTTCGCCGTCTTTCGGGGCTGAGCCCGAGTCCGAGCCCTAGGTCGGGCGGAGCGGAGTTCGCCGTCTTCCGGGGCTGAGTCCGAGTCCGAGCCCTGGGTCGGGCAGATCGGAGTTCGCCGTCTTCCGGGGCTGAGCCCGAGTCCGAGCCCTAGGTCGGGCGGAGCGGAGTTCGCCGTCTTCCGGGGCTGAGCCCGAGTCCGAGCCCTGGGTCGGGCGAAGCGGAGTTTCCTATGGTGCCTGAGGCCGGGCCTGACTGCCGGTCAGCCTCACTCTGTCGAGTGGCACAGCAGTCGGAGCGGCGTAGGCGGCGCTGTCCTTTTGTCAGGCCGGTCAGTGGAGCGGCGAAGTGACTGTGGTCACTTCGGCTCTGTCGACTGGAGGGCGTGCGTCAGGATAAAGGTGTCAGGCCACCTTTGCATTAAATGCCCCTGCGATTTGGTTGGTTAGCGTGGCGATTTGGCCAGGGTTGCTTCTTGGCGAAGACTGGGCCTCGGGCGAGCCGGAAGTATGTTCGTCGCTGGAGGGGGGCCTCGGGCGAGGCGGAGATCCTCCGGGGTCGGGTGCCCTTGCCCGAGGCTAGGCTCGGGCGAGGCGTGATCGAGTCCCTCGAATGGACCGATCCCTGACTTAGTCGCACCCATCAGGCCTTTGCAGCTTTGTGCTGATGGGGGTTACCAGCTGAGATATAGGAGTCTTGAGGGTACCGCTAATTATGGTCCCTAACAAATAGCCACAAAACTTGGTTAAGTGTTAGAATGATAAAACCAAGTGGCTATAGAGCGAGCTCTTGCGAGTCACAATAATCACACAGAAAAGCAATCACAAGAGACACGCGAGTTATCCTGTGGTTCGGCCAAGTATAACACTTGCCAACTTCCACGTTGTGGCGTCCCAATGGACGAGGGTGGCACTCAACCCCTTTCAAGTGATCCAATGATCAACTTGAATACCACGGTGTTCTTCTTTCTTATACTTTCTTCCGTTTGCGAGGAATCTCCACACTTGGAGCCTCTCGCCCTTACAATTGATGATTTTAAAGAAGCAGGAAGTAAGGGAGGGAAGAGCAACACACACAAGACTCAAAACAAGAGCACAATCACGCACACAAGCCACAACTTGAGCTCAAAACAAAACTCAAGGAGTTCTCTACTCAATTGGAGCTCAAGTCACTACCTCAAAGAATCGAATGCGCGAGAATTGGAGTCTTGGTGCTTAGGAATGATCAAAGAATGCTTGTGTTTCTCCTCCATGCACCTAGGGGTCCCTTTTATAGCCCCAAGGCAGCTAGGAGCCGTTGGAGACAATCTTGGAAGGCTAATCTTGCCTTCTATCAGGTGGCGCACCGGACAGTCTGGTGCACCACCGGACAGGCACTGTAGCATGTCCGGTGCGGATCTCCTTCCTAATTTGGCGCAGCCGACCATTGCAACTCTGGCGTCGGTTGGCGCACCGGACACTGTCTGGTGCACACCGGACAGTCCGGTGCCCCTTCCGACCGTTGGTGCGGGCCACGTGTCGCCCTCAGATCACGCTGCCGACCGTTGCGAAGTTGACCGTTGGTTCACCGGATAGTCCGGTGCCTCACCGAACAGTCCGGTGAATTTTAGCCGTACGCCATTGAACTTTTCCCGAGAGCGATGACTTCGCCGCGGCTGACCCACCGGACAGTCCGGTGAATTATAGCCGTACGCCGTCGTCGAGTCCTGAGAGCGGCTTGTTCACCTTGGACCCGTCTGGCGCACCGGACACTATCTGGTGCACCACCGGACAGTCCGGTGCACCCAGGCAGAGCAGGAGTTGGTTGTACACAGCCAACACTTTTCCAATCTAATTTTTCCTGTTTCTTGCACTTAGACACAAAACATTAGTACCTAAAATCAATGTACTAAGTCTAGAAACATACCTTCTTGTTGATTTGCACTTCATTCATCATTTTGCATATAATAACTCACACAATATGTGTTGGACACTTAATCACCAAAATATACTAGAAATGGCCCAACGACACATTTCCCTTTCAATACCTTCATGGTCGTAGTATATGTTAACAAAAGAAGAAGCATATGAAATATAAGAGACAATATAAACAATCATATAACATTATTAATTTGTTCTCATTATATTATCATAGAGAAAGAGAAACAATACTGAATTATAAATGTACCTTCGGCTTGATAGAAGGTAAAAGTACAAGCGTGATGCCCAAGTGAATACAAGTCAGCGTGAACAGTACGGGAGTACTGTTCATCTATTTATAGTCACAGGACGCAGCCTGTGTGAAATTACATTCATGCCTTTCATATTCACTATTGACTTAAGAACAAACTATCGAGGACTAAATAGCCTTTTCCTCCTTAAGTCGGTTCCTCTTGATGTTACTGAGCCAAAGCTTCTTCGCGCGCACCTTCGGCGCTGGTTCAATCCTTCGTTCCAATTCTGCTTTCCATTTTGTATATGCTTTTAACCCGAGATCGAAGGTACTTGTTCATATGTTACACTTGGAAAACATTGTTAAATCATGTTTTTGAGGACCTTTGAAGGACAAAGGCCCCCAATAGTATCCCCTCGCAGTATTAATTTGTTTAAGATAACGAATTCAGACTGCGACATGGACAAAGGCCTTAAGCCGAAGGTCCGAAAAAACACCTTCCCTTTGCTAGAATAGCAACAGTCAATGATGGACGGGACCCCTCAATTTAGGACGTGCTGAGCGTATAAATAAGAACTCACACTAGCCACATTTGATACGCTGCCTATGCCATTTACTTTATTTTCTCAAATTCAGAGCTCTTGCTCACTAACGCTTGCTAGTTTTTCAAGTTTCCTGAGCTTCGGTTAAAAAGACGCATTTTCATCATTTCTGAAAGAGAAATGTCTCGAGACAAAAAGGTTGCTGCTGAGACGAAGCTAACTGAAGAGGAGAAGCTTTTTGAGGAGAAGAAGGTTGTGAATCCTTACATTGCTAGATTTATCGAGTCAATGGCAAAAACAAATACAGAGAAGATTACTAAGGATATAGTGGAAGGCCTGTCTGAAGATACCAGTGACAGTGATAGTTATGATGCGGAAAGCGGGGGCGAAGATTCTGAGGATCTGCCCTGGAGGCCAAGTCATTCGATTTTCGGAAAATCGACCATCAAACAAAGTCACCTTGAGAACATGAGAGGAAGATAATTTCGGGATATGTCTATTGTAAGTGCTGGTGGAGAAAACAACGTCGTTGCCCCCGAGGAAAACAAAGTTGTGATTTACCGAAGCTTCTTCAAAGCTGGGCTTCGGTTCCCACTAAGTAGGTTTGTAGTTGCAGTGCTAAAAACCTACCAAATCTTCCTTCATCAGTTGACCCCCGAAGCCATATTGAGGTTGGGAGTCTTCATCTAGGCACTAAGAAGCCAAGGGATAGAGCCAAGCGCAAAGTGTTTCTGCAGCATGCACGAACTTCTGTATGAGACGAAGGCCATGGGTAAAGAACAGTATCACAACAACTTCAGTTGTTATGGATTTATCGCCCGTCCCAACGCAAGCCACCCAGTGCCAACATTTCAGAAGAGATGGCCCGGAAATTGGATGGAAGAATGGTTTTATGTGAAGAACGACTTGACAGCGAGGGAGGACATCAAGGAGGTTATCATGCGCCCCATATGGTCCCGCTTCGGTCTCCGAAAGCCGAAGGTTGAAATTGATGACGCCGCCGAAGTGTGTCAGAAAGCATTTGGTACTGTCTGCTTCTTCATTGGTACAAGAGATTTAATTCAAAAGCATATATCATTCAGAGTATGGCCGCTTGTAGAGAGCTAGGAAATGCCAAAGGAGACCATCACCAAGTCTAGCGAAGGTGAACTGGTCCGGCTGAAGTATACATTCAGGTATGGGGATAAGTTCGATGAACCCATCATTGACTGGCGAAAATGCATCAAAGCTACAAGTGATGAATTGCTTGGATCATATTCCAAGGCAGAAGATAATGCATTATCGACAGCCTTCGGAAGTCGGGGAAAGAAGAGATTGAACAGAGTTTTCGATGCCATTGGCTTTGTCTATCCCGACTACTGCTACCCGCTGCAGGGACAGGGGAAGAAGAGAAAAGGTGTTGCTTTGGCCGCTCCAGCAGAGCCTGTGCCAAAGGCCGCGGGAAAAAAGATGAAGGTACTTACCCTCCGGCCGCGTTACATTGAACCGACTGTGATACCTGAGTTTGGCGGGGAGGCCCCTTCAACTACTGAATCAAGAGAAATTGTTCCTCCCATACAGAGGACTGAAGAGCCAGCCATAATGCCGAAGGCACCTTCAGTTGAGCTAGTTGAAACGAAGGTTGACAAAGATAAGGCTGAAAAGTCAAAAACTGAAGAAATGACAAAGATGCCAGAGATTTTAAGCCCTTCAACAGAAGCAACAATGCCGACGACACAAAAAGTTCTGCCACTACTCCTAAGAGGAGGAGGATGGCAAATGTACTAGATGTCGTATTAGAAACGACAAAAACCTTGAATCCTGCTTGTCGGCGTTTCGACCCCGGGGGGTCCCTGGACCGACGCGTAAATTGTCGCTGCGTGTCCCAGCCCAGATGGGTCGGCGTGAGACGGAGCACGAAGGGGGGAAGAAACAGGCAAAGGGGAAACCCGCGGCCTTCGTGTTGCCCTGCGCCCAGGTCGGGTGCGCTTGCAGTAGGGGGTTACAAGCGTTCGCGTGGGAGAGAGCGAGAGCCTTACGGGTCGACCCGTTCTCCCGCGCGGCCAACCTTCTCGTACGAGAGCCCTGGACCTTCCTTTTATAGGCGTAAGGAGAGGGTCTAGGTGTACAATGGGGGGTGTAGCAGTGTGCTAAAGTGTCTAGCAGAGAGGAGCTAGAGCCCTAAGTACATGCCATCGTGGCAGTCGGAGAGGTTTTGGCACCCTGTTCATGTGATTTCGTGGCCGTCGGAGGAGAGCTGGAGCCCTGCGGAAGGTCAGCTGTCGGGGCTGTCGAATCGTTGCTGACGTCTCCTTGCTTCCGTAAGGGGCTGAGAGCCGCCGTCGTCATGGAGCATGCGGGGCGCCATCATTACTTGTTTACTGGGGCGAGCTAGCTAGGGGCAGGGTAATGATGGCCCCCCTGGCGACGTGGCCGGTCTGGACCCGAGTTTGGGCGAGGTGGCGATTCCTCTGAGGCCAAGGCTGAGTCCGAACCCTGGGGTCGAGCGAGGCGGAGTCTGTCTTCCGAGGTCGAGGTCGAGTCCGAGCCCTGGGTCGGGCGAGGCGGAGACCGTCTTCCGAGGCCGAGGCTGTGTCCGAGCCATGGGGTCGGGCGAGGCAGAGTCCGTCATCCAGCGTCGAGGTTGAGCCCGAGCCCTGGGTCGGGCGAGGCGGATACCGTCTTCCGAGGCCGAGGCTGTGTCTGAGCCCTGGGGTCGGGCGAGGTGGAGTCCGTCGTCTAGCGTCGAGGTTGAGCCCGAGCCCTGGGGTCGGGCGAGGCGGAGTTTCCTATGGCGCCCGAGGCTGGACTTAACTGTTGTCAGCCTCACTCTGTCGAGTGGCACAGCAGTCGGAGCAACGCAGGTGGCACTGTTTTCTTGTCAGGTTGGTCAGTGGAGCGGCGAAGTGACTGCGGTCACTTCGGCTCTGTCGACTAAAGAGCGCGCGTCAGGATAAGGTGTCAGGCGATCCTTGCATTAAATGCTCCTGCGATACGGTCGATTGGCGTGGCGATTTGGCCAAGGTTGCTTCTCCGTGAAGACTGGGCCTCGGGCGAGCCGAAGGTGTGTCCGTTGCTTGAGGGGGCCCTCGGGCGAGACGTGAATCCTCCGGGGTCGGCTGCCTTCGCCCGAGGCTAGGCTCGGGCGAGGCGAGATTGTGTCCCTTGAGTGGACTGAGCCTTGACCTTAATCGCGCCCATCAGGCCTTTGCAGCTTTGTGCTGATGGGGGTTACCAGCTGAGATTAGGAGTCTTGGGCGTACCCCTAATTATGGTCCCCGACAGTAGCCCCCGAGCCTCGAAGCGAGTGTTGATACTCGCTTGGAGGCTTTTGTCGCACTTTTTTGCAAGGGGACCGGCCTTTCTCGGTTGCGTTTCGTTCCGGTGGGTGCGCGCGAGCGCACCCGCCGGGTGTAGCCCCCGAGGCCTCGGAGGAGTGGTTTGACTCCTTCGAGGTCTTAGCGCATTTCGTGATGCTTCGGCCGGTCTGGTTGTTCCCTCATGCGAACTAGCCATAGCCCGGGTGCATAGTCGAGTCCCAAGTTCTCGGGCTGGTATGTTGACGCTGTCAACGGTTTGGCCGGAGCCGGGTTTGCGAGAGCAGCCCCCGAGCCTCCGCACAGAGCGAGAGATAGTCAAGGACAGACTCGGCTTTTTTCATACGCCCCTGCGTCGCCTTTCCGCAAGGAGGAGGTGGGGAAAGCGCCATGTTGCCCTCGGAGGGCCCCGAACATGGTGTCTCCAGTGAGTTGGTAATGGGTAATCCGAGTGGACGCCCGTGCCCCATTCGTTAGGGGTCGGCTAGTGGCCTGGAGGCGCGCTCCAAAAGTACCTGCGGGTGATTCGCCGGACCCGGTCCCCTTTTGATGGGGTCCGAGGGCTCGATGCCTCCCTCTGGTGGGATTCCGTTACAAAATTGTTCCCGTCGGTCTCGGAAATGCCTAGGGTACCTCGGGAGCGTAGCCGGAGCCTTGGTTATGTATCGAACGTACCCAGGGTCATCCCTCGCTCTGCGTGCTCTAAGGCGGCTGTCGAACCCTTCGGGGGCCAGCCTACGAACCCCTGATCAGTAGTGGGCGCGGAGCTCGAGTGGCCTGAGGCGGCCATTGAACCCTTCCGAGGGGCCAGCCTTCGAACCTCTGACCAGTAGTGGGCGTGGAGCCTGAGTGCTCTGAGGCGGCTGTTGGACCCTTCCGAGGGGCTAGCCTTCGAACCTCTGATCAGTAGGGGGCTCGGGGCCCGCTTCCTTCGAGGAGGAGGATTCCTTTCGGAGTATCCCCTTTCTCGGTCCCTATAGCAAGAGAGAGAAAGAGGAAGTGGAAAAGGATACGAAATCGAACGACGTGGCGCACCTTTTTTGACGCGGTCATTATGGCAGAGGTGAAGCGTCACCTGCTTCGCCTGCCAAAGGTGCCGCCTGTCCTGCCGCAGAGTTAATGCGACGGGACGAGTGGTTCGTGGGGCAGCCGTTGTGCGTGCACGAGCCGTTCGAGGAACGGAACACGGGCGCGTCGTCTTCACGCCGTGGGAGAGGATTCTCCTGCTGCCCCATGAGGGGACATGAGCTTGCTGACGACTTGACTGCTGCTTCCGTCCGCCTGCCACCACCATTACTGCCGGCCCATTTCTGGCTGTATCGACCGTCGCGCCTTCTCCCGCGGCTGATTGACCCGTGACCGATGTGCTCGGTTGGCACTGTCGGGTCATGCGCAGGGTCGCCTCGAGTCGTGGCACCAGTTCCGCAGTCGAGGAGGCGCGGTACTGGCGCGAGTGGCGGTGCAGTTTCTCTCACGTAGTAACCGGCGTGCCGGTTACATGATGTGTGGCCCTGGGCCTCCATGCTGGACGCGTCGAAGTCGAAAGGGTGCGCCCCCTTGATGCGGTTGCATGCCGCCTGCATGGCGGTCCACCCTTTCACCCGCTGGTCTGGGCGATAGTGGAGGAAAGCTTGTAACCGCTGGGCTGTTGTGCGCTCCGCGCGCGGCGGTTTGGCTTCTTCTGTCCTGGGCCAGCTTGCATGACGCGTGGGACCCAGCCCCCGTGTCGTAGGGGGAGGACCTTGAAGCGTGTTGGAGAAGACTCAGTCCGTGCCGGCTGAGGACGCAAGTGGGGAGAGTCGCCTTTAAAAAGAGGGTGACCCCCTTGGATGGCAACCATGTCTTCGCACTCTCCACATGCATCGCGCCCTTCCACCTTCCGAGCCCCCGGATGGGGAGCGCTCGTGTTGCTTTCGTCTTGTCGTCGTTGGAGGAACGCAACTTCGCGGAAGTTGGTACCTTTCAGCCATCGCTCGGCTTTAAGGATTTTCATCAGGCAGCCCGGCTGCATCCCCTCGCCGGTGGTCACCCAAGACGGTGACCACCAGTTTGATGGTGGGGAGAAGCGAGCCGGGCTGCGACCTCTGCCCCGCCCTCAGCTTCAAGGATCTTCATCATCCTGGCTGGGGCGGAGGGCGGGCTGAGCCGGAGCTCTACCTCCCGCGCGGGTTCGTGGGTCACCTTCTCCCTCAGCATTCAGGGGAGAGGGCGCTCACCGGCCTAGCGGGAGGGTCGGACTTCGACAACGCGGGGCTGGTCATCGGCGAGCGTCGTCAGCTTCAGCGCGTTGGGCTCGCTGGCTCAACTGGCTCTGGCTCGGCTCCCGGTGCCCCCTCTCGCCGCGAGAGCGGTTGTCGCGCCGCGCGCACCGGAGGACCGCCCAAGACGTCGCGCGCTGCTAGGGCGGCGTTCGTGTTCTTGGGCTGTCCTGCCTTTGCTCCGGTACGGCGCCTCTGCGCGGAGGTCGGTGCTCGCCCGTACGGGAGGATCCGAGTGGGGATCTGCCGGTGCAGATGGCTTCCGTCGTCGGCGCTGAGGTGGTGGTGGCTGAAGAAGTCCTCGTCGCCGACGGGATCACCACCACCATCCGCGCTCCGGGCCTCCGGCTCTTTGGCTTTGATAGCTTGTCCTCGCCCCTCGAGTGGGGACGTGGGCGAGGAGCTTGTTGCAGCAGCGTCCGCCCTGAAGCCATCGTTGCTGCTGTTTGGCCACCTGGAGCGGAGGTCGTTGTCGTTGCTGCCGGAGCGAGCAGCGGTGAGCCAACTGGGGTTTCGTCGCCCCGCAGGCCCTCCAATGTGGGGGGTTGTTCGTTCCTGCGGGGTGGAACCGGAGTTCCATTTGTAAAGGCACCTTGAGTGCCGGTGTTTGTTCATTGTGGCTGTCGGGGCCTGAACATGTAGGTATTTTTGGGTGTAATACCATGTTTTTTCCTTATTTTCGAGCACTGGAACTCGCCTGTCGGCTAGCCAAACCGCTTGACCAACACTAGTACAAATAAGTTCAAAGCCTGCGGCACGTTGAACTTTTCACTGGCGGTTTCCGTTATCAAACGCCAGTGAAAGAAACAGGTGGGCCCGGCTTTAAAAACCGCCAGTGGAAACCTATTTCCACTGGCGGTTATCTTAACACAACCGCCAGTGGAAATAGGATGTTTCCACTGGCGGTTGTGTAACACAAACCGCCAGTGAAAATTGATTTCCACTGGCGGTTATCTTAACTTAACCGCCAGTGGAAACATCCTATTTCCACTGGCGGTTTTTAAAGATAACCGCCAGTGGAAATCAATTTTCACTGGCGGTTTTTAAAGACAACCGCCAGTGAAGTGTCTGTTATAAATACCCCTCTTCCCCCGACAGTGAACTGTATGCTCGCAGCCAACTTCCATTGGAGGCGATTTTGGAGGTCTAGAATTCACAAAATACATGGGGAGAGGTTTTGATCTTCATTTTTTGGAAGAAGATTGCTAATAAAGGTTGGTTTATGTTGCTAATGTCAATTTTTATTCATTTTTGCTCAATTTTAGCCACATTTTGGATCTAGGGTTTCACCATTGGAGAGAGAGTGTATCCTCTCTCAATTTTAGCCACATTTTAGCCACATTTTTGCTCTATTCGCTCAAATAAAGTTGTTTAATATGGTTAGATTTTGTCTATCCTCTCTCCTTTTTCATTTTTAGTTCTCAAATCAGTTTATCCATGACATATTAAGTTGTTTAATGAATGGTTCATGTGTTGTGTGGAGAGAGAAGAAGATAGGTTTGATAATTAAGATTGTTTTTATTAGTTGCTATGAAAGTTGGTTTAATTATGTTTTAATTGCCAATTATTGTTTATCTTTGCTCAATTTTGGAACTAGGCCTTCACCATGTGTTAAAGAGAAGAGTATGGCTAGGAAAGTTTAGTTTTATGTTCCTCTTGCCAATTTTTGTTCATTTTCCTTAAATTTAGCCACATTTTGGATATAGGGTTTCACCCCTTCATCCTTCCCAACAGGTGGTGATGGAGAGGACATCCTGGATGTATAACTTATCAAGGCTAGATCCATCATACATATCCGAGGTCCATAAGTTTATTGATGTCGCTACGAACCATGCTTGGAGAACAAAGACAAAACACATATATTGTCCATGCATGGACTGCAAAAATGCTGCTGTATTTAATGACACAGAACAAATCATATCTCATCTGGTATGCCGAGGATTTATGAAGGATTACACAATTTGGACAAAGCATGGAGAGGGTAGCTCTTCGCCTTATACGACTGGAAACCCTGAGAACATCGACGACAGATTTCAGTTCGTTCACGAGACACACCAACCTCTTCCACAGAGCGAACATGTAGTGCAAAATGTTACTGATCATGGTTACGCTCGAGGAAATGAACATGATAGACCTTATGTTCTGCCAAGTGTTATGGATGAGGAAGATGCAGAGTTGCTAGAGGCAATGTTGCGTCGTCATACAGATCAATCGATGTTCTTAATGAAAGGTATGGAGTCCCTGAAGAAGGCAGCAGAAGAGCCTTTGTACGACGAGTCTAAGGGTTGTACCAAAGAGTTCACGACGCTCCGGTCTGTGCTAAAGCTGTTGATGTTAAAAGCTAAATATGGTGTGTCTGATGCTGGCTTCGATGCGTTCTTGAGTATTATCGCAGACATGCTTCCAAAGGAGAACAATGTGCCTGCTAACACGTACTATGCAAAGAAACTAATCAGTCCGCTCACTATGGGTGTGGAGAAGATCCACGCGTGTAGAAATCACTGTATCCTTTATCGAGGTGATGATTATAAAGACTTGGAGAGCTGCCCAAAGTGCGGTGCAAGTAGGTACAAGACGAATAAAGACTATCGAGAGGACGAAGAGTGTGTTGCATCCGTGTCTAAAGGGAAGAAGCGAAAGAAAGCCCAAAAAAATACTTCAAAATCCACGAGCAAAGAAAAAGAAGTAGACTATTATGCGCTCAAAAAGATTCCTGCTTTGGTGATGTGGTACCTCCCCGTCGTCGATCGATTGAGGTGTTTGTTCGCTAATCCTGAGGATGCCAGACTTATGAGCTGGCATGCTTCTGATGAGCACAAAAACGATGGGAAGCTTCGACATCCAGCCGATGGGAAGCAGTGGCAAGATTTCAATGACAACCACCGAGACTTTGCCGATGAACCGAGAAATGTTAGGTTCGCACTGAGTACTGATGGAATGAACCCATTTGCTGAGAGGAGCAGCAAGCATAGCACATGGCCGGTGATCCTCACCATATACAACCTTCCTCCATGGTTGATGCAGAAACGGAAGTACATTTTGCTAACCATCCTTATTTCTGGACCTACACAACCTGGAGTTGACATGGATGTATTTTTGGAGCCCTTAATGGAGGATATGAAAATATTGTGGGAAACAGGTGTTCAAATGTTGGATGAGTATCGTAAAGGTTCATTCACGCTGAGAGCAATTCTTTTTGTTACGATCAACGATTACCCTGCTCTCTTCACATTATCAGGCCAGTTTAAGGGAAAGGTTGGTTGCACAGTATGCATTGATGGAACTGCTTACGTATCCCTTGCTGCATCTAGGAAGATAGTTTACATGAGGCACAGACGCTTTTTATTGGAAGGACACAGGTACCGCATGCGAAAGATGGATAAGTACTTCGACAATAATGGTGAACTACATTCTACTGCTCCATCGGGTAACAATAGAGGTCATAGAGTTTTTGAAATAGTCAGGAATATCAAGTTTGTTTTCGGGAAGAAGACAAAAGACGGAAAAACAAGGAAGGATGTCAAACCAGCTTCGGGGGCTATATTCAAGAAGAAGTCTATTTTCTTCGAGTACTTGCCTTACTGGAAAGAGTTAGATGTGCGGCATGCGATCGATGGTATGCACGTTCAGAAGAACGTGTTTGAAAGCATAATGGGCACCTTGCTAGACATAAAGGGCAAAACAAAAGAAGGGCTCAATTCACGCATGGACTTGGTAGATTTAGGCATAAAAAAGGAACTACATCCCGTTCTTCAAGAAAATGGGAAGTACCATCTCCGAGCAGCAAGCTACAATCTCAATGTAGATGAGAAACATGCGATGTGTGTTTGGCTTAAGAATTTGAAAGTCCCATCCGGATTCTGCTCTAGCATACGGAGTATTGTGTCAATGAAAGACCTGACAATCACCAACTACAACTCACATGATTGCCATGTCATGCTGACTACATTCCTACCTATTGCCATCAGGGCTATAAATCCTTTGTTTTTAAAGATGGCAATCACACGGTTGTGCTACTTTTTCAACAGGATTTCACAAAAGGTAATTGGCCGTGATGAGTTGGCATCTCTTCAGGAATTCGCAGTGGAGACAATATCACAGTTTGAGATGTGTTTCCCTCCATCGTTCTTTGATATTATGGTGCACCTTGTGGTGCACTTGGTGCCACAAATAGAGGCATTGGGTCCTATGTACTTGCATGAAATGTGGACGTATGAGCGTTTCATGTCAATACTGAATGGCTATGTATCAACCCGTGCTCGTCCTGAGGCATCCATGATAGAGGGGTACTGTACCGAAGAGGCCATTGAGTCCGGAGGTCCATTCTGCAATAGTATCCTAAAAGACCAGGTTGCAATAGGTCTGCCTCCGTCACGACACGAGGGTAGACTGTATGGAAGCGGGAGGATGGGACGGAAATCTTTCATCCCACCGGATTACGATATAGTACTTGAGGCACATCAGAGCATCCTACATCAGCTAACGATAATGGAGCCATTTATCCAACAACACATCAATGAGCTTCGCGAGCAAAATCCTGGGCATACGGATGATTGGGTAATGAAGCAACATAAGCAGCGATTCAACACATGGCTAATGGTGAAGGACATTCCACGTGGAGAAACAATAGAAGAACAAACCATCAAGGGCTTGGCATCTGGACCATCACGCCAGGTCACAACATGGCAAACCTATGACATTAGTGGATTCACATTTTGTACCAAGTCCAAGGACAAAAAGAGCATGTCACAAAACAGTGGTGTTCGATGCGAGGCCATAGATGATGAAACTGGTGAGATTATAACATATTTTGGCTTTATTGAGGACATATGGGAACTAGACTATGGTACATTTCAGATCTCGGTTTTCCGATGTCAATGGGTTGAAGACAAACAAGTCACGGTAGACAACTATGGGGTCAGAGTTCTTGATCTAAGTAAGGTAGGTTACAAAGATGACCCATGGATCCTTGCTAATCGTGCTGCACAGGTCTTCTATGCTGAACAGATCATTTCTAACAATGAGAAGAAAAGCACCGACAAACCGAAGCATGTAGTTTTTCCTGGAAAACAACAAGCTATAGGAGTTGATGGTGTATCTGATTTAGAGGATTTTAACCAGTTCAACGACATGTCTCTTTTCATAGACCATCCAACCAAGATAAGGAACGTTGAGCGAAGCATCCCACGCAATTCGTTGCCCTGGGTACGCCACGATGGACAAGGCAGAACAATAGCTTCCTAGATTATATACTTGTCATGTAATTGATTATTGTTAGGACTTGTCATGTAATTGATTATTGTTAGGACTTTGCACATCCAGAATGCTCGTTCTTGCACTGATTTTACACAGAGCAGAACATCATGCTGGAGCCTACCGATCAATATGTACTGTATATATACATGCATGGTAATCTGACTTGCCATGAAAACTTCGGACTGGAAGGGTAGGCAGCAGATGTCGCACTCCAGCGCGTCCTTCTCCACGGATAGTGTCACAGTCGCCTCTTCCTCATCTTCCAACCCCGTCTCTTTAGAGTGCAGCCTTCTTTAGAGTGCGGCCGGCAGAGGAAGCCGTGGTCTTTTTCCCAGTCATGGTTTATCACCTAGAAAGGTAAATAAAAGCAGAGAAGATTATTCGACTAATATATATCAGGCAGTAAGAAACAACCATCTCCAACGGTGATGAGAGACGCAAAGCCAAGAGACAACATAGGATTTAATTCATACAGTGGGAGTGAAGACGAAGATACGTGAAGCAAGGAGACTACATAGGATTTAAACACTGCAATTGAATGCTCTCACTGAGTGGAGGAGCCGAGGAGGCCGCGCAGGCCTGCCCGTCAGCCGTTTCCGACGTCTCACTGAGACGTCTCGACCTCGGATCGAGGTGCTCGAAGATCGGGGTCCACGTGAACCCACCGGCACCTTCGGCGGTTTCTGCTTCCTAGCCCTAGGATTGGAGCCTTCTCTAGTTCTCTTGAGTTGAGCCTCGACTAATCCGGCGGGGGAAAGTGTACTGCTGCAGCAGCACTGGAGCGCAGAAGTCGAAGTCTTCTTTGATCAATCGAGTCAATCAAAGAAGTTGCATTTTGTTGTCGTCTCACCAGGCAGGCTATCTGATCGGCGACATGTCTGAATGTCGTATCAGGCTTTATCGATCATCTCCACAGGTATTATATACTCTACTTCTCATTGAACTCTAGAGGTGCCCACAGCATTTTGTGATAAAGAGGAGAGAGAGAGAGGAGAGATAGAGGAGAGAGAGAGAGGGAAGAGATAGAGGAGAGAGAGGAGAGATAGAGGAGAGATAGAGGAGAGAGAGAGATAGAGGAGAGAGAGGAGAGATAGAGGAGAGATAGAGGAGAGAGTATACTTAATATATAAAAACTATACTAATTAAATATATAAAAAGTATACTAAACAATATATAAAAAACTATGTTAAATAATAACAAAAAACAATTTCTACTGGCGGTTGTCATATAGAACCGCCAGTAGAAATGGCTTCTACAGTCTGTGGAAGCCATTTCTACTGGCGGTTCTCTATGACAACCGCCAGTAGAAATGGTTTCTACTGGCGGTTCTCGTTGTCAACCGCCAGTAGAAATGGCTTCTACAGTCTGTGGAAACCATTTCTACTGGCGGTTCTCGTTATCAACCGCCAGTAGAAATGGCGCCTATATAAAGGTGGCGCGCGGGAGCCGAAAATTTTACAAGTCCCTGGCGCCCTTTCACTTGAAGACGACGCCGTCAGGCTGCTGGATTTCGACCCCGAGGGTTTTCGCCGGCGATCGTCCCCGCGCCCATCCCCACGCCGCCATTCCCGCCCCCGCACCGCCGTCTCCAGGTTTTTTCTCTTTCCCCTAATCTGTACCGCCACCGTCTACTACCGCGCCGGGCCGCCGCCGCCGCCGCCGCGTTTTAGTAAAACCTAGGGCACGCGCCGCCGCCGAGAGGGAGGAAGAGAGATGAAGGAGAGGGAGAGGGAAGAGAGAGGAGGGAGAGGGAGAGGGAGGAGAGAGGAGGGCGCACGCGCCGCCCGCCGCCGAGAGGGAGGAAGAGAGAGGAAGAGAGAGGGAGAGAGATAGAGGGAGGGAGAGGAGGGTGAGAGAGAGAGAGGAATTTTATACATTGTAATTTTATGTGTTCAAATGTATGTTGAATTCATATGTGTTCAAATGTATGTTGAAATGTATGGTGAGAGAGATAGAGGGAGGGAGAGGAGGGTGAGAGAGGGAGAGGAGGGTGAGAGAGAGAGAGGAATTTTATACATTGTAATTTTATGTGTTCAAATGTATGTTGAATTCATATGTGTTCAAATGTATGTTGAAATGTATGTTGAAATGTATGGTGAGAGAGATAGAGGGAGGGAGAGGAGGGTGAGAGAGGGAGAGGAGGGTGAGAGAGAGAGAGGAATTTTATACATTGTAATTTTATGTGTTCAAATGTATGTTGAATTCATATGTGTTCAAATGTATGTTGAATATATACATTGTAATTTTATCCGTCACAACTCGATAATATACGTATCCGATCCGATCCGAATTCGATCTGAACTCGATAATTTCCGTACGACTCTCCCTCTCTCCCTCTCTATACGTCCTATGCGACTCTCCCTCTCTCCCTCTCCTCGTCCTATACGACTCTCCCTCTCTCTATACGTCCTATGCGACTCTCTCCCCGTCCTACACGATACTATACGACTATACGATACTATATGGTTAGGGTTTAGGGTTATGGTTAGGGTTAAGGTTAGGGTTAAGGGTTATAGTTAGGGTTAGGGTTAAGGGTTAGGGTTATGGTTAGGGTTAGGGTTAAGGGTTCGGGTTTTGGGTTAAGGGTTCGGGTTTTGGGTTAGGGTTAGGGTTTAGGGTTAGGGTTAGGGTTAGGGTTAGGGTTTTGGGTCAGGGTGTTAGGGTTAGGGTTAGGGTTAAGGGTTCGGGTTTTGGGTTAAGGGTTCGGGTTTTGGGTTAGGGTTAGGGTTAAGGGTTTAGGGTTAGGGTTAGGGTTAGGGTTAGGGTTAGGGTTTTGGGTCAGGGTTAGAGTTAGGGTTAGGGTTAGGGTTAGGGTTAAGGGTTCGGGTTTTGGGTTAAGGGTTCGGGTTTTGGGTTAGGGTTAGGGTTAGGGTTAGGGTTAGGGTTAGGGTTAGGGTTAGGGTTGTGGGTCAGGGTTAGAGTTAGGGTTAGGGTTAGGGTTAGGGTTAAGGGTTCGGGTTTTGGGTTAGGGTTAGGGTTAGGGTTAGGGTTAGGGTTTTGGGATAGGGTTAGGGTTAAGGGTTTAGTGCCCGCGAGGATGTATTTAATTATACTATTTGTTAAGATGAATTTAATTATTGCTTACGTTAATATGTGTTAATATGTATTTAATTATTGCTTATGTATTTGTATATATATAGCTCAATGAGTTCTCCGATCAAGGACCAAGGATTAGTGCCCGAGCACATGGACAAGAGTGTTGCTCAAGAACAATCTAGCAGTGAAGGATATGAAACGCCTAGCGAACCCTTTTCCTACCACTAGCATAGATAGGGCCGCTCTCCGTGAGTTGCAACGTGACCCTACTTATGATCCACGAGAAGCTGAGGTAAAAGTACGCATCGTTAGCTTCGTATGTGTACCCTACTGATTTCACATGCATGATCTCTTGTGCATTTTATTACATGAATAGGAGGTCGTGTCTGAATTTCGTGCGATACTCGAAGAAGCCGTGGCACGATACGAAGACGTACCAGAGCCGACCCAAGACGCACCGGAACAGACCAAGACAACAACCGAGACATCAAGGAAAAGGAAGCAGAGCGATCGAAAAAGAGGTGACAGGGGGCTGAACAAATTTCCCGACAAAACATACAAAATCTCAGACGTGAGCCCGAAAGGTCAGCCCCTAGCTCCAGAAGAGGCACTACCTAAGTTTCGGAATGCACTTGGGTTTTTAGTTAGAGATAATCTTGACATAACAATACGACAGTGGAGAGATGTGTCAGATGATGTCAAGAATCAAATATGGAATAAGCTATTAATGAGGTTCGTTCAGCCTCGGGGTTCAGAAGAACTCGTGAAGGAATACACGATGAAGCAGCTTGCAATAAATTTCCGAAACTGGAGGTCTGAGATGAACACAAAGTTTGCAAAGAAAGGTCTGGACCCGACCAAAAAATATAAAATCTCAGCAGGTCAGTGGGCAGTATTTCTAGAGCAGAGGAGCAGCCCTGATTTCATATCTCTAAGTGAGGCAAATTCAGAACTATCAAAGAAGAACAAGTACCGCCACCACCTAGGCACAGGTGGTTACAAGCGTCAGGTTCCTAAATGGACACAAGAAGACGCCGAGAAGAAGGCTGCAGGGTTGCCGACGCTGTCCGAGCAACTTGGTGAAAGGGCGGCAAATTGGCTCCGTGCTAGAAAACCAAGGGAAACCGAGACCGGTGTATCTTTTGATGATCCCATTGTCGAAGAAGCGGCAAAAAACATATATACAATGGCAGCTAAGCAGAGCGAAGGAACTTTTAAGCCACAAAGGGAAAGAGACATCCTAACGGCTGGTCTCGGTAACCCTGAGCATCCTGGTCGTGTACGAGGAATCTCGTCTAAGGAAGGATGGAAGGAAGGATTCGGACCACAGTGGGAAGGTCTGTACAAGAAACGTGATCGATACAAGGAAGAGATCGCGGATTATTTTAAGGAGGAGGCCAAGAAAGAGTTCAAAGCCATGATGTCTCAAATGCTATCGAATCCTCCTCCAGAATTGATGCAACAGTTAGCGAGTGCGATGTCTGTTCAACAGATGACCACTCCACAGATACAAATAATTCCAGCAGCTCAACCGCCGGCTTCCACAGATTGTACGACATTACCAAGCTCTGTTGCTTCAACGGGAAATAAGGACCGTTATCCAGTTGATGACATCACAAGGCCTGTGGCGTGCACACTGGTTATAAGATATGGTATTAACAATAAACGTACAAAGATAGTAGCCACAGGCCTTGCGATCCCAGGACGCAAGTACCATGGAAACGATATTCCAGATGATTATTGCAAAGTAGAAGTGACGACGGTCGTCCAAGGATACGAGGACGACATGCTAGACATCCCTGGGCCCGAAGATATCGAGAAACTTGGACAAGCTATTAAGAATTTTATCCTTTGGCCTCGAAGAGATGTCGAATTGCTTGATTTGTCGAATTCGTCGCAGGCGTCGCAGGCCCAACCGTCTCCGCCTTCTCAAATTGCTGTTCCTATTGTACATCCATCCTCACCTCCTCAAACTTCACATGCTGCTCCTCATCCTTTTTCTGACCCACCGTCTCCGCCACAAGCATCACCATTCAGGGCTCCACCACCTTCTCCTCCCCATCCTCTTGGTGACCCACTGTCTACGCCACCATCAAGGGATCCACCTTCTCCACAGCCATCAAACGATCCACGGCCATCAAAGAAATCTAAACTTCCTATACCAAAATTGGTGTCCCCGTATCAGAAAAAGAAGAGTAAAGCTACTACTGCTGGCACAGTTAGGTTTTTGAAAGGGATTGGACGGAGCCTCACGTCACAAACTGTTGATTTGGCCGAGCACGAGGAGTCTGCAAAAAAGGCTGAGGCAACGGCCGCAAAGATAAAGAAGCCAACTAAGGCAGATTACAAAAACGTGCCTAAAAAATATGTGCCGGGCAGACCTCTGCTACCTCTTGACAAACTAAGAAAGGTCCCGGCTGGTGTTAAAAGGTTGCATGACTGGTACATGCGGGCATCATCGGTTGGCATCGACACCATCAGTGTGCATATACCAGACCATGCTTTTATTGGTTCGAACCAAAAGGCCGTTGTTACATTCGAGGACATGTGGTTAATGATGAACCTTCAGAGACTCGACGTGCAACTTGTAACGATGTTTGCATTGTAAGTGTCGCTCATACTTCCACATATGTGTGTTATTATTAGTGAGCTGTATAAAATTTCAATATCTGACATGCACGTGTGACTTGCAGAATGCAACATGATCAGCAGGAGATTCTTTACGGTACCAAGCCCAATGCTAGTGCCAGTAAAAGGGTTGGGTATCTCAACCCAATACTTATATCCGAGGAAAGCCACACTTTTAGAATCGGGAAAGACAACGATGAAATAAGGGAAAAGACGGACGAAGAAGTTGAGAAGCGTATAAAGGAAATGAAGAAGGATTTTGAAGCTCGATACGCCACATACATAGGACATGCAATGCTTCAATTTCAAGACAGGGAAGCCATAATGGCCCCGTACAACTTTAAGTAAGTGTGATTTTGCATAAATAAAATTAATAATTTCAATACACATGCATCACAAATTTGATTCGTACAGGGACCACTGGATATGCTTCCTCATTTATCCTAAGGTTGGAAAGGTGCTGGTGCTCGACTCCTTGAACTTCGACCCTTCGACATATGCAACATTCCTCAGCATCTTAGAGCTGTAAGCCTTTTCTATGCATGCATACTTTTATCGATTAAAATTTGAGAATAACATGGTGATTCTATTTGAGATCACAGTGCTTATAGATTCTATAAGATGAGAGGTGGAAAGTACGACCTGTCGAAAAAACTCGTGCCACTAGACATCCATCATCACTGGCCGGTAAGTATGTGATTTTATGAATACATATCATACACAATGTTGCAACTAAATAACCAATCTCCCGTTATGTAGTGCCACAAGCAACCACAAGGATCGGTCCTATGTGGATTCTATGCGTGCGAGTTCATGAGAGTGAACGGACGATACATCACGAACCCTGACAAGGTATTATTAGTAATAGTTAAGTATGTATTTATGTCATTAAAGATGCAAATGTGTTATTATTGAGTATAAATAGATGATGTTTATAAAATTCCTTTACAGCAATTTCAACGAGGAAACCCGGAGAACTTGACCGAAGCTGCATTGTATGGCATAGTCGAGGACCTCTGCACATTCATATTGAAAGAGGTCATTCCCGCAGAAGGAAAATATCACGATGCTTCCGGGACATTAGCTTTGCCAGAGTTCAGAATACTAACAGAAATTAGTAGATTATCTCTTAGCCGAGATAGTTATTAGAGCTTAGGTGAAAACTTATGATGTATAGAATGCATGAAGCATATATGGTTGTAAACAGAATACTTTGATGTATATAAATGTATGATAGAATTTAATTTCATGTTGCTTTCAATATCAATATAGATATATATATATATGTTTGTGTGTGTGTAAATAAATATATATATAATTCAGTATTGTTTGAAATTTTGAAAAAAGGCGGGAAAACTTCCACTGGCGGTTTTATAAAGAAAACCGCCAGTGAAAAGTGCATTTACACTGGCGGTTTGCTTTATAAAACCGCCAGTGTAAATGCATTTCCACTGGCGGTTTTCTTTATTCAGCCGCCAGTGGAAATGCACTTTTCACTGGCGGTTCGTTAAGAAAACCGCCAGTGAAAATGCACTTTTCACTGGCGGTTCCAAAATAACCGCCAGTGGAAATGCTGATTTCCACTGACCCCTAGCACTGGCGGTACTGAAAAACGCCAGTGTAAATATGTTTAGAACCGCCACTATAGAGCTTCTGTGTACTAGTGCAAGTGTGAGTTGCCTCGTGCGAGGTGACGAGTGAGGTATCCGTATCCTGGAGGCGTAGGAGTCCCTCGGCTCAGTCGGCCTTGCCGCCCGAGGCTTCTCTTGCTTAGTTAAAGGAACCCTCGGTCGCTCTGCGATGAGTCGGGGCCGAGGGCAGCGGTGTCAGCATGGACAGAGGCAGAGTTGGCTCGAAAAGAAGACTTCGTCGGCCGGAGCCTGGCCGGGCCGTCCACTGGCGGGACCAGCGCCGGAGTCGGGTTGCCGAGGCCATGAGTCGGGCTGGTGTCGTCGGGGGACAGTTGGCTGAGGCTTCGGGGCAACCGGCCGAGCCGTCTGCTCGGGCCGGGTTCCTAGAGGAGACCCTAGCGGCGATGGCCCAGGCATGGTGCTTACGTCGTCCTTTGGAGCGGAGATCCTTCTCCCATGTTGCCGTCCGAGGCTCGGTCGGACTTCGCCGAAGGTGGAGTTGACGCCAAGGGTGCTGCTGCTCCCCCTCCATCGACGTCTGAGCCTGCAGGATCGGTTCGCTTGTAGTATGCATATGTTTTTTGTGGCCGTCGAGGCCCAAACATACTGTCGTCGTGTTGTAAAGCTGCGTTTCTTTTCCTCTTGTTTCGAGTATCAGGGCTTGCTCGTTGGTAGCATAATCGTTTATCCGAGCTAGAGTTACTTCTCACGGAAGGTGATGAGTGAGGTATCCGTATCCCGAAGGCGTAGGAATCCCTCGGCTCGGTCGGCCTTGCCGCTTACGTGTACTCTTGCTCGTCCGCGGGATTCTATTATCGACGTAGCCGAGAGAACCCGAAAAATCATTTCGGCAGAAAGTCTTTTGAGCGTTAAGGTTTGTTCGGTCAGCAGGATCGCTCATCCGAACGTGAGTTACTTCTCGCAGAAGGTGATGAGTGAGGTATTCGTATCCCGGAGGAATAGGAGTCCCTCGGCTTGGTCGGCCTTGCTTGCTTACGTGTACTCCGTCGTTTTCGTGATCCCACTACCGAAGTAGTCGAAAAGCACGAAAGATATTCTGGCAGAAAGACTTTTACCGAGGAAAATTTTGACGTGGAGGGGGTTCCCCCCTTCTAGCCCCCGAGGGAGGGTCGGGCTTTGCCGAGGCAAGGCTGACCCTTCCTTGATGGTTAGACTTCATATGTAAACGAGGTATATGAACGGCTTAAAAACATCTTAAGGGTAGAAGCGACATAGCTGTCGGATGTTCCAAACGTTGCTGTAGACCTCGCCTTGACTGTTGGCCAGCTTGTACGTCCCGGGCTTCAAAACCTTGGCGATGACGAACGGCCCTTCCCAGGGAGGCGTGAGCTTGTGCCGCCCTCGGGCGTCTTGTCGTAGTTGAAGCACCAAGTCGCCCACCTGGAGGTCTTGGGACCGAACCCCTCGGGCATGGTAGCGTCGCAGGGACTGCTGATACCGCGCCAAGTGCCGTAAGGCCACGTCCCGAGCCTCTTCCAGTTGGTCCAGTGAGTCCTCTCGGTTGGTTCGATTGCTTTGGTCGTCGTACGCCCTCGTCCTCGGGGAACCGTATTCTAAGTCTGTGGGCAAGATGGCCTCGGCCCCATAGTCTAGAAAGAACGGTGTGAAGCCCGTGGCTCGGCTCGGCGTTGTCCTCAGACTCCAGACCACCGAGGGGAGTTCCTTCATCCATCGCTTGCCAAATTTGTGGAGGTCGTTGTAGATCCTCGGCTTGAGTCCTTGCAGAATCATGCCATTGGCACGTTCTACCTGCCCATTCTTCATGGGGTGAGCCACGGCAGCCCAGTCCACCCGGATGTGGTGATCCTCGCAGAAGTCCAGGAACTTTTTGCCGGTGAACTGGGTGCCGTTGTCCGTGATGATGGAGTTCGGGACCCCGAAGCGATGGATGATGTTGGTGAAGAATGCCACCGCCTGTTCGGACCTGATGCTGTTTAGGGGTCGGACTTTAATCCACTTGGAGAATTTGTCGATGGCGACCAGCAGGTGCGTGTAGCCCCCGGGCGCCTTCTGCAAGGGACCGACGAGGTCTTGACCCCACACAGCAAACGGCCAGGTGATGGGTATTGTCTGCAGATCCTGAGCGGGTAGGTGGGTCTGCTTCATGTAGAATTGACACCCTTGGCAGGTGTGGACAATTCTAGTGGTGTCGGCCACCGCGGTTGGACAATAGAAACCTTGTCGGAAAGCGTTTCCAACAAGGGCTCGAGGCGCTGTGTGATGACCGCAAGCCCCCAAGTGTATTTTTTGTAAGAGCTCCTGGCCTTCGGCGATGGATATGCATCACAGGAGGATGTCGGAGGGGCTGCGGTGGTAGACCTCCTTCCCGTCACCCAGCAAGACGAATGACTTGGCGCGCCGTGCCAGTCGCTGAGCTTCGGCTCTGTCGAGGGGTAGCTCTTCTCGGTGGAGATATTGCAGGTATGGGGTCTACCAGTTTCGATTAGGCGGGACCCCATTCCGCTGTTCCTCGATGCGCAATGCCTCACCCTCGGGGGCCGAGGGTGCCTCGGGCTGAGCCGAGGGCGCCTCGGGCTGAGCCGAGGGCGCCTCGGGCAGGGCCGAGACCTTCTCAGGCTCGGGCGTGTCGTCGGTCTTGACTGAGGGTTGATGTAGGTCTCGGGAGAAGACGTCCGGGGGAACCGTTGTCTGCCCTGAGGCTATCTTAGCTAGCTCGTTCGCCGTCTCGTTGTATCGCCGAGCGACGTGGTTGACCTCGAGCCCGTAGAACTTGTCCTCCAGGCGCCGAACCTCGTCGCATTAGGCTTCCATCTTCGGGTCGCGGCAATGGGAGTTCTTCATGACTTGGTCGATGACAAGCTGCGAGTCACCGCGAGCGTCGAGGCGTCGGACCCCTAGCTCGATGACGATGCGCAACCCGTTGACCAGAGCCTCGTACTCAGCCACGTTGTTGGACGCCGGGAAATGGAGGCGCAACACGTAGCGGAGGTGCTTCCCGAGGGGCGAGATGAAGAGCAGGCCCACGCCTGCCCCTGTTTTCATCAGCGACCCGTCGAAAAACATGGTCCAGAGTTTTGGTTGGATCGGAGCTGCCGGAAGCTGGGTGTCGACCCATTCAGCCACAAAGTCCGCCAAGACTTGGGACTTGATGGCCTTCCGAGGGGCGAACGAGATTGTCTCGCCCATGATCTCCACCGCCCACTTTGCAATCCTACCCGAGGCCTCTCGGCACTGGATGATCTCCCCCAGGGGGAAGGATGACACCACAGTCACCGGATGAGACTGGAAGTAGTGTCGCAACTTCCGCCGCGTTAGAACCATCGCGTACAACATCTTCTAAATTTGTGGGTAGCGGATCTTGGTCTCGGACAGTACCTCACTGATGAAGTAGACCGGCCTCTGGACGGGCAATGCATGCCCTTCTTCTCGTCTCTCAACCACGATCGCGGCGTTGACCACCTGAGTGGTAGCGGCGACGTAGATTAAGAGGGCTTCTCCGGCAGCGGGAGGCACCAGGATGGGTGCGTTCGTAAGGAGCGCCTTCAGGTTCCCGAGGGCTTCCTCGTCCTCAGGGGTCCAAGTGAAGCACTCGGTCTTTCTTAAGAGGCGGTACAGAGGTAGGCCTCTTTCGCCGAGGCGCGAGATGAAGCGGCTCAGAGCCGCAAGGCATCCCATGACCCTTTGTACGCCTTTCAAGTCCTCCATGGGCCACATGTTGGTGACGGCCGCGATTTTCTCCGGGTTGGCCTTGATGCCCCGCTCGGAGACGATGAACCCCAGGAGCATGCCTCGGGGGCTCCGAAGACACACTTCTCGGGATTGAGTTCCACGCCTTTTGCCTTGAGACACCGGAATGTCGTTTCAAGGTCGGAGAGGAGGTCGGAGGCTTTCCTTGTCTTGACTACGATGTCATCGACGTAAGCCTCAACCGTTCGACCAATGTGCTCTCCGAACACGTGGTTCATGCACCTTTGGTACGTCGCACCCGCATTCCTCAAACCAAATGGCATAGTAACGTAGCAGTACATGCCAAAGGGCATGATGAAAGAAGTCGCGAGCTGGTCGGACTCTTTCATCCTGATTTGGTGATACCCTGAGTAGGCATCGAGGAAAGACAGGGTTTCGCACCCAGCAGTGGAATCCACGATTTGATCGATGCGAGGCAGAGGGTAGGGAACCTTCGGACATGCTTTGTTTAGACCAGTGTAGTCTACACACATCCGCCATTTCCCTCCTTTCTTTCTCACAAGCACAGGGTTGGCAAGCCATTCGGGATGGAATACCTCTTTGATGATCCCTGCGGCCATCAGCTTGTGGATCTCCTCGCCTATGGCTCTGCGCTTTTCTTCGTCGAATCGGCGCAGAGGCTGCTTCACAGGTCGGGATCCAGCTCGGATATCCAGCGAGCGCTCGGCGACATCCCTCGGTATGCCAGGCATGTCCGAGGGACTCCACACAAAGACTTTGGCGTTTGCGCGGAGAAAGTCGACGAGCACTGCTTCCTATTTGGGGTCGAGCTCGGAGCCGATCCAGATCTGCTTGGAGGCGTCGTTGCTGGGGTCGAGAGGGACGGACTTAACCGTCTCTGCTGGCTCGAAGTTGCCGGTGTGGCGCTTTGCATCTGGCGCCTCCTTGGAGAGGCTCTCCAAGTCGGCGATGAGGGCCTCGGCGTACTCCACGCACTCCATGTCGCATTCGTACGCGTGTCGGTACGTGGGGCCGACGGTGATGACCCCGTTGGGGCCCGGCATTTTGAGCTTGAGGTAGGTGTAGTTGGGGACGGCCATGAACTTGGCGTAGCATGGCCTCCCCAGTACTGCGTGGTAGGTTCCTCGGAACCCGACCACCTCGAACGTGAGGGTTTCCCTTCAGAAGTTGGATGGAGTCCCGAAGCAGACGGGCAGATCGAGTTGTCCGAGGGGTTGGACGCGTTTCCAGGGGATGATCCCGTGAAAAGGCACCGCGCCTGTTCGGATCAAGGACAGATCGATCTGCAGGAGCCCGAGGGTCTCGGCATAGATGATGTTGAGGCTGCTGCCTCCGTCCATGAGGACCTTGGTGAGCCTGAAGTTGCCGATGACGGGGTCGACAACAAGCGGATATTTCCCCGGGCTCGGCACGCGGTCGGGGTGGTCGCCCTGGTCGAAGGTGATGGGCTTGTCGGACCAGTCTAGGTAGACTGGCGCCGTCACCTTTACCGAGCAGACCTCCCGACGCTCTTGCTTGCGGTGCCGAGCCGAGGCGTTCGCCACTTGCCCACCGTAGATCATGAAGCAGTTGTGGACCTCGGGGAACTCCTCTGCCTTGTGATCCTCCTTCTTGTCGTTGTTGTGGGCCCTGCCACCTTCCGCCGGTGGCCCGGCCTTTTGAAAGTGGCACCGAAGCATGACGCACTCCTCAAGGGTGTGCTTGACGGGCCCCTGATGATAGGGGCACGGCTCCTTGAGCATCTTATCGAAGAGATTGGCACCTCCGGGAGGTTTCCGAGGGTTCTTGTACTCAGCGGCGGCGACAAGTTCCGCATCGGTGGCATCGCATTTCGCTTGCGACTTCTTCTTGTTCTTCTTCTTGGTGCCGCGCTGAGCGGACGCCTCGGGGACATCTTCCGGTTGGCGGCCCTAGGGCTGCATGTCCTTCCGGAAGATGGCCTCAACCGCCTCCTGGCCAGAGGCGAACTTGGTGGCGATGTCCATCAGCTCGCTCGCCCTGGTGGGGGTCTTGCGACCCAGCTTGCTCACCAGGTCGCGGCAGGTGGTGCCGGTAAGGAACGCGTCGATGACGTCTGAGTCGGTGACGTTGGGCAGCTCGGTGCGCTGCTTCGGGAATCGTCGGATGTAGTCCCAGAGAGACTCTCCCGGCTGCTGGCGGCAGCCTCGGAGATCCCAGGAGTTCCCAAGGCGCACGTACGTGCACTGGAAGTTACCGGCGAAGGCTTGGACCAGGTCGTCCAAGTTGGAGATCTGCCTCGGAGGCAGATGCTCCAGCCAGGCTCGAGCGGTGTCGGAGAGGAACAGGGGGAGGTTGCGGATGATGAGGTTGTCATCGTCCATTCCACCCAGCTGGCAGGCCAGTCGGTAGTCCGCGAGGCACAGTTCCGGCCTCGTCTCCCCCGAGTACTTTGTGATGGTAGTCGGGGTTCGGAACCGGGTCGGGAACGGCGCCCGTCGTATGGCCCGGCTGAAAGCCTGCGGACCGGGTGGTTCGGGCGAGGGACTCCAATCCTCCCCACTGTCGTAGCGTCCCCCACGCCTGGGGTGGTAGCCTCAGCGCACCCTCTCGTCGAGGTGGGCTCGACGGTTGCGGTGGTGGTGCTCGTTGCCGAGGCGACCCGGGGCCACAGGCGCCGTGTTGCGCGTGCGCCCGGTGTGGACCGAGGCTTCCCGCACAAATCGGGAAGTCGCGGCGCGATGCTCTAGGGGGTACCCCTGCCTTTGGGAGGCAGAGCTTTCGGCCCGTCGGACTGCGGCATCCTCCAGGAGATTCTTGAGCTCTCCCTAGATGCGCCGCCCTTCAGTGGTCGATGGTTCCGGCATCGCGCGGAGTAGTATTGCTGATGTAGCCAGGTTCTGGCCGACCCCACTGGAAGCCAGTGGCGGCCTTGCCCTGACGTCGTCGGCAATGCGGTGCTGGATGCCCTGGGGTAGATGACGCGCTTCTCCGGCCGGAGCTTGGTCTGCCCATTCCTGCCCGATGTTCCGCCGGAACTGCTCAAGTGTTCTTGCTCCCTCGTCGAGCCTAGCCTGCATCTCGCGGATTTGCTCGAGCTGTGCGTCCTGACCCCCCGCAGAGACTGGGACCACAGCTAGCTCCCGAAGGATGTCAACGCGAGGCGCAGGCCTAGGGGGATCGCCGTTTTCCGGCATACCAAGATGATTGCCTTCGCCAGACCCCCTAGATCGACGTGGAAACATTCACGACTTGGGCCGCAGTCCTCGTCACCGAAGCTACGGCTACCATCGGAACAATCAGAGAGGTAGTAGTCGCATGCGGTCATGAAGTCCCGCATGGCACTGGGGTTACCGAGCCCGGAGAAATCCCAACAAAAGTCGGGCTCATAATCTTCCTCAGAACCCGAGGGTCCGTAGGTCGAGACGGTCGTCAGTCTGTCCCAGGGCGACCGCAGATGGTACCCCGGAGGGTTGGTACATGCCTCTATGAAGGATTCCACCGAAGCGAGGTCGCTTGGTGGGTCCAAGCTGAATCCAAAAGGCACGAGATGGGAATCGGTCGGTACCTCTTAGTCGATGGGCGGTGACGAAGTCGCGTCAGGGGCAGACTGCACCGTCATCTCAGGTACGAGGGTGACGCCCAGCAAGTCCTTCGCGAGCGTGCTGGCGTTGTTCGTCTGCTTGGGGTTGGCGTGTTGCGGGGAAACGGCGCTCGTCTTCGTCTCAGATGCAAGGTCGAAGCCCGACGTGTCCCCCGCTGGGGCGCTGGCGTCGTCGACTTGCTTGACAGCCGACGAGGTGCCGCCTCCTGCTTGGCCACGGTTGCCCCGCCTCCTCCTCCATCGGTGGGGGAGATGACGGGACAAACCCGGACGTTGTTCTTCCGCCATGTGGGGAAGACGTTGTTGATTCCACCGCCGGCGGGCGGGCTGACGGCCGCCATTGTCGTTGTCGCACGGTGGAGGAAGGAGTATCGTGTCGTAGCTGTCGTCGAGGGACATGAACTCAAGACCCCCGAAACAGAGCATCGTCCTGGGTTGGAAAGGTTGCTGGAGACTATCCATCTGGAGCTTGACGGGAAGCTGTTCGTCAACACGCAGCAGGCCCCTACCTGGCGCGCCAACTGTCGGTGTTTCGACCCCGGGGGGTCCCTGGACCGACGAGTAAATTGTCGCTGCGTGTCCCAGCCCAGATGGGTCGGCGTGAGACGGAGCACGAAGGGGGGAAGAAACAGGCAAAGGGGAAACCCGTGGCCTTCGTGTTGCCCTGCGCCCAGGTCGGGTGCGCTTGCAGTAGGGGGTTACAAGCATTCGCGTGGGAGAGAGCGAGAGCCTTACGCGTCGGCCCGTTCTCCCGCGCGGCCAACCTTCTCGTACGAGAGCCCTGGACCTTCCTTTTATAGGCGTAAGGAGAGGGTCCAGGTGTACAATGGGGGGTGTAGCAGTGTGCTAACGTGTCTAGCAGAGAGGAGCTAGAGCCCTAAGTACATGACGTCGTGGCAGTCGGAGAGGTTTTGGCTCCCTGTTCATGTGATGTCGTGGCCGTCGGAGGAGAGCTGGAGCCCTGCGAAAGGACAGCTGTCGGGGCTGTCGAATCCTTGCTGACGTCTCCTTGCTTCCGTAAGGGGCTGAGAGCTGCTGTCGTCATGGAGCATGCGGGGCGCCATCATTACTTGTTTACTGGGGCGAGCCAGATGGGACATCGGTCTTGTTCCTCGTAGCCTGAGCTAGCTAGGGGCAGGGTAATGATGGTCCCCCTGGCGACGTGGCCGGTCCGGACCCAAGTTTGGGCGAGGTGGCGATTCCTCCGAGGCCGAGGCTGAGTCCGAGCCCTGGGGTCGGGCGAGGCGGAGTCCGTCTTCCGAGGTCGAGTCCGAGCCCTGGGTCGGGCGAGGCGGAGACCGTCTTCCGAGGCCGAGGCTGTGTCCGAGCCCTGGGGTCGGGCGAGGCGGAGTCCGTCGTCCACCGTCGAGGTTGAGCCCGAGCCCTGGGTCGGGCAAGGCGGAGACCGTCTTCTGAGGCCGAGGCTGTGTCCGAGCCCTGGGGTCGGGCGAGGCGGAGTCCGTCGTCCAGCGTCGAGGTTGAGCCCGAGCCCTGGGGTCGGGCGAGGCGGAGTTTCCTATGGCGCCCGAGGCTGGACTTAACTGCTGTCAGCCTCACTCTGTTGAGTGGCACAGCAGTCGGAGCGATGCAGGCGGCGCTGTTTTCTTGTCAGGTCGGTCAGTGGAGCGGCGAAGTGACTGCGGTCACTTCGGCTCTGTCGACTGAAGAGCATGCGTCAGGATAAGGTGTCAGGCGATCCTTGCATTAAATGCTCCTGCGATACGGTCGATTGGCGTGGCGATCTGGCCAAGGTTGCTTCTCCGCGAAGACTGGGCTTCGGGCAAGCCAAAGGTGTGTCCGTTGCTTGAGGGGGCCCTCGGGCGAGACGTGAATCCTCCAGGGTTGGCTACCTTTGCCCAAGGCTGGGCTCGGGCGATGCGAGATCGTATCCCTTGAGTGGACTGAGCCTTGACCTTAATCACGCCCATCAGGCCTTTGCAGCTTTGTGCTGATGGGGGTTACCAGCTGAGATTAGGAGTCTTGGGGGTACCCCTAATTATGGTCCCCGACACTGCTCCTTCCAGAAAAATTATCAAAGCTTCTAAGGCACAACGCGAAGCTGAAACGAAACAAGCAGAAGTCGAAGCTACAATAATTCAAACTAAAACCGAAGCTGGGCCTTCAGAGCCCACTAAGATAAAGCCTGCCGGAATTGAAGAAAAAGCAACAGAAGAAAAGGCCACAGAACAAGCTTCGTCTGAAAATGTTGCAACTCCTGCTCCCGAAGCTTTAAAAGAGAGCATTGATTACATCATCCGCCAAGCTTCGGGAAAGGGACTTTCTCAGGAAGAAAAATGAGAAGCTCAACATTATGCCCAAAAATTGAAATACCCGAAGGGGGCATTAGTGTTCAATGGCAGTGGGGAAGAAGATTTTTTGTACTGTCTCTCGGATAATAAAGAGATATCCGTCTGCCGGAGATAGGTAGAAGCTTCGGATTTCCGAAGCTGGAAGATGGCCTTTCAATATTATCAAAGGATGAACTAGCCGACAGTTTAGCGTATAATAGCATAAAGGTATAAAAGTCAATTTTGTATTTTGAAAACAAAATATTTCATTTGTTTATACTTAATCTTGTCATCCTCTTGCAGGGCTTAATCCTTAGCAATGCCCTTAGAGCACAGAAAAACAATGAAGATAAAGGGTATACAATGGCTCTGAACAATCTTCATTCAGAGGTGATCGAGTTAAGGAACGAAGGCCTTGAAAAAGACAAAATATTGATTTCATTGGTAAACAAAGTGAAAGAAGATGAAGCTAGTTCCAAGGCTAAAGCTGAGATTCAAAAGAATGAGATCAAAGACCTTCAGAAACAATTGGCAGAGGCCAAAGAAAGATGTGCTCTTGCAGAAGCTAACCGAGAGGCCAGCGAATATTGGAAAAACTATTTAGAAAAAACAGTTGAAGAACTTCGCGCATCCAAGGAAAGATGTTTTGAAAAATCTTTGGGCTATGTGGAGAAGATAAAGGCTAGCTTTGCCAACGTGGGCACCTATTCAAACGAAGATAACTTCATACGAGGCGACCCTGAGGGTGTTATCGAGTGGATAAGCGGAGAGGCCGAAGCTTTTGAAGAAATTCTAAGTTATCGCGGGGATGTCTGTGCGTTCTCTGGTGCAAAAGGAATTTCAGCCATCCTGGAGAAGGCGGGTTGCGACCATGTCAAAACCCTGGCCCAGGCCGAAGCTGCCTTCTCCGTGGATGATACAAAAGATCCCTCAGCTGAAGCAAGCTTAATGGGCGGAAAATTTTACAGTGACATCTGGATAAATGGTGGCCAAGAAATGGCTCACAAAATTATGAAGAAAAGTGTAAAAGACATCCATGACGCCCGAGTACAAGCTAAGCAAGCTGAAGAAGCTGCAGAGCGCGAGAGGCACATAAGTATTGTTTCACAGCATCTAGTTTCAGCATTTGTTTTCGTGACTTCGAACTGATTAATTTTTTCTACTGTAGCTGAACTATCTCCTCCACCGGAATCGTTCGACCCCCTGGCCGACCCATAAACGAAGAAAGCAATAGAGATCATCAATATGGCAGAATCTATTGTTGACGAAGTTGTTAACAAGTTGTTAAATGAAGTTGCGGAAAAGGTCCTGAAAGAGGATTAGTAGTTATTGTAAAAACATTTTTAGATGATCAATGTAGCTTTGCTGTATCAAGACTGTAATATTTGATGTGCACATTTTTTAATCTAATATGTAAATTATTTGTAATTCAGTTCTTTGCGATGCATGAAACTTTATATACATACCGTTTTTGAGCCTTCGGCGAAAAAACACCTTCCCTTCTTTTCATGCTTCGTAAAGAAGAAAATCCATGCTTCGTGAAATATCCATGCTTCGTAAAAACATCCCAGCTTCGTAAACAACAGATCCCTTCTTTTGCAATAGAGCTGACGAAGCTGTATTTCTCAGCTTACTTTGTGCCTTAGCACATTTTCTTTTTTTATAAAGCAGTCTCCGAAGGTCGACTTTGTATTCAATTCATGTCATCGGTGCAATATGATGTATGATGTGATGCTATGCGGGATGATGTGATGATATGATGCTAAGGATGATGCTAATGCCGAAGATACACACCCACACGCCCACACTGGAACACACCATCTCTGTGTCCCCTTAGGAACGATCGGAATCTCTTTGCCGTTTATTTTTCGGCTTCACCGCTTATTTTTCGGTGTAAGTTCTGCATCCACTTAGGAACATATTTTGAACTTCTTCGCCTTCTATTTCGGCGGTATCACCGTTGACTTTTTGGTGTAAGTTCTACATTCCCTTAGGAACGACTTTTGAACTTCTTCGCCTTATATTTCGGCGGTATTTTGGCTCTGCATTCCCTTTGGAACAACTTTTGAGCAGAAAACTTACACTGTGCTCCCTTAGGAATGACTTTTTTGTAGCCTCATCAAAACTTACGCTGTGCTCCCTTAGGAACGTCTTTTTCTTATAGCTCTGGTATTTATCTAGCTCTGTATTCCCTTAGAAACGACTTTTGAGCTTCGGCAATTTTTGAGCTTCGTTAATCTGTGAAGAAGATATATTTCATTTTAATAGAAACGAGACTATTACAAGGAATTAAAACTAAATTTACATTACTTGTTCTTTATTAAAAAACAAAAATGACATAGAATGTAAGAAATTTGTCAGAGGTAGGATATCTCTCACTAAATGTGCTTTGATTCCTGCACAGTGCTGTTGACTGTGCGAGCTTCGGATTCCTCCCTGAATTCCCGTTGCTGTTGAGAGCACTGGTGCCCTTCTGGCTGCTGGCTTCGGGAATAGGTCGGTTGTAGTGGTGGTGGGGGTGGGAGTTGTGACCAAGAAGCCTGTGAATGGCTAGCCGAGCAACAGAAGCTGCAGGATGATTGCCCACATACTCTAGTATGTAAGGAGAATGGCACGAAGCAGTGTGCATTACCTGCTTCAGCTGATTCTGCCGAGCTTCGGCTTCTGCTATCTCCTTTTGCTTCTGAATGGTGATTTGGCACATTCTTGTAGTATGGCCCTTGTCCTAACCACAGAATAAGCAGTAGATCTTTCTAGGCTGGTCCCCAAATCTTCCCTCGAAGCCCCTGGCGCCTCTGCCCTTGGAGCTGGTGGCCTGAAAGAGCTTTGTTGTTGCCCCAAAGATTGTGAGGTGTATTGCGACCTCTGAGGCTGACTCCCTTAGTCATCACTCTGAGTGGAATTATGGATTGACCTGACATGCCTCGGGTGGATTCTTCCTCCGAAGCCCCTGGTCATTTCCGAGAATCTGTAAGCTTCCTCCCTTCTTTAGCGGAAGTCGTTGTCAGCCCGGATGTACTCATCCATTTTCTGGAGCAGCTTCTCCAGAGTTTGTGGGGGCTTCCTGGCGAAGTACTGAGCTGTAGGTCCTGGCCGAAGGCCCTTAATCATGGCCTTAATGACAATTTCATTGGGCACTATGGGCGCTTGTGCCCTCAATCGCAAGAACCTTCGGACATACGCCTGGAGGTATTCCTCATGGTCTTGCGTGCATTGGAACAGTGCCTGAGCTGTGACTGGCTTCGTCTGGAAACCTTGGAAACTGGTCACCAACATGTCCTTAAGCTTCTGCCACGATGTGATAGTCCCTGGCCGAAGAGAAGAATACCATATTTGGGCAACATTCCGGACTGCCATGACGAAGGACTTCGCCATGACTGCAGTATTGCCCCCATATGAAGATATAGTTGCTTCGTAGCTCATCAGAAACTGCTTTGGGTCTGAGTGCCCGTCATACATGGGAAGCTGAGGTGGCTTCTATGACGGGGGCCATGGGGTAGCCTGCAGTTCTGCTGCCATGGGAGAAGCATCATCAAAAGTAAAGGTATCATGATTAAAATCATCATACTATCCATCTTCGTTGAATAAGCGTTCTTGACGAAGCTCCCTATGTTGGGGCCTTCGGTCTTGTTCATCTTGAACAAGATGGCGCACTTCTTCAGTAGCTTCGACGATCTTCCTTTGAAGATCAGCTAGCCGTGCCATCTTCTCCTTCTTCCTTTGTACTTGTTAATGGATGATTTCCATGTCCCTGATCTCTTGGTCCAATTCCTCCTACTGGAGTGTTGGACTGGTGGCCTTCCTCTTCTGGCTTCGAGCTTCTCGAAGAGAAAGAGTTTCCTGGTTTGGGTCTAGTGGCTGCAGTGCAGCAGCCCCTGTCGCTGAAGCTTTCTTCGGCGGCATGACGAAGGTCAGTGCTTGCTGAAGGTGGTCGAAAGAGTTCACCGGAGGTGGGCACCAATCTTGGGGACTTGTTCTCAAATGCTATGAATTAAGAACAAGGCAACACAGAATGTTAAATGTTAATGTCCTTCATCCTACGAAGCATTATTTCCCTTAGGATATAATGATCTTCAGACGAAGGTCATGAAGGACATACCTTCATGGTCGCAGTATATGTTAACAAAAGAAGAAGCATATGAAATATAAGAGATAATATAAACAATCATATAACATTATTAATTTGTTCTCATTATATTATCATAGAGAAACAGAAACAATACTGAATTATAAATGTACCTTCGGCTTGATAGAAGGTAAAAGTACAAGCGTGATGCCCAAGTGAATACAAGTCAGCGTGAACAGTACAGGAATACTGTTCATCTATTTATAGGCACAGGACGCAGCCTGTGTGAAATTACATTCATGCCCTTCATATTCACTATTGACTTAAGAACAAACTGTCGAGGACTAAATAGCCTTTTCCTCCTTAAGTCAGTCCTCTTGTTGTTACTGAGCCGAAGCTTTTTCGCGCGCACCTTCGGTGCTGGTTCAATCCTTCGTTCCAATTCGGCTTTCCATTCCGTATATGCTTTTAACCCAAGACCGAAGGTACCTGTTCATATGTTACACTTGGAAAACATTTTTAAATCATGTTTTTGAGGACCTTCGGAGGACGAAGGCCCCCAACAGTTGTTGTTTTTTTTAATTCGAAATACATTTTTAAATAACTCTAAAATTAATAATAATTATACCAAAACTATTAATAAATAAAATATTTATTTTTAGACTAATAATTATATTATTTATTTATTTAATTATTTACTAGGATTTTCCTTTAAGAATAATTGCTATTAAATATCCAATAATCAATCATGCGTAATCAAAAAATTATTAAAAATGCAAATAAATAACAAACACTTGAATAAAAATTTATTACACTAATTACCATAAATAACTAAATGCATTATTTTTAGTTGATGATTTTTATAGTGTTACACCAACTGAGGAGTCGGATGTCGACAATGAATATATTGACATTGAAGAGGACAACACCATCATTCGCCCCATGAAGCCGAGTCACATGGACTTCAGAAAAAAAGGCACATTGAGGTACTTACTTAGTTTGATTACATTGACAATGTTGAGTGGGTACAGCTAGGGGGCGAAGATTTAGTGCCAAAGCCTAAGCAAGACGGAGTTGTTGTGTTCTGAAGCTTTTTAAAGGCTAGGCTTAGATTTCCCTTACAAAAGATGGTAGTGGATGTTTTGAAAAGGTTTAAAATATACCTTCATCAACTTACTTCGAATGCTATAGTGAGACTCTGAATGTTTATTTGGGCTGTTCGAAGCCAAGGTGTTGAACCCAATGCTGAAGCTTTTTGCCAAATTCACAAGCTACATTTCTAGACGAAAAGTGACTAGGGGCCTTCATAATAACTTCCGTTGTGTTGGGGGTCTCCTTCGTAGCCGAAGGTCCTGTAAGAAGAAACACCTTCGGAAGATCAGCATGGAAATAGTGTCGAAGCTACCTTATAGGGAACTTCGGCATAATGTCATGCCTAAGACGAAGGGTTGCACTGACTTAAAGATGAAAAGACAGATTGACCCATGATAGTTTGTGTCATGGATGTAATCAGTTGTAAAGGGTATAAATGTAATTTCACACTAGCTGCGCCTTGTGCCTATAAATAGCGTGAACAGTACCCCGGTACTGTTCACGCTGATTTGTACTCGCTCGTGCATCACGCTTGTACTATCCCCTTCTATCAAGCCGAAGGTATAAATGTAATTCTGTATTATTTCTGTTTATTCATGACAATATAATAAAAAGATGAGTTAACAATGTTACATAATCATTCATGTTGTTTTCTATGTTTTACATGCTTCTTCTTTCATTAATGTATAATGCACTCATGAAGGTATGTCCTTCATGACCTTCGTCTGAAGATCATTATGTCCCAAGGGAAATAATGCTTCAAAGGACGAAGGGCCTTAACCTTTAACATTCTGTGTTGTCTTGTTCTTAATTCATAGCATTTGAGAACAAGTCTCCAACATTGGCGCCCACCTCCGGTGAACTCACTTCCACTCTTGAGCTGATGGCTTCGTTCAACAAGCTCATGGCTTCGTTCAACAACCAAGCCGAAGCATCTTCGGCTATGAAGCTGGTCCTTCCAATAACAGGCGGCTCAGGTTCAGTGCCGGCTAACAAGAAGCAGAAGAAGGAAGCACCGAGAAGGGTGCAACATGTTGGGGTGCAGGGACCCTTCATCAAGTCAAAATGGTCCCACATCCCAATCACCTTCTCCCAGGAGGACCTTCAGCTCAAAGATTACCCTCATAATGATGCTATGGTCATATCTTGTGTCATTAAGGGATTTTTGGTCCACAATGTTCTGGTTGATACAGGCAGTGCAGCAGATATCATATTTGCTAAGGCTTTCAGACAGATGCAAGAACTAGAGATAAGATTCATGATGCTACACATCCTCTATGTGGCTTCAGAGGAAGGCAAATTGTAGCACTTGGCAAAATCACAATGCCGGTAACCTTCGGCTTTGTTCACAACATAAGGACTGAACAGGTTGTGTTTGACATTGTTGACATGGAGTACCCCTACAATGCAATCATTGGTCGAGGGACACTTAATGCTTTTGAAGCAATACTTCATCCAGCATATCTATGCATGAAGATACCTTCAAAACAAGGGCCCATTGCTATTCTTGGGAGTCAGGAAGCTGCCAGGAAGGCCGAAGGAAACTGGACAGATTCAAAGACAATTCATAACATAGATGGAGTCGAAGCCTGTGAGCAGTATCATTACAAAAGAGAGAAGGCTACTTCGGCGGATCAGCCGAAGCCTATGCTCCTATGTGAAGACATAGCTGAACAAAAAGTACTGCTGGGGTCTCAGTTATCCGAAGAGCAGGAAAAGAATTTGCTAAGATTTCTATTCAATAATAAATATGTCTTTGCTTGGTCAGCCAATGATCTTTGCGGTGTCAACAGAGATGTCATTGAGCATTCACTTAATGTGGATCCATCTTTCAGACCACGAAAACAAAGGCTTCGGAAAATGTCTGATAACAAAGTTGAAGGTGCTCAGAACGAAGTGAAGAGGCTTCTTAGCGCTGGAGTTATCAGAGAGGTCAATTACCCAGAGTGGCTAGATAATACTGTTATGGTGAAGAAGGTCAATGGTAAATGGAGAATGTGCATTGATTTTACAGATCTTAACAAGGCTTGTCCAAAAAATGAGTTCCCATTGCCAAGAATAGATTCTCTAGTAGATGCAGCAGCTTCGTCAGAACTCATGAGTCTACTAGATTATTACTCAGGCTATCACCAAATCTGGATGAAGAAGGAAGATGAGCCGAAGACTAGCTACATAATGCCCAATGGCACATATTGTTACCTTCAGATGCCTGAGGGCCTTAAAAATGCTGGAGGAAGCTTCAACAAAATGACAGCCAGAGTCCTTCATTCTCAAATAGGCAGGAATGTACTGACTTATGTCGATGACATCATAGTCAAAAGTACGAAGCAAGAAAATCACATTGCTGATTGGCAAGAGACATTTGCCAACTTCAGGCAAGCTAGTTTGAAGTTGAATCCAGAAAAATGTGTTTTTGGGGTAAAGAAGGGCAAGTTCCTTGGCTGTCTAGTATCAACGAAGGGAATTGAAGCTAACCCAACCAAGATTGAAGCTATCCTTCGTATGGAACCGCCAAGCACAAAGAAAGGAGCTCAACGGCTGGCAGGCAGATTATCATCATTGAACAGATTTATATCAGATCAGCAGAAAGAAATCTACCTTTCTTTGAGATACTAAAGTCAGCCGAAGTCTTTCAATGGGGTCTGGCTCAACAAAAAGCCTTCAAAGAGTTGAAGCAATATTTGATTGATTTAACAACATTAACTCCACCTTCGTCAGGGGCTCCATTGCTCTTATATGTTGCAGCTTCACATTTTGCAGTAAGTGCCGCACTTGTACAAGAAAAGCTAGATGGCCAAGTCAAAAAGCAAGCTCCAGTGTACTTCGTCTCTGAAGTTCTAAGTCTATCAAAGAAAAATTATACAGAATTGGAGAAGGTGCTATATGCTGTGTTAATTGCTTCCAGAAAACTTCGGCACTACTTTCAAGCATATCGCATAATTGTTCCTTCGTCACAGCCTCTGAAGGACATTATGAGAAATAGAGAAGCTACTGGAAGGATTGGGAAATAGGCTGCATAACTCAATGAATTCACCATCGACTATGTGCATAGATCCTCAATTCAGTCCCAGGCGTTAGCAGACTTCATCGTTGATTGGACGCTAGGGGCTCACGAAGAAGAAATAAACAAGGACGCTGAAGCTTGGACAGTATTCTGCCATGGTTCTTGGGGAACCTTCGGTGCAGGAGCGGCTGCGGTCCTAGTGGCACTTTCAAAAGTCAAAACATGTTATGCAGCCAAACTGGATTTCAGTTGCACAAATAATATTGCTGAGTACGAAGCACTTCTATTGGGGCTTCGGAAGCTAAGGGTAATGGGAATAAGAAGGGCCATCTTAAAGACTGATTCTCAAGTTATTTCTGGCCATGTGGACAAAAGTAGCAAGGCAAGAGATCCGAAGCTTGAAAGAATTCTGGATACAGTTCGAAGGTTGGAGGCTTCTTTCGAAGGTTTTTCTGTTAAGAATATCCCAAAAGGTGAAAATGAGCACGCAGATTTACTAGCCAAATCGGTGGCCCAGGGGCTCCCTCTACCTTCGGAAGTATTTTTTTGAAACAATAAAGGCACCTTCGGTTGAAATCATGGAGAGAGCAGTGCTTAATATTTCTCCGGTACATAGTGAAGACTGGAGGACTGAAATTATATCTTTCCTCCAAGGTAATTGTCTTTCAGATGATGAAGCTTATAATAAGAGAATGGAGGCAAGAGCAAGACCATATGTGATAATAGAAGGGGAGTTATACAAATATGTAGTATGCTCCCCACTTCTCAAGTGTTTATCCAGAACCGAAGGTATAGAGCTGATGAAGGAAATACATGCAGGTTTGTGTGGATCTCACATTAGGTCTAGGCCTTTGCTGGGGAAGGTCTTTAGACAAGGATTTTATTGGCCGAAGGCAGCTTCGGATGCAGCAGATCTGGTTCACAAGTGCGAAAATTGTTTAAAATGTGCAAGAGACCAGAAACGACCTTCGTCGCTAACCTAGTTAATATAGCCAACCTGGCCATTACAAAGATGGGGCCTGGATTTGTTAGGTCTACTTCCACCAGCACAAGGAAATTTAAGATATGTTGTGGTGGCTGTAGAATATTTTTCCAAATGGATTGAAGCAAAGCCTTTGGCCACAATAACTTCGGTCACAGTCCAGAAATTTTCTGGCAAAACATTGTTTGTCGCTTCAGCGTGCCAAAGGCTATAACTGTGGACAACGGAACACAGTTTGATGCCGAAGCTTTCAAGGAATTTTGTGATCAAATTGGCACAAAGATTCATTTTGCGTCAATCAGGCATCTAGAATCAAATGGACTTGTCGAAAGAGCAAATGGTATTATAATGATAGGAATAATGAAGCAAATCTTTAATCAACCCAGAGGAAAATGGCCAGACGAGTTGATTAAAGTGGTCTGGAGCCACAATACGACCATATCAAGATCAACAGGTTTTACGCCATTCAAGTTATTATTTGGTGACGAAGCTATAACCCCAGAAGAAGCTAAAGCGGGGTGAATAAGAACAACAACTTCGGCAGAAGATGAAGCTGATTATCATGTGACAAAAGACACTATAGAAGGGACTAGACTTCAGGCTGTGGAAAATATCAATAAATATCAAGCCGAAACAATAAAATGGCGTGACAGAAAAGTCCGGTTGAAAAATATCAAGCCAGGGCATTTGGTGCTTCAGAGAGTGGCTAATCCAGACACAGTAGGCAAACTACAGCTGAAGTGGGAAGGACCTTTTCTGGTGGTATCTTCGTCAAGGCCCGGTTCGTACAGGTTGAAGGATATGGATGGCAACGACATTCCTAGATCTTCAAATGCGGATGAGCTTCGACAATATTATGTGTAATCTGATGTAATTTTTCTTCATTTTTTTCTATGGCACCCTTTTCCTTTCCAAAGGGGGAGAAAGGTTTTTAATGGGGCCATAGTTTGTAATTTTTCTTTTCTTATTCAGCTCCATGAGAGCAAAATCCCCCAAAAGAATGTAAAATGTAACATCTGAGCGGGCACCATCGAGTGTAGAGAAAAAAACCAGGGAGAAGCTCAAAAGTCGTCCCTAAGGGGATGTAGAGCATGACGAAGCTATAAAAAGTCGTTCCTAAGGGAGCGCAGCGTAAGTTTTCTGTTCAAAAGTCGTTCCTAAGGGAATGCAGAGCCAAATAACGCCGAAATATAAGGCGAAGAAGTTCAAAAGTCGTTCCTAAGGGAATGCAGAACTTACACCGAAAAGTCAACGGTGATACCGCCGAAATAGAAGGCCAAGAAGTTCAAAAGACGTTCCTAATGGGATGCAGAACTTACACCGAAAAATAAGTGGTGCAGCCGAAAAATAAACGGCAAAGAGATTTCAGCTATTCCTAAGGGAATGAAGAGTTTTGATGCAGCTTCGTAAGCGTGTGTCTAGACATTCATTTGCACAATACATCACATCATTTATTGCATTCATATGCATTCATTTAGACATTCGTAGGATCATCATCATCATACCACAAAAGTATAGACAGTTGCGTCGGCTTTAATGACAAGGCTTCGACATAAAAAAGAGAAGAAGCAAATTTATGCTTCGTTGTGTACGAAAAGAAGGGAATGTGTTTTTCGCCTTCGGCTCAAAAAATACAAGTTTCGTCCACATCAAAGCAATTCACACATGGACAGAAAAGGTAAAAATATATTACAAGGTATGCACAAATTTACAGAGTAGTATCTGATTCTTAAATTACAATATTTTTTACAATGATAGTTCAAGAGTTTCTCTAGAGTTTTTTCATAGGAGTATCTTCAGCTTCATCACCATTCGTCAAGCTTCGGATCATTGCTCTTCGGCTTCGTCATCCTGTACATAACAAAACGTTATAATGTAAACTCAAGTTTCAAGGAGAAGGTAAGCATCAAGTATGGATTTATTACCGGCTTGAGGTGGCTTCTAGCTTCGTCACCAGCTAAGTTTCGCCCGCCCTTTGTCTAGATTTGTGTTATGAATCTATTCCCTATGCTTCGAGCTAGGCTAGGGATATCAATCAGATCTGCTGGTGATAAGCTAAAGTTTGGTCTATTAACGATTTTCCCATGTGTGCAGCCAGTTTTCATGAAGGCAACAGCTGTGCCCCGAGAAGCTAGCAGGGCACAAAAATCGCCGTGCCTAGCTATAACTTCGTCAAGAGCATCAACTTCGCCCTCAATATGTTCGAAAGTCCTGGGCAGGTCTTCAACTGAAGGATTAAACTTCTCAGAACAGGCCCTAACCGAGTTGAAGACCTGCTTCATCCGCTGCACGCATCGGTTGCTGAAGTCTACGCATTTATCTTGAAGCTCTTTCAATGATTTCTGTAAACTTGAACTTTTTTCAACCTCAGCCTCAAGCTTCGCATCGATTTTTTGCTTTTCCTGTTCCAAGTTTTCTGTCTTTGCGAGGACTTCACTATTCAATCTGGTGATTTTGGCTTGGGCTTCCGCCAGTAAGCCTTCCATTGATTGAAGTTCAAAATCCTTCTTCTCTAGAGCAGCTTCGTGATCTTTTATTTTGCTCTCTAAGCCTTGAATTATAACCTCATGTTTTTTATCTTCAAGCTCCTGTTGCATTCTCAAGGCTTTACTCAATAGCATGCTCTGCGCAGAAACATCCTTCGTCAAAAAACACCTTCGTCGTTAAAACAATGAAAAGCCGAAGTAAAGTTTTTACCTTGAAATTAGAAGAGAATAAACTACCGACGATATGTTGTCGTCGGTAGCGGCTGATGTCGGCCTCAAGTTTCGGAAAACCAATACTCTTCGATAGAGTACTGGGAACCTTCGCTCCATTTCGGTCTCGGAGGCATCCTAAGCTTTCGTCGTCAACACCGCCGAAGAGCAATGCTCCTGGTTGATAGCTGCATAATATTTCATAATCCCTCAGCTCTTCCTTCTCAGCCTTAGACAGCTTTTGACCAATTATGTTTTGAAAATTAAAATCCTTTTCGTCCGAAGTATCTTCGGCAATCTCCTTCTCTTTCCCGGGCACTGTGGCCAGGGTCTCTTCGGCAGCTGTAGCAGCTTCTTTCCCGGCCATGTTCAAAAGCATCTTATCAATATCAGAAAAAGTGCCCTCCAGATTTATATCTTCGGCCATTTCAGCTTCGGCAGTTACAACTTCGGTGGGGACAGCCTCGGTAGCTGCAGTGTCTTCGGTAGCCGGTGTTTTTGACGTCGAGGCCGGCGGTGGTGTTTCTTCAATGGCTTCAATAACAGTAATAATTCTCCGCATTTTTGGCCCAGCAGACTTCTTCGCTGCCGAGGGCTCCCCTTCTTCTGTAAAAGCTTCGTCACACGTGGCCCTAGTGGACTTAGCGTGGTAGGCAAGGATTCAGTCATTACCTTTAAAATTTCTTCCTCGTCGGCAGCAGAAGGTGTTGAAGGAGCCTCTTCTTCTGTTTCAGTTGTTCTTGGGTTTGGAGCCGCAACTTTCCTCTTCTTCGGAGCAGCTATCTTCAGCTCAGGGCTCGATTTTCTCCTCTTCAGAATTTCCTCATCTTCTTTCACCATTCTAGCAGCCTGTCTGCTCAGAACGCTAACAATCCTTTTTCTTTTTTGCCCTTCGACACCCTTGTTTAATCACTAATAATCAGGATATTCGAAGTTCAGGGCATCCATCATCCGATTCAACCTTCGCTTCGGTCGGGTGTTGAAGGCTGCAGTCATCAACTAATCTTCTTTTTTAGTGTAATTCCCCAAAATTTCGTTGCACATGGTCTATATCATTTCTAACCATTCTTGACACGGCCCTTTGAATTGTTTCTCAAATTTAAATTTATAAGGTAGCCGCACAAGTTCATTCTTCTCTTTTGTCCCCTTTAGATTCGGCATGTTCCATTCACTTAGTGTTGGGAACACCTTATAGGCCAAATATTCTTGGACCAAATCCCTAGTCCTGATCTGCACGGCTACTACCCTAAATTCTGATACAGCTTCTCGGCATGGTGACCCTGGCACCATGTGGCATAGTGGCCTGGTCAACCCGTGGCTCAAACTCAGCGGGCTCATCACCAATGTCTTCAGCTTCTCCCTCTTCTTCTCATTAGCTTTAACATAAAACCACTCATTTTTCCAACCAGTTGGCCATTTGGTGTGATAACTAACCACCGGGGTCTTCATATCTTTGCGGTAGGCGAAGTTGTAGCAACCAAAATTCTTATGAAGACCATCTTCTCTGGCCTTCGTCTGATAGTGAAGCTCGTGCAATCGGCAGAAGGCTTCGGCATTCGGGTCTACTCCCTGGCTTCGGAGAGCCCAGATGAAAACGCTAAGCCTAATGATAGCGTTAGGAGTCAGCTGATGAAGATAGATCTCGAAGTTTTCCAAAACTTCTCCAATTATTTCGTTCAAAGGAAACCTCAATCCTGGTCTGAAGAAGCTCCTAAAAACTATCACCTCATCTTTTTCCGGTGTCGAAATAGTTTCTTCTCTGCCAAAACAAATCAGCTTCTTCTCAGCTTCTCCGAAGTAGCCTAGCTTTATCATCATAGGCATATTAGCCTCAGAAACGGTGGATTTTCCAAAGTCCAAGTGACTGGGTTTGGATGGCATGAGAGTGCTGTAATCTTCTTCTTCTTCATGAACATCTTCTTCCTCGATGTCAGCCTGTTCAGCCTCGGCAGCAGGTGCACCTTCATCAGTAACCCTCTCTGTCACAACCATTCCCGATTGTTTCATCACTTCAGAGATCAGGGCAGTCTCTGTGGCTTCGGCCTCTTCTCCGTCACGGATTACCCTAGCAGTTGAGCGAACTCTGGCCATCAGGTGTTGAATTCCTTGCAGATCTTACGAATGTTGATGGTTTTTATGATTGTGACGAAGCACTCTCTTATGACGAAGCTAGACAAAAATGTTGCTTTGCTTAAGAATGCAATGAGAAAGCTTCGGCTATGGTTAAAATTTTCAGCAGCACAACAGTGCAAATGGCAATGAATGCTGTGGTAACTTCACACCTACCCGTCTGTTTATATAGTGCTGCAGGAGTGAAGGTGAATCGTCAAGTTGCTTGTACCCGCTCAACAGCCACCCCCACTCACTGAACGGTGGACCACGGTGCATACGAGATGAATCGGCAGATCGAGCATACCCGCTACATGGTGGGACCGCCCCACGCTCGGATTATTTTAATCGTTTCTCGGCAACGAGCTCAGGGAAGGTGTTTTTTGAACCTTCGCCATTCCGAAGCCTAGGACAATTTTTCATGGATCAAGCTCGTTACGAAGAAAGATCTAGCACCGCGAAGGGGCTATTGTTGGGGGGGTTTGCTTCGTAGCCGAAGGTCCTGTAAGAAGAAACACCTTTGAAAGATCAGCATGGAAATAGTGTCGAAGCTACCTTACAGGGAACTTCGGCATAACATCATGCCTAAGACAAAGGGTTGCACCAACTAAAAGATGAAAAGACAGATTGACCCATGATAGTTTGTGTCATGGATGTAATCAGTTGTAAAGGGTATAAATGTAATTTCACACAGGCTGCGCCCTGTGCCTATAAATAGATGAACAGTACCCCGGTACTGTTCACGCTGATTTGTACTCGCTCGTGCATCACGCTTGTACTATCTTCTTCCGTCAAGCCGAAGGTATAAATCTAATTCTGTATTATTTCTGTTTATTCATGACAATATAATAAAAAGATGAGTTAACAATGTTACATAATCATTCATGTTGTTTTCTATGTTTTACATGCTTCTTCTTTCATTAATGTATAATGCACTCATGAAGGTATGTCCTTCATGACCTTTGTCTGAAGATCATTATGTCCCAAGGGAAATAATGCTTCGAAGGACGAAGGGCCTTAACCTTTAACATTCTGTGTTGCCTTGTTCTTAATTCATAGCATTTGAGAACAAGTCTCCAACAGGTTGCTATAACTTTGCTTATTGGGAAGGAGCAATGTTCCATGCCCTTTCATATCAAAGCAAATGCCCGAACGAATGGACAAAGGAATGGTTTATATGAAGGACAATTTAAAAGAGAGAGCTGATATTAAAGGCAAAATTCAAGCTGCCATCCATACCAGCTTGGGTATAAGAGACCAACTTGCTATATAAATTTCGAAGCTCAAACCTCTATTGTTGCTTTTAATGATGTGTGCACCCATATTGGAATGAGAGATGTCATTTAGGAGCATTTTGCATTCAACACATGGCCACTAAGGGTTGAGTGGAGCATGCTTAAGATGTCAGAGAATGATGCTTCAGAGAAGGAGCCCAATTTAATTAGGCTTTGTTATTAATATATGTTCAAAGATGAATTTGGAGAGCTTGTGATGAGTGTCTAGATGCTATCTAAGCAAAATGCAATGAAATTCATGGCAACAATAGCAAGAAAGAGGTCGAATCATTGCATACGACCTTCGTAGCACGAAAAACGCTAATTGAATCGTGATTTTGATGCCATTAGTTTCTTTTACCTTGATTATCCTCATGTGGTTCAGGAGTTGAAGAAGAGAAAACAGAAGCAAACCAAGGTGACGATGAAGCATTGCAAAGTTTGTGTTTCTAAGAAGAAACACAAAGCACAGACTTCTCAGGCTTCGGAAGAAGGAGAGGTAAAATACACTTTTTGAACTCTGATGTTTTATCATAATTTCGTTTACTTATCCATTTTTAACTTTTGCAGACTACTCCCAGGTATGATGAAGTTATGGAGCTACTCATTCTCGAGGAAACTCCCCTGGCGAGTGTTGCCTCTGAGACAAAAGAGGATTCTACTTTGGAGCATTTTCCAAGCAGCACAGAGGAGGACGAACGCATAGCTCCGGTGATGTGCATGTTCTTTTTTTATGACGATGATGACAATGACGATGATGATGAGAAGGCCGAAGCTACCACCACAAAAGCCATGGTGATGGATGATGAATTGTTGCTACTTGCAGCTGTTGTGGCACTAAACATCATGGAGATCCCCCAATACTCCCGCCAGCGGCATCTTCGCCAGCCAAGATAGCTGAGGCGAAGAAAAAATCTATGCAACCTAGACCAGTGGATACCAAGGGCTAAAGTGCCGCTGAAATTGATGAAGCCAAGAAGGCTATAGAAGGGAATGTACCTATGGGCGAAGGTCCATTTGACCAAGAATTTGGTGGCCAAAGATATAGGGTTCATCATTCAACTAGAAAAGAAATGGGCGTTGTTGGGGGCCTTCTTCCTCCGAAGGTCCTCAAAAACACGACTAACCATATGTTTCTAGTGTGACATGGGTTATTTCAGAGGGGAGCTTCGGTTTCTGGATGAATGTTTGCTCTTATGACAAGATGGAATTACAATCCAAAGGTGATGAAAATGGACAACGAAGCTATAGCCAAAGAGCTTTGGCTTGAAGTGATGACGAAGACCAAGTACGATGATGGACAAGAAGGGATAAAGACTAATTAATCCCTAATAATTCATAATATGTTCATAGATGAATGTTAAGGGCATAAATGTATTTTCACCTGGGCTGCGTCCTGTGATGATAAATAGATGAACAGTAGCACCGTACTGTTTAAGCTGGATTGTATTCAATCTCTCGCATCCTCACTTTCGAGCAAGCCAAAGGTATGAATGTAATATTAACATTATTATTATTCACATATGTCTTATGGAATGCAAGAATAAATGAATTATTAGGATATGATTATCGTACTTATTCTGTCGCATTCCTATTCTTGTATCGATATGATGAAGGTATGTCCTTCTTGACCTTCGTCTGAGAAGCATTATACCCGCAAGGAAATAACGCTTCGTAGGACGAAGGTCATTAATGATTAACAATTGTGTTGCCTTGTTCTTGACTCACAACATTTGAGAACAAGTCACCAACATTGGCGCCCACCTCCGGTGAACTCACTTCCACAACCTTCGGTAAGCATTCACCTTCGATATGTCGCCAAAGAAGGCAACAGTGCCAGGGGCTGTCCTGCAACCGCTGGACACAAATCAGGACACACTCTCCCTACGAGAGGCCAGGAGTCAAAAGAGATAGGCCACCAGCCTGACTCTTCAGGAGTAGCAGCTTGACCAGGAGATCAGGGATTTAGAAGCAATCCATCAGCAAGTACAAAGGAAAAAGGAGAAAATGCTCTGGCTAGCTGATCTTCAGAAGAAGTTTGATGAAGCAGCTGAGGAGATGCGTCATCTTACTCAAGATGACCAGGACCAAAGGCCTCATCACAGGGAGCTTCGTCAAGAAAGCCCATTCAACAAAGATGAATGGTATGACAACTTCCATCATGGTAACTTTACTTTCGATGATGCTTCTCCTCTGGTAGCAGAATTGCAGGCTACCCCATGGCCACAGTCCTACAAGCCACCTTAGTTACCCATGTATGATGGGCATGTATGATGGGCATTCAGATTCAAAGCAATTTCTGATGAGCTACGAGGCAACAATATCCTCGTATGGGGGCAATGCTGCTGTCATGGCAAAATCCTTCATCATGGTAGTCAGAAGCGTGGCCCAGACATGGTATTCCTCTCTTCGGCCAGGGACAATCACATCATGGCAGAAGCTCAAGGACATGGTAGTCACCAGCTTCCAGGGCTTTCAGATGAAGCCGGTCACCGCCCAGGCCCTGTTTCAATGCACGTAAGACCATGAGGAGTACCTGTAGGCATACGTCCAAAGGTTCCTGCGTTTGAGAGCTCAAGTGCCTACAGTGCCCAATGAAATTGTTATTGAGGCCATGCTCAAGAGGCTTCGGCCAGGACCTACAACCTAATATTTTGCAAGGAAGCCACCACAGACCTTGGAAAAACTCCTTCAGAAGATGGATGAGTACATACGGTTGATAATGATTTCCGCCAAAGAAGGAAGGAAGCATACATGTTTTTTGAAATGACCTGGGGCTTCGGAGGAAGACATCATTCGAGGCATGTCAGGTCAATTCATAATTCCAATGTCCACAATGAAAGGGCAAACAATGCTCAGAGCAGCCATCATAGCTCACAGTCTTCGAACATGCAGCAAACTTCTTACATACCACCAGCTCCGAGAGACAGGGGAGGAAGAAGCTTTAGTGGAGGAAGGTTCGGCAATCAACCCAGGAAGTTGTTCTGCCTTTTCTGTGGTGAGGACAAGGGTCATACAACGAGAACGTGCCAAGTCACGATCCAAAAGCAAGAGGAAATTACTGAAGCTAAGGCGCGGCAAAATCAGCCGAAGCAGGTCCTCCATACTGATTCGTGCTACTCTCCATACATCCTAGAATACGTAGGCAATGAACAGCCTACGGCTTCTGTAGCTTCAACAAGTCAATCTCAAGCCTCTTGGGCTCAATTACCACCGCCCCAAATCATGATCAGTAGCCAAAAGGGCATCTTCGGCCTGAACAACAATGTGACCTTCGGGAGCAGTCTGAAGCTCGCACAGTTAACAGTATTGTGCCCGAATCTAGGCATATCTACTAAAGATGACATAATGTTTTGGCCAAAAGAAAGCTCTGATTTGATCCAGTCCTACTCCTTTTGCTTTTCTATTTCCATCGCAAAAGACAATACAAGAAGGTTTAACTTTCAACTCGATGTAATAAACCTGTGGTTACACCATCGAGTGTGACAAAACCAAGTTCTGAAGCTCCAAAGTCGTTCCTAAGGGAGCACAGAGTAAGTTCCGAAGCTCCAAAGTCGTTCCTAAGGGAGCGCAGAGTAAGTTCCGAAGCTCCAAAGTCGTTCCTAAGGGAGCGCAGAGTAAGTTCCGAAGTTCAAAGTCGTTCTTAAGGGAATGCAGAGCTAAGATGCCACCTAACTCAAAGGTGAAGAAGCTCCAAAGTCATTCCTAAGGGGATGCAGTGCTTAAATGCCACCTAAGTCAAAGGTGAAGAAGCTCCAAAGTCGTTCCCAAGGGGATGCAGAGCTTAGCTCCAAAGTCGTTCCTAAGGGGATGCAGAGCTTAAATACCACCTATGTAAAAGGTGAAGAGACTCCAAAGTCGTTCTTGAGGGGATGCAGAGTCTGGGTGTGTGCCCTCGTGGGTTTTTACCTTTGGCATAAACATCATTTTGCATCATGCCATCACATCATATTGCATAGCATCGCATCATACATCATTTTGCATCGCTAAAAAGATCTGGAGAAACAAAGAAAAGTTGCTCTCCCTAAAAATCAATCGGAGTATGGAGAAGAATTTTATAGCATAAGACGTGTCTTCGGTAGATATATTGAATTAAATCAAGCTAACCTTCGTCAACAGTGGCATAAGGAAAATCCTTTTCTTTGCGAAGCATGAAAAGAAGGGAAGGTGTTTTTTTGCCAAAGGCTCAAAAACGGTACGTACGAAGATTTCATGCATCGCAAAGAAATATATTACATTAATGTACATACAAATACTTGATGTTTGTTTCTAACACAAGGCGACAGCCATACGTAAGCATTACATTTTCAAGCATACAAAAATTTAATCTTCCTTTAGCACTTTTTCAGCAGCTTCATGTAATAGTCTATCAACGACTTCGTTAGCAATCTTCATTATATCCAAAGCTTCTTTCATAGTCGGGTCGGCTTCGGGATTGTACGGCTCCGGTGGTGGTGAAAGGCCAACTGCAGTAAAAAATATGTTGGTGAATTTTGAAGCTAGAAACGAACGATGAAGCAAAACCTTAAATAAAAGTACATATAATATTGGCGCGTTCAACAGCTTCTTCAGCTCGTTTAGCCTCTTCTCAGGCATCGTGAGATTCTCTTTCATTCTTTTTAATGGCTTCATTAGCCATCTCACGACCGCCCTTTATCCAAACATCAGAGTAAAACCTCCCGTCTAGTAAAGAGGCTTCGGCCGAGGGGTCCTTGGTGTCATCTACTGAGAAAATAGATTCTAGCTGGGCTGCGGCCTTAACATGTTCACAACCGACCTTCTCTAAAATTGCCGCGACCCCTTGGGCACCGGCGAAAGCGTAGAAATCCCCACGATCACTAAGTATTTCATCAAAAGCTTCGGCCTCTTCGCCGATCCACTGGATAACCCCCTTCGGGATCACCACGAATAAATTTCTATTCCGAAGAGTATGCTCCCACCTTTGCAAAGCTATTTTCCAGCTTCTTCGCGCATTCCAAGGATGTTTCGTAGCATCTCTCCTTGGAATCTCGAAACTCTTCAACATTCTTTTGCACTCTTGATCTTTCCATTTCACTTATTTCTTGCTTCGCCTTTGCAACTTTGAAACATTCATTCATTTCTGCAAGCTTCTTCTTCAAACCTTCAACTTCAGCTTTGTGGGCTTCGGTTTGAGCACTAAGCTTGACTTCGCTAGCTTTCAGCCTGTCCACTAAGGAAAACAATATTTTATCTTTCTCAAGAGCTTCATTCCTTAGTGCGATGACCTCTGACCGAATATTTCCAAGAGCTATCTGACAGCTCTCATCGTCTGCTTCCTTTTGAGCCCTTAAATCTTTACTTAGAATTAAGCCCTAATAACAAAAATATATGTGAGAACATAACGATAGCAAGAAAACCTACAAACATAGTTTATTTCACAACAAAAGTATATATACCTTGAAGCTATTATAAGCAAGGCTATCTGCAAGATCATCCTTTGACATTGCAGATTGGCCGAGCTCAAGCTTTGGGAATCCCATGTTCCTCATCATTTCCGGGCAAACAGATATCTCTTTATTGTCCGGTAGGCAATAGAGAAAATCATCTTCATCATTGCCGCTGTACACTAAGGATCCTTGTGGATACTTCAAATCTTTGGCATATTGTCTAGCTTCGGTAATCTGTTCCTCCGATAATTGCTTCCCTGAAGCATGTCGCACAATAAACTCTAGCTCCTCGGCAGGTGCTTCGGCAGTAGGAGACTTAAATTTCTCAGGTACACTTTCTTTTTCCAAGGTTAGAGGAGCAGCCCTCGAAGGATATGCTTCGGTGGGAATTGAGGGTCTAGCCTCAGAGGTAGCCTGTGCCATGCCAGCTTTGCCAGATTTCTTTAAGGCTTCGCCCTCGGTATCAGGCGCTGAAGCAGGAGTTGGTACTTTTACAGATCCATGACAGCGTCTAGTATGCTGGCCATTCTCCTCTTCCTCGGAGTTGCTGCAGGAATCTTTGATACCTTCAGTAGCTCCGTCTCTCGCAACGGACTCAGAGCCTTCGGTTGCTCTGCCACTTTCTTCAGTTCTAGCTCTTCGGCTGGTTCTGTCCTAGCTTCGACAGGAGTGGAGCGACTTGGCTCAGATACAGAAGAAGACCCCTCAATAGGCCTCGGCACTTCGGCCGTTTCAATGCGTTTGGGCGATGTGTTAAAACCTTAACTTTCTTTGACCTCGGCGTGCTAGAAGTCACCGAAGCAGCAGTCTTTCTTTTCTTTCCTTGCTTTCGCGAAGGATAGCAGAAATCTGGGTATACAAACCCGATGACATCAAATACTCTATTCAGCCTCTTTTTGCCTCGAGCCCCAAAGGCCGTTGTCATAGCATCATCTTTAGCCTTCGAGTAGGCACCAAGAAATTCATCACTAGTTGCTTCAATAGCATCTAACCAATCATCATTTGGCTCATCAAACTGGCTCCTATATTTGATCGTGTACTTCAGGTATATCAAACCACCTTGGCTAGACCCAGCAGCAGCCTCCTTCGGCATCTCCCACCCACTTGCGAGTGGCCACACTCTATAAGCAATGTGCTCCTACACTAAGTCCCTTGTGCCTATGTAAGTAAATATTGTATTAAAAGCAACCTAGCATGCTTGTATATCATTCCCAAGGGCAATGGATGGCCTCCTAATGCCGAAGAGAGACCATATATGACGTTGAATAATCCCCTTAATGTCTTCCCTTTCAACCAGGTCATTTTTCACGTAGAACCACTCCTGCATCCAGACCCCCGGCCATCTCTTCCGAAATGTCAGAACTAGATAGCTCACCCCAGAGCGAGGCACGAAGTTGTAGCAACTGAAGTTGTTGTGATATTGTTCCTTTCTGGTAGCCTTCGTCTCACAAGATAGCTCATGGATGTTACAGAAATATTTCGCATCTAGTTCCAATCCCTAGCTCCTCATGGCCCATATAAAGACCCTCATCTTGATGATAGCTTCGGGAGTAAGCTGATGAAGGTAAATCTCAAACGTTTTCAGGACCTCGACCAACAATTTATCCAGAGGGAACCGAAGCCCTGCCTTCATGAAGCTTCTATAAACTACCACCTCATCAGCTTTAGGTAAAGGGACATTATTTTCCCCTCGAGCCCTCACAATTGAAATATCATGGAAGTACCTTCCCCTCATTGCATCAATTTACCCTTGCTTGATGGTTGATTTCTCGAAGACAACATGGCTTGGTCTCTAGGGCCGATCTTCGGCGCCTTCATTCTCGCTTCTACATCAAAGCTTTCACTATCACTGGAACCCTCAGATATCTCAGCTAACATCTCATGTGCAATCTTCTCTGCATTAGTTTTTCCATAGCTTCGTAAAACCCAGACAGCGCCAGTTTACTAATCTTCTTCTCGTCAGCCATCAAATCGACGGTCGTTGAAATGCCGAAGCTTGAAATCCAATTAAACTCGGCAAAGCAAGAAAGTTTAAAATGATGAGCACAGTGTAAGCAACTGAAATGGCACAAGAAATGCTTTTAATGCAAGCTCCTATTTATATGCCCAGCGCCCCACGGTTTGGTGGGTCCTGCATGTCAGTGTCATTCGCTATTCTAGCAAAGGGCAGGTGTTTTTTCGGACCTTTGGCTAAAGTCCTTCGTTCACGTCTCAGTCTAAAATTGTTACAAAGAAACAAATTAATACTGCGAGGGGCTACTATTGGGGGCCTTCTTCCTCTGAAGGTCCTCAAAAACACGACTAACCATATGTTTCTAGTGTGACATGGGTTAGTTCAGAGGGGAGCTTCAGCTTCGGGATGAAGGTTTTCTCCTATGACAAGATGGAAATACAATCCGAAGGTGATGAAAATGGACGACGAAGCTATAGCCAAAGAGCTTCGGCTTGAAGTGATGATGAAGACCAAGTACGATGATGGACGAGATGGGACAAAGACTACTTAATCCCTAATAATTCATATTATGTTCATAGATGAATGTTAAGGGCATAAATGTATTTTCACCCGGGATGCGTCCCATGCCTATAAATAGATGAACAGTAGCACCGTACTGTTCAAGCTGGATTGTATTCACTCTCTCGCATCCTCACTTTCGAGCAAGCCGAAGGTATCAATGTAATATTAACATTATTATTATTCACATATGTCTTATGGAATGCAAGAATAAATGAATTATTAGGATATGATTATCGTACTTATTCCTTCGCATTCCTATTCTTGTATCGATATGATGAAGGTATGTCCTTCTTGACCTTCGTCTGAGAAGCATTATACCCGCAAGGAAATAACGCTTCGTAGGACAAAGGTCATTAATGATTAACAATTATGTTGCCTTGTTCTTGACTCACAGCATTTGAGAACAAGTGACCAACATGCGCAAAGCAAATGGCCGAAGCCCTTGGTTTTACTGAACAACTCGGATACCTTTGGGGTCCACAATCTTCGGTGGAGGGTCGGATGACTATTTGTACTGTTGCCGAACAACTGGGAGATCGATGTGTGCCGCTACATGGCGGATAACATTGGTTTTCCAAAGCATGAAGCTAGGATATCCATGATGCCCTTCGATGAATTTTCAGAATTCCTCGCTTACACACATTTGAAGGTATGGTTGGCGATACTGTTCTGCTGCTGCGGATTAAAAGAATGCTATGTGACTTAACTTCTATTCTTCTATTTTTTCTTTTGCAGGGGCTCATCTTGAGCAAGGCGCTTAAAAACTAGAAAAATATTTAGGGTGAAGCTGCTCAAAAAGAAATTATGAAGCTTCGGTCCAAAGTTTCTAGCATTCGCTTCGAGTGAGAAGAAAAAGAAAAGACGCTAAAAATTCTAGAGCAAGACTTTATTGAAAGCCAAAGCGAAGTTCAGGCTTTGACTGAAGAGAAAAACGAAGCTCTAAAGCTTAATTAAACAATTGGTGGCAAGATCTCAGAGCTCGAAGCACTAAACCTAGAAAAAGACAAGCGTCTTGCTGCACTCAAAGCTGAAATGAAGTAGCTAAAAGAAAAATACGAAACTGAGACTGACAAAATTAGAAGGGTATCTGTCAAAGCAGTTGCTAATTTTCAACTTGAAAAGTGTAAAATGGAAGATCTTATTGCTGAAAGAGATCATTTGAGCATACTTTGTGGAAATTTGAGAGACTTGAAAAGCGACTGCTTCAATGTAACAAGAAGATGCTGTGAAGAGCTAGAGAGGACCTTCTCCTCTGTTTGAGTGAGGTCCCAAGAAAGAAATTTCATGGATGGTGATATTGTTGGTGTCATGCGGTGGATTCTTGGCAAAGTTGGAGCGTTCAAAGGCATCCTCTCAACTCGAGAGAATTATTGTACATGGATTGGTGCCCGGAGGACTGATTCGGTGTTACTGAAAGCTGGGTGCAGCCATATGAACACTTGCATGAACCTCGACTTCAAAGTATCTGTAGAAAATGTTAAGAGATCCACCGTTGAGGCTTTGGAATGGGGAAAGAAGTTCTTGTCCGATATGGTCAAAGGGCAGGAAGGAAATTGCCCTCAAAGAATCAAAGAAAAATAGAGAGAAGGTTTATACTTACCAACTATTTCTCACTTTATACTACTTCTATGAAGCATGCATGTTTTCTGATGTTTGACCTACTGTAGGCATGGAAAGCAGATGAGAAGGCCATTGCTATCAAAAGAAGGCTACAACCAAACGAGCCCGAAGGTTTGTATTTTTGTTTTGTTTTATTGTTCTCATGATCTACTTCATATGCATAATGGTGATTCTTATTTTCTCTGCCTGACTTTTTACTGGGAAGCATTTAATTCACATGCCATAATTGAAGTTAAGCCAACCGAAGCAAATGCCGAAGCAGCAAATAGGATTGCAAATGATATCGTTTTAAAAAATTGTAATGACCTTTATGACAAAGTGATGCAAGGACACTGAACATTTGAAAAACTTCTTTTATTGTAATATTTGTTATGTAATGTAAAATACTCTACTTTATGCCTTTGTGATGTGTGAAATTCAATTTTTATGCATTTTTAGCTGAAGGCAAAAAAACACATTCCCTTTTTTCCACACATTACAAAGGTGATGACCTTCGTTAGTGTCTTCGATCACTCGAAGTTTTTTAAAAATCAGTAAAGCTTCGTAAACATTGCCTTTAGTGTATATAACGCTTTTACTTTGCATTCCCTTGGGAATAGCTTCAGAACCCTTCATACCTTCGTTTTGACGCGTAAAATTATCTTTTCACTTTTTCTAGGTGATCTCATTTGAGCTTCACTTGAGCTCTGCACTCTATAATGAACGACTTCGGGGATTTTTCACCTTTACTAGGTGATTTCTCTTAAGCTTTGCATTCCCATAGTAATGACTTTGGAGCTTTTTCATCTTTACTAGGTGATCACATTTGAGTTCTGCATTTCCTTAGGAACGACTTCAGAGCTTTTTTACCTTTACTAGATGATTTCACTTGAGCTGTGCATTCCCTTAGGAATGACTTTGGAGCTTTTTTACCTTTAGAAGGTGATTTCACTTGAGCTCTGCATTCCCTTAGGAACGACTTTGGACTTTTTCTTTCTCATACGAAGATCTATCGTTATGTTATTGCTCTGTCATTGCACACGAAGATGCCAGCACATTATTACACAAAGTTGAGTAATACGAAGGGAAGAAAGTTAGCAAGTAAATGTAAATAAACAAGGGCATGTGAAAGTATGTCTTGGTAACTTCGGGTTTGCGTACCCAACCCCTTGTGGTCTCAGTATATATGCTTCAGCTCCAGGACCATATTGTTGATGGTGCAAGCTTTGGAGCCCTGCCTTTTGTCTCGCTACTGCATGTTTCGTAATAGGAACATGGGATGACCAGTAGGGACCTAATCATAGGGAGGTGGCCCTGGAATGAAGGAGACAGAGGGTGAACATGCGCTCATCACATGGTTGCTCGAAGCATTTGAAACCGAAGGCTAATGCAGCCTAGGATCCTAGGGTTGAGGTTTGACGTATTATGGAATATAAGGTGAACAATATGAAGATGTACTAAACATCTCCTTTTGGCTGAGATGATTGAGCGGTCACTGAAGCAATCTCTTTTTGCTTGCGGATAGTGTGGTGGAAAGTCCTTGTTGTGTGTCCTTTATTCTCACCACAAAACAGACAAAATATCTTTAGGGTGCATTGAACGTGCCCCCGAAGCCTCAACCTCCACTTACCCCTCTTGGAGTTGGTGGGAGGAATGTGCTCTGAGAGGATTGTTGCTGATTGTTTATCTGTTGTTGCTGGCTTGATTGCCACTGAGGTTGCGGATGCTTCAGACATATCTCAGGTGAAATCTTTCCCCGAAGCCCCTAGCAGTCTCTGCATATCTTTGGACTTCCTCCTTTCTTTGGCGGAAGTTATTGTCTGCCCTTATGTATTTGTCCATCTTTTAGAGCAGCTTCTCCAAAGAATGGGGTGGTTTCTGGTAAAGTATTGGGCTACTGGACCTGGACGAAGTCTCTTGATCATTGTCTCTATGATAATGTCATCTTGAACAGTTAGAGCCTCCGTCCTAGGTGAAAGATCCTTCGGACATAAGCCTGAAGGTACTATTCGTGTTTCTGAGTGCACTGAAAGAGGACTTGGGTGGTGATTGGCTTGGTTTGGAAGCCTTGAAAGCTTGTAAGGAACATGTCCTTCAGCTTCTACCACGAAGTGACAATTCGTGGCTGAAGAGATGAATACCAGGTCTAGGCCATGCTTCTGACCGCCATGAAAAATGATTTTGCCATGGCTACTGTGTTGCCACCATAGAAGGATATGGTGGCCTTATAGCTCATCGGAAACTACTTTGGGTCAGACACACCATCATACAAAGGTAATGTGGGAGGCCTGTATAGTGCTTGCCATGGTGTGGCTTGCAGCTCTGCTGTCAGCGGGGAAGCTTCATCATACAGGAAATCTTGAAGATTGTATGCCTTAGGACGAAGGTTGTCATAGTTGTGACTGTCGTGCTGAAGGCATCTATAATTGTGCTAGTGTTCATGTTTCTCAATGTTGCGCATTTCTTCAGTTGCCTCATTGATCTTTTTCTGAAGCTCAGAGAGACGAAGCATCTTCTCCCTGCTCTTCTCCACCTGTTGATGTATAGCTTCGAGGTTATTGATTTCATGATCAAGTTCCTCATCTCGTGGTTCAGGGATGATGGCCTTCCTCTTCTGGCTTCTTGCTTCCCGAAGAAGAGCTTCATCTCCTTGGTTAGGGACCAAGGGCATGAGGACAGCACCAGTTTCCATCAACTTCTTCGGTAGCATGGTGTAGCTTGTTGTGGTCGTGAGATCATCAGAGGTGGGAACCAATGTTGGTCACTTGTTTTTGATTGCTACATGGCATCAAAAACAAGGCAACATAAGTTAAAAGATTGCAACCTTTCCCCTCCAGTTACTCCTTTCCCAAAGGATAATTTTAGGGAGAAGCGAGGAAATGGGAACAAACATGTGACAACGTGCATAAGAAAAGAATAGTCGAGGGGTGAAACATGCAATTCATCTTTATGCCTTGGTCATTATCATTTCATCCTTATCAACATAACATACAATTACAAGTGTACCTTTGGCTTTACACGGAGAATAGTTCAAAGGTACAATTACAATCCAGTTTCTTATTTTTGTTAATCCTAGCTATCACATCCAAAGTTCTCATTTAGTTGCTTATTTCGAGTTGTTACTATATAGCCATATAGGTGCTACTAGTATCTACCTTCAAGTTGAACTAAATGTCGACTGATATGACATTTTTGGGAGCGGCAACCCCTCCTCAAAATACAAGGTCAAAATACATTACCCTTTCTCATTTTTATTGGTGTTTTGGTGATGCGATTGCTAATTATTATTAATGAGCTGTACAAGTAGTGAATTTCATATCTAATGGGGCCAAAGTGGATTTATGTACTTTTGGCGAATAGAGTGCTAAATTATGCTAAAGTGCATGATGGTTGGCTTACAAGGATGTTGGTCACCTATCAGGGCTCCTACAGAAAAACATAACAAGTCAACACCAATTAAATTCAAAATACCTTCTCCCCTTTGCCATCAAATAGAAAGAAAGCAATGGTGAGAAGTATGAAAACAATTGAAGACACAGAGATGGACAAAACATGAAGATAACTACTTAAGAAAGCAAGTCCTCGATCATCCATTCTGTTGTCATGTAGATTTACAAAGTTACCCTTGAAGCAAATATGAGTTGCTCGAAGATGAGATACACAAAAGAAGCTTCTTAGGCTCAGAATTTCAAAGGTGGCTACAAAACGTGAATTGACAAAACATCTCTCATGCAAGGGCACTGTTCACCTAATCATAGGAGAGTGCCAGTGTACTTTTTTTGAACGAAATTCATCAGTGATATTATATCTACGTACATGCCCTACAAAGCGAGGGGTGTTATTTTTGTCCTTTCTCCCATGAAACGTGTCGTGTACGTCTCTTCTATATTCCTTCGTCTCTAGTATCTGCATCTATCCGAAGCTTCATCATCCAAGCACTGGCTCTGGGATTAGGCTTCAGCGACACGTCGATCCATGCTTCATCCTATGCGACGAAGTTGTTTTCTCTCCCTTGGCTTGTTAAAGCTCTGATCCGAAGCTTGCCCTAGTCTCTGTTGGTCACTTGTTTTTTATCACTATACATAATCAAAAACAAGGCAACACTGTATTAAGGGGATAGATAACCTTCGTCATGAAGAAGTTGTCCCATCAGGATAACTTCTTCGGTGACGAAGGTCAGGTGTTATGTGAATAAATGAACATTCATCGAATATGAAAGAATTTGAATACGACAGTACAATCAAGATATCTTCATCATATATTCCTCGTTTAGTAAATTAACTTTACAATTGTACCTTTGACACTGTAGGGTGAATTACAATGAAGATGCCATAGAGTGAGAATTACACAGTAATCATACAACCCACCAAAAAGGTGCTTTATGTAGGGCTCTGTTAATCTATTTATAGGGAGTCGTACAACTTCATACGATATTACATTCATACCCTCATAGATTACACACAAAGTTTACAGATATCATAGGGATAACATTGTCATTTGCTCCTAGCAACTTGAATAACACCTTCTCCTTGTGTCGCCTTCCTGCGTCGTTGTGGTGAAGCTTTCTTCATTGCGCTTCACTGTTTTGCGCCGAAGCTTATTCTGATTCCGAAGCTCCTGTAACACTTAGCAATATGTGTTGGGGGCCTTCGTCTTTCGAAGGTCCTAAAAAACACGGCTAACTATTTGTTTTTAGCATACTATTAAGCATTACAGGGGGCTTCGTTACCAGGAAAGCTTCGACATAACTCAGAGAAGTACGATGAAGCAAGCTTCGTCACGATGAAGCTGGAAGAAACGAAGGGAGATGATATTGTTCAAGTTATTGAATACAAATGACGATGTTGTCCCTATGACATTTGTAAACCTTATATGTAATTGTTAAGGATATAAATGCACACAAAGCTGTACGATTGCCTATAAATAGTTGAACAGTACCTCCGTACTGTTCATGCTGTATTGTAATCGCTCTCACGTCATTACCTTCAAGAAAATCGAAGGTATCAATGTAATACAAATTCTGATAACATCAATACATTTATTATGAAGTAAATATGTGACATTATATAGCCTTTGTAATTATGTTTATATATCTGTGGATAATGAGGACTTGTCCTTTATAACCTTCGCCTAAGAATCATTATACCCGGGAGGGAGTAATGCTTCGAGGGACGAAGTTCTTTAATGTATAACAAATGTGTTGCCTTGCTCTTGATTCACGGCAATTGAAAACAAGTGACCAATAATATGCTTATAACAAATTATTAGCCGTGTTTTTGAAGACCTTCGTAAGACAAAGGCCCCCAACAGTTTCTTAAACAAAATTTAAGCGATAGAACCCATTATTTTGAGGACCTTCGGTAAAGACTTCTCCCCAACAATGGATGTCTTGATAATTAAATTGTCTGAGTTCTTTAAGTGTAATTCACTAGTACAATTTGGCTTTATACAAGCGGTAGGCTTTTTACATCATAGGCGGTTCGGTTAGAAAACCGCCAGGGATGTCCTAGGCTATTCGGACCGCCTATGATGTATTAGTATCACAAGCGGTTTTTGATTCGGACCGCTTGTGGTGCTCTATTCTTTTCACAAACGGACCGTATTGAAAAAACTGCCTGTGATTGTGATTTGATTATTGTGATTTGATTACCATATTAATATTTTAATTTTTAACAGAAATATGCAAATACAATTTAAATGAATTAATATTTTAATTTTTAACAGAAATATGCAAATACAATTTAAATGAATTTTAATAGCACGCATAGATAACTAGTGAGATTTTAAATTAATTGGCAACCACAATGCATAGTCGATCATACATGCTAATAAATACAATTTGATTCATACAATTTTTCATGAACTACCATTTTTCCGCATGTATGGCTTTAAGTTCTTATCAATTTTCTTTTTCACATGCTTGATTCTCTTTGGACCATTAAAGACGAACATCTCTTCATACTTATTGTATTCCTCATCTCCGTCTCCCACATTCTCAACTCCAACAATTTTTTGCTTTCCATAAATAACTACATGCATCTTCTCATCTGCTGGATCGAGTACATAGAACAATTGTGCAATACATTCGGCGAGAACCCACGGGTCATCTTTATATCCTACTTTCTTTAAGTCTACCAGTTTGAGTCCATAGTTATCCACTGTCACCCCCACGGGATGTTGTACTCATTGGCACTTAAATAAGGGTATTTTCATGTTTGGTCCATAATCAAGTTCCCATATTTCCTCTATGAATCCAAAATATGTGGTCTTCTGTCCCTGTAGGTCAAAAGCATCGATACGAACACATCGATATGTGGTCTTCCAAAGAGTCTCCGAATGGGATGTTTTTGTCCATTAACCATTCGCTGAAACGATGTCAGTCCAAAGAGTTCCCATATTTCCTCATGATCCAGTCCTCTGTGCGGTTCTGAAACGAAGCTCATCCAGGTGTTCCTCTATGTAAGGCTCGGCTATCGTGAGATGTTGTAGTACACTACCATGAGCACAATGTACTAGCTTGTAATCCTCAACGCAAAAAGTTTTACTACCCATTCTCTCTCTCTCACATAGTTTACCCTCATGTTTAGGTACACTTCTTTTTTCACTAAATGGATTCATTCCGTTTGTACCCAAAGCAAATCTTACATTTCTGGTTTCTTTGGCAAACTCAGGATACATAAGATCGAAATTTTTCCATTGTGATGCATCAGCAGGGTGTCAAATCTGTTTGTTACTCTGCTTGCGATTTTCAGAATGCCAACGCATAAGCTCAGCCTCCCTGCTAGGATTTGAGAACAAACGTTTCAAGCGATTAATTACTGAAATTATTTTTATTACTGTTTTCATGACAAAACAGAGACTCTAAGTGATAGCTAATAATATTACAAAGATTTAGAAACTGGAATGGATTGATTTTGATTAAAAATAAAATTTCTATGAATTTTACAAGTTCTAGTACTTATTTATATATTAAAAATCCATTTTATAATTTAAATTCTCGGGTTAAATACCATTCTGGACTGGGCCTCAATTCCAAAGAAATCCAGGGGCCTCAGGGTAATAATCCTAAGACACAGGGAACACTGCTAGTTGGAATGCGGGTTTATTCTACGAAAACAAGGGGTTTCTTATGTAAATGTGTACACCGAAGGGGTACCGCGAATCTTGGGCCATCGGATCCCTCCTGGACGGTCCGGATTAGATCTCCGAAATCTTTGAACCGGTACGTCACACATCGCAGGCGGATTTTTAGAAAGACCGCTTGTGATATATAACATCACAGGCGCTTTTTAATTCCGACCGCGTGTGAAGTTAATCTATCACAGGTGGTCGGAATTAAAAAGCGCATGTGATGTTATATATCACAAGCGGTTTTTCTAAAAATCCGCCTGCGATATGTGTACAGTATAAAAGGCTTGCTGCTTCCGGCCGAAACCCTAGCTAACTCCCGCCCGAGCTGACACAGGTGTTGCGCCGCCATCCCCGAGCCCGAGGCCGAGCGCCGTCGTCCCCGAGCCCGAGGCCGAGCGCCACCGTCCCCGAGGCCGAGCGCCGTCGTCCCCGAGCCCAAGCGCCGCCGTCCCCGACCACCGTGGTAAGATCACTTTGGTAAGAGCACCCTCCCTCTCCATGCATGCCGTCGATTTGGTAAGAGCCCGAGGCCGAGCGCCGCCGTATGGTTGTCACATCCTCTTTAGCATGCTCACAAAGATGAAATTTAACCCCCTTACTTCCATCGATGAGAACCTTGGTGAGTTGAACTCCTGCAACCACTAGGTTCAGGACTACACCCTAGATTGGAGAAGCTTGTCCACTAATCTAACCTCATGAACTAGATTGGGACCTTGGACCACCACAATTTGGTCGAAGTTGTGGGTTTGATAGTCATAATCTCGTAGATAGTAAGTTTAGTCTATCTCTTAGACATTGAGGAGCTACTCCTACAAAGACAAGTTTTACCATATTTGTAGCTCGTTGGAAGTCTCCATTGTCCTAATTGTATTGGTCATGTTCTTCGTCTACATTTTTTGTCTTTATTATCTTATTTCAGAGTCAAGACAAAACCATGATTTCTGGGTTGCTTACATCCATGATAGAGTCATTATGATGTGGGTGGTAAGGGCACTGCTCTAGCAGTAGCTCATCAAAAGACTTGTTCTTATCTCCCTTCTTTGACTTGTTCATAGCCATGACAGTGTTATTTGGACCCCTCTTTTTGCCCTATAAGCCATCCTTGTTTTCCCTCTGATCCCTGCCTTTATTGCGATCTCAATTTTGATTGTGAGACTTGGTCATTTTCAGTTTCAGAGATGGAAAAAGAGCCACTTGACATGGTTGAGAGCTCAGTTCGAGTCATCGAGACACATGTCGACATCATTCGCAGTCTAGTGACTGATGGGGTTGTGGATACTAGTGAACCGGAATCAGTGTACACACTTAAGACCACTTTGTTTCAAATTGGAGATGTATGCGACATGCTTGAAAAGTGTGCTCTGTCCATCAAAAAGTATGCTGACTCCAAGAGAGCTAAAATTATTCAAGATGAAGCCCTGCAATATGCTGAAGATGATGAAGCTACAGATGATTTGGAGGAACTACCAAGCCCAGATCTCCTTACTCAAGCCGACATATTGGAAAAATATTTTGGAATTGAGTATGATAGCGACCAGTCAAGGGGTTGTTGATGTTTAGTCCTAAACAATACGATATGGAACTTGATATGTGTATGAATCTGTGTATGGAACTTGTTATGCAACATATATGTGTATGAATCTGTGTATGAATCTGTTATTAATTCTGTATATGAATCTGGAATCTGCCTATGAATCTGGAATCTGTATATTGAAATACAGTCAGACCTATATTTAAAACCGTCTGTGGTATGTGTCTAACACAAGCGGCTAGGATTAGAAACCGCCTGTGATGTGTGGCTAACACAAGCGGCTAGAATTAGAAACCGACTGTGATATGTGTCTATCACAGGCAGTTCCTTTAGACTGGACCGTCTGTGATGTGTGTCTATCATAAGCGGTTTTTAATTGACCGCCTATGATGTTGTTTTACATCACAGACGGTGCACCATAAGCGGTTCCTGGAACCGCCTGTGTAGAGGCTAACTGGACCGCCTGTATAGAGGTTTACTGTAGTAGTGATTGCTATATATATATATATATATATATATATATATATATATATATATATATATATATATATATATATATATATATATATATATATATATATATATATATATATATATATATATATATATATATATATATATATATATATATATATATATATATATATATATATAGTCAACATGAACCGTATAAGACACCTTTAGGGTCTTTTCTCTATGTTAATCTTACATTTTTCAACTGTTGATATTATTATTTTTCTCTTTTGTTAAAAAAAATCATATTCTGACTTTCTTTGTTGCATTAGCACAGACATATATACTACTAATCCTTAAAAGAATGATGTGGGAATAGAACCGTATGCACTTATTCGTTCCATTTACAGGCTTATCGAAAAGAAGATTATATTCTCCTAAGTATGGACAAGAGGAGGACAAGTCCCGTAGTTTCTCCACTGTTCTAACTTTAGTATAATCGACCACAATCGAGCAAAACATGGGGTCCAAAAAAAAATAGAGCATGGCCACACTAAGAGGACCATGCAATACTTTATGGCATGTAAGAGTTTTATTGTAGCTTAATTTATAATTATAAGGTAGTTAGGTTTCCTAAATTCTTTGGATCTGATGGACATCTAGAACATACTCTCTTTGCGGGAAGTAACGCCTAGATTGCCTATAATTTAGGAATATATAAAAAGGAATTGCCCACCTGACTAGCATATTCTTTGATCAAGGAAAATGGTATTTGTTGATATTATCTTTATCTTATGAAAAAAACACAAGTTGTCGAATGAAATCCTTATTTTTCTATGAAGCAAAAAGGGATGTTTTGAATAAAAGCTTCAGGATTTTAATAGTTATAGAAAATACAATAAAATCAACAGTTGAAAGTCAACATCAAGATTAATTGATGTTGTGAGATGTGGGATCTACAAATAGTCTCATACTTCCCCGTTGTTTATTTCAAAAATAAGCTAGCGGACGATAAATATTCGAGAAGAACTGTGTAGTAACATTTAGAGGCCGTTTGTTTTTTCCGGAACGAAGGCATGGAACAATTTCTAGTCGATTTGTTTCTCTAATTTATATAAGTTTTGATCACCTGGAATAATTTCTGGTCCAATCCTGGACAAACGAACAAGGCCTTAAGGATCCAATAAATGCATATAGAAGATGTTCCAATTGCCATGTAGGGTGAGAGAGAAAAAATATCGATATAGATAAAAAAAAAGAAATATTAGAGTAACTGCACTGATGATGACCGGATAGAAATTACGCATTTTCTACACTAGGTACCAACCCTAGTACTAGTATGTAATAAGTTATCTTGTCAAGGACATATTTAAATGATGGAGATACCGGAATCACGACCGAGTCCGAGAGCCAGCACTTTATATATACTTTTTGGACCAGCAAGCAGTACTGACGCATGGGCTACGGTTGATTGTTGTCTCGGTTGAGCGCCACTGAACAGAGATGTGGTAGTCCATGAGAGGAATCGATACCCAGCTGACCGGCAGAGGGAAACGGATCGACCAAGGTCGATCGAGCGATGCGGTCCATCGGTCAATATCACATCTAGCATGCCACCAAACCAGCAAGGTGTGTTTAGAAGAAAACTCTAGAGTTTTGCATGTGTGTATATGCACTACGTACGTGCTAGGACAAATTTATAAGTTTTGCTATTTTGGGCTCGTACATATAGAATGTGTTATATTAGGAGTAGTTTTGGCAAAGAATTATAGTGTAAAATATACTATCAACTTTTATTAATAAATCTTAGAACATATTTATACATGACAGGTCCCTAGAGAAGGAAAGAGGACAGACCCTTTCTGGTCTGACTATCGGACACAACTGTTTTGTCGCGTGTCTGAAGCACTCGATAAAACTTGGAAAACACTCGGCGAAGTCTTTGCCGAGTGTGACACTCGACAAAAAAAATCTCGATGAACTGTACATCGACAACGGCTTTTTGCCGAATACTTTTTTGTCGAGCACTCGACAAAGACTTTGCCGAGTGCCACGTGACTCTCAACAAAGAAAAGTCGCCATCACGGCGCCTGATGACGGCGACGGAGACTTTGCTGACTGCCACCGTGACACTCGGCAAAGGCTCACTCTTTGTCGAGTGTTGACGCTCGGCAAAGAAGCTCTCCATGGGGCCCTTTGCCAGATCCTTTGCCAAGAGTATTAGGTGGCACTCGACAAAGGATCACCAGCGCGTCACTTTGTCATTTCCTTTGTCGAGTGCAATAGAAGGCACTCGGCAAAGCTTGCTTCTTTGCCAAGTGTCAAGGTCACAACACTCGACAAAGAAACTTTACCGGTTCATAGGTGTGCCTTCTTTGCCGATTGGTTTAGCCACTGCACTCGGTAAAGGAACTCTTTGCCTTACACTCGGCAAAGTGACCAAAAACGCTTTTTATTTGTTTTTATTATTCCATCCAAACAAACAAAACATATATCACATATACATCACAAAGTTCACAGAATCATCACATACATAATAGAGACAACATATCTCACAAAAAACACAAATCTCACCAGTTTTTCACAAACATGTCTATGTTCATACCAAGTTTCACCAATTTAAGTTGACCAACTCTCAAACATAAGTTTTTCACAAACACAAGTTCAGACCAAGTTTGTCACACAAGTCTCACAATCACCACTAAGAGAAGATCATCAGCGAGGTGGGCGGCTGGACTGGTGCGGCGATGGGCTCGACAATCTATGAGGGTTGTTGGATACCGCATATTATCTTTGCACAGAGAAGAGATTGCATGTGTTATACCATATGAATATATATCATGCAACACTAAAATTTTGATACTCACAGGAGTATGGAACTGAGCAGGGTCAACTAGAGGGAACAACGGAGGTGGTGGAGCAAAACCCTGTGCAGCGTCAAGGCTCTGCATGTACTGGAACATCTCCGTCATTCTCTGCTGATCTGCCAAGCGGGCCACCCGCTCCGCCTCCCACTCCGCCATCATCCTCGACTCCATCTCCTGTCGTTCCCTCCTCTCTTCTTCTAGTTGGGCCTGTAATATTTCATCCAAATGTTATAATACATAGTGTAGCAACAAACCAAAAAACGTTTGGTGGGAAAAAATTGAAAATATACTTTGCCAAGTGTCAAAGGAAGACACTCAGCAAAGTATTCTTTGTCGAGTGTCAGTCGTGCGACACTCGGCAAGATAGATTCTTTGCTGAGAGCCAATGCCTGGCGCTCGGCAAAGTTAACGGTCGTCAGCTATAGACGGCTGTTGACGACCCTTTGCGGAGAGTTACATTTCGCCGAGCGTTTGACACTCGACAAAGGCTGCTTTGCCGAGTGCCTGTCGATGCCGAGGGTCTCACGCTCAGTAGACGTTGCCGTTGTCGAGAGTGCTATTTCGATGAGTGTGGCACTCGGCAAAGCATCGAGCACTCGGCAAAGAGCCAGATTCCAGTAGTGCCTTTACATTGATAATTAACGTTAATCCTATTAACTATTGGTTGTTGCTCTAATATTGATTAGATGTTGATCTTGATATGTGCTCTCTCCTCCGGATCGATAATGTGGATGGTGAGATCACCATTCATCTTTTCTCAGTACTCCCCTTGATCGAATCCATTAAACGGAAAGATTTTATCGCATGAAGTTTTTAATATGGCAATATCAATATGATTTTCATTAGGTGAACTTGGTTGTTTATCAATGAGATATACTCCCGTGAATCTTGCAAGTCTCTTAGTCGTCTTCTACCTATACCTTCAACACATTCAAAAATAAGAAGTAAGGTAGGGACTTAATGAATAAATCAACGACGGTATCATATGATTTTGTCAGCAATATATTTATCTCCACATTTTTTGCAATTCATGAGGGGAAACAATTTTAGAGGTATATGCTTAGTGTACATCTGGACAACATAAGTTGTGTTATCTTTATATATAATGGTGTTCCACCTATTATCTTTATATATAATAGGTGATTCTAGAGAACCTATACCACAAGATTGTACTATAGGATTAATCATTTTGTGAAGCCATACACATTCTTTGGAGGCTTCATATAAAGAAATTATTTTAGAATTATTTGTGGAAGTGGACACTAAAGTTTGTTTGGTTCATTTCCAAGAAATGGTGTTCCACCATGTAAATAAATAAAGTCCGTCTAAAATCTGGCATTGTGGGACTTGAAAGATAGCCATCATCTGTATATCCAATTAAAGTAGGATCTCGGTTTTCTTCCATAGAAAAGACCAAGATCACTTGTAACATTGAGATATATAAAGATATGTTTCACTCCTGTCCAATGAAGTTTAGGAGCAACACTATATCTTTGTTGGCATTTCTTATATACCAATTATATATGATCTGGAAGCGCATATACAACACCTTGTAGCTTTCACCCAAGAGTATTCTAGGATATCGAAATCCACATGGAAACATGAAGTTGAAAGTAGCCTAGAGGGGGGGTGAACAGGCTACACCTGAAATTTTCCACTAAAAACTTTGAAATAGTGTTAAATTCAAGTTGCACTGGTGCAAACCGGTTCAGTTGATTTTGTTTACAACTGAACAAGTTTGAACCTGCTCAACTTAGATTAGATAAACAGTTAAACAAATGTGACGAAGTAGTTAGAGATTATGCTAAAGTCTTGCCCTAGAGAAAATCCACTCAAATAGATGACAAATCGGTGTGAATTGTTTTCACACGATTTGCACACAATATAACCGAATATGAACTAACCAACCAATTAAAGTGCTTATCAAGAACACGCAAGAACACACAAGAACACCGATTTGTCCTACTCCTCGTTCGGCAACCCGAGGTTCGGCACCACCACAAAGGTGTCCTACTCCTCGTTGAGGAGCCCACAAAGGGCCGGGTCTTTTCCAACCCTAATTCTCCACAAGCTGACCACCAAGGTCAAGGCAATCTCTTCTCAAATTTGCTCAAAGAGCGGGTGATACAAACTTCTTGGGGTCATCCACAAATTTGGAGACTCCCAAGCAACCTCTAATCGTCAAGGAACGCAAGGTTCCAAGAGTAACAAATCCGCACAAGGTTAAGTTTGCAATGAGCTCGAGAATGAAGAGAATAGGAGAATAAAGATAAAATCAACAGTGTGTTAGATCGACTTCACCTCACACCAAGGATCCTTCAAACGATTGAAGGGGATGCGATTTCGGGTGTGAGAGGTGAAATGAATGCCTTTGTTTGGAGGTTGGTCAGCCAAGAAATCGTGGAAGGGCAGAAGTGAATGAAGAGAGAGAGTGTGGGGGGTATTTAAAGGATCCCCCAAAAGCTGGCAGCCGTTGGGAGAAGTGGATCGAAAACCGGTTGAACCGGTTTCCACCAGGGGGTTCTCGGTTCACTGAGCTACTTAGCCGGAGACTCGACCGGACTCAAAATCGGTTGAGCCGGGCTCAAATCCGGTTGAACCGGTTTTCGAAAAATCTCTGCACACGACTTTTCTGACAGCTTTTGACTGTCAGACTGGCAGGACAGAGGTGGCAGAAGAAACAGTCCAGAAACCAGTTGAACCGGTTTTTGAAACTGAATATCAAGTTTTGAAAAATCTGAAGTGAACCAAGGTGGAACTTTTGTGGGGAGTAAGAGTGGTTTTTTCAAAGGACATTCATGATCTAGAAAAGTATTCTCTTAGAGGATTTGAAGGAATTTTGAACTGAACTCATTGCATTACTTACTTATCATATTGCGGATCCCTCTTAATTGAACGACGATTTCTATAACTCAAGAATCATAAAATGAATAATGTCATTGTTTCCAAGCACTTGGAGCACGCTATATGATGTAGAATTTTAATCTGCTGTGCTTTTACATTTGCATACTCATAAGATCTGTGCTTCTCCTGTCTGTAGAATAACTGTGTACATGCTAGGAGCAAACTTGTTAGAATCTCTGTTTGTTTTGTCATTTAATCACTAAAACCCTCAATTAGGGTTGATTGCACTTACAATCTTCCCCTTTTTGGTTATTGATGCCAAAACAAACTAGAGTAGAGATAAAAATTAAAAATAAAAGCACTAGCGAGATATAAGTATTTGTGTATATGCAGCTCCCCCTAAATATGTGCTTGAATTTTGTGATATTCATATTGACTTGATATGTCAATTTGCAATATATTTGGAGAGAGTAAAAAACAACACAATACACAAACAATAAGGGATGCAACAAAATTATATAAGATGTGATGATATAAAAATAGCATTACTCTAACAAATCCATTATTGTATAGCATAAGATATGGAATGGTACTGGCTATTACAAAAAGGTCATCACATCATTAATATGTTTGTGGCTCTAGGCCATCACCACATGCATCACAATAGTCAGGCGAATAAAATTATTATAGACCAGGTGTTCATTACAAAAATTAAAAATGCCAAGCTGTCAATCTTTCTCCCCCCCTTTTTGGCAACTAGCACCAAAAATGGAGAGAACCATCAGCCACAAATCACCACTAAGGAGGAGGCGGACCAAAGAATTGAGTCGCCAAGTTAGCCGCAAAGTTTTCTTCCCCAGGCTGAGCTGGGGGAGGGTAGCTGCCCGAAGGATCCTGGGGTGGAGGATAAGAAGAAGATTGACCCGGATCCCCCTAGTGGGGAGGCGGGGCAAACTGCTCACGATCATCAAAATATTCTTCCTCTTCTTCTTCATCTTCAGCTGACATAAAGGGCACCCCATAGGCCTGCTGGTGCCATTCATTGATTTCTGGTGGAGGAGGATGAAGAGGCACATCAGGCGAGCGAGGAGCAAATGGCATACCCATGGAAGAAGCTTGACGACGAAGGTTGTCGTCAGTCTCCCGCTGACGCCTCGCCAGCTCATGCACATCGGAAGATATGTTCCTGCACATTGAAAAGAATGCTGCAATACCATGGGCCAGTCGAGCTCCCATCCCACGACCATGACCTCGACCACGACCACGTGGTGTGGGAGATCCGCGACCAGGAGATGGACGCGAGGGACCGGCAGCAGCGGGTCCACGAGAGCTGGAGGGGGCTTTCCTCAGACGCCCTGCTCGATTGTTTGGATCAATCCAGAAGGGGGTGAACGAGAGATGTCTTGTTCCCTTCTCAAAGCGAAATTGAGTCACCACTTCAATCATCTTCATGATGAAGGGGGCGTGAAGACATCCCTTGAGAGGGAAGCAGGCAGCATGAATGATTTCTTGTCAAATCATATCAAATACATTGATGCTTTCAGAACTATTTGGCTTCATAAATGAGAGCAAGACCTTGCTCTCTCCCAGGATATTCATTTGATTACCTCCTTTTGGAATGAGAGTCATTCTGCAAAGAGAATTTATGTATTTGTAGAACTTGTGCAGATTGGTAGACTCCCAAAATTTATCAGTCTTAGAGATATGAAGATCCCTGGCTTCATCCTTGGTGGGAGGACGAAAGTCATGAATCTTAATCTTGTCGCCTAAAATATCTCCATCAGAAAATCCAAGGATGTGAGCAAACCTCCGGTAGCTCACCTTATACCAGCTGCCTTCAATATAGAAATTGAGATAAGGAAAGTTATAAGGACTTTTCTCATCAGCCAGCTTGATCCAAAGGGTAGAATAGAACTAAGCAATAACTTCATCATTCCAATCGTATTGGAATGTCATAATGTTCTTCATCCTCTTCCTCTCACAGGCCCTCAAAGCCTGTGTCATCTCTGGATCACCAATTGCTTCACATCCTTCCCAGTTAATATATCTTTGATGCAGGATTGGCTTATGCTTCTTGGGAAGAATCACAGAATTATAAAAATTGACATGTTGGAGGGTCTAGAACCGATTACCATCGATCCTAGCATCACGAATACGTAAAGTAGGATTTTGGAAGCGGATGTCCTTGAGAAGGGCAGACCCTCCGCTGGCAGTGAAATTCGTGACAGGCTCATTTGCAAATCGACGGGCCTCTGCCCTGTGAAGAACCAACCCCCGGATAATGGGTGCATTGGCAGAAGGGAGATCAACTTCGTCATCTTTGCCTCTGTCATCATCGCTAGTTGGCTCCCAGGCTTGTGGATTGGCCGCGGGTCGAGACCGACCTGAGGGATTCCGGGCCGTTCGACCGCGAGCACCATGAGACCCTGAGGCCTCACCACCTTGCATCACATTGCCGGATCCTCGCCCGCGCTTGGATCCGGACCGCGGAGGAGTTTCTTCACGAATCTCTTGAGCGTCATCATCGGAGTCAGATTCAACAACTGACAGATTCCTACGACGCACCATCCTTAAGATAAAAAGGAGAATATATGGTGAGCGAGGAAATCGATGTTCAAAGATTTTATTGAACACGTTTGAGTAAAGACACGTATGATATTGAGCATGCACTTCAACCGTTCATGTGAGCGGTTCAACTACAACGAACAATACCAAACTACTAAACTCAAACAATGTTCGAGACAATTGAAAACAGTTTAAGTGTGCCAAGCACCTAAACTACATAGTATCCTTGAAAAGATACACAAGATAATCAAGAACGGTGTTGGATCGAGTAAAAAAATGAGGAAATAACACAATACCTCGATGTGGCGATTCAACCACAGAAATCCCAACAAAGAGGAAGGAGTTGATGGAGGAGGCCAAGAGGAACAAGTCTCCAACAAACTCCTCAAGGATTTGATGGCTCGAAAGGGATTTGGAGTGTGGTGTGAGTGAGAGAGGGAGAGAGAAAAAGTGAAGGCGACGGCGGCAGTAACAAATGAAAGGGTAAAGAGTGAAAGAGGGAAGGGGAGGAGAGAAAAGAGGAGGCGGCGGCTGGTCAGGCTGACCAAAATCGGTTCAACCGGTTCTGAAACCGGTTCAACCAGTTTTGCTACAGCGTGAACAGTAAAACACGCAGAAAACGACGTTGACTGCGCAGAAAACCTGCCACACTGACAGCACAGTCTGCGAAACTGACGGCGCAGACTGCGGGGCTGACAGACAGCGCGGACGCTGAGGCGACGAAAACCGGTTCAACAGGTTTTTATACCGGTTCAACCGGTTCTCACCAGAGAAAATCCGGTTGAGTGGCCTACTCAGCCGGTTTACTCAACCAGTTTTTAGAGATAGCCCGGTAAGGCCTAAAATACAATCAATATTTATGACATGAGTAATTTTGGTAATAAAAACAGGAGTTCGCATGTCATTTTGTGCATAAAGCAATTTTATATCAAACAATCATGATTCAAATTTTAGTTTTAAGACATGTTTCGAGAATCCAAGATGTTTAGTTCACTCCTTAGAAAACAAAACCTAGTCTCATCAAGGGGTTTGGTGAAGATATCGGCTAGTTGATTTTCAGTGCTCACATGAAATAATTCAATATCTCCTTTGGCTTCATGGTCTCTCAATAAATGATGTCTAATATCAATGTGTTTGGTTCTAGAGTGTTGCACAAGATTGTTTGCAAGTTTTATGGCACTCTCATTGTCACACAATAGTGGAATCTTATTAAACTCACAACCAAAGTCTCTAAGGGTTTGCTTCATCCATAGCAAATGTGCACAACATGCACCAGCTGCTATGTACTCAGCTTCTACAGTGGAAAGTGCAACATAATTTTGTTTCTTGGAACTCCATGACACTAAGGACCGCCCAAGGAATTGGCAAGTCCCAGTAGTGCTTTTTCGATCTACTTTGCAACCGGCATAGTCTGAGTCAGAGTAGCCAATTAAGTAAATCGAAAAGGGAGCCTTTAGGATACCATAATCCTAGGTTTTGGGTGTGGACTAAGTATCTTAAGATTCTCTTAACGGCAACAAGATGGCAATCTTTAGGATTAGCTTCAAAACGTGCACACATGTAAACACTTAACATGATATCAGGTCTAGATGCACATAAGTAAAGCAGTGACCCTATCATTGATCTATATAATTTTTGGTCTACCGGTTTACCTTCTTCATTTAGATCAAGATGTCCATTTGATGTCATTGGAGTCTTGGCGTGCTTTGCCTTTTCCATGCCAAACTTCTTGAGCATGTCTTGTGTATATTTGGTTTGGCATAGAAAGGTACCTTCCTTGAGTTGTTTGACTTGAAACCCCAAGAAGTATTTGAGCTCGCCCACCATAGACATCTCAAACCTGTTCGTCATTACTTTCCTAAATTCTTCACAAAATTTTTCATTAGTACTACCAAATATAATGTCATCGACATATATTTGGCACACAAATAACTCATTATCAACTTTGCGAGTGAATAATGTAGAGTCAGCTTTTCCTATTGTAATTCCATTCTTAATTAAAAATCTTTTAAGACAATCATACCAAGCTCTAGGGGCTTGTTTAAGCCCGTAGAGCGCTTTGTGAAGTAGATAGACGTGGTTTGGCTTCCTTGGATCTTCAAAGCCCGGTGGTTGCTCCACATAGACCCTCTCTTGTAGTGGTCCATTTAGAAATGCGCTCTTGACGTCCATTTGGTACAACTAGAAATCATGGTTAGTAGCATAGGCAATTAATATTCTAATTGACTCTAACCTTGCTACCGACGCATATGTTTCACCAAAATCAAGTCCCTCCACTTGAGTGTAGCCTTGGGCAACCAATCGTGCTTTGTTTCTTGTAACAATGCCATGTTCATCTTGTTTGTTCCTAAAGACCCATTTTGTCCCAATCACATTTTGCTTGGGTCTTTGAACCAAGGACCAGACTTCATTCCGGGTGAAGTTGTTCAACTCCTCTTGCATGGCAATTATCCAATCCGGGTCACCCAGCGCTTCTTCAACCTTAAGTGGCTCAAGAGAGGAGACAAACGAGTAAAATTCACAAAAATTTGCTAAACGAGATCGAGTTGTTACCCCTCTCCTGATGCTACCCAGGATGTTGTCCACAAGATGATCTCTTTGGATGGTATGGTGGACTCGAGGATGGGGCACTGATGGTTGTCTTTGAATTTGCTCCTCCTCATCATCCACTTGATCAAGAGGCACTTCAACATCAACACTTTCATGTTCACCTTCCACCACGGTTGGCATCCTTTGGGGTTGATGACCTTCTTCAAGACTTGGATGACTTGAGGTTGATGGGTTTGCTTGGGTGGAGGATTTATTACCCACCACCTTTGCGCCCACATCAAAAACCTCATTGGTCATCCACAAGGTTCCTTCCTCATCATCCTTTTCTTGAGGTCTCACTTCACTTATTGCAAGCTTCTTTATGGCCTCACAAGGTGATTCTTCATTTCCTGCAATGTCATTAGAAACATGCCCTTGCGAGCCATTAGACTCATCAAATGTCACGTCTATCTCTATTTCAACAAGACCGGTGGTATTGTTGAAAACACGATATCCATGCGGATTTGATGCATAACCAAGCAAGAAGCCATCGTCCACTCTAGGAGCAAACTTTGAGCTCTTGACTTTCTTGTTAAGAATAAAGCATTTACAACCAAATACTCTAAAGTACTCAACTTTAGGTTTGTTACCAGTGAGAAGCTCGTAGGTAGTCTTCTTGTAGATCTTGTGAAGATAAAGGCGGTTGATTGCATGACAGGCGGTGTTGACCGCCTCTGCCCAAAAATTGTCAGGGGTCTTGTACTCATCCAACATGGTTCTAGCGGCTTCAATTAGTGTTCGGTTCTTCCTTTCCATAACACCATTTTGTTGTGGAGTGTAGGGAACCGAGAACTCATGTTTGATTCCTTCTTCGCCTAAGAATTCTTCGACACCTGTGTTCTTGAATTATGTCCCATTGTCACTTCTCACTTTCTTGATTTTAAGCTCAAACTCATTTTGAGCTCTTCTCATGAATTTCTTCAAGGTCTCTTGGGTTTCACCTTTGTCACTCAAAAAGAAAACCCAGGTGAAGCGAGAAAAATCATCAACAATAACTAAGCCATACTTACTACCACCAATACTGATGTAAGCCACAGGTCCGAAGAGATCCATGTGAAGAAACTCCAATGGCCTCTTTGTTGTGACCACATTCTTTGATTGATGTGGGACTCCATGTTGCTTTCCTGCTTGGCATGCGCCACAAACCCTATCTTTTTCAAACACAACATTTGTTAGTACAATAATGTGACTATCCTTTTGAAGTTTGGCCAAATTCCTCATACCGACATGAGCTAGCCGGCGATGCCATAGCCAACCCTTGTTGGACTTTGCCACTAAACAAGTCTCAGGCGTCACCTTACTTGTTGTGAAATCAACAAGATAACGTTTGCCCTTCAAGCGACCCGTAAAGGCAACTGAGGAATCCTCCCTTCTAAGGATCTTCACATCCACATCAGAAAATAGACAATTATAACCCATTCCACAAAGTTGTGAAATAGACATCAAATTGTAGCTTAAAGAATCTACTAGTAAAACATTTCAAAGTGATTGTTGGTCAGAGATAGGAATTTTACCAATACCAATCACCTTACTCTTGCCACTATCTCCAAAAAAATTTCTTGTGCTTCTTGAGTTAGTTGCAAGGAATGAACATGTCTTTCTCCCTGGTCATGTGATTCGTACATCCACTGTCAAGCACCCAGCTTGACACACCAGAGGAGTAGACCTGCAAAACAAATTTAGGCTATGCTTTTAGGTACCCAAATTGAATTGGGTCCTACAGTGTTAGTTATAGCCTTGGGTACCCACACACTTCTTTCATGACTTTTCTTTTAGTGTAGGCACCCACATATTTCACAACCAATTTCCCTAAATCCCAAGTCAACATATAATCACAAAGATAAGAATGAGAAATGGGTGCATTAAATTTTTCTCCACTTGTGGGTCCCGCTTCCTTCATCTTATTCTTTGTGGAACTCAAGTTTACCTTTACTTGAGTTGACTTGTCATATGAGGAGTGAATCCTCCCCAAGGCATCATATAGGGTGGTTCCCTCTATGAACTTGGGGGATATCGCCTCTTATGCACTATGCTAGGGTTTTCCTTATATGAGTTGAACCCAAGCCCCCTTTTTCCGTTGTTGGGCTTCAAGGACTTGTACTTGGGTTCAACTTTCTTTAACCCATCATTGCTAGAGCATCTCTTCAATATTTCTTTGACCTTAACTTGTGGACTTTTCTTCCTTGCATGGTTAGTCAAACAACAAGAAGCATGGTATTTGACACAATGTTTGCAAATGGTATTATTTGAGGAGCTAGACTTAGATTCAATCAATAAAGATGAGGCATTGATGTTCTTGCAATTTTCAAGTTGCACTTGAAGTTCTTGATTTTGGATAGTCAAGCTTAACATGCTTGATTCAAGTGCATCCTTTTCATTTGCAAGATTAACTATAGAGGTTTACATATTTGTCATTTCCTTTTCTTTATCCTCTATAGTTATCTTGACTAAAGATACTTCCTTAGTCAAGGCTTCTAGCATTTCATCTTTATTGAGTAGCAATTCTTGAAGCTCTAGGTTTCTCTCCTTTTCAAGGATGAGCAAGTCTTCTTGAGCATCAAGAGTTGCTTTTCTTTTATCTAGCTTCTCCATTAATTTAGTGATAACATTATATCCATTTAAGCCAAATTCTTTAATCATTTTATTTTTCATGGCAATTTGTTCATCATCATCATTTGAGAAATCATCACTAAATAAAGTTACCTTATCTCCTTTTGCCATGAGGCAAGTTGGAGTGTAGGAGTCGTCGTGGAGGTTGGTGAAGAGTTGCGAGTTTGAAGTAGATTGGATGGCAACGTTTGCCACCACTTCCTCTTCTTCGGAGCTAGAACTCTCTTCATCGGAGTTCCATTCTTCACCAATATGGGCTTGACCATATTTCTTCTTCTTGAAATATCCCTTGTTCTTGCCCCCTTTTTGAACTTGTCCTTTTTGTATTCCTTCTTTGCTTCTTGTTCCTTTTTGTTAGGACAATCCGCTATGAAATGACCGGTTTGGCCACATTCATATCATGCCCTCTTCTTTCCTTTCCTTTGAAACTTATCATTCTTCCTTACAAACTTCTTGAAGGTTTTGATGAACATAGCTGTGTCTTCATCACTTGATGTCTCGACCACTTTCTTTGCCTTGTGGTCTTTGTTCTTCTTGGGGGTATCTTGTTCATTTGAGATCAAGGAATGAGTGTCTCTTGTCTTGATTGGGGCTTCTTCAGATTCATGTTGTTGAATCTTTGCAAACAGTTGGTGAGGTGTCATATCCTCATAGTCATCACGGTCCCTTATCATCCTTGCTAGACTTTTGTCTTTTTCTTTGTATGCTCTCATGAATAGTCTAGTGACCTTGAAGTCACTCCAATCTTCACTTCCAAGCACTCTTATTTTGTTTACCAATACCATTAGCCGATCAAAGAGTGATTGAAGTGACTCACCCTTAGTCCAATCATATCTAGCTAGCTCACTCTCCAAAGCTTCAATTCTATGTCTCTTAGCTTTGGGGTCTCCTTCATGTGACATTTTAAGAATGTTCCAAATGTCACAAGCATCTTCTCTTCCTTGGACTTTCCGGTATTCTTCTGGACAAAGACTTCCTTTTATTATGCTCACCGCTTGAGCATTGCGGTGAACTTCTTGCATCATTTTCGAAGTCATCTCTTCTCCTTGGGCAGGCTTATACATACCTATATTGACAATCTCCCAAAGACTAGGATGTACACCGATTAAATGCGACTTCATCTTATTGGCCCACTCGTCATAGTTCAACTCACTAAGAGTTGGTAACTTTCCAAGTGGGGCGGAAGAGAAGTTGGGGGTAAAATTTCTAGAATAATCAAATTGAACTTTATTGAACTCATTACCTTTACTTTTGGTAGATGATCCTTCGGTGTTGAGACTTACCTTGCTCATCACCCTTGACACCAAAAGTTCCACTAGGTCATCATTGTATTCAGTTTTTCCCTTTCCTTTGTCTTCTTCGGCCTTTCTTCTTGATTCTTCTTCTTCTTCCCTTTTCTTAGCATCTTCCTCTTTCATTTTGAGGAACATCTTCTCGGCAATCTTCATGGCGAGGTCAAGGACCTTGGGGTCTATTTCTTCACCGGAAGATGTGATGGGGATTTCCTCGAGGAGAGGATCCACATGGTCCCTTTGAGTAGACATGATTGTTTCCTCACGTGGTTAAGCATAAAACAAGGTACGAAGCTCTGATACCAATTGAAAGTAGCCTAGAGGGGGGTGAATAGGCTAGACCTAAAATTTTCCACTAAAAACTTCGAAATAGTGTCAAATTCAAGTTGCACTGGTGCAAACCGGTTCAGTTGATTTTGTTTACATCTGAACAAGTTTGAACCTGCTCAACTTAGATTAGATAAACAGTTAAACAAATGTGACGAAGTAGTTAGAGATTATGCTAAAGTCTTGCCCTAGAGAAAATCCACTCAAATAGATGACAAATCGGTGTGAATTGTTTTCACACGATTTGCACACAATATAACCGAATATGAACTAACCAACCAATTAAAGTGCTTATCAAGAACACACGATTTAACCCGAGGTTCGGCAACCACCACAAAGGTGTCCTACTCCTTGTTGGGAGCCCACAAAGAGCCAAGTCTTTTCCAACCCTAATCCTCCACAAGCCGACCACCAAGGTCAAGGCAATCTCTTCTCAAATTTGCTCAAAGAGCGGGTGATACAAACTTCTTGGGTCGTCCACAAATTTGGAGACTCCCAAGCAACCTCTAACCGACAAGGAACGCAAGGTTCCAAGAGTAACAAATCCGCACAAGGTTAAGTTTGCAATGAGCTCGAGAATGAAAAGAATAGGAGAATCAAGATGAAATCAACAGTGTGTTAGATCGACTTCACCTCACACCAAGGATCCTTCAAACGATTGAAGGGGATGCGATTTCGGGTGTGAGAGGTCAAATGAATGCCTTTGTTTGGAGGTTGGTCAGCCAAGAAATCGTGGAAGGGCAGAAGTGAATGAAGAGAGAGAGTGTGGGGGTATTTAAAGGATCCCCCAAAAGCTAGTAGCCGTTGGGAGAAGTGGACCAAAAATCGGTCGAACCGGTTCAAAAACCGGTTGAACCGGTTTCCACCAGGGGGTTCACGGTTCACTGAGCTACTCAGTCGGAGACTCGACCGGACTCAAAATCGGTTGAGCCGGGCTCAAATCCGGTTGAACTGGTTTTCGAAAAATCTCTGCACATGACTTTTCTGACAGCTTTTGACTGTCAGACTGGCAGGACAGAGGTGGCAGAAGAAACAGTCCAAAAACCGGTTGAACCGGTTTCAGGTCCGGTAGAACTGGTTTTTGAAACTGAAGAGCAAGTTTTGACAAATCTGAAGTGAACCAAGGTGGAACTTTTGTGGGGAGTTAGAGTGGTTTTTCAAAGGACATTCATGATCTAGAAAAGTATTCTCTTAGAGGATTTGAAGGAATTTTGAACTGAGCTCATTGCATTACTTACTTAACATATTGCGGATCCCTCTTAATTGAACAACGATTTCTATAACTCAAGAATCATAAAATGAATACTGTCGTTGTTTCCAAGCACTTGGAGCACGCTATATGATGTAGAATTTTAATCCGCTGGGCTTTTACATTTGCATACTCATAAGATCTGTGCTTCTCCTGTCTGTAGAATAACTGTGTACATGCTAGGAGCAAACTTGTTAGAATCTCTGTTTGTTTTGTCATTTAATCACCAAAACCCTCAATTAGGGTTGATTGCACTTACAGAAGTAAAGTAATACAGAATAATATGAACCAAATGATAAAGTAAAATTAGAATGTGAAATGTAAATCAGGTAGAGCAAGTTCTCTTTTTAAATATACATACTTAAGTTACTAAGTGAAAGGACTACGGACGCCTAAGAGGAGGGGTTAATTAGGACTTCTACTTTTCTCACTAATCTAGGCCACAAAATTATACTAAGCAAAACATATGCAAATAACTAAGCAATAATGTGTAAACTAGGTTTTGTCTAACTGTTGCTATTTCTACCACAAAAGGAGTTTAGAAACCTAAGTTCCAATCCTATATTCTAAACTAGGAATAGTAGAGATTGCAACTTAAGTTAACAATAAATGTGGAAGCTTTAAGACAAAGGTAGAGATGCAAACTCCCATTGATGCGCCAGTATTTTTACCGAGGTATCTAGAACCACACAAGGTTCTAACGAATCCTCATTGATGCCCCTACACAAAGGGAAACCCACGCGAGGGCCAAGCACTCGGTCGAGTAACTTCATAGAGAGTCATGGGCCTTCTCCATGCGCAAGTGGTGCTCCGCTTGTGGCCTCCTCTCGAATTCTCACCATCGTCTTCACTTTTTAGCTTCCGGCCGAAACATCGTAGGGCCTCATTCCCTTCGGTATACGGTGGTGGTTGGTGTGGTATCACGAGACAATTGCCCCACTCGGTACAAGTACAACAACACAGGCAAGAGTCGAGGTGTTTGTGTGGGTTTTTCTAGCATCACTCAATCTACTAGGAACAACCTAGAGAAACCACAATACTGGTCTAACTAACCTAAACACTTCACAAAGCACCTACACTAATCATCGAGTGATTCTGTTTAGCACTTGGGTGTTTGGAGGTATGGAGATGTGTCTCACTTCACTTGTTATGTTGCTTGGGCTCCCACACCTCGAAATGGTCGGGTGATGTGGTATATATAGGACAAAAACCAAAGCTATCCATCAGAAAGCAAGTTACAACTTTCTGTGGCACACCGAACCTTCTTGTGTCGCACCAAAGCTATGCACCACACCTCAACGTGTACTAGACATTGGAGCTTCTGAATATGGCGCACCAGACCGTCTTGTGCAACAGTAGACCTATGCACCAAACCTCCATGTGTACTAGAAATTGGAGCTTCTGAAGATGGCGCACCAGACCTTCCGTACTTGGCGCACCATACTAGTTCGGTGGCGCACCAAACGTGTTGCGCAGAACAGAATGCTTCTCATATTTTGGCATGACTTTTAGCTCTGAACTCTGATTTTGATGATCTTGGACTCTTTGGAAAGCTAATAAAATTCTCTACACCCCAGGTTTCAAGCCATGTCAGTTTGAGTAGATTTGGCGCACCGGGCCTGTTGGGCTCTTGTTTTTGATTAATGAATCATAAAACAAGGCAACACAATTGTTAAATGTTAAGGACCTTCGTCCTTCAGAGCATTATTTCCTTTCGGGCATAATGGACTTTGGACGAAGAACATGAAGAACAAGTCGTCGTCATTCATAGATATAAAAATGTAGTTACAGGTGTAACATTATGATGATTATTCATTTCATATCAAATGTTAAATAATATAAAAATGTAGTTACAGTTTGCTCGAAGGCAAAAGCTAGAGTGCATTCCAATCCAGCATGAACAGTACAGAATATTGTTCATCTATTTATAGGCAAGGGACGCAGCCCAAGCAAAAGTACATTTGACCCTAACATATGCACATATTTCTAATACAAACATCAAGGACTAACGAGTCTTTTTCTTTTTGGCTTAACATCGCATTTGACCTTCGTAACCACCTTGAGCCAAAGCTACAATCCTTTGGCGCTTTGCTCATGCTTGTTGCAGCTTCGGCACTCAGTCTCGTTGGTTATAGGCGATTTCTTCGTGCTGAGGACCTTCGGCAGAGAAGGAGACCCCCAACACAGCCACTTGTGCAATCCACTCCTATGCTGCTGCTTTTTTCAACACACCCAAATTCATGTTGTGGTCATAACTCTTAGCTCTAAACTCTGCTTTTGATAATCTTGCACTTTTTGGAAAGCTAATAAAAAGCTCTACATCTCAGAGTTGAAGCCATGACAATTTAAGTAGATCAAAATCATGAGATATTTCGAATTCAATCACCCCTTTGTCTTAACTTAGGCAACTTCACATTTGTTTGTGACTTTGCATCCCACTTCTACTTCTTTGGTGTGTTCGACTCTTAGCATGTATAAAGGTCTTCAATATGAATTTATAATGTCTTCTTTGAAGTGTTTATCTCTTCATTGCCTTAGTCCATCAATACTTCACATCTTGTGATCTGAACTACAAACACAAACACTAGGACACACATTAGTCCACATGTTATGTTGATCATCAGTCACCAAAATCATTTAGTCAAATGGGTCAGGGGCCATTTTCTTTCCAGTCTCCTCCTTTTTTATGATTGATGACAACACAACAAAAGCAAGAAAATTTAACAAATACTTGATGTAATATGCAATCTACTTGCTAGGACATTGCATGAATGTCCCCCACAATGTGTGACTATAGACATCACACAACATTAGGCTACATAAACAACTTCTTCCCTTATGGCCTACATTGCCCCCTCCGCCAATGTGTTGTAACCATTTCAGATACGAGCAGAAAACGAGATGTGTAACCTTGGTTATCACTAATACAGAACTAATTAAATTTTACTATTCTAACAATAAAGGTTTATGTTACTGTTGACTCAAGGAACAAATGCGACAATAAAACATCAATATCGGTTTAAGCCGTGAACTAATAGTGATATTAAAACTATTATTGTCAGCTGATGGCTTAAGCTGGCTACGATATTTTACTACCAGTTTATTGTATAAAATGATAATATTGTATAGCCTATCAATGTCAACTATTGACTTAAGTCGATAGTGTACAAATCCCACGTCCTTCTTCCTCCTCTTTTCTATCTCAACCGCACTAACCTAAATATGTACCTTTTCTCACCTCTCCCTTCAACTCATTTTGCGGCCATTTTTCTTCAAAATTTTCATGGAAGCTCTTATTAGATTTTATTGGATGGACATGATCTTCTTACTTCAAAGTTCAGTAACTTTTTAAAATTGGTAGTGTTTTAATTGTTTTGATGGCTAGATTGCTTGATTTTATGATAGTTATTTTTCAAACTTTATAGAGAGCACTTTGAATTTGATCTTGAGTACATATCCAAATTATGGTGAATCCATCGTGAAAAATGTTGGTGACTATAAACCCATGGCATGCTATAATTTTTGTATGGAATAGAGTTACCAATTTTAACTTTGACAAATACATGCATGTCACACCTAACAACCAATATGTTTGGAGTTACAACATTATTGTTACTGAAAGCCCTAATTATTTTTTCTATAATTATCATCCCTATTTTTACATGGTATAGGGTGGAATATTTATTCTAAAAGGGGATATCAATTTCAATTTTAGTAAGTGTGTCGGTGTTTCGAACCTCTGCTCTGATAAGTAATTTTCTATCTACGTTCTAGGCTCTGGACGGTGTGCTCGGTGGGCACAAGGTTTAAACTCGTTCGAGCAGAACATCCCTACATCCAGTCTTCGGCGGCTTGTGCTACCGGTACCTTAGTTGCTCGATGTTGTAGTAGGGGTTACAAGTGGGTTACAAGTGGGCGAGAGAGGGAGGGAAGGCTCCCAGGTCTCTTATGCGGGAGTATCCTAAAGACTACGGAACTAGAGTCCTACGCTAAGCCTTGGCTCTGGCCTCCAGATCTTAAGGTTTCTCCAGACGTGTGTGTTTGCCTTCTATCGAGCATCTTCTGTCATGGGTCTTCTTCGCATGTCTGCGTCTCTCCAGTTCATTTGGGTCTATGTGTGTCTCCAACCCCATCCCTGTGGCCGACCTCCTCCTTTTATAGGCCAAGGTGAGGTTGGCTTTCGTTGGCTCCTTTGAGAAGGAGTTGTTATTCCGTGGTAAAACCGAGTGCCTTACCGTGGCAAGGCCATTTGTCTGCATGCACCTTGTCATCTGGTCACCTCTGCTCACACTCATTATGACGGCTGGCATGGGCCGCGCAGGGCCCTAACGCCATCATTACTACCTCTCTGACACGCCGACTCCTGGCCTCCGTAGCCTAGGTCTCGGCGTGGCTCATCGCATTGTGGGCCCTTCAGGTCAAGGCTTGATAGGTCATGTGTGCTTCACAGGCCGAGGGTCTCGTAGGTCATGAGTGAGCCACTGAACAAAGGGCTACACAGGTCATGAGTGCACTGTAAGCTGAGGGGCTACGCAGGTCATGAGTGGGGGCAGACTGGCTCTCTACTATGACCTGCTATCAAGCATAGGTAATGTGGCCAGCCACTTATGGCGCTTTAGTCTCGGGCCAGGCAAGGAACCCTCCCAAGTGGTTTCCTTTCGGTTCGCCTGCTCCCCCTCTTTTGCTCCGCTAGACCCGACCCTTGGCTTGGTGCCTCATGGTTTATCCGGGGACAGGTGCTTTCTAGGTACACGAATCCCTTGCCTCCTCACCAATGGGTGGCCCCTGACAGTCGGTGGCCCTCCTCCCATGCGCTCTCTCTGACTGGTGGGCCCATGAGCCTAGGGATCTTTTCCCCTACAGTAGCCCTCGAGGGGAGAGTCACTCCCTTTGGGGTTTATTTCTGGGTCGAGTGGTTGTTTACTCTATCTTCTTTTTCTAATTGTCACATTTCTAGGAGTGTCAGGCCCATTTTTCTTTGTTTTAAGCGCAAACTTCCGCAACCCGCGCATTTGGTACCAAACCATTGTCTAGCCCTACGCACGACGCTAAATAGTAGCACCGTCCTACTATGCCCTGTGTTCCTTTATAAACGGTCCCTCCGAGCGGGCTTGCCACACCTTGCACCATTCTCTTTGTCGAAGGGCGGTTTATCCTCAGCTTCCTATGGATCCAAGCAAGTGTCCAGTGGAGGATTGTCCCCGGTGCTAAGGCCTTGTAGGCAACGGATGATTGCTTCCGAGTGCACATCTTTCCCTTTTTGTTACCGAGTCCTCAGGATTGTGCTGTTTTTTCAGCCTCTCCGTCATGCGCAACCAGGTGATCTCGATGGGCAAGAGCACGGATTCCATCCTCTTGACGTAGACATTGTTGGATCTTTAGGAGAGTCTGTCGCCACCCATACTAGTCTCGAGGCTGCGGAAGGTGAGGTGGCCAGTCTTCGCGCGCGCCTGGAGGAGGCGAATCACCATGTTGTGGGTTAGTTGTGTCTTTTCCCTCTGCGGAGATTTCTTTTATCTATCACGACTTCCCTCGTTTTCCACGTTTTCCCCAGAACTAGAGCTAGAGCTAGAGGGTAATTTCCCTTGTCTGTACCCAAGGCACCGATCAAGAGGAGCGCCTTTTTATGTTGTGAACTGGATTTGCCAAGTTGTTCATTGTGAACCGGGTTTGCTAACCTTAACGTCACCCTCGACGGTGCTGCCGAGGCTTTGGCTTTCGTTCAGTTCCGATTGGGTTACAAGCTCGACATCGACAACCTATCGAAGGACGTGACCAGCAGCGCCCTGGAAGATATAGAGGATGATTTTGGCATGGCCGTCGAGACCATGGTTGACCTCCTTCCATGATTATGGGATCATTTGGATGCGTCCCCAGCCTTGAGACATTGTACTACCCTAGTACATTTTGTTTAAATTTGGTCACGAAGTGATGACCTCTTTCTTTTCTTGGTGTATTCTAAAGTCGATACGGAAATGAGCTTTGGTGTATGCATTTCGGAGTCCTGCTTGTGGCGTATTTCTGTCTAGGGTTCACCGTATTGCTTGTTTGTGTAGGTGCACCCTTTCGGGTCGTTCGGTCTCCCTTTTGCAAATCGAATCCATAGGCTCTTCATTCGTTATAATGGACCCATCTAGGGAGGTGTGCCCTGCCTTTTCCATTATCCTTTCCATTGTGTTCCATTCATCGTAAGGGGAAGTGTGAGCTAGATCGTGCCTTTCTTCAGGGTCATGGTGCTCAGAAGTCTTCGAACTTGTGCATGTGCAGCCCATTTTTGCGAGGTGAGCCCCGAGCCCCAAGTTTGTTACAGTGGGTCTATTTGGGGTGCGTCCCGTCTTTTTACTATACCTCCCTACGCATTCCGTTCGTCGGAAGGGGAGGATGAGTTGTACCATGCTTCCCTCAATGGTTGAGGTCATGGCGCTCGGTAGGCTTCATTCGGTCGATCTGAGTGAGGCCTCTTTGTGAAGCGAGCCCCTGAGTCCCATGTTCATTACAATGGATCCGTCTTGGGGTGCACCTCATCTTGTTACTACTCCTTTCCGCACATTCCATTCGCTAGAAGGGGAAGGGTGAGCCGTACCATGCTTCCCACGATGGCCGGGATCATGGCGCTTGGCGAACTTCAAACGAATAATCTTAGTGAGGCCCAGCTCCTTTCGTAGGATTTAGGCATGGGGTCCGCTAGGTATCATCCTCATACTTCTAGGTGCCAACTGATATAGTTGCTAACCTCGTTCGACCGAGTCCAATGGCTCACTACCTCTCTTCGCGATAAACCATGAGCCAGACATTCCCTATGACTCGAACACGATTTAGAAGTGCCCTTGGTGCTCGTACGCTAGGGTACTAGCCAATCGGTGCCCACTTCATAATTGCCCCTGGCTCTAGGGTTTTGGGAGTGGTTGCAAACCATTCACGGGATGGCCATCAAACTCCAAGTTTTTGGCCTCGGTCAAACTTCCTCATAGTTTGGGTTTGGCGTGGGCCCACCGATTCTTTCCCTGTAGGGGGAGATAATATCGTGAATCAATAAGGCAAGATGAGTTATCTTATTTAGGCGTGGTTGTGTGGCGTCGGGCCTCGGCGTCGTACCTGTGTTGCATGGTTGTCGCTTAGCGCCTGGGTCTGAACCGGGTGTCGATTGACCTCAGGGTAGGTGTCCTGTTCGACCCGGGCCTATTCACCAAGGTCGGTAACATGTTAGTTTACACTCTTGTTCCTTATTGGGTCGCGCCTTAGATATGGAGGTTGCGGCTTAGTGGGTCGGCTAGTATCAATTCGAGGCTCAGGCGCCGCTTGGCTTTGGCTTTTTGTTTATCTTCTAGGGAGCCATGCATCTCTTGCTCCATCGTTTCCGCCTCCCGCTCACCTCGAATCCCTGTCGCCACCGTCCGCCCTTTGGTGATCATGGGATTCTGGAGCTGCACCTTGCTTGATCAAGGCTGCCTAGATGCATTTTTTCATGGGCTCCTTCATGAAGGAGAATACCTGCTCCCTGGCTCTAAAGGTGTTCTGGAACCATCGACGGGCTTCATGGTTTCGTTCGTGCAATTCCACGAGCGGGGCTTCATGATGCCCCCTCACACGTTCCTAGTAGGGCTTCTTCACCAATACAAGATCTGGCTACACCATCTTCACCCTAATGGGATTCAACATATGGTTGCTTTTGTGGCTTTGTGCGAGGGATTCCTCAGGATTTCTCCCCACTTTCACTTCTGGTGTCTTTTCCTCTCGGTCGAATTGCTTCGTATGCGCCCGACGCTGGATGGCCCAGCGAAAGTGTTACATATTGGCTGCACTGCTATCCATCTTCAAAGGGCTCGATCCAAAGGGTACGTTCCATTGCAATTGTGCTTGTACAACAAGGGTTGGCACGACCAGTGGCTCTACCTGTGCAGCCACGGGTCCTCACTGCCGCCCATTGTGGCCTTCCTCCATTTTCACCTAGAGCACCCCAGCGGGGTGGTTGACATTTTCTCTGTCGCTGAGGATACTTATTTCCTTGAGCTCCCTGCCCTTTCCCTAGTACTTCGGCTTCGATAGTATTAGCTCTCTCATTCGCCGAACTTGTTTCCTTCAGCTCGTTAGGGCGGCTAGTGGGGTGTCCCTACCACCGCGAGCATGTCGGAGGCCTGGGGTATTGATGAGGACATCACTCCCATGGATACAAACAACACTCCTCAAGTTGACTACCCAATTACTCACGCACGCGGTTGACAATTGAATTTACAGGTGATCTCGTTCCTAAGTAATTATTCTTGTGCATTTGAGAGTAGTATGCTACCTAATGATTTAATTGTACTTAGGAATGAAGGGGAGGACCAGCTAGGATGTCAGGATCAAGATGGAGGCCCAAGTTGACGTTCAGAATCTGTTCCGGCGCTGCGACACCGTCTTTTGGGCTTTTGGGCTGTGTATCTTCGTTGAGCCCATTAGGGGCGCGTCCAGGGTTTGCATAACCCTATAGTCTTTATTAATAGCCGCCACATCCTTGTTAGAGGCGGGTTTTGCTTAAGTTTAGATCTGTCAAGAACAGTCGCCGTAGATCGGTTTGTGAGACCCCAACTTGTGAGCTTAATCATTCATCCGCAATATTCTAGATTGTGTTCTTTCTTGTTCTTGCTTGTGTCTTCGATTCTCAGGCAGGAATTAGCCCTCATGGCGAGGTCAAACGTACAGTGCATGGTTGATAACCAGAGGAGAAGTAGTGTTGCGATTGCGGGGATCTAGTCGTGTTGATTGGAAGCCGGATCGTCTGTGTGACATCTCCACCAAATCGATAGTTACCTTCACCTGACGGAAGATCGGGCACCCCCGTTCCTATCAAGTGGTATCAAAGCCTCAGGTATTACTGTCAGATTTACCCTAGTTTAGTTTATGATTTTCATCCTATAACTCCAGAAAATTGCCATACAAAAAAAATTCGCTGTCCTACAACCCTTATTTAGCCTTTGCAATTTCGTTTTTAGTTTGGCTTTGTTCAGTTCGTGTCCGTGGTCGAGTCGTGTTGCTGGTTTAGGTTGTATCTTCGTCGTAGTTCAACTATACCTTTGCCGCTATCCCATCCACCATTACCCAGATCACAAGTCAATCCACCCCATTAATCGACCTGCCCTAACCGCCGCGTCGCTTTCTAGTCGTGCCTCCAAAAACATCATTTGAGGTACTTCCTTAAAATCGGCATAACTTTTCGCTCGGTTGTCCAAAAATTCTGAAATTTTTACAGGATCTTGGTGACGCCATTCTGAGGCCAACCAAACTCGCCTACGGCCTGTTTGGTTTCGATAAAATTATCAAAAAAATTCAGGAAAATAAAGAAAAAAATTGTCAAAGATCTTGCACGCTTTTCAGAGAACGTGCTGATTTTCTGTAGACCACATCTGACCTCTGTTTTCGGTGAAACTTGGTGTGGCTCCTATTTTGTTACTTCTTGTGCTGAGAAAAATATCAAAAAATCATACAAAAAAACAAAATCACCTGTGATTCCTACTAGTGCCTTTTTGGCCTCGGTAGTACAATATTTGCGGTACTGCCATTCTACTAGTTCAGTGAGCTTCCCATTGTTCTTTGCTCCAACTTGTTGTGCTACGCCTCGGATACATCTCTTAGCCAGCAATTGTTACTTGTGCTTTGGATATTTATTGAACTTCGCTCATCTGCACTCGATTTTGTTCCACATTCACATACATATTGTGCCTGTCCTACAGCTCCACATACTATATCTTCTGATCAATATAGATTTGACCTTGCAATCGCGGTTTCACTACCTCTTGGTAAGTATCATGAACCAGCCTCCGATTGTACCATCCTTTGCTTGTATTTCGTCAGACACTTGTAAGAGCTTGGTAAGATACATTAGAGTGTGTTCCTGTGTTCCACCTGAGAGGAGCGTGTAGTGAAATTATTACGGATAACTGTCACCGTTTGTTTCCTGTTTTTTGTGTTTCGATGGCAGGCGACGAAGAAGAAGCAAGGATCCCTACAGACTTCGATGAATGTGTTAGCCGCCAAGATCTTGAGGCAAACAACAAGCTCCTGAAGGACCAAATGGAGGAGATGGTCCACAGGTCAGTGCATGATGCCTTCATAGACATGAACCTTGGCAAGACTTATGAGAGGCTGGATCGACGATTGTCCCAGATCATCGACAGACTTGCTGTTTTGGAGACGCAACAACAAGCACCGCCACCACCACCTCCTCGTCCACGTCTTCTCGATGATGCGGTGTTTGATGAAGAAGGTAATTATGATGAAGCAGCCACCAGAGATTTGCGCCTACATCACCGTCTTCTTCAAAACACAGAAGGTATGCCACACCGCCAGCAAGGTAATAACAATCGTGCTCCTGACGACCCTTATGCTATGATTAAATTTTCTATACCATCTTTTTCGGGTCATTATGATGATGAGGGATATCTTGATTGGGAGATGACGATAGAACAGAAATTTGCTGCCCACCTTGTACCTGAACGACATCAAGTTAGACAAGCCACTAGTGAATTTAAAGATTTTGCTATTGTCTGGTGGACTGGTCTAGTTGGGGATGGTAGAGCACCTACAACTTAGGAAGATCTTAAGGTAGCTATGCGCGATAGATTTGTTCCCCCATCTTATCATATAGAATTGCGTAAGAAATTGATGCGTTTAGAGCAAGGGGATAAATCTGTTCAAGATTATTATGCTGAGCTTCAGAAGGGATTGCAGCGTTGTGTGATAGTAGAGGGACATGAGGATGCTCTTTGCCGTTTTTATTCAGGTTTGTGGCATGACATTCAGGACATTGTGGATTACAAAGAATTTAACACTGTCAACAAATTGTTCCAGTTTGCTATGCTTGAAGAGAAGGAATTGCAGGGACGACAACATCGACATAGGGCTACTTTTGGCGCCTCCTCTACATCACGGACGCACACACCTGCCTCGAGTCATACACCTTCATCGACACCTGCTGCACATGTTGGTAAACTTCCTTTGCAGGTACCCGCCAAGAAACAGAATTCACCAGCACATGCAGCACCTTCCAGTGGTCGTTCTTCGAGTATTGTTTGCCACCGTTGTCATGGGATTGGTCACGTGAAGAAGGATTGCCCGAGTCAGCGAACATACATTGCTACGGATGATGGCTACATTAGTGCTTCCGATGGTGAGGGTGACGATGATGACTCCAGTGATGTTGATGCTAATGATGATGCCATGCTTGGTGCTGAACCTTTGAAGCATCATGGTGTAGCGTGTTCTTAGTTCTCAGCCTGAATCATCAGAGAAGCAGCAACGCCATAATTTGTTCCAGACTTTCTTCGCCATCGAGAATCGGTGTGCACGTGTTATTATTGATGGTGGAAGCTGCAACAATTTGGTGAGTTCAGATTTGGTCAAGAAGCTTGGCCTGACCACACGTCCACGGCCACATCCATACCGCATTCAGTGGATCAATGATTCAGGCAAGGTTAAGGTAACACACATGGTACGAGTGCATTTCTCCATTGGTATGTATTCTGATTATGCGGATTGCGATGTAGTACCAATGGAAGCTTCTTCTCTTTTGTTGGGTAGACCTTGGGAATATGATACTGATGCATGCCACCATGGTAGGAGTAATACATACACTTTTAGGTATAAAGATAAAAACATTACTTTGCTACCTTTGACTCTTGCTGAAATTGTACAAGCTGATAAAGATAGAGCTGCAAGTACCCATAAGGAACCAACTAATCAGATAGAAATTCAGCAACAAATTAAATTGAAAGCTCCTATCATGGTTGCTACTAAATCTGATCTTCTTGAAACTCATGCTACTGATGCTTGTTGCTATGCCTTGGTTTGCAAAGATGCTTTCTTTTCTATTGATGATATTGCTAGCACTTTGCCTGCATCTGTGACTAACCTTTTGCAGCAGTTCCGAGATATTTTTCCCTCTGAGTTTCCTCCAGGACTTCCTCCCATTCATGGGATTGAGCACCAGATTGATTTGATTCCTAGAGCAAGCTTACCCAACCGTGCTGCTGGACCATTTTGGAGAAGATTAATGACAATGCATATAAACTTGAGTTGCCCCCCGAGTTTGGGATTAGTCCCACCTTTAATATTTCAGATTTAAAGCCATATTTGGGAGAAGAAGATGAGCTTGAGTCGAGGGCAACTCCACTTCAAGAGGGGGAGGATGATGAGGACATCACTCCCATGGATACAAACAACACTCCTCAAGTTGACTACCCAATTACTCGTGCACGCGCTCGACAATTAAATTTACAGGTGATCTCGTTCCTAAGTAATTATTCTTGTGCATTTGAGAGTAGTATGCTACCTAATGATTTAATTGTACTTAGAAATGAATGGGAGGACCAGCTAGGACGTCGGGATCAAGATGGAGGCCCAAGTTGACATTTAGAATCTGTTCCGGCGCTGCGACGCCGTCTTTTGGGCTTTTGGGCCGTGTATCTTCATTGAGCCCATTAGGGGCACATCCAAGGTTTGCATAACCCTAGAGTCTTTATTAATAGCCGCCACATCCTTGTTAGAGGCGGGTTTTGCTTAAGTTTAGATCTGTCAAGAACAGTCACTGTAGATCGGTTTGTGAGACCCCAACTTGTGAGCTTAATCATTCATCCGCAATATTCTAGATTGTGTTCTTTCTTGTTCTTGCTTGTGTCTTCGATTCTCAGGCAGGAATTAGCCCTCGTGGCAAGGTCAATCGCGCAGTGCATGGTTGATAACCAGAGGAGAAGTGGTGCTGCGATTGCGGGGTTCTAGTCGTGTTGATTGGAAGCCGGATCGTCTGTGTGACATCTCCACCAAATCGATAGTTACCTTCACCTGACGGAAGATCGGGCACCCCCGTTCCTATCAGGTATCATATCCCTTGGGGCACCTCTGGCCACTCCCGGCGTAGACGGCGAGTGTGGCACTCTGTCGGGAAGTCACGGGAGTGGGACACTGCCTAAAAAGAAGAGGTTTCTCACTGTGCGCCCCACGGGCGGCCAGCGTCGTTGGCCCATTGTCCACCCCTCTTTTATCATGATTCCTGACTCAGCTCCTTTCCCTCCTGGTATCGCTCTTCGCCTCACGAATCCCACATTGCGTTTAAGAAAGGTGATCTCGAATAAGAGGAGGGTGGTGCCCGCTTACGATGGGGCAGGATTGCGGTTATGTTGTTGGGAACCTTTACGCTGCCACCTTCAACCGAGGCCACTAGGTCTGGTGTTTTAGGTTCGCCTTTCTTATTTCTTTCAGACAACCCGAACATGGGTTCGGCTGAGGTGGTTAAGGGTTGGCCTTTTCTCCACAGTAGACTGAAAAGCCATCTCTGTCGGCACCCACATTCCTTTACCCAGGTTGTCTCCCTAGGCACAGGCCTCCGTTGTTCTCACCCCCATGCCCATGTCAAAGGGAGTGGGCTCTTGCCCCAACGGAGGTCATGGTGCAAGAGGAACCATCATCTGTCCCCTGTAGTGGGGGCTCTGAGGAGAGCCATCGCGCCCTAACGGTCGATTAGGCGCCCAATCCGTCTTGGGCGGCCCTGCCAAGGGTCAGGAATCCTTCATTCTCTACGTCATTGGGAGGTCCACCCTCGCTGCCCATCGGGGAGCTAGGGTCCGAGCCTGAGTCTGAGCAAAGGGCGTCAAAGATGAGGTCGCCTTCGCCCTTGACCATCTTGACGAACTCCAAGTCATCGATGGTGGCGAGGTGGCCCCGGGTGACAAGGGCCAAGATCACCCTCGACGTGTGGTACAAGTGGGGTGGAAACATGTGAGGGCTACCACCAGAGTCGTCGTGATGAGGCAACCTTTCCTCGTCATACCGCGTGGAAGGTTCCGCGTAGGATGAGAAGAATCCCCACAGATCATCATAGAGGGGTTGGGGCCCATATGGATTGCAATCTATCGCCTTATCTCGTTGGCCTAGGAGGGCAAGGACGATCTTTGCCCAGCAAGTTGCCTAGGCGGGGTGAGGCTGAGGCCAACGAGTGCTTCTACAATGGCGTCCGAATTCTCGGGTGGAGAAGGACAGGTAGGTGGCACCCGTAGCGCCCCTCCTTCGTCGTTGAAGATGAAGTTGAGACTCCCAAAACGGGCGATCGTTTCAGGAGTGAGAATGACACAGGGGCCGCCATGGGCCCTCATGGTAGCGTCGAGAGTCATGGGAGGAAGGGGTCGGGCTTTTGGGGCCCCAACCCTCTCCTCATCACCGTCAAGGACAAAGTTAAGGTTCTCGAAGCGAATCGTCGCGCAGGGATCCAAACGGCATCGCGACTGGCCATTTGGAGCATTGAATGTTCGTCGAGAATGCGCAAGCCCCCTACCTAGCGTGCCAACTGTTGATGTTTCGAACCTCCGCTCCGAGAAGTAAATTTCTATGTGCGCGTTTAGGGCTCCGGATGGTGTGTTCGGTTGGCGCAATGTTTATAGTGGTTTGGGCATAACGCCACTACATCCAGTCTTCGGTGGCTCGCACTACCGACACCTCTGTTGCTCGATGCTCGTAGTAGGGGTTACAAGCGGGTTACAAGCAGGCGAGAGAGGGTGGGAAGGCTTCTAGGTCTCTTATGTGGGAGTGGTCCTAAAGACTACGGACCTGGAGTCCTACGCTAAGCCTTGACTCCGACCTCCAAGTCCTTAGGTTTCTCCGGGCATGTGTGGTTGCCTTCTGTCGAGCGTCTTCTGTCGTGAGTCTTCTTCGTACGTCTGTATCTCTCTGGTTCGTTTGGGTCCGTGTGTGTCTCCAGCCCCCGTCCTTGTGGCCAACCTCGTCCTTTTATAGGTCAGGGCGGGGTTCGGCTGTTGGTGGCTCCTTTGAGAAGGAGCCATTATTCCGTGGTAAAACCGAGTGCCTTACCGTGGCAAGGCCGTTTGCCCACATGCACATTGTCGTATGGTAACCTCTGCTCCCACTCATTATGACGGCTAGTGTGAGCGGTGCGGGGGCCCTGGTGCCATCATTACTACCTTTGTGCCACGCCGACCCCTGGCCTCTAGAGCCTAGGTCTCGGCGTGTCTCGTTGCGTTATGGGCCCTATGGACGATTCGTGCTCTCAGGTCTAAGCTTGATAGGTCATGAGTGATCCGCGGGCTGAGGGGCTCGTAGGTCAAGAATGCGCTGGTGACCAAAGGGATGCGCAGGTTATGAGTGCGCTGTAAGCCGAGAGGTTGCGCAGGTCATGAGTGAGGTAGACCGGCTCTCTACTGCGGCCTGATGTCAGACGTAGTTAATGAGGCCGACCACTTATAACGAGTCAGTCTCGGGCACGAACCCACTTGACTTTGGCCTCGGTGCCTCAGGGTTTATCCAACGGTGGGTGCTTTTTGTGTAGACCATTCTTTTGCCTCCTCACTGACAGGTAGTCTCTAGCAGCCGGTGGTCATCCTCCCGTGCGCTCTCTCGGACAGGTGGGTCCCAGGGGCGGGTTCTTTTCCCCAACAAAAGCGCATGAATATTTTACTTAGCTATATATTGTTTGGAGACCCGAATCGACCGTGAAAATAATCCATATCACTGTAATAACCGAGAGTAATTGAAAATCTTGGTTATAGCTACTTCTGTTCTGTTAATTTATTTTTCGGTAGTGATAGAGGATCCTTGATCCGACAATAATAATTAGGTCTGACGTAGTGTACAGTGGCTCTTCTCTAGATATCTCGACGTAACTTTCAACTACGAATTACCATATTATTCTCATCATTTATCTCTCTCGCTCTTTCACTTCTCATCAGTACTGCTCGTGCGGTGAACATGGTAGATACAGACACACTAGTATGGTATAGAATAGATGCTAGGGAAAGCTGGTATAGGTCGGTCGTAGGAGTATTGTCCGACTGCTCCTGGCCGTACGAATTCTATCGGCGTGATGTACTCATGTCGAGTCACGGATAATTATTAGATCCGATCGACGACCACCACAAGCGAAAACAAAACCCGGGCGGGATATGGTAAAACGAAAAAAAAATCCATGCACTCGTGTAGTCTCAGCTGTGGTTCAGTTTTAATCGTCTCTCTGATGCGGTGATGCCTGCTGCCCTAAGCTAGCCGGAGCTTTGTCGTCTTTGACTTGTGCTGTGGCGCGCGTGCAGACAATAGCGTGGCTTACCACCACCACTACCTTGCAGTTGCAGTCTTGCACGCTGATCTCCGGTCTCCATATGAGATATGACGACGCTTATAGGTAGATATTTATCCTAACCTCGCACGTCTATCGGTCGTGGTTAATTGGTGATCGTCATCATGCCCTCTTTGTTAAATTACTTCGTTGTGGGCAAGGGTTTAATACGTTTACGCTGCATTTAGTCCATTGTGTTCGTGTGTCAGCAGGAGATTGATTTTGGCCGGTCGTCAAGGATTGATATGCACACCGACCACGCAGTGTTAAGTCGCAGTGCAAGTTAATCCATCCACTTGACCTGACATGTCTTTACCCCGTTGGTCTCTGGTTTCTGATTGCCGAATCACAAAACAAGCCAACACAAATATTAAATGTAAAGGACATTCGTCCTCCGAATCATCAAACTCTTTCGACCTTGATGGTTCTCGAACGAAGGTTATGAAAAACGAGTCTTCATCATTCACAAATACAAAAATATATTTACAAATATAACATTATGATAATTATTTATATTATATAGAGTATCAAATAATACTAAAGTTCGTGTTATATGTTGACAAAATAATACATGATATATATTACACTTGTATCTTTGGCTTGTTCGAAGGTGAAAATGAAGCTACAATTCCAATTCAGCGTAAACAGTACGATGTAATGTTCATCTATTTATAGGTAAGGGACACAGCCCAAGCAAAAGTGCATTTATGACCCTGATATGTACATATTATCCTAATACAAACATCAGGGACTCAAGGGTCTTTTAATCTTTGGCTCGACAACATGCTTGACCTTCGTAACCGTCTTGGGCCGAAGCTATGATCTTCGGCTTTTTACACATATCTGTTGTAGCTTCGACATCCCATTCTTTTGGTTGTAGACGATTTCTTCGTCCTAAGGACCTTCAGCAGAGAAGGGGGCCTTCAACAACCCCAACAGTAATTACTGCACGATCTTCTATAATTACCGGTAACTAATCTAACACTCGTGCTAACGCTACGATCATAAGAAGGGGAGGAGTCAGCGGTGGCAGCGCGAGTGAGAGGAACAGAGAGTTGGCGACGGGGTCGCGAGGGAGGGGGGTAGGGGTCACTATGTATGTAAGAGGTGAGGAAGGATTATCTAAATAATTTTGTCCATTAGGTTTGGGTAAGAGAGGGGAATATTATCAAGCGATATGAACTGTTAGTTTTAAGAGTGTGTTATGTGTAGGTGCAATTCGTTTGGTTGATTTATGGAAGGTTATGGTGTGGAGTCATTTGGTTGTGTCGATTTTGCAAAGTTAACACCAGTGGATTATATAGAAGAAAGAATAGTAAGGTGCCCGTGCTAATGAGTTAACAAATATAAAAGGCAATAAAGTGAATACACATTAAATCGTGGCAAAATCTTGCGGACGCCACGACAAATCGAAATAAAGTGAATGTAGGTTAAGGATAATGAGTTTATAAAAAAGTTACATATCATTACAAAAAAACAATGTATATCTAAAAACTAGCAAAATCCTAATGTGTCTAATATATTCTTGTATTCCTTCTGAAATGTTGTCTTTAGATTCATTATCCCTGTACTTAAATAATTCTACCAAGAAATTGGTCCTTATTCCCATTTTACACATTCAGTGTTACATATTGTTTAACCCAAGTTAATGGTTAACTATAGAAGAATGATGTTAACGTTGGTCCTGCTCAAGAGGGCAGGAAGCCTTTTAGTTTTGTCCTTATATGCGCCATTTTTCCTGGCTTTCTCTGCACCAAAACGATCTGCATTTCTTTTCCACCTACCGTTTCTATCTAGAGATTGCAATGAGTAAATATCCACCGGGTATTACTATCATATACTCATACCCACGACAAAAAAATAATCTCATCCGATCACTCATATTCACTGGTGGGTATGGATTTACCCTCATATACATACTCATGTGGGTATGAGTCACCCGTCGGGTCCTCCGTACCCATAAAGATTAGATATATCATATGCGGTAAGCATCATTCTTAAAATATAATGAACTATAAAAAAATATCAACTAGTAAACATCAAATTTAAATAAACCATGTGCCATAGTTAAGCATCACACCATTTGATTTCTAATATTATAGACACACGAGGCTGCAAAAATCAAACTGCATGAGTAGGATTGTGCTCAGATCTGTAGAAATAATATCAAATTACATAGTTGCACAAGAAACAATAAAATCTGCTTAGAGATTATATAGCTAGGGTTTCATTTGTTTTGGGCAAGGCCAAGTGCTCAAGTTTATGTTTTTCGCCAAGCTTATTGTCACACCCAGATTTAAGGGATAATGCTGGGTGCGTCTCATATGTGCGCTAAAGAAGAACATCACATATAATGACAAAGTATAGAGATAAATGTCACAAATATCATTATTATATATCAGAAGTCTTACAAAAATAAATGAGAACAATAAAGCGAACTAAGTATAATTCCTATGCGCCATAAAGCTGACTAGCAGACGCGACCTAGACATGCTCGTACTCCTTGTTGTAGACCTCCTGGACTACCTGTTCTTCTACTGTGGGGGTTTATATATCGCAAGGGTGAGCTCATAGATGATCATAGCTCAACAAGTTGTGGGCAATAATGTGCATGAACTTACCAAATGTGAGAGCTCATGTGAAATGTAAGACTGGTGAACAAATAAGGGTTAAAGCTGAGCATTTCTTTCAATAAGGTGGTCAAATTTTATTAGCAGATACTAAATGTAAGTAGATACCAAACCAGAGTAATAATAGAGCAAAATTAATAATAAAACCACAATGTGATGCAAATGACAAATTGAATTTAATTCCATAAATTATTCATGCGAAAGTCTTGAGCTTCTCATGACCGTGAGCACGGCTAGAATACCAGTTTTACACTCTGCAGAGGTTATACCCATTACCCACAAGTCATGTCACCCGATTGCCAAGGGGTCTAGAAGTCCCATTCATCTCTACCGAGGAGATGAGGCAGGGTAACACTACGAGGCCTTTAGAAAGTTCCACTAGCTTCAGAAAACTCGCTACAGTTTGTAGGGATCACAATGCAGGAATCCCCCGTCTGATCGCCATCGCAGCAAAATCAACCTGAGAACATCCCTACATCGACCACTCCCCTACTTTCCTTGCCCCTTTCGGGTAAGGTAGACCTCCACTAGCTTTTCTAATTAGTCAGCCAAGGGCGTCCTATTCCACCCTTTTGGTGGCACGTGTTTCTCAAGTTAAGCTCCATGTTCCAATTAACATAATGGTCTTACCATGAATAGAATAGAACAGTAATAATAAAGAATGACAATGTGTAATAGTTATCTCAACACCCAAACCACATATAGCAATAGCAAAGACTAACCAAAAAATTTTGCGTTAACAAGGTGTAAAGATGACCAAAGTAGGGTGACCTATTGGGTCCCATCAAAATTAAGCCTAATGCATGCCAAAATGATTATAGAGAACATTATTAGGTAAATAAAAGTGGTCAAGGGCACAACTTGCCTTCAACGAGCTCCTGCTCAGCAAGTTCCACCTGTTGAACACCTGGCTCCTTAGTCACTTGTTCATCTACTCGAAGCAATAGAAACAAACATTATATATGAGAAACTAACATCAAACCAAACATGAGTACGGAATACATAATAATAATCTACGCATCGTAACGAGACCTTAGGTTCGAGAATCACTAAATTCGGAGTCACGGATAATAAGTTATGATTTTCCGAAGGTTTGATGTGTTTGGTACAGAAATAACTAAGTGATTAATTTTAATCTAGGTTTCATGCTAAAACAGAGTTACCAAGTGATAAACAATATTAATACCAAATTAATGCAACTAGAATGGGTTAAAAAGGAGTTAAAATGAATTTTCTATGAATTAAACAAGTTTCTGGAATTGTTTTAATACAAAAAAAATCATTTTCTATATTAATTTAGCTGATTTATTAAGTGTCTGGACTGCGCGCACGATTAACAGAGAGTTTAGGGGGTCCACTTACAAATTTGCAGGGCACAAGTGTAATTACTTTGTATAAGCAGTGGACGGTCAATTCTCAAGTTCTCCAGGGACTCATATGCTAATTTGCTTCGGCCGAGGGACTATGTCTATTATGAACCGTTTGATCAAATTTGGAGGGATCGGATTAGATCAACCCACGACGAAGCGGTACGTGCTGACTACCCTCGGAACCGAGATCTACGGTCAGGGTTTAATGAAGGTGAGTTTCAATCACATCCCTCGGTTCAGATCGCACGGTTCACAATGGCCGACCCCAAAACGTTTTCTACCTCTAATCTGAGTCGTCCAGCATTCGATCGACAGTTTGCAGTTAACTCCCAAACCTAGGCTATCCCGACGGCGTCGGCGCCCTCGGTTCACGGTGGGGGTTGGCCGGACTTGTGGCGATTTCGCGCCCCGACGTCGCTACTCGATGCCGCCCGAGGAATACAGAGGCAGAAGGATACAGCGAATTCGATTGAATGACA